>NC_072401.2:170462500-171712500 GCF_028858775.2 Pan troglodytes
TTTCCTGCTCCCTCCCACCTCACGCCAAATCACATTGCCTCAGAAAGAAGGGTAGAGAGTATTTAAGTGAGACCAACTGAGTTTGAATCCTGGCTCTGCCACTCACTAGCATGAGATGACTTAACCCTTCTTTGAGCATCGGTTTCCCCATCTGTAAAACGTGGGTGACAAAGTGGGGTTGCTGGAAGGATGTAATGGGTAAAGTGATCAATCAACATTGGACATGTCGAACATCATAAAGACACGCACAGGAAGAGCACAGGTAATCTTTCCCTCCCACAGTCGTTATCTCCTACCCTGTGGTTCTTTCTCTGCACTGGGTGAAATCCCAAGAGACCTCATAGCTTTCTAGTAGCTTTCAGATAGAAGTCTTCCCATCAGAAACAGATCATTCTCAGTATAGTAATTAAAATCTTGTCTGGTTCAATCATCTAAACTTGGGTCTAGGCCTAGGTGAAACCTCTCCCCACCCTCACACTATTCCAGGAAGGCCACGTTCTGCCTAGGGTATCCACCGGGGAGGCACAGGGTTGGCCTCCTCTCTGGCTGTCCCCAGCTTTCTAGGGGCTGTTTCTCTTCTAGGTGCAGTGGCACGGCTCCTCCCGTCCTCAGCCTCGACGGAACCCCTTTTCCAGGGGTTCTCCACGCCCGCTCCTCCAGCTGCCCTCTCAGTTAGGTTCCCTCCCCCTGCAGGATGGTCCTGTGGATGGAGTTCCTGTGATAGTGACCCAGTAGGCTCCTTCCAGGCCCACCTGGCCTGAGGCGAAACTCCTGCATGCCCTATGGCCTGTCCTCGGGCAGTGAGAGTGTCACCCTCTCCCACCTGCCTGAAATTCCAAGGGACTTACTCAGGCCCTCTAAGGGGTCCTCTTGAGGCCCCTCCCACTTCACTGAAGGTGAGGGGAAAGCAATCCTCTCCTCCCCCCAGGGTGGAAGACACAACACACATGCGCACACGCATGCGCACGCACACAGGTGCGCGCACACACAGACATACGCGCGCGCGCGCACACAGACGGACGTGCACACGCACACACACATGCTCACACGTGCGCGCACGCACACACACACACACACACCCCCTCTGGCTGCCTCAACCCCTCTTTCACTAGCTAGAGGGGTTATCAGTGGCCAGGCTAGCAGAACTGATTTCTGGCTCTGTGGACATAACCTACACGTCCGTCTTTTAGCCTCTCGGTATGGTGGCTTAGCCCTTTCCTTCAGTGGGTAGAGTGTTCAGCATCTGTCTTATTGCTCACAGCCTGTGGGGAATCAGCCAAAAGTGAGGCTGAAAGAATTGCCATGTAATATCTTTAACCCTGTGCTTAGTAAATAGTAAATGCTCAATGAATATTAGCGATCATTAGTAGTAGTGGTAGTCATAGTAGTGTGTTTTCTTATGGTCTTACTCTGTTTGGGCTGCTGAAACCAGCCATTATAGACTGGGTGGCTTATAAGTAATAGAAATGTATTTCTGCTAGTTCTGGAGGCTGGGAAGTCCTAGATCTAAGCACCAGCAGATTCAGTGTTTGGTGAGGGTTGGCTTCCTGCTTCATAGAAGGCTGGCCTCTCACTGTGTGCTCATGCGGTGGAAGGGACCGGGAGCTCTGGGACTAAGGGCGCTGATCTCATCCATGAGAGTTCCACCCTTGTGACCTAATCACCTCCCAAAGGTCCCACCTCCTAAAACCATCACGCCAGCGATTAGGATTTCAACTTAAGAATTATAGGGACACACAAACATTCAGTCTTTAGCAAGATCTCACAATGTCTGCACTATATATAGCTTTACCACCATTTGAAAAGTACAATTCCTGTCAGTGTTTTTGGTAACCCACTGTTGTGAAATCAATTTAAAGGTTCTTGAGTGGCAATTTGAAAATGAAATCGAAGAATAGAAAAAAGAATAGAAAAATCAAGAATGCATAATAGGAGTTGTTTGGAAAATTTGTGATTTAAGATAATTAAGTATATATATGTTGCCATTTTAAATGTATGTATTATATTGGTTGCTGTCAACAAAATGTGAACGCTACAGCATCTGAGGTTTTCCAGTTGTCCACCACAATGATTAACATGTGAGAATCTTCCTGAAAAAGTTCAATGATTAACATGTGAGAATCTTCCTGAGAAAAGTTCCTATGTGGATGAGCTCTAAGGAATGAATATAGAATGTTCTATTCCCCACAGGTCTCTGCAGTGAATACAGTTAATTGGGAGCTAATCATGAACTGCTTTATATTTTTCCCTAATTGTCTTTTTTTTTTTTTTTGAGACAGGGCCTTGCTTTATCACCCAGGCTGGGGTGCAGTTGTGTGATTATAGCTCACTGCCACCTCACATTTCTGTGCTCAACAGAATTCTCCCCCCTCAAACTCCCCCGTAGCTGTGACCACAGGCAAGCACCACCACATCTGGCTATTTTTTGTACTTATTTTTTTTTATGTTTAATGTTTGTGGGTACATAGTAGGTGTATATATTTATAGGGTATATGAGATGTTTTGATACAGGCATGCAATGTGAAATAATCACATCATGGAGAATGGGGTACCCGTCCCCTGAATCATTTATCCTTTGTGTTACAAACAATCCAATTACACGCTTTTAGTTATTTTTAAACGTACAATTAAGTTCCTATTGACTATAGTCACCCTTTTGTGCAGTCAAATACTGGGTCTTATTCATTCTTCTATTTTTTTGTACCCATCAACCACCCTCACCTCCCACCTCGCCCCCCACTGTCCTTCCCAGCTCTAACTAATTTTTTTAGTATTTATGGAGACAGGGTCTGCCATCTTGCCCAGGCTGGCCTAATTGTTTCTTGAGAATAATTGTTGTATCCCCCAAACATAAGAAGGAGAGAAGTCGTTTTACATTTCTGATGATGCTTTCTCAGAGCCCAGTGCAAAGGAGAACACCAGTCACTGCTGGCAGATGTCTGACATTCAGTTTGGCTGTTTCACTTGTCCTGTGATAGCTAACTGATCTTGCTGTCTCATCATGCATTATTTGCACGATTGGCAGTTATTAAGGTACACCAGGCTAGAAGGGAGTCCATCTGGCTCTCCACTGGGCCCTGTACTCTCGGCCCAGGATCTGAACCATAGCCTATGCTTAATAAATATTTGTGGAATGAGTAAGAGGTTCCATCTATGAGATGAAAACCACTGGTGGCTGATAACTATTCAAATGACATATCTTCTGTAAATGTTACAGAACGTCAATGCCATTAGGTGCTTGAAGAGAAGTTTAAAAATATTCATATGCAGGAAATGAGATCATAGAATTTCTCATAAAAATGCAGTTTGATCAAATTGAGGGGATGGATACCCACTTACCTTTTCATAGTAATAGTAAATTTGTTATAGAAAACACATTTTACCTTCCTTGTCTCCTAATTCGAGGTCATGTGAAGCTTAGCTAGAAGGAGCAAAGTACATTTTGTTCTGCCTGAACTGTCTCTAGTGAATAGAGTTACCCTGGACTTTATTATGAATACCTGGCCTGTTCTACAAAAGCAATGAATAGTGCTTCAAGGAAGAAATTTTACTTGTTTTATTTCCCAAGAAATTCACCAAATTGAGTTGTCTCTACTTTCCTTTCAAAACTATAACTAAGTACAGTAGTAATGTCAGGTCACTTATGATTTTGACCTGTGCCAATCTTTGAATATTTGAACATTTTTATCTCCTGAAAAATTACTTGGCTTGAGGGAGACACAGTTGGATGAGCAAAGAAAAAAAGAAACAATCAAATGATTTTCTGATGCTTTCGAATGTTCATGGGCTTGCTTTGAAATCCCTCTGTCTATATCACCCCATCCTGTTTTTGACTTCTAATCTTCTTTACCAAATACTATGTAGCAATATTTTGTGACTCATCCAAAAGTTGAGTATATTTAGACCACCGTGACAATCCAACAGTATAAACAGAACTACTCATCTGTCTGTTCATCATCATCCCACACAGGGAGTTAATTCCCAATAAAGGAGTTTATCAGATCACCCTCAATTACATCACTTTGGGATAATTTCATACCCAAGAAAATTTGAGGCATTTTTGCCTTGGAAAAGAGCAGGTGCCTTACGAAAAATAAACTAGATTTGTGAGAACTGGGCTTATGTTTCAAATTTATATTCTCAACTTTACTCTGAAGAGATGGCTTGGAAGAAGTGACAGTAACACAGAATTGCCAGTTTGCTTGGCAAGGTCAAACTATTCCGTATGTTACCTTGCAAGAAAAAAAATGTTAATTTAAAAAATATCAGAGACCACATGAGAAGTTGAACACACAGCTGATTTAGCTCAGATTTTTGTTTGTTGTTATACCGATTGCCATATTAGCTCCCTCTTCTACCACCTCAAGCCCACCCCCACCACCATACAGCTGCTTGCTTGCTCGTTACAAAGCATATTTCCCCCTGTATATTAATAAATATATTTATTTATTTATAAAGCATATTCAGTAAATCAGGAAATTTTGCAACTTCCCTTCTGATCCTAATCTGGCTATTTTTCTTGAGTTCAGTGTCATCAAATCAGAACCAGACACTTTTGTTAAGGGTGTCACATTCAAAATTGCACACAAACAAGCCCCACCTTATTTTTATGAAAAGTCTGCCCAGTTACCCGCTTTGTCCCGACACTAATAGAGCCAAGGCTCAGGGTTTGCAATGTAAGGAAATGTGGAGTACATTCCAGAATGCTTTCTATGATGAGTAGATGTTTGATAGTACACCTCACTTATCTGTGCCTCCCCAGTTGGGGAGCCTTTTTCTTATCTAAAAGGCCTTGCCGTATCAAAGGTAAGGATACTATTTGGTAAATTCCTCTAAATAAGAATGCCACTAGGAGAAATTTAAATTATATGTAAAGGAATAAAAGTTGAAAAATAAAGGATTTTTTGTTTGTTTGTTTGTTTGTTTTGAAAAGTTGGTTTCAAACTTAAAAATTTGCAAGTGTCATTTTCTGAATTGTGGAAATAGAGTAAAATTTATCATTTCTTATAAAGTTTTAACATTAGAAAAAAGCTTCTTATGACTAAAACTAAGGCATTTGGTAAAATTTTCTTACCGCTTCTACTATAATATCTATTTCTCTTTAGATAGATAAAGATACAGATTTGCAGTAACATTGGAAAGTAAGTGAAAAACACAGAGGAAATTAAAACTTTACTATAACCTACCTGTGTAGAAATAATCACTGTTAATTTTAATGCATAAATATAAATTTTTAAAAAGTGGAACCGTATTGTAAACTGATTTTTATCCTACTAAAACAAACATTAAGTATCTGCTGAAATGTTTTAAATTTTTTCAAAATATATTTATTTTCTGACTCATTTGCTATAATACTTAATTCATTGCTGCCCATGTAAACTTGAACTGTCTCATTTGTTAAAGCATGAGAGAATTCATAGTTAATTCTTTGTACAGCTAAATTGTTCAGTAGGAAATGCAGAAAGAAGTGTTAAAAGAAAATCTTCAGCCAAATTTAATTTAATTTAAAAGAGTTTAATTGAGCAATGAACGAATCATGAATCGGGCAGCCCGCAGAATCACAGCAGATTCAGAGAGACTCCGGGGGTGCCTTGTGGTCAGAACAAATTTATAGGCAAAAAATAATAATAATAAAGTGACGTACAGGAATCAGAAGTGAAGTACAGAAACAGCTGGATTGGTTACAGGTCAGTGTTTGCCTTATTTGTACACAGTTTGAATACTCGGCAGTGTGTGAGTGGTTGAGGTATGGCTGCTGGGATTGGCCAAGACTCAACCACTGTTACAGACGCAAACTTTTAGGCTGTCAATCTTGTTTACCTATTAAGTTAGGTTGCAATTCATCCACAAGCACTCAAATATAGAAGTATAGAGTCCTTCTCAGGCCATATTTAGTTTGTTTTAACAGACGTAGAAGAGAAAACCCTTGTTCTTTGCTTTGTCCAGGGTAGTCAGTTGATTGGAAAGGTAACCAAAGTCTCTCAACATCAAAACATTTCTAATGCAAATTCTTTAAGTCGTACTGTTCCTACTCACCTTGAACTTATGAGCAAATCCCTTATCAATTGTGCTACCTTTTATTCAGATAATGAATTTGGGAATAGGGTTTGGAATTCAAGTCCCATAGCTTAGAAAAGATTGAGTACCTGGTAATTCAGTATAGTTGTGGATTGCAATAATTCCTGTGCTTGTTAAGTAACCAAGATTTGTGTGTGTGTGCAAAAAGCACGTGTAAAATCATTGAAAATCAGCACTTCTGTTGGATAGATGGGTTCCTGAAAGAGCATATGTGAATAAATTTTGGTGTATCTGATGCTACTTTCCTGTTAAGCTACTATGGAAATTATCTTAAACATTATATTCTTTTCCCTGAGGCAGAAAATGTAAATAATACATTCCCACAGGTAACAACTATAACTGTTTCCTATGTATGTTTTCAAAAATGGTTCATGCACTTACGAGCATTTGTGTACTGTGTGTATTCATGCACTTATATAGGGTACCCTAGGAGATGATTTTTACATGAGGGCCTATCACACTTACATATTCTTACTTCTTAAGGGAATTCAAAGGTAGATACTTTGTTGTCCCTAAAAAAGGTACATGAAGATCTATTTGCCTCTTATCAGAGGCAGGCTTCATATCTGTAGTAAAGGAGAAAAATATAGAACATTTGCTTTAAAAGTTCCTCTTTTTATAAATAATACTTGCTAACTTTTATGCTTCTGTTTTATAAGGAATTTCTTCCTTGTGCTATATACAAAAGTTGCTTCCAGGTGGATTAAACAAGGCATAAAAAGATAATAAAGGAAAAGTTTGGTAAGTAGTTCAAATAAAAAAATTCTGATCATTAAAACGCACCCTAAGGAGTATTAAAAGACAAGTCATAGGGTGGAAAGTATTTGCAACTTATGTAGACAACACTGGACCAGAATATGTGGGTTACAAATGGAATAAATAAAGAACTCATACAAATCAATTTTTAAAAGCTACCAGGCAATAAAAAATAAATAAGTGAAAAGTAGAACAGCCACTTCACCAAAGAGAGAATTCAAATTGCTAATAAACATGAAAAGATGTTCAATCTCATTAAGTAATAAGAAAAATATGAATTAAAACAACAGAGATACCATTACACACCCATTTAATTTGCAAAAATTTAAGCCTGATAATACCAAGTTCTGGCAAGGATGTGAAGTAACAGGATATTTCATATACTGCCAGTGGGAGTATAAATTGTTAAAAACCACGTTGGAAAAGAGTTTGGCATAATTTGATAAACTCAAAGTTATGCAAACTCTATGACCTAGCAAACTTCACTCTTGAGTGTATTTCTCAAAGAAATGCTTACATACGTGCACCCAGAGACACGTAACCCAAATGTACATAGCAGCCCTGCTCATAATAACCCCAAACTGGAAATATTCCAGAAGTCCATCAACAGTAGAACAAGTAAGGAAATTGTGGTAGAGTAATTCAATTAAATATTATTCAGCAATTAAAATAAATAAACTATAGCTAGACAAAACAACATGATAAATCTTACACACATAATATAGAACAAAAGCATACAGACAAAAAGAATACAGTCAGATTCTACTGATATAAAGCTGAAAAAGGAGGGAGAAACCAAGTACCTTGCTCAGAGATGCATAACTGAATAGTAAAGTTAGAAAGAAAATCAAGGAAATGATAACTCTGCAAGTCAGGATTGCGGTTACCCTGGGAAAACCCAGGGGTATGAGGGGGAGGCACACACAGGAATCTTCTGTTCTATTTTTTTTACCTGAGCAGTGGTTACAATCTGGGTGTTTGCTCTATAACTCTTTGTTAAAGTGTAAAATTTTTTTGTTTGTTTGTTTGTCTGAGATGGAGTCTCACTCTGTTGCCCAGGCTGGAGTGCAGTGGCACGATCTCGGCTCACTGCAACCTCTGCCTCCCGGGTTCAAACGATTTTCCTGCCTCAGCCTCCTGAGTAGCTGGGATTATAGGCGCGTGCCACCACACCCAGCTAATTTTTTGTACTTTTAGTAGAGACAGGGTTTCACCACCTTAGCCAGGATGGGCTCGATCTCCTGACCTCGTGATCTGCCCGCCTCGGCCTCCCAAAGTGCTGGGATCACAAGCGTGAGCCACCACGCCCAGCCTGTAAATATTTTTTTAAAAGACGTGCAGATAGAAATTATCTTAAATAATTGCTTACAAGACAAAGAGAATGACCTGCCCCCAAGTCCCCCAGATAAAGTGGGATATCACTAAGAATCCACACCCAAGTAAAGTAATTAAAGGGGTTAAGATGTCTCTCCTTTTGTGATTAACACCCCGTGGTGCTTGCAGAGGCACCGCTGGGTGTCAGGGAACCCGCCTGCTGCTCACCTGAACACCCCATAAATAACACCAGCTCTAGGACATGGTCCATGTGAACAAATGAAGAATCTCTCCTTCAGCCAGAGGGTGAGAGTGGCATAGGTAACAACTAGATAATGCTTGGCTCTTCCTTTTTCTTATTGATTTGTAAGAGTTCTAATTGCAAGATAGGCTGAGAAAAGTAGTCTAGCCATGTTCCATGAAGAAGAGAACATGGAATTAGGTTAGTAGCTAGCAGCCTCAGCCACAATAACTTTATTTTGTTTGTGCACTCATCATTTAAGAAGTATGTGAGAGCCTACAAAATTGGGGAGTTACTTCTCGGGAATGCTCCATTGAGAAAAACTGCTGCCTCTTTTATCTGTGTAGTCAATATCATGGCCTAAATTCTAGAATCTTCTCATATAGCCAGAGTTTAGTGATCAAGCACCACAAACCAAGAGATATTACGTAACAATAGGATCGCTCAAACAAATCTACCTGACCTAGGAAACTGCTTTTTGGCTCACTCAGAGGTACAAACTTTACACCCACTGAAAATTGTCCCAGGATTGGATAAAGAAAATGTGGTACCTATACACCATGGAATACTATGCAGCCATAAAAAAGAAATCACATCCTTTACAGCAACATGGATGGAACTGGAGGTCATAATCCTAAGTGAATTAACACGAGAACGGAAAATCAAATGTTGCATGTTCTCACTTTCAAGTGGAAGCTAAACATTGAGCACACATGGACATAAACATGGGAAAAATAGACACTGCAGACGACTAGAGTTGGTGCGGGGAGGACATGGGTTGAAAAAATATTTTTCAAATGTAACTACTGTTTGATAAAAAGGAACTATGCTAAATGACCACTTCTCCCAGCTGAAGGCAGACCATCTACATTACATTTTTTTTTTTTTTTTAAGACGGAGTTTCACTCTTGTTGCCCAGGCTGGAGTGCAATGGCACCATGTCAGCTCACCGCAATCTCTGCCTCCTGGGTTCAAGCGATTCTCCTGCCTCAGCCTCCTGAGTAGCTGAGATTACAGGCATGTGCCACCATACCCGGCTAATTGTATAGTAGAGTAGTAGAGACGGGGTTTCTCCATGTTGGTGAGGCTGGTCTCGAACCCCCGACCTCAGGTGATTCACCCACCTTGGCCTCCCAAAGTGCTGGGATTACAGGTGTAAGCCACTGTGCCTGGGCTACATTACATTTTTACTCAGTTAAGAGCAAACAATAATAGGTGAATAGCAGCCTGATTCTGTATGTTAAAAATGATTGGTGATTGAATCTCAAATGTATTAGTCCGTTCTCACACTGCTATAAAGAACTACCTGAGACTGGGTAGTTTATGAAGAAGAGAGGTTTAATTGGCTCACAGTTCCACAGGCTGTACAGGAAGCGTGGCTGCGTGGCTGGGAGGCCTCGGGAATCATACAGTCGTGGTGGAAGGGTGAAGGGGAAGCAAGCACGTCTTACCATGGTGGAGTTGGAGAGAGAGAGAGCAAAGGGGGAAGTGCCACACACTCTTAAACAACCAGATCTTGTGAGAAGTCACTCACTATCATGAGAACAGCAAGGAGGATACGTACTTGCATATATACTCCCTGAATCTAAAATAAAAGTTGAAAAAAATTTTAAAAAGAAAATTATTGGGAGGCTGAGGTGAGAGGATTGCTTGAGCCCAGGAACTCGGGACCAGCCTGGGCAACATAGAAAGACCCTGTCTCTACAAATAATCAAAAAAATTAGCTGGGCTTTATGGCGCACGCCTGCAGTCTCAGCTACTTGGGAGGCTGACATGGGAAGATGGACTGAGCCTGGGATTCTGAGGCTGCAGTGAGCTACGATGGCGTACTGCACTCCAGCCTGGGTGATAGAGTGAGACCCTGTCTCAAAAAAAAAAAAAAAAGAAAAAAGGAAAATTGTCCAAGGAATTTAAAAATTTTCGTTTTGGCTCTCTCATGCGCAGTAACCATGAGGGTGTAAAGGACAGTGCCAGGGCCCCGTGTTGTTAGAGAGCACTCTGTTGTTTTTGGCATGGGAGAGGACTTCAGTGCAAAACGGTGTACGAAGTGTGTTGTCAGCGGAAGCTAATTTACACCCTGTGCTGGACGGAGGGTTGCTTGTTTGGAGTTGTTTTTCCTGTGGCTAAAGGATTCCTGGGAATGCTGTTCAGGCATGTCTCTGCTGGTGGTATGCTGTCATCCTTTTCTTTTCCATTTACAGTGTAGAGCTGTTACAGTTGTAAACAGGCCTGGCTTTTTACATTGTTACTCACTGGTGTGGGAACAATGTATGTTAATGACATAAGTACTGCCCTTGAGAGTACTGCCCAAAACAGCCCCAGGTTGAAAATGTATCCTCACAGATTTAATTTTTCTATAAAAGAAAGAGGTATGTTCCTTCTGTGTAGAGCGAACTAGAAATATATTAACCCTGAAACTAACATGCAGCACTTCACAACTCATTAGTGAGGCCCCTGGGATATGGCTCCATATATTTGCCCACAAGTTGGTATAGGCCAGAAACCAGCTGCTTTTTCACCTACGTGGTGAGAGCCAGAGGCCAGTCAAGGAACAAGGAACTATAGGAGAGGAACTACAAGGAGAATCTTCAGATTTTCAAGCCTATTATTGTTCAATATATGGTAGTTTAAAAAACTTCAACAGTTGTACTTAAAGTCCCTTCTCATCCTGTGAGTCTCTGCCTCTGCCAGTATGTGGTGTTTCTGGCTCATGGTGATGACAAATTCGGATGCAAAAGTAAACAAATAGGCCCCCATCAGCCCATCGGGGCAGCAGCCCTAGGCAGTGACAGTTAAACAGTTGCAAAGACCTGTTTTCAGAGGCATGTACCCACACCTGACCTACTATTAAGTAAGCATGGAAATTAGTATTTCTATTGGCTTTAATTAAGTAAATATTATAATTTGATCCACAACACCAAATCTTTGTCAATGTCCTAAAAGAAATTGTTCTTTTCACCGCAAGAGTTATGTATTCAGAGTAAAAATGGGTAGGTGTATATTTTCTCTGTGAAGGAAAAGAACTGGAAGGTGCTTATTTTATTTCAGGAGTTCCCAAAGTGAGGCCGGGTGTGGTGGCTCACACCTGTAATCTCAACAGTTTGGGAGGCCAAGGCAGGCAGATCACGAGGTCAGGAGTTCAAGACCAGCCTGGCCAATATGGTGTGAAACCCCGTCTCTACTAAAAATACAAAAATTAGGTGGGCTTGGTGGCAGGTGCCTATAATCCAGCTACTCAGGAGGCTGAGACAGGAGAATCGTTTGAACCCGGGAGACGGAGGTTGCAGTGAGCCGAGATTGCGCCATTACATCTCAGCCTGGGTGGCAGGGTGAAACTCTAAAGAAAAAAAAAAAGAGTTCCCAAAGTGAGACCATTACTCAAAAATTTGAGATGGGAGGCTAAATTGCCCCTGCTGTGTATTTAGAGGGTTAGTATTGAATAGGTCAACAAGCATTTCCTAAGTCTCTAGGCTGAATTTCTAATACGGTTTCTTAGTAACCATTCTCTTAAAGAATGTGAGATTTGAGGTAAGCTTTGCTTTAAGGGAGGGACAGATGTGAACCCTAATACTGGTTAGAAGGACATAAGAGAAGAGAGAAAGTAAAACTATTTAAGGAATTTTTTTCTCTCATTTTAGGCCCAAAGCAGCCTTTCCTTTTCTCGGTCCAATCCGATGCTTAAACTTGCCTGAATTTCCTCTGGGGTTAAGTTCAAACTAATTTTCACTGTTCTAAGCATGCAGGGCTCTTGCACAACTTCATGCCTCTGTGCGTGTGTTTCCACCAGTTGGAATGCTCTTTCTCCCACCCACCCCTAAACTCGTACATGCTTAGCCTTGCAGAGACCTCCTTTGTAAACCAAGAAGCCCCCGACTCCCCTGTTACAGAGGTAATTGCTTTGGCCTTACCTGTTTTACCTCCTGGTAAGTTACAGCACTTAGCACCTTGCAATTAGAGGTCATAGATTTCCCTGCTTCTCTAGAATGTGAGATTCTTAAAGGCAGGGATTTTATCTCATTTATTAGATTTGTATCCCATGTACCTGACCCAGTATCTAGCACAACTTAGTAGATATCAATTAATGTTCATTGTGTAGTCCTTTGATGATGCGGTTTGGCCCTGTGTCCCTACCCAAATCTCATATCAAATTGTAATCCTGATGGGAGGTAATTGAATCATGGGGGCGGACGTTCCCCTTGCTGTTCTCGTGATAGTGAGTTCTCACAAGATCTAGTTGTGTATTTTATTATTTATTTATTTTTTGAGATGGAGTTTCACTCTGTCACCCAGGCTGGAATGCAATTGTGCAATCTCAGCTCACTGCAACCTCTGCCTCCTGGGTTCAAGTGATTTTCCTGCCTCATCAGCCTCTCAAGTAGCTGGGATTACAGGCATGTGCCACCACGCCCGGCTAATTTTGTATTTTTAGTAGAGACAGGGTTTCACCACATTGGTCAGGCTGGTCTCTAACTCCTGACTTCAGATGATCTGCCCACCTCCGCCTCCCAAAGTGCTGGGATTACTGGTGTGAGCCATTGAGCCCAGCCAAGATCTCATTGTTTAAAAGTGTGTGGCACTTCCCCCTTTGCTCTCTTTCTCTCTCCAACTCCACCAAGGTAAGACGTGCTTGCTTCCCCTTCACCCTTCCACCATGATTGTAAGTTTCCCAAGGCCTCCCAGCCATGCAGCCATGCTTCCTGTACAGCCTGTGGAACTGTGAGTCAACCTCTCTTCTTCATACATTACCCAGTCTCAGATAGTTCTTTATAGCAGTGTGAGAACAGACTAATACATTTGAGATTCAATCACCTATCATTTTTAACATACAGAGTCAGCCTGCTATTCACTTATTATTGTTTGCTCTTAACTGAGTAAAAATGTAATGTAGATGGTCTGCCTTCAGCTGGGAGAAGCGGTCGTTTAGCATAGATCCTTTTTATCAAGCAGTAGTTACATTTGAAGAGTACTTTTTAAAAGCAAAATATTTGTTCTTATTTTCCTGGAGTTTACAACCTATTTGGGCTGACAAGATGTATAGATACGTGTGTGTATATATGTATATACATATATGTGTATAAACATGTATATGCACACACATTTACACACATACATATATGTAGTTTCACTTATTCTTTCAACAAATGCATGTGGAGTGCTAAACACGTGCCCGGAGCTGTGCTGGGTGCTGGCACCCGAGATGCGGACTCCACGGTGCCTAACCACAACACTTCAATACCCAGGGCGATGAGAGCCAGAAACAAAATAAGTAAGATAACTTCTTGGTAAGCAGGAGGAAGGGGAAAAGATTAGAGGAGGGTAAAGAAAGCAACCTAAGTAAAAGTTAGAAGGTACAAATGGGCATGGATTTTGCAGGAGTGGTGAGGAGATTCACGAGACTAAAGGCTTTAGGGAGAAATTTGGGGGCCAATAAAAAGCTATGAGTACACACCCACACGCGCGCACACACACACACACGGTGAATGATACTCAGTTTAACCTAATTCAACAAGCACTTCCTGATTCCTGATTGTATAGAAAGTACTGTGCAACATATTGAGAGTCATTCAGAGATGTTTTTCTTTCTTTCTTTTTTATGTTTTTGAAACGGAGTTTCACTCTTGTTGCCCAGACTGGAGTGCAATGGCGCGATCTGGGCTCACTGCAACCTCCGCCTTGCGGGTTCGTGCGATTCTACTGCCTCGGCCTCCTGAATAGCTGAGATTACAGGCAAGTGCCACCATGCCTGGCTAATTTTGTATTTTTAATAGAGACATGGTTTCTCCATGTTGGTCAGGCTGGTCTCGAACTCCTGACCTCAGGTGATCCACCCACCTTGGCCTCCCAAAGTGCTGTGATTACAGGCGTGAGCCACCAAGCCTGGCCTCGTTTTTTCCTTTGAGGCAGAGTTTCACTCTTGTTGCCCAGGCTGGAGTACAATGGTGCAATCTCAGCTCACTGCAACTTCTGCCTGGCAGGTTCAAGTGATTCTCCTGCCTCAGCCTCCAGAGTAACTGGGATTACAGGCATGCGCCACCATGCCCAGCTAATTTTTGTATTTTTAGTAGAGACAGGGTTTCACCATGTTGGTCAAGCTGGTCTCGAACTTCTGACCTCAGGTGATCCATCAGCATCGGCCTCCCAATGTGCTGGGATTACAGGTGTGAGCCACTGTGCCTGGCCCAGAGATTTTGTTTTAAGAGAAGATTTAGAGTGTCAAGTGCTAGCAGTTCAGTGGGAAAAACAAAACATATCTCGTATCTGTAATATAAGTACTACATATCCCAGTAAGCCCATGAAAATATAAGAGGAAAATATAATAATATATATGAGGATATAAGGGAAAATATATTCATATATATAAGAATATAAGGGGGGCCAGGCACAGTGGCTCATGCCTGTAATCCCAGCAATTTGGGAGGCTGAGGTGGGCAGATCACAAGGTCAGGAGATCGAGACCATCCTGGCTAACATGGTGAAACCCTGTCTCTACTAAAAATACAAAAAATTAGCCAGGCATGGTGACGTGTACCTGTAGTCCCAGCTACTCAAGAGGCTGAGGCAGGAGAATTGCTTGAACCTGGGAGGCAGAGGTTGCAGTGAGCTGAGATTGCACCACTGCATTCCAGGCTGGGCAACAGAGCGAGACTCCGTCTCAAAAAAACAAAACAAAACAAAACAAAAAAACATATTTGTGTTGAAAATTGAGTAGATACATAAGAGGAAGCACATCCAGAGAAGCTTAACGTAAAGCATTGTATTAGTCTCTTTTCACATTGCTGATAAAGACATACCTGAAGACCGGGCAATTTACAAAAGAGATTTATTGGACTTACAGTTCCACATGTCTGGGGAGGCCTCATAATCATGGCAGAAGGTGAAAGGCACATCTCACATGGCTGCACTGTGAGAGAGCATGAGAGCGATGGAAACGAGTTTCCCCTCATCAAACCATCAGATCTCATGAGACTTATTCACTACTACAAGAACAGTATGGAGGAAACCGCCCCCATGATTCAATTATCTCCCACCGGATCCCTCCCACAACACATGGGAATTATGGGAGTACAGTTCAAGATGAGATTTGGGTGGGGACACAGCCAAACCATATCAAGTATGTAAGCAGGCCAGGGATTTTAAGCATTTGCAGTGGGTGGGCTACCATCTTTTGAACCAGGAGATGAAAAAATATCCTCTTATTTATTTAAACACAGTGTCATTTTTGTATGCCCTATGTCTAATACATCCAATATTGGAAGCACTTGTGGGTGAGTTTCTTTTGCTGCTGTTTCTCATTCACTTTACAGGGAATGGTCTATGATTAGCCTCTTCACCTCAGGCCAGCCTTGGGTTTTGTCTTCTGTCTCTTGTTTTCATGAGGCCATGAAAACTGAAGCTCATTCTCTAGCTTCTGAGAAATTCCCTCAGGGTAAAACAGCTTTAAGTGCTCTGCTTCCCACTCTGTGTTCCCACTTTTATTTAAATTTTCCCTTATAAATCCTTCTTCTTCTTCATTTTTTTTTTTTTTTTTTTTTTTTTTTTTGGAGAGACAGGGTCTCACCCTGTTGCCCAGGCTGGAGAGCAATGGTTGGAAAGATATTTCTGGAACTCAGAAGAGAGGTTAAGACTAAAGACATGTTTTAGTTATCCACCTAGAGAGAAACATAAGGCCGTAAGAAAGAAGAAATGCTCCAGGGAAAGTCTTAGACTGAGAAGAGAGGAGGGCTAAAGACAGACTCTGGAAAATGTTTGTATTTAAGAACCAGACGTGGGGCTGGGCACTGTGGCTCACGCCTGTAATCCCAACACTTTGGGAGGCCAAGGTGGGTGGATCACTTGAGGTCCAGAAGTTCTAGACCAGCCTGGTCAACATGGTGAAGCCCCATCTCTACTAAAAATACAAAAATTATCCAGACGTGGTAGCAGGTGCCTGTAATCCTAGCTTCTTGGGAGACTGAGGCATGAGAACTGCTTGAACCCAGGAGGTAGAAGTTGCAGTGAGCTGAGATTGTGCCACTGCACTCCAGCCTGGGTGACAGAGAGAGACTCTTTCTCAAAAAAAAAAAAGAAAAAAAAATCAGACATGGGGCAAAATGGAGCTGGTGAACACAGCTAAGAAGGAGTAGTCAGGGAAGTATTAATAGAAGGAGGGTGGAGAGAACAATGTAGGGGCAAGGAGTGGAGGTCAGCCTCTGAGGAAGACAGGGCTCATTCTAAAGATTAACATTCTGAAGATCTTAAGGGGGAGCACTAGGAAGAGGAATTAGATTTGGTGTCTCGGTGGCTGCTGAGGACTTTCCCAGGCATTTTGGTATAATTTGAGAGGAAGAAGCAAGATCGTAAGAGGTTGAGAGGAGGACAGGAAAAGAGAGAAGAACAGAAAAAGAGCAAGAATGGGAAAAGAGCATATATAGACCATGTTTTTAAAACATTTGGTGATGAATGGAAAGAGAAAGAATGATTCTTGATCACCAAGCCAGGTCATTGAAAGATGTTCTTAGCATAAGAGAAATTTGTAAGGAGCCCATTGACAAGAGGAGATTTGAGGATTGAAAATTCAAGATAGGCTGAGCATGGTGGCTCATGCCTGTAATCCCAGCACTTTGGGAGGCCAAGGCTGGTGGATCACCTGAGGTCAGGAGTTCGAGACCAGCCTGGCCAACATGGTGAAACCCCGTCTCTACTAAAACTACAAAAAATTAGCCAAGCATGGTGGCAGGCACCTGTAATCCCAGCTACTCAGGAGGCTGAAGCAGGAGAAGGTGGTGGTGGTTGCAGTGAGCCGAGATCGCACCATTGCACTCCAGCCTGGGCAACAAGAGCAAAACTCTGTCTCAAAAAAAAAAAAGAAGAAGAAGAAGAAGAAAATTCAAGATAGCCAAAGTATGATAGTTAGATGTGGACCCTGGAGGAGTCTGGAAGGAGTGGGACCATGACCACAAGTTGGGGCTTGGGTAGTATTTCAAGGGAATGGAAATACTTCCCCTCCAAAGTCAGAGGTTAAGGACAAAAAAATTGAGTGCTCACAGGTAAGATGACGGAGATCTCCTAGATAGAACAGATGTTGAAAGACATGAGAATTGGTGACTTAAGGAGAATGGGAGAGAACAGCAGCATTTATTACAGTGAATCTTCCAAGGAATCAACTTTGCACCCAAAAAACTAATAAGATTGTGGACAATCAAAAGAGTTAGAATTGCCTGGATTTGTGGTTCAGCCAACATGTAAAGTGACATCCCAAACATATTCTTCAGGATCCACTCTCAGAGCGTCTTGGTGTTTTTCCAGTACTGCCGCCATACCTGTGTTCCCTTTCCTTTTGTTCTCTACTAGCACCTGGCTGTTTTGGAGTGGAATTGTGTGTGTGTCTGCTTGGAAGGAAAGATTAATATCTTGATTCTCTTTTGTCATGAGTAGATAAGGAAGTGTATTTTTAATCAGTAGGTATTCAAAAAATGTTTACTGATGGCCAGGCATGATGGCACATGCCTGTAATGCCAGCACTTTGGGAAGCCAAGCTGGGAGGATCTCTTGAGTCCAGGAGTATGAGACCAACCTGGAAAATATAGTGAGACCTCATCTACAAAAATTGTTTAAAAAATTAGCCGGGCATAGTGGCATGTGCCTGTAGTCCCCGCTACTCAGGAGACTGAGACAGGAGGATCACTTGAGCTCAGGAAGTAGAGGTTGCAGTGAGCCATAATCGCAATCATACCACTGCATAACAGCCTGAGTGACAGAGCAAGACCCTGTCTCTCTTTCTCTCTCTCTCTCTTTCTCTCTCTCTCTCTCTCTCTCTCTCTCACACACACACACACACACACACACACATTTATTGAATTGAGAGAAACAGGAAATTTTGGATATTATGGTGGCTTCTGTTCAGCGTTGGATATTAGGGGTGTCAAATGGAAGTATAAAAACCATATCAAAATATTGGGTGAAGGTGACAGTCCTACCCTCGCCTGTTTCCTGAAAGTCTGTTGAGTGAGATAAAAAAGGTGGTTGCTATGGAGCTGCTTTGGGACTTTTGTTTGACAATATAGAAAAGGCCAAAAGTATAAAGCAGGACATCAAGGAAAAAACGTATTTCCATAAAAGAAGAGAACATGAGGTGAGAGTGGTTATGATGACTGATGAGAAACATATTAATAAATGGCTTTATAAAACTCTCCTTATTCTCTTAGATTGGCAAGACAAAGACTAGACTTTTGTGTTAGGGAAACCAACCACAAATTGTGGCCTGGAGCCAATTAGGATTGTTCCCAACCCCCTTGTCCAAGCTTGGCCTCCTTAGAAATACGGCAGTACAGACGATTAGTAAGGGGTATCTAAGAATCTCTGCTTTCTGTTTATCGCTTCATGAAGGTGGTTAGCTTAATTTGGTTTGTCGGGGCACTGTATACACAGAAACATCTCCCTTGGGCCTCTTATGGGTAATTACAGAATCTGTCAAATAGGGCTGATCTGCATGGAGAGACAAGGAGCACAGCATCTGTGGAACAGGGAGTTCGGCAGAAAGTTTAGCAAAGAAGCCTCCAGGATGGCAATCTGAGTCATGGCCAGATGTCAGGCGAGAATGCGTTTCCAGCACATCGCTGTGATGATTTAAGTTACACACTCTCTCCTGCTTGCTAGTTTGCAAAGATTTTCCATCTCAGGAGATATTTCTGCAGCTCTTCCTAAGAGTGAAGACATTCTGAGCATGTTACATTCACGATCAGGCCTCCTTGATGAGTATTGAGATTCAGAGTCAAAGTTGGGAAAGCAGCCTTCAATTGTACTCATTCATGTGAAGTTTTATAATGAAGAGTGTATGTGTGTCTCTTTTTGCACTTAAACAAAGGTAGAGAAGTTGATGGCAACTATTTTCCTTCTTTCCCCATCAAAACCTGGAGTATAAATGTGGGCGTGGAAATTAGAGGGAAGCCTAAAATTTGTACTGGTCCCCAGCCCCCATGTAGATTCATCAGCGAGATCCCAGGCTGTTTGAAAGAATGCTGGGCCTGGAGCTGAGGGACCTCCCCAGAGGCAAATTGATGGTTGGAATGCTGCTGCAGAAGGGCTCAGTGTCCCTGTGGTTCTTTAAGTCTGGAATTTTTCTTTCTTTTGAAAAACGTACTTTTTTGGGGGGGCGGAAATGAATTTGAATCTATTTTCTACCACATATTTAAAGACTGGGGTGATGTATTTTTTCCTCAAATTATTATAACTCCCAGTAAAAATTCAAGCCTGTAGAAGGTAAGGAGGAGATTATATGATGAAAGTATTATTGATTTTAGTGGAATCATGGAATTTAACATATCTTCTTTACTTCCAAGTTAGTGCTTTTCACTCTACATCATGCCCAACACTTTCCTAGGTAAACAAGGGCTATAAAAGAAGGGCTTTTAATGTATCTCTTCCCCTGCTTTGGAGCAAGGCAGTTACAGAACAACAACAACAACAACAACAAAAATAACATTATCTGATTGATTGGTTGATTGGTTGGTTGATTTTAGAGATAAGGTCTTGCTCTGTCACCCAGGCTGGAGTGCAGTGGTGTGATCATGGCTCACTGCAGCCTCAAACTCCTGGACTCAAGCAATCCCCCCACCTCAGCCTCCTCAGTAGCTAGGACTGCCAGCACATGCCACCACACCCAGCTAATTTTTAAAAAATGTTTTAGAGTTGGGGGTCTCACTGTGTTGCCCAGACTGGTCTTAAACTCCTGGCCTCAAGTGACCCTCCTGCCTCAGCCTCACCAGTAGCTGGGATTACAGATGTGAGCTGCTGTATGATTATGTCTCGCATAATTGGATATATTTTAAATGGTAAACTTGATCTGTATAATATTTGGACCTCCCTCAAAAAACAAATCATTCATGTAGCTTTGGAAAGGCTATTATAACCAAATAATGTGTGCATAAGAAACCTTCTCCCCACATCTCTGAGCCCCTTTTCATTATGGAACCTCACAGCATCCCTCAGGATATCCCTGAGCCCAGGGGAAGATGAGAGTGGGATGAATTTCAGTGATGGGAAATAGAATCAAGTTAAAGTAAACTCTGAATTCAATAGAGACAGTGTGGGATGAAGCAACAACAAAAAAATGTATTAAGACGCTATCAATAATACATTTTGCCAGCATTTTTGAGACGTTCCAAACCAGTCTCAGAAAGTTTGAGACTGATCCCAAGAAAACAATGAGAAAGGTTGAGTCTAAGCCTAAAATTTTGGCTGAATTTGGAAATTATCAGTGTGAAGGCTACACACCAAAAATATAAGAACCAACTGTCCTGAAAGTTTGGGAGTTTAGATTTGGGGAAATTATTTGAAATCATTTCAATCTACCAATTCCTGATTTTTTTGCACTAAGAATTGAAATTCTGAATCCCTTAATTTATGTATCAAATATATCTACCAGCAGTGCAGGGACAATGAGGGTGGAAATGCATTAATTAATAGATTATATGGACTGCCTTAAGCAACTGTATAATTTCTGTTAGGATGAAACCGAACCATGTTGGGAATTCTGATTTAAAATGAGGTCTGTACTTTATAGATGTGGAAAATAAGGTTCATAGGACGAAATTACTTCCTCAAAAGCGACATAACTGCGTTGCAGCAAAAATGGCAGGAGAGTGCAGGTCTCTAAGCCCAGTCTTGGACTAGGTTCTTGATTCCAACAGTTCTCCAGTGATGCTTCCCAAGACACTGGGCTGAAAGTGAACAGTGACCCTCTTTCCCGAATGTCTATAATTTTCTCAATTTAAAATTTTTCTCCTAAAAGACAATGGCTATTTTTATCTTTTCTGTTTGTTTGTTTGTTTGTTTGTTTTGAGACACAGTCTCGCTCTGTCACCCAGGCTGTAGTGCAGTGACACCACCTCGGCTCACTGCAACCTCCACCTCCTGGGTTCAAGCAATTCTCCTGCCTCAGCCTCCCAAGTAGCTGGGATTACAGTTGTGTACCACCATGCCTTGCTAATTTTTGTATTTTTAGTAGAGACGGGGTTTCACCATGTTGGCCAGGCTGGTCTTGAACTCCTGACCTCAAATGATCCACCTGCCTCGGCCTCCCAAAGCGCTGGGATTATAGGCATGAGCCATTGTGCCCAGCGAATATTTTAATCTTTTAGTGACCTCTGTCATTTTTCTTTTCAAGAACAAGATGAATGAGCAAATGTAAACATTTTAAAATTAACTTGGAAGGGCTTTGACAGATTTCATTTCTCATGGACATATGCTTGTGACTGTTTCAATATTGCAGGCATACACTAGCATCATTTTCTTTTAGCAGAATTGCTTGGTGCTCCTGTAATAGAATGAAGTGTAATAGTGTGCAAACATTCACAACTTCCATGTGCTCTAAAACCTAAACAAGTTTGAACCTACAAGTCACTTTGTAAGGCACATCCAGGCTCGTTGAGATTCTAACTGGTGGAAATAGTTGAAAGTATATTTGTCACTTACACCTTGCCTATATCCAAGAAGGATTTGAGTCTTCCTCCAACAAGAATGCATCCAAGCTGGTCTAAAACTGTCCTCCATAAAATAGGGAAATACACTTTGGGAATTTCATAAGCTAAACACTATTTCCACATTGGTCACCATGGTGAACACAAATAAGCAAAATCAACTGAATGGTAACAAGGCAGGGAGAGAACGTGCTTCCTATAGGATTTGATCTGCTGCTTATTCTGATCAAAGTGGAAACTGTAAAGGTTGGTTGGAGTGGATAGCCCAATGCCTGCCCAGTAACAGGGCTGCAGGAATTAACACAGTGGACGAGGGAAGGTACAGACCATTTTCGGTGGCTAAATGAGAAATAATACTAAGCGATAGGATATCCTGTATGTTTAGATTACTTGCCTCTGAAAACGAGCTCCAATTCTTTTTCAGAACAAGTGTTGGGAACAAACTGTGGATATTTAATCACTTAAGGGTACTTTCTTCTGGGAAAATCGCTCACTCTTAATTTTTCAGTTGAGTTAGACAAGGGCTAATTGCAAGAGGATTAAAACCTTGAAAACTGCTTTGTTCAGCTTATTGTTTCAGGTTTCCCTTTGGAGTGTGGATGATGTGTTTATTTGACATAATGAATACCACCATCCGCTTTGTTCCAGGAACCAAAAGGCTATGTGCTTGCCCAAGGAATTTCTCAGTTGTTTATATGTAAGGAAACACTGCTCTGTGTTATTGGATGGGACCATTACAGCTCTTTCTTAAATAGGGAATGCAGAGAGCCGTGCTTTCCTCACTCACATCTGAGCAGAGAAACCAGAAAATAGCCTTCAGCACTCCAAATGCCTGCTTGTTTTCAACTCAAGAGAGCAAAGGGAACATTTATTGAAAATGTGTGTTCTTCGCTTAGGAACCCAGAGCTTTACTTTGTGTTATTGGCACATCTACTTAGGCCTATGTTATATGTGTATGTGTGTATATATATATATATATTTTTTAAGTATGAGATTGGAGTGCTTGGCATGAATCATAGATTAGAGAACATTGACAACTAACCAGATAGTGAACTCTGCCTCTATCAGCCAAATCTAACTGCCAAAACACTGAGGAATAAAGTAACCACTAATTAAGCAGCCTGGAGTTTTGTTTTTGGGTTTTTTTTGGTGGTGGTTGTTTTTAATACATACCCTGCCATAGGATGAAGGCAATTGTGTGAAATACATGCTTTGCGGTGACTTCCAGTGATGCAACATAGCAGTCTTTTTAAACAGCTGAAAACTCTCTGGTCCTTTATGGTTTCCAAAAGGTACTCCTTAAATGGGCATAACTGATGGGGGATTGGCTAGTGAGCTACAGAGAAGGCTGAGTCAGAGTGACCTGTTGGAGCCAGCCCCGTGTGTGTGTGTGTGTGTGTGTGTGTGTGTGTGTGTGTGTGTGTGTGTGTGTGTAGAAAAGGGGGAGTGGTGGGCAAGGGGCGGGGGTGAAGGGAGGCTGCAAGCTTAGCAGAATGTTTGAACAAGACAAAGAGCAGTTCCAGCGACCAAATAAGGAAGTGAGTGCTGAAGTATTTCAGAATAGAAGTGTGTCAGGGACTCAAGGCAATTGTGGAGAGTAAAAATAGGCAAAGAAAAAAGGGCAAAGGATTTTTGTTTTACTTGTTCCACAAAATAAACAGGGAAAGAAGTATCTCTGGTCTTTCAGCTGGAGTGAGAAAAACAGATCGTATCTATCCCTTTCTGTTGGCTTTTTATAGACATGTGTCTGAAGAGATGTTTAGAAACTCTTTTAGTGGCAGTGGCAATAATAAGCATGCTTTTGTTAAAGATAGAAAAATGCAAGTTGTGCATTAGAAGCACTATCACATTCCCTTTATGTGTAATGCATGAAACTTTTAGCCCAAGATGATGGAAGTTTCCAAGAACCAACAGAAATATCTGGAAACCCATTTTCAGACATGTCCTGAACACTGAATTATAATTGTATCCTTTGAGAAAAATCTTACCTCTTAACAAATCAGTTAAATGTCCATTAGATACAGTGTCTAACTTAAATATGTTGATAGTTACTGAAAAAGATGTCAAAAGAGGCAAATTACGCAAAGAAACTGTCAGTACTTGTTTTAATCTTCTCAATACCATCTCCCCAACTCTCCACAGTGGCCAATAATATGTCACTGATCCTATGGATAAATGCTGCTCTTATTTTGATACTTTTTTTGCAGTACGGGTGGAAGACAACAAAGATTTGGAAGGAGAATTTCAGATACTCCTAAACATAATTTGAAACAACCTTTTTTTGTCCTACAAAACCAACATTGAGAAATTATTTCTATTAACCAAGAAATCAATTTACTTATGTCCACAACTAGGAATAAATAGAAGACACTCATCCTGGGTAAGACTTTTGAAAGCCCTCAATAACTAAATTGTTGGCAACTCTAGGATTGGCAGTTGAACAAATCTATCCTTCTGTTCTCATGCAAAATACAAAATTGGACAGCCCACACTTGAATCAGAAACTACCAGAACCTGCCCAGAAGAGTTTAGGTAGAGAGCTAAACTGGAGTGCAAAATAGGGAACACACAAAGATTGACCACGGCATGTAGATGATCTTACAATGTAGTGTATTCTGGGTCCAAAAATAACATGCCTCCCACTTAAACTGAAATATAAACTCTATTGAATAAGCTACCTTGATCATGCTTCAAGAAAATGTCAGGCTTGTGACAAAATGTTTATTATCACAAACAAAGAAAAAATTAAAATGAGACACAGTGTTATGCCCACAAATAGTCATTTTAATGACCAAGCTCCATCCTACCAATGCTTCACTAGTTGACTTTTTTTTTTTTTTTTAAGCAATTTAGCAATAGATGTCAAGAGCAGGGGGAAAAGGCTGGGTTGCTGGCTCACGCCTGTAATCCCAGCACTTTGGGAGGCTGAGGCAGGAGGATCACTTGAGCCCAGGAGTTGGAGACCAGGCTGGGCAATATAATGGGACTCCATCTCTACAAAAAAATATTTCGAAAAAGCCAGACGTGGCAGTGCACACCTGTAGTCTTATCTACTTGAGAGGATGGCTTGGGCCCAGGAGGTCAAGACTGTGTGAGCCATGATTGTACCATGTACTCCAGCCTGGATAACAGAGTGAGACCCTGTCTCAAATAAATAAATAAATAGTGGTAAAAAGAGTATTTGACTTCAAAATCATACTTCTCAGTATTTGCCCTGAGGAAGTAACTCAAAATGGGAAAAGAAATGTGTAAGCCTGAAGATGTTTAGTATAGCATATTTTTTATAATTTTAAAACAAAAAATTTAGAAGTCAAATACACAGAATATTCTCTTATCTCAACAATGCAATATTATGCAGCAATTAAAACTGGTAATGATTAAGCCTATGAAGGCAAAAAATGTTTATGATAAATGATACAATAATGACGAAAAGTTACCTTGTAAAATTACACACTATCTGTATAGCTATGTTTTGAGGACTAGAAAAGAACATGGTGAAATAGTGCTAGTGTGTTATACATAGAGGTAGATTTTTTGTCATCTTTATTTTGTGTGTTTTAATAATAAATGCCTTTCAAAAAAAGATGATGATGAACAAGCTTACAGGCAAGAGGCAGGATTCCAGAGTCAGAAAGAACTGAGGCTTCAGAGTTTACCTATCCAGCAAATATAAGTCACAAAGTTTTGTGTAGCTAGTTAGTGATGTTGTAATAGACTTTGCCATTTACAGAACTGCTTTACTTACTGATTTGACTTGTCAATTATTTAAAAATAGCAAAGCTAGCAAAAATAGCAAAATGTCAATTATTTAAAATTAGCAAGTGTAATTCTTTTGAGAGAAAAACAATCACCCACAAAAATGTAACTGCAGAGGCTCCGAGACCATTTGTGTGTGTGTGTGTGTGTGATTCCTCCGGTATAGCTGTGAATAATGTGAGGTAACCAGAGACTGGCAGAGTCAGCCCAGGATTAAACACCGTCATCAGCAGCACCCCAGTTTAAAGAGAAGATTCAGAGCACCTGCATCAGGATCTCCTTCTAAAGCCCTGAATGGCAATTGGGAGCCAATCCTGACATTGAGATCACATAATAAACTGTTCTCACAAAGAGCAGTTCATTTAATCTTTCCGTGCTTTTGTTTTGGTGACCCCGCTACTGCTGGGAGTAATTATAAAGAACTCCAAATGATTAGAAAGCATTTTGCATAAATCAGCTTGTTTGAATTATTGCATTTCCAGGGAAAAATAATTGCGACTTAGAACAATGCAGAAATTATTTACACACCCAGGTGTCAAAAAGCAGAGGAGAAGCAAAGGAGTAAATATATATTTATAGAATTTCCTGTGATGGCTTATAATAACTATTGAGTAATCATAGAATGTTAAATGTAATCTCATCCAACCCTCTATAGTGGAGATTTGAAAATGGAGACACAGGACTCGAAGTGAATTGTGCAGGGTCTCATAAAGAGTTAATGCCAGAGCCAACTCCTTTGTTGAAAATAGTAGTTAAATCCTTAATGGCTGTTCTCTAGAGCTCTACTTACTGCCTTTGCCTTCTTGCCCCTCTCCTGTGGCGAACTTAAACAGTACTTCCATCAGTCTTACTTCGAAAGACTTAAGAGTTTGAAGGAGCTCTAGACAATTTATAGTCTTGTCTTAGGCAAGGTGATTCTGCTTCATCTAGTTACTTATTTAGAATGTTAACTCCTTAGTGGCAGAAGTCATGTTTCTCAGTAATAACTAAACTTATTGGCAGCAATGCCATGTGCGCCGTGCCAAATGCTTTCCAAAGTCTCGTTGAATCCTTGCAGCAATTAATGAGGTGTGCAGTGCTATTATTCTCATTTTACCAGAGGAGGAAACTGAGGCACAGAGAGGTTAAATAACTTCCCCAAAGCCTTACACCTAGCAATGGAATATTATGCAGCAATTAAAGCTAGTAACAATTAAGCCTACCTATGAAGGCAAAAATGTTTATGATAAATGATAAAATAATAGTTACCTTGTGAAACTGCAAGCTATTTGTATAGCTATGCTTTGAGGACTAGAAAAGAACATGGAGAAATAGTGCCAGTTATGCATATGGATACATATGCATCACAAGTGCGTATGTTGAGATTTAGACAAAGTATCAGCCTTGGGATTTACACCCAAAGCATGAGCTCTTAAGCATGAACTTGCATTACTTCAGTAGGTGTTCAGTGAAAGTTTTTGAAAATACACCTAAAGTATCCCAAGCAGATGACAATTCTCTTGACTATGACCAAAGGTATGAGGAAGAACTTCTACTTTGAGTAAATAAAATGATGGGCTTCCAGAAGCCAGGTATTCAGGTGATAATTTTTCTATTTGAATATGAGAATGATAGTTACAAAGATAACTCCAAAAATTACCTGCATCAGTGAAAATTTGGAGGACAGACATATATAAATTTTGCAATGTTGTATGTCATACCAGTGAAGGAATCTAATGATGCTATTATTTATTAAGTGAGGATCGCAATAAGAGTTATTGAGTAATCGATGTCTCTGTATTTCTTTGGGTTATGATTCCTGTCACATCAGTATGGAAAAAGATTTAGCAAGTTGCATGCTTTGCTTGTCCACAACATCCAAGCTCCAAATGTCGCAGACATAAAGATATGCCCAGAGTAATCTACTCTGTAACTCACAGTGAGGGTATTTAGTTGAATCTCCATATAAAGGAATGATTTGAAGGAATTATCTTTACCTAATCCATCCTCCTCCCCAAAGTAGTGGAAAATAGACTCAATTATTTCACCTGAAGTTAAATTTGCATGTTTGAAAGTGTATGTTTATGAACCAAATAGTGCTAAGCATGACATTAGAAATGGAAATCCTAAGTCCTCTGTAAAACATTATCTGATGAGTTGATTACGTATTTGTTCTCTACTTATTTCATCTTACCTTAAAACCATGGGATACTAAGGGTTTTTTTTTCATCATTCATCCCCTTTGGTAAAATATCATGTATATGTATGTGTGTGTATGCAGATATGGGTATATATATGTATGTACAAATATATACATGTTTAATGTATTATTACACATACAGATATACACAAAGAGAGAAAAATTTGAAGAATGAGATGAATATACGTATAAAGAGAAGTTTTAGGCCAGGTGCAGTAGCTCACGGCTGTAATCCTAGCACTTTGGGAGGCCGAGGCTGGTGGATCACCTGAGGTCAGGAGTTCGAGACCAGCCTGGCCAAAATGGTGAAACCTTGTCTCTACTAAAAAAAAATACAAAAACTAGCCGGGCATGGTGGCGCGTGCCTGTATTCCCAGCTACTCAGAAGGCTGAGGCAGGAGAATCACTTGAACTCGAGAGGTGGAGGTTGCAGTGAGCCGACATCGCGCCATCACACTCCAGCCTGGGCAACAGAGCAAAACGCTGTCTCAAAAAAAAAAAAAACAAAAAGTTTTAGTACTTTTTTTCTCATCTCTCAATAGACTGTTGTTGAAGCCCACTGCTCTGTATAATACCCCAACACCCTTTGAAGAGTTGCTGAAAGTTCTGTGCCAGGCCATGGTGGGCTGGCCTGAGGCCTGATCCCAGAACCCTCCAGCTGAAAGGAATGTTAGAGCTCAGCCATCCAGCCCCTCCGCAGAACACATGGGGAAACTAAGAGAGTATGAGAATTTTGTCTCAAGACCTCATTTCCAAGAGGACTCAGGACCTGATGAGGTCTTTCTTATATTTAAAGTCTAAATAGCTGTGTGATAATAATGAACCTAGCTTAGGAATTGTTTTACATACTAGAGCTTTTGTTTGGTTTTAGATTTTTTTCTTTTTGGGGAGGGGGCGGGGTGGGGAGGGGAGGCAGGTAGCAAAGTACTCTCTTTTCACCACAAAGAAGTTGAAATTGAAAAGGAAATCTGTAGGCACTTAAATGAAAAGCAGGGCATTTTGCTGATGAGGTCAAATGATACTGATCAATGGGAAGCTCTGGGAGAGGTGGCTGTGTAAAGGAGAGAGTGGGTGACCCAGGGAAGTGTCCAGAGCTGAATGAGAAGTTGGAATCACATATTCCTATGTTGCAGCCTTCAACCTGATGCTAACTCATTCTTCAGACACGGAGTCCAACTTCCAAGTGCTTCAGGGATTTTTGTTAAGCCTTTTAAGGGTATCCAAATGAATTAACTATTGTGTTTCACCAACGCTCTAGTAATTCACTTTCAGTGGGCAGTTTTATTTTCCCAGATGTGCAGATTGTTCACCATGGAGCTATGAGTAATTAACTCATAAAAGAAATGTCCAGATGAATGAACAACTGCAAAGCACCTGTTGTCAACAGCTGATTTTTGTCTCCGCGCTTTGATTATGAAGAGCTTGAGAATACTGGAGGTTGTTTTCTTCTTCTAAAACCTTGTGACACCTGCTGATTTAGGTTCACATAGAATACAATGGTAAATGGAGAATAGGTGGTAGAGCTTGTCTTTATATCTAATGAAAGAAAAGTGTCAAAGTTTCAGATGAATGTCAGATACCCAAGGATAGGGCTGCATTATGACTTTCATGGGCCTTAGGCACTTTTGCCTTTGTGGGTCTGTTTCTCCATTAAAAAAAATAGAATTATATTTTATAGTTGTATTGGTATAACGATGAATGTAACCCAGGCTGGATTCATTATTATATGGTCATCATTGTTATATTTATTTATGTTCACTTTTTCCTTCTGGGTTTATTAAAATTAAAATGGGTTGCCCAAAGTGTCAGCCCTGCCCACTGAACCTAATGAATAAATTGGCCCTGCCTAAGATTATGGACAAAGAGACTTCATGGAACCATAGCTGGCCCCATCGATTTTTACTGTCACTGTAACAGAGAACACTGCTAGGCCCGTTTCTTCTATTTTTCCTGATGTTGTCTCTGAACAATGAGCAGCTCAAGAATCAGAAATCCCTTTCTCAGCAAGGTAGTTCACGCCTAGAGTCCCAGCACTTTAAGAGGCCAAGGCAGGTGGATGGATCACTTGAGCTCAAGAGTTTGAGACCAGACTGGGCAACATGGTGAGACCCTGTCTCTACAAAAAATAGAAAAAAATTAGCCACGGGGTGGTGCACGCTTGCAGTCCCAGCTACTCGGGAGGCTGAGGTGGGAGGATGGCTTGAACCCAGAAGATGGAGACTGCAGTAAGCTGAGATCATACCACGGCACTCCATCCTGGGCAACAGAGCAGGACCCATTTCAAAAAAAAGAAATCCCTTTCTCCTTATGTAACACTACTTGGCCTAGAAAAGCCAGTATTTGTGTCCACTGTGCTCTGCCAGGGCTGCTTATGTAGGGCCCTTTGTTCATAATATGACAACGAAGCAGGTGACTGAATCAAAAATTAATTCCTCCATGATGCTAAAAGACTGTGTCTGTGTTCTCCAAAATGGAGTCAGTTTGTGAAGAGAATTTTTGTCAGACCAGTTTATTCATTGCTACACAAAGTTTTCTTAAGTGACATGCAGTGGGCAAACAAGGGAACAATGACACCAAAGTTATGTCAAGCTTGTACTTGTACCACCCACAAATGAAGATGGAATAATAATGTTGCCACCTATAAGCTAATGAACAAAATGCAACAATGGGCCCAAACATGCATATACCCATTGCCAATAAATTAATCTCTAATGAGACTTTTGCTAAAATTGAGGTAATGATTTACAGAAGGCCTGGCTTTTAAAGAGGCAGGACTGAATTTAGTCTTTATTTATGGTTGCCGTATTTTCTTTTCACTTGCATTGAAAACTTTACTTTCAAAATCTTACTTTGTCAACTTTGTCCAGAAATACATTTTTTTATTTTTTTATTTTTTTACCAATCCTCTTAAGTGAATACTTTTTAAATGATATTCTAAACTCTTATTTCTCTCACTGCAGTCTTCTCTCTGAACTCTTTTCATGAGCCATATCTTATTAAAATCCATTATATATTGTAAAAGAAATAGTCATTTGAAAATATTCATAGGCCACCAGTTCCTTTGAACATAACAGATTGAACCAAAGTTTAATTTGAAACATCTTTTGATAAGTCTTATAAATTGACCAAATTTTCTCAAAATCATTGAACTTTTTCTAAAGTTACTAAAAACAGACAAATATCATATACTAATACAAGAATAATGATCTTCTTTGGAGCAATGGAATTATTTTTTACATTTACGACTATGGAAATCTTGGGTAAAAAAAATCTTAATTTTTTTTCCTTGAAATCTAGTACTTCATTGTATCAGCAGTGACCTAGTATAACTCACTTAAGGGGCCTGTAACAGGCAATATCAATATTATTGTCAATTGTTTTAACTGTCAATTATATAAACTATATATCAGATAAATTCTTTTTTTTTTTTTTTTGAGACAAGTTGTCACTCTGACACCCAGGCTAGAGTGCAGTGGCATGATCTTGGCTCACTGCAACCTCCACCTCCCAGGCTCAGGCGATTCTCCCACCTCAGCCTCCCAAGTAGCTGGGACTACAGATGCACACCACCACACCTGGCTTCTATTTTTTGTAGAGATGGAGTTTTGCCATGTTGCCCAGGCTGGTCTCCAACTCCTGGGCTCAAGTGATCCTCCCACCTTGGCCTCCCAAATTGCTGGGATTATAGGCATGAGCCACTGTGCCTGGCCAAATTCATTTCTTTAATTGCCAATGTTACCAAATATTCTCTCCTATGGAGCTTATGGTCTATATTCAGAGAATTTTCTAATTTTAAATACATTTATTACATTTTTATATTTAAAGAAAGTTTAATTGGAATATTTGACTTCTCCTTATTCTCTCTCTTCTCTCTCTCTTCTCATTCCATTTCCATATTGGAGTCTAGGTTTGTACATTTTATTTTGTTAAAGATATATACTGCAAAATAATCTCAATGATTCTCTTAGTAGTTGGATATCTTTGCTAGAAAACCTTTAACTTCAGCACTGAAGCAAATCATTATGTATTTGCCTAATGAGAAAAATAAAGTACTTCAGATAACATAATCCCGTTTATTTGACGCAGAAGATTCGTGTATTGATCCAGAAGAATGGATATTCAAGTTTAAGATGTGAAGTGCTGGGTAGAAGGAAGGTTTCAGAGATGACAGGTTAATCAGAGTTAGGGAAATAGACCCAATTCCCTCCTTCTTGTGGTAGTCCCCTATGTATAGCCTGTCGGAGTCCATGGTTTCCTTTGAATTGACTTCATTCTTCTGAAAACGGCGCTGCAACACCCTAAGCAGCTCCATTGCTGAGAGAGTTTTACTTCCTGTATTTCTGGGAGCAACAATGGAATCATGGCTGATCTGGGTGTTTTCTAAGCACCCTGGAAATCTACATGAAATGCGACACAAGATTCCTTGTTATGGTGTCACCAGAGGTAATATTAATAGTATTAAAAGAACAAGCTGAGGACTTTATGCATGATCTTACCCATGACTTCATGAATTGCCACTGGGATTAACGTAAAATCTGTAATCCTCGCCTAAATAGGCCATCTTTGTCTATTATCCATCACTATATATATAAGATACAACTTAAGGTTTTTCTTATGTAGGATAAGTTCAAATATTTAGTCCACTGATAACGGTATTTCACCACTTATTCAGGAGAATCACATAAACAGGCAAATTCTCACTATGCCTCTTTAGTAATCCACATGGAATCTGTGGATGATTCCTTCAGAGCCAGCATAACTCATTTGATTTGGAAAAGGGTGCTCAATAGTGAGTCAGATTCTACTGTGGATCAAGCAAGACATGTTTAGAAGCTGCCTTAACTATTTCAGATCAAGCAGACCTGACTATGCACAATAAAACTTGGCAATAATCAATTGCTCCATTGGTAAAATGGAGATCTTAGGGACGGTGAATGGATGGTGAATGCACTTTCCATAAATATGTATTTTTTACTCCAAATATATATATTCCTTGGAGCTTGGACTCTGGAGTTAAGGATTTCCATCTCCGCTCCTCCCCTTACCAGCTCCGTGCCCTTGGGTAAGTTACCTAACCTCTCTGTGCTCACTGTCCCTGGGATGATAGTTATAGTGATACTTCTTCATGGTTTCTATAGTCAGATAAACAGGAGAATGCATGTGACATGATTGGCATAATGCCAGTCCAAAGTAAAGTTCAGATTATTTTTTTTACTCTGTTTTTTTTATTATCTGAAACTAAATACTGTGTTTTGCAAAAACAAAATTAAAAGGCAAAAACAAACAAACAAAAACCAGCTCCCCACCTGCTACATACCAAACAGTATGTTAGGCACTGCAATGGCAGCATCGCACTGTGTCTTTTCAACAGCAGTCCAGGGTAAATACCTTAACCTCCACTTTACAAATGAGAAAACAAAACCTTTGTGATTTCAAGGTCATGGAAACAGTGGAACTGACCCCACTCTGTCCAGCTCCAAAGGCCATGCTCTTTTCAGGACATGCCTTCACTAGATGATCTCTTCAGCCCCCTCCCGACTCTGATTTTGAGTCCTCTGGAATTGTCTCGGATGTTCAAGGCTTACCTCACTCTCATAAGCTCAGCCTGTTTTTTGTTTATCGTAGCGTGGCCTTTCTTTACATTCCAACTGCAGACCTGGTTGTCATTCTCCCTGTGACATAGCATTTGATGTCCACTGGGTTCTAGTTATGTCTATATAAGTACAAACAGTCCCATTTCTTTTTTCCCGATCCATTCTCCCTTATCTTAATAAAAAGTTGTGAACAAACCAAAGAGCCATAAAGTTATCTTTACCAATAGGATAGATGAATTTGTTTTCATGTTCAAAATATGAGTTGTCCTCGGAGGGGTGCCCTTTCCCTCCTCCCCTACTAGTCTGTCTTCATGATCAGATAATGCATGAGGCTGAGCCTCTTTAGAATACCCACATTTTGGTTTTTTAAAGTTTCTCACTTTTGTTAAAATAATTACTAGTTGTTGATATGGAGACAAATGTGTTTTGTATAAAATGTTACACTTAATTACAGAGTCCAAATTCAAAATAGTCCAAGATTGTTAAAAGTTGCTTATTCTTAAAAATGAATGGACTAAAAGCTGATCTTAAGCATTCTACTCTCAGAAACATTTTCCCAAACATAACATTACTATGAATCAATATCAGGTAAAATCTATAATTAATCTGTTATTTCCTTAGTCTTGTTCTTGTTTGATAAATGCAGTTGGGAGCCCTTGCAAAGGTAGCAACTACAATAGAAGAAACAGGCCATTCAGGCAAGATTCTGTCACTCTAAAAAAGATATAAGAGCTAAATCAAGTTTTTAAAAATAACATCAAAGGCCAGGCGCAGTGGCTCATGCCTGTAATCCCAGCACTTTGGGAGGCCGAAGAGGCAGATCACAAGATCAGAAGTTCGAGACCAGTCTGGCCAACATAGTGAAACCCTGTCTCTATTTAAAATACAAAAAATTAGCTGGGTGTGATGGTGCATGCCTGTAATCCCAGGTACTCGGGAGGCTGAGGCAGGAGAATCGCGTGAACCTGAGAGGCGGAGGTTGCAGTGAGCCGAGATCACGCCATTGCACTCCAGCCCAGGTAACTCTGCAGGACTCCGTCTCAAAACAGCAACAACAAACATCAAAACACCAGAAGTGAATGGAACAAGATCCTGATGCTGACCTGATTATCAGAACATCTTTTATAGACAACATTGATCACTCTGAGGAAACACATAGCAAAAGCCTCCTTGTAGAAAATGTGCCAATCCAGAAGCCAGGAATCTTCTAGGAAAATCTCAAGTTTTGGTAATTATCATTAAAATATTAAGCGAAATGCCTGAAGATATATTAATATTCCTTTGCTGCTACATGGAAATAAAATAAATGAAAATATAGATTTTGGGCTTTAATTCTTAAGTTAGAAAAGCATGATTGAACAATGTCGATTTGTGGTAACAGTAAAAAGACATTTACTTGGTTTGCTAATCATATCTACTTTATAAAATATTATCATGTTACCTATGCTGAGCATTTTGAGCTAGATAGTGTGCAATACCCGTCAGTAGTTAGATAGATCAATCAGTCGACTGATAAATAGATAGATCTGTGATTTGGTTTCACTGCCAATATCTTCTTTCTTTAGTGAATACTGTTGGTTTTTAGTGTCTTTCGTTTTAGTGTTTTAGTTTTTAACCACCTACGTTTCACTATTTTCATTGTGAGAAAAATATGAAAAGGAATGATTTGAAGGTTACTTTCACCCTTTCCACTTTTCTCCCCAAATACTTGGCGAATTGAGCCCAACGTTTCATCTCAAAGTAAATTTGCATGTTTGAAGCCTTAGGCCTCTGAGCCAAAGCCTGTGAAGGTAAAGCCAGAGATGCACGCCCTAAAGCAGAGACTCTGGCAGATACAGCCAGCGAAGCTGGAGGGAGTTCCTTGAGTGTCACTCCTGACGAAATAAAAGTTCATTGTGTATTTATTCTCTGCCCCTTTCATCTTATCTCAAATCCACAGAGCGCTAAGTTTTAGTCAAGGAAGAATGAAATAAAAGTAATAGAAGGAGAAGACTCGATCAGAATCTTCAGTGTTCAGAGGAGGATGGAATATTGTTTTTCAAACTTGGCAGAAATTCTCATCAGTGCTTCTACTGATACTAGTTTTAGCAATTCTGGGGCTTGTTCAAAGTGATGGCCAAGATGTATCCACACCTCCCACGGTTCATGTGTAAAACCTTCAAAGTTGCAAACATTGGAATATTCAGTGTTTTGCATCAGTGCCTTAAATCTTCGTGGATTTCGGCACTGAAAAGTGAAAACTGGTCCATGTGTACGTACGCATCTTTCCGGGCACCTGTAGTTGGAATAAGGCAGACACAGAGATGACAGATCTAATGGATCATCCTTCTTTTGCTGTCTCCTCAGAGTAAAGGAAGTGCATATGTTTTCTCACAGCCAATCAACTCTTCAAGTCTATTCTACCCCACAGTCCCTTCCATGGCCGGTAAACACTACAGGTGGTAATATCAGACATCTGTTTTATTCTTTCTGCTCTTTATGTTGTGAAAGGACTCCTAAATCATAAAATCATAAAATTTAAGAAGTATAACTTAAAAATCCATCAGATTAATCCCATTATTGTGGAAATAAGGAAGCTTCAGAGTCCCACAGTTAATGGCACAGATCACACGTCCTAACTCTCATCTGGTGGCACTCTGTAGTCAGTGCCCCATCACAGCCTGCAAGAAAACCCTGCTGCAGGCCAGGTGATGTCATTGCTGCAGCCCTAAGGGCCATTTGACATGGGAGTAAACAAACTGAGAATTCAAAGAAAGATGAAGCTAAACAGGGAAATACTGTTAGAAATATTAGAATAGGCAAAGTGATTTTCACTCTTTAAAGCTTGTGTTCCAGGACAATGAATTGTTGGCCTATCACCCTCTCAAAAATGCAAGAGATGATAATGCTTTGTATTATCCCCAGAAAGATGACTATGGTCAGTATATTATTAGGTTAAAAAAAATAGGTTACAGGCCAGGTGCAGTGGGTCATGCCTATAATCCCAGCACTTTGGGAGGCCAAGGCAGGCGGATCACTTGAGGTCAGGAGTTCAAGAGCAGCTTGGCCAACATGGTGAAACCCCGTCTCCACAAAAAATACAAAAATTAGCTGGGTGTGGTGGCAGGCGCCTGTTATCCCAGCTACTTGGGAGGCTGAGGCAGGAGAATCACTTGAACCCAGGAGGTGGAGGTTGCAGTGAGCCGAGATCACGCCACTGCACTCCCGCCTGGGTGACAGAGTGAGACTTTGTCTCAAAAAAAAAAAAAAAAAAAAAGTTATAGGCTGAGTGCAGTGGTCACGCCTGGGAGGCCGAGGTGGGAGGATCACTTGAGATCAGGAGTTTGAGACCAGCCTGGACAACATAGCGAGACCTTGTCTTGAACAAAAAAAAATGTTTTAAATTAGCTGGGTATGATGGCACGTGCCTGTAGCCCTAGTTACTCAGGAGGCTGAGGTGGGAGGATCACTTGAGCCTGGGAGGTCAAAACTGCAGTGAGCCATGATTGCACCACTGCACTTCAGCCTGGGCAACAGAGTGAGACCCTGTCTCAAAAAAAAAGTTACAAAATTGTATGGAAACAATTATCTAAGCTATTTTAAGTGTGTGTTTAAATACACATCCAAAAGCCTGGAGGACTATATTTTAGGCAGCTAACAATTTATCTCTGGGAGTAAAATCACAGGGACATTCAATTTTGGTTTATTGTTTAAAGAACAATATTTGGTTTTTAATATTTTACAGACATCGTTATTCATTTAAAAGTCAATAAAGATATTTCCGAGAGAGGAATAGACTACCTGGCTGAAGACAGTGAACCTAGCAATGCTAGTGTTAGATATCAGTGATGACGGCAGGATACAGTTACAGTACTAAACCCTTTAAACAAGTGGTCTACTGGCTATTCAAAACTAGTTAGCATTTATTGGCAGTTACCGAGTGACCACGTTACCGAAAGAGCCTGGCACAACAGTAAGTTCAGTAAATGGTAGATATTACCATTCATTCATTCGTTCATGCATTCATTTTGTTAACAGCTTATTGTGTGTGAAAGATTTGGTCCCAGTGGCCAAGGAGCACACTCTGAAAGGAGAAAGAAGACAGAAATTGTTGTAACATGGTGTGCCAACCCAGCTACCGGAGGATTATACACAGAGCCAGGGGTGTTCTTAGCTGATCTGGTGAAAGAAAAGTTGGTGATCTGGATTTAGGGCTAAGCCCACAATCTGTCACAAATTTTGCATAGAATATTAATTCTGGAACGAATGAGTCCAGTTCCTCTTTGAAAACACTTCTACAGAAGTTCCTGTGTAGATGAGCGTTAAAATAAGTGACTCAGGGCCTCCAGTAGTTTATGAGCTAAGAGGATCACAGGATAGGATAGGGACCGGGTTCCTCAGATGTTGCTAGATCAAATGCTTTACTCTTCTCACCCTAAGGGCTCCTGAATTTAGCTTTTTATTACACAGAACCCAGTAAACTAATTAATGGAAATCTAAAAATTATCCTTCCTCTTCCTTAGAAAAGAAATATACTGCATGATGATTTGTGCTTTTCGATTTAATGTCACACAATCGTTTTTACACTGTATATGCTTTCCCTCCCCACAGCCCCAGTCCCAGCCCCAGTCTCGCAGTTCCATTCCTTCAGGGCAGCTTCCATTCTACCGTGAGTTTGTATTGCTTTCCCCTAAAACGCTGCCCTGGAGTCGCGTTTATTGGACACTCTTTAGTCTGTAAAGGAAAAAACACAAACACCGGAGGAGAATCATCCTAACATGCCGACAACATATCTATGGGCCTAAAAAACTTAAATTCTTTCCCGTTATTAGCACTTCTCGATCGTTCCAGGAAAGCCCGATTTGTAGCTTGGCTGCCCCAGGAAGGGGCCTGCGACCAGAAAGATGCAAAGGGCGGGACAAGGTTACGAGTGGGTGCGGGGAAGCCTCCCTAACCTGGGGGCCGCGTCCCAGAGCTGCGAGCCACGCCTCCTCTCTCCCGCCCGCCGCGCCGCCGGACTCTTATTTTGAAGGGCGGCGGGTGAAGGCTCGGAGCCTCCTGAGTCACCCGGCGGGCGAGGTATAAAGCCCGATACCTGCCCCGCGCCCGGTCCGCGGAGCCCGCTGCAGCTCCCGCTCGCTCCGGACGCGGAATCGGGCAGCAGCGGGAGGCGGCCCGGAGAGCCGAGGTAGGCGCGGGGAGTCGGCCCTGAGGCTGGTGGAAGAAATGTGTGAATTAAAGGGAGTGCAGCGTGCAGGGTGGGCCGCGAGTCGGGAGTGCAGGGCTCGGGACAGGGTGGGGGCGGGGAGGACAAGAGACTCGTCAGCGCACTTTCCACCCGGCCGCTTCCTTCCCGAGCCTTCTCCCTCCCCCGGCCCGCGGGAGCACAGATCCCTGAAAGCGGAGCTCCAGATAGGAATGTCTGCATCATCTTGGCAGGGCCCAGACGGGAGAAGATGCTCTGCTGCCACGGACGATCCCTCCCGCTCTCCTAACTCTTCTCTGAACACCTCGCACCCCCACGGCCCCCCGCCCCTCTCTTAATCTTGGCCACGCTCCCTGAGGGGTCAGACCTGGGGTGGGAGGGCAGAGAAAGCGGGGCTGGCAGAGACAGGGGTGAGGGCCGGGAGAGGCGATGACATCATTCCCTGGCAGCTGGCGGGGAGGGAGTGGGGACGGAGGGGTCCCCCCGACCTGAGCCGAGCCCTCCCTTCCCAAGCCCATCCTCCTTTCTTTGGGATGGTTCACCCCACCTGGGCGCCATTCAAAGAAAGTTTGCGCGTAACTCGGGGGGTCCTTTCCCCGGCCGGGTGCTGTGCCCGGCCCGCAGTCGGTGTTTCTTCTGGGCCTGGGGGTGGCGTGGAGCCGGCGGCTCAGTCCCCGCCGTCCCAGGCCTTGGCCGCCGCTTTGTTCACGCCGGGCGCGGGCCGAACCCGAACCTCAGCTGCAGCACTGGCAGCGCGCACCGGCCACGCGTGGGTTCCCGGCCACGGCCGGGCCAACAAGGGAGGGTCCCGTGAGCAGCCAGGCTGGCCCTCCCCGGGCCTGGGTGAGCTCCCAAAGCTGGAGCGCAGGGCTCTAGGCCGGCCCCGCCCCGGGGCTGGGGGCTTCCCGCCCGTTTGTCTCATTTTAACTTTTGGGGGCAGCTCTGTCCCGAATGGTGAGTGGTCCAGACTCCAGAAAGGGGTTTGGTCGCTTGAGCCCGGATTGAGGCTTGGGACCTTTGCTCTCTTGCTGGGGACGGAAGGGGGCGCGCTGGGCAGGAGAGGGGGCGTCTCGGTCGGGTCTCCCTGGGCTCGGGCATCTTCCCACCCTGCGGAGCCGGGTCTTGCGCTGCGTGCCCCGAACAGGCCCGGGCACACCGAGTCCCGTTACTGGTCTTCAGGCGAAATTCCAGGACGGGTGTGCATTCATCAACCTGGGAGTCTCTAGGAGCCAGAGATGACTGGCTCTACATTTTAATGCGTAATCACAGAGAAACTAGCACGAGAAAAGGACAGAGGGACCGACCCCAGTTTCAGAGCCATGGAATAATATGATCCTGGTTCATAAGCCTTGAAAAGCTCCCCTCCGCCAGGTTAAGGAATGGTGTCACCAGCCTCGGCTGTGAGGATAATTTCTTGATTTGTGTTATGCAGGCTCCTGTCAGGACTGTCTCCTTAACTCCCACTACCTAAGGAAAAGATAGCCAGAGAATTGTCCAGGGATTTGGGTTTGGGTTGCTTCTAGAAAGACAGCATCTTTCTTGCTATTTTTTTTTACATCCCCCCAAAACAATTTTTTCCCCCTTCAGACTTGGCAGACTTTGATTTAGATGAGAGGTTTGAGTTAATTTGATTTTCCCCATGTCTGTTTAGATCAATGGATATAGGAGATAGTTTGAAGCTAATGTACCCCTATGCCTTTGTGTGAGTGTAAGATTTATAACTTGAGGGAGGCAGTTAATAAATAGCACATCCTTGAACCATAAACATACGAGATAGACAAGAGCTAGATAATAAAGTTTTTCCCCCAATCCCTAAGCTTTACTTATTTTTTTTACTGATTCTTGTACTTTGTCGTTAGAAAAAGGAGTGGAGTTGGTTTCTCAGTGACCGCATTCATTAAGAAACTGGGCATGTACAGCAAGTAGCAAAATATGCCAACATCCACACCATCTCTGGCTATGTGAAAACTTGGTGCCCTGTGTGAGGAGCATGGGGGATGGTTGGAAATAATGCAGCTTTATTTTTATTGTGATTGTTGGAATTCATGAATCATAAAATTCTGATAGCTGGGATGGTGTGGTAGCTCACCTGCTTTAAATAATGTAATAACGACAGGCCCAGTCTGTCCCAGGTGAGGACCACTGACTTAGTAAACAATAAACAGGTGTCCTACTCATAGTAGCCCTAGTGTTGCTTTAGTAGATCCTTATGAGCTCTAGATAGTTTTTAGTTGACCTTTAATATTTTTAAAGGTAACAATAGGCCGGGCATAGAGGCTCACACCTGTAATCCCAGCACTTTGGGAGGCTGAGGCGGGCAGATCACGAGGTCAGGAGTTTGAGACCAGCCTGACCAACATGGTGAAATCCCGTCTCTACTAAAAATACAAAAATTAGCCAGGTGTGGTGGTGTGTGCCTATAACCCCAGCTACTCAGGAGGCTGAGGCAGGAGAATCACTTGAACCCAGCAGGTGGAGGTTGCAGTGAGCCAAGATTACACCACTGCACTCCAGCCTGGGTGTCAGAGCGAGACTCCATCTAAAAATAAAAAAAAAATTAAATGTCACCACCTTGCATTGTACTTGATCTTCAGAATTTTACTCTATTGTCTTAAGCCTTTAAAACTTTGCTCATGAACTATATTATTTGGACTACCTTTGAGGGTAGTTGCATTTTTGCATTTTTCCAAAATATTATTTTCCCTAGGTTACAGTAAACCTTTGACTCTGTTATATTTGAAGCAACTAATTATTCCTGAAACATATAAAGCATTTCCTGGCAATGTTGATGGAGTTCATACTGCTCAAGGTGCTAAAGTCATTATTTCAAGGGGAAATTATTAGTGTGTTCCAACAGTTCTTAATTGTCCAAATTGTTGATTTCCCCCCTTTCCAGATTTCTTTCACAATCATTGGGAACTATAAAAAGGTGTATTCAACATTTTCTTTTGTGTATATTTTCCACTTCAACAATTTTGTATCAAAACGTATGGCACTTTTTCAGCACTTATTTCAAGAGATCCAGATAAACTCTGAGTAATCACAATTCACTATACTTCAAAAATTGCCTCCCATTCAGTATTTTACAAATAATCTTCTTCAAGTAAATGGGGAAAATAGACACTAACCATATACTTTTTAAAAATAATACATTAAAAGAGCACTAAAGTGTTCTTTGAAAGTGCTCCTGGTACTATATACATATTGGCTCATTCTAGCAATGTTCTTTTGAGACACCATACAAGAAATGGAACTCAACCAGATTTGAGAAAAAGCTGCAGAGAAGGTGAGGATTTGTTCCAGGGCCATACAGAGAGGAAATTGAGACACTCATTTCTTCTTAGTTCGGTCTCCCAGGTGTTTAGCCCTAGATCTCTTTGAGATTGCACGAATTTAAGGGATTTTTTTTTAAAAAACAGGGAAGCTCTGTTATCAAATTTTAAGAGAGGATAAAGAATTAGAGATGGTAGATGAGAAATGTTTCATCCAAAGAGTTTTTTGTTTGTTTTGTTGTTTTTTTGAGACATAGTCTTGCTCTGTCACCCAGGCTGGAGTGCAGTGGCATGATCTGGGCTCACTGCAGCCTCTGCCTCCCAGGTTCAAGCGATTCTCGTGCCTCAGCCTCCTGAGTAGCTTGGATTATAGGCATGAGCCACTGTGCCTGGCTCAAAGAGTTTTAATGAATAGAAAACAGTACATGGAGATAAAATGAAATAAGGAGAGCCTGAGGTGTCAGGGAAGGAGAAAGAGCATTTTGAAACTGGTGGCAGGTACAATTCTCTGCCTAACTCCGTGGACTACTTAGAGCACAGATTTCTTCCTGCTCAGTCAGTGTTAGCTGCCTTCCTGGTTATGTGCTTTAGGGTTGACCGTAATTGGTAACATAAGCCATTCCAGTTAGGTGAGCCTCTCTTCCTTGTGTATTTTGGATAATGACTACGAGGAAACAAGATGGAAATGTGGGATGGTTAGCTAATGTCAGTGCCGAGTCTCCCTGCTCAATGTGCGTTAGCCCAACTGCCAAAGCTCTGCCACTATGGTAAGCGAAGATGGTGATTTTCAGTTTGGCAGAGACTGTTGGAAGGCATAATGGCTTATTTGATGGAAAAGATTTCCTGCTGCGGGAGAGGCTGCCATTTGCAGACAAGGTGTGTCAGCCAGAAGAAATGAGCAATAACCGTTTTCTGGTTTCTACTGGCAAAAGCTTTGTATTTTTTTCATATAGAAGTGTTAAAAATAGATTCATAAGAAAATGCATGAAACCAAGTAAAAAGTACAGACACTGAAATTTCACCAATGAAGGGGAGAGAAGAGAGCTAACCTTTGTTGAATAGTTATTGCTAACCAGGTGCTTCAGTTCTCACAAAATTGTGTGAGGTAGGCCCACCACATTAGAGAATGGGGATCAGGCAAACAGAAATGAAGTACTGCTGGAGCACCACGCAGGAGACTCTTAAGCTTGGTGTTGACGTCTATGACATTCGGATGCCTTTGTGAGGCTACTACTGCGAAGTAGGCGGCCCTCAGCTTTCAGATGGGTTGTGTTCTGATTGTGGGTTTGTAAAACTCATTGCTGGGAACCCTGAACACACTTTTTCACTGAAACTATGTCATATTTAGTGGTTTCCCAGGCCAGCCCAGAAATCATAGCTGAAGTATTCTGTCTTATTAATAGTACCATAGAACCAAACCACTATATATAACATGGTTTTTGTGGGAAAATGCACTCAGAGCTCCAACTTGAGTTTTTTAAGGTTTTTAATTCCAGTTACAATGGCAAAAGGGACTCCACCTTCTCTCTTTTTCCATTTAAGCCCTGGAGGGAAAATAAAGGTACACAGAGATACATTTCCTTTCACGTTTCCTCATGCTAACAGAGACCCCACCCTGGACTGCAGAGCAATGGGGAGGGGGGATCCTGGCAGTAGCTGGCTTTGTGACAACAGAGGAAAGAGAAGAGGGGGAAGAGAGCACAGGTAGCGGAAGAAGTGAGGTCTAGATGTCATCACCTATGGGACCAATTTTAGATGGCTTATCAATATGAGCTGCAGGCTGACTGACATCGTTTCCTTACTAAACATCATTTTTACTGAGAACTTAGTAACCTAGACCTAGACATTAATGTTACTTAGTTGTATGTTCAGTATTTTTTAAGTGAAGGTTAGTTTTTAAATAGTCTTCAGTAGTAGAAGGAAAGCACATATGTAGACATCTTATTTTTCTTTTTCATGCCAGTCTACTGAATGTCCAAACCAGCACCTATCGGTAGCTGAATAGACTCAAGGTAAACCTGGATGCTAATGGATATGATTCAGATTAATCATAGAATATATACCGTTCGTTGAGTACTTCAAACCAGAAAATGTGCTAAAATGTTGAACACATTTTATGTCATTTACTCCTCACCACAATCCCATGTAGTGAGTACTATCAGCACTCCCATCTTAAAAATGATGAAAGTGAGATTTTAAGAGGGTAAGTAATTTGTTAAGACCACACAGATCAGAAATGGCAAGTCTGGGACCTCATTAATTCAACAAATATTTTTGGAGCAAGTCCTGTGGCCCAGGCTCTGTGTTAGACTCTGGGAGTAAAGCAGTGAATGAAATGGACAAATATGCCGAAATCCTTGCCCTCGTGGAGCTTATATGCCAGTGGAAAGAGATGAACAGTAAGCAAAACAAACTAAACAGCTAGTGCCTCAGATAGAGTTATGTGCTATGTGGTAAAATAGATCTAGGGAGCATGAGGAATGCCAGGTTGGGGTTGCAGTTCAGGCAAGTAGAGAATACAGGCTGAAGGACAGCTGTGAGATAACAAAATCAGTCCAGGAGTACATACGCTATTGTTTCTCGCAGCAACCCATTTTATGTCGTAACACCAAATGTTGAGTACGTGTCACCCTCATCAGTCACTGCTTCTACTGCAGCAAGTGACTGGGGAGGTATCCAAGAATGACTGGTGAAGGGCTTGGCCTTTTCTATCCCAAGGTCAGGAAAGATGAGGACAGTTGCTGGAGGGATGTCCTAGAGCGGCTGGGGTTTTGTGCACAAGCAGAGGGCTTGACCTCAGCCAAGAGCGCAGAGCTGATTCTCCTGTAGCCCCGGAAAACAGGCAGAATCTGGGGGCACAGATGAGGGCTGGGTGGAAGGAGCAATGGAAGCTCGTGGAAGTTCTGTGTTGCTTCTGTTTTCTTAGTGGAACGGGGAGTGTGGTCATCAGTGGGGAGCAAGGGTCGGGGAGGGAGTGCGGGGCCGGGGGTGCAGTTTGAGGAGAGAGATGTGAAACAGTCACCTGGCAGAAAGGGAGCCTGAATTTAGCTGGTGAAATGTACACTCAGGATCTGCCCATGGTCAAATTCTGACTCTTAACGTCCTTCCACAGTATATTGGAGATCAGAATTCTCTAGTTCACTTCTTGAGGAGAGAGATTATCTTCTAACTCCTTTTTTTTTTTTTTTTTGCTGTGTCATTTACTTGGAGCAGGGTCCTGCACTTACTATGTGTATGGTTAATGCTTGTTGAGTGACTGCTATAGGAAACCTACACACTTGTCCAGAAATTTCATTTAAGCTTTTCGTCCTAATTGTCACATTGTTCTCTCCCTTTTCTGAAATGCTGTGATGTTCCTAGTTCCCAAAACAGCACTTGTATAGCAATTACTGTTAATTATTTCATTGAGTTAATCTCATTCCCATAACGGATTAAGTTTTAGACTAAGAAATAATTTTTTTTGTTTGAGACATGGACTCACTACCTTCACCCAGGCTGGAGTGCAGTGGCATGATCATGGCTCGATGCAGCCCTGACATCCTGGGCTCAAGTGATCCTCCCACCTCAGTCTCCCAAATAGCTGGGACTACAGGCATGCGCCACCATGCCCAGCTAATTTTTTGTATTTTTAATAGAGATGAGGTCTTGCCATGTTGCTCAGGCTGGTCTTGAACTCTTGAGCTCAAGTGATCTGCCCTCTCAGCCTCCCAAAGTGGTGGCATTACAGGCGTGAGCCACCGCAACTGGCTAAAAATTCTTAATTGTATACTCTTTTGTAGTATTCTCTTGGGACCACCTAAGTCAAGCCTCATTCCCACCAGATGGTGCCCCTGTTGGGGGCAGTGAAGAAGCCTTCTATGTCTGTTTTATGACTCCTTCTTGGCTGGCACACTGTTGTGGGCACTCTGTAGGTAGTCAGTGGGAAACGGGAAAACCACTTGCGGTTAGAATAATACGAGAACTAGATATTGGTGATCTCAGCTGAGTGAATGGCAAAGGAACTGATGAAGCAGGTGGATTCCAAGGCTAGTTAGGAGAAGGAATTGACTACAAGTGGTGTTGGTGGGATGGGAGGGGTGAGGGAGGGGGGATGGGAGGGGTGAGGGAGGGGGGATGGGAGGGGTAAGGGACGGGGGTGCATCAGAGGTTACTCCCAGGGCTCTGCCAGACCCTGGGTAGATGGAGCCGCCGTTTTACAGAGGTAAGGACAAGAGTTTAGTTTTGAACATTCCAAGTGGAGATGTCCAGGACACAATTATATACCTAGGCTGCCATTCTGGGAGGAGATCTGAGTGGGAGACCATAATTTGGGAATTATCACCACAGATGGTAATTAAAGCCTTGGGAGAGGATGAGTTTGCCCCCAAAGAGAGCATAAAGTAAGAAAATTGGGCTCTCCATGTTTCAAGGTTGACTAAAGATCCTGTCATTTGACTAGGCTCTGCTATAGTCTGCAAAATCTGCCCAGGGACAGAATATTGAAGTAAATAAAGTGTATTCCAGTGAAACCTCAAATAGATTGATTCAAAACTGGAGTTAGAAAAACTTGTGGTTTTTCTTGGTAAAGCCTCATTTTCTATTTGTCTTCATAACTATAAATGGATGTATTTGTGTGGAAGATGTAGATTTTTTTTAAAAAAATCTATTTTTGGCTCTATTAAGAGACAAAATGAATCCAAATGTATTCCATACTTCTCTCACATTGCACCATTTTGTTATGTAACAGAGAACGTTTGAGTACATACTGTCCACACCAGCAACTATAAATCTGTCCTGGCAAGTGACTGTAAGATACCCAGGAACAAGAGATAAGGAGCTCGCCTCTCCAGGGAGAAGCTTTTATTTGTAAGAGAGAGAGTGATATACAAGAACTTGCAAATGTCTTTGAAGGGCAGAAAAAATCAGCTAGGGCTAATAAGGCAGCTGTCCAAGTTCATGATTCCTTGGCCCTTCTTTATACACAACCACCAAGAGTTGTCAGTTTGCAAACCTAGAAAAGTATACCATTGTAATATCAGTTCATCTCCCGCTTTTCCAGAGCTACTCAGAAGCGTGGTGGATGCTTAGTGAAACGACCAGAGGTGTGAAGCTGCCAGACCTTTACCCAGATCAACTTCTTTGACTCAGGGTACAAATGAACAACGTAATCTGACAGCTCACCTAAAAAAGTTATTTGGAATGATTTTATATTGAGAGATTTTTTTAAAGCCTAAATTTAGATTCATCAAAGCATATCAAGGTTGAGGTATGTGAAAGGCAGTGCTATATGGGAGGGTCAAGTTCCATTCGTTTAAAAATACCAGGACATTTGCTGCTGTTTAGTAGGGGAGTTGGGTAGGGTAGATATCCTCACCTCCACTATACAGATTTATTTATTTATTTATTTTTTGAGACCAAGTTTCGCTCTGTTGCCCAGGCTGGAGTGCATTGGTGTAATCTCGGCTCACTGCAACCTCTGCCTCCCAGGTTCAAGCAATTCTTCTGCCTCAGCCTCCTGAGTAGCTGGGATTACAGGTGCGTGCCACCATGCCTGGCTACTTTTTGTATTTTTAGTAGAGATGGAGTTTTACCATGTTGGTCAGGCTGGTCTCAAACTCCTGACCTCGTGATCCTCCTGCCTCGGTCTCCCAAAGTGCTGAGATTACAGGTGTGAGCCTCTGCGCCCGGCCCACTATATAAATGTTTAAGAATTAACATGTATAGAGGTTGGGACTTTCCCAAGGTGAGCTGTTGGACCTGGATCTCCTGAGGCCAACTGTGTTTTTCTTTTCAGCACAGCAAGCATCCTTTGAGATGCAGAGTGATCTTACCACTTGAAAATGTGCATCAAGGGCAACTGCAGAATTTTCCAAAAGCTTAAGCACAGATGGCAAATCTGGCAAAGTCAAATTGAGAACACTGACTACATGTTCAGGAGGAAAGTTTTTAAGGGTAAATGCTTAAAAATCCTGAAGACCAGTTTATTTGGGAAAGCAATTCCAATGGAAAAGTGCGGTTGGCTTACTGAGGGAACCACACAGTGGCAGTTTCTACAACGTGGCCAGCTGCCCTGGGCTGGCGGTTGAGGAGAAAATGCAGCAGTAGGGTTGAGTAGACACCTCAGCCACGGAGTGACAGTCATTGTGTTCTAGGTACCATCTGACCACTCTCTGTCTGCTCCTTCTGTGGCTCTATAATATCTGAGCTCCTGGGTAAGCTCCATGCAGCCTCTACAACTCTGCTTGGAGCTCAGTTTTCCTATGTGTTTATTTTGATTTTGTCTACTTATTAAGTTAAATACAAATCTGAAAATGAAAGAATAATCACCTTGGACTCCTGAATGTTTGCCCAATGTCATTTAGCTCCCATTGTTTCCTGTCACCATAGCAGTCTACTGAAATCTCTCAGCATATATTTCAGAATTACTCTGATAGTGAAAGATTTCCTATCCTATGTAGTCCAACAATTATTGGTTTATTATGCGAAGAATAAAGCAAGTATGTAGCATTTACAGAGTAATCCAGCTCCACTGTTAATACTGTCATTTGAAGAGTTAGCAAGGAATATGATGAAGACTGAATATCTTGAAACAAAGTTTGGTTGTGCAGTTGCTCTGCTATGAATTATGGGTCTGATTCCCCTCTTTATATGTGGCTTTTGGATTTTCTTCTGCCCTTGAGGTAATCTGCTCCTCCTTTCATTCACCGTGCTTTTAGGTTTGGTTTCAGATACAGCATCCCTTCTGCTACATTCTTTAAAGTTAAAAAAAGAAAAACAATTTCACTTTTATTGGTGATGGGCATTCAACTGAAATTACAAATTGGGAAAACATGACATTCCAGCTCACAGCAGTCTGATTAAAGGTGGAACTCTTATGAAACCACAGGATCTGACTGAACATATGGGTCATCTTCTGGCAAGCTTAACAGACACCTGATGTTTTCCTTGGCCATCCAGAAATCTGCATCCTGGTGTAGATATCATGAATTAATGATGGAGTCAAGTGTAGAAATGTGTCTGGGACTTGCAGACCTCTTGCTTTGTGATACTTTCTTTTATTTTCTGAACTGGCTGAGAAAATGGCTGTCACTCCAAGTCTATCTTCTGATGGGCTGGTAGCTCTCATTCAGGCCATCCACAGCCAGCTGCCTTTCCCCAGACAACCTGCATTGCCTTGAGTCTTCTCTTAAAGCAAAAAGACTAGAGGAGAGGAGTGCTACTTTCTTCTCAGCCTTGCTGTCCCTGCCATGTAAGGAGGTACTTAAAAAGCATTCCTATCCAGTTCTCTCTGTCTGCTCCGTCTTCTCTCCATGCCCTCATGGAGTACTTGGTAAAAACATTTAAGTAGATGACTTTATGGAATATGATTCCCTGGTTTTGGAGAAATAAAAAGATGAATCTCAGATATCAGTAAGGGCCACATTCTAGTTCAAATTATAAGCCTGTACATAATCAGTAAAACTATATTAGAAATAAAAGCTTCTCAAAAATCCCAAGTGCTCGTTACCCAAAAAATGATGATAGACGGGGGTCCCACAAATGTGTAGTTGTGTATATGTCATAGTATACGAAGGCCAGGGAAATACATAGTGTCACCTGACCTAACCAGCTGTTAAGCATAATTACTGTGGTTTTGCCAGAAAGGAATTCTAAATGCAGGAAGGTTTGCCATTAGTGGGCCACAGAACATGAAAGACTTCCCTGCAAACCTTTTGGAAAATTTATGCTAGTTTATATTTCAGGAGGTAATACCCATTGGATATACTCTAATTTGGGAAACGTGGGATGATTAATGAATTGATACAACCTCTAGACCAGGGGAACAGAAGAAAGTTTGGCTTGCAAAATCACAGGCTCCACCTGGTCAGCACTTATCTTCTTTGTTTAGCTCAAGTTAGGTAAGTTTACCTAGTTTAAAAGGAGTATTTTAAATTTATGTTTGACATTTAATGATTTCAGATAGTTCTTGGACATCAGGATAAACAAATTCAGTGTAGCACATACGTAGTATAAGAATTCTGTTGATATAATGCCGCAGTCATAGTTGTAGCCCATTATTCCAGGTAATAATGATGCTACAATCAGAAAGTTTTCCAATTGTAGTTTTGATTTGCACAGTAGTAATTGCTGTTGCTATTTTCATAGGCAAGGAGGGTCCACACATGAATTAGAGGCCTTCCATATTAGGCTTTTTGGAGACATAGACATGGTGGTGATCACATGGTGTGTTTGAGAAAATGGAGACTAATCGAATGCAAAGTATTCTGTGGGGCAAGCAGAGTAAAGAATCCAGTCAAATGATGTCAGCCAAGGATGGCAAGCCCATGCCCGAAAAACTGGCAGCAGCTCACCCATACCAAGCCACCTGAGACATTTCCTGGGCTGGAAACAATGTTACGGAAATTGAACTTCCGTGCCAAATTTACCACACCTCGCCAAAGCCTGGGCACCTCTCTTATTCATGGGTGCCTCAGGAGTAATTACAGCTTTATAGCATATCTACTAAGAACTTTAGTGAAAGTGAAAAGGAGTCGGTAACCTTGAATTTTAGCAAACTAGAGAAGGAAGATGTGGGTGTCCTTTCCTCACGCGTTAACAAGGATGCTGTTAGGTTGTCTATCTACTGTGAATCCCTACTTAGGAGGAAAGTCACGTATCTGGTTGTGCAAATCAAAGAGCTTTGACAGTTTGTTTTTTGTTTGTTTTTATTTGGGTGCAATTTTTCTAGAAAACTAAATAACCTGTAAAAAATTAAAAACCATGATTGAGTGTGCCTAGAAATAAAGACTACCCTTGACTGGGCTTTTTCTACCCAAGTCCAAGTGAACTGCTTTATCCATTTAGTCAATACATATTCAGTGATGCTGGTTATTTACAAAGTATTTTATCTACATTCTGTATTAATTCTCAACAGTCCTGTGAGATCATTGTTTATTCTTGTTAATACACATATACGCACACAGAAGAGAGAAGTGGGGAACCCCACAAGCCTTGAGAATTTCAAGAATTTGTGGATTTCAGAATGGTTGAGCAGCTCATAGCTTTTCTAACACTGAACTTTTCTCTCTCCAAGTCCCAGTCACTCGTCAAAAACTGTGCCATCGGCGCAAGACCCTGTGATTTCTGTGGTATTCTAATTTTATCTGAGATTTATTAGAATATATGAGGTGGAAAAAAAAGTTGTGCAACAGGAAATTGGACTATGGCCTCCCACAGCGTATCTTCCCTGCCAACTTCCTAATAAAGGATGAACTCCAAATATTAAAAAGTTATTAACGTGCTTGAAAGTCTTTCCAAATGCTTTAAAAAGCTAGCAGACACATCCAGTATCATTTATTCAGCAAACATGTACTGAGTTTGTTCTGTGCTCAGCATTCCCGAGTAAGTAGGACATTGACCAGGCCATCATGGGTTAGGCTCGGAAGGGAGGGGCCCAGATGCAGAATGAATTGATTAGTTCTGTGGGTGAAACAGATTCAGTGTCCTCTGAGGAGGGACTGACCAGCTCTGCCTGGGGGGAGTAAGGAGAAGCTTCAGGAGAGAACCAAGAGCTGAGAGTGGAGAGTTTGGGAGAAGGCTGAAGCTGGGTAGAGAAGCTGGAGGGGGAGGGCTGTGTGTCTGGAGGATGGCAGGTGACTGGTGTGGCTGGAGAGGCACCGGAGCAGAGGAGGTGAGGGAGGCTTTACCAGCTGTGGAAGGCCTTGCTTTCCACACCCAAAGTGCCATGGAAAACATGAAAATGTGCTTTCTATCAAGGGATACAGTCATAAATTGATCAAAATATTTCCTACCTGTCTATATCATTGGAGAAATTGTTCTAGATCCTTTAAGGAATTTTAGGACCCTTACTAATACCTTTCTTCTTTTCCAATAGCATCATCTGTCTTAGATAATAGTTGGCCCTCTGGATCCCTGGGTTCCACATTCATGGATTTAACCAACCACAGATCAAAAATATTTGGAAAAACAAAACAAACACAATAATACAACAATAGAAATAATACAAGAAAAAAAGCAATATAGCATGACAGCTATTTATATAGCCTTTACATTAGGTATTATAAGTAATCTAGAGATGATTTAAAATATACAGGAGGATGTATGTAGGTGATGTGCAAATGCTAGGACATTTTTTTTATCAGGGACTTGAGCATCTGTGGATTTTGGTATCCGAAGGGTTCCTGGAACCAGTCCCCCTCAAATACCGAGGGACAACTGTACTCATGAGACAGGTTGTTAGAGTTTAAGAGACTCCTAAATCATAAAACCTTTTGTAAAAAGGAAGATTTGTACATACAAAGAACTCAGCTAGTCAAGACTAAGAAAGTACCGGTGGGAAGTAAAGCCACGGTTTTAAATAGTAATGTAATGAATGCTTCCCAAGGGCTTGAAAGTCGTTTGTCTTAAGCAGCACTTTTGCCAATTGTTATACTACTGATTTATTTGACAAGCCCCCTTTTTAGTTGTTAGTGAAAATCTCAGAGGTATCACAGATTTCAAATTAATGTGGTCTCAATCAGTGAGGCTTCCTCTTGCAATAATCTGAGATGGCAAGTAGCTGTTCTAGGATACCTCTTTTTGCTACTCTTCTGTCCCTTAACTGAATGTCATTTCATTACCAAGTCCTCTTCTCTAATATGCATTCAACTATGCATGTACAAATATTGACTTGTCCCTTTGCTCAACCCTACGCCCACTGCACGCTTTACTATTTTCATTCTTACATAAAAGATCTAGAACAGAAAATAGATTGGAAGTACTATATAGATCCACTACATACAGTCAAGAGGAAATCTCAAGTTTTCTCATGTTTCCTTTTATAACGTGGACAACTGAAAGTTAAATATGTCCGTTTGATATGGGTAATTTAAGCAGCTATAGGTACTTGGTGATTATTGTAAACCTAAGACCTTAAATAATACATAAGGAATCAATTTCAACACTAATAACATCTGATCAACAAAGAATTCCTTTTATAAGATGAGAACGGCATGGAATTATTTCTAGTTGCCTTAAATGAATTTTAAACACCCGTTATGCGAGGGAGAGTAGGTATGGTCTGTAAGAGGAACTCCAGGAAGCCCATGTGGAATTTTGCAGTTTCCTCTTTACAGGTGACCTGTTAAACAGCCTGCATGTCATGGTAGTGAGATGTAACAGAAAAGCTATATTAATTAAGGTGACTGATTACCATTCAAATACATGTAAATCACAGTCTACCCAGAGGAAGATAGGAGTCCTCTAACTGCAGGCTTCTTCCGAAGAATTAAAGGGCTTTCTGAAAAGCTGAGGCTCTCAAAGTGTGGGTATGGTACCCACACTGGCGGTGTCAGCATCACCATCACTGGGTACATGTCCATGGCATCCAGTGGGTACCAGGATATCCATTTCTTACCCACTACTAGAAATAAGCAATTCACTTATGGTTAGCAATATTACCATGAAAAAATGTTAATTTGACAATATTAAGACCAAAGCAAAACAGAATTTTGATATTTGCTAAAAAAGAAAAGGCCTGAAATTAGTGGGCTGGTTGAAAGGGGACTGGAATTGCAAGCTGCTCCCATCTGCCATTCCAGCTTTTAAGGCTTCTTAATTGAATTGGAAGCTCAGTTGAAAAAAGAAAAGGATCATCTATTCTTCCCTCTGTTTTCAGATAAAGTCCTAAGAACTTTTTTGAGGGCAATTTATACCCATTAAAATGTCAAATTCACATATCCTTTGACCCAATAATCTCATTTCTAGACATGTTTGCCACAGAAAACTCAAAACAAGTATACAGTACAAGTTAGTTGTACAGGAAGCTTTATTGCTACACTATTTGCACTAATGAGTACTTGAAGAGAGCATGTCTATCATTAATAAAGAATGGTTTATACTGTGGAATACTATGAGGCCATTCAAAAGCATGAAATAAACCTTCATGTACCAACATGGAAGGATACCCATGATACATCGTTGAAAGATACAAGATCACTGAGGGAGAATGTGCATATGCTTGATCCAACTTTTGTGAACAAAAACCCAAACATGTAAACATATGGGTGTTGTAAGTATTTATATTTGTATAGTAAAGGTTCTGGAAAGATAGCACCAAGATATTATCGGTGTTTTGCCCTGTGGAGTGGAATTGTATGAGGATTGGTGGTTATGTGGGAAATTCTTTACATTTACTTTATTATCGTACTACTTTCACTTTATTTTTTAATTAATATTTTATCTTTAATTTTTGTGGGTACATAGGTGTGTATATGGACTATTTGGATATGCACATGCAATGCGTAATAATCACATCAGGGTAAATGGGGTATCCATCACCTCAAGCACTTATCCTTTTTATTACAAACAATCCAGTTATACTCTTATACTTATACTTTCTGATACTTCCGTTTCTCACAATGAATATTCCTTTTGTAAAAAAGAAAAAAAAAAAGGAAGAAACTAAGTCCCAGGCATATTAAGAGAGAGCTAATTAGCTGTAGAACTAATTCTGACACTCTATTTCCCAATCAGTATTATTCAGAATTATTTTTTACTTCCCTGTAATAGTTACTCAATTTTAGAGCCAGAATTTAGCCTAATCTACTCATTTTAACCTCTAAGAAAACTGAGCCCAGGGGATGCTAAGTTCCTGGGGAGTGGCCCTCAAGTGGTGACTGAGGACTGAGTTAGCCTCCTCCGGCAACCCTACCCCTGTCCCACCCCAACCCCACCCCGTCCCACCCCACCCCACCCCTGGGCAAAGTGAAAGTGAAGCAAACTGAGAGGAACTCCACTGTCCCTTCTGCTTACTCAGCAGATGGGAGCCAGCCGCTGTGTTTTGTCTTGGGGCCTGTCCTTGATGGCTTCTAAGACTAAAAATCAAAGCTGTAAATTTGTGTAATTTAGAGATTGAAGGTACTGATCGTTGTTGTCAGTGACTGGAAACCAGGCCTATTGAGCAAGAGCCATTGTTCAGTGCCTGTCAGCCCAGAGAGTGTGCCGAATGCACTGGACATCTTAGACACAGATCTACTTGGTGGTGGTCTGTGTTTTTTCTCCTAAAAGAAGGCTTCTCACACCACCACTGATGAGAAAACAATTCGAGGAAAACGTAGGCACACTCAGTACATGAAGGGAGACACTATTAAAAGCAAAAAGAGGGTTATTGTCAAACTTAGAACGATGCTAATTTGAGTTCTGAGCTCTAAAACTGGTAGAATTCAAACATTAAATGTAGACTGTACTAGTATTCTATGCCTTAAACAGTTGAAAGGAAAGGCTTACATTGGCAAAATGTATTTCACACCAAATAATGATCCTAAATCAGTCTTTTGCAACGTCATAAGATGCAGCTTCGTAAGTATACTTTATTTCTAAACTTTACCAATCTCAAAGGCTACCTGGAGCTCTTATTTCTGAAATAATTTCAAGATGTTCATTCTCTACAGTTTTGTGGTATGATTAACTTCGAAGTCCACTGCAGACACAAATGAACTTTCCCTAAAATGCAACACGAGTGTACTAACTACAGTCAGTAAAGATGAGAGGGGGTTATTTTGTAGCTCTGCCTGCAGGCTGTGAGAATTTTTTTCGTTAAAAAATTCGTTAAAAAAGCAGGATATACTGCTTCAGTCCTTACCATGAGAGCCACTCCCATCGGAACATAAATTAGTCTTAGTGTATTTCAGGTTCTCACACATGTTCACATTCCAACTGGGTGCAACAGTTGACTTTTGTCTTTAACTTTCCTTGGCAAACCGATAGCATCAGAGGAAGAGATAAGCTGCCCCTTAGGGAGTTGATTGTAATGCGTTCCAGACGTCTGCACGCCCCTGGTGCAAGCACCAGCTTTCTGTTAAAGACTCAGGGTTATGTTGTTTGGATGTTTTGTTGTTTGCTTTTTGAAAAAGCCAGATCAGATTTTTGTCATTGTATAAACTCCAGTAGGAGAAGAGGGATGCGTTTTTAAGGTGATTTCTAGAATGCTCTGGCCGACTTAGCTGCAGAAGAAAAAGGAGAAAGGAAGAGACAGTGTATATTTTGGCACTGAAACTTCTGTAGTAACAATGCATTCATTCACAAATCTGGAGAGAACTGAATGTCTGCTTTTTAAAGTCTGAATTGAATTCTCGACTAGACTTTGAGACCCTGAGAAGGTTTTCAATCCAAACCATGTTTAATATTCACGTTTTATCATTATTGATGGAAAGTGAAAGAAAATTTGAATTCTTGGTAGCCAGATTTGACATTAGACTTTTACATTTATAACCTCACTTAAACTTTACAAGAAATCTCATTACAGGTATTATTATCCCCATTTTTAAAGCAAAAAAAAACACTGACCCTTGGAAAGAAGAACTGGCACTATTGAGATTCACACCATGTGTGGCTGGCTGCATCAGGGGGCTCATAAAGAATTCAGAGCTGGCCCCCAGCTTATCTTCCCCATTCCCTCTTCTCACCCCCAAGCTACCTCCATTAAAAGAGATGCCAGGCTATATTTGTTTTATTATGTATACTTACAAATGCATTTGCTCATCTTTGGTGTCATAAAATACAATGAATAAACTCCTATCCCGTTTTTCAGTGTATTTCCTTAATTTTTAAAGCAATAAACTCCTTTAATCCTCCCTTATACTCAATACTAAAAAATGAAAGACCTGATTTTAAGCAGGAAAAGTTTTGTCTTAGCATATAGCCAGGAAACTTCATCTGCCTAGGTCCTGAAATGTAAGGGATCTGCCAGAACCAAGCGTGGGGGTAGCTCGCGAGGCCTCAGCCCTCCTGCTCCCGCGTGAGAGGGCTTTCTTCTGCAGCGTGGCTCCTGGAAGGAATGAATGCTCCCCCTTCAGCCCCTACTCCCCACCAAGAATTTAAAAGATAAGAGGGAAACATTTCCCTGACTCTAAAATGGTTTGTTTTTAATATGGTATGTCCAGGCCTGCACTACTAAAATCCTTCATAAAAGTCCTCTAAAAGATAACGATTGTTCACATTGCAAACCTGTCTGAAAAGCCTGGAAAAATGCGATATACTGTAGGGAAAGTCAGTCTCCTTTTCTCACTTATATAATTTGTAAGTCTGTCATTTCTTTTTTTTTTTTTTTTTTTTTTTTTTTTGCGATGGAGTTTTGCTTTTGTTGCCCAGGCTGGAGTGCAATGGTGTGATCTTGGCTCACCACCTCCACCTCCCAGGTTCAAGCTATTCTCCTGCCTCAGCCTCCTGAGTAGCTAGGATTACAGGCGTGCACCACCACACCTGGCTAATTTTTTTATTTTTAGTGGAGACGGGGTTTCTCCATGTTGGTAAGGCTGGTCTTGAATTCCTGACCTCAGGTGACCCGCCCGCCTCGGCCTCCCAAAATGCTGGAATTACAGGCATGAGCCACCGCGCCCAGCCTAAGTCTGTCATTTCTAATATGCTCTCCTAGTTTTAGCTCAGTAGTAGCTGAGTATTATACAAAATAAGCACTTTTTACTGCTGCTTAGCATGTGTCCGCGAACCCTAGCTCAGTACCTGGCATTCCATGGGCAGGCAAGAAAAGTTTGCTGAATGAATTAATCTGGCCCAAGTGTGACTGAGAGGCCAGAGGAGGTCAGTGGGTGCCGTCTCCCAGGCCAGCAGCACACACACAGCTTCCTACAGTCTCCTTTCTTGTCTTTGTCTCAGTTATATCCTCTTCCCTTCCTCCCATGTGTCTCTAACCTGCCAACTGCACCAACATTTATTCCCTGCTGCAGAGCCTGTGGACCCACAGTCTGGCTTACCTTTATTTTCTCCATCTCCAGAATATGTCTCTCCTCCATACCCCCATAAATTAAAAGTGACTTAAATATATAAAATGGAAGAGAGAGGCAGGATAAAACTGTTTGATAACTTAATAGTACAACTGGCCAGTCTCTCGTAGATTTTTTGCATTCATTCCAAACCTGTTTTTTGTTTTGTTTTGTTTTTGAGACGGAGTCTGGCTGTTTCACCCAGGCTGGAGCGCAATGGCGCAATCTCGGCTCACTGCAACCTCCACCTCCCGGGTTCAAGCAATTCTCATGCTTCAGCCTCCCTAGTAGCTGGGACTACAGGCGAGCACCACCTCGCCCAGCTAATTTTTGTATTTTTAGTAGAGACGGGGTTTCACCATGCTGGCCAGGCTGGTCTCGAACTCCTGACCTCAAGTGATCCACCCTCCTTGGCCTCCCAAAGTGCTGGGATTACAGGCATAAGCCACCGCGCCTGGCTGAAACCTGTTTCTATTAAAAGACTTATACCTTGGAACTTTAATAAGTAATTTATTAAAGAACCGTTAATATTAGACATTAAAATAATTATGACTCCCTTACCCCTATTTGATAAGCATATAGGTGACGTTACACTAAATACTATCCCTGTCTACCAAAATAATCTAATGTTGAAGCAGTCCACCGCATTTCAGGTCTCCTGGAAATGTGCTGCGATTTTCTGAAACATAGAGGCAACAACTTGCTGTTGAGGACAGAAAAAAAGAGGAGGCTAAGACACAAGGTCCTCTGAAGCTTCTGCCAGCTCTCTCACCAGAACCTAACTCTTGATACCAGTGGAGTGAATCTGGAAGTCTCCTGCCTTCCTGAGTGAGTTGGAGACGTAGACACTACCTGGACAGGCCGGAGAAATGACGGACTTAAAACGTAGCACACCCCTTGCCCCATGCCACCTGACTAGAAATGCCTGCCAAAGGTATATGGACATGCAAGGCTGGCACAGATGTAAAGCTCAATATATTAAACTAGATAGCAAAGAAATATACACCAAGCCCGGCAATACAAAGCACCCTGCTTTCATGCAGTTAAACATTCTTCTGTTTTAGGCCACACTGTACTTGCTGGCTTCATGTGGCTTCATGAAGGCAAGTGCTGTGTCTGTTTTGATCACTACTAGATTTCTGGCACCCAACATGTAGTAAAAGCTCAATCAGTATTTGTTAAATTCATTGAGAGAGCTGGGAAAGAAGGTAGAATGAAAAAAGAAAAGAAACAAACTAAAATCCAAGCCTGGGCAACATAGCTAGACTATCTCTACAAAAATTAGCCGGGTGCAGTAACTCACAGCTGTAGTGCCAGCTACTTGGGAGGCTGAGGCAGGAGGATTGCTTGAGCCCAGGAAGTCAAGGCTGCAGTGAGCCGTGACTATGCCACTGCACACTCCAGCCTGGGCAACAGAGTGAGACCCTGTCTCAAAAGGAAAGAACCATCCACAAAGTTAGTAGTGCCTACAAGAGTGTAGTTGCTCTTTAAGCTTGAATTTTTGGTTATTTTGCAAGAGGTATTATTTGCCTTAAGCCGTGGTAATTAGATTTATTCTGCTTTGTGGGCTTTTAGATGAGTTCATCGGCTACAATTTCTCTTAATTCCCTCTAATGCTTTCTAGGTGTGGATATCAAGAAACCTACATGTTGCGTTTAGAATATTTTATGTATGACAGATATCAGTGGGTAGTAGACTTTGCACTGGAATTGCCCTTTTCCCTGCCTCAGTTGTTTTTGGTAATATTAACTCTTTATTTACTGTTAAACTTTACAAAAAATGTCAAGTTTACTTTTTAGGACTAATAAATTAGTTTTCATAATTTTAGCCATTTAGGAAAAACAGAAGAAACCACATTGCAGTGTAAAGGGAGAAAAGTCACACATAGCTAATTATTGATAGGAAAATGAGAAGTGAGATAGCAACATCTGAGAGGACTTCATATATGAGCATCTCACAGAGTAACTTTTTCTTTTAGCCAGCATAATTACTAGCTTTTCCCATGTGTGTACGGACATTTTTTTCCTTAGAAATTTTGGCCTTAAAAGTCAAATACAGGTTATTTTACAGATGATCAATGGTCCTTCTAGAAGAAGTCCACAGAAGCTCTCAGATGCTCTCTAGACCAGCCTTTACTCACTCCTCTATCAGCATCCTGCCTCCCAGCTCACATTTTACCAAAGCTAGAAAAGACCCTCAAGGGCCTGGGTGCGTGGAATTATTAGAGACCAGATAAAAGACATGTAAGGTGTGCTGGTGTGGCAGATGCTGCGAAAAAAATGTGCCACAACCTCTGAGGGCAGGAAACTGAAAGACCTCGTGTGGTTTGGAGGCCTGAGGAAAGAGCCTCAGGAAGTGATGTTTGACCTGACATCTGAAGGCTAAATGGGAGACAGAGACAGGTGTGCAGTCAGGAGGAATCGCACATTGAAGGGAAGGGCTGAGACTCTGAGAATGGGGGTGGGAGGGAGAAAAGAAGAGGCTACAGGGGGCGACCAGGCCTGGTGGGCCAGGTGAAGGAATTTGGAGTTGATCCCAAGAGCAAGCAAAAGCCACTGGGGACAGGGAAGTCAAGAGTCACAGGATTCCATGTGGTTTTTGAAACTGGCTGCATGGAAGAGAACAGCGTGTGGGAGAAGTGTAGGAGAGGGAAAGGCAGGACTCATGATGGTTGAGATGAGACGGATGGGGACAAGCAGGCCTGACTCCTGCGGTTCTGACTTGTGAAACAGGATCAGGGATGGTGCCACTGACTAAAGAGGAAGAGAGGATTCCAGTAACAACTAAGCACTATTCTCTTTTAATCTCTGCAACAGCCCTACTCTGTGGGTTCCATTATTACCCCATTACATAGATGAGAAAACAGAGGTACGAAAGATTAAATTTGTCTAGAGTCTCCTGGTAAGTGTTCAGTAAATGTTTGCTACTACTGCCTCTGTTTACTCATGGAGTCATTCATTCATTCATTCATTCATGGATGGTATGCTGTATCTAAGATAATACATTGTTGAACAGAATAGATGTGAACTCTGCTCTTGAGAAAGACTGGTAGTGGGAGAAAAAGACAATAAACAAGCAGTTATCTTGCTTGGACAAGCTGGTCAGGGATGGTAGGACGGTCTAGGTTTCTTAGACTGGAATGTTAGAATTCTAGCTCTTGCATAAATCTTGGATGGATATACAGAGGAAAAATACATATTGACAAAGCCAAAAAAAATGTTTCCCAGATGTTCTCTGAGGTTCCACAGGCATCCCCAATGAGTTAGATCAGAAGTAGGCCCTGTGCCGATTTTGTAGGTGGGAGGCTGAAGATGCAAGAAGAGAACAGCCGTGCAGCTGTGCTGAGGTCTCAAAGAGCAAGGGTTCCAGGTGCCGCCGCTCCTGCTGTCCAGCAGGTTCAGCTGCCTTTGGGCCCACAAAGGTAGGAAATGGCCCATATCTGACTGCCTCTGTACAGGTCAAATCACAGCTCCCTGTTCTCTACTATATATAGTAACGACCTTACATAAGAGTGCTATTAAAAAAGGACGACAGAGAGGAAAAGAGAATGCCAGCTGAATTTTTTCCACTAAAGCTCATTTTTAACAGATGTGTTTTCTCTGTTTCCACAATGACAGTGTACCAGGGGACTGTTCTCCAGGTCAGGAGGGAAGCAACCCAGGTACTTGTAGGACTGTAATTGGGTCCGTCTGTGCTGAGCACAACAATAAAATTACTTGTACTTCCCTTTTTATTTAATGTTACTCTCCTCATCAGTTCCCATTTTCCTGATATTTGTGGGAAGGAGGCCATGAAGAAGGATGAAAACACTGTAAAAATAATTTAAACTAAACTTTACAATATATTTGGGATAATGCTGAGAAGGAATGTTCTTTTTTTTTTTTTTTTTGAGACGGAGTCTCACTCTGTTGCCAGGCTGGAGTGCAGTGGCGCGATCTTGGCTCACTGCAAGCTCCGCCTCCCGGGTTCAAGCGATTCTCCTGCCTCAGCCTCCAAAGTAGCTGGGATTACAGGCACACGCCATCACGCCCAGCTAATTTTTGTATTTTTAGTAGAGACAAGGTTTCACCATGTTGACCAGGATGGTCTCGATCTCTTGACCTCGTGATCCACAACCCTCGGCCTCCCAGAGTGCTGGGATTACAGGTGTGAGCCACCTCGCCCAGCCTGAAAAGGAATGTTCTAAGTTCAGCAAAATGAGTGATTAATATGTAAGTGGTACGTCTATCTTAAATGCTTTAAATTATAATTCATGATTTTTTAATTAAGGCTTTCTTATTCCATCTGATCTCTTATACACTCTAGTACCCAGTGATACACAAATTTTGTTAATTTTGGTAAGTCAGTCTGTCTGTGCAGTGTGTGACCTTGACATTATGTAATATGAATGGGATGGCTACGTGTTCCCTTTTCCCCAGGACAGTCAATCTGCCAGTTGTCTAGAGTTCTATATAGTTCAGCCTTTGTCCCAGATTAAAGGGCCCACATTTGGACACTGAATTATTTACATGACCGTCCTGAATACTAATAGCTCACATTTATCAAAGGCATGCTTGAACATTGCTCAAAATACTTCACATGTACTACCACATTTCATCTTCACAGTCTAGGAGGGAAGTGCTATCATGACCCCCATTTTATTTATTTTAGATTCACTGGTTACATGGGCAGGTTTGTTACAAGGGTATATTCATGATGCTAAGGTTTGGGTTTCCATTGATCCTCTCACCCAGGTGGTGCACTCAGTACCCAAGAGGAAGTTTTTCAGCCCCTCCCCACCTCCTTCTCTCCCCACTTTTGGAGTACCCAGTGTCTGTCGTTCCCATCTTCATGTTTGTGTGTACACAGTGTTTAGCTCCCACTTACCAGGAGGTATTTGGTTTTCTGTTCCTGCATTAATTTGTTTAGGATAATGGCCTCCAGCTGCATCCATGTTGCTACAAAGGACATGATTTTGCTCTTTGTTATAGCTGTATAGTATTCCATGGTGTGTATGTACCACATTTTCTTTATCCAATCCACCATTGATGGCATCTAGGTTGGTTCCATGTCTTTGCTGTTGTGAACAGTGCTATGAGGAGCAAGTGTACATGTACCATGTTGGGTTTTTTGGTAGAATGATTTATTTTCCTTTAGGTATATACCCAATACTGGGATTGCTGAGTCTAATGGTAGTTCTATTTTTAGTTCTTTGAGAAATTTCAAAACTGCTTTCCACAGTGGCCTAATTTACATTCCCACCAACAGTGTATAAGCATTCCCTTTTCTCCACATCCTGGCCAGCAGCTGTTGTTTTTTGACGTTGTAGTAATAGCCATTCTGACTGGTGTGAGATGGTATCTCATCGTGGTTTTGGTTTGCATTTCTCTGATGATTAGTGATGCTGAGCATTTTTTCATGTTTGTCAGCTGCTTTTATATCTTCCTTTGAGAAATATATGACCCCCATTTTAAAGATGAAGAAGCAGGTTCAGAAAAATTAAGTGATCAAAGAAACTCAGCCAGTAAATAATAGAGTCTAAAATTTAACCACAGGCAGTCTAACTCCAGAGCCTACATGGCTAAGAAGTACTGCATTACCTTTCATTCCTAAACCAGTTAAGAAGTATATGAATAAAACTCCTAGAGGATGGAAGGGTCCTTCGGAACTGGGAAGTTCTTGGAGTCCTTGAATAGAAATGCTTTCCCAATTTGCCAGTGCAGGGGCCCTTTATGGGAAACAGTGAGGACCATCCAACAGTCCAGTTAACTGAGCACAAAGCACAAGGCATATTTGTTTTTCTTTTGAAAACATAAATGTTAGAAAAGTTCAGAAATGAAGAGATTTAGAAGTATAAACTTATAACTGTTGGAACCATCCTCGTATTTTCTAGACCAGTCTTCCTTCTCTCGACAACCCTTCTCTCATGGCCATTCCTCGCCCTCCATGTTTTCATGAACAGTGTGATTGACTACTCTGATTTTGTTAGCTAGCCAAAGTGGAAAATGAGAACTCGGTGAGTGGGCTGGTATGTGCTGCCTGCCAGAGGCAGCGCTCTGTAAGACGGCTTCATTGTTTGCTTACCCTAATGCTCCATTACATCTCAGGATTTATTTATAAATTATTTGTTTTAGGATATGGTACTAGCTTCATGAACACCACTGTAGACTTCACATTTAGAAGTGTTTTTTCCAACTCTCTTTTACTTATTTTTCATGAGAATAGTCCTTACGTCAAGATGAAAGAAAGGTGAAACACCAGGTAGAATCAGCAAACTGATAAGCAGCCCTGTTTAAATCCATGAAAGGTAATGTTTAAAGAAGACATTTGTTTTAATTGATTTTTATTTTACGTGTACACATTAACTTCATAAATCTTACCTTTCATACCAAGAAGCCTAGATCAGCTAGCGTGTTAATATGCTGACGGCTGAGAGCAAAAATAGATAACTAAAGTTGTCTAACAAATTAGACATCACTTAAGAGGAAACTCAAGTGTGTTTCAGGGAGCAGTGGCAGATCTGCCTTAGATTTTATACCACTGCATCATCCTGTTAATCAAGATCAATCAGATACAAAAATCTTTGGTCAGAACCAGTATTACAAAAGAACCTAAGAATTTCTGCTTTCTCATCTTTCTGTTTACCGTAACACAGGCATATATCCAAAAATATATAGAAAGCAAAAATTTGGAGAGAATGACATGCGCTTTCCTAAATGCACCTTAATGCTTTCCCTGGTGTTACTATTACTACTGTTGGAAGCATCACTGTTGAAATGAGCCTGTACGTCACAGCCATTTCTCCCCACACAGCAACACTTCTGATGAGGGCAGCCCCCTGCCTTGTTATTCATTGAGAAATAGAAACTCTGATTATTTAGAGCAAAATTTCAGATTTGAAGAAGTTTTCCTAATAAGGAAGAATGATGTAATGTTCATGGAGGGGGGCCAGGTTCCCTTCATTTGTTTTATTTATATTAGCTGAATTCCAGGGGGAAATGGGCTATGAAGCATGAGGGCTGCTAACTATATTTAGCCACACAAAGTTAGTACATCAGGGGTCATTTTTTCTTTAAGTTATACACTCATAAATGGGCTGGAAGATATTTTTCCAGGCATCTTGTTTTTATAAAGTTTGATCAAGCATAAATACTTTTATTAAGATGCTACCTTTTATTTCGAGTGTGAAGAAAGTACCCATTGTAATCTCTTTAATTTGGCATGTTTCTCTGAGATACTGGTTTTTGGGTCAAAAGATAGATAACTAATAACAATACCTTGGTTCAGAAGATTGTATTAACTTCCCAGAGTGCTCACGCCTGTCATCCCAGCACTTTGGGAGGCCAACTCAGGAGAATTGCTTGAGCTTAGGAACTGGAGACCAGCTTGGGCAACACAGGGAGACCCCATCTCTACAAAAGTAAAAAAATTAGCTGGGCACGGTGGCACATACCTGCGGTTCCAGCTACTTGGGAGGCTAAGGTGGAAGGATCACTTGGGCCTGGGAGGTCGAGGCTGCAGTGAGCCGTGATAGTGCCACCGCACCCCAACCAGGGCAACAGAATGAGACCCAGTCTCAAAAAAAATAAAAATTAAAAAAAAAATCCAGAGCGGGCTTTAAGAAGGAAGCAATAGTAGTTTCTTGGAAGAAAGATAATGTGTGTTTAAGAGTCACGTTCTGCCCATTGTCTGGCACTATTCCATCTGGATTCACTCCCATCCGCCTCACCTTACTCTAAATATAAAAATAGTCTGTGCGTCTTAAGACAGTAGACTATCATTTTTGTACTTTTGCATCAAGACTTTTATTTAAATGTATTTATAAACTGGAGAAAAATTTGTAGCATTTAAACATAAAACCTCAGCGTTATAATTGGTCATTCCTTCCTCTTGTCAACGTGTTACAACATTTTTGCTTTGCTCTGTTACATGACTCGGGGCTTACCTGCATTTCACATGAGAGAAAAGTCAAATTCATCTCCACCCCACAGCCTGCTATCTTCTGCCTTTTACCCTAAGTCTTCGGAGGCGACAGCTTCCTCCCCATGACTGATAGTTATCCATGCTCACAGCTGCTGGCAGGACTGACTCCTTTACAACGTGGCCTTGTAGTTGATCTGAACAGGATGATCCTCTCTATGGAAGCAGAGTCTTCTCTCACTGCCTGAAGGAGAAGGCTCTGCTGGAGATGGAGGGCTCTCATCTGTCGATGGGTAGCACCGACGGTGCCCCAGACATGCTGACCGTGTGTGGATGTCTTAGAAGAGTGGAAAGGCTTGAGAAATGCAAGCTTAGAATCATTTCTAATATTACTTGATGGGAAGTCAGCAAATAGGAAACTTGTAAAAAATTGGAGGACAACTTTTTGCCACTATCATGGACAAATCTATCACCACTACCCCAAATATTGGTCCCTCAGAGACCAAGTCCTTAGATTCTGAGGCTCTGCTGTATAATTCCTGTTCAGTAGAGCATCTGGCGAACCTCTAATAGGACAAACAGACAGTAACCCTTGTGAGAAGTGAGGGAACTTTTAGAACTAGGCCTCAAGGAGCACTGTACAGTAGAAATAGAATGTGAACCACCACAATGAAGACCACGTATGCAGTTTGTTTCCTAGTAGTCACATTAAAAAGGAAAAAGAAATTAATTTTAATAGCACGTTATTTAACCCAATATATTCAAAATATTATTTTAACATGTAAATAATATAAAAATTGTCATAAGATCATTTTCCAATATCTTCTTAAACTAAATTTTTTAAATCTGCTGTGTACTTGACACAACACGTCTCAATTCTGACTAACCACTGTTCAAGCACTTAATAGCTACACGTGGCTAATGGCTACCATAGTGGGACAGTGCAGGTCTGGAGGATGTGAAATCAGGTAAACACACAACCTTTACACTCGAACCAGTGCTGCAGAACTGATGATAATTACTCTAAATGCTCATCTCTTATCTTTTCGCGTCTGAAAACTGCTGCTGAGTGTACAAACCAGGTAACAGTAATAAGGGCCAATCCCAGTGGTAGAAATGGAGTTGATATGGTGGAGAAGGATCTGTTGACACCAGATCCTCAACCACAGCCATGCACAGCTGGACAGAAGCCCCCTCGGACTCCCAGGGCTGGAGTCGGGGCAGAGGCAGAAAGTCTAAAAAGAAATACATCAATGTAGTCATTTCAGTAATAAATGCTGCGAAGTAAATAAAACAAGATAATAAAAGAGAGATGGGAGTACTCTTCTTGCTCACTCCAATAGTTGAGTGAGTCATCTGGGAAGTAAGTTGTGCTGTGGAGTGTGAAAGGTGATTTTAATTCAGCCTGAGAGCCAGGCGCAGTGGCTACTGCCTGTAATCCTGCACTCTGGGAGGCCGAGGTGGGCAGATCACTTGAAGTCAGGAGTTTGAGGCCAGCCTGGCCAATATGGTGAAACCCTGTCTCTACTAAAATACAAAAATTATCTGTGCCTGGTGGTGCACGTCTGTAATCCCGGTTATTTGGGAGGCTGAGGCACAAGAATCACTTGAACCCAGGAGGTGGAGGTTGCAGTGAGCTGAGATCGTGCCACTGCACTCCAGTCTGGGATGACAGAGTCTCAAAAAACAAAAAATTCAGCCTGAGGAAAATACTTCCTCTAGTCCTCAACGTGACTAAAGAGATCCTCATTTTTCTTTAAGAGAGAATTTCATTATTTAAAAACACAGTGCCCAAAGAAATGGAAGAAATTGAAGAAGCTGGTTTCTATGTACTTCAAATAATATTTTGGTGTGAGGCCCCACATGACAACATCTTTCCCCCAGGATACCACAGCTGACATAGCTAAAATATGAAGTATGGCCTAAATAATACACAGTGAGCTGATAACTTAGGAAATATTTTTTGTTTGTTTTAGCCAAGGCAAACAAATTAAAAATTTTAATGTTTTGTTTCCATATTTGCTTAAGTAAACTTCAAAACTAATTACTTCCAAAGAATTTTGCCTCGGCTACATGGATGACCAGTGAATGCTGTTGGGAGTGTAGGACTACACTGAATAATCGAATAAATCTATTGAATATGGAATTAAAAAAAAAAACTCAGTAAAAAAGCATTAGAACCACCATACAGTGTATATCTCTATGCTTATCATGTATGGGCTGGCTTAGGAGGGAACTTGAGAAATGGTGACAGTATTTGGTTGATGCTGGAGAGGGAAATTGGACTGGGAAGAAAAAGTAAGAGATGAAGATGTGCTTTCAGTGTTCTCTTTATATCTTTTGCATTTTGAAGAGCAGAGGTTTTTAATTTTGATGAAGTCCCAGTTCATCAATTTTTTTTCTCTTATGGATCACCCTTTTGTTGTCTTATCTAAGAAATCTTTACCTAACTTATGGTCACAAAGATTTTCTCCTATGATTCCTTCTTGAAATTTTATAGTTTTAGATTCACATTTATGTTGAAGATTTTATTTTATTTTATTTTTATTTTTTTAGAGATGGGGTCTCGCTCTGTCCCCCAGGCTAGAGTGTTGTGGCTGCAAGATCATGACCTCCTGGGCCCAATTGATCCTCCCATCTCAGCCTCCCGAGTAGCTGGGACTACAGGCGTGCATCACCATGCCCAGCTAATTTTTTAGTTTTCTATAGAGACAGGGTCTCACTTTGTTGCCAATGCTGGTCTCAACCTTCTGGACTCAAGTGATCCTCCCCCTTCGGCCTCCCAAAGTGCTGGGATTACAGGCATGAGCCACCATCCCTGGCCTGTTGAAGACTGATATTAGTTAACTTTTGTATAAGGTATCAGTTGTGAGCTGAGGTTGGAAATCCAATAGGGTTTGGAGGGGTTTTTTGTTTTTATTTAATCGTGTATTCTTTAAAAAATAGGATTTAATTTCAAGAGATTAAAAAGAAATATTGTATAGAAATGTCTGCAGTTATAATAAGTAGTTCAATTTTAAAAAGAAAAAGTTGTTTTGTTTGCTTTGTTTTGAGACAGGATCTTGTTCTGTCATCTGGTCTGGAGTGTAGTGGCATGATCATGGCTCCCTGCAGCCTTCTTCTCCTGGGCTCAAGCAAGTAGCTGGGACTACAGACTCACACCATCACACCTGGCTAATTTTTTTTTTAAATTTTAGCATAGACGAGGTTTCACTGTATTGCCTAGGCTGGTCTCAAGATCTGGGCTCAAGTGATCCTCCCACCTCAACCTCCCAAAGTGCTGAGATTACAGGCATGCAACACTGTGCCCAGCCAAGAAAAAAGTTTTATTATGACTACTGTACTGATTTTCAGGAACAGTCATTGTGCTTTAATTCTCTAAGCCAAAAATGTCCAATTCTGTTGGGCAAAAAGACTATGTTGTTGATTGCGCTCTCTCATATGGTCCCTTGCCTTCAGCCATTTTCATAATCAAAACTTGATGGCAGTATTTTGTTACAGGGTAAGAAACTAAAAATGGTAAAAGCCATTTGTCAGGGTAAATCTGAACTAATTATTTAGATCAGCTGAAATAAAAAGGGATACAAAGACAAGTTTTCTGTCTTCAGGAGGGGATGTGGATACTAAAACTTCAATGGAAATGAAAAGATATGGATAAATTTGCATCTGCCAGATCTGCGTAGGGAAAGCATATACATGAAGTGGAGGAAGCCTTCCCATGTCCCTTACATAAGGATTGAGATCTGCTGCCGGAGACACATGTTGCAATATCAATAGAAGGTCGTCAGATTGCCTTCCATGAGGGAGTGGGTCTGTTTAATGCTATCATTTTGTGACATTGAGAACATGTGAGGCCACCCACACCTTCTCTGCCCTTCACCAGAGCTGGGGCCAGCCTCTTCCGATAAATGCTAAATAATGACTATCGCTTTGAAGGTGCACTTATTAGCAAGGGAGTCCATGTGTCTAGGGTTCTTTTACGCCATTACAGTGTATGAATAATGTACATTTGACGGGGGATGATCCTCTCACCCTACTCAAGTTTGGAACCATTTGACAGATAAACTGAGGAGTCAGAAAGAGATCCAAGCACCAGATTTGTACTGGGGAGAACTCAGAGAAGAAAGGGGATGCACTGCTGGGCCTCATGAGTTGGCTTATACTTCACCTTAAGCTAAGCATACTAATACCCAGTCCAGGCAGCATTGAACAGCTCCGCGCAGATCTCACCCTCCAAAAAACAGGAAGAAAAAGCCCTCTCACTGCAAGCAAGATCCAAAGAGAGAAGAGCAAGGGAGGGGCTGATGTGAGCATGCCCAGATCCATCCCCCACCCATATTCGCCACAAAGGGCGGAGACAGGCAAAGAGGGCCCCTGTCCTGGAAATCCCTCCATGAGGAAGCAGTGAAGGATGCAGGGCCCACTCTGTCAGTGTCTAGTGTTCCACTGATCCTACATAGTAATTTGGAAAGTCGATAGCATGATGTTCCTGAAAGGAAAAAAAAAGTTTCCTCTATGAGGTCATTAACATATATCATGAATGACTTTATTGTCTTCTGGTTCATTTTGACATTTTTGTAAATTCTATAGATCTTTTATTTACTCCCGTGATATATTTTAAAGATCAACAAATGTCCACACCAAAGAAAAAAATCACCAGTAAGTTCGTAACTTTTATATTTCTATACTTTTAACTGTTACATTAATCCTGTCTTATTCAAAAGGTATTCACCACAAAAATACTTACTAATCTTGGTTTCCTGGCATGAACTCCTTGTGCTTCTGAGATTAGAGATATGCTTTTCTTTATGGGTGGCCACAATCAAGAGATAAGATCATGCCTAAAAGGACAAGTTAGGAACAGAAGTGTGATTAAGCATATTCTGTATTAGTTTTAATTAGGACTATAGTCCTTTAACAATTTCATCATATTTAAGCTTGAAAATATACATGATTGCTGATACCACTATAGTCATATACATGTATATATGCACACATACACATGAGAGATGAGACTGTGTTACTCAGACATAGAACCACGGGACAGTCAACTACACATTACTTCTAGGCAATGGTTCATCTTCTCTCTTCAGGGAAAAAGTAACCCTTGTTGGAACCTGACAGATTTTGAACACATCTTTTCTTTGTTCTTTGTAATGTTTATCTGTATTCTTGTTAGAAATGACTTTCTGGTTCAGTTATTTAAAAGATTAAGCCTTTTAGTGAAAGAAGTTCTCACCTTGGTGTCATCACTTGAGAGGCTAAGAGTGAAGCAACCCAGTTACTACTCTGGGCTCTGTTGGTGGCCTCCTGTGTGGCACTGCACCAAACGTACTTATTACTCAGCTGGATGAGATGATCCCGGTTCCTTCCATCCACATGTTCCATGCTTTCCTGTGTATCTCGGCACACAGATACTATACATACTTCAGTGGCTTTTTCCGTTGTTTAAATCTTAAAAAGAAAAGGCACATTCTGGTGTATATACTACTTCCCTAAATGAAGGGCCATCTACTATATAAGTCTTACAGTATAATCATGAAATCCAGATGTGGTGTGCAACAAACTTCATTATTTACATGTTTTGGAAAAGATTAATAAAGTACAGCAGAATAAGCTCAATACTACAGCTGTACACACTATACTATAAAGTATTCTTTTTTTGAAAAGCATTTCAAGATTTTGCAGCATTTTTATTGTATTGGAAACAGTCACAGATACCATATTATAGAAAACTCTGTTTGATAGAACGCCAGATGAATAACTGTTGACTATACACAGTCATATATAACCACATTGGAAACTTCATGTAGCTATGATAAATTTCTCTCATTTTTTCCTTAGGAGTAATTACATTAGATAATTGAACTGTTTCATCTAAGAATTTATTTTCGTGGTTTTAGTCATTTCTCAGGGAGGGAGCCTCATTTATTACAGTTCTTCCCAAGACACACTGGATAGACTTCATCCACTGCTGGAAGGACTGGTGCTGCCCCCTGAGGGGAAATGGCTAGGCAGCACTGTCTTCACTGCATCTCATCCTTTGGCCTCTAAGGAATGTCAAGGTCAGCTGGTCAAAAGCTATGAAGGGCCAAAGCCATTTAAAATTTACAGTTCTTTTCCACAGTCACAAGTCTCTTAATTCATGCTGCTAGGCTGCATCTCTTGTGCTTGCCAAAATGCATTTTTGAGCTTTTTCAAGAACTTTCTCCTTCTTTAGAGGAGAGGTTGGGAAGGGAGTCTGGTGATCAGGCAAGCCCTGCATTCACACCACGGACCCTTTGGCTTGTATATCTTGGCCATTAGCATTTAAACTATCAATGGTAGACTTGTAAGAGGAAATAAATTGCTCTGAGTATCCAGATCCAACTGTGCATTCCTCACATTGATTGCAAGACCAAAATATGTAGAAAATGTTATTGGCAACATTATTTATTCAAAAATGTTTAGTTCTTCAGTTATAGGCCTATGTTAATAGAAATTTGAAAAGTGGTCTTTATAGTGTTGTTCACCATGTGATATAATGTTTCTAAATTGTATCACATTTAGTGATACAGTATCTCAAGAGATGGAACAGCATAACAGATGAGTAATATTAGTGATATTAAGATGTTCAAATGTACAATCTTGAAAGACTAAAGAATGAATTTATAGCATGGGCACATTTTAAAAATATTTAAAGGGGACTATTTAAAAATAATCCAACTATACTGCAAAGATATGAAAGAAAGACTGAGAATGATTTAGTGAAGGCCACACAGAAAATTGGTGGCACAGTCACTTCTACCCGGGAAAGTACTAAGTAGCCCAGTGGCAGCAGATGCTAAAAAAGGGCTGTCGGTGATTTAAAAACAAAGCTATTTAGGCCATGTGTGGTGGCTCACACCTGTAATCCCAGCACTTGGGGAGGCCAAGGTGGGAGGACTGCTTGAGCCTGGGCAACATAGTAAGACCCTGTCTCTACTAAAAAAAATAAATAAATAAATTCCACTGGATGTGGTGGCACACACCAGTAGTTCCAGCTGCTCATGAGGCTGAGGCAGAAGGATCACTTGAGCCCAGCAGTTTGAGGCTGCAGTGAGCCAAGATGACACCACTTTACTCCAGCCTGGGTGACAGAGCAAGACCCTGTGTCATTCATGAACAAACACATAAGTAAATACCAAACTATTTTTAAGAATTCAAATCCAATTATTTTGGAAATGATTCTTTTTGTGTTTATTTTTTTCTACCACAAACATTGTGTTCAAAAAGGAGAGTGGGACAGAACCATAAGTATGTAGGAACTTCCATACCATGAAATTCTATGGTAGTATTTATTGCCCTTATGTGATATATGTCTCTTGATTTTTCTCAGAAATTTGAATTAATACTATACTTGGAAAATGTGAAGTAAGAACCTTTATCAATTGGTTTCATCTTCCTGTTCACATTTTGGATATACAATATTTAGCTGTAAACACATGATGTTTGTTTAGTAGAGACCAACCATTCATTAGTTTCTCAATATAATGAATGCTAGTTGATGGTACTTACACTGAAGTAAGAAATTCTGGAAGCAAATTTAATTTCTTAGTCTCAAAGTCAGCTCTTCCAGGTTGCTTTGTACATTCTTATAGTTTTTCCAATAAATGTTTTTAAGTCTAGCATATGAGACATAACTACCTAACATTATATGCATGGAATGTGTTCAGGACATAGCCCGGCTGTCTCTATAGCTGTTTTGGGTGCCATTGCAATATCTGTATCTCAATAACAAAGAAATAGGGGATAGGAGGGGCAGACTTAGAGCCATAGTCTTGAGTGGAGCCCAAATCAGAAAGGTCCTCTGTGTCTGAGGAAGTCACATTGCACATGGTAAATATAAGGTAAGTCGTGGTGCTTTGGTTAGAGACATGGTAACATCATGGTCATGAGCCAGAGCTCCTCAGTTTAAATCCCGTCTCCACTTCTTTCCAGCTGCATAATCTTGGACAACTTACTATATATCTTTGTGCCTCAATTTCTTCATCTGTAAAATGGAGATAATAAAAGTGGCCTCTCTCCTCGGGTTTTTGTAAAAATTAAATGAGTTTAGATGGAAAAGTGCTTAAAATGGTGTTTGGTACATAGTCAGTGCTCTATAGCAGTTAGCTCTCATCACTAGATGTGGTGACGCTGTTGGTGCTGGCAGTAGTAGTAGCAATAGTCATGCTTGATGAAATTATTTGGAAAAGGCCTCCCCTGGTGGCTTTAAACACAGGAAATGGATGAATGGATACCCTTCTCAGGCCTCCAGGATATTTTGTTACTGTCTAAGGCCTTCCTTTAAGTTACAAACTTATGGAGTTGTATGTTTTAAGAGTCTTTTTAACCACTATACTTTTTATATGCACATAGTTAAAAACAGTCAAATAGTATAGAAGAGTATAAAATGCAAAAATAAAAGATGTCCCCCCTCCACCTCATTCTAGTCTTACTTTCCAGAGGTGAACACTTTAAACTATTTGTTTTTAGCCCTTCTGGTGGTTTCTTTCACAAGTTTATGAACAATATATGAATTCATCCATTTATTGATTCATCAACTTCCGACAGTGCTATTAGGTTAATTTTTGTATTGTTCGTACCAGCAAGATGTTCTTGTTGGGCCTTTGGTACCAACCAGCTGATAACAGCAATTTCTTGATCTCCCTGTGTCTCCATCTACATATCGTAAAATAAGGATATTGGACTTGTTGGTTTCCAAGGCCACTTTCTAAAAAGTGTTAAGAGACCATTTGAACTAATTTAAGTGAAGAGAAAAAAAAAAAGAAAAAAAAATTCTGAGATAAAACTGGTCTGCAGGTTATCTGGATCCAGCGGCTATAATAGTATTCCAATTTTAACTGCGTCTCTCCCTTTTTCTTTTATATAAGGAATTGGCTGCTTTTTATGTACTGGCTTCCTTTTTGTAGACCCTTCCATGATGGCCAGGAACTCTAGGTGATTCTATCCTTTTAGACACATTTCCCTGCCATCTTCAGTATGAAAAGTCCCAGGGAAAGGCCCTGCTTGGCCTGGCCTGACCTGGATTATATACTTATCCTTGGATAATTTGCTGAAGCCATATACCAGTTGACTAGTCCTGGATCACATGCTCACCCTGCAACCAAGGGCAAGAGGATTGTGACTGGCAGACCCACAAGGAATAGGGTAGAAGCGTATCTGTAAAGGGAGGGAGGAGTGCTATTACCAGATGAAAGAATGGTAGAGAATAAAAACAGATGTCTGCCACACTTGGAGTTTCAGGAAATTGACTTTAAGAAGAAACTCATTCAATTCTCCACCTACTAGTGAGTCATTACTTGCTTGTATGAATGCTTATTGCCATGCATTCAACCATTGGCCTCATTCTCCTTCCAGAAATAAAGCATGACCTCCACCTACACATTCTTTAACTTAGTATCAGCCATAAGCGATTCCTGGCAGTACTTCACAACACTTGAAAAATGAATACAGACATCAGTGTGATGTTCCAGGCAGACATCAGTGCTTTAGCTTCTAGCCCCAACACAGGCACTCAATGTGGCCTTGTTAGAAACACTCTGTCCGGTCTTTTACGACTTGCTACACTACACAATGGACACACAAGGGAACTGTTTCCTCTCTCTGTATAGGGACCAACTTTGTTATCTCAGGATACAGTCTATGTTTTGAAAAAGTGGCTGTAGAACAGTGCAGGGATGGGAAGAATGGGTCCTATCAAAGAAAAGAACTGCCTAGAGATGACTGAAGTTCTCACCAAGTACTGAAAATATCCCCGAGGCACTTCTCTTCAAGGTAAACATAAACTTACTGCGTTTTTGACTGATAACCAAATAAAATGGAAAATGGGCACTGGTACAGGCTGCCACTGCCTGGAACATGATGGAGCGCCTCACAGATGCCAGATTAGGAGCTGCATTATCAGGTTCACAAACGCTCTCATTCGGGTTTGGGAGTTTCACATTTTGGATACTAACAAGCCAGAAATATATAAGTACTGTTACTATAAGAGCTCTGATACATATATATCTCCTTTATTAGAAGATGCGTTTCCCTTTCCTGTATTCCACACAAAAGGATGCCTGGCAATCTTTTTACAGGTAGTAAGTGACATCTATGTGCAAAGCACTGTAATAATCAAGAAGATAGAACACATCTGGCTCTGGGCGATCTGGGCTGGTGTGTGAGATGATAATGCCACTGCCAAACTGACAGTGCCGTGCCAGCCTTGTGGGCTGGAGTAGTATGGAGGAGAGAGTAAGAACTGCTAGATGTTTCTAGGGAGGGCTTCAAGAAGAAATGGGCATTGAAATGGGGACAAAAGGATGAAGACAGTGGATGGAGAGAAATTGGTGGGGGTGGCCCTCCGAAAGAGGGCAGTGCATGAGAAGAGGCCAACAGGAAGGAAAACTCAAAATGGGTTTGGGGAACAATAAGAGTAACAAACTTAGAAGAATGAAAAGGTAGAGATACAGCAGCATTAGTTGGAGATAAGATTGTTAGGACTGTTTGAGGCCAAATTATGGGTATCTTAAATATCAGATATTATTTTAGGGAGACAAGTTAGATCAGGGTGAGAGGAGCTCTGTCTAGACATAAGTTTGAAGTGAAGTAGCACATTTATGTTACATGGAAGTGGATAATGGAATTCAGGACTGAGGGCTGGGTTAGAGAGATCAGGGAGTGAGAGTGATGCAGCTGACTGACTCCTTGTGCAAAGAGGAGCGTAAAGTTTAGATCTTGGTAAGGTACCCATATTTAGAGAGATGGAGAACCAGTGAAGGAAGTAAGGCACAGTCCCAGAAGTAGGAGAACAAGGAGAGTTGTTAGTGATGTCAAGGGAGAAGAGTGCTTCAAGAAAGATGGAGTGGGTGAACCCACTGTCAGAGGCTGCAGAGATACCAAGAATGAAGGCAGAGAAAAGCCATGGGACTGCTGAGCATAGCACAACCCTATCTTCATATTTGAATGAAATGCCAAAGCCAAAACATCCAAAAGAGTTGTGGCAGAAAGAGGGGAAAGGGTTATTAACAGAACATTGGCCACTTACCACTGAAATAGTTTCCATGTTTCCTTTAAGGGAAAGCATTATAGCAGAACCACATCCAACTCTAGCCCCATAGAAATTATTTTGAGACACACAAAACCTAAAAGCTATTTTTGTCTTGATCTGGGTAGAATTTATCTATAGGTATATCTGTCTTAAGAAAAAAATGCAATTGACGTTAGCTAGTTAGTTGACAGAATATTCACAGAACAGATTATTCACAGAATATTCTTCCTTTTGTAAGATTTACCATGGAATTGTTTTTATCTGCCTCTCGAATGCCTTTAAAATCTTCTTCTGTTTTCCAAAAACTGATATATACGTTTTTCAAAAACAGTTGAAATAGGTGTGAAAACAGCATATGCATAAGGTTAATATATGCACACACACAAATAAGTACCATACTTGGACTTGTTTAGTTGTCCAAGTTTACCAGTTTCTTTGAAATCAGGTTCTTTATAATATTTAAATCTTACAGGGCTAAAGAGGACAGGTCATAAAATCTAAACGTTTATTAGGACCTTAAAGTTGAAAAACTACCCCAGAAAGGATAAATAAAATATCCAAAGTCATAAACAGAACGTGGCAGAGCAGGAGCCACACTATCTGAACGTTTCTCTACTGGGCTGACTCCATGTTTTTACTTGTAAATAACCTGCATGATAGTGGCTTTATTTCTAAGAATACTCTCTTAGGAAAATGCAACTGTGTGTTGCTGAATGCCGTAGAGCTTGATGGAACCGGGAGTTTTACATTGTATAGAAATCTAGGGATTTAACTTCAATTCAACAGATATTTATTGAGTGGCTTCCCTGTGAGTAAAGAGGAAGATACTGAAAATGGAGGGCTCAGTGAAGTGGGAGGATTGCTACTTTTTGTAAAGCCATTTGGGGAGTAGATAATGGTTATTTGTTTGGAAAGAGATGACACTCTGCCCTTAGTAGTAATCGACTCTTATAAATACTGACTGCATACCACTGTTTTGGATGTATTCAACCCAGCAAGCATAAGCTGTGATGGGACTGACACAAGGGATGGTACCAGCCATTGTGTAATGAATGAAAATGAAAAGTTGGGGAAACATTAACCATATGAAACCTTAAAATATGCCAAATTCGTCATTTCGTTGGAAGACAGAAAGTGAAATATCTGTCTGTCCTTTCTTCCCTAATTCTTCAAAATCTCAGAGAAATTTTATACTTAAGACCTTAAAGTTTCTCAACATCTGTCTCACAGGGAGCTTTTCCTTGGTATTTCAATTAGAAATGAGATCACTGATTTTGCTTCAAGCATTGAAAAAAAAAAAAGGTTGAAAAACAGATTTTTCTTCAAAAATGTACTTTGTCTATGTTAAGAATTGAAACCAAACATTTTCTATTAGGAACAGTCGGTATTAATTCATTTTAATGTCCACTAAATTAGCATAGTTTTTATAAGAATCAACTAATATCTTCCTGCTGTTTTCACTGGCCTTTGCATCAGTAGAAATGAAAATCATTTTGGGCATTTAACTGTGATGCAGAGTCAACTCTTTTAGAAGCTGACTTCGGATTCCTCCCCCAAAAAGAGGCTGGGACTGAAGCGCCAGCATTCTGTGTTAGATTCCTCAGGCACATCACAACTGCAGGCACTGGCAAAGCCTGTCCCTTATCATATGCAATTTATGTCAGGCTACAAATCCTGCTCTTCTGGTGGGGCTATAAATTCTTTGGACCACATCCTGCAGCCCTCTCAGAGCCAAAGTGACCATTTACCCCACAGAGAGTTGGATCTCCACAGACCTCCTAGATGAGACATCTCTACATCTGGGAGCCAGCGGCAGGAGTCAACTTATGAGAAACAGTTCACATTGCTACTGACCCTTGAAGAGCACCATCTCCCCTACCTCCCATTCCTATTCTTCATGTTACATGAGAGACTCAGCCATCCTTTGATATTCCAGAGAAGTTCCCAGGAGGATTAGGAATTGGTCATCAGTTGCTCCTTCTCTCTCTCTCTATCGGTACATGGAATGACTTCAAATAGAGATCAACTTTATGCATTAAGACATACAAAGCTACTGGTTTTCTGTGGCAGAGCCAAATATGGCTCTTATTCTAAGTACAAAGGAAAAGTCTCTCTAAAAGAGACTCAAGTCATGTGCTGATTTCACTCAGGTCACTTCTCCCTTGAGCCCTCCTCCATAATTGTGTTCAGTTCTGGCTTTGTTTGGAAAGTCAGCACAATTCACAAAAGGTTCAGAATGCATTAAAGGTCAAAAAATAGGGCTTTGTAAAGAAACCTATGTCCTTTTGCAATACATTTTAAACTTATACATAATCCCAAGCAGTAATCAATTTTAATTTAATTCTAGCATTTTTTTGTTTATGGTACTTTGTAGAAAATCCAGATTTTTATCCCTGCCTTCTCCCCCAACCTTAGGGGAATGTATTTGAATTATTTTTGCACTCACAACCTCCCATAAGCCCAGTGCAATACATTCTCATTTGTCTTTTATTAATCCTTACTGTGTAAATAAATGATCATTCTTAAGATTGGGATTTATATACCTTTTCCTAAGGGGCAATCATAAGTTAGTGCTAAACAAATCAAGTTGTTAGATATTGACCTTCATGCAGTGGACCTAGCTTCTGTGATATGAAGATATCAATTGAGCTCTGAGTAATAGAATTTTAAAAGACAATTGAAGCATTACTATAATAAAGTTATAGATGGAACTGAATCCGTACTACCTGAGTGGGAAGCCCTTGTAGGAGTTTTATTTTCTATTTTATACATTCCCAGAATTGATACATTGAAGTCTCATGCATATGATACTGAGCTAATCTTAGCCAGATGGGAATATATTGTGGAAACACCTACCAGCTTACCCCTAATTCACTTACCTACCTTCATTTGAAAATTCTTAAGATTTCCCAGTCCAATATGGGACCATCCTAGTATAGGAATGTCCTACTGAATATGCCTGATGAACCCAATGGGGTACAGAATTGCAGTAAGAAATTTATATCATTGTGGTCATTGACAGTGATGAGTCCACCATGTTTAGTGTTTGGCCAGGTGCTGTGAGGATGCCGAAAGTTACCCTCCTTACTTTTAAAGTGCTTATAAATATCAGGACCAGAGGAGCTTATGGTTCAGAGGGTGCAGTCTTGCAACTCTTCATACAATGGCTTCTGTCACACAATCAAATATTAAAGAAAGCATATAAACCAACAGCATATTTATTCATAGATCACAAATGTTTTTCAGCCTTGTGATCTCAAGAGTTTTTCTAGACAATTACGAATACCCCATCTTTATTATGAGCAGGGGATAAATTACTTGCAATCCAGATATTGCTCCAGAGAGACATACCAGGAATTTCCAACTTACATAAAAGTTGTTTTCCAGAAGTTTACTTTCACATCATTTATTTTAAACTTGGGTTGCAGTTTCCCAGAGAAAAAGTGATATGTAGTAATAATAGCCAACATTTTAACAAACCTTTTTTGTTTACTGAGCACTCTATAGAGAATGATGTGGCACCAGGCTTTCTAAGCCAGCCAGCCCTTCACATCCAGGTTCTGCCCTTGGACACATTACTTGACCTCACTAACTGATGGTGAATTTTTTAAATGGGGATAACCATCCCTGCCTCCTAGGGTTGGTATGTGTCTCCAGTGCTAGGCACGTGATAAGTGCCCTATGGCTTCGTGATGAGGAGAAGGCGGAGGAGCAGTGCTGAAACCAGCCATCTTAGCTGGTTTCATGACAGCCCCATCTCCAGTTCCCCATCTGCCCACCTGCCACTGCTGTTCCCCTGCCAGCCACTTGCAATGGACATAGGTGAAGAGAAACATCCCCTGCAATAAGTAAAACATTTGTTCCTGTTTTAAAAGGTCTGGTTTGTAAAGTAACCAGAATTGACATGATTCTCTTCTGCTATGAAAGATAATTTATTGAGCTCATACTCTGAACCAGGCACTGTGCCCATTTAATTCTCACAATGACCCCACAAGCTAGTAGCCGGCTGAGCTGGGGTTCCAAGCCAGCTCGATCTAACTGTGACTCTAGCCCTTTTTGTCATGTACCATTCTGCCACTTGGGACAGTGTTTTTAGTGTGGTTAACTTTTTCTGAACTTGCTTTAATCTAGTGGTAGGAGAGATGACTGAATTAGAAAATAAATTGGGTCATACACCTCTCCTTATCTCTGTCAAATCTAAATCTTTGCCCCATCCAACCATCTGTAAAATTACTCTTGTTGAAAGCTTTCTGCAAACCACTGGGGTAGAGGAGTTATTTTCTATAATGTATGAGGGGAATCTATTGAGTTAGCATGAAATCAAGTTTGAAGTCAGATATTCTTAAATATATTCTTAAATATGTATTTAAAACCTTAACTGATGATTCAGATCCTAAAGGCCCTGGATGTTACAGTTGCAGTAAGGTATAAAAGTGAATAAAGTCCTCAGAAGGAAAATATAGCCACAGATTTTTTTTTTTTTTAAGTCACATTGAAGGTCAGGGTCCTTTTATGTGTTACATGCCTGAAGTAGTGTAAAGAGCAGGGACAGACACAGGTTCTAACCCGGCTCTGCAGGTAACTTGCTCTGTGGCCTTGAGTGTTACTTAAAACCAGTCTTCCCATGTGTAAGTGGACTGTGACAGGTCTAGACGGTCCCCTTTCCTTCAGTATCAAAACTTTTAGAATTGAAGGATGGGCAACAGTGGGGAATCGCTTAGATTTTTTGAATTAGGGGTATGGAGGAGAGAGGGGAAAAAAGAAGCTGGGAGAAATTTGATGGATTACTTGTGCAAGACCAAAGATTTAAACAAATGACACTCAAAGTACATTTGCAACTAGGGCTATCTAGAATGCTTAACTTGTCATACTATATGGAAATACATACTATTTGGAAATACATAGTATTTCCAAAAAGTTCAGTTTCATGTTTTCAGAGAAAAGACAGCAGAAAAAAAACGGAGAAACTAAAGAAGTAATGAATTTCTTATGACAAATAACTTCTAAGTAATTTCCAAAAGCTATAGGCAACCTTGCCTTTCTGGTACCTTTCATTCTTTCGGCCTTTTTATCTCTGTGAAAATCAACTTTTCTAAAAATAGCTTAATGAGGAAGAAGAAAATGGTAAAATTGTGCATTTCATCACATCACAGTCCAGATATGAAATCCATTTAACTCAAGTATTTAAAAGATTATCGTTTGCACAGAAATAAAGTCAGACACTTTAAAATTCAAAATAAATGTTTTTGTGCTCCTTTTCCCCACCCCCTCCAGTCCCTGCATATTATATTCTTGATGCCTCACTGAACCACTTAAAAATGGGGAAGTCAAAACACTAGTAAAGTTCTTCACTACAGTATATACTAGCAGCCAAATCACTAGAATGCCCATTCATTTCTTGTGAAATGCTACGTTAATAATTTCTTAAACTGTCACTTCATACTAAAGTTAGCGCTTCCACAGCTTTAAGCCCACTTGGGTTAGCAAACATGATGGTTCTTTTTAATGCCCGAATGAATAAGCTGACCCATGGAGAAGTTGAGAACCAATATAGTCCTGGTCTGGGCTTTCCTGCCCTGGTTTCTTTGAATACTGGCTCTCAAGAGTCACTCCCTAATTCTGGGGCCAGGGAATCCTCACATCAGGTACAGAGCGTGATATGATGTCTGTAGCTACTTCAGCAGAGCCACCACACACAGCAATTTGCTGATGCCAGGCCAAGCCTAAAATACTTAAAACACAGCTGTGGCTTTGGCCATTGTGAGCCCAGGTGGGGACAGAGTAGGGGAGCAGCGCCTTTGAGGAGAGCCACACAGATGGCTTCTAATCCAGATGCAGAGGTCAGCTGAAGGGTGTGGAAGAGTGTTGATAAACATCCTGGGACTGGGATGCATGCTGCCCTAGTGAGGAAATGTAAGAGAGACAGCAAAGGCAGGGAGATGAAGCATTTGGGGACTCGGAATGGAGAGTGCTGGATAATGGATTTTAGAGCTAGTGGGTGGTTTTTATGAGTTCTATTCCTGGGCCAGTTCTAAATGCATGAATGCCAGAGCACATGTGCTGGACAGTCTACCCAAACCACACAGACATCTGGAACTTCAGGGCAGTGGTGAATCCCAGCAGTGACATGCCTACTTTTAAAACACTCAAGTTCAATAGGACCCCACAAAGTTCTTTGCTGTTCAAGTATTTGATGCTCTGTACATATTGAGAACATAGAACCATCTCCTCATTACACCTTTCAGTTCCCAAGAAAGTGTGTCTTTGTCTTCTCATGGACTTAAGTGTAATCACTTTACTGGATAATTATAGAAGGGAACAGAAGACACAGGACAGAGTTTAGAACTTGCTGATGTTCCCACAGCTCATGATACTTGAGAAAAGACCTAGATATTTTTTCACTTTTTATTGGCCACTTCAATTCTTTGTATTGCTGAGTCTCTGAAGGCTTGATTTTTGCCTATGGATAAGAAAGTTTTGGGGTCTGATTTTTAGTTTTAAAAGGTTTATTGTCTATTCATAGATACTTGTTTTATCTGCTTGTTACAGTGCCACCTTCTGTTGAAGTTTCTTTTGACAGCTATTGGTCCCTATGTTTACCTCATGTGAATAAAGGAAAATATCCTGGATGTACAGCAAAGTTTTTGAGTAAAAGAGTGAGATATTAGATCATTGCTAGCTGCTTACTCTTATTTCAGAAATAAAAATTTGAACTATCTCTTCTCAATGGTAAATATTTGGGGAATTAAATATACATCATTACAAAATTTTTGCTATTGTTTATTGGACACCTACCTGTTATAGAAGTCACTTGTTTACATGTGTTTGAAATAACATACAATATCAATGTGTATTAAGGTTTGTGTAAGAAATTCGCAATTCAGTTTACTACTAAAATTTTGCATGAAGACTTTCTTAGGGGACAAATGTAGAGATTAAAGTAAATTTTTTAAAAAATCCACCTGTGGTATTTATTGAATGTAGAGTTGACAGCACTGAAATAGGCAAATTGGACTAACCTAAATCTGCCAAATATAACTTCAACCAAGTGTTTTTTTGCTTTTAACTTTCTCATTTTGATAGAATTCTTTTACCAAAAATTGGCTACGAATGAGAGGACTGAGAATTGATGTCGAAACGTTTTTCTCTTAATATTTCTTGATCCGTTAAAAACAAAATATGGCTCCTGGAAGTCAGACAAAATTTCCATCAGGATTTGTAAACTGGTTGGGATCACCTTATGTGAAACTTAAACGAGAGTGAAATGGGCGAGCATACTTCACTGACTTAGCGCTTGGTCCAGAATGAACTGCTGGCCCCACACTTGGGGCTGCTAACGTGTGCCCGTTCCCTGGGTGTTCTCTGCAGCTGGCCTAAGTGCCAAGCGATGCTCACAAGCTGAGCTCACTCCTGGAATACACGTTCCTGGCCGTTCCGTCTCTGAAGGTGTCACTTCTCTTTCTCCCCGCAGGGACCCTCTGAAGATCCAGCAACTCCAGAACCAAATCCGACTGGAGCAGGAGGCCGGCGCTCGGCAGCCTCCGCCAGCCCCGCGCAGCGCGCCGCCCTCGCCCCCCTTCCCGCCGCCGCCCGCCTTCCCCGAGCTCGCGGCCTGCACGCCGCCCGCGTCCCCGGAGCCCATGAGCGCGCTGGCCTCCCGCTCCGCCCCCGCCATGCAGTCCTCCGGCTCTTTCAACTACGCGCGCCCCAAGCAGTTCATCGCCGCGCAGAACCTCGGGCCCGCGTCGGGCCACGGCACGCCGGCCTCCAGCCCCAGCTCGTCCAGCCTCCCGTCGCCCATGTCCCCGACGCCGAGGCAGTTCGGCCGCGCCCCCGTGCCGCCCTTCGCGCAGCCCTTCGGCGCTGAGCCCGAGGCCCCGTGGGGCTCCTCCTCGCCGTCGCCCCCGCCCCCGCCGCCCCCGGTCTTCAGCCCCACGGCTGCCTTCCCGGTGCCCGACGTGTTCCCACTGCCGCCGCCACCACCGCCGCTCCCGAGCCCGGGGCAGGCGTCCCACTGCTCGTCGCCTGCCACCCGCTTCGGCCACAGCCAGACGCCCGCGGCCTTCCTCAGCGCTCTGCTGCCCTCGCAGCCGCCGCCGGCGGCCGTCAACGCCCTGGGGCTGCCCAAGGGTGTCACCCCCGCGTGAGTAACCGCCGCGGTCCTCCACTTCCCTGCCCCTCCGCCTCGGGTCGCCCTGGGACTCCCACATCTCCATACACGCGCTCCCATCAGCCTGCAACCCAGAGCGCCCCAGTAACATTTCACACATTTCTCTCCGTGCGATGTAAAAATTCTTAACGGCAATTTGACTCAGTGATTCTTGCGTAGCCCCTTAACATTATCAAAATCAGAACTTTTTCGTCTGAATTAATATGAGATTCTCATCAGGAACTATTCAAAATCTATGCAGTGCCCTCTCTTAATCATTATGACGGGGGAGAGCTTAGCTATCATTTATTGAGCACTGTGCTAAGCAACTCACATGTATTATTTCATTTGATACAACATTCCTAAGAGGTAGCATTGCCCCAGTTAAAGTACTGAGGAGTCTAGGAGTTAAATAAATTGCCCAGGGTCACATAGCCACTAAACCGAGACACGAATCCATGCTCTCACCACCAAACTATGTGTTTTATTATAATATTTCATGCCAGCATTACAGTGGATGTGAAGGAGTTTGGTTATTAAGTATATACTTAGTGTTTTTGAAAAACCTTAATTAACAGATTTAAGAAATAAGCCTTTGTGTAAATCTAGTGATTGACTGGAAGGGGGCAAAAGCATGTAAATGTCTTTATGTTTTGATGTAGATAAATGGGGGTGTATGCAACCTAGTGGAGAAATTATGATGCCAGTTTTGTCCCTGGCCTGTGATCTCGAGATACATTACATGCCTCCTCTATCTCTTTCTGTTTGCAGGTGATCTAATATGTCTCTCTTTACATCACAGTGATGATGTGGTAGCCCTATGAGGTCTTTAAAATGGAAAATCTTTGAGGATAAGTAACACCTACAGAAGTACAGTAAAATCCTCAAAAAAATACAGTACAGGTGTTTGGCATGTTTGGTTGAAGAGTAAAATGAGTAAATGCTAGTACTTACTCATTTTACTGAAGATTTCAAAAATGAGGAAGTGCTCGCAAAGGTTAAGCCAGCACCCATATCTCAACTCTTCCTTCTGAAATCCTACTTCAGAGTTTGCCAGAAGCATACTATTGTTCAGAGAGAAAAAGAAGGAACTCTACTAAACAGTAAAAAGGAGAAGATCTTAGAATTCAAGTTATTTTCATTCATCTATAAAAGTGTTCCATTGCTAGGATACACTAATGCCACCTTAAAGGCAAGCATTGCTATGTCGGGCCTCGACAAAGGTGTACCAGGCAGCTTCAGTTAGCAATGCTTCTTTTGTTGGACACTTCCTAAATGTTGATTACATTAATTTGAAATCTGGCTTCTTCTCGAATCCTTATTGGGCGAAACACAGGCCAATGAATATGTAAAGAAACAAGTCCAAAAAAGGAGCCAAATATAGTAATGATGTGATAATGGACTTCTGTTGAAAGTTGTCAGGCAACTTGTCTGAGGAGAACCTTTGTCCTTCTCCCTTGTTTTTCCTCTTTGAGCTTTTATTTAGCTGTTAGAAAAGGAAGTGTATTATCTTGGTACAAAGAAGCTGTTAGAGAGACCCAAAGAGCCAGAGTTTGTTGCATGACACTTTTTCATCCTCTCTCATTAAAAGGGTACCAAGTCTTGCTTCCCAGGAAGAGGAGTACTGTGTAAATAATCTGTTCTAATATTTCTCATACAGAATTTGATCAAAGATTCGTTTTTCAAAGGTGGTGATGATTGTGCCATTTATCATTTTTAGTAGAAACAGCAGTTTGTGCTGATCAGTGACTTTGAAACCTTCTTAAGATAAGCAAGTTTTAATGGCTTACCTCAAGTAACAGGAGCACTTGCTTCTTGTCACCATCTATCACAGTGACTCATTTCATGGAGTCAAAATAGCTTATAATTGTTACCACAAGAGTCCAGTCGTTCCTGCCATTTCTTAAAGATTAATGGAGAAGTCGTGCCGATTTTGTGGCCATGGAAAACTGTACCCAAAGATAGTGAAGTGCTGTGACATCGAAGTGGCAATACCAGACTACAGATTTTTAGCTCCATGCCTGCTCAGTAAGCCATTATTATGTGGTTACTGTTTTGTCCTCAAGGAATTTTCCTGTTGCTAAATCACGCACACTTGAAGACTTCATTATTTTGGTTTGATAAATGTGTCTTTTGAAACATGTTTTTCCTCTGGCATACTATGGGATCTGTCATTTGCATTCTGAATTAAAAACAAAAATGTTACTATTTTTGTTTATCATAATAATCCAAATAATTTGCCAAAGATTGAGTGTCCCTATCAGGGCTGCCATGACTTTGGCATCCTGGAACTTGCAGGAACTGCCAAGTTATCATAAGATGTATATATTCAGTTTCACTTATAAGTGTTATTTCTTTAGCTGGATGGTTTTGCCATATATATCAAGTACCAACAAATTGATTGATTATATGTAAGGCAATGAAGTAGAAATTCAGTAGGTTTTTTTCACCTGCCTTGTTTTACCAAAATCTTAAATATAAATTTCCAATATCTTAGTTTTCTTTTCTTTTCTTTTCTTTCTTTTTTTTTTTTTTTTTTTTTTTCCTGAGACAGTCTTGTTCTGTTGTCCAGGCTGGAATGCAGTGGTGCAATTGCAGCTCACTGCCACCTCCGCCTCTGGGTTCCAACAATTCATGCCTCAGCCACCTAAATAGCTGGGATTACAGGTGTGAGCCATCACGCCCGTCTAGTTTTTGTATTTTTAGTAGAGATGGGGTTTCACCATGATGGCCAGGCTGGTTTCAAACTTCTGACCTCAGGTGATCCGCCTGCCTTGGCCTCTCAAAGTGCTGGGATTACAGGCCTGAGCCACTGTGTCCAGTCTCTCTTAGTTTGCTTAATCATACTTGTATACTTGCTGTTTTATTCTGTTTGTTTCACACTGTTCTTATTTTCATCTGTAGACAGGAAGGTTAGTAAGTACTAAGTTTCTAAACAGTCGGTGGAGATAAGGTTCTGTTTCTCATATGTTTGGGTAGCAGAGGTCAAAGCAGGGAACAAAGGTCATGGATGTCAGTGATAAACCACAAAGCCGAGGCAAAAGACAGTAAATCTGGGGAAGAAAGGCATTTGAGGAACTGTATGTATAGAAGTTCCCCAGACCGCAGTCAACCAACTGCTTGCTGTTCTGTGAGCCAGAGAGAGGTTGACTGCAGTCTGGGGAACTTCTATACATACAGTTCCTCAAATGCCTTTCTTCCTTTATGCTACATCTTCCCCAAATTTACTGGGGGCACTGGCAAAATATTGCCCTGCACAAAGCTGTCGACAGATACAAATATTAAGTTGACAAACTCTTTTAGATGGAGGCAGTAAGGAGAGCATGCCTTAGAGAGAAATCTGTTTGCACTTTTATAAAATTAATGTATTCTATTCCCCTCACTATTGCTGGTAAGTTGGTGTTACAGCCTCCATTGCTGTAACCATGTTTCTCCACATAGTAAATCAGCCCTAAGACACAGAAGAAACCCAGAAGATTTGGCAGTGCCGACAGGCATAGTGTGGCAATTCTGCTCTGCTGGTCTCTGAGCGGCCATACTAAGTCTGAAGGGTGAATCAGATCAGACCCATCCCTGGAACCAGACTGGCACTGTTTCTTTTGCCATCTTCACATTCTTGGAATCTGTGCTCATAAGGGAGTGCCACATAGCCACAGTGCCACAATGTTGTATGCTCTTAACTACCTGTTTTATATAAGCAGGACTTTGGTTTGAAATGTTGCCCCACGTTTGTCACAAAGAAGAGCATGTGTCAATAAGAGCTTTTATACAGATGTATTAATGACAGCTTTTATTATATAGGCCCACAGCTCCTTACGGACATTATCTCATTGTCGCTCTCTTTCTCCCTGATAGGAAACGGGTAGGTGGGGACACTGTCATCATTGTTACTCAAGAGGTGATGGGATTTCCCAGGGTTCTGGAAGAAATGCCTGAGCAAGGAGAGAATAGCGTGACTTAGGTTCATCTCGAATAACTCTAATGTCTAACATTTCTTGATTAAAGAAAACTGTTGTAGAAGCAGCAAATCAGAATCCCCGAGTCAAGGAAAACTTTGTAACAAATTTAACTGTACTTTAAGATTCATGACACAGGGCATTTTCACCAGTTTTCAAGTCAAGACCGTGGTTAGATAGTAACCAGTGAAAAGGAATCCAACAGATACAAGCCGCAATGTACTTTGCAGACATCTCATCATACCTATCTTTCTCCTATTTTTCAGGAAACAGATAGTGGGGGGCTTTTCATTCTCTGACCTGAAGGGGTTGGAGGTGTTATTACTGGGCTCATTAGGGTCCAGTATCTTATCAAGTTGTATCCAATCCTGGGCAAGTATTTACCAACAAATTAGTAGGCAAGGCCTCCAGGATCTGCTGCGACTGGGTTATTCTGTTGAAATGTCTCTGCCCCTGGGGCAGCTCAAAATCAGACCTGTACGGCTGTGTACCAAGTTGTACAGAATGAATGAACAGAAGTAACCCGAAGCCAGCGGATCACGAAGTCAGGAGATCCAGATCATCCTGACCAACATGGTGAAGCACCATCTCTACTAAAATACAAAAAATTAGCCGGGCATGGTGGTGTGCGCCTGTAGTCCCAGCTACTCGGGAGGGCTGAGGCAGGGGAATCGCTTGAACACAGTGGGTGGAGGTTGCAGTGAGCTGAGATTGCGCCATTGCATTCCAGCCTGGTGACAGAGCAAAACTCTGTCTCAAAAAAAAAAAAAAAAAAAAAGTAACCCACGTGCCTTTGTCATTTTCTTTTTTAAAGAACCCAAAATATAATGTGAGGAGAATTTGATATTATAATAAAGTTATCTATTTTCCTTTAAATATGAGCTTAAGGTACCCATTTTTTGTACTTTAACAGCCTTTGCTTTACCATAAAATTCAGTAAAAGGAAAACAGAATTGATATACAAAAGCTCAGTTTGTATATCTTGGGCTCTTTTATATATTAATACATTACATTCTTGAATATAAGTGATATTTAAATGCCAACATGTTAATGAGTTTGCTCACTCTGAAATTTTGTGGAATTTAGTTACCATCAGATTTCACTGAATGTGAGAAGAGTAGAATAAGAGGACTTGTAATAGTTAAATTCTCTGGTTGATTCTGGTACCTTATCTCTTCAATCAATATTGTGCTCTGGAAATTTGAGTTTCTGAAATCTGCTCACAGAATTGACCTGCAATAGCATATCAAGGGAAGAATGCTTTCAAGATTATTCAGTAGCCAAAAAAAGAGACCTCTTGGGATTTGGTGGTGATTGAATCTGGAAAATTTTACCTTCCAGACGCTTGTGTATATGTTTAGATGTTTTTATCCCAACCACATGAATATTGTTTTTAAATGACAAGTGACTTACTGTTAAAGCCAGAGTAAACAGATCAGTAATGTTTTTTGTACAGTTGGGCTGAGTGTGTATACAATGAAGTATTTAGTGCAGGAGGCCTGTTACAAATTGTTTATTGGTTAAGGTTTGCCTTTGAGTATGGATTTTTGTGAAGAGTTCTGGTTTTGGTAACTACTAACTTTGAATACTATTTTTTTTTTTAATTGTGCAAACCATCAAAAAAAAAAAGGAGATCATCTCTTTGTCACCACTCTTTTTATTTCCTAATGAGTTGCTACTCTTCATTTATCAAAAGAAGGTGCCACTTCAGGGAGCAGAACTACAACCATCTTACATTAAACTCTAACATAGCATTAGTTTTATAGGAAAACAAACTCAGTAGCCAAATTTTTGCCTCAAAACTTATAATTGCTTTTCTTTCCTCATGCCTCCCCTTTCAAAATACTCCACTTTTATTTGTAACTCTCACCTTGCATGCTACCCCTAAACCCTGTCCTCAACTTTTAATTTTGTAAAGTGTTTCTGAATTACGTTAGTCCAGTGAGATGCTCTGAAAAAGAGAAGAGGTTCCATATTAGAATAAGTGTGAGAAAACTGTATTCCATACCTCTTTCCTCAGGGTTCACAGTGCCCATCTGCTGGCCCTGCCAGGCTGGTTCTGGTCACAGGACCTCTGCACTGCCAAGCTCTCCCTGTAGGTCTCACATAGCCAGCCACTTCCTATGGTTTAGGCCACCACTGTAGAGTCACCTCCTCAGAAGTCTGATGGACCACACTGTCTGATACAGTCATCTACTCATACTTCTGTCCTTTCATTGCGTTTACCACCTCCTGATATGTCTTGCCTTCCATTCTTTTCTCTTATCTCTTTCTGCCATATCCACCATAAAAATACAATTTTTCTAACTATTGTGACCTAGTTCAACATTGTATTTCTAGCACCTAGAACAGAGTTGAACACTGAGAAGGCAATCAGTAAGGGTTATTTGCACATTCTTGTAAATTCTGGTCAAGAATTCTTGGCATCTTTTTAAACTCCTTCCCCTCTTCCATTCTGTTTATCTCAGCCAATCTTGTCTCTGTGACTTACTTCCATGCTGAATATTTTCTGTTTGCCACTTCAGATCCACTCTTACTACACCAGGCGCTGTTCTAAGTGTTTAGTACACATTAGTTCATGTAGTTTACCCAGTGATCGCATCAGATACAAGCTGTTAATACCCACATTTTACAAAGGAGGAAACTGAGACATATGGTCATTAGGTCACTAGCCCAAACCACACAGCTTTTAAGTGGTTAAAACAAAACAAACAAAAAAACAGGTTCTCACGTCTGTTTCTTTATTCACGCTGACTCTGAATTTCTTCTTCTTCTCCACTCTACTTATCTACATCCTTGTCATCTTTCAAGGGCTTATAACTTGCCTCTTTCATGGAGTCTCCTGCAGTCATTCTAGCCAGCACTGTTTTCTGTTTCTTTTTTATTCCCATTGCATCTAGAATTGGTACCACATGGTTGCTCCTTAACTTATTCCCCAACTTGGTTATTAGCCTTTGTGATCAAGGACCATCCTTTAGGATGTGGGGGGGTCTTTGCCATCTCACTTAAATAATGTTGAGTGCTTGCTTTGGCAGTGTGAATACTAAAATTGGAATGATACAGAGAAGATTAGCATGGCCTCTGTGCAAGGATGACACACAAAGTCATGAAGTACTCTATTTTTAAACCATATAGCCTCTATGAAACTGCCATTTTTGTAAGTTAAAAATGTTCAAATATTAATCGTTGTAAATAATTGCCCACTGGAATCTTTTCTTATTCCCCCTCAAGTTTCAATTTCAAGCACTGACTTCTAAGATTGGCATGTCTCCAGCCACGTACATTTGCAAAAAGTCAGATTTGCAATGTAATATGTCATGGAGCTCATGCTTGTTGAAGAGAATCTTTGATAGGCTGGACACATTCATTTTAGTAGGAGGCAGAGGTGGCCTAACAGCAAACTCTAAGTTCAGGATCTAATTTTCATAGCCTTCAAGGATGAATGCAATATAAACTGTGTAGTAGATTGTGATGTTCATTCCAACTAGGAAGGCAAGCATTTGTACCTGCTATCTACAAGGCACCAAATAATGCATGTGTCACCATTGCTATAAATTGTCCTCTTCCAGGACCTAACTATTTGGGTAAAGAACCTACAGTTCCCATCACCACCTATGTATGTAGGTACAAACATAAATTAGTCCAAATTCTAATTTTCTCTTATTTTTCTTTGTGGAAAAACAGATAAGAAAGATCAGTAAAGGAAGATATAAGCAATTAATGTTACAGTTCTTCAATATACTAATTTGAATTAAATGTACTAAGAAGCAAAAACTATTAGTGTTGAGACTATCATGATGAAGCTTTTGGTTTTTTTAATATATTTTCATTTTTATGCATAAAATCTTAATACATAGAATTCCATGATGTCATCAGGCATTAACAATCACTTACCTTAGAAACCAACTCTTTTTTTCTAGGCTTAACAGGGTTTGTATTAATGTATTGGCCTAGCACTGGGCCCTACTAGATGCTCAATAAATATTTGTCTAATCACTATTAGACATTTTAAAATATCTTTTGGCTGGGAACAGTGGCTCACACCTGTAATTCCAGCTCTTTGAAAGGCCAAAGCCGGAAGATCCCTTGAGCCCAGGAGTTTGAGACCAGCCTGGGCAACATAGGGAGAACCTGTCCCTACAAAAAATGGAAATTTAGCCAGGCATAGTGGTATGCACCTATGGTCCCTGCTACTTGGAGGATGACTCAGGAGGATTGCTTGAGCCTCCTAGGATGTCAAGGCTGCAGGGAGCTGTGATCACACCACTGCATTCCAGCCTGGGTGACAGAGCAAAACCCAGTCTATAAAAAGAAAAAACATATTTGAGTTTATTTTTATTTCTGTGTTAATTGTTTAGAACCAAGAAAATATGAGTACCTTAAATTCTGTAAGTAAAGAGGAAAATGTCTTTAACATTGTAGGAAATTAGGAATTAAGTAATTGCCCTTCATACTGGTAATCTTGATATGTTGAAGGAAGTGACTTGTTATAAGATAGAGGCCAGGTATGGTGGCTCATGCCTGTAATCCCAGCACTTTGGGAGGCCGAGGCGGGCAGATCACGAGGTCAGGAGTTCGAGACCAGCCTGACCAACATGGTGAAACCCCATCTCTACTAAAAATACAAAAATTAGCCAGGCGTGGTGGCTCATGCCTGTAATCCTAGCTACTCAGGAGGCTGAGGCAGGAGAACTGCTTGAACCTGGGAGGCAGAGGTTGCAGTGAGCCAAGATGGTGCCACTGCACTCCAGCCTAGGCAACAGAGTGAGACTCTGTCTCAAAAAAAAAAAAAGTAGAATAATCAGTTTTTACTTGAGCCAAAGACTAATTGTAATTATACCCTTTGAAAGGATAAATTACCCTTGTGGCAGGGACACAAACCAAGGTGACAACTCTATGGAATGTTCCAGAGCAGTTGTTCTAAGTCCCTTTAAGAGTCAAATATACTGAGAAATGCTTCCCAAGGAACAGGACTTATTCTACAGTGAATAGACAGGTATTTTCTTGTCCAAGGGAACTTGTGGCTGACTTTTAAAAACCAGTTCTCCGCTCCTCCGATTGAGATGACCTGTTCTGACCTTGATGGTCCCCCTGTCCCCCCTTTCTTTCTCATTTGTGCTGAGAACACAGCTCTTAGTGTAGTCTACCTGCAGAAACACAGTGTGGTGCCTTCTGTCATTTGAAGGCTGCTCATCAGCACATAGTTGTTCTATGGTCTACATCGCACAGGCTTAGAGTAATAATGGGAATGTGTGTGTTCCCAGTCCTTGCTGATGTAACAGAGAGCTGGCTGTCTTCAGTTTACCTTTAAGATGACTTCAAAACCTAGCTCTTCTAGTTCTCAGATGTAAGGCTGTAGTCAAATGCAGAGAACTTCACTTCCAAAATTGTATAATTTTTACTTGTCCTGAGCCTGACTTTTTACATATGGTCTGATTTCACATGGCTCTGGCACAAGTTTTCTTGACTGAGGAGGGGAGGGGAGAGAGAAATCAGAAGTAGAGATGGACAGTACATCCATTCACTCATTTCAGAAATATTATTTGAGTGTCTGTTAACAGCACTGTGATTAATAAAGGAGCCATGGTAAAGGAGAGACAATATGAAAAAATAGTAGAGCGATAGATGCTATCAGGAAAACAACTAATGGGACAAGCTTAGTCAGGGGCATCCTTTCCAAGGAGTCATTAAGCTGAAGACTGATGATAACAACCCCAGATAAAGGAGTAGGAGGGGAGAGAGGTTCCAGGCTTAGGAAAACTAGCAAACTATGCACGTGTTTGTTAAAGGATTGCATGGTACTAGAAATTGAAGTTATAAATAATTCCTATGGTTCTTACTGTCTCAGGGTCTCCTTAAATATCAAAATCAGTTTGTAAAGTCTAGTGTTACCTTATTTGAACTTCAGGGCAAATGACTAAAAGGGACAAACCTAGAATAGCAGGTTTTAATCAGTTAGCATATTTTCCACTGTAGGTATCAGAAGACTCAACTACAAGGAGATTCGATGCACAGGGTTTACTGACTTATGAAACAAGTCTGGGGTAGGGTAGTTCCATGGTAGGTTAAGACAGTGCCCCCAAAACATTATCAGGGCCCAGGTATTCTCCATCTTTTCAGTCTATCATCATTGGCACATATGGGTTCTCCTCTTACAGTTATGGAGTGAACAATGCCGCTTTTGACACTGCATTTCTGACACAGTGATATCCAGTGAAAGAAGAGGGGCATTTCTTCCTTCTGTTTCTTTTCAGAGATGAGAGAATTTTAACTAGAGCACCTCCACCCTCTGACTCCCCCAGTCTCATTGGCCCAGGCTATATTGCATGCCTTCGGCCAAACTAATCACTCTCGAGGGGATTGAGACCATTTAAATTGGCGTACATTAATTACCCCCTGAGTCTGGGGAGGGGGATCACATTTCTATAAGCACATTGAAGGGTGAACACTCAGCAAAATTAGGAAAAATTCAGCAAGGAAACAAAGGGGAGTGGCCAAGAGGAAAGAACAGCTGTTGGGAAGACCAGGAGCACAGGCCTCAGGAGTGCATGGCATCATGACTTAGAAGGGACGGTGGCAGAGTCTTTACAGGATCCTCAGAGTTTCTGCTGCATACTTAGTGACTGTTTTGTTCCCAGCACTGGTGGGTGAAACCGTGAACCCAGTGTTTAGGTACATTCTTAGCCTTACTTGTGCTTTCTACTGTATCAGTGAAGTGACATGAGGCACACAGTGCCTTGATGCTTTGGCAGTAAAGTTTTGTTTGTTTGTTTTATTTTGTGTGTGTGTGTGGTTTTTTTTTTTTTTTTTAGACGGAGTCTTGCTCTGTCGCCCAGGCTGGAGTGCAGTGGTGCGACCTGGGCTCACTGCAACCTCTGCCTCCAGTGTTCAAGCAATTCTCATACCCCAACCTCCCAAGTAGCTGGGACTACAGGTGCCCACCACCACACCCAGCTAATTTTTGTATTTTTAGTAGAGACGGGGTTTTACCATGTTGGCCAAGCTGGTCTCCAACTCCTGACCTCAGGGGATTCACCCACCTTGGTCTCCCAAAGTGCTGGGAATACAGGCGTGAGCCACCACACCCGGCCTGCAGTCAACTTTTTAAACTTAGAAATATCTTATCATGAACTATGTAATATAAATAAGGAAGTATATACAATTTATACGTATACCTTAATAAAATGAAATTCTTATCCATTTCTAGTACCTTTGAAGCCCCCATTTGACCCTCCCCAATTGCATCCATTACTCTCCCTGAGAGGTAACTGCTACCCTGAATTTCTGAGTTAATCATTCTCTTCTCTTCATGGTTTTACCATGTATGTATGCTCCCCTCAGTTTCTTTCTAAAACTTTTGCATGTAACACCTAGACAACTTGTTAAAACACAGATTGCTGGGCCCCAACTCTGAATTTGTGATTCAGTAGGTCTGGAGTGATGCCAAAAATCTGCATTTCTAACAACTTCAGGTCATGCTAATGCTGCTGGTCCAGGGACCACACCTTGAGAACCACTGCTGTAGCAGGGGGCTGTTTTGCTTTTGCCTGTTTATAAATACAAGTATATCATATATATTCTTCTGTGACTTGCTTTTTTTCACCGGAACTTTGTTTTTGAAGTTCAGCTTTGTTGACATGGGTAGCGATAGGTCAATTCATTTCCCCATTGCTTAGTATTCTATTTCTCATTAATTTTTGTCCGCTGCCCTATGAGGGAAGAGGAAGAAAAATAGGAAGCAACTTGCTTAAGGCACCAACAGAAGTGATTCTGTACCCCTCAAGCATCCAGCACCAATGACCCTTGGCTCACACAGCTCAGGTCATTGTTGCTGCCTTTGGAAGGAAAGAGGCAGTGAGATATCACCTGTCCTAAGAGCCCTGGGCTCACGAGAAGTTCAGGAGGCTTTGAGACACCAGGCACAGCAGGACCTGTAGACCTCCCAGAGCCTTCTTGTATAAAATAGACCTCAAATAACATTGGCCTACCCTAATCAAATCAGGATATAAGGGGATGGAAGGGAAGGTAACAAACTTAATATTGATTTCAAATGGGCTAGGCACTATTGTTGAATAATGATTACAAAGCACTAGAAGACTGAATAAAAGTATGATAGAAATACGTTCTCTTTCAACCTCTCAACATTCATATGTGGTATATATTTTTTTAAAACTTGCCCAAGGTTACAAACTTAATACGAGATAGAGTCAGATTTTAAACCTAGCTCTACTTACAAATCATATCATTCTTTCACTTTATGCTGCCGCCTCGCTAAGACTAAAATGTAGGCCTTCCCCATCCTTGGCATCTACCTACCCACTAAGGCATACTCCCCTAATGTATGTGAACCTTCTCTGAAACCTGGATCCAATTAGTGTTACCTGAACCAGCTTTCATGGTTCTTTCCATCATAGTTGCAATAGATGTAGCATAAAAAATAGTGGGAGTGACATGCTGACACCTTGCACTGTCTTTGTTGGACTTGAACGTTTGACTTGGATTTATATGCCTGACAACTAACTATACTGCCTTGTGTTTTTATCCTGCAGAGGATTTCCAAAGAAGGCCAGTAGAACTGCTAGAATAGCCTCCGATGAGGAAATTCAAGGCACAAAGGATGCTGTTATTCAAGACCTGGAACGAAAACTTCGCTTCAAGGAGGACCTCCTGAACAATGGCCAGCCGGTACTGATAGATGTGGGACCTGGACTTGGAATGTTAGCTACCCACATACCTTTCTTCCTCTCTCTAAGACTTAGGTTCTTGATATTTGTCCACAACATCATCATCATTATTATTCTTATTATTTTTGAGACAGGGTCACACTTTGTCACCCATGCTGGAGTGCAATGGTGTCATCACAGCTCACTGCATCCTTGACCTCCCAGGCTCAAACAATCCTGTGACCTCAACCTCCTGGGTAGCTGGAACCACAGGCACATGCCACCATGCCTGGCTAATTTTTTATTTTTGTAAAGACAGAGTCTCCCTATGTTGCTTAGGCTGGTTTCAAACTCCAGAGCTCAGGCGATCTGCCCGCCTTGGCCTCCCAAAGTGCTGGAATTACAGATGTGAGCCACTGCACACAGCCACATTATTTTATTACCCTTGAATCTCAACATTTCTCTTGATATTAGGATTTGAATCCAAAGACAAAAGAGGAAACGAAAGGCCTTCCTTCTATTCAGTCTTCACTGCTTTCTCCTATGCATAAAACCTTTCTAAGAGTGAAGAGAGTAAGTGGGAAAGAAAGGAAGAAGGAAGGGCAGATATCTGGTTGGGAGAGGAACAAATGAGCAATGCCAATGGTATTTAAAAAAAGAAAAAAAAAAAAAGGAACACAGGGATTCCATTCTGGCTGATAGGGTTGGGGAGGGATGGAGAAGGTGCGCTTTGGAATGGTTTGTATCTACCCAGAAACAGCGAACTGCAATGAAAGTATCAAAAAGAGAATTTGTTTTCCATGGTATGTACTACTTACACACGCACACAAATCTACTAGAGAAACCATTGGGGAAGTTCTGTTCTTTTCTCCCAGACTACTACTAGATATTAATTCAGCATCTGAAAGAGTAAAGGCTGTTCCAAAATCTTGTTCTGGTTTGTTAGAGCAAGATAACTAAACTGTAGGAAAAAATAATTATTTTACAGCTGCAGAACTGTAGAGTACCTAAATAGATTTGGTAAAATATATAGATAAGATGTTTTCTCCACTGGATTTAAGTCTTTCCTCATCAGTTTTTGTTTGTTTTTTCATCTCTTTTGTTGATGCTATCCTTTTAAAATACTCTTTTCTTTTTAAAATACTATTTCCAGAATATTTTAAGGGGATTGGAAAAGCAAATCTAGAAAATAAGACTTACCAGGTAAAGGAGAGGAACCTTCTGTAGCTTTATTAAGGAATTGTCACTGGAAAAATTTGCCTGGCTCTTAAGTACAAGACAAGGATCTTTTTGTATAAAATCTCCCTTTCAGACACCTTTTTCAGAGTAGAAAGCTCTCTATAATTATGTTTTCTGAGAATTTTAATTATCAAACATTGATAAGTAAAACTGTGAGAACAGACCACACTTGAAAGCTGGAGAGCAGAGGAGGGGTGCTGAATGCTGATTTTAGTTATTAGGGTATCTTAATCTGATTAAGAAAGATTAAAATTTGAATGAAGTTTTGTGTTAGTTACTCATTTCCCTGAGTATAGAAGATTTTCACAAGAGGAAAATATTTTCTCCCTGAAATAAGTGATTGCATGTGTAAATGTACATACTCTGGAAGTTTTCCCTGGCTCTGTCAACTAAATCTTTTAAAAGATTAAAATAAATACATATGGGAACTTTTTCAAGCCAGGTAAGGCATCACTCCAGCTTTTTTTTTTTTCTTTTTGGCTGTCTATGTCAATGTTCCTTATGAACTAAGATTCTCTTGGTTAAGGTAAGACTTCCTTAAGCTATTGGTCAACCCACATTATATATATTGTATGTATATTTATATTCATCTGTTTAGCAGTGAATAACATTCACAGTAAGTTCCACAGGTATCCACATTTGAGAGCTTAAAATGACAAGTAAGGTTTCCCTTTTTAGAAAATGGGATTCTCAACCAACTTTTTCCTAATATTATATATCATTCTCTTTCTTATCTTTGGTGTCTGTAGACACGGGCTTTTATAGCCAGATGGCATAGTGACTTAGAAACAAAACTGTGAAGTATATTTGGCTTCTAGTGGTAGCAGGTGCATTCTGGTGAAGGAATAGATATGAAATTGATATTTCTGCTTATAAGGAACAGAGTGAAAATCACTCCAGGCCTGCCTTTGATGCGTTACAATTCTCCATGAAAAGATTAGGGAAGCTTTTTAAGAGATCAGGTATTTAAGACTCTCTTTGAAAATTGAATTCACTGATTTTTTAATAGGTGTGAGAAAATTAATTTAATAACATAGTGGACTCAGATGCTTCATGCCGCCCTCAGACTCCTACCTCTGCCTCTTCTTGTCCTCTGACCTTTCTTTATTAAGTGAAATAATTTGAACTGCAGGACTATTTGTCATTTGGCACTTGACTTGTTTCACTTCCTGGTTTCAGCTGGGATTGAGATCAGCAATTACTGGAAATTGTAAATTTACCCAACATATTTTCCTGATTAGAGAGCTTCCAATCGAATTTGCATTTATATTCAGAAGTTTGGAAGTTTATCTGAAATAATTTCTGTACATTTTTTAGATTCTGCCTTACCAATTATTCTCTATTTCTAATCAAACACTTGCTTATAAAATGCTCCCAATGAGGCAGGTGGTATCTGAAAGTTCCTTCCAGACCTGTAAGTCTAAGGCACTTTAGAATGAGTATTCAAGAGCAGGTATCACCCCAACAGTCACACAAAAATGCCGGCATTTCTTATGTATAAGAATGGCATAGGTAAAACGGTTTGGGCCAATTCCAAAGTGCTAGCTGCGAGATGCAAGGACACTACCACTTTCTTTGCCTGATGGGCAAGCAGTCTGCTTCTGAGTCAAGTCAATTGAGGCTGTTAGCTTTGGCAAGTGTCTTGTGTAATCCTGTTGCTAATTCAGCCATGTGCATCATTCTCTGTGGATTATAATAGTTGCCGCCAATCCCCTACATTACACAGCAGCCTGGGAAATGCTCTTAGAGGTAAGAACCCCATCACTGCCAGCTCATCCAAATCTTCCTTTAGCTAACATTTACTGAGCACATACTGTTAAATGACTGATAGAATTATTCCCATTAGCGATACCTGTTCTTTTTTTAGTCAGTTTATTCTCCTTTTGAGTATCTTTGTTTTTTCTTTCAGTCAGTATTAGAGCTGACTTGGGTGTTCTGAAGCTGATGGATGGCTATAAAAATAACATTTCTTTTAAATTGTATTTTGCTGTTTAAATATCTTTTTTTCCATGTTTTTCATTAAGGACATGACAAATCTTTTCTGTGTGGTTTCTGCCTTGTCGCTTATTGCTCACTTTAAATTTGTGCTGTACCAATTGGTGGCTCTCTGGATTAGGCCATTAGTACTAGAAAGGGAGGTAAAAAGGTAGAACAACTGAAGCAAGAAAAAGAAATATGCAGGTATCTGAAGCTGGAGAGAGAACACTTACAGAAAATCATGAAAGTGTGTTGTTTTTTACTCTTTTTCATAGGGCAATACATATTTGTGATTTTTTTCTAATTTTGTATTTTTTGTGACTTATGTTGTTTAGAGGTTAACATACGAAGAAAGAATGGCTCGTCGACTGCTAGGTGCTGACAGTGCAACTGTCTTTAATATTCAGGAGCCGGAAGAGGAAACAGCTAATCAGGTACCATGTTGCTCTGGACTTCTTAGGGTAACATTTATTCTGTCCCCCTTTTCCATCTTCCTTATGGATACTGTTCTTGGGATGAGTTCTGTGGAAAGTAGAAGGCAAGTCACAGAAAAGCAGTATTAATATCATCAGTCAACCTCACAGCTAATTTTTATTGAGCACATACTATGTTAAGTGACTGACAGAATTCCTTCCATCAGTGATACCTGTTCTTTTTATTCTTCTTCTTGATTATTCTCCTTTCCAGTACCTTTCCATTTTCCTATCCTATGTTTTATGCAAAATAATTTTGTGTGGAGAAACACATTTTCGCTGACATTGTCTGAAATAACTAGTGAATATTTCCCATTAGAGTTGGCCCTTGAACAACACGGGAGTTAGGGGGACCAACCCCAAGCACAGTTAAAAACCCACATATGGCCGGGCGCAGTGGCTCATGCCTGTAATTGTAGCACTTTGGGAGGCTGAGGTGGGTGGATCACGAGGTCAGGAGATTAAGACCATCCTGGCCAACATGGTGAAACCCCGTCTCTACTAAAAATACAAAAATTAGCCAGGTGTGGTGACGCACACCTGTAGTCCCAGCTACTCGGGAAGCTGAGGCAGGAGAATTGCTTGAACCCGGGAGGTGGAGGTTGCAGTGAGCTGAGGTTGTACCACTGCACTCCAGCCTGGCAGCAGAGTGAGACTTCGTTTCCAAAACAAAACAAAACAAAAAACACACATACAACTTTTGACTCTTCAAAAACTTAACTAACAGCCTACTGTTGACCAGAAGCCTTACTGATAACAAAGAGTTGATTAACACGTATTCTGTATGTTATATGTATTATAGACTGTAGTCTTAAAGTAAGCTAGAGAAAAGAAAATGTTACAAAGAACACCTTAAGGAATAGAAGATACATTTACAATTCATTAAGTGGAAGTGGGTCATCATAAAGGTCTTCATCCTCATTGTCTTAAATTAGAGTGGTCTGAAGAGAAGAAGACAAGGGGTTGGTCTTGCTTATCTCAGGGGTTGCAGAAGAGGAAGAAAATCCATATATAAGTGGACCCATGCAGTTCAAACCTGTGTTGTTCAAAGATCAACTGTTTAGTCTTAATATCTAGTCAAAATAAAATAGAAAATATTATCTCTTTATCTTCTTTCACATATATACAGATGCTCTTCAACTTAGTATGGGGTTATGTCCTGATAAACTCATTATAAGTTGAAAATATTGTAAGTTGAAAGTGCATTTAAGGCGGGGCACAGTGGCTTACGCCTGTGATCCCAGCACTTTGGGAGGCCAAGACCGGGTGGATTACCTGAGGTCAGGAGTTCAAGACCAGCCTGACCAACATGGTGAAACCCCGTCTCTACTAAAAATACAAAAATTAGCCGGGTGTGGTGGCGTGCGCCTGTAGTCCCAGCTACGCATGGAGGCTGAGACATGAGAATCGCTTGAACCCGGGAGACAGAGGTTGCAGTGAGCCAAGATCGTGCCACTGCACTCCAGCCAGGTGACAGAGCGAGACTCCATCTCACAAAAAAAAAAAAAGTGCATTTAATACACCTAACCTACTGAACATCTTAGGTTAGCCTAGTCTATCTTAAATGTGCTCACAACACTTACATTAGCTTACAGTTGGGCAAAATCATCTAACACAAAGCCTATTTAAAATAAAGTATTGGATATATCATGTGATTTATGGAGTCCTGTACCAAAAGTGAAAAGCAGAATGGTTGTGTGAGTACTCACAGTACCGTTACTACCAAATGCATATTGCTAGCACAAAAGTTTCACTTAAGGAAAATTGGAAATCTTGCTGCATTCTTATTATTTCTATTATTAGTCTTCACATCTTTTTTTCTACCATTACAGGACATTGGTTCTCCTCATGCTTCTGTAGGGAGTCCTCTGGATGGTCAAAAGGTTAAGCTTTTCACCTTTCTTCTCCTTCCAGTCTTTCACTGTGTCTGTTTTCTTCTGTTCTTCCTGTTTTACGTGTGTTTCTATCTTTTCTGCCATATATTAATGATAATGACCAGTGTCTGTTTCATTTAATATCAGATACACAAAATTACTGCAACATGAGTTTTCTTGTCATGTATTTACCAGCTTGAATTTATTTATTTATTTTTACTTTATTTATTTATTTATTTATTTTGAGATGGAGTTTCGCTCTTGTTGCCCAGGCTGGAGTGCAATGGTGTGATCTCGGCTCACTGCAACCTCTGTCTCCTGGGTTCAAGCGATTCTCCTGCCTCAGCCTCCCAAGTAGCTGGGATTACAGGTGCATGCCAACATGCCTGGCTAATTTTGTATTTTTAGCAGAGATGGGGTTTCACCATGTTGGTCAGGCTGGTCTCGAACTTCTGACCTCAGGTGATCCACCCGCCTTGGCTTCCCAAAGTGCTGGGAATACGGCATGAGCCACAGTGCCTGGCCTCCGACTTGAATTTAATTGTGTCATTAGTGGATACTCTGAACATTAAATCAAGAAAAATTTTTCATGTGTTATATATACCTTTCTATGGGGAACAAAAGTGCTAATTCTTCAGGGGATTAATTTGATAGTAATTAGATGAAGCAAAACAACTTGTGGTATAACTCTTGCAGTTTTATTCATACTGTCGTATTTCTTCCCTCAAACCAACAAACTTGTTTTTTAAACACTGAGTAACTTCTTTAAGAGAAAACATAGTTAAAATTATCTTTCATTTAATATTAAATAGGGAATATTTACATAGACTCCCTTGTCTTCATTGCACTTTTTTGTTTTGGAGGCAGGGTCTCACTCTTTTGCCCAGGCTTGGGTGCAGTGGCACAATCACGGCCCACTGCAGCCTCGACTTCCCAGGCTCAAGTGATCCTCCCACCTCAGCCTCCCAAGTAGCTGGGACAACAGGCATGTACCACCATGCCCAGCTACTGTTCTTTTTTAATTTTTTGTAGAGATGGGGTCTCACTTTGTTGCCCAAGCTGGTCTCAAACTCCTGGCCAGAAGCAATCCTCCCACCTCAGCCTTCCAAAGTGTTGGGAATTACAGGCATGAGCCACTGTACCTGGCCTTTAGTGCACTTTGTAGGCAAGGAAATTGTAGGATCCACCTTAATCACCACAGGAATGTTGATGGGTTGTTTTTTTTTTTAAAGCAAAATTTTGGCTAGACTGTCAGTCCTGTTTTTTCTTCTAAAGATGGTGGGTTCCTAACAGCTGCAGAGCTGAGGAGGAGGCCCTTGCAAGGCAGGGATTGTTAGAGGTGGGGAAAAAAAAACAAACTTTTCTTTTCTATTATTCTTTTACTATTTTTTCTATTACCATTTTTTCTAGTACCATTTTTTCTATTATTCTTTTACTATAATTGTATATAATATGGCAGCTGCTTGCCACATGTACTATGTGGAGAGATGCACCACCCTGCATCAGCTTTTACCCTACAGAAGGAAATCAGCGTTCCATTATATTTTATTGTTATCAACAGTTTAGGAATACATAGCTTTGCTTTTGCCTTTTTCTTTCCTTCCCCTTGTTTCCCCTTGCCTGAGAGAAAAGAAGGGAAAAAAAATTCATCTTTCTTACCCCCCTCTTTTTGGATGATAGGACTTGAAGACAATCTGAAATACCACATAAACTCACTTCCAGATGTTTTTTGTTTCATATGCAATTGAATTGGGCTCAGACTGTGTTTTTAAGCTCTATGGTAAAAATATCACTGTCTTCTAGGGCCTTATTGGGGGGCAGGGATAGACTTGACACTTTGTCAGAAGGGATTGAGTCTGCTAACTTAAACTTTCCTTGATTCAGGAATACAAAGTCTCCAGCTGTGAACAGAGACTCATCAGTGAAATAGAGTACAGGCTAGAAAGGTCTCCTGTGGATGAATCAGGTGATGAAGTTCAGTATGGAGATGTGCCTGTGGAAAATGGAATGGCACCATTCTTTGAGATGAAGCTGAAACATTACAAGATCTTTGAGGGAATGCCAGTAACTTTCACATGTAGAGTGGCTGGAAATCCAAAGCCAAAGGTGAGCTGGGAGATGGAGGCTTTTTAAGAGTCATTCTCTGAGGAAAGGTTTAGCTTCCAAAATATAGCATGCCGGTAGGAGAAAGAGATACAAATGATCTTTCTCAATACCCACGATATAAAGGGTTTTAAATATTCTTAAGTTCTGGGCCATCTTCAGGAGGCATTAGAAACCAAAAAAAGGTGGTGGGGGGAGCGGAGTTTGGGTTTGAAGAATAGAGTAGAGAATAACTAACAGGGAGATCTTCACATACCTATATCATTTATTCCTCATTGTTATTCCCAAATCACAAATAACTAAACTGAGTTCTGTGAGGTGAGTTTCCAAGGTCAGAGAGCTGGTGAGTGGCCAGGCCTGCATATGAACCCAGTGCTCTGTACCATACAGACAAGTAATGCTCACCACTGGTTGTAAAAACTTCCAATCTTTAATCAAAAAACCAAGGCTGCTTATATTAATATTTACAGAGGGAGGTGGGGTGAAGAATATTGTTTAGAACGGATAATGACAAATTCTGATACCATGCAGGACTAGGATGACCTGGATGGGAGCTCTCTCCATACAAACATATGGAAATGCTGGATAAGGAGCTGCCCTATCTTTAAAGGAAGGACTAGAATAACTGTTTACTAGCCCAGCAAGGCAGTAAACAGGAGTACACTTTTCCCTAGAGCTTGAGTGAAAAGAATTAAAAAAGGGAAAAAATTAAAACCCCTAAACTACACTGTCACATGATAGGGAGCCAAAAGCTGAGAAATGTGAAATTTAGTGCTGGATGATTAAAATTCTTAGAAGCAAGCAAAAAGTTGCCTTATATAAAGGTAATAATATGTGAAGAAATAACCATGAGGAGAGTTGTGTTAGGCCGTTTTTGCATAAAGGGATTCCTGAGACTGGGTAATTTATAAAGAAAATAGGTTTTATTGGCCAAGCATGGTGGCTCATGCCTGTAATCCCAGCATTTTGCGAGGCCGAGATGGGTGGATCACCTGAGGTCAGGAGTTCGAGACCAGCGTGGCCAACATGGTGAAACCCCATCTCTACTAAAAATACAAAAATTAGCTGGGCTTGGTGGTGGGCGCCTGTAATCTCAGCCACTTGGGAGGCTAAGGCAGGAGAATTGCTGGAACCCAGGAGGTGGAGGTTGCAGTGACCGAGATCGCGCCATTGCACTCCAGCTCAGGGCAACAACAGTGAGACTCCGTCTCAAAAAAAAAAAAAAAAGAAAAGAAAATAGGCTTTACTGGCTCACAGTTCTGCATGGTATACAGAAGTGTAGTACCAGAATCTTCTCCTGGTGAGGCCTCAGGAAGCTTACAATCATGGTGAAGGCGAAGGCGAAAAAGGTGAATCACACAGCAAGAGTAGGAGCAAGAGAGAGAAGTGGTGGAGGTCCCAGACTTTTAAACAACCAGATCTCATGTGAACTAATTGAGCAAGAACTTACTTATCACCAAGGGGATGGTGCTAAACTATTCATGAGGGATCCACCCCCATGATCCAGTCACCTCCCGCCAGGCCCCACCTCCAACACTGGGAATCCCATTTCAGCATGAGATTTGGAGGGGACAGACATCCAAACCATATTAAGAGTCAATAGTACAAGAAACAGAAAAACAGAAAGCCAAGTATTGCACAATATTGAACAATCTTAAGTAACCTCTAAAATAACTTTAAAAAGATTGAAACAATTTTAAAAAGAATGGAAACTATAATGAAAGAACAAGATAGTGCCAAAAAATACAAATTTATAAAATAAGCATAGAGCAATGTACTCAATGAAATAAAAAGCTTAATAGTGGCATAAAATGAAAGAGGGAAAAGTGATAAAAAAAATACCTGACACTTTTAGGTGTTAATTTCCTATAGCTCCATGGCATTGTTTTGTTTTCCCACCATGGCAAGTTTTACCATCATATTCTTTTCTTAAAACTGAATTGCAATGCCAAAGTCAAAGATCAAAGAAAAGAGCCTTGAATTTTCAAACCCTATATACTTCCTAATAAAATGGGATTTTTAAAATAAACTCCATTGTTATAGAAAACTTTTTACAATATTCTTGGCATAATCTGCGTTAACAACTGTGTATTCACAACATGTTATCAAACGCATGTATTAAAAATAAATTTGTAGTTTATGAACGAAATTCAATAAGGAATTATATCTTGAACTTCCAAGATATTCACAAAAAGATTCCATATTACTTTCAAACCTTACACAAGGCTTAAGATCACTGATCAAATTCTAAGATTATTGATTCTTATAGAATACTACATTAACATGAAAGATGGGCTTTTGTTTTTAATATGACTGTACTTTTTTCCTAATATAAATTTAAATGTTTCACAGCTAGAAGGGACTTAATTGTTTAAACTTTTCATTGTTAAATGTTATTCTTTCATCCCTCCTTCCTCTCCCTCAACCTTCATTCTCCTTCTCATTGTTTTCTTCCCTCTCTCATTTATTAAAGGTCTACTTTGGCATATGCCATATAAATTACATTAGGATTGTTAAAGTATGGAATATTCATGTTTAAAGAAATACATGTTTTTTTAGGCTTATGTTTTAAAAATATTTTATTCCTCCCTTGACATGCTTGTTCTAGTTGAGCCATAGGAAGACTGAAAATAATTTCTGATTTACCCTGTTCTCATGCTTGTGCCCTCCCGAATTTCTCCCTCCATTAGTAGGCTTGGTAAAATTTTGGAAATATTTCTTAGATCTTATTTGAAAGTTGTATGCCAAGTATAATGGAGGTGAAAAATATGATTAAAGAAATAACTCAAGAACTGGCATTGTGGCAAGAATGCAAAAGGGAAGAAATTGTATACTTATTACAGCTTCTTTTTTCCATCAGAAATAGTCAACCATAGCCAGGCACAGTGGCTCACACCTGGAATCCCAGCACTTTGGGAGGCTGAGGCAGGCAGATCTCTTGAGGTCAGGAGTTTGAGAACAGCCTGGCCAATATTGTGAAACCCCATCTCTACTAAAAATACAAACATTAGCTGAGCATGGAGGCGCACACCTGTAATCCCAGCTACTCAGGAGGCTGAGGCAAGAGATTCACTTGAACCCGGGAGGCAGAAATTGCAGTGAGCCAAGATCACACCACTGCACTCTCTAGCCTGGGGGACAGAGCTAGACTCATCTAAAAAAAGAAAGTCAACTACTAAAAAGTAAAATAATTATGAAGTATGATACTTTACATAATTTAAGTTTTACAACTGAAAGTTATTAGTCTAGTTGGTGATTACTTTTTAGATTCTAGAGTTTAATACATAATATAGTTTCTGTAAATTTGGAGCTACCTGAAAAATACGAGTTTGAAAAGTTAGAGCAGTCATATCCTGATAATTCATCCATTTATTTAGTGCTATATATTTCTGGTCTTTTCCTTTCTTAGAATGCAGGTTTCAAAAAGATTTTTCAGATTCAAATACTTTGACAGACAGTTGAATTTGAATGTCAGTTTATGTTACCAATTTACATACTGATTTATATTAAGGAAGAAGTTTGTTTTAACAACTAAAGGGTCTAAAGTATAGTTGTTTTGTTAGGAATCAGGAATACTTTTGGCTGCAAGGAACAAAAAATGACAACAAAGAACTTGCTGTGGCTTAAAAAAGGAAAGGTTTATTTGCTTATCTAATAAGTCTGCAGGTGGGGTGATGTAGCTATTAATTCAGCATCTCAGCCATGTTAGGGCTGTTGGCACTGTGATTCATTATGATGGGCCTATCTTTCAACTGTGTTGTTCATAACTTAAATCGAAAATAATAATGAACTTAGCCAGGCATGGTGGCTCACACTTGTAATCCCAGCTACTCTGGAGGCTGAGGCACGAGAATTGTTTGAACCTGGGAGGCGGAGGTTACAGTGAGCCAAGACTGCACCACCGCACTCTGCACTCCAGCCTGGGCAAAAGAGCGAGACCCTGTCTCCAAAACAAAACAAAACCTTAGAACTCGGACATCCATGGACAACTGGTTTTGTTTAAAAGTGAGGGAAGGAAGGAGGACCCTTTGGACTACTTAAAAATATTGTATTTAATCAAAATTTACTTTTATTTTTTACATTGTTTCTTTTGAGACAGGGCCTCAGTCACCTAGGCTGGAGTGCAATGGCATGATCATGGCTCACTACAGCCTCAACCTCCTGGGCTCAAGCAATCCTCCTGACTCAGCCTCCCAAATAGCTAGGACTATAGATATGCACACCACCACACCCAGATAATTTTTTTATTTTTTGGGTCTTACTATGTTGCCCAGGCTGGTCTTGAATTCCTGGGCTTGAGCAATCCTCCTCAGCCTCCCAAAGTGCTGGGATTATAGGTAGGCATGAGCCACTGTACCTGGCCCACATTTAATTTTTTATCAACCCAAGTTACATATCTGAAAATTATTATACTTTTCAATACTACTGTGTTTTCTTTAACATAATGGGGATAGGTGAAAAACATTTAACCTTTGATCATATGCTTCCTGGCCCAGAAATAAAGCAGTAGTATTCCACCCATCACCAACCCTTAGTCATCACCTCCCTCCCTACCAACCTCTTTTATTTGTCAAACACAATTCAGTGAAATGATTAGAGTTTGGGGTCTGCTTTTGTTCTCCAAAACAACCTTTTTACCTTTATTTTATAAACAATACATTTTAATTGCTGGTACATTTGAAAAAAGAAAGAAGCAAAAAGAAAAATGGCCTTCATAGAAGGCCACTTCATAGAAATAATGGCATTCTATGAATGCCATGAAGTAATGCCACTTCATAGAAATAATCATTGCCAAAATTCAATATATCCCTTCATATAAATAATATATGAATGTAAGTGCAATATTTTTAAAAACAAAAGGAAGATATATAATTTAAAAATTCAAATAGAATTTAAATTGTTACCTGCCTTTTTTCAGTGAAAAATCAATTCCTTAGTCAGGTATTTGGTTTAACATTTTAACATGAAAACTCAGATCAGCTCTGCAAACCACACTGTTACTATTTTCAGTTCTCCAAATAGAGTAGGAATACACAAACTCCTAATCTTTAATCTTTGTTTCTGTTCACAGATCTATTGGTTTAAAGATGGGAAGCAGATCTCTCCAAAGAGTGATCACTACACCGTTCAAAGAGATCTCGATGGGACATGCTCCCTCCATACCACAGCCTCCACCCTAGATGATGATGGGAATTATACAATTATGGCTGCAAACCCTCAGGTAAAGAAGGGTATAGGTCTGGGCTCAGTTCTTTGTCTAGTGCTTACAGGCATTTGATTGGACAAAGGAACTATTTAAAAGGTGAAGTTAAGAAGTTTCTTTGATTTATGAAACTATTTTTCCAAATTCTACATCCATCTTGGTTTCAGAGGATAGAAAGATTCTTTGTTTCATGAATACTTATTTATTCCATCAGGTGTTATTCTACTCCTTCCACAAATATTATTAAGGGTCTAATATGTACACACTTTCTATGTGGGTGATGGGGTTGCAGTGGTAGACTGGACAAAGTCCTATGGTAAAAAATAAGCAATTAACAAATAATATAACTTCAGGTAGGATTACATGAAGAAAATAAAGGAGAAAAAGAGTGAGTGGCATGCATAGGCTGTATAAGAAAAACTCAACAAAGTAAAATATTTTAAAAGAAACACATCAGTGGGATTTAATGTGCAAATGTAGACAAATGATAATTTTGATAGCATTCAGGTTTATCAGTTTTCATCAAAATGTTTTCTCTTGTATTTGCCTTTAGACTTAGGGTCAAAAAATCAGTTGCCTTCTTAGAATTTAATAGGAGTCTGCTGGGTATCATGTTGCCAGTTCGAGCCTGCAAATTCTTTTTTATTATGTTATACATTTTAGTCACTATGCTGGATATAGGGGATACAAAAATGAGTAAAAAGTTATTTTGTACCTTAAGAGCTCAATGTATGACAGGTAGTTTTACTAAAGTCTGCAAAAGTAGTATAAATAACACACTTTTAAAAAGAAAAAAAAGGCATGGTAAAATGAGCAGTTTTCTCTAGAAGTCATCTTTTTAGAATCTCTGATCTATTTATATCATTCCATATTATTTCTTTTGAAGAAAATATTTAGCATTAGAAACTATATAAATAATTTTAATGACACTACAAACTTTTAATTAAAGTTTCTGGCCCAGGTGCAGTGGCTCACATCTGTAGTCCCAGCACTTTGGGAGGCTGAGGCAGGTGGATTGCCTCAGCCCCGGAGTTTGAGACCAGCCTGGCCAACATGGCGAAACCCTGTCTCTACTAAAAATACAAAAATTAGCCAGGTGTGGTGGTAGGCACCTGTAATCCCAGCTACTCAGGAGGTTGAAGCATGAGAATCACTTGAACCTGGGATGCGGAGGTTTCAGTGAGCCAAGACTGCACCACTGCACTCCAGCCTGGTTGACAGAGTGAGACTTTGTTTTTTGTTTTGTTGTTGTTTTTTTTTTTTTTTTTTGAGATGGAATCTCGCTCTGTCGCCCAGGCTGGAATGCAGTGGCGCGATCTCGGCTCACTGCAAGCTCCGCCTCCTGCGTTCACACCATTCTCCTGCCTCAGCCTCCCTAGTAGCTGGGACTACAGGCACCCACCATGCCCGGCTAATTTTTTTTATTTTTAGTAGAGATGGGGTTTCACCATGTTAGCCAGGATGGTCTCGATCTCCTGACCTCGTGATCTGCCCGCCTCGGCCTCCCAAAGTGTTAGCATTACAGGTGTGAGGCACTGCACCCGGCCTGAGACTCTGTTTCTAAATAAATAAATAAATAAAGTTTATTCAAGGTTTATTATATTCTAATATTCCATGGTCATATAAATATATTTTTCTGCAATAATATTAAGATCAGAATGAAAACAGATTATCCAGCTAATCAGGTTGTGATAGAGCACAGCAAACTCTTCACTGTTAATGAAAAGCTTCTATATTAATGCACATTCTTAAAGTTCTAAATGTTTTAATCAATGAATACATGACCATCACCCTGAAAAAGTCTAAATCACTATTAAGAAGTTGCATTTTAATGTTTGTGTTCATATTTGATATATATGAAGAAACAAAAGCGGAACTTGCTTTTTTTTCTTTCTTTTTTTTTTTTTCTTTTTTGAGATGGAATCTTGCTCTGTTGCCCAGGCTGGAGTGCAGTGGCATGATCTTAGCCCACTGCAATCTCCACCTCCTGGGTTCAAGCAATTCTTCTGCCTCAGCACCACCACGCTCAGCTAATTTTTTGTATTTTTAATAGAGACGGGGTTTCACCTCAGGTGATCCACCTGCCTCGGCCTCTTTTTTCCTTATTATATTTTCAGTGCATTTCCTTGACATTAACAAATTCTAGCTTTTAGTTTAGTTTTCTGCCTGTTTAAGAAAATGGTGGAGAACTGACAAAATCCAAAATTTTTCTTCGTGTTGGGTCATTTATTCCTCTTTTGCCCTAGAAAGGCTGGGGTATATTATGGGATGGAATTATCTGTGGTCCTTACGTATTTGCCAACACTGGGAACCTGCTATTAATTTCAAGGCATTTTTCTTAGCATGTTTTAAATTGTTATTGGAATAAGCCATTTTATAGAACAAAAGAACATAAACGTAAAACTGCAATTGTGAGTCCGCTTAGTGTCTTCCTCAAATTATAATAATGCATTTTTACATGTGGAAAAGTTCTCAGTGAGGAAGGACTGACTCAGTGCTCATGGCCAATGGCAGTGTGCAGAGTTTAAGACAGCAGGCCAGCCTTGGGGGTCAGTAGTCTCCAATCATTTAAACTCTCTTGACAAATTATTATGAAGTCACTAGATGAAGGTGAGCTGCTGAAAATCTCCCTTGGATCATTCCATATTACATACATATAATATCACATTGTACCCCACAAATATATACAATTATAATTTGTCAATTAGAATAAAAAAGAAATTTTTATTTATTCATTTAGAGACAAGGTCTTCCTCAGTCACCCAGGCTGGAGTACAGTGACATAATCATGGCTCACTGCAGCTTAGAACTCTTGGGCTCAAGCAGTCCTCCCATCTCAGCCTCCCAAAGCACTGGAATTACAGGCGTGAGCCACTGCCATTAGCCAAAAATAAATTTTTAGAAAATAAATGTAATCTTACCCAAAGCCCAATATATAATGCCAAAAAAAAAGAAACCCTTGTTAACATAGAAAAAAAAGGAAAGGAAGGAAATAAAAAAGAAATGTTACTACAAATACCAAGATTGTAGGGCAACACTGATGATACTGAAAAACCTAGGATGAGGCCGGCAGGCCATGCAGTACAGGGGTTATGAGCATGAACTTTGGCATCAGGCAACCTCAGCTGGAATTCTAGCTCTGCCACTCACTACCTGTGTGACCTTAGCAAGTCACTTAACTTCTCTGTGCCTGTTTCCTCCCTCGTAAAATGAGGATAATAATAATAATAATAATAATACAGATTTAAATAGTACATGTAAAAAGCATTCAGTTTACCTGGCACATGCTATGCTTTCAATAAATGCTAGTTATTGTCATTATTTTAATTCAGAGACAGTAACTACCCCATCTTAAAGCAACAGGCCTACAACAGAAGCCTGTGGAACCAGATGTAAAGGATCAGTTCTGTGTCTAGGTACTCCGTTCCCACAGTACTGTCAGAAAGTAAGCAAGTCAATTTGGGATGGAATTTCTACCCAGTATGTTGTTGCTGTGTGGTCTTCTGACCTCCTGGCTTTTCCATTTTATCACCTCCATGGGAAAGGACTTAGGCAGCAGATGTGGCTGTGCCACAACTGCCACAGCTGTGGGCTTGGGTGGAGGAGCTGTGAGCTAGAGAACGGCCACACCCATAGCACAGCTGACATCAGCCACACATGAAGCTGGGAAGCTGCTCTCTGCTCTCAGCACCCTCAGGGCCAAGAGAAGCCCCAAAAGACAGTGGTTACTGCCCTCATTCCAGGCCCCAGAATTCTCTGCTTTGCAAATCCCAGGCTGAGCCCCATGGTTAACCCTCTCTGGTTCTTTGCTCTACCCTTTGGAGAGAAGACAAAGCAATGAGAAGTGGACCAAGAACAGCCCTCCTAATAGAATATCCTGTCCAACCTGTGATTTCAGCCAACGGTAAAATAACTACTCTGGGTCTATCAAAAGGAGAAAAAAAAAAAAGATTCAAAGAACCCAGAGCATCACAGTAAACAGACCAGTTTCTAACACTACCTAGTATAGTATTCCAACCAACTCCAAAGATCAGTTGACACTCCCAACATCTTAAGGGGTAGAGCTAAGAGTCTTCTTTACCTAAATAACCCAAGACAGGCAAAAGGAAGGGAAACTCATGAAGTCTAGGCCTCAGTGTGTAAATGTATATATCCCACTGAAATTGCTGTGAGAGAATTTTGATATTTATGCCACTTAGCAGTAGTAGTATTTGTTCCAAGCTTCTGAGCATGTCGCCTAGTTGATTTTAATTCCAAGAGTAAAACCCCTTCTTTTCTGTCTTGGGGGCTTCAGTAACTGGTATGTCCAAATATGGCAGATATAAGTTCTGTGAGTCATCACTTAAAAATTGGAGTGAACTTCACTATCCATTAGAAAAACAAAGTGGCATTTAAACCATGACCAGTGACACACCATTTTTCTACCTAACTCTTGGCATAAGTTACCATTTGTTGCTGTAAGGATGCCATTCTGGAAATGTTTAATGCTCTTAGAATCTCAGCTTTACAACATCTATTACTGTATATTAAAACTTTTTTCTTATAATTTATGAATTAAGACATGAGTTTAAATAGTCATGTCATAAAAGGCAGTGAAAAAAAATTCAAAATAGCTAAATCTTTCAAGATATAGTAATCCCAAAAGCATAAAGTGTAGTTGACAGAAAACTGAAGTTGACTCCTTACTTCCTTAATGCCCTTTAGTTACCTTAAATTTTGAAATTTTAAAGTTATTTGGGTTTAGAAAAAAAAGTATTTGGGTTTGAAAGGGAGAATACATGTATGTTTTCTAGTACACTGTAGCCCAGATGATATGAAATAACCAAGGAAAAGAGGAAGACTAGAGTGGAAAAATTAGTTCAGTAATGAAACACAGACGGTAGAGCTCTCCTGAGCAGTGGAAAATAATTACAGAAAGCAGCCAAGAGAAGGGTGAGAACCAAGGAGGGAGGAAAATATTAAAGTTCAGCAGAATATTTTATAGAATATGATATTTTTCCACCTGGGTTAATCTTTTGGGAATTAGAAAAACATTAGATATTGTTGACTGCATCCAAATTCTACTTGGGATAGAACACACAGCTCTAAACATATACTGGGCTGTGTATCACACTCGATGTGTGTAGCTCAAGCAATTCATAAGAGACCAAAGCAATCACATAGTTTAGCAAAATAATGAGTGACTGTGCAGTTACACCAAAGAGAATGCCAAAATGAGGATCACAAATACAGTTTATTTTAGACTCTAATCCTATCTTTAAGAACAACTACATCTAAACACGAATGTTTTACTTTGTTTTGTTGTGTTGCTAAGTTACTTTGTATTGCACTTGGATTTTGGAATGGCTATTTTGCAGCCTGATGTTTCCTCAAACTGCATTATGTATACAAGTGGCAAGCTTTTATGAAGACCTGTGTGCCACAAGTTAAATTTCATAAACTCTGAAATATAAATGTTATTTCCATATTACATAAATAATTGGCCTTGCACAAGGTATGAAATAATCTTTACTAGCTGGATGTTTAATACAGAATCACTTTAAGAATTCAAACTTATTTGTAATATAAGCTTTAAACTCTGTGGATTATTTTGGAATAGAAAAGTAACACACAACTGAGTTAAATATAAAATGTTAGTTTGTTGCTTGTGTTTTGTTTTAGCATTATAAGGTTTCCTGGCTCATTTCAAGCTTCACTCTAAACATTCCCTTCCATTATTCTTATGTTCATAGTAAAGCAGATAGAAATGAGAAAATTAATAAAAGCAAATGCAGCAGCATTAATGTGCATCAGAGCCTACTAACTATGATTACCAGGGTTAATAGGCATATTATTATTAAAATCACATTGCTAATTCTATATGACCTTTGTCAAAAATAGTATGTTCAGACTTAAAAACCTGAATTTTCTATTATGCACATGGAAGGCATCTTTTCAAAAAAGCTTCACTGAACTCTGGGGGTTTTTTTCCCCCAAACAAAAACGACAAAATTATATAACTTCTTAGTTTGGATGCTCTCTAAATGCTCCTGGTTATGTATTGGTTAGTAATATATTTAGCCAATAACACTGTATAAATCAAACTAATAATTCTGCCTCCTGAAGACCACACCTTCCCCTTTCATGTTCAGAAGTGCAGGTTGGTATCAGAATAGAGAGATTACAAATGATAACTATTCCTTTTTCTTAAATTTGGGAAGTTAAGGAAATATTCTGTGGCAATATTTGTATATATGGTTCTAAGCAGTAGCAGCAAAAACCCTGAAAACAGTGTAGAAATGTGTGACCTTTCCAGAGTAGTATGCCAACCTGTTTACTTTTTTTTTTTGAGAGGGGAGGAAGAGGCAGGCTAAGCATATCAAGGATCTGTTTAGAGCTGAATAGGGCATATTTCCTCCTCCACATCAAATGCAGCCATCACACTAACAAGTACATTTCAGTATGATTGTGCTTAGCACCTTTCAAGCACCAGCAGAAGTTAAAAAGGCTAATCTGCTTCCCACATAGTCTGCCTCCTATGCCAAAGGTATTTTGTTTTTCCTTTGGAGTAAATTACATTCTAATACCAAGAAAAATAAAATTCCATTACATTAACAATTCTAAAGGATGCCTCAAAACTGGTTATTATAATTATATCCATAGTGAGTGCTACAATAATTTAACATTTTGAGCATTGGCTTCATGCAAAACACAATGCTGCCAGGTGCTTTACAAGTATTAATGCCTTTCATCTTCATAAGAACCCATTAGGTATTAATTATATGGCCTTGTTTTACAGAGAAGGAAACTTAGAAAGATTAAGTTACCTGCCTAAAGTCACTCACCTGTAAGGGACAGCAGAACTGGTTTACAAACTTAGACTGATTCCAGAGCTACTGAATGCCATACGAAGGTATTTAAGGCTCATTCCAGGATTAAGAGCATTAAGTGGCAGGGGAGATATTGGTTAAATATGAAAGAATTTTAGAAGGAGGTAAGCATATACCTCATGTAAAGTATATTCACATGGAAATTCTTGCTGGGGTCCGCCAAGCTGCTGGGGCTCCTAAAAACCATCTTGATGCATGTCCATGCATAATGTCTCAGACCCATGATAACACAGTACCAGCTATGAGGAATTTAATAATGATAATTTATGATGTCACATACCATTTGATATTTATAAGAGCATTTAGGTTACATCATTTAACCCCTAAAACATCCTTGTGAGAGATATATGTAGCATCCCTATTTGTACAGAAGAAGAAACAAAGGCTTGAACAAATTCAGTGATTTGCTCAAAGTTTTAGGAAAAGTCAGCACTCAAATCCAGGTTAGTGAGGTGTGTTTGTTTGACTGTTTGTAACAACCCATACCTCCTTGTCCAAATTCAAGTTTAAGTCTGAATTTAACTTACATTATATCTTTTTCTAACCGCATAAATGATTAGTTCATTTTAACTTACCATGGATCTTCTGAGCTTCATATCACAAGGAAGGATATATCCAAATTATAAGCATTTCATCATGGAAGCCGCAAAGCACATAATAAGGAAGCCATATCCCACATCAGGACAATTGAAGCTATTTGTGTAAAACAATACACACACTTCCTTGTCCTCAACCTCCAAAAAGAATCATTAATGTTAAGTGTTCATGTGTTATCCTGTATGATGCATCAGTTGGATAGTTCACGATGGGGCTCTTCTAAGCAAGTTGCATCTAGAGTTTCTACAGCAAGTACAGATCTGGAGAAGTTGGATGAAATTAATTTTTAGATTTCAGGCTAGTTTAGGGAATCCCAAATGTTTGCCAAGAGTTTAGCATAAGAATCTGTATCAAGTGGCCTGTGCTTCAGGTACAGTTAATCTGAGCTAGAAATAATTCTCCTTCATAATGTTAGACTTCATGTCTCCTTGGAAATTTTCAGGAAACACAGTGTTTTAACTGTGACCTCAATAGCAAACACCGTGAATGCCAGAGGGAGTCACATATGTAGTGGTATAAAACTAGTTATGTTTGTTTCTTTGTGATGACCTCTCTTTGGTAATTCCTCCTTCTTCTGTCTGTATTACATTCCTATGTGTCTTTGCCTTTTCTGGGTGGTTATAGCCCTAAAGAAGTCCAGGTTTTAGGAGACCTAGAGAACCCCCGCAGTTAGAGTCCTGCCCTTCACTCTTGCTATGGGATTTTTCTCTGCATTCCCTCCACTAGTGCCCTCACCCTGACCCCCACTCCAGTCTACTCACACTTGGAAAGCAGTTCTTCAAAACACACAGAACACTGCAGCTTCTGTTACCTGTCTCTATAGGCAGCTTGCAATAAAAATGACAGCCAATGGGAGAATTTTATTCTGAGTGTAAGTGCATGAGGGCTTCTCATCAACTCTGAGCTAGAACTCACTAAGTCTAATCATTGATGGTACATCTGCTTCTTGTTTTTCCTCTCTTGCTGTTACCTTTGGCAGTCATCACAATTTAGAAGCACATCTTCTCATTCTTCTGAGAGAGTGAAGGAGAAAAATCATCTTTTTTGCTACTCTGCTGGTAACAGTGAAAAAAACAAATTAAGAGAAAGAGCTGAAACAAAAACCAAAGTAACAATGTGTGGCTTATCCATGCCATCTGGGTGCCCTGAGTATTACTTGTCTGTTCACATATGACAGCGTTTATCAAACTCTTTTTTTGCTTTTATTATTTTTAGTTGACACAATGATTATACATATTTATGAGGTACAGTGTGATATTTCAAAGCATGTATACAATGTGTAATGTTCAAATCATGGTAATTAGCTTATCTGTCACCTCACTTATCATTTGTGTTGGAAATACTCAAAATCCACTCTTCCAGCTATATGAAAATACACAATAAATTATTGTTATCCTACAGTGCTGTGAAACACTAAAACTTTTTCCTCCTATGTAGCTGTAATTTTGTATCCATTAACCAACTTCTGGCTATCTCCCCGACCCCACCACCCCATCAAAATTTCAATTGACAAATTTAAGAGAACAAAATATAGGTTTTTTAAATTACATAGGCCCTTATCATATGACCCACATATTTTAGGTATTTAACTGCTTCTGGTTTTTAAATCTCAAATATGTTCATTTCATGAGAACATGGCTTCATTTAGTCATGAAGCTCTCCTTATCATCCCACGCATACTTCTTACATAACACTCATTTTATCATGCTCATTTTAATGTATGGTTTGGGGAAGGGGTGCCACTAACTTTTTTTTTTTTTTTTTGAGACAGAGTCTTGCTCTGTCACCCAGGCTGGAGTGCAGTGGCACCATCTCAGCTCACTGCAACCTCCGCCTCCCGGGTTCAATAGATTCTTCTGCCTCAGCCTCCCAAGTAGCTGGGACTATAGGTGCATGCCACCACGCCCGGCTAATTTTTGTATTTTTTTAGTAGAGACGGGGTTTCACCATATTGGCCAGGCTGGGCTCGAACTCCTGACCTCGTGATCCACCTGCGTCAGCCTCCCAAAGTGCTGGGATTACAGGCATGAGCCATCGTGCCCGGCCAGCCACTAACATTTAATTAGTATATTACTATAATTAGTATATTACTAAAAAGAGAAAACTGAAATCATCTAGGTTTGATTTCAGAATTGGCTACAGCTGGTAGATGACCATGAAAATGGAATCTTCACAAGAGACTGATGTCCTCCTGCTATATTTTACAATTCACCATCATGTGTTACGGAGACCTTTGCAGGTTACAATTAATCAAGGGTTGTCATTTTAAATACCATCCTAGATAAAACAGTAAAGCTTATTTAAGAGTTCCAAAAAAAGACCTTGTCACCTTCAAGTTCTTCAAGTAAAAATAGTTTTACTGAGGCACTTAACTCACAGGGAAAGTGTTTTTCTGAAAAGGGTTAGTCATTACTCAAATGGCATACTGAATTTTTTAATGAAATAATGTCTTATAGAGAATAGGACAGTAGGCATGATAGTGCTTAGTGGTTAATAGTTTTAAATAGCAAATCATTTATTTCCTGATATTTCTACAGGGCCGCATCAGTTGTACTGGACGGCTAATGGTACAGGCTGTCAACCAAAGAGGTCGAAGTCCCCGGTCTCCCTCAGGCCATCCTCATGTCAGAAGGTATTTAACATGTTCCTTCCCAGAAGTGTTACATTATTTTATTTATTACTATAAATGTAGTACTATTAGAATCATCATATGACCACAAAAGTAAACATAACTGGAAGATAGAATAGGAATGCAAACCTGAAGCCTGTGGCTCCTTGATTATTATGCTCCCTTGCGATGCAGAAAGGGAATGGGAACAAACATTCGCTAATGTGTGCTAAGCCCATTCACATATACTATTAGTTTGTTAAATAGACATATTTTATAGACAAATAAATCAAGACTCAGCACTTTTAAATGGCATATGAAAATACTACTAAATGGTACACAAATGTTGGAAACCAAACTTCTGTAACCAACAGCTGTGTGAGTGGACACACACATTAAAAGCTATTACCACTGGGTTTCTTAAAATCAGCTCATTTATTAATGTTCATTTTTCAGCCACTTAGTTCAAAACATAAGACCATTAGACTACAAATCTTGTAGGTAAGATCTGTCACATTTTAAATACTCAGATATCTGCTAGCAATAGAGATGCTTTCCATTCCTAGTAGTTCTGAGTCTATGCAAGGACACTGATGGAACAATGGTAGGCAGAGATAGAGAAAGGATTATTACTTCTTAGTAACACATTTGCACTTAAAAAAAATTCAGTAAGTCAACCATCCTGTCAACTTGGCCTGTTTAGATATTTTATAGACAGAATATCCTCAAATAGTCCTGAGTCTAAATTACAGGCCATAGGTGCAAACTCCTTTAGTGAAGAGAATACATAGTTAGCTCACAGAGAGTAGGCAGGAAAACTGAGTAAACATCAAACAAGTGGTGTGTCTATACCTCCTTGTGTGACTGCATCCACACAGACTTTTGTTCAACATTTGGAAGACAGTTCTGGCACCAGAGCATGTGCAAATTTAATTCTAACTTCATCATGGCAATACCTATTCACAGGATGCTAGCCTGTATCTTTGGGTATAAACATAGCATATACAGGATTAGGTCCATTGTCTTGCATTATTCTCTTTGCTTTTCTTGTTGTCTGCAACACATTTAAGCCTTTCCTTATATCAGTGGGTCCTGGAAAGCTTTTTTTTCCCATAAATTAGATCTATACTTGGAGAAGGGTAAACTATATTAAAAAGCTAATAATTATTAGCCTAGTATGCTTCTTTCATTTGTTCCACTCTTGCTTTTCCTAGTTAAGTGTTTTTAAACTTATCTTCTAGTCACTACTGACAGAATTTGTATTCAACATCTTTTAAGTCTTCCCTGCGATTACTTTCAACTGTATTCCTCTTAAAGGTTTCTCTGGCAACCTTTAAAAGTGACAGAGATGCACAGAATCTGGGAGATTTGTACAATCTCATTTTTTAAAGCAAAAAATAATGCCTCTAGGCATATGGATAACTAATGCAAAAGAAAACTTGCCTAAAAATGTAATTTGTTTTCCTGCTTAATATGAAAAGGAATTTTAATTAAAAATATATTGAATTTTTATCAGAACTAACTTTTAATTTCCTACAAATTTAAAAATCACAGTGGAAAGTTCTAGTAACTTCTGTTGAAAAAGATTTGGTAATAAATGAGCAATAATGCTACTTTTCATAAAGCTTTAAAAATATTTAGGAAAAATACGTTAATATGTAATACCCCATTTTTTCCCATTTCCACCTTTTATGATTTATAGTAGCCTGCAATTGGCAGACAATTAAATTTATAGTAAACTTCCAAACTAAACAAGATTTTGCTTTTCTGATTTTTTAATGTGTAAATCTTAGCTGTAGGGATCAGATAAGGAAATCATATTATTACCCCATGTATTTTAAGAAAACAGATGACTAAAAGTCTGGAAGTAACTACTATCTATATTTCTATCTATCTGTCATCTTTCTTGTTTCAAGGCCTCGTTCTAGATCAAGGGACAGTGGAGACGAAAATGAACCAATTCAGGAGCGATTCTTCAGACCTCACTTCTTGCAGGCTCCTGGAGATCTGACTGTTCAAGAAGGAAAACTCTGCAGAATGGACTGCAAAGTAAGATTTTGTTATTGCTTGCATATCCTATTGCCTCACTTCTCCCTCACTTGCCATTTCTCTATAGTTCCTTTTGGGGAAATTACATAAAGTATAAAATGAGAGCTGGGCACAGTGGCTCACACCTATAATCCCAGCACTTTAGAGTCCAAAGCTTGATCCCAGGAGTTCAAGACCAGCCTGGGTAATATGGAGAAACCCATCTCTACCAAAAATACAAAAGTTAGCCAGGCGTGGTGGCGTGTGCCTATAGTCCCATCTACTTGGGAGGCTGAGTTGGAAGGACTGCTTGAGCCTAGGAGCTGAAGCTATGTGAGCTATGATCGAGCCACTGAATTCCAGCCTGGGTGACAGAGCAAGACCCTGTCTCAAAAAATGAAATGATTCTAGCTTAAGGGGGGGAAAAAGCGAAATATGTCGGATATTTATATATTGTTTACTATGATTCTTTACTTTAAATCTAAATTAAATATGTTCTTTACTCAGAACCCTACATGACATTACTCTAGAAAGTCATCAGGAGGTTTTATTTATCCCTTTAAATGTTGAAATAATAAATATGATAAATCTACCATGTCTTCATTCTTTTTTCATACAAATTTTGTATCCATATATCTACTCTGACTTTTATTCCTCCCATTTTCTAATTCTTTTTTTTTTTTTTTTTGAGACGGAGTCTCACTCTGTCACCAGGCTGGAGTGCAGTGGTGCAATCTCGGCTCGCTGCAACCTCTGCCTCCTGGGTCTCCTGCCTCAGCCTCCTGAGTAGCTGGGATTACAGGCACGTGCCACCAGGCCCAGCTAATTTTTGTATTTTTTAGTAGAGATGGGGTTTCACCATGTTGGTCAGGCTGGTCTCAAACTCCTGACTTCATGATCCACCCACCTCAGCCTCCCAAAGTGCTGGGATTACAGGTGTGAGCCACGGTGCCCCGCCCCCATTTTCTAATTCTAAGATAAGTTAGAGGGACATCTTTCTTTCATCTGTTTTGCAGCAGGGCTTTTTGTTTTTTTGGGTTTTTTTTTTTTGAGACGGAGTCTCCCTCTGTTGCCCAGGCTGGAGTGCAGTGGTGTGATCTCAGCTCACTGCAGCTTCCACCTCCCAGGTTCAAGTGATTCTCCTGCCTCTGCCTCCTGAGTAGCTGGAAGTACAGGCACGCACCACCACGCCCAGTTAATTTTTTGTATCTTTAGTACAGACGGGGTTTCACCATATTGGCCAGGCTAGTCTCAAACTCCTGACCTCGTGATCCGCCCTCCTCGGCCTTCCAAAGTGCTGGGATTACAGGCGTGAGCCACCACACCCGGCCTACAGCAAGGCTTTTTAACCCAAGGTCCTTGGATAGGCAGGCTTCATTAGGTGTTTGAACTCTGAAATTACCTACAAAATTATGTGTGTAAGATAACGTTCATCCATTTCTCAAAGGAGTTTAGGGAAAAAATATTTAAGAAACACTGCTCTAAAATTTTTTGTTTGATTTCTTTTTTGCCCCCTATTTACTGATCTTAAATTTAGTTTAACTCTTAAATATGGATAAGGTTTTAAAAAGTTATTTGGGCTCCCTCTGCTGGTTCTGTATGGGATATGAGAACACAAATATAGGCTGCTTAGAGGATTTGGGCATTGTTTCTTCAGAAAGTAAATCTGGGATTATAGAAATGTATAAAAAGAATAAATACAACAAAAATATTTTATTTCTTAGGATCATTATTTATTTTTTACAGTATAAATACACAAATTGTGTTTCAGTCTGTATATATATATGAGTGTGTATTCATTTTTGGTCTATAATTAAGAATTATACAGTACAGCTGCCATATGATCCAGTTAATTCTGCTAGTGCTTATATATCCGAGGAAAATGAAATCAGAGGCTGGGCACAGTGGCACACGCCTGTAATCCCAGCACTTTGGGAGGCTGAGGCGGGCGGATCACGAGGTCAGGAGTTTGAGACCAGCCTGACCAACATGGTGAAACCCCATCTCTACTAAAAATGCTAAAATTAGCCAGGTGTGGTGGCATGCATCTGTAGTCCCAGCTACTCAGGGGGCTGAGGCAGGGGAATCACTTGAACCTGGGAGGCAGAGGTTGCATCACTGCATTCCAACCTGGGCAACAGAACAAGACTCCCCGTCTCCCCCAAAAAAAAAAAAAAGAAAAGAAAATGAAATCAGTAGCAATATCTGCATTCCCATGTTCATTGCAGCACTATTCATAATAGCCAGGATATGGGATCAGCCTAAGTGTCAACAGATGAATGAATAAAGAAAATATGAGATATATATATATACACATACATACACACACAGTGGAAAATTATAATCCTGTCATTGTGACAACATGGATGAACCTGGAGGACATAATGTGAAGTGAAATAGGCCAGGCACAGAAAGATAAATACTACAGGATCTTACTTATATGTGCAATCTAAAAAAGTTGAACTCATAGTAGAGAATAGAATGGTGATTACCACGGGCTAGACGGGGAGAGGGAAAGTTGGGGAAATGTTAGTCAAAGCATATAAAATTTCAGACAGGAAGAATAAGTTCAAGAGATCCGTTGTACAACATGGTGACTATAGTTAATAACGATGTACTGTATACTTGAAAATTGCTAAGAGTAGGTTTTAAGTGTTCTTACTACAAAAAAAAAATGAAGTCATACATATGTTAATCAGCTCAGTTTAGGTATTCCACAACACATACATATTTCAAAATAATGTGCAGAATTACATACAATTTTTATCAATTAAAAAACACTTAAAAAAATTCATACAGACCACTTGTAAAATAACGTTTTGAGTTAACCAGGGAAATTTTATTTTAAATAGATAATTAGATTATACCAAAGAATTATTAATTTTACGTGTAAAATGGAATTGTGATTATGGAAAAGTCTTGTTTTTAGAAATGCATACTGAGCTATATGGGGGTAATGGTATATAAAATCTGGGATTTATTTTTAAATATAAAAAATAAGAGAGTGACTAAATGATGGGTATATACACACTTACCATACTGGTTATCTCTATTTTTAATCATATTTAAGAAAGAAATAACAGTACTGTCTTTCACTGGACTGGCACATAACTGTCCTTAAAACGCCTGCCATTAAAAGAATATTGGAAACAAAAAGTAAACTGCCTATTGATTTCACTATGATGATCTGACCTGGATAAAGAAAATGTGAAAAATCGGCCAGGCACGTGGGTCACGCCTGTAATCCTAAAACTTTGGGAGGCCGAGGCAGGTGGATCACCTGAGGTCAGGAATCCGAGACCAGCCTGGCCAACATGGTGAAACCCCATCTCTACTAAAATACAAAAAAATCAGCCAGGCATGGTGGCAGGCGCCTGTAATCCCAGCTACTCAGGAGGCTGAGGCAAGAGAATTGCTTGAACCCGGGAGGCGGAGGTTGCAGTGAGCTGAGATTGTGCCCACTGCACTCCAGCCTGGGCAAGGAGCAAGACTGTCTTAAAAAAAAAAAAAGTGAAAAATCTTGCCACATGTACAGATAGATCAGGAAAAAAAAAAAGTCAGTGTATTTAAGCTGAAAGGGGAAAAAATCCTGACGATAAGCCAAACACTAAAGCAGCAGCTTGCTTTTCCTCCAAAAAGCCCCCTCCCCTTTTAGCCCCTGAGGAACATTCCTAGACACTGATTATCCTTAACTGGTACTAAATTTTCGGGAAAATAACTAATTCCACTCCCATAGCAACAAGCATCACTATTTCCATGTGTGCTGAGAGTACAGATCTAGTTACATTGTGACCTGCTGGTGGTGACCTTCAGCTCCTGAGATCATGCTGTCTTTACTTAGCCAGGAGAACTGGGGTTAGAAAAAAGGTACAAGGGGCATTCTCTTTGCCCTAGCATGAGTAACTATCCACTGGGTAGGTTCACTGTGAATCACGTGGTTTGAGAGTATGCGTGCTTTGGGCATCTCTCCTACTAAACATACTGTGGCTTCAGTCAGTAGATGGCTTATCTAGGATCTAACCTGGTAAAGTAGGAACAAGCAGTGCCGCTTTGTTTCTAGATGTGGGAACAACAAGGAGCCTGACCAAAGATGTCCACTCCCTCTTCCTCCACACCACTTCTGATGACCTCCAAACAGGTCAGGCAGTGTACATGGAGAGCTGGGGACAGCAAGTGGATAGATAGGAGAACACAGAGCCTGAGTGTCTCAGAAGCCAAGCTGCCTAACTACTGCTGTTTGTTTCCAAAACCTCTTCATCCTTTTAACCAGTCATTTAAGTTTACTTTAAATGCTGTAGCCCTTTGCTACATGTGTGGTGGGAGGCATCTTGCAGGTAATATCAGTTGAGTATCACGTAGCAGGAATGGAATTTGTGAGTCCTCTGGCTGATGCTGGCAAAGCTAGTTCTTCAAAAGAACTGTTTTACAGTCTAAGTGACATCTTTTTGTATATAACTTCGTACTAGTAAAGTTGGGGGTAGGGGGTAAAAAGGCCTTCCTTAACAGTGCATTTCTTCCATTCAAAATCAAGGGCAAAACTAAAAAGCTGGCAGATGGCGACCATCCTGACCCTTTGCGGCACAACATGTTATTAGCAATTAAATGTGCTTTTATCTGATCTCTGGTCCACACAACTGTCAAGGTCTCAAGATTTTATGATGTTTCCATTGTGATGGTAATTTGTTGAGATGGCTTTCTGGGTAATTTCGTATTGCTCTTGTTATTCAGTTTCAAGGATTATAAAATAATAATAGCAGCCCTGTGTGCTGACGAATGCATTCTCCATAACTATGGCTGCTCCTTGATGAGAAGCTTTACAGTACTATATATAAATGCCAGCTGAGTATTTGTTATTATTGTTGGACATCTTTTTTCAAAGAAGCCCAGAGCCTGGTGCTGATATCATCCCATTAATCTCTATAGCCCTGGGCAAGGTAAGACCATGACAGCAATTTTTTAAATCCCATCTCGGTCTTCTCTAGGTTGCTCTGTAAGAATTGTTTAGATGTAAGCTGGTGAGTGCTCAGGAAGCCAAAGTTTAAAGCAAAAGTTTTAAGCAAAAGAGTAACATGAGCTGATACTAAAAGCCATCTCTTGGCCCGGTGCAATGGCTCATGCTTGTAATCCCAGCACTTTGGGAGGCTGAGGCAGGCGGATCACCTGAGGTCAGGAGTTCAAGACCAGCCCGGCCAACATAGTGAAACCCTATCTCTACTGAAAATACTAAAAATTAGGCTGGCATAGTGGCAGGCATCTGTAATCCCAGCTACTCAGGAGGCTGAGACAGGAGAATCGCTTGAACCCGGGAGGCAGAGGTTGCAGTGAGCTGAGATTGTGCCACTGCACTCCAGCCTGGGCAATAACAGTGAAACTCTGTCCAAAAAAAAAAAAAAAAAAAAAAAAAAGCCACCTCTTGTACTACTGAAGGAGGAATTTATGCAGACTTCTTAGCTACCACTGATTTCACTCTGTTTTAATACAAAAATTTACATGTATTTCTTTTATGATTTAGGTCAGTGGGTTACCAACCCCAGATCTAAGCTGGCAACTAGATGGAAAGCCCGTACGCCCTGACAGTGCTCACAAGATGCTGGTGCGTGAGAACGGGGTGCACTCTCTGATCATAGAGCCAGTCACGTCACGTGATGCCGGCATCTACACATGTATAGCCACCAACCGAGCAGGACAGAACTCATTCAGCCTGGAGCTTGTGGTTGCTGGTAGGCTCATCTGTGAATCGTTGCTCTCTGACAGAATGAACATCAGACTTACAAATGTAAACTAATTCTACATTACTAACCAATACGGAAAATAAATCAAAGTATTGAAAAAATAGATTGTATCATCAAAATAGCCAGTGAGGACATGGTTATAAGGCCTAGCAAAACAGAAACAGAAATCTTTCATTTCTCCCACTAACCTGGCAAAGAGAGAAAAAGATTTTATTAGCTCTTTTGGGTCATTCGACCTCCTGTGTGTATAGTGGCCCCTAGTGTTACATAGAGAAATAGTAACAGCAGCATGGACTCCAAGAACCAAAGAATTTGCTTATATATAAAGTTTTATATATATATATATATATATATACACACACACACACACACACCTGGTTTTTAAAACAACACTGTCATCTACCCTCATAGTCATTGTGAAACTATACTCAGATTTGCTTTTTCACTGATTATTGTGTAGGTAAATTCTGTAAAAGTGCTGTTACATGAAGTCTTATGCTTTGAGAAGCCTAAAAGGAAAACACATTTATGGAAAGGTTTTTATACCATCCTTAAGAGTTAGGTGTTGATTACCTGATCTCTTTTAAGAAAGAACATAACAAAACATTTATTTCTTCTACCTCTTTATGCAAAGTGCTTCATGTACGTTATGTATCAGTTGGCCCTCACATCAGCCTTATGAGATAATCAGAGCAAATCTTCTCTGACTTTCGCAGGGTCCCACTTAGTGAGCTGATGATTGGATTTAACACAAGACTCCTAGTGCTCCTCTAAACACACTAAGTCACTGAGCTCTTTCAAGAAATAGAGTAGCAATGAGAATAAAACCCAGGAAGTCTTGACAAAACTCTTGGATTATGATTCTGATAATGGTACCAAGATGTTTTCACATAAAAATGTGGTAAATATGTGGACTGTGGTGCTACAGGTTAGCCATGCTTTCAAGTTTTGTACAAAGTACTCTATATTCTTACATGCTACAATTGATTTCATTCCTCTAACCTCAAACTAAAACTTCACTTTTCTGCTGTTAAATATGCCTTTTGATCACATAGATACCTCAGTGCGCATCAGCTGGCACTCCTGTCGGAAGACGGTGATGCACAGTAATTGGAAGCAAAGTCTTTGGGGTCAGACCTGCTCCAGTCCCGGCTCTTGTCAATTTTACTAGTGTGACATTTGGCAAATAGCTATCTCTGCGACTTAGTTTCTCCATATATAAAATGGGAATATAATGCCTCACAGTGCTTTCCTAAGGATTAAATCATAAAAATGTGTATGAAGCTCTGCATAACTAGTACCCTGCACAGCAATGCTGCAAAGTGGTAGATGTTATTCTTACTGATGAGGAGTTGCTATGACATTAAGACTTGTTTTATACATTTTATGTTCTTTGCAAAACTGGAGCCCCAGAAAGAATACAAAGTGAGCTTCTGTTCCCACTTCTCCCAGAATAGCCTAGGATGGGCAACCATGTAAAATTCAATAAAAATCCAACCTTCTAACTAACTCATGGTGTTGGAGAGTATTAAGCATTTGAAAAGTTCAGGTAGAATTTTCATCCTTTTTGAGCTCTTCCCTAGCTGCTTTGCTGTGATATATCTGTCACTCCAGATGAGGGAGTAGTGGTGGAAAAGGAATGCATTCTCAGATTCATTGTTGGTAGTTCAAAAGAAAATAAGTAAACCTTATTCATTCTCTGAAGTACTTTCCACCACTACTACAACTGATCCAAGAAAACAATTTCCCATTGGATGGTATTATTCAGAGTGTTATTAACAATCAGTCCTGAATTTTTCAGAATAAGTACTAAAGTTGTCTTTTTTTTTTTAATGGGTTCCTTCCTTCAAGGTTATAATAAAGCTTTTTTATAACCTTCAAAGAATACAAAGTGGAATTTGTAATTTATAGGATATACATTCCTAGTTTACAGGTAACTATTTAAAGCTGCCAAATTTAGATAAAGATGCCTCCCCTTTAAATTGCCCCCTTTAAATTCTATGGCATGTCTCACTTAAGAGTTACAAATATTCAGAATATTCATGGCAAACATGGCAAATGGCAGTGAGGGAATCTAAGTGGTCAAATTCCTAGAAATACTTGTCCTCAGCACCACTAGGTGGCAGTAGTTGGTTGAGGCTGTGAATGATCGGTAACATAATTAGTAGTGAAGCAATCACAGATGCTAGCAATGACTTAGGAGTCTCCCACAGCTGGTCAGACAGGCATTCTGTGAAGCAGATGGCCAGTGGACAGTGTGAGCCTATCAGACTTGAATTAATTGAGGAAATAAATGAGCGGAATGAAGTATACAGACCTTTGCTTGGTAAAAGAATAATTTGGAGAGGGGACTAGCATCTTACCACCTGGAGTAAAAAATGGTATCATAAAAGATCTATTCAAGCAATATTCCAAAAGCCTTCTGAATTCTTTCTAGTGCTCCTTTTGTATATCATTGATACAGAATTCATCTCATGTTTTCTTAGCTAAAGAAGCACACAAACCCCCTGTGTTTATTGAGAAGCTCCAAAACACAGGAGTTGCTGATGGGTACCCAGTGCGGCTGGAATGTCGTGTATTGGGAGTGCCACCACCTCAGATATTTTGGAAGAAAGAAAATGAATCACTCACTCACAGCACTGACCGAGTGAGGTAAGACTGCACAATGAGAACCTGATCCTTAACTGTTCAGTCCTAATGATGTATCAAAAGATACATTTTATATAGCATGGAAATCTATGTGTAAAAGCCACATAGATGTTTTGATTTTTGATGAAATCAATCAAAGACAAAAACCATGCGTTACCCAATGTAGGATTAAGCTTTTAGAAGGAAGCTATGGGTGTTTGTTTGATCTAATGGTGATTTCTTAAAAGTGTTTATCATTCTATCTAAAAGAAGAGATGAATTCATTTGCTTTAGTGATAAAAGACTATTCAGTGGTTTTTGTAAAGGCAGATCCTCAACTAGGAATTAAGCACACAGATGTATTCAACTCTTGACGTCTGTTCTTTCTCCCATTAACTTTAATGGAGCTAGTAATCTCTACAGAATAAGTATGACCCTATTATCAGCTACTTGCACAATTCTGTTTCTAATGATCTAATTAAAAATGATGCTTCATGTCCAAAGCCACTTTTAAAAAATTTAGAACCCTAATGACTTTATCCTTTTCTCCAGCATGCACCAGGACAACCACGGCTACATCTGCCTGCTCATTCAGGGAGCCACAAAAGAAGATGCTGGGTGGTATACTGTGTCAGCCAAGAATGAAGCAGGGATTGTGTCCTGTACTGCCAGGCTGGACGTTTACAGTGAGTGCCACTTCATCTCATTTCATTGCATTTACTCATTAAATTATGAAAACTTAGACATCTGGACAGCAAATCACATTACTCTTTATAAACAACTATTGTGTTTTATTTGTCAAAAAAATTCATATTGCTCTCTCTCTTTCTATTTATAGTTTCTCGACATTAATAGTGAACCACACCAGGAGAACAAATACCCAAGTATCATTCAGGAACTTTGAATTATTAGCAAAATATGCATGTTGATTTCTCTTACATTGGCTAGTTAGTTGTGGCTTCCTTACTCAAGCATCCTTAGGAGTTAACAGTAGGCAAAGGCATAACCATGTTTTTCACATGTTCTTGTTACTGTGTTCTGCAAATGACTGCCTTTTAACATTTCTTCCTATATTCTATCGCAGTGTCCTAATGCACTCTAAACGTGTGTTCCATTGATCCTGGAATGCGTACTTTTGTGGCTTAGTGCTTTTCTCATTAATATATCTTTAAGCAGCCAGCAGTAGACTTGTGTTTGTATATTTGTGTACCTGCATCCCAAATTTAAAGAAAATTATTCCTATTGAATTTACAGTCTAGTACAATCAGCATTATGTGATCCATTGACATAAAAAAAACACTAGAAAAAAATTAAGAATTTATTTAAGAATTTATTTCAGATTTTGCCTCTTCTTGAAATAACTATGTGAGGGTCATCAAGAAATGTGTGGCCTCAACCTTCCCTATTGTACGATTCCTTTCAGTTGATTAGTGTTAAAGCATCCACATCCAGCAGAATTCCTAAGTGCTATAATTATTTTAGAGAAAATATTTTTTAAAAGGAGAGGGGGGACGAGAATTAGGAAGCTTATCATCTATTCCAAAGGATTCCCTGTGCTGCAGTGTTTACTTAAAAAAAAAAAAAAGATAAACTACACTTGACCTTTGTAATCTAGCTGCTTTATTCCCACTATCCTGTATAGACAGTAAATCTGCAACATGTGAGTAAAATGCAAAAGTGTTCCTAAATTTTCCATGTTTCTACCATGGATGTGTTCAGTTTTCACAGAGTATGTGCCTTGCATCTATCTAGACATTCTGTATTTATTTGAAATATCTAAAGGCTTTCCAAGTATATCTTGATTAAAAATCTTAATTTACTCTTTTTCTTTGTAGCCCAGTGGCATCAGCAGTCACAGAGCACCAAGCCAAAAAAAGTACGGCCCTCAGCCAGTCGCTATGCAGCACTTTCGGACCAGGGACTAGACATCAAAGCAGCGTTCCAACCTGAGGCCAACCCATCTCACCTGACACTGAATACTGCCTTGGTAGAAAGTGAGGACCTGTAATCCAGCATTCTTGTTAAAGCTGAAACACTGAAACAGCCATTGCCTTGACCAACATATTCCTTTGTCACATTATGTAAAAGGCAGAAACATACCTTTGACTATAAGAAATTAAAAAAAAACACCAAAATAATATTTTTCTTACTTGATATACCAAACTTAGTTTAAGTAGATAATGCTAATACAAATATACACATTGCACAGAAAATACACATTTACTGTCCAATTTAAAACTTTGGAATTGCTGTGATTAAAGTGATCAAAATGCCAAAATACTAAAGGAAATCAATTGTTCACAGGTAACTACAATTTGTATTATCTACAAGTGCCTTTAAACACAAGATATAGGTGCTGTGTAGCCTGATAGTGTGAAATGTTTAATGAGGGAGTTGTACCACAAACAGTACTACAATGATTCTGAAGCACAGTGTATTCAGACAGATACAGTGAACCAAGTGCAATATGTAAGGATGAAAGAAGAGATGACAAAGAAATCCAAGTAAATGCCTTGTCTTTGCAAATGTTTTTATATTAAATCATAAGGAAGGAACTACTTGCCTTAAATGTTATTAATATCAAAAGAGTTTTCTAACAAGGTTAATACCTTAGTTCTTAACATTTTTTTTCTTTATGTGTAGTGTTTTCATGCTACCTTGGTAGGAAACTTATTTACAAACCATATTAAAAGGCTAATTTAAATATAAATAATATAAAGTGCTCTGAATAAAGCAGAAATATATTACAGTTCATTCCACAAAAAGCATCCAAACCACCCAAATGACCAAGGCATATATAGTATTTGGAGGAATCAGGGGTTTGGAAGGAGTAGGGAGGAGAATGAAGGAAAATGCAACCAGCATGATTACAGTGTGTTCATTTAGATAAAAGTAGAAGGCGCAGGAGAGGTAGCAAAGGCCAGGCTTTTCTTTGGTTTTCTTCAAACATAGGTGAAAAAAACACTGCCATTCACAAGTCAAGGAACCCAGGGCCAGCTGGAAGTGTGGAGCACACAAGCTGTGGAGATTGCAGTGTGTCTGAGGTTTGTGTAGTAGTGGAAGATTTTAGGTATGTAGAGCAAGTTGAAAATGGATTGAGACTGCATGGTGGCATAAATGAGAAATTGCCTGTAGCATCTAGTCTACTTGAAGGAAGTGGAGACATAAGGAGAGACAAAAACAGGTTTGTGCCATAAAGTATTTTTTCAAAGACACCAAGATGTGGTAAATGAAAATTATTAGTTCACTTCCCTGCTGCCATGAAACTTTGCCTTAAGAAGGTGCTGGATTCCAAGGTTTGTAAAGGCATCTCGGTAAAGACTGCTTTTTGAATGCATATGATTTTGCATCAGCTAGACTGAGTTGATTCTGACCAGACTTGATGATTTTAAGTCGGAACCGATAAATTTTAAAAAGGAGAAAAAATAATTTGACCTAGTAGTATAAAACATGAGGCTTTAATGGTACTTTGCTATGAAAAGAAAACACTGTATTCCTTATGCAAAACACATGTATCTTTCATTATTTATAAGTGGCCTCTCTTAGCTCAGTTACTCAATTCCTACGTAGTATTTTTTAAAATAATTTTATATCTGTGTACCACCCCATATATTTCATATTACTGTTTCACATGTACAGCTTTCTACTTCTTTGTAAGAACACCAACCAACCAAGGTTTAAGTGATTAATAGGCTTGAGCACCGGGTGGCAGATGTTCTATGCAGTGTGGTTCAAGTTTCTTTGACCGCACTTACATGCATTGCTAATATGGAATTTAAGATACCATACACAGTCTCTCATGGACCTATCTCTATTGTAGAATTATGACTTATGTCTTACTTGCCAAATTTTTCTGAATGTGACCTTTTTTTGCTGATTTGCTGGGTTTGGGATTAACTAGCATTATTTTGCCACCTTTATATTGTATTTATAAAAAAAAGTACTATCATACTACTTTGGATTGTTGTGCTGGTATAATGTGGACTTAACATCAATAAATATTTGACAAATAATAGTTGCAGTTTTGTGAAGCAAAATATTCAGTTTTAGTTTTCTGTTGCTGCCATAACAATTAGCATAAACTTTGAGTGATATTTGAGGCTTCAGCATCACTCATTTATTACTCACAGTTCTGTAAATCAAGTTCGGGCAGGATGTAGCTGGGTTCTCTGTTCAGGATCTTATAAAGCTAAAATCATTGTATCAGCTGGACTGTATTCTCATCTGGAGCTCAAGATCCTCTTCAAAATTCAAGTGGTTGTGATAGCGCTGTGCAATTGTAGAAGAGACGTCTCATTTAGTCCCTCAGCCAGGAGCTCTCTCAGCTCCTGAAGGCCGCCTGTATTCCTTGCCATGTAGCCCGCTCCATCTTCAGGGTTAGTGGTGAGAATCTCCTTCACCTCAGATCCCTCTCACACTTTCTCTTTGTCAAAGGCCCAGTCCCTTTTAAATTATGTCAGGCCCATCCAGATAATCTCCCTTTCTTAAAGTCACCTGACTTTGGGAACCTTAATTACGTCTGCAAATCCCTTCAAAGCAGCAGCTAAATTGCCATTTGACTGGAATAACTGAGAGAAAGAAGGTGTGTATACACCAGAGGATGGGGATATTAGGGGCCATCTTACAATTCTGCCTGCCACAGCAATGTACTGTAGGTATGCATGTAAATACATACCAGTGCCATGACGTACAAGGATACATAAAATACAGCAAGATGATATAAATTAAAAGTGAGGGAAAAAGGAAGAAAATAAGTATAAATGGAACAAGGAATGAGATATTACACACACACCCCCATATTCATATACACATATAGCATTAATATCTACATAGTTACAACAGACGGACAACATATTTGGGCCTAGGCTTTCCTACTACGGGAAAGAGAAAGCTGGTCATTTATCTAATTCACAGCCTCCATAAGGTGAAAATATTTCATCTTTTACATATGCAATATAATGGAGCTTTGAGGATACATTTGAATTAGACTAGAATTGTGTATTTCACATTGTCTTCTATACCCCATGACTTGCTATGTAGTTTACAAGATTCATTATATATTTTAATGCTGAATTTGTCCTTGATTCTCCCTTTTATGAACATGCATAACATGACAATCCCCTTGGCTTGCTCAGTAGCTAGAACCTCCTTTATCATCATGTAAATTTAGTTTGACCCCTTTAAATTATAGAAATACAACTTCTATATTATGGTGGTGAGGAACTTGAGTGTTGGAGTTGGCCAACCAGGATTTGAATCCTAGCTCTTTTGATCATGTGTGACCCATAAGCAAGTTACTTTACCTCCCCAAGCCTCAGTTTCCTTATTTGGAAAATGGAGATTAAAATAGCACCCCTCTCTTTGTGCTGCTGTGAAGATTATATGGGATGATAATTTTGACATGGTACCTGGCACATAGTAAGAGCTCAATAAATTTCAGCTATTATTTTAGTGTAGTTGGAAACTAAAGTAAAATTTCAATTACAAAATGTGTACACACCTAACAAAATTCCACAGATGGTTAAAATTTGTGAACTTGGATGGGAAAAACATTACCCCCTAGCTGAAATTTAGAATTTCCTTCAATTATGAATGTAGGCAACAAAACACAACAGTATAAAATACCTGGGACTGTCCTAGTAAAAATTATATTACAAATATTGAAATATCTTAAAATCCATCTAAATTCAGCATTACTTCAAAATTATGGCAGTTGTTAGAGTTATCAATAGATGTAATTTATAGGCATTTGTATTATAAATTTGTTTTTAATACTTTGATAATTACTTAAAAATAATTTGTTTTATGTATTTTATGCCTCCATGAACATTATTTTGAGAAGGGATCCAGAAGATTTACCAGAGGGTCAAAAAGGCATATGGCACCAAAAAAATTAAGAACCAGGCCCTACAGAAGCTTAAATACGTAGAAAAGGATAAAAAATTTGAGGAAAGCCTAATTTGTCATTAGTAGAAGAAGGAACAAAACTAATTAATTCATACAATGAAATATTACTTACTATTCAGAGTTAAAGGTAAAGAAATGGATTTACTTCTATTGGCAGGGATAAATATGAAAAACAGCATTTGATGAGGAAGGGAAGTTACATAAGAGTGATGTCAGCAAGATGGCTGACTAGAGGTTCCTGGCATTCATCCCCCCAAGAAAGGATCAACAAATGAACAAACAGTTAACATTCAACTGAAGTGTGAAAGGAAGAGCACTGGAGTGCAGTGGGAGTAGCTGCAGTCACTGAAAGTCCAGAAGGCAGCATGGAGACACCTTGTCTCTGCTGCCCATGCCCCTGCATCCCCCAACTCTGACTGGCCTGGAGTCAAGAGGAGAAACTTTCCTTTGCTGGGAAAACGTAAGCAGAGCCCCATCAGCCCCCATTGCCACTGCAAACACCTACAATCCTTACTACAGGAGAATTCCACAGTCCTCACAAGCCCTGAACCAACTTTAGAGAGCCACTGTGGATTTGCACAGCTGCATTCCTCTGGATTAGGAACATGAGATATGTACTCTCCACCCCTCAGGTGCCTGCTGTGGGGCCCAGTAGCAAATGCACCTCTCCAGCCCAGCAGCTCTGTCATTCCACCAAGCACACATGGGTGGCTGCAATGCCACAACCCTGGAGGCTCAGAACCTGGGCCCAGGATTGGCTGTGACTCTGGTTCTGCACAGCAGGAAAACCAACCATCATTGCCTGAACTTCCAGGCAGAGAAACAGTCTAGCAAATTCTCCCAAAGCATACATACCTACCCTTGAGCTGTCCAAACTGGGCCCCTGAGCTGCTAAGCACCTGACATGCCCTCAGGCCAGAACCAGTACCAGCCTATCTCCTAAGCCTGAGAAACAGCCCAATGCCCCCTACCTCCATGGACATGCCTCCAGGCCTACCCAGTGGACCTGTGCCCAGGCTAGGGTATGAGAAACAGTCCAGTGGGCCCAATCCCTGCATACATGTCCCTAGACCTTCCCAGCAGCCCTGTGCCCATGCCCAGGGCCTGAGAAACAGCTTGGGAGATTAACTTCCAGTAGACACACCCCTGGGCCAGGTGAGCTGTCACATGACCATGCCCAGGGCCTAAGAAAGAGCCCCATGGGGTCAACCCCCATGGACACACCCCCTGGCTGGCTGAGAGGCACACCACTGTCCCAAGCCCAAGAAACAGCCCACTTGGCCCACCTCTGGCAGACACACCCCCAGGCCAAATGAGCATGCCTGTACCCAGGGCCTGAGAAACATCCCTGTGGCCCCAATCCCAGCAAGCAAGACCCCAAGTTGGTTGACACCGTTCACACACATGCCCCCAATTTGAGAAACAGTCCAGTGAGCCCACCCCAGCAAAGCTGCACCACCACTGCTACAAATCCTCACAGCCTAGGCCACTGGGCACTTACAAACATCAGCAGACTGGATCACAGCTGAAGAATCTGCACAGACACTACAGTACTGCATCCACCTAGAACCAAAGCCAACACACCCCACCTAACTGACACTATAAGATCCCCCAATACAAATAAGTCTTTCCCTACAAAACCTTTCATCAAATTGGAAGAGGTGACTGTTCTACCAGATGCATAGAAATCAACATCAAGGAACATATCAAACATGAAAAAACAAGAAACCATGATACCTCCAAAAGAACACAATAATGCTCCAGTAACACACCTTAATCGTAAGGAAATATGTGAAATGCCATAAAAAGAATTGAAAATAATAATCTTAAGGAAGCTCAGTGAGGTAAAGAGAATATAGCTAAACTGTTCACTCAAATCAGGAAAGTAATTCATGATTTGAATGAGAAATTCAACAAAGAACATAAAAAAAAGAACCCAACAGAAATCTTAGAGTTGAAGAATTCAATGAATAAAATAAAAAATGCAATCAAGAGCTTCAACAACAGATTAGACAAAGCAGGGGAAAGAATTTCTGAACTTGGAGGTAGGCCTTTTGAAATAACTCATGCAGACAAAAAAAAAAGAATAAAGAAAGCCTACAGAATGTATGGGACACTGTTATGTGAACAAATATTTGCATTTTGGAACTCCAGATGGAGAAGAGAAGGAAAAAGGTATAGAAAACAGATTTCATGAAATCATAGCAAAAAACTTCCCAAGTTTTGGAAAAGAGATGAACATCTAGCTCTAAGAAGCTTAAAGTCCCCAAAGAGATTCAACCTAAACAGTTCCTCTCTGAGGCACATTATAGTCAAATTGTCAAAAGTCAAATACAAAGAAAGAATTCTAACAACAGCAAGAGAAAAACGTCAAGTCACATATAAGGGAATACCCATTAGGCCAACAGCAGATAGCAGAAACCTTACAGGCCAGGAAAAAAAGAGATAATATATTCAATGTACTAAAAGAAAAATATTGCCAGTAAAGAATATTGCTTTAATATTCTTTATTAAATATAAGCAAAGCTATTCCTCAGAAATTAAAGAAAATAAAGTCTTTTTCAGATATGCAAAAACTAAGGGAAGACTAGCCTTACAAGAAACACTCAAGAGAGTTTTAGATCTGGAAGTGAAAAGACAATAACCACCACCATGATGAAAACAAATGAAATTATAAAATTCACTTGTAGAGCTGATATACAAAAGAGAAAGAGAAAGGAATCAAACCTTATCACTACAGAAAACCACTAAGCCACAAAAATAAACAATAAGGAGGATTAAAGAGAAAGGAATATACAACCGGAAAACCATCAATAAAACGACAAGAGTAAGTCCTCACCTACCAATAAATAACCTTGAATGTAAACAAATTAAATTCCCCAATTAAAAGACATTGAATGAATGAATGAATGAATAAAAAAACCATGCAACTATATGCTGCCAAATAAAAACTCACCTCACCTGTAAAAGACACACAAAGACTGAAAGTGAAGGGATGGAAAAAAATAATCAATGCAAACAGAAACAAAAAGTGAGCAGAAGTAGCTATTCTTATTTCAGATAATACAGGCTATTTAAGTAAAAAGTGATAGAGACAAAGAAGGACATTATATAATAATAAAGGTATCAATTCAGCAAGAAGACATAACAATGGTAAATATATATGCACCCAACACTGAAGCACCCAGATATATAAAGCAAATACTATTAGATCTAAAAGGAGAGATAGACCTCAATAAAATAACAGTTGGGAACTTTAACGCCCCACTTTCAGCACTGGACAGATCATCTAGACAGAAAATCAACAAAGAAACATTGGATTTAAACTGTACTACAGACTAAATGGACCTAACAGACACCTACAGAACATTTCACCCAACAGCAATAGAATACACCTTCTTTTTATCAGCACATGGAACATTCTACAGGATTGACCATATATTAGGACACAAACCAAGCTCAAAAAATTTTTAAACACTGAAATCATATCAAGTGTCCTATCTGACCACAATGGAATAAAACTGGAAATCAATAACAAGAAGAATATTCAAAACTGTACAAATACATGGAAATTAAACAACATGCTCCTGACTGACCAATGGATGAAGAAATTAAGAAGTAAATTTTAAAATTCCTTGAAACAAATGAAAACAGAAACACAACATACCAAACCCTGTGTGATACAGCAAAAGCATGATTAAGAGAAGTTTACAGCAATAAACATCTATATCAAAAAAGTAAAAAGAGTTCTAATAACCGAATGATTCATCTTAAGAATCTAGGAAAAAACTGGGCATAGTGGTGCACACCTATAGCCCCAGCCACTCAGAAGGCTCGGGCCAGGTTGCTTTGAGGCCAGGAATTTGAGACTACAGCACACTCCAATTTGGCCTGTGAAAAGCCACTGGCAAGACCCAGTCTCCAAAACAAGTTTTAAAAGAAACTAGAAAAGCAAAAAAAAAAAAAAAAAGCAAGCAAGCCAAACCCAAAATTAGCAGAAGGAAAGAAATAATAAAGATTAGAGTAGAATTAAAAAAAATTGAGATTTAAAAATACAAAAGATCAACAAAAAGTTGGTTTTTTGAAAAGATAAACAAAATCAACTAGCCACTAGACTAAGAATACAGAGAGAAGACCCAAATAAACAAAATCAAAAACAAAAAAGGAGCTGTCACCACTGATACTACAGAAACACACAGGATCATTAGAATCTATCATGAACAACCATATGCCAATAAATTTAAAAACCTAGAGGAAATGGATAAATTCCTGGACACACAAGCTACCAAGACTGAACCAAAAAGAAACAGCCTGAACAGATCAATAAAAAGCAATGATAACAAATCAGTAATAAAAAGCCTCCCAACAAGGAAAAAACCAGGACTGGATGGCTTCTCAGCTAAATTCTACCAAACATTAAAAAAGAAAGAATAAAAACTGCCAATTCTTCTCAAACTATTCCAAAAATTGAAGAGAAGGGAATTCTTCCAAACTTATTTTACAGGGCCAGCATAATTTTGACACCAAAACCAGATAAGGACATAACAAAAAAACAAAACTACAGACCAATATCCCTAATGAACATACATGCAAAAATCCTCAATATAATATTAGTAAATTCAATCTAACATCACATCAGAAAGATCATACACCGAAGATGGCCAAATGGGAACAGCTCCGGTCTGCAACCCCCAGCAAGATCAATGCAGAAGGCAGGTGATTTCTTCATTTCCAGCTGAGGTACCCAGCTCATCTCATTGGGACTGGTTAGATAGTGGGTGCAGCCCATGGAGGGCGAGCAGAAGCAGGGTGGGGTGTCACCTCACATGGGAAGTGCAAGGGGTGGAGGAACTCCCTCCCCTAGACAAGGGAAGCTGTGAGGGACTGTGCCATGAGGGACGGTGCATTCCAGGCCAGATACTACACTTTTCCCACGGTTTTTGCAACCATAGACCAGATGCCTGTGCCACCAAGGCCCTGGATTTTAAGCACAAAACTGGGCAGCCATTTGGCCAGACACTGAGCTAGCTGCAGGAGTTTCTTTTCGTACCCCAGTGGCTCCTGGAACACCAGCGAGACAGAACCATTCACTCCCTGGAAAAGGGGGCTCAAGCTAGGGAGCCAAGTGGTCTAGCTCAGTGGATCTGACCCCCTACGGAGCCCAGCAAGCTAAGATCCACTGGCTTGAAATTCTCACTGCCACCAAGCATTCTGAAGTCGACCTGGGACACCCCAGCTTGGTGGGGGAGGGGTGTCTGCCATTACTGAGGCTTGAGTAGGCAGTTATCCCCTCACAGTATAAAAAAAACCCTCCAGGAAATTTGAAATGGGCAGAGCCCACCACAGCTTGGCAAAGCCACTGTAGCCAGACTGCCTCTCTAGATTCCTCCTCTCTGGGCAGGGAATCTCTGAAAGAAAGGCAGCAGTCCCAGTCAGGGGCTCACAGGGAAAACTCCCGTCTCCCTGAGACATAGCACCTGGGGGAAGGGGTGGCGGTGGGTGCAGCTTCAGCAGACTTAAACATTCCTGCCTGCCAGCTCTGAAGAGAGAGCAGATCTTGCAGCACAGTGCTCAAGCTCTGCTAAGGGACAGACTGCCTCCTCAAGTGGGTCCCTGACCCCCATGCCTCCTGACTGGGAGACACCTCCTGACTGGGAGACACCTCCCAGCAGGGGTCGACAGACACCTCATACAGGACAGCTCCAGCTGGCATCTGGTGGGTGCCCCTCTGGGACGAAGCTTCCAGAGGAAAGAACAGGCAGCAATCTTTGCTGTTCTGCAGCCTCCACTGGTGATACCCAGGTAAACAAGGTCTGGAGTGGACCTCCAGCAAACTCCAGCAGACCTGCAGTAGAGGGCCCTGACTGTTAGAAGGAAAACTAACAAACAGAAAGGAATAGATTCAACATCAACAAAAAGGATGTCCACACCAAAACCCCATTTGAAAGTCACCAACATCAAATACCAAAGGTAGATAAATCCACGAAGATGGGGAGAAACCAATGCAAAAGGGCTGAAAATTGCAAAAATGAGAATGCCTCTTCTCCTCCAAAGGATCACAACTCCTCACCAGCAAGGGAACAAAACTGGACAGAGAATGAGTTTGACGAACTGACAGAAGTAGGCTTCAGAAGGTGGATAATAACAAACTCCTCCGAGCTGAAGGAGCACGTTCTAACCCAATGCAAGGAAGCTAAGAAGCTTGAAAAAAGGTTAGATGCGTTGCTAACTAGAATAACCAGTTTAGAGAAGAACATAAATGACCTGATGGAGCTGAAAAACACAGCACGAGAACTTCGTGAAGTATACACAAGTATCAACAGCTGAATTGATCAAGTGGAAGACAGGATATCAGAGATTGAAGATCAACTTAACAAAATAAAGCATGAAGACAAGATTAAAGAAAAAAGAATGAAAAGGAATGAACAAAGCCTCCAAGAATTAGGGAACTAATGTGAAAAGTCCAAACCTACGTTTGACTGGTGTACCTGAAAGTGACGGGGAGAATGGAACCAAGTTGGAAAACACTCTTCAGGATATTATCAAGGAGAACTTCCCCAACCTAGCAAGATAGGCCAACATTCAAATTCAGGAAATACAGAGAAAACAAAGATACTCCTCGAGAAGAGCAACCCCAAGATTCATAATCATCAAATTCACCAAGGTTGAAGAAATGAAGGAAAAAATGTTATGGGCGGCCAGAGAGAAAGATCCTCCTTTGGAGGATCACAGAAGGTCAGGTTACCCACAAGAGGAAGCCCATCAGACTAACAGCAGATCTCTCTGCAGAAACCCTACAAGCCAGAAAAGAGTGGGGACCAATATTCAACATACTTAAAGAGAAGACTTTTCAACCCAGAATTTCATATCCAACCAAACTAAGCTTCATAAGCGAAGGAGAAATAAAATCCTTTACACACAAGCAAATGCTAAGAGATTTTGTCATCACCAGGCCTGACTTACAAGAGCTCCTGAAGGAAGCACTAAACATGGAAAGGAACAATTGGTCCCAGCAACTGCAAAAACATACCAAACTGTAAAGACCATCAACACTATGAAGAAACTGCATCAACTAACGGGCAAAATAACCAGCTAGCATCATAATGACAGGATCAAATTCACACATAATAATATTAACCTTAAATGTAAATGGACTAAATGCCCCAATTAAAAGACACAGACTGGCAAACTGGATAAAGAATCAAGACCCATCGGTGTCCTATATTCAGGAGACCCATCTCACGTGCAAAGACACACATAGGCTCAAAATAAAGGGATGGAAGAATATTTACCAAGCAAATAAAAAAAGCAAAAAAAAAAAAAAAAAGTGGTTGCAATCCTAGTCTCTGATAAAACAGACTTTAAACCAACAAAGATCAAAAGAGACAAAGAAGGGCATTACATAATGGTAAAGGGATCAATGCAACAAGAAGAGCTAACTATCCTAAATATATATGCACCCAATACAGGAACATCCAGATTCATAAAGCAAGTTCTTAGAGACCTATAAAGAGACTTAGACTCCCACACAATAATAGTGGGAGACTTTAACACCCCACTGTCAATACCAGACAGATCAACAAGACAGAAAATTCACAATGATATTCAGGACTTGAGCTCAGCTCTGCACCAAGTAAACCTAACAGACATCTACAGAACTCTCCACCCCAAATCAACAGAATATACATTCTTCTCAGCACCATATCACAGTTATTCTAAAATTTATCACATAATTGGAAGTAAAACACTCCTAGGCAAATGCAAAAGAATGGAAATCATAACAAACAGTCTGTCAGACCACAGTGCAATCTAATTAGAATTTAGGACTAAGAAACTCACTCAAAACCACGTAATTACATAGAAACTGAACAACCTGCTCCTGAATGACTACTGGGTAAATAACAAAATTAAGGCGGAAATAAATAAGTTCTTTGAAACTAACGAGAACAAAGACACAATGTACCAGAATCTCTGGGATACAGCTAAAGCAGTATTTAGAGGGAAATTTATAGCACTAAATGCCCACAAGAGAAAGCAGGAAAGATCTAAAATCAACACTCTAACATCCCTATGAAAAGAACTACAGAAGCAAGCACAAATAAATTCAAAAGCTAGAAGACAAGAAATAACTAAGATCAGAGCAGAATTGAAGGAGATAGAGACACGAAAAATCCTTCAAAAAATCAATGAATCCAGGAGCTGGTTTTTTGACAAGATCAACAAAATAGACCACTAGCCAGGCTACTAAAGAAGAAAAAAGAGAAGAATCAAATAAACCCAATAAAAAATGACACAGGGGATATCACCACCAATCCCACAGAAATACAAACTACCATCAGGGAATCCTATAAAAACCTCTATGCAAATAAACTAGAAAATCTAGAAGAAATGGATAAATTCCTGGACACATAAACCCTCCCAAGACTAAATCAGGAAGAATAGACCAATAACAAGTTCTAAAGTTGAGGCAGTAATTAATAGCCTAACAACCAAAAAAAGTCCAGGACTAGATGGATTCACAGCCAAATTCTACCAGAGGTACAAAGAAGAACTGGTACCATTCCTTCTGAAACTATTCCAAACAATAGAAAAAAAGGGAATCCTCCCTAACTCATTTTATGAGGCCAGCATCATCCTGATACCAAAACCTGGCAGAGACAAAACAAAAAAAAGAAAATTTCAGGCCAATATCCCTGATGAACATCGTTGCAAAAATCCTCAATAAAATACTGGCAGACAGAATCCAGCAGCACATCAAAAAGCTTATCTACCACGATCAAGTCGACTTCATCCATGGGATGCAAGGCTGCTTCAACATATGCAAATCAATAAACGTAATCCATCACATAAACAGAATGAATGACAAAAACCACATGATTATCTCAATAGATGCAGAAAAGGCCTTTGACAAAATTCAACACCCCTTCATGCAAAAAACTCTCAATAAACTAGGTAGTGATGGAATGTATCTCAAAATAATAAGAGCTATTTATGACAAACCCACAGCCAATATCATACTGAACGCGAAAAAGCTGGAAGCATTCCCTTTGAAAACCGGCACAAGACAAGAATGCCCACTCTCACCACTCCAATTCAACATAGTACTGGAAGTTCTGGACAGGGCAATCAGGCAAGAGAAAGAAATAAAGGGTATTCAAATAGGAAGAGAGGAAGTCAAATTTTCTCTGTTTGCAGATGACATGATTGCATATATAGAAAACCCCATTATCTCAGTCTAAACTCTTCTTAAGCTGATAAGCAACGTCAGCAAAGTCTCAGGATACAAAATCAGTGAGCAAAAATCACAAGCATTCCTATACACCAATAACAGAGAGCCAAGACGTGAGTGAACTCCCATTTGCAATTGCTACAAAGAGAATAAAATACCTAGGAACCCAACTTACAAGGGATGTGAAGGACCTCTTCAAGGAGAACTACAAACCACTGCTCAACGACATAAGAGAGGACACAAACAGATGGAAAAACATTCCATGCTCATGGATAGGAAGAATCAATATCATGAAAATGGCCATACTGCCCAAACTAATTTATAGATTCAATGCTATCCCCATCAAGCTACCACTGACTTTCTTCACAGAATTAGAAAAAACTACTTTAAATTTCATATGGAACCAAAAAAAGAGCCCGCATAGACAAGACAATCCTAAGCAAAAAGAATAAAGCTGGAGGCATCATGCTACCTGACTTCAAACTATACTATAATGCTACAGTAATAAAAACAGTCTGGTACTGGTACCAAAACAGATATATAGACCAATGGAACAGAACAGAGGCCTCAGAAATAACACCACATATCTACAACCATCTGATCTTTGACAAACCTGACTAAAACAAACAATGGGGAAATAATTCCTTATTTAATACATGCTGCTGGGAAAACTGGCTAGCCATATGCAGAAAACTGAAACTGAACCCCTTCCTTACACCTTATACAAAAATTAACTCAAGAGGAATTAAAGACTGAAATGTAAGACCTAAAACCATAAAAACCCTAGAAGGAAACCTAGGCAATACCATTCAGGACATAGGCATGGGCAAAGACTTCATTACTAAAATACCAAAAGCAATGGCAACAAAAGCCAAAATTGACAAATGGGATCTAATTAAACTAAATAGCTTCTGCACAGCAAAATAAACTATCATCAGAGTGAACAGGCAACCTACAGAATAGGAGAAAATCTTTGCAATCTACCCATCTGACAAAGGGCTAATGTCCAGAATCTACAAAGAACTTAAACAAATTTACAAGAAAAAAAAAACATCAAAAAGTGGGTGAAGGATATGAACAGACACTTCTCAAAAGAAGACATTTATGCAGCCAACAAACATATGTAAAAAAGCTCATCATCACTGGTCATTAGAGAGATGCAAATCAAAACCACAATGAGATATCTCATGCCAGTTAAAATGGCAATCATTAAAAGTCAGGAAACAACAGATGCTGGAGAGGATGTGGAGAAATAGGAACACTTTTACACTGTTGGTGGGAGTGTAAATTAGTTCAACCATTGCGGAAGACAGTGTGGCGATTCCTCAAGGATCTAGAACCAGAAATACCATTTGGCCCAGCAATCCCATTACTGGGCATATACCCAAAGGATTATAAATCATTCTACTATAAAGACAATGCACACGTATGTATACTGCAGCACTGTTCACAACAGCAAAGACTAGGAACCAACCCAAATGACCATCAGTGATAGCTGGAAACCATCATTCTCAGCAAACTAACACAATAACAGAAAACCAAACACCACATGTTCTCACTCATAAGTGAGAGTTGAAAACACATAGACACAGGGAGGGGAACATCACACACCACAGCCTGTCGGGGGTGGGGGCCTGGGGAAGGGATAGCATTAGGAGAAAGACCTAATGTAAATGACCAATTGATGGGTGCAGCAAACCACCACAGCACATGTATACCTATGTAACAAACCTGCACATTCTGATGTATCCCAGAATTTAAAGTACAATAAAAAAATTTTTTTAAAAGATTATACACCATGATCAAGTAGGATATATCCCAAGGATATAAAGATGGTTCAATATATGCAAATCAGTAAACATGATACATCACATCGACAAAATAAAGGACAAAAACCATATGATCCTCTCAACAGATACGGAAAAAGCATTTGGTAAAATTCAACATCCCTCTACACAAACATCAACTAAAATGGATCAAATTCAACATCAAAATCCTAACTGAAAAATAAAAAAAGATACATACCCAGTAATGGGATTGCTGGGTCAAATGGTATTTCTGGTTCTAGATCCTTAAGGAACCACCACACTGTCTTGCACAATGATTGAACTAATTTACACTCCCACCAACAGCGTAAAAGCCTTCCTATTTCTCCACAGTCGCCCCAGCATCTGTTGTTCCCTGACTTTTTAATAATGCCATTCTAAATGGCATAAGATGGTATCTCATTGGGGTTTTGATTTGCATTTCTCTAATGACCAGTGATGATGAGCTTTTTTATATATGTTAGTTGGCCACATAAATGTTTTCTTTTGAGAAGTGTCTGTTCATATCCTTCAAAGGATTATAAATCATTCTACTATAAAGACACATGCACATGTATGTTTACTGCAGCCGTATTTACAGTAGCAAAGACTTGGGAACCAACCCAAATGCCCATAAATGATAGACTCGATAAAGAAAATGTGGCACATATATACCATAGAATACTATGCAGCCATAAAAAAGAATGAGTTCATGTCCTTTGCAGGGACATGGATGAAGCTGGAAGCCATCATTCTCAGCAAACTAACACAGGAACAGAAAACCAAACACCACATGTTCTCACTCACAAATGGGAGTTGAACAATAAGAACTCATGGACACAGGGAGGGGAACATCACAGACCAGGGCCTGTTGGGGGGTGGGGAGCAAGGAGAGGGAGAGCATTAGAACAAATACCTAATGCATGAGGGGCTTAAAACCTAGATGATGGGTTGATAGGTGCAGCAAACTACCATGGCACATGTATACCTATGTAATAAACTTGCACGTTCTGCACATGTAATCCCAGAACTTAAAGTACAATTTTAAAAAAAAGAAAAAGAAAACAAAGAAAAAAGAAATTTTAAAATTCCACATTCAAATCCTAATTGAAAAAGAAAAAATAATGGATCAAAGACCTAAATGTAGGACTCAAAATTACAAAACAACTAGAAGAAAACATTGAGAAGATGCTTCAGGACATTGGTCTAGAAAAAGATTTTATGAGTAAGACCTCAAAAGCACAGGAAACTAAAATAAAAATAAATATTATTAAATCAAACCAAAAGCTTGCGCACGGCAAAGGAAATAATCAACACAGTGAACAGACAACCTACACAATGGAAGAAAATATCTGCAAACTCTTCACCTGACAGGGGATTGATATCCAGAATATGCAAAGAATTCAAACATTTCAACAGCAAAAATATTTTTTATTAAAAAATAGGCAAGGGATCTGAACGGATATTTCACAAAAGAAGACATAGAAATGGCCAACTAATATATGAAAAAATTCTCAACATCACTAATCAAGGAAATGAAAATCAAAACCATAATGAAATATCATCTCATCCTAGTTAGAATGGCTATTAACAAAAAGAAAAAATAATAATAAGTTCTGCCAAGAAGGTAGAGAAACCGGAACTCATGCACGGTTGGTGGGAATGTAGACTAGCACAACCTCTATGGAGTACAGTATGGAGATTCCTCAAAAAACTACAAAGAGAACTACCATACGATTAAGCAATCCTACCAGTGGACATTTATCCAAAAGAAAGGAAATCAATATATCAGAGATATCTGCACCCTACTGACAATAGTGCCACCTATAGGCCTGAAGGTCAAACTACACAACCCAATACAAAGCTGCTGACAAAAGGGTACAGCACTGGAGAATGAGACAAGCTTCCTGAGACCTCTGCAACCCCAGCCCTGTAGAAGGTAGTGAGCCAGCTCATACACCCAGTACATCACTACTACAACTGGCATTTGAGAAAGCCACCGCACAAAGGCTATCAATAACCAAGGAACTCATACAGGGTCCTTTCCACTGAAAGCACCCAGGAGCAAAACCAAATGACCATACTCAACATACATTATAGTCATGCTTGAGAAAGCTAACTCAGCCATTGGTAAGTTGAGCAGAGCTCTAAAAGGTCCTCCATAATCTTTTACATCATAACCATCAAAATATGCCGGGAGTGAACAACTTCCAGCCCAAGTATCAGAGAGAAGTTGAACATGTGAATGGGGAACTAAACAACCACTACAGGCTGGGCATCGTGGCTCACGCCTGTAATTCCAACACTTTGGGAGGCTGAGACGGGTGGATCACCTGAGGTCAGGAGTTCAAGACTAGCTTGGCCAACATGGTGAAACCCCATCTCTACTAAAAATACAAAAATTAGTTGGGCATAGTGGCACGCACCTGTAGTCCCAGCTACTCAGGAAGCTGAAGTAGGAGGATCGCTTGAACCCGAGAGGTGGGGGCTGCAGTGAGCCGAGACGGAGCTACTGCACTCCAGCCTGGGTGAAAGAGGGAAACTCTGTCTCAAAACAAAACAAAACAAAAACAAAAAACAAAACGCCTCTGATAATGCAATACCATTTTACAAGAATCTGACAGAAAGTATTGAACTCTACAAGATTTCAAGCAATCAAAGGCTAATAAATGCTTTTTAGTACTTTTTAAATTTATAAAATGTTGACTTTCCCTTTTGAAAAAGTATCTTAATTATTTTAGCAAACACTAAAATACTTCTATTTTTATGAGTTCACTCATAAAGTTTTGAGTTTTTACCTGAGTGTAGTGGTTCACACCTGTAATCCCACCACTTTGGGAGGCCGAAGTGGGAGGATGGCTTGAAGCCAGGAGTTTGAGACCAGCTTAGGCAATGTAGTGAGACCCCCCATCTCTAAAAATAAATAAATAAATAAAATAAAATAAAAAATAAATAAATTAGCCAGGCGTGGGCCTGGTGGTGCTGCTTGTAGTCCCAGCTATTCAGGAGGCTATGGCAGAAGGATTGCTTGAGCCCAGGAGTTTGAAGTTACAATGAGCCATGATCACATCACTACACTCCAGCCTGGGAGACAAAGTGAGACCCTGCCTCTAAAAAGAAAAGAAGAAAATTTTAAAAAAAGAGAGAAAAGAAAAGAAAAAAGTTTTATGAGTTTACTCTCAATCTGAGTCGCGCAACCTTATTTTTCTTATGAGATCTTAAGTTCCTCAACCATAAGGGATAGTTTAATAATGAATTTAGACAATATATACATTTTCATAAACTGTATTTCTTCAAAAGAAAAGAACATGGAAGAATTTAATAGGAAAAAAAGTGTCAAGAGATAATTCTTTTCGTGTTTCTAAAGAATTGGACAAGATGATGTTTAATGCCAACATGCCTCTAAAGTGCAGTGGAATTTATATGTATTCATTTATATTCCTATGTGGTCTAGTTTTCAATTGTTTCTTACTGACTCTCATAAATACAGCCTGTCAAGCAAATAAAACCAGAAATATCAATCATAAACTCGTGCTGTTCAGAGCATGTGACATTTCATGACTTCATTTGTAGCATGTGGCATTTTGTTTTATTCATATTCTCTTCTCTCTGTTAAAACCTTATCTAATTAAAGAGTTTGCCTACTTCACTAGAAATAACTGTGTTAGACAATAACCACTCTTTCACTAAATTCCTTCTTTTGGAAAGTTTTAAGGTTAGCTCCTGTATACAGCAGTACTCCAAGTGTGACCCCCAGTCTATCAGGAACTTACTAAAAATGCAAATTCCTGAACACTACCCCAAACCTACTGAATCAGAACCTCTTGAGAGTGGAGCCCAGCACTCTGCATTTTAGCAAGCCTTCTAGATGACTCTAATACACACCAAAGCTTAAGAACCACTGTCTTAGGAGGATCAGGTATCTTAATTCCCTCCCTGCTCAATTGATACTAAGGTCTGAATTTATCCACTGTATTCTCAAGAACCTCGAAGAATCTCTATAAAGTTAGTAATAAATAATCTTCCTTCAGGAAAGACAGTGGTATTTGCATATGGTTCTTTACAGTTACTTGGTGAGAACAACAGACCAAGACAGTCTGTTCTCTGCTAATGAGATTATCTTCAGGGGGCCTTAGGAACTTTGTTTTTCTTGATCTGCTGAATTGGTGGTTACTGCTTCAGCAGAGGCAGCGTCACTTGATTTGTTCAGGCTCCCAAGGATGCTGGATAATATCACTAGAATCCTTCCCCGTGTGAGAATGAGGATTATCTGATGGGAAAGGCAAAGCCTCTCTAAGGACATGCATTTATCCCATGAAAATAATATATTACCACAAAATACAAATAAATGCTAGAGAAACCACCATTTACATGGCACTGCTAGGATTTCCAGTTAAAGGTAGTACCTTGAGCCCTACTATGTCCCCAAACAACAACAAAACCTTAGACAATTTTGTGTTTATTTTTTAAAGGCATAAATCCAAAAGAACAAGAAAGAAGAGGAGACAAATGCTAGAAAGCAGATGGGAGTTAGGCACTAACTTACAGCAGACCCACAAAGCTGAATTTTGGCCAGAAATAGGAAAAAGTGAAAAACAACCAAACTTCCATGACAGAATTCCTAAAAGACAATAAAATTAGTTGATTTTGATACTTCTGCAAGTCAACAGAAGGGCACTGCTTAAAAGAGCAATTAGACTTCTCTCATCCTCTCCTATACCTTGCATAGGAGACGGAACCTTAAAATATAAGCTTCCTTGGCTGAGAGATACCAGGAATAGTTTATTACAGACTACCATGCTAACAACTGAGGAATAAAATGAAAGTTTACAGCTTTCTTCCCTCTTTGGGTTTCAGAATGCTGCTAGTTAGAAGACTGATGGTCAGGAATGTTGACAGTCAGCTTTCCAGGCAGGAGAGTCTTCTCTGGAGAATCTGACCAGTCAAGAGAAAAACAGCTATAACAATGGTTCTCAAAGTATGGTCCAGGAACTCCAAAGATTCCCTCCTCTCAGAGCGTGAGCAAGGTCAAATCTATTTGCAAAATAATACTACAATGTCATTTGCCTGTTTTACTCTAATTCTCTCAAAAGTTCACAGTGGAGTTTTCAAATGCTGCACCATGTGTGATACTGTAAGATATTGAAGGCAGAAACAGATGTGGATCCACCTGTCTTTTATTAAGCTGGACATTAAAATGATCCACAAAAATGTAAAGTAATGTCACTCTTCCAATATTTTACTTTAAAAAATAGAGTCGTTTTTCATTAAAAATAGATTATGTTAGCATGTAATGGGTTTACTCTTGTTATTTTTGATGAATAAATATTTTGAAATTCAGTTTTAATTTCTATTAGTAAATATTGACAAATGTAACCCACATAAACAAAAGTTCTCTGTGGTCCTTAGTCATTTTTTAAGCATGTAAAATGGTCCTGCGACCAAAGCATTTGAGAACTGATGAGCTAAAGAAACTGACATTGGGGTTCCAGCAGTTAAAAAGTCTGTCCACATACACCATCCCACAGTGAAGACTACTACCCGCAATCCCAACTACGCACATGGAGCTTCCAATCTGCTTTTAAAAATTACTTTAAAACACAGATACAGAAAACCACATAAAACAAATATATACCTTAGCAATTTATTATAAGGCTAACAATCTTAAAATTATCATCCTCAAGAAATAAAACTTTGCCAGACACCTCAGAAGTCCCTCTACATGCCTCATAGAGTTTAGTCGTGCCCCTGTCATGTTTTTTTTTTAAATTGGGATAAGATATACAACGTAAAATTTACCATCTTAATCACTTTGAATGTACAGTTTGGTTTACCCGTTTTAAAATTTAATAAGTTTCTATAGTTTCTTTTAGTCTAAAAATTCCTTCCCATCACTTTCTTTTTCTTAATTTATCCATTGATGAAAGCAGACTGTTTGGGCCAGTAGAGTGTTCTGCACCCTGAATTTTGCTGATTACTCATGGTGCAATTCCGTATGTTCCTCTGTCCTCAATGTTTCTTTTCTTTTCTTTTTCCCCATAGGTTACTGGGGTACAGGTGGTGTTTGGTTACATGAGTAAGTTCTTTAGTGGTGATTCGTGAGATTTTGGTGCAGCCATCACCCGAGCAGCACACACTGCACCCTATTTGTAATCGTTTATTCCTCACCCCCCTCCCATCCTTCTCCCCAAGTCCCCTAAGTCCACTGTGTCATTCTTATGCCCTTGCGTCCTCATAGCTTAGCTCCCACATATCAGTGAGAACATATGATGTTTGGTTTTCCATTCCTGAGTTACTTCATTTAGAATAACAGTCTCATCCAGGTTGCTGTGAATGCTATTAATTCATTCCTTTTTATGGCTGAGCAGTATTCCACCGTACATATATATCACAGTTTCTTCATCCACTCATTGATTGATAGACATTTGGGTTGGTTCCACGATTTTGCAATTGTGAATTATGCTGCTATAAATGTGTGTGCAAGTATCTTTTTCATATAATGACTTCTTTTCCTCTGGGTAGATACTCAGTAGTGGGATTGCCAGATCAAATGGTAATTCTACTTTTAGTTCTTTAAGGAATCTCCACACTGTTTTTCATAGTGGTTGTACTAGTTTACATTCCCACCAGCAGTGTAGAAGTGCTCCCTGATCACCGCAGCCATGCCAACACCTACTATTTTTTGATTTTTTCATTATGGCCATTCTTGCAGGAGTAAGGTGGTATCACATTGTGGTTTTGATTTGCATTTCCCTGATCATTAGTGATGTTGAGCATTTTTTCATATGTTTGTTGGCCATTTGCATATCTTCTTTTGAAAACTGTCTATTCATGTCCTTAGCCCACTTTTTGAAGGGACTGTTTGTTTTTATCTTAATGAGTTCACTGTAGATTCTGGATATTAGTCCTTTGTCAGATGTATACATTGTAAAGATTTTCTCCCACTCTGTGGGTTGCCTGTTTAGTCTGCTGACTGTTCTTTTTGCCATGCAAAAACTCTTTAGTTTAAGTCCCAGCTATTTATCTTTGTTTTTATTGCATTTGCTTTTGGGTTCTTGGTCATGAAATCCTTACCTAAGCCAATGTCTAGAAGGGTTTTTCCAATGTTATCTTCTAGAATTTTTATGGTTTCAGGTCTTAGATTTAAGTCCTTAATCCATCTTGAGTTGATTTTTGTATAAGGTGAGAAATGAGGATCCAGTTTCACTCTCCTACATGTGGCTAGCCAATTATCCCAGCACCATTTGTTGAAAAGGGTATCCCTTCCCCACTTTGTTTTTGTGTGCTTTGTCAAAGATCAGTTTGCTGTTAAGTATTTGGGTTTATTTCTGGGTTCTCTATTCTGTTCCATTGGTCTGTGTGCCTGTTTTTATAACCGTACCATGCTGTTTTGGTGACTATGGCCTTATGGTATAGTTTGAAATCAGGTAGTGCGATACCTCCAGATTTGTTCTTTTCATTTAGCCTTGCTTTGGCTATGTGGGCAATTTTTTGGTTTCATAAGAATTTTAGAATTGTTTTTTCTAATTCTGTGAAGAATGATGATGGTATTTTGATGGAGATTGCATTAAATTTGTAGACTGCTTTTGGCAGTATGGTCATTTTCACAATATTGATTCTACCCTTCCATGAGCATGGGATGTATTTCCATTTGTTTGTGTCATCTATGATTTCTTTCAGCAGTGTTTTGTAGTTTTCCTTGTAGAGGTCTTTAGCCTCCTTGGTTAGGTATACTCCAGAGTATTTAAATTTTTTTGCAGCTATTGTAGAAGGGGTTGAGTTCTTGATTTGATTCTCTGCTTGGTTGCTTTTGGTGTGTAGAAGAGCTACTGATTTGTGTATGTTAATCTTGTATCCAGAAACTTAGCTGAATTCTTTTATCAGTTCTGGGAGCTTTCTGGAGGAGTCTTTAGGGTTTTCGAGGTAAACAATCATATCGTCAGCAAACAGTGACAGTTTGACTTCTTCTTTACCAATTTGGATACCCTGTATTTCTTTCTCTTGTCTGATTGCTCTGGCTAGGATTTCCTATACTATGTTGAAGAGAAGTGATGAGAGTGGGCATCCTTGTCTTGTTCCAGTTCTCAGAGGGAATGCTTTCAAATTTTCCCTATTCAGTATTATGTTGGCTGTGGGTTTGTCACAGATGGCTTTCATTACATTGAGGTATTGTCCCTTGTATGCTGATTTTGCTGAGAGTTTTAATCATAAAGGGATGCTGGATTTTGTCGAATGCTTTTTCCACATCTGGGTAATGCTGGCTTCATAGAATGAATTAGGGAGAGTTCCCTCTTTCTCTATCTTGTGGAATAGTGTCAAAAGGATTGGTACCAATTCTTCTTTGAATGTCTGGTAGAATTCTGCTGTGAATCTGTCTGGTCCTGGACTTTTTTTGTTAATTTTTAAATTACCATTTTAATCTCGCTGCTTGTTATTGGTCTGTTCAGGGTATCTAATTCTTCCTGATTTAAGCTAGGAAGGTTGTATTTTTCTAGGACTTTATCCATCTCTTCTAGGTTTTCTAGTTTATGTGGGTAAAGGTGTTCATAGTAGCCTTGAATAATCTTTTGTATTTCCGTGTTGTCAGTTGTAATATCTCCCATTTCATTTCTTATTGAGGTTGTTTGGATTTTCTCTCTCCTTTTCTTGGTTAATCTTCCTAATGGTCTATCAGTTTAATTTACCTTTTCAAAGAACCAGCTTTTTGTTTCATTTATCTTTTGCATTTTGTTGTTGTTTCAATTTTATTTAGTTCTGCTCTGATCTTGGTTATTTCCTTTCTTCTGCTGGGTTTGGGCTTGGGTTTGGTTTGTTCTTCTTTCTCTAGTTCCTTGAGGTGTGGCCTTAGAATGTCTGTTGTGCTCTGTTAGGCATTTAGGGCTATGAACTTTCCTCTTAGCACCGCCTTTGCTGTATCCCAGAGGTTTTGATAGGTTGTGTTATTACCGTCATTCAGTTCAAAGAATTTTTAAATTTCCATCTTGATTTCATTTTTGACCCATAAGCAGGTTAATTTTCATGTATTTGCATGGTTTTGTAGGTTTCCCTTTTGGAGTTGATTTACAGTTTTATTCCACTGTGGTCTGAGAGAGCGCTTGATATAATTTCAATTTTCTTGAATTTATTATGGCTCGTTTTGTGGCCTATCATATGGTCTATCTTGGAGAAAATTCCATGCACTGCTGAATGGAAAGTGTCTCCGATTGTTGGATGAAATGTTCTGTATATATCTATTAAGTCCATTTGTTCCAAGGTATAGTTTAAATCCATTCTTTGTTGACTTTCTTTCTTGATGACCTGTCTAGTGATGTCAGTGGAGTACTGAAGTCTCCCACTATTATTGTGTTGCTTTCTATCTCATTTATTAGGTCTGTTAGTAATTGTTTTATAAAATTGGGAGCTCCAGTGTTAGGTGCATATATGTTTAGGATTGTGATCTTTTCCTGTAAGACAAGGCCTTTTATCACTATATAATGTCCCTCTTTGTCTTTTTTAACTGCTGTTGCTTTAAAGTTCATTTTGTCTAACATAAGAATAGCTACCCCTGCTCACTTTTGGTGCCTATTTGCATGAAATGCCTTTTTCCCCCCCTTTACTTTAAGTTTGTGTGAGTCCTTATGTGTTAAGTGAGTCTCTTGAAGTCAGCAGATAGTTGGTTGGTGAGTTCTTATCCATTCTGTGGTTCTGTATATCTTTTTTTCTTCTTTTTTTTGAGATGGAGTTTCACTCTGTCACCAGGCTGGAGTGCAGTGGTGCAATCTTGGCTCACGGCAACCTCTACCTCCCAGGTACAAGCGATTCTCCTGCCTCAGCCTCCTAAGTAGCTGGGATTACAGGCACCCGCCACCACGCGCAGCTAATTTTTATATTTTTAGTACAGATGGGGTTTCACCAAGTTGGCCACAATGGTCTCGATCTCTTGACCTCGTGATCCACCTGCCTCGGCCTCCCAAATGCTGGGATTACAGGCGTGAGCCACTGCACCTGGCCAGTTCTGTATCTTTTAAGTGGATCATTTAGGCTATTTATATTCAATGTTAGTATTGAGATGCAATGTACCATTCCATTCATCATGCTATTTGTTGCCTGTGTACTGTGGTTTTTTGTTTTTGCTTTTTAAATTGTATTTTTGTTTTATAGGTCCTGTGAGATTTATGCTTTTAAAGAGGTTCTGTTTTGATGTGTTTCCAGGATTTGTTTCAAGATTTAGAGCTCCTTTTAGCAGTTCTTGTAGTGGTGGCTTGGTAGTAGCAAATTCTCTCAGCATTTGTTTGTCTGAAAAAGACTATCTTTCCCACATACATGATGCTTAGTTTCACTGGATACAAAATTCTTGGCTGATAATTGTTTTGTTTGAGGAGGCTGAAGACAGGGCCCCAATCCCTTCTAGCTTGTAGGGTTTCTGCTGAGAAATCTGCTGTTAGTCTGATAGGTTTTCCTTTAAAGGTTACCTAGTGCTTTTGTCTCATAGCTCTTAAGATTCTTTTCTTCGTCTTAACTTTAGATAACCTGATGACAATGTGCCTAGGTGATGATATTTTTGCGATGAATTTCCCAGGTGTTCTTTGTGCTTCTTGTATTTGGATGTCTAAGTCTCTAGCAAGGCTGGGGAAGTTTTCCTCAATTATTCCCCCAAATATGTTTTCCAAATTTTTAGATTTCTCTTACTCCTCAGGAACACCAAATATTCTTAGGTTTGGTCATTTAACATAATCCCAGACTTCTTGGAGGCTTTATTCATATTTTCTTATTCTTTTTTCTTTGTCTTTGTTGGATTGGGTTAATTTGTAGACCTTGACTTCGAACTCTGAATTTCTTTCTTCTACTTGTTCAATTCTATTGCTGAGATTTTCCAGAGCATTTTGCATTTCTATAAGTGTGACCAATATTTCCTGAAGTTTTGATTTTTTTTTTTATGGTTATCTATTTCCTTGAACATTTCTCCCTTCACTTCTTGTATCGTTTTTTGGATTTCCTGGCATTGGGCTTCACCTTTCTCTGGTGCCTCCCTGATCAGCTTAATAACTAACCTCCTGAATGCTTTCTGGGGTAAATCAGAAATTTCTTCTTGGTTTGGATCCATTGCTGCTGACCTAGTGTGATTTTGCGGGGGTGTTAAAGAGCCCTGTTTTGTCATATTACCAGAGTTGGTTTTCTAGTTGCTTCCCATTTGGGTAGGCTCTGTCAGAGGGAAGGTTTAGGGCTGAAGGCTGTTGTTCAGATTCTTTTGTCTCACAGGGTGTTCCCTTGATGTAGCACTCTCCCCTTTTTCCTATGGATGTGGCTTCCTGAGAGCCGAGCTGCAGTGATTGTTATCTCTTTTCTGGGTCTAGCCACCCAGCAAATCTACCAGGCTCCAAGCTGGTACTGGGGGTTGTCTGCACAGAGTCCTGTCATATGAACTGTCTATGGGTCTCTCAGCCATGGATACCAGCACCTGTTCCGGTAGAGGTGGCAGGGGGGTGAAATGGATTCTGTGAGGATTCTTGGCTTTGGTGGTTTAATGTTCTATTTTTGTGCTGGTTGGCCTCCTGCCATGAGGTGGCTCTTTCCAGAGGGCATCAGCTGTGGTAGTATGGAGAGGAACTGGCAGTGGGCAGGGCCCTAGAACTCCCAAGAGTATATGCCCTTTGTCTTCAGTTACTAGGGCGGGTAGAGAAGGACTAGCAGGTCGGGGAAGGGCTAAGCATGTCTGAGCTCAGACTCTCCTTGGGCAGGTCTTGCTGCAGCTGCTGTGGAGGATGTGGGTGAGGTTCCCAGGTCAATGGAGTTGTGTACCTGGGAGGATAATGGCTGCCTCTGCTGAGTCATGTAGGTTGTCAGCAAAGTGAGGGAACGCCAGCGGTCACAGGCCTCACTCAGCTCCCACACAATCCGAAAGGCCAGTCTTACTCCCACCGTGCCCCCCTCCCACCAAAAGCACTGCATCTATTTCTGTTTCCAGACAGTGGGCAAGCAGTTGTGTCCTCAGTATTTCTATTTCCTACAAATTGGCAGCTGGATCCAGAGGTAAACAATAGATTTAGAGGCTTAATAAAACCTACATTCACTCTGATCTGCATTTTTTTTTGTTTTTTTTTTTTTTTTTGGAGACAGGGTCTCATTCTGTTGCCTGTGCAGTGGCACAATCACAATCACAGCTCACTGCAGCCTCTCAACGTCTCTGGACTAAGCAATCCTCCTACATCAGCCTCCCAAGTAGCTGGGACCACAGCATGCACCACCTGCAAAGCTAATTTTTTTTTTTTTTATAGAGACAGGATCTCGTGTGTTGCCCAGGTTGGTCTCGAACTCCTGGGCTCAAGTGATCCTCCTGCCTCAGCCTCCCAAAGTGCTTGGATTATAGGCGTGAGCCACAATGTCCAGCCCAATCTGCTTGTTAACACTCCACTGTTAAGCCTAAGAAGATAGCCAAAGATTGCCAAACATTTTAAGACAGCATCTAATATGACAGGGATCTAAATAATACAGAAGCTTGGAAAGTTAGAGCACATAGAGAAGAAAACTTCTATTATTAATTTGTCCAAGCTCAAAGAAATAACAGAAGACACTGCATCCAGGAAACAAGCACAGGATGCTATAGATAAGGAATATTTAGAAAAGGAACTCTCAGAAAGTAAAAAATAAGTAGCTAAAATTAAAGACGCAAATATAGTTTGAAGATAAAACTGGGGAAATCTCCCAGAAAGTAGGACCAAAAAGAGAGAATGAGAGATTTATGGAATCCACCAACAGATGAAAAAAGACCTAAATCAAAGACTACCACAATAAAATGTTATAACAATGAAAGCAAAGAAAATGTCCTGAGCACTTCCAGAGGCAAATACACACACACACAAATAAAATACATTTTATTTAAAACTTCTTAAGCACAACACTGAAAGACTTAAGACAATGAAACAATTCTTTCAAAATTCTGAGGAAAATGTTTCCAAGCTAGTATTCTGTCTTAGTCCATTTCCTGCTATTATAAAGAATACCACAAACTGGGTAATTTATAAAGAAAAGAGATTTATTTGCTTCATGGTTCTGAAGGCTGAGACATAGTACCAGCATCTGCTTGGCCATTTGGTGAGGGCCTTCTTTTTGCATCATCCCATAGCAGAAAGCAGAAAGGCAAGCAAACTCCACCCTCATAACCTAATCACCTCTTAAAAGTACCACCTCTAATACTATCACAATGGCAATTAAATTTCAACATGAGTTTTGGAGGGGGTACTTAAACCATAGCATATTCTACACTCAGTCAATTTAGTATATGGGAAATTAAAACATCTTCAAATACTGAAGGTCTCAAATATTTTGTCTCCCAAACACATTTTTTCAGAAAGTTACTTGAAGATGTACTCCACCAAATGAAGTCATAAACCATGAAAAGGAAGACATGAGATCCATGGAAGAGAGGATCCAACATATTAGACAGGCAAAGAAAATCCACAAGATGATACCGCCCCTAAACAACAGCTATGCAGCAGAAAACAATCAGTCAAGATTGGAACAGATCAGAAGACTCCAGGAAATATTTATTCAAGATAAGAAAATGATAAATTACTCAATGTTTCTGAATGATATGAACAGGGTATTTATACAACTGAGAATGGTTCAGAATTAATGAATTAGTGTTGAGAACACAGATAACTAATTAAATGAACGAGAAATAGAATTATCAATTCCAGGAAAAACAAAATACTGTGCAGGCAAGGAAAAGTAACTATCAAATCCTACATAGTTTAGCTGTGAATTATATTTATGTAATTGTCATAATGTAGTTAATGATTATGATATAACTATATTGGAGGATGGCAGGATGGGAAGTATGCTTGCATACAGCAATGTAGGGTGCTGGTCAAAGAGAGGTAAATCCTCCTCTTCCTTAGTGAGAAGTCAATACATGAGGCCTAATTCTGAAAAATCAAGAAATATGATAAATTAGAAATAAGGGGGCTAATACCAAATGAATCAGAGATTAAAGTGATTCTCTTTGAGAAATAGGAAATGACTCTCCAAATAATGTTAATATATAACTGATAAATAGAAAAGCTAAATTTAAACAAACACTATTAGGTTGGTGCAAAAGTAATTGTGGTTTTTGTGATTAAAAGTAACAGTATTGCTGGAGCTATAGATAGTAGACACTCTTTCAAAGACAGCTGAACATATTTTATGCTACTATAGTTTTCTCTTTCATTGCTTTCAGGTTGTAGCTTAGGTCACATTTCTCACTCACAGGAGTGAGTGAGTGGAAAATTGTAAAGCAAAGCAGGATTACTATGGAAGGTAGCACTCCAAAGTATCCTGTAGGAATACATCCCCATCCCTAGCCCCAACCTGCCCCAACTATGGATCAAAGATTAAAGGCTGGGAAAACCAGCCTTAGAACTGACATCAAGTGCATACGTCAAGAGACTGGTCAGGACAGACCATGGACTATGGGCCTAGAGCATAAAAGCTGCCAGCTATGGAGCAGCAATGGCCACAAGGGATTAATCTGAGCTCAGTACAACTTGACCACAGAGAAAGGTGAGATTAAAATGAGTCAGACCCTAGTACCATGGGAAAATTTCATGGTTGCTTGGCAGCTCCTTAATAACCTATGGGCACAAATATTTACTTCTAACTGACCCCTTAACTAAGGGGATTAAAGTGTCTGATGTATATAAAATACAATCGGCACAGCAGCACTGCTTTTAGAACAAGTATTCACTCTCTATGTTCAGCAATATAGATCAGAGTTAACATTTTGTGAACAAACCAGAAATCATACTGCTCAGAACCCATATGTTTCAGATCAAAATGAATAAATTTGAAAATAGGACTTGAAAAATAAGGCTCAGAATGTATATCAGCAAAGTGGAAAAGACCGGAATACGAAACATAATGCTTCCAGCACTGGGAGGACCCCAGATACAGGGAGGACCCCAGATACAATACACTAGCATTCCTTATCAAGAGTAAGGGAAATAGGCTGGGTGCAGTGGCTCACACCTGTAATCCTAGCACTTTGGGAGGCCAAGGCAGGAGCCTAGAAATTCAAGACCAGCCTGGGCAACACGGCAGAACCCTGTCTCCACAAAAAAAAAAACAAAAATTAGTTAGGCACGGTGGCGTGTGCCTATAGTCCCAGCTATGTAGGAGGCTGAGGGGAGATGATTGCTTGAGCCCAGGAGGCAGAGGTTGTAGTGAACTGAGACTGCACCACTGCACTCCAGCCTGGGCGACACAGCCAGACCCTGTCTCCAAAAAAAAAAAAAAAAAAAAACAGAATGGAAATAATATTTACTAAGTACTTACTATATGCCAGGTTTACACCAGTACCTTAACGCTATTTCATTTAACCCTTACAATAAGTGTAGGAAGGGTTATTCTCTTTTCCAGGTGAGGAAACAGGCTTAGAGAAAGGATATAATTTGCCAAAAGCACGATTAGTTACAGAACTGGAACTTGAAACCAGAACTATCTGGCTCCAAAGGCCTTATCTTTCCATTAACCTCCCTGCAAAATACGTGAAACCCTATACTGAGATGTTTCACATCTATGAAAGGGCGCTAAGAATTAGTAACATAATCACCTTATAGTAGATGAGCAGTATAAGACATCACTCAAAATTCCAGTAAAGATATACATGAACAAGATTCCTATCTTCCCCCTGGCAAAAGCAGTAGGTATTAATTTCAAATATGCCCACAGATACTTACATAATATGTGCGTCAGCTAAAATGATTTAAAGATGAGGCATAGATTTCCATCACTCTCAGGAAGAAGAAATTCTCTCTTCAGAATATATTCTGAACACTACATCGCCACCATTCACTTGAAGCCTTTATCACTCAAAAGCTTTCAGAGGAGGAAACCAATATTAAACATTCTTATTTAGACTAAATTAAAAATGATTTACTTACTCTTGAAGAGGCTTCTAATTAAAAGAGTAAAAAATCGCTTTGACAAACATCACACTAGATGACATATGACTAGTCACTACAAGACTAAACATTGTACCCCTTAGTGTAGGTAGGGGGAAATTTTGTTCTCCAATGCTGTGTGCCCCAGGTTGTTTCCTCAACCAAAATTCAGAAACCTTCTCCCATCATTGCTATCCTCCCTTTGTTTTTACCAACTTAACTGAGGTGTAACTCATTCATTTAAAGTGTATCTGAATTGTGAAAACATATACACCCACGAAGCTGCTACCAGAATCAAGATACAAACTACTTCCACCACCTATAAAAGTTTTCTCATGCACCTTGTAGTCCACCCCTGCCTTCACTCCCAGGCCCAGACAACTGTTGTTCTGCTTTCTGCTATGGTAGATTAGTTTGCATCTTCTAGAATTTTATATGACTGGAATCACGCAATATGAATTCTGATATGGTTTAGCTGTGTTCCCACCCAAATGTTATCTTGAACTGTAGTTCCCATAGTCCCCACATGTCGTGGAAGGGACCCAGTGGGAGGTAATTGAATCATGGGGGTAGTTACCTCCATGCTGTTCTCGTGATAGTGAGTTCTCACGAGATCTGATGGTTTTATAAGGGGTTTTCCCTGCCTACACTCAGCACTTCTTGCTGCCACCATGTGAAGAAGGACATGCTTGCCATGCTTCCCCTCTGTAAGTTTCCTGAGGCTTCCCCAGCCCTGCGGAACTATGAGTAATTAAACCTCTTTCCTTTATAAATTACCCACGAGGTCAATAGTTCAAGACCAGCCTGGCCAACATGGTGAAACCCCGTCTCTATTAAAAATACAAAAACTAGCCAGCGTGGTGGTGAGCACCTGTAATCCCAACTACTCGGGAGGCTGAGACAGGAGAATTGCTTGAACCCAAGAGGCGGAGGTTGCAGTGAGCCAAGAACACACCACTGTACTCCAGCCTGGGTGACAGAACAAGACTCCATCTCAGGAAAAAAAAAAAAAATTACCCACTGTCAGGTATGTCCTTATAGTAGCATGAGAACAGACGAATACATACTCTTTTTTGAATCTGGCTTCTTTCACTCAGCATAATTATTTTGCAATTTATCTATGTGTATAATAGTTGTTTTGTATTCCTAAGTAATATTTTATTGTATGGATAGATTATATTTTGTTTATCCATTCTCTTATTAATGAATATGTGGATTGCTTACAATTTTGGCTATTATGAATAAAACTGCTATGAACAATAATATACAAATCTTTGTGTGAACACGTATTTTTATTTATATTGGGAAAATATGTAGGAGTAGAATGGCTGAATTTTATGTTAAGTGTATGTTCAACTTTTTAAGAGAATGCCAGTTTTGCAGTTTGTAACATTTTACATTCCCACCGGCAACAAAGTTCTAGTTGCTCCATATCCCCAATTGGTATTGTCAGCCTTTTTCCTTTCAGCCATTCTAATGGATATCTGGTAGTATCTCACTGTGGTTTTACTTTGCATTTCCCTGGTGACTAAAGCTACTGAGCATCTTTTCACATACCTACAATTACTCAGATATCTTTTGTGAAAGGTCTATTCAAATCATTTGGCCATGTTTTATTTTGTTGTCTTATTATTCGTTTTAGGAGTCTGTTATATATTCTGGTTAAAAGTCCTTTTTCATGTATATATGTATATATATAGTTTCACCTAGTCTGTGACTTTCTTTTTCATTTCCTTTTCTTAATGATATCTTCCAAAGAGCAAAATTTCTTGATTTTTATAAAACCCAATTTACCATTTTTTTTCTGTATGGTTTATGTTTTTGGTGTCTTATCTAAGGAATCACTGCCTACCCCAAAGTCACTTTTGTCCTACATTTTCTTCCAGAAGTTCTATAGTTTTAGTTTTTAGATTTATGTCGTATCCATTAAAATTAATTTTTTTGTATGGTGTGAAGTAGGGATTAAGGTTCATTTTTTTCCCACGGCTATCCAGTTGTTTCAACCCCATTTGCTCAAAGTCTTTCCTTTTCTTCACTGAAATTGCCTTGGCACCTTTGTCAAAAATCAATTGACCATACTTGTGTGGCTCCACTTCTGGGTTCTCTCTTTAGTTCCACTGATCTATATATCTATCCTTTCACCAATACCACACTGTCTTGATTACTGTCACATCATAGTTCGTCTTAAAATCAGGTAGTATAATTTCTCCAATTTTGTTCACCTTTTATAAAACTGCTTTGGCTAATCTCGGTGGTTTACATTACCACAAATTTTTAAATCAGCTTATCAATTTCTTTTTTTTTTTTTTTTTTTTTTTGGAGATAGAGTCTCACTCTGTTGCCCAGGCTGGAATGCAGTGGCATGACCTCAGCTCACTGCAATCTCCACCTCCAGGGTTCAAGCAATTCTCCTGCCTCAGCCTCCTGAGTAGCTGGAATTACAGGCACGTGCCACCATGCCCGGCTAATTTTTGTATTTTTAGAGAGATGGGGTTTCACCTTGTTGGTCAGGCTGGTCTCAAACTCCTGACCTCGTAATCCACCTGCCTCGGCCTCCCAAAGTTCTGGGATTACAGGCGTGAGCCACCACGCCCAGCCTCAATTTCTATTAAAAAAAAAAAAAAAACCTTCTGAAATTTGTATTTGAATAGTACTGAATTTATACACAGATCAAGTTAGAGAAAACTAACATGTTAACGATATTGAATCTTCCAACCCAAGAACATGGTAAATTTGTCTATTTAGATCTTTAATTTCTCTCCATCAATATTACCTGATTTTCAACATACAGGTTTTATACTTCTGTTAAATGTATTCCTAAATGTTATGGCTTTTAATGCTACTGTAAATGGAATTTAGTCCCATTTTCCTATTGTTTGCTGCCATTCCAGAAGCAGAACTCTCTGTCTTTGGTACAATTTATCTGGTAAAAGAGGGTAATTTCTACATGGAATTATTATTTCATAAACACATTATAGCCACATTATCTCAAAGTTAACCACTTTTGTTTTTGTTTTTAACGCAGTAAATATTTCTCCAGTGTCTACTATTATTTGAAAGTACCAAAACAAGGGAGGAGAAACATGGAACCATATAACAAATACTACATAAGCTCACAATCTAGTGGAAAAATGAGTAAATCATTTTAATATATGCAGTATATGCTATAACTAGAGAATGTATAAAATATTCAGGAAGTCTTAAAGGATCCAGAGAAGTTCACCAGAGGCATTCAGATAGAAGAAATACATTTTTCTACTATTGTATACTATCGGTTGTACTGAAAAGATATACAGATCAATTAACAATATTGAGTCTTCCAACCCAAGAACACAGTAAATGCTGTATAGATGCTATTTACTATTTCCTTTTTAAAAACACCTTTATTAGAATAAGTACTACATGAAACTACTCTTGAATATAGTGTAAGTGATCATATTAATATTTACTTTCTTAAATCCATGTACTTTCTTAAAAACAAGATTGCCACAAGAAAGAAATATGTTTGCTGAGATTTAAAAGTCTTTATGTTAGAAGAGAGAGTACCTCTTACCAAAATGAGCATGTTTCCTGTTGCTAGATTATGCTGGTAGGTATGCGGTGGCATCTATTTCAACTTAGATAATAACACAACTCTATAAGCACAAGCTGTTTCCAGTCGAAATTATTAGTCATGAACACCAAAATCTGAATGAGCTCTATCCAATCTCAAACTGCTTGCTGAGCAATTCCACAAGAGAATTTGATGGGGACAGCCAACTTTAGAGCCTAGAAAGTGATCACGTATTACAAGACGGTGGTTATGGGTACTAGGTAACACCATAAAAGCAGCACTGACCAACTGAAAGGCAAGAGATGATACTGATGCTTTCTTTGTCCTATTGAAATTTTTTTTCTATGACTGGCACTAACTCTGAGACATAAATCATATGAATACCTTGCTCAGTTGCAGATTCAGATTGAAACAAGGAGCTAAGTGCCAAGTTTTCATCCCTATGCCAAGTGTTTGAAAAGTAAGTTAGAAGCTGTAAATCTTATGTCTTTTCTACATATATATATCTAAATTTATTCTGTCTTGTATGTAAAGAGTTGTCTCAATATCTATAGAATATTATATTATGAACAAAAAAGAATTTCTAGACAGTTTAGAGACGCTTTACCCAAAAGAATCTAAAACATTCACGGACAGGTTTCTGGCTGTCTACTGTGAAACCCCTAAAAATGTAATATTCAATATGTGTACTTTTCTAGGTGGAAAGTCCACAGTTTCCAGTTTCTCCATGAGATCCATGAACTAAAATAGCTTTAAAAACACTATATTTAAAAGAAAAGAAAAGAAAAAGAGACCGGGTGTGGTGGCTCATGCCTGTAATCCCAGCACTTTGGGAGGCCAAGGCAGGTGGGTCACCTGAGGTCAGGAGTTCGAGACCAGCCAGGCCAACATGGTGAAACCCCGTCTCTACTAAAAATACAAAAATTAGCTGGGCATGGCGAAAGGCACCTGTAATCCCAGGTACTCATGAAGCTGAGGCAGGAGAATTGCTTGAACCCGGGAGGCGGAGGTTACAGTGAGCCAAGATCGTGCCATTGCACTCCAGCCTGGGCAACAGAGTGAAACTCTGTCAAAGAAAGAAAGGAAGGGAGAGGGGAGGGGAGGGGAGAACAAGAGGAAAGCAGAGGAGAGGAGAGGAGAGGAGAGGAAAGGAGAGGAGGAAGGCAGGCAGGCAGGCAAAAAAAAAAAAAACCATTATATTAAAGAGTTAAATGTTTTTAAAAAGAAAAAAGATGTAAACAATTAAAAATTAGGTAATCTCTGAAAGAGTACAGCAATGAAAGAAAACACAAAGGAAAACCATTTTACTATGTATTTCAAATAAAATCCTAAAATTAAAAGGTAAGTCAAAAACTAAGGATTTTTTCTTCTACTCTCTCCCCTTCTTGAAAGCGAAATATTTTATGGAAAATACACAACCATATATTACATTCACAGCAAAGTGTTTTTATAACTCAAGACAGGTGGAGATGTTATAAAGTAGGCATTCTGATTTACTGCTGATATAATTTTCCAAGTCTGGACCACGTCAATGGATATCAGGATGGAAGGGGTTAGAAGAACTCAAGGTTGCTTGGAAATTAGGCTTAATAAGATATGATTAATGAGTAAATGTACGGGATGGAAGAGAAGAAAGACTTGAGGATAATACTCAGGTCTCTGGCTTGATCCACTAAATAATTGAGAGTGAATATTAAGATTAAGAACACAGAAGAATTGCTGGTTGGTAGAGAAAGATGATGAGTTCCATTTTGTACATGTTGGATTTGAGGAATCTGTAGGATATTCAAGAAAAATACAGTTAAATATATGAATCCAAACTATAAAAAAAGCTAAAGTGAAGATATACTTGGATATTATAAGCATTTTTATAAAAACTATCTAGATTGCTAATGGAAACGTGTTGAATAAGAAGACAGCCCAGGACAGAACTTTGAGAAATCAACAGCTAAGAGACCAGCAGAGTAAAGGAGCACATGAAGGAAATCAATAAAGAAAATCAGAAAGAGGAAGAAAATCAGGAGTGAGATGTCATAGAACCCAAGGGGCAAAAACAGTTTTGGAATTCTTAAAGACAGAGAAGGGGGACTAACCTGTATTAAATGTCTACTAGATACAAAGTATTTCAAACACTTATACTTTAACAAGTATACTCCTCATTTTGAGCATTAGGAACCTATCATTCAGATAGTTTAAATAATTGTCCAAATAAAACTGTAAGTGCTAAAACAGAATTTTAATTCCAGTATTTCAAAATCCATGTTCATTCCACTGAAACTAACGGGAAGGACTGAGGAAGCACTCAGAAAGATTTGGATGGTCAAGCTCTGACTTAAATTGTGGTTGATTTCAGCACAACTGACTGCCAAAAGCCAGTTTTATCCTGATGTTATCACAGCACCTCAGCTAGGAAAAATTAAAATGCTAATAATTTTTAAAATCCAGATACTTCATAAATTAGTCAGATGTTCTTCAAAAAGGTGGGTAACTGTTGAAAGCAGAGTTACTTCCTCATTCAGAGAAGATAACAGAACACAGATGTCTTATGCCACAATGGATTGACAATTAGAGCACCTGAGTTCCCAAGAACATTAGCAAATTCAGAAACTCCTGTATAAATCTTTTTTTTTTTTTTTTTGAGATGGAGTCTCACTCTTGTCGCCCAGCCTGGAGTCCTATGGTGTGATCTCAGCTCACTGCAACCTTTGCCTACTGGGTTCAAGCAATTCTCCTACCTCAGCCTCCCAAATAGCTGGGATTACAGGTGCCCACCACCATGCCCAGCTATTTTTGTATTTTTAGGAGAGACAGGGTTGCACCATGTTGGCCAGGCTGGTCTCGAACTCCTTACCTCTGGTGATCTGCCCACCTCAGCCTCCCAAAGTGGTGGGAGGCATGAGCCACCGCGCCCGACCTCCTGTATAAACTATTAATAGCTACTGTACCATCAGCCACAGAATAGGTTGCAGAGGGATGCTCCAAGACCAAAGAAACAAAAAGCGCCTATGGGAGTATAATTACTGTGTCTCCACGCACAATAAAGATTAGCCGGTTGTTCAAAAACCTTTTTTTTAATGTCATGCCCAAGAACAGTTGGGGAACATCCAAATCCAATCACAATGAATGGCAGTATTCCCAGGATGGAATAACTAAAATGCAACTGACAGGAAATATAGATCATCAGTAGTATAGTAACCCATCAAGCTAAATGCATAAATGGCATCCAGCACGTGGGAAATTTTGCTCTGACCAGCATGATCAAGCAAGCAGGTATATTTCTGTGGAAATGGCATCTGAGCCATCACAGAACAATACTCTGACAATATCATTCAACTACACTCCCCTTGCTTGTGTTGCATGATTAGACAACTGTCTGGTTAAAATTTAGGCTGTTGTAGAAAACCAAGGTCTGAGTATGCATATGTTCTCTCAAACTCTCTTCCCTTTCACCTCAGCTTTCTTGAGGCCACTAAGTTTTGTCAAAATCAATTGATTTTCTTATGTCATAATGCCAGACACAGAGCAAGGCAAGGAAAATAAAAAATAAAGACGACCTTCAATCGAAACACACAATCCAATGGAAACAAGTAAAGCCTAAAAAGGTATTTTTCTCCCCACAAGCCAATGCACCTTCTCTCTTTGGTAAGCAGTGGTAAAAATGTCATAGAATAGTATGCAATACTCTTCATATCAAAGAAACCCAGCCACTATAACAACCACACAGAAGTCACTATCAAGAGAATGGGTATCAGCTGTAATTCCCCAAACTGAAGTATAAACATTAATATAAGAAATAACTCTAATGGAGGAGAGGACAAGGAAAACTTCTTGGATGATATGGTATTTGAGAGTAGCCTTGAAAACTAAGATTTCAATAAGCAAGAAAAGCTCTGTCAGGAAAGAAGGGTCTCCAAGGTTGAAGAAACATTGATTTAGTAAGTCAACAAATATTTATTGTGCAAGTATGTGTAGATCACTGTGTTCAGCACTTTGAGTTACCATGAACCAGACTCTAAGGCTTATATTTCATTGGTCAGCTTTCAGTCACATAGCCACACTTAGCTTTAAGGCAGTTTGGGACATGTTTTTTGTTTTTGTTTTGGTATCCATGTATCAAACTAAAAATTTGCAGATGACATCACTGTATATTTAGAAACCCCATCATCTCAGCCCCCAATCTCCTTAAGCTGACTTCAGCAACTTCAGCAAAGTCTCAGGATACAAAATCAATGTGCAAAAACCATAAGCATTCCTATACACCAATAATAGACAAACAGCCAAATCATGAGTGAACTCCCATTCATAATTACTACAAAGAGAATAAAATACCTAGGAATACAACTTACAATGAACGTGAAGGACCTCTTCAAGGAGAACTACAAACCACTGCTCAACAAAATAAAAGAGGACACAAACAAATGTAAAAACATTCCATTCTCATGAAGAATCAATATCGTGAAAATGGCCATACTGCCTAAGGTAATTTATAGATTTAATGCTATCCCCATCAAGCTACCACTGACTTTCTTCACAGAATTAGAAAAAACTACTTTAAACTTCATATGGAACCAAAAAAGAACCCACATAGCCAAGACAATCCTAAGCAAAAAGAACAAAGCTGGAGGCATCATACTACCTGACTTCAAACTATACTACAAGGTTACAGTAACCAAAACAGCATGGTACTGCTACCAAAACAGATATATAGACCAATGGAACAGAACAGAGGCCTCAGAAATAACACCACACATCTACAACCATCTGATCTTTGACAAACCTGACAAAAACAAGCAATGAGGAAAGGATTCCTTATTTAATAAATTGTGCTGGGAAAACTGGCTAGCCATATGTAGAAAGCTGAAACTGGATCCTTTCCTTACACCGTACACAAAAATTAACTCAAGATGGATTAAAGACTTGAATATAAAACCTAACACCATAAAAACCCTAGAAGAAAACCTAGGCAATACCATTCAGGACATAGACATGGGCAAAGAATTCATGACAGGAACACCAAAAGCAATGGCAACAAAAGCCAAAATAGACGAATGGGATCTAATTAAAGAGCTTCTGCACAGCAAAAGAAACTATCATCAGAGTGAACAGGCAACCTACAGAATGGGAGAAAATATTTGCAATCTACCCATCTGACAAAGGGCTAATATCCAGAATCTACAAAGAACTTAAACAAATTTAGAAGAAAAAAACAACCACATCAGAAAGTGGGCAAAGGATATTAACAGACACTTCTCAAAAGAAGACATTTATGCAGCCAACAAACATACGAAAAAAATGTTCATCATCACTGGTCATCAGAGAAATGCAAATCAAAACCACAATGAAATACCATCTCATGCCAGTTAGAATGGCGATCATTAAAAAGTCAGGAAACGTGGCTCACGACTGTAATCCTAGCACTTTGGGAGGCCGAGGAGGGCGGACCACGAGGTCAGGAGATCGAGACCATCCTGGCTAACAGGTGAAACCCCATCTCTACTAAAAATACAAAAAAAAAAAAAAAAAAAAAAAAAGGCCAGGCGTGGTGGCAGATGCCTGTAGTCCCAGCTACTTGGGAGGCTGAGGCAGGAGAATGGTGTGAACCCGGGAGGTGGAGCTTGCAGTGAGCCGAGATCGCGCCACTGCATTTCAGCCTGGACGACAGAGCGAGACTCCGTCTCAAAAAAAAAAAAAAAAAAAGAAAAAAGTCAGGAAACAGATGCTGGAGAGGATGTGGAAAAATAAGAACTCTTTTACACTGTTGGTGGGTGTGTAAATTCCTTCAACCATTGTGGAAGACAATGTGGCAACTCAAGGATCTAGAACCAGAAATTCCATTTGACCCAGCAATCCCATTACATTATACCCAAAGGATTATAAATCATGCTACTGCAGGGCCGGGCACAGTGGCTCACGCCTGTAATCCCAGCACTTTGGGAGGCCGAGGCGGGCGGATCACAAGGTCAGGAGATCAAGACCATCCTGGCTAACATGGTGAAACCCAGTGCCTACTAAAAATACAAAAAACTAGCCGGGTGTGGTGGCAGGTACCTGTAGTCCCAGCTACTCAGGAGGCTGAGGCAGGAGAATGGCAACCCGGGAGGCCGAGCTTGCAGCAAGCCCAGATTGCACCACTGCACTCCAGCCTGGGCAACGGAGCAAAACTCCATCTCAAAAAAAAAAAAAATCATGCTACTATAAAGACACATGCACACGTATGTTTACTGCGGCACTGTTCACAGTAGCAAAGACTTGGACCCAACCCAAATGTCCATCAATGATAGAGTAGATTAAGAAAATGTGGCACATATACACCATGTAATACTATGCAGCCATAAAAAAGGATGAGTTCATGTCCTTTGCAGGGACATTGATGAAGCTGGAAACCATCATTCTAAGCAAACTATTACAAGGACAGCAAACCAAACACCGCATGTTCTCACTCATAGGTGGGAGTTGAACAATGAGAATACATGGACACAGGGCGGGGAACATTACACATCGGGGCCTGTCAGGGGGTTGGGGGCTAGGGAAAGGATAGCATTAGGAGAAATACCTAATGTAAATGACGAGTTGATGCGTCCAGCAAACCAACATGGCACATGTATACCTATGTAACAAACCTGCACATTGTGCACATGTACCCTAGAACTTAAAGTATAATTTTAAAAAAACAGGGAGTTCTATTATTATGAAGGAAAGGAATAATGGACCTTGGAAAACAACCAGCAGTCTCTGCTACCTAGGAAACAGGTCATTGAAAACAGAAATAAGCCAAAAGAAATTTCTAGGATGGTGGTGAAGGAAAGTCCCACTTTAAAAATTGTGCAGCACACTAAAAACCATTCAGTCTGTACTGGAGCAGGTGGATGGGGAGTAGGCAAGAGGGGGTACTAAAAAGTGTATCTCAAACAAACAAAAACTGATAGACCATGGTATTGAGAGAAATTCTAGAGTGCTGTTGAGTTTGAAGACAGAATAATAATAGACACATTTCAAACTACACAAATATAAAACAAAGCAATTATTAATGCCAGAAAATCTCCAAAAATGAGTATGGGAGGAAACATGATTATAGGATACTCCATGCCTCAACTGTTGTGGTAGCTCATCTCCAAAGACGGCCCTCAACACTACCTGATCTTTATACTCCCTTCTAACCACCTCACTCTCTCACTTTCCATAATGACAAATTCAAACCTCCTCTACTCTCCTCAAACACCAGTGCCTTTCCTTTGCCACACCAAAAGCCAGCAAGTAATTTCTTAGAGAAAATAAAAGTCATCATTTGAGGTTGGTAATCGTGAATTTAGCATAAAACCAAACTGCCCTTTTTTATGACTTTCTAACTTAGCCCTTACATTTTCTACAGGAACAAAATCAAAAGTTTATCATGTAAATTATGGTTTTACCAAACAACTGTGATAAAAATGCAAGGGAGAAAAGGATTGTAGGGCATTGCCAAAGTGTGTTACTGACTAACATGCTATCATCAGTAGAGTGGATCATGATGTTTCACTGAACGTCCAGGCAATCAAGGTCCCTTTGGACTATACTGTGACAGAGGGCAGAAGAGTTGATACAGCCCTAGGGCACAACCATAAATGTATACTTTTGTCAATTCCAAGTGAATGTGAACTCCTTCTGATTCTCTTTCCTGTCAGGCAGGAACTGAAAGAAGGCATTCTCCATGTCAATAGTTGCTTATGAAGTACCACAGGCTGTGTTCATCTCATCTAGTCAAGATACCGTTTCTGGTACAGCAGCTGTGGCCAGGAAATTGCTTGATTAAATGTACTGTAATAGTTCACCATCACCTAGCACATTCCATCAGTCCTTTGCAAGGACAGTCTCATTAATTAAGTAGGAATATGATAGGAATCACCACACTTCAACCATTAAGTCACTGAGACTGACATTAATCTCTGCCATTCTACCAGGATATAGTATTATTTCCAATTTACTATCTTGCAGAGAAAGAGAAGGGTCAGTGGTTTCTATTTGTCTTTTCCTACCATGATAATTCTCTCTCCATAAGTCAAAGAACCAGTGTGATGGTTCTGCCTGTTATTAAATATGTCCATGCTGATTATGCATTCAGGAAGTGGGAAAATGACCACAGAGTATGTCTAGGGACACAGTGGACCGAACTGTAAAACAGATTTGGGCCAGCACTCCATTCATTACCCCATCTCCATATGCTCCCATTAACATCAGAGCCACTATGGTGTTTTGGGTACCCAAGTAACAATGTTAGCTTGACTGTATTCCCAAGAATCTTTGAAACACCTGGTTAGATTCCTTTCTCCAGTGTACTGTTACTTGGACAAGTGAGCATAGATTCCTTTGAGAAAGGTTGGACAGCTGCTCTGTGTACATTTGCTGTATTATTGCAGGGTTCTTCATGAAGGAGACCCTTCAACTGATTAGGTCTGGATCAGAGAACTGGTCCAAGTCTGGGAACTGAGCAAAAGATCATAATTTTTCATTACGGTAAACAGAATGATCCCCCTAGAGATGCCTATTCCCTAATCCTTGGATCCTGTGAATTTTACATGACATGGCTCGTGGGATTTTGCAAATATAACTAAGGTTATACACTTCAAAATATAGATTATCCTGGATAATCTGGCTAGACCCAGTATAATCACATGAACCCTTAAAAGCAAAGAAATTTTTTCTAGCTGGTCAGAAAACAGCAGCAGAAGGATAGAGTTCAACAGATTCAAAGCATGAGTGGGACTCAACCTGCCACTGCTAGTGGACTGAGCCTCCATGTTGCCCATGGAAACATGAGAAGGAATGCAGGCAGCCTCTAGAAGCAAAGACTGGCTGCCAGCTAACAGCAACAACAACAAAAACGGACCTCTCATATTTAAGAGATCCCGCTGATCTACATACTCTTCAACTTTGCAACTGAAATTGTAGTCCACAGACCAGTGGAATCAGCATCACTTGGAAATCTGTTAGAAATACAGCATCTCAGGCCCCACTCCAAATCTACTAAATCAAATGGTGCATTTAAAAAAAGATTCATAGGTAATTCCTGCTGATGTTGGAGAAGCCATGCCCTATATCAATTGATATTATCAGACTTATTAATTTTTGCCACTCAAATGTCAATTGAAATTTCACGTGGTCTTGATTTGCATATCTCTAGTGTGAACACAGGTTCAACATATGTTGGCTATGTGTTTCCTCTTCTATGAAACGCCTGTTTTTTATCTTTTGCCCATTTTCCTAACGGGTTATCCTTATTGATTTGTTGTTGCATTACATATTCTTGATACTGACTCTTTATTAGTTATCTATATTGCATAAACTTTTTATCAGTTTGTAATTAGTCTTTGCTATCTTTAAGGGATTTTTTGATAAATAAAAGGACTTAATTTTAATATAGTCAATTTGACCAAACTTTTCTTTTTTATGTTTAAGAACTCCCGCCACACCCCAGAATCAGAAAAATATTCACTTCCATATGTTCTACCAAGCATTTTATTCTGATATTTAAGTACTTTTTTCCATCTGGAATTTACCTTTGTGTATCATGTGAAGAACCAATTTCAATTTCTTCCCTACCTGATTTTTGCTTTATGTCCTCATCAATCCACAAAAGAACATTTCTTTTGAGTAGACTATTTTTTTTCAAATTATTATTATTTCAAGTTTTTAAGGAACAGGTGGTATTTGGTTACATGGATAAGTTATTTAGGTGTGATTTCTGAGATTCTGATGTATCCATCACCTGAGCAGTGTACACTGCACCCAGTGTGTAGTCTTTTGTCCCTCACTCCCCTCCCACCCTTCCCTGCAAGGCCCCAGAGTCCATTATGTCATTCCTAATGCCTTTGCTCCCACTCATAAGTGAGAACATATGATGTTTGGTTTTCCATTCCTGAGTTACTTCACTTAGACTAACGATCTCCAACTTTATCCAGGTTGCTGTGAATGCTGTTATTTCATTCCTTTTTATGGCTGAGTAGTAGTCCATGATATATATATATACCACATTTTCTTCATCTACTCATTGGTTGATGGGCATTTAGGCTGGTTCCATATTTTTGCAATTGTGAATTGTGCTACTATAAACATGCATGTGCATGTGTCTTTTTCATAAAATGACTTCTTTTCCTCTGGGTAGATACCCAGGAGCGGGATTGCTGGATCAAATGGTAGCTTTTGGTTCTTTAAAGAATCTCCATACTGTTTTCCATAGTGGTTGTACTAGTTTACGTTCCCACCAGCAGTGTAAAACTGTTTCCTTTTCACCATATCTACGCCAACATCTATTATTTTTTTATTTTTTAATTATGGCCATTCTTGTAGGAATAAGGTGGTATCATATTGTGGTTTCGAGTTGCATTTCCCTGATAATTAGTGATGTTGAGCATTTTTTCATATGTTTGTTGGCCATTTGTATATCTTATTTTTTATCTTTTTTGAGACAGGGTCTCACTTTATCACCCAGGCTGGAGTGCAGTGGTGCAACCTTGGCTCACTGCAACCTCTGCTTCCCAGGTTCAAGCAATCCTCCCAATCTCAGCCTCCCGAGTAGCTGGGATCACAGGCACATACCACCATGCCCAGCTAATTTTTTTTTTTTTTTTTTTTTGTATTTTTAGTAGAGACAGGGTTTCACCATGTTGGCCAGGCTGGTCTCGAACTCCTGACCTCAAGCGATCCACCAGCCTTGGCCTCCCAAAGTGCTGGGATTAGAGGCATGGGCCACTGCACCTGGCCCATTTGTGTATCTTCTTGTGGTAATTGTCTACTCATGTCCTCAGCCCACTTTATGATAGGATTATTTGTTTTTTTCTTGCTGATTTGAGTTCCTGTAGATTCTAAATATTAGCCCTTTGTCAGATGGATAGTTTCTGAATATTTTCTCCCACTCTGTGAGTTGTTTATGCTGCTGATTATTTCTTTTGCTGTGCAGAAGCTTTTTAGTTTAATTAAATCCCATCTATTTATCTTTGTTTTTGTTGCATTTGCATTTTGGTCCTTGGCCATGAACTCTTTAGGCCAAGGTCTACATGAGTTTTTCCGATGTTATCTTCTAGAACTTTAATGATTTTGGGTCTTAGATTTAAGTCTTTGATTCATCTTAAATTGATTTTTGTATAAGGTGAGAGATGAGAACCCAGTTTCATTCTTCCACATGTGGCTTGCCAATTATCTCAGCACCATTTGTTGAATAGGGTGTGCTTTCCCCCACTTTATGTTTTCATTTGCTTTGTCAAAGATCAGTTGGCTATAAGTATCTGGCTTTATTTCTGGGTTCTCTATTCGGTTCCATTGGTCTATATTTATACCAGTACCATGCTATTTGATAAGTATAGCCTGTAGTACAGTTTGAAGTCGGGTAATGTGATGCCTGCAGATTTGTTCTTTTTGCTTAGTCTTGTTTTGACTATGCAGGCTCTTTTTCGGTTCCACATGAATTTTAGGATTGCTTTTTCTAGTTCTGTGAAGAATGGTGATGATATTACGGCAGGAATTGCACTGAACTTAGAGATTGCTTTTGGCAATATGGTCATTTCCACAATATTGATTCTACACAGCCATAAGCATGGGATGTGTTTCCATTCGTTTGTATCATCTATGATTTCTTTCAGCAGTGTTTTGTAGTTTTCCTTGTAGAGATCTTATACTTCCTTGGTTAGGTATATTCCTAAATATTTTATTTTCTTTGCAGCTGTTGTAAAAGGGGTTAAGTTCTTGATTTGATTCTCAGCTTGGTCGCTGTTGGTGTATAGCAGTGATATTTATTTGTATATACTGATTTTGTATCCTGAAACTTTACTGAGTTCATTATCAGATCTAGAAGCTTTCTGAATGAGTCTTTAGGGTTTTCTAGGTATACGATCATATCATCAGCAAAGAGTGACAGTTTGACTTCCTCTTTACCAATGTGGATGCCCTTTCTTTCTCTTGTCTGATGGCTCTGGCTAGGACTTCTAGTACTGTGTTGAACAGAAGTAGTGAAAGTGGGCATCCTTGTCTTGTTCCAGTTCTTAAAGGAAATACTTTAAACACTTCCCCATTCAGTATAATGTTGGTTGTGAGTTTGTCATAGATGGCTTTTATTACCTTAAGGTATGTTCCTTCTGTACCGATTTTGCTGAGGGTTTTACTCATAAAAAGCTTCTGGATTTTGTCAAATGCTTTTTCTGCATCTATTGGGATGATCATTATTTTTGTTTTCACTTCTGTTTATGTGGTATATTGCATCTATTGGCTTGTGTATGTTACACCAACCTTGCGTCCCCATCATGAAATACACTTGATCATGGTGCATTATCCTTAATATGTTGTTGAATTCAGTTAGCTAGTATTTTGTTGTGGAGTTTTGCATCTATGTTTATTGGGGATATTGATATGCAGTTTTTTTTGTTGTTTTTGTTATGTTCCTTCCTAGTTTTGGTATATGGGTAATACTGGCTTCATAGTATGATTTAGGGAGGATTCTCTCTTTATCTTTTGGAATAGTTTCAGTAGGATTGGTACCAATGCTTTTCTTGTTGCCTGTGATGGAATCCAATGGTGTGATCTCAGCTCACTGCAACCTCCACCTCCTGGATTCAAGCAATTCTCCTGCCTCAGCCTCCCAAGTAGCTGGGATTACAGGCACCTGCCACCACATCCAGCTAATTTTTGTATGTTTAGTAGAGATGGGGTTTCACCATGTTGGCCAGGTTGGTCTCAAACACCTGACCTCAGGTGATCCACCTGCCTTGGCCTCCCAAAGTGCTGGGATTACAGGCGTGAGCCACCACACCCAGCCCCAATTCTTCTTTGAATGTCTGATAGAATTCAGTCATGAATCCATCTGGTCCTAGCCTTTCATTGTTGGCGATTTTTTAATTACTCTTAATCTCGCTACTTGTTATCGGTCTGTTCAGAATTTGTTTCTTCCTGGTTTAATCTACGAGGGTTGTATATTTCCAGGAATGTATCTATCTCCTCTAGGTTTTCTAGTTTGTGTGCATAAAGGTGTTCATAGTAGTCTTGAATGATCTTTATCCATTCTGCCATTCTGTATCTTTTAAGTGGACCATTTACACCATTTATAGTCAACTTCAGTATTGAGATGTAAGGTACTATTCTATTCATCATGCTAGTTGTTGCCTGAATACCTTGGGCTTTTTTTCATTGTGTTATTGTTTTATAGATCCTGTGAGATTTATGCTTTAAGGAGGTTCTATTTTGGTGTATTTCAAGATTTTCTTTCAAGATTTAGGACTCCTTTCAGCATTTCTTGTAATGCTGGCTTGGTAGTGGCAAATTCGCTCAGCATTTCTTTGTCTGAAAAAGACTTTATCTCTCCTTCATTTATGAAGCTTAGTTTCACTAGATATAAAATTCTTGGCTGATAATTATTTTGCTTAACGAGGCTAAAGAGAGGACCCCAATCACTTCTGCCTTGCAGGGTTTCTGCTGAGAAAACTGCTGGAAATCCGATAGGTTTTCCTTTATAGATTACCTGATGCTTTTGCTTTACAGCTCTTAAGATTCTTTACTTCATCTTGACTTTTGATAACCTGATGACCATGTGCCTAGGTGATGATGTTTTGTGAAGAATTTTCCAGGTGTTCTTTGAGGTTCTTGTATTTAGATGTCTAGATCTCTGGCAAGATCAGGGAAGTTTTCCTTGATTGTTCCCTCAAATAAGTTTTCCAAACTTTTAGATTTCTCTTATTCCTCAGGAACATCAATTATTCTTAGATTTGGTCATTTAACATAATTCCCAAATTTCTTGGAGGCTTTGTTCATTTTTTTATTCTCTTTTGTCTTTGTTGGATTGGATTAATTCAAAAGCCTGGTCTTTGGGCTCTTATGTTTTCTTCTATTTGTGCAATTCTATTGCTGAAACTTTCCAGTGTATTTAGCATTTCACTAAGTGTCTGTTTCATTTCCAGATTATGATTGTCTTTTCTTTATGATATCTATTTCTCTGGAGACTGTTTCATCCATATCCTGTATTTTTTTTTTTAATTTCTTTAAGTAGGTTTTCACCTTTCTCTGGTATCTTCTTGAGTAGCTTAAATAATCAACCTTTTGAATTCTTTCTCTGGCAATTCAGAGATTTATTCTTGGTTTGGATCCACTGCTGGAGAGCTAGTGTGATCTCCTGGGGATGCTATTAAAGAATCTTGTTTTGTCATATTACCAGAGTTACTTTTCTGATTTCTTCTCATTTGGGTAGATTGTTTCAGTGGAAAGATCTGGGACTCAATGGCTGCTGTTCAGGTTCTGTCCCATGGGGTGATCCCTTGATGTGGTTCTCTCCCCCTTCGTCTAGGAATGGGGCTTCCTGAGAGCCAGACTGCAGTGATTGTTACTGCCCTTCTGGGTCTAGCCACCCTTCAGGGCTACCAGGCTCCAGGCTGGCAATGGGGAATGTCTGCAAAGAGTACTGTGATGTGATCCATCTTCAGGTCTCCTAGCCATGGATACCAGCATCTGCTCCATTGGAGGTGGCAGGGGAGTAAAGTGGACTCTGTGGGAGCCCTTGGTTGTAATTTAGTGCACTGGTTTTCTTGAATGCTGGTTATGTTAGCAGTGAAGTTGTCACAAGGACAGACTCAGGACCTCTAGTTAGCTAGGGTGTGGCAGGTGGTAGAATTACCTGTTGTTTTCTCCTTCTCTGGGGCAGAGTTGTTCTGAGTTGCTGTAGTGGCTTGAGTTCATTGGCCTCTAGCGAGGAAGTGATGCTTTCAAGAGCTTGCCAGCTGCAGTAGTAGAAGGGAGATAAAATCTTGCCCTACTTTGGCCAGAATGAGTACTCAGGTTTCTCGGGTAATGGGCAGGGCCACAGAGCTCCCTAGAAATTACATCTTTTGATTTTGGCTACCAAGATGGGGAGAGAAAAACCATCAGGTGGGGGCAGGGTTAGGCAGGTCTGAGCTCAGATTCTCCTTGGGCGGGACTTGCTGTGGCCACTATGTAGTGGGAAAAGGGTGGCTCCCAGGCCAATTAAGTTATGTTCCCAGGGGGATTATGGCTGCCTCTGCTGCATCATACAGGTTGCCAGGGAAGTGGGGGAAAGCTGACAGTGACAGGCCTTACCCAACTCCCCCACAGTCAGCAAGACCAGTCTCACTCCTGCCGTGCCTCCCTAACCGCACTGGAGTTATATCCAGTCACCCAGCAAGCTGGGCTGAGATCTTGCCGCAAGCTACAAGCCTTCCTGCTGAGAAAGCAAGCAGGGCTCTCAGGCCTTGCCTCCCCACCTGCCCACACGTTCAGCTGCAGCTTCTGTGCTCATATATGCACTTCCCATTTGCCCCTCACCCCAGATGCTACTCAGGAAAGTTCATGCTTAGTCAAAATTATCACGAAATTCAGCTAGGAGGTTCCTTCACTCTGCAGCCTCTTCCCAATTCTGCTGGCTGCCTTCCCTTCCCCAAGGACCTCTGTGAGGTAACGCCAGGAATAGCTTCTGTGGGCTCGAGCTAAGGACTGGGAGTACCTACGGGGCTCCTCCTGCTGCTTCTTCTACTTTTATATTTCACTTGGCTCCCTAAATCCATTTTGTCATGCACGTCCATGTGAAGAGTCCACCAAACAGGCTTTGTGTGAGCAACAAGGCTGTTTATTTCACCTGCGTGCAGGCGGGCTGAGTCTGAAAAAGGAGTCAGCAAAGGGTGGTGGGATTATCATTAGTTCTTATAGATTTGGGATAGGAGGTGGAGTTAGGAGCAATTTTTTGTAGGCAGGCGGTGGATCTTGTAGTACATTCTCAAGGGTGGGAAGAATATTACAAATTACCTTCCTAAGGGCAGGGAAGGATATTACAAAGTACCTTTTTAAGGGCGGGGGAAGATATTACAAAGCATCTTCTCAAAGGTGCGGAGGGTGTATCATACGAAGTACATTCACAAGGGTGGGGGAATATCGCAAAGTATATTATCGCAAGGGCGGGGAGGGTGTATTGTCACAAAGTCAATTTATCAGTTAGGGTGGGGCAGGAACAAATCACAATGGTGGAATGTCATCAGTTAAGGCAGGAACTGGCTATTTTCACTTCTTTTGTGGATCTCCACTTGCTTCAGGCCATCTGGATGTATACATGCAGGTCACAGGGGATACGATGGTAGCTTGGGCTCAGAGGCCTGACACATTTCCCCAGTGGGTATGTGTGTTCGGAAGCCAACTTTTCCCCCCTCACACTTTGGGAACTCACAGTTTTTTGCTGTCCCACAGCATTTGCAGTGACAAGCCACTTCTTACAAAGGGTCTGTGAATTCTTTCAGTTTTTCTGATACGTTCCTGTGGTGGTTCTTGGAGTAAAAGTTCACAGTGTGAGTCTCCAGACCCTGTTCTGTCCATCTAAGCGGGAGCTGCACATTAGTCCTGTCTCCTATCTGCCATCTTTTCCAGCATCTCCCCCACAAAAACAATTCTTATTGAAGTTACCAATGATTTTCTTGTTAGCAATCCATCTTATATGCCTAGCAGTATTGATATCAAGAACTCCTTCCTTCAAGAAAAGTTTATTTCATCAGCTTCTAGCACTCAGCTTTCTCCTGATTTTCTACTTACTGCTCTAACTAATCCTTCTTAGACTCCTTTGCAGGCTCATCTATCTCTAACCCGTCAGTAAATGCTGCTGGTGTTCCTCAAGGTTCCATCCTATGCCCACACATAGAACAGTGCCTGACAATAGTAAATACTGAGTATTTGCGATTATCATCTAAACGCTCACTCTAAACTCTCTACCTAAGCAATCCCTTCCATTCCTTAGTGCTCAAAACTTTAGTAACTGTTTCTACACAGATGATATATTTCTTGCCCGGAATTCCCCTCTGAGTTTCTGACCCATACATACTTGATGTCTCCTATCCTATCTCCAAAGCACCTGAAATCAGCATGTTTAAAATTAAACTCATGATCTCCCTGCTGAATACCAACAAACCTGCTCTTATGCAGTGTTTTTTGCGAATGGCGCCACCACTCATCCAGATTTATACATCAGAAACACATTTCCTAGATTCAGTTCATCACAAAGTATTGTTGATTTCCTAAATCTCTTTTGACCACTTGTCTCCATTTCTATTCTCACTATCCTAGACTCAATTTTCCATTACCTCTCACATGAACTACTACAAACATGGGTCTTGCTGCACTATTTGAGCCCCTTTCAACCTTTTCTCCATACTATAGCTAGAATCATCTTTCCTAATGCATCATGTATCCTCCTACTTGAAATCTTTCAATACTTCTTAGGATAAAGTTCAAAACCCTTAACATGGCCTCCAAAGATCTGCATCATCTAGACCTACAGCCTCATCTCATACCCATGTTCTCCTCCTCTGCATTCCAGGCATCATGGCTGTTCAATTCCTGACTCACAATGTTCTTTGTCACCAAAAGATCTTTACCCATGCTGTTCCTTCTGAATGAAAGGCTTTACAGTCAGCCCTCTGTGTCTGTGTGATCACTTCCTTGGAGTCAACTAACTGCAGATCAAAAATATTTGGGGGAGGGGAGTGGCAAGATGGCTGACTAGAAGCAGCTAGTGTGTGCTGCTCTCACAGAAGGGAGACAGAGTGGCCAATAAACACTAGCTCTTTAACTAAACGGTCCAAGAGGACATGTTGGGATTCATCAAGGAAGCAATGTAGTCAACATAAAACAGAAAAAAGACAGGACAGCTGCCCACCTGGGATTGGCACAGTGCCAAGTGAGGCTCCCCCCTGCAGGAAAATGGTGAATAAGAGCCCCAGGAAACCATGTTTCTGCCATGAACCTTTGCAATTTCAGGCTCTGGAGACCTCCCCTGACCCCCTTCCCCTGTGGCCTCCAGGCTGACACAGAAAGCGTGTGAAGTGTGCCACTCAGGCACAAATGGAGTGCCAAGGGTCTTGGAACCGTGAGCACTCCTGCACCAGCAGCTGTAGCTTTGCCAACAAAGGAGGCCAGGATCTCACGCATACCCCCAGGAGAGAGGCTGCATCCACAGTACTGAGAAGCAGACGAACTACAGGCCTTGCCCCAACTACACCTCCCTAGGCAAAGCCCACTGGCCTGGGATCCCAGTGCAGCCAACCTACCCCTGCCTGAGCTCTCAGGCTGGTAGCAGCTCTGCAATTCCCTGGAACAGAGCTCCCAGGAGTAAAAGACAGGCCCGCCATTTTTGCTGCTGCACAGCCCCCACCCCAACTGCTATCAGAATCAGGAGGGAGCAAAGAGGTTAGGGACTATCTTGAGCCTCCAGCACAGCATAGCATGCCTTGCAGAAAAAGAGGCCACACTATTTTCCACGCAGGTCCCTCCTCCTGTTACTCCTCCTTGGGCAGGGCCTTCGGACTTGCCAACAAGCCCCCCTCCCTGCCCCCACACCCCAAGCACAGTCACCCCACCCCCACTGAGCTCTCAGCTGGTAGTAGCTCTGCACTTCCCTAGGATGGAGTTCCCAGTGGTAGCAGGCAGGCCCGCCATTTTTTGCCACTACTGCAACCCCTGACCCTACTGCCCTCTGGCTTGGAATGGAAAGAAGAGCTTAAGGACTATCACAGGCCCCCAGCACAGCACAGCTCCCTTATAGAAAAGCAACCAGACTGTTTTCCACACAGGTCCCTGTCCATGTGCTACTCCTTACTACACAGGGCCTCCTGGACTGGGCCCCCAGCACAGCCACCCAGCCCCCGCCTGATCAGTCAGTGGCAGCTCTGTGTTTGCCTGGTGGGGAAATCCCAGAGACAACCCTCTGCCACTGCGGCTTCAGCGGTACGGCCCTAGCTGCCCTTGGGCTGCAGAACGAACAAAGAGCCTGGTTGCTTCACTGGTACCTCCAGCATGTCGCAGCCACCACAGGGAGAGGAACCAGTCTCTCTTCCCTATGAGCCCCCACCACCTACTCTTCACCATGTAGGGCCTCTGGCTGTGGCCCCTAGAGCAGCTGCCCCACCCCCAGCTGAATATTCCCATTCTCAGTGGCTCTGCATTTCCCAGGGGCGGAGCTCCCACAGGCAACTGACAGCTCCTCTGCCACTGCAATGGTACTGCCCTTGCTAACTACCCTCAGACTGGGGAAGAAAGACCCTGAGTGCCTTACTCTCACCTCCAGCATGCAGCAGCCGCCCTATGAAGAGGCTAGTCCGTCTTCCCTGTGAGCCCCCAATTCCCCTGCTCTTCACCAGGCAGGGCCCCCCCAGCTTGGGCCCACAACACACTGGGATGATTATTCTGATTAACAATGGCTATGTATATCCCTGGGGTGCAACCGAAAGAGACACATGAAAAGCCCTCTACCACTGACACTGCCAAGGTCCCCCTCTCTGCTACCCCCAAGACGGAAAGAGAACAAAAATTCTGGCTTGCCCCAGGGCTGCAGTGCCAAGCCTGGGAGTACCAAGCTGAGGTCTGCAGCACTCAAGTGGGAGAGGAGCCCACACCCTCCTCTCCCACTTGAGAGGAGGCTCACTTGGAGCACTGAGAAGGTACATGACTGCAAATGGAAGGAAATACAAAGGAGCCACAGGGCTGAGCAAGAGCCTACCTACTGGCCAGTATGCTTAAACACATCACAGCCCAAACTTCAACACCAAAAATACTTTGCTAATATACCGCCTATGAAAACACAGACAAGAATTCAGCCACAAATAGACCAGGTGTGGTGGCTCACGCCTGTAATCCCAGCACTTTGGGAGACAGAGGCAAGCAGATCACTCAAGGTCAGGAGTTCAAGACCAGCCTGGCCACCATGGTGAAACCCTGTCTCTACTAAAAATGCAAAAATTAGCCAGGTGTGGTGGCACATGCCTGTAATCCCAGCTACTCGGGAGGCTGAGGCAGAAGAATCACTTGAACCTGGAAGATGGAGGTTGTGGTAAACTGAGATCATGCCACCACACTCCAGCCTAAGCAACAGAGCAAGATTCTGTCTCAAAAAAAGAAAGAAAAAAGAATTCAACCACAAATAAAGACCCTGCACAGACTTGGCTCTCTGAAAACATCCAGAAATGAAGGCAACTGACTACAGTCAAGTTACACCACGGTTAAAGGAACATTAGCACCCACACAGATGAGAAACAGCCAGTGCAATAACTCTGGCAACTCTAAAAGCCAAAGCGTCTCCTTATTTACAAATGACCACACTAGCTCCCCAACACTGATTCTTAACCAGAAGGAAATGGCTGAAATGACAGACACAGAATTCAGAATCTAGATGGCAATTAAGATTATCGAGATTCAGGAGACAACTGAAACCCATTCCAAGGAATCTACGGAATCCAGTAGAACAATTAAAAAGATAAAAATATGAAAATAGCCATTTTAAGAAAGAACCAGGCCAGGCGTGGTGGCTCGCACCTGTAATCCCAGCACTTTGGGAGGCCGAGGTGGGTGGATTGCTTGAGGTCAGGAGTTCAAGACCAGCCTGGCCAACAATGGTGAAATCCAGTATCTACTAAAAATGCAAAAATTAGCCAGGCTTGGTGGTGCATGCCTGTAATCCCAGCTACTCGGGAGGTTGAGGCAGGAAAATTGCTTGAACCCAGGAGGCAGAGGCAGCAGTGAGCCGAGATCGCATCACTGCACTCCCCTTGGCAACAGAGTGAATGAGACTCAGTCTCAAAAATAAAAATAAAAATAAAGAAAAGAAAGAACCAAACTGAGCTGATAGAGCTGAAAACCTCCCTATAAGAATTTCATAACAATCAGAAGTATTAATAGCAGAACAGATCAAGCTGGGGAATGAATCTCAGAGCTCAAAGAACAGTTCTTCAAATTAACTCAGTCAGATAATAAAGAGAATTTTTTTAAATGAACAAAACCTCCAAGAAATATGGAATTATGTAAAGATGCCAAATCTATGACTCATTAGCATCCCTGAAAGAGAAGGGTAGGTCATATACAAAGGAAACTCCATCAGGCTAACAACAGAACTTTCAGCAGAAACACTACAAGCCAGAAGAGATTTGGGGCTTATATTCAGCATCCTTAAAGAAAAATTCCAGGAGTCCCTAGCGGCCAGGGCGTGGAAGCGGATCCTGAAGCGGCTTTCTCCTACTGCCCTCCGCTTGCCAAGGCGGGACCCGGAGCCCAACGGCAGCGGCGGTCCTTGGGCCTGTGGAGAGGGGTTCTCTGTGGCCGAGTCCTAGGCCTGGGGAACCGGGCGGTGCGGGAGAGGCGCTTGGGCCTCGCCCAGCCCAAGCCCCTGTCTCCCCGCGGCCGGTGCTGGCGGCTGTAGGCCTCGCCGCGCCCACCCAGCCTGGGGCGGGCTCAGCCTCACCGCCCGGCCCGGCCCGCCCCGCCCCACGGGCCAGCCCCGCGCCGGGTGTTTCCGCTACTCTCCCTGCGGCGGGGTAACCGCCTCGCACCTACTGGGCTCGGTTCCCTGGCTCCGGCCGCGGGGAGAGCATGGAGTTTGCGGAGCTGATTAAGACCCCGCGGGTGGACAATGTGGTGCTGCACCGGCCTTTCTACCCGGCTGTCGAGGGCACCCTGTGCCTGACGGGCCACCACTTGATCCTGTCCTCCCGGCAGGACAACACGGAGGAGCTGTGGCTCCTCCATTCAAACATCGACGCCATCGACAAGCGATTTGTGGGATCACTGGGTACCATCATCATAAAATGTAAAGATTTTCGAATTATTCAGTTGGATATTCCTGGAATGGAGGAATGCTTGAATATAGCCAGTTCCATTGAGGCATTGTCTACTCTGGACTCCATCACTCTGATGTACCCTTTCTTTTACCGTCCTATGTTTGAAGTGATAGAAGATGGCTGGCATTCCTTCCTTCCTGAGCAAGAATTTGAACTCTATTCCTCAGCTACCAGTGAATGGAGGCTAAGCTCTGTCAATAAGGAATTTGCTGTCTGTCCCTCTTACCCACCAATTGTCACGGTGCCCAAATCCATCGATGATGAAGCTCTTTGGAAGGTAGCTACATTTCGACATGGAGGGCGCTTCCCAGTACTAAGCTATTATCACAAAAAAAATGGGATGGTAATTATGCGAAGTGGTCAGCCACTCACTGGTACAAACGGGAGGAGGTGCAAGGAAGACGAGAAGCTGATAAATGCTACCCTCAGGGCTGGAAAGCGTGGCTACATCATTGACACCCGATCCCTGAACGTGGCTCAGCAAACTAGAGCCAAAGGAGGTGGCTTTGAACAAGAAGCTCATTATCCCCAGTGGAGGCGAATTCGTAAGTCCATTGAGAGGTATCACATTCTTCAGGAGAGCTTAATCAAACTTGTGGAAGCTTGTAATGACCAAACCCATAACATGGACCGATGGCTCAGTAAATTGGAGGCCTCTAACTGGCTGACTCACATCAAAGAGATTCTGACAACTGCCTGCCTAGCGGCTCAGTGCATCGACAGGGAAGGAGCATCAATATTGATTCACGGAACAGAAGGAACTGATTCCACACTTCGGGTGACCTCCCTGGCCCAGATCATCTTAGAGCCAAGAAGCAGGACCATTCGTGGTTTTGAGGCCCTGATTGAAAGAGAGTGGCTGCAGGCTGGTCACCCGTTCCAGCAGCGCTGTGCACAGTCAGCCTACTGTAACACCAAGCAGAAGTGGGAGGCTCCTGTATTTCTTCTCTTCTTGGACTGCGTGTGGCAGATCCTTCATCAGTTTCCCTGTTCTTTTGAATTTAATGAGAATTTCCTCATCATGCTCTTTGAGCATGCTTATGCCTCACAGTTTGGAACATTTCTGGGCAACAATGAAAGTGAAAGATGTAAGTTGAAGCTACAGCAGAAGACGACGTCTTTGTGGTCCTGGGTTAATCAGCCCAGTGAGCTGAGTAAATTCACCAATCCCCTCTTTGAAGCCAACAACCTTGTCATCTGGCCTTCAGTTGCTCCGCAGAGTCTTCTGCTGTGGGAAGGTATTTTCCTACGTTGGAATAGATCCTCTAAGTATTTGGATGAAGCATATGAAGAAATGGTTAACATCATTGAATATAATAAAGAATTACAAGCAAAAGTCAATATCCTTAGAAGGCAGTTGGCAGAACTGGAAACAGAGGACAGGATGCAGGAGAGTCCCTGAAAGGTCTCCTCGCACCCTTCGCAAGGACCTTCTTGGGCCTGTGTCTGCCGTTCTCTCCTTGTGCCCTTCAGTTCACTTTTACACGGTAGCCTTGAAGTGAAGGCTTTAGATGTGGGACCCCTCTAATGTAATGGATTTCTCAATACTGTATGAATAATGAAACTTACTATCATAAACCATGTTTCATGTGGCCTGTTAGGGCCTGTCACTTTGGGAGCCGGAAGGAGGTGCTAGTCATTTTATTTTTACGTGAAATAGATGACCTATTTAATGCCATTTGTGTTTCATGCCATTTTATCCAAAGCTTTTTCTGTGTCCACTCTTCAAACAGCATTCTAGAGCAGTCAAGGAGACGGCTAATCTCTCTAGGGACTATTTGGTGGTTTAAAAAAAGGGTCAGACTTTTAAACACTCTGACCATAGAAATGTTTTTCAAAATGGCAACAACGGATAAACCAAGGATTTTGTGTTTAACAAGCCATTTCCAGTGTCTTCGCCACATAAAATAGCCATTTTCTTTAAAATAGTTTTGGACTAACGAAGCTGAAATCTATTCTTATTCTTGTTTGTCAAGAAAGGAAAATCTGTTATTCAAGGTAAATTATTTCTACAAGGGCAACAGGTATGGTCCTCCGATATTTACATTAAGAAGAGTTAAATTTATTTTAACGTAGACACTAAAAGTATGTGCAATATACAATTAAAGTAGGAATTTGTTACTGATTGAGAATTGTTACTGGTGAATTGGTTTTCAGGTTTTGAGCATACATATATAATGTGTTTCAAATGCTGCTTGTAAAATTAAACCATCATCTAGAATAGAGTTAATTTGTTATAATCAAGCTACAAATAGGTTTTCTTAAACCAGAGATGCACTGCCCTTGTCTAAAGTTCTTATTGCACTGGTTTATATGTGTATGTGTGTTTTATTGTGTGTTTTTTTAATTTGTAAGTATTCTAAGAGTTTACTAATACTAAGGTTAAAATTTTCATGTTGACCTGAGCCTTTTGCAAATTTGCTTTGGCTCTATTGATTTGTCCATTATGTGTTACGTAAATATAACTTAAGTGGAGGGGGAAGTTTATGAATATAATATAGCTCTGTGTTTTAAACCTCAGAAACAGATTTGAGTGTTTCAGTGTTATAGAAACAGTGATGACTATTCATGCTCTGCTAGTCTATGCCTGCAACTCCAAATGTTTGTGGTTCAGTATTTCCCACCTACATTTCTGTTTGGTGACATTGCTCATTTTAACAAATATGACCGAGTCTAGTTTTTCTTTAAAAGGATAGTTTATGAGTAATCTTTAAAACCATTTCCATACCATCTGTATATAACCATTTCGGTAGAGAACACACTACACTGAACCCTGCTTTAGAGCTGTGTGTTGAGCTAAAAATATAATTTTTAAAAAATTGACTAGCAAAATCTATGGCCACACTGAGAAGCCTTTGAAAATGGCAAATACTTTTCATCACCAGTTGCCCAATTCATCTTTCTTCTGCTTCCTCAGCCTTGTAGCAAAGGCTACACAGCAGCCCACAATCCACAGTCTTTTTGGGAAAATTGGCCTGCCGCCTTCTTTAAGCTCAGTTTATTTTTGACTTACTTTCTTTGCTGTAGTTATGAACCTTGGGGCATTAAAATCCCATGGCAAGGAGCATAAGAGATGTTCTCATAGCTCTGCATTGTGTGAAATGTCCATCTTAGTTTTGTTAAAAAAAAAAAAAAGGAAACAGCCTCACTTTTTTGTGCTCCCTCAGAATTGCTTGCTATGTCTGTTAATACAGCTGAGCTTTTTGTTTTCTTCTCTTTTTGTCTCAAGATTGTATATGAAGGAGCCTTTTCTTCTCAGCTAACAGGCATATAAGGAAAACCATCTAGAGAGTTTTCTTTAGAAGTGACTCCCCATTAGCCTGGTGTGGTGGTGTGTGCCTATAGTCCCAGCCACTAGGAAAGCTGAGGCAGAAGGATCCCTTGAGCCTAGGAGGTTGAGGCTGCAGTGAGCTATGATCGCATCAGTCCACTCCAGCCTGAGCAACAGAGTGAGACCCTGTGTCTAAGTAAAGAAAAAGCCAGAAGTGACTCCCACTGCTTCTGTTGATTGGCCATAGGGCTTCCATGGGTGGAAACTTGCGAGGGAGTTTCTATTAGGTCTGGTCATGGAGAGATGATGTACCATCAAGGTAGACCCATCTTCCTGATGCACATTTGCTGTGCGAGCCAGAGTACAGTCATAGCATGGTATTCGCATTTCGTTTTCTCTGTCTCACTGAGACAACAATCTATACTGTTTTGGCAAGTTTGCATTTTAGTATTAATTTATAATTAGGGATTGTTCAAACTTCAGATCTGTTTACAGGTTGTAAAAATAAACTTCGGTATCAGTGCATCTACAAAAGTGTTATTTGGTAATCCAAATATTAGAGTTTCCCCAAATCCAAAAACGGTCAAAAATAAGTCCATTATCAATATAATTTGAAGAAGATTTTTAGTAGTACTGTTAAGTTCGTGCTTTCTTGGATGAGAAGAAGAAATGACACGGATACACTCCTGAGAAGACACTTGTTAAACATTGCATCGGAGAGTTGCCTTTGATAAATGTGGTATTAAATGCTTGAATGAAGAGAATGGTGGCAGAATGAGTGAGCAAGCAGATTGCCCCAGAGGGGCCAGTAATAATCACATGAGGGATAATCAGATTCCTGCGTATTCAGCATCTTCTCTATTCATGTGGAGTGAAAGCTGGTTTTTATACGGGAGATACGTAAAGTAGGCCCCGCAAAGAATATTTTTAAAATACAAAGGATCACCACAATCCTCTATTGAACATATAAGGATCCTCAGATTTAAATAAGTACTTTTTTTTTTTAATCAGAAGAACATTGTTGTTTGATTATATGTTTTTAAAAACCTGAAGCTTTTTTGGTGGCAGGACTTTTCAATAAATATTTATCTGGTCAAAATTTTTTATTTTGATTTTATTAAATGGGAAGAAAGCAAGCAGAAATAGTAAAATTCAGTAGGTTTAAAACAATCTATAAATGTATTTTATTTCCAAGAAAACTTAGGGTCTCAAAGCAAGATTTTAAAGTGATTTTTGAGAAGACTTGGGGGGACAATAATAGACATTCATGTCAAATCCCATATGGGGGATTTTTAAACATTTCTTTGAACTTTGAGGCCTGATTTAGGGGTGGGATTTTATTGCTTTTTGTTTTAAAGGATGAAATTTTGTGGAGTTTTAGTCTTTGATTCAGTCAGTATTTGGTTTATGTTAAATAAAAAATCAGTATCATGGAAAAGATATGACCATAATTTAGTCTCCTCAAGTGAAAAACAGGAGTTGCACTTTGAAAGATCTGCTTCAAGGCATAACTCTTGTAGTTGTCTGGTTTCAGGGATAGCTGTTTGAATTGTCAGTCTAAAGTACGTCATCAGGTTCACTTATTATCCGACCTTAATCTGGGATAAAGGTTTTGGTATTTGCCCACTTCTAGATAGAATGAATGAAAATGACACAAGCGTTTTATGAGCACTCTTTATCAGAAAGGTATTTCCTGGACCAGAAATGGGCAATAGTTACAATAGTTGATCCTCTGTTCTGGAAGCTTTGAAATTTATCAGAGAATGAAGTCATTCAGTACATCTGTTGTTGTTCTGTTGTTGTTGTTGTTGTTTTAATTGGGCAACCCTCAGAACTGAAGAGGTTCAGAGAACTCTCCAGGTTTATACTATACCTCAAGACCACATAGATTAGCTACTGCTTATTCTTTCACATGGGCTAGGCCTGTTCTCCTCCTCCAGACCTAGTATTCTAAGTTATTACCACATAGTATTTTTATGTTACCCATCATCTTTAAAAACATTATAGGCTGGGCATGGTGGCTTACGCCTGTAATCCCAGCACTTTGGGAGGCCAAGGCGGGCGGATCACGAGGTCAGGAGATCGAGACCATCCTGGCTAACATGGTGAAACCCCATTTCTACTAAAAATACAAAAAATTAGCCAGACGTGGTGGCGGGCGCCTGTAGTCCCAGCTACTCAGGAGGCTGAGGGAGGAGAATGGTGTGAACCCGGGAGGCAGAGCTTGCAGTGAGCCGAGATCGCACCACTGCACTCCAGCCTGGGCGAAAGAGCAAGACTCCATCTCAAAATAAATAAATAAATAAATAAATAAGACTCATTTCTCCATTTACATTTATTCTCAGATGATAAAATGTATACTGATACTATAACTTTCTTATGGTATCAGTTTTCTTTATTTTCTTGAATAAAATTACTTCTACCTTCACTTGGTCTTTATAATCCACTGTCCACATCATCTTCCTTTAAACCAATAGTCCCAGAAGAGACCCTCTGAAATTCTAGGACTGGGTATTAAAATGCCTGAACCTGTTATCTAAATCCTTTTTAAGAAACTTAATGTTCCAGCTCTTGAACTACACTGTGGAACAGTAATTTGTGCCCAATTTAGTGGAAGATAATGAGGCTCACTGTAAACACTACATTGTCCTGCAAAGTAATTCTGATGAGAGTTTACTGACTTCTAGAGCCATTCTCTTTAACCATCTGCAGGTCTAAGGATTAACTATATTTGTGATTTGTAATAAAACTGAGTTGTACAACACTGGGAAAAAAAAAAAAAGAAAGAAAAGAAATTCCAACCAAGAATTTCATATGCAGCCAAACTAAGCTTCATAAGTGAAGGAAAAATTAAATCCTTTTCAGACAAGCAAATGCTAAGGGCATTTGTTACCACCAGCTCTGCCTTACAAGAGGTCCATAAGAGAGTACTAAATATGAAAATGAAAGACCATTACTGATCACCACAAAAACACACTCAAGTACACACACTATTAACATTATAAAGCAAATATAATAATACAATCAAGTCTACATAACAATCAGCTAAAAACATGATGACAGGATAAATTCCACACATAAAAATATTAATCTTGAATGTAAACAGGTTAAATGCCCCTCTTAAAAAGCACAGCATGGCAAACGGGATAAAGAAGCAAGACCCAACTGTATGCTGTCTTCAAGAGACCATCTCACATAGAAGGACACTCACATGCTCAAAGTTAAGGGATGGAAGAAATCTATCAAGCAAATGGAAAACAAAAAGGAGCAGGGGTTGCTATTCTTATTTCAGACAAAACCAACTTTAAACCAACAATGATCAAAAAGGACAAAGAAGGGCATCACATAATGATAAAAAGGTTCAATTCAACAAGACTTAACTATCCTAAATGTATATATGCAGTCAACATTGGAGCACCCGGATTCATAAAACAATTTCATAGAGTCTTACAAAGAGATGTAGATAACCACAAACTAATAGTAGGAGACTTCAACATCCCACTGAAAGTACTGGGCAGATCACTGAGGCAGAATACTAACAAAGATATTCAGGATCTAAACTTGGTACTGGACCAAATGAACCTAACAGCCATCTACAGAACACTCCACTCAAAGACAACAGAATATATGTTCTTCTCATCTGCACAAGGAACATACTCTAAAACTGACTACACATTGGGCCGTAAAGCAATTCTCAACAAATTCAAAAAATCAAAATCATACCAACCTCACTCTCATACCACAGCACAGTAAAAACAGAAATCAATACCGACAAGATCTCTCAAAACATACAATTAAATGGACATTAAACAATCTACTCCTGAATGACTTTTGGGTAAACAATGAAATTCAGGCAGAAATCAAGAAATTATCTGAAACTAATTAAAACAAAGATGCAACATATGAAAATCTCTGGGACACAGCTAAAGTAGTGTCAAAAGCAAAGTTTACAGCACTAAATGCCCACATACATCAAAAAGTTAGAAAGATCTCAAATTAACAACCTAACATCACACCTAGGGAACCTGAAAAACAAGAACAAACCAACTCCAAAGCTAGCAGAAGAACAGAACCAAAATCAGAGCTGAACTGAATGAAACAGATGAGAAAAACCATACAAAAGATTAACAAAACCAAAAGTTGGTTCTTTAAAAGAATAAATAAGATTGATAGACTGCTAGCTATACTAATTTTTTAAAAAAGGGACAAGATCCAAAGAAACACAATCAGAAATGACAAAGGGGACATTACCACCAACCCCACAGAAATTTTTTTTAATCCTCAGAGACCATTACAAACACCTCTATGCACATAAACTAGAAAACCTAGAAGAAATGGATAAATTCTTAAACATATTATCTCCCAAGATTGAACCAGGATGAAATTGACACCCCGAACAGACAAATAACAAACAGTGAGTAAATCAGTAATAAAAATCCTACCAGCTAGAAAAAGCCCTGGACGAGAAAGATTCACAGCTGAATTCTACCAGATGTAAAAAGAACTGGTACCAATTCTACTGAAACTATTCCAAAAAGTCAAGGAGGGACTCCTTCCTAACTTATTCTGTGAGGCAAACATCATTCTGACACCAAAACCTGGCACAGACATAATGAAAAAAAAGAAAACTTTAGGCCAGTATCTCTGATGAACATAGATGCAAAAATCCTCAACAAAATACCGGCAAAACAAATCCAGCAGCACATGAAAAAGCTAATCCACCATGATCAAGTAGGCTTTATTCCTGGGATGCAAGGTTAATTCAACATAGGCAAATCAATAAATGTGATTATCACATGAACAGAACTAAAAACAAAAACCACATAATCTTCACAAGAGACAGAGAAAAGGCTTTAGGTAAAATTCAACATCTCTACATCTTAAAAACCCTCAACAAACTAAGCATTGGAGGTACATACCTCAAAATAATAAAAGCCATCTAAACAAACCCATAACAAATATCATACTGAACAGGCAAAAGCTGGAAGCACTCCCTTTGAGAACTGCAACAAGACAAGGATGCCCACTCTCACCACTCCTATTCAACATAATATTATAAGTCCTAGCCAGAGCAATCAGGCAAGAGAAAGAAATACAGTGCATTCAAATAGGAAGAGAGGAAGTAAAATGATCTCTCTTCACAGATGATGTAATGCTATACTAGAAAACCCTATCGTCTATGCCCAAAGGCTCCTAGATCTGATAAACATCTTCTGGAAAGTTTCAGGATACAAAATCAATGTACAAAAATCTGTAGTATTTCTCTATACAAATAATATCCAAGCTGAAAGCCAAATAAAGAATGCAATTCCATTCACAATAGCCACACAAATAAAATACTTAGCAATACAGCTAACCAGAGAGGTAAAGCAATTCTACAATGAGAATTATAACACGCTGCTGAAAAAATCAGAAGCAACACAAACAAATGAAAAAAAAATATTCTATGCTCATGGATAGGAAGAATCAATATTGTTAAAATGGCCACAATGCCCAAAGCAATTTACAGATTCAATGCTATTCCTATCAAACTACCAATGACATTTTTAACATAATTACAAAAAACCATTCTAAAATTCATTTGGAACCAAAAAGAGCCAAAGAGTCATAGCAACAGCAATCCTAAGCAAAAAGAACAAAGCTGGAGGCATCACACTACTCAACTTCAAAATATACTAAAAGGCTACAGTAACTATAACAGCATTGTACTGGCACAAAAACAGACACACAGACCAATGGAATAGGTTAGAGAACCCAGAAATAAAGCTGCACACCTAAAACTATCAAATCTTCAACAAAGTCGACAAAAACAAGCAATGGGGAAAGGACTTCCTATTCAATAAATGGTGCTGGGATAACTGGCTAGACATATGCAGAAAATTGAAACTGAACCCCTGCCTTTCACCATACACAAAAATCAACTCAGGATGCATTAAAGACTTAAATGTAAAACCTAAAGCTACAAAAACCCTAGAAGAAAACCTAAGAAATACCACTCTGGACATGGGCCCAGGTAAAAACTTGATGAAGATTCCAAAAGCAAATGCAAGAAAAACTGACAAGTGGAACATAATTCAAGAGTTTCTGCATAGCAAAAGAAACTATCAACAGAGTAAACAGACAACCTACAAAATGGGAGAATATATTTGCAAACTATGCATCCAACAAAGGTCTAACATCCAGAATCTATCAGGAACTCAAATGAACAAGCAAAAAATGACAACATTAAAAAATGGGCAAGGACATGAACAGACATTTCTCAAAAGACATACGTGCAGCCAACAAGCATATGAAAAAATGCTCAATATCACTAAACATTAAGGAAATGCAAATCAAAACCACCATGAGATACCATCTCACACCACTCAGATTGGCTATTACTAAAAAAGCTAAAAAACAACAGATGCTGGTGGTTGTGGAGAAAAGAGAACGTTTATACGCTGCTGGTGGGATATAAATTAGTTCAGCCACTGTGGAAAACAGTCTGAAGATTTCTCAAAGAACTTAAAATGGAACTACCATTTGACTCAGCAATCCCATTACTGCATATATTCCCAAAGGAATATAAATTATTCTACCATGAAGACTCATGCCCTCGTTGCAGCACTGTTCACAACAGCAAAGACATGGAACCAACCTAGATCCCCATCAATAGTGGACTGGATAAAGAAAATGTGGTACATATGCACCATGGAATACAACACAGCTACAAAAAAAAATTAGATTATGAGATCATGACCTTTGCAGCAACATGAATGGAGCTGGAGGCCATTATCCTAAGTATCCTAATACCACATGTGAAAATGTGGCATTTGGTTTTCTGTTCCTGCATTAATTCATTTAGAATAAGTGGGAGCTAAACACTGAGTATACATGGACACAAAAAAGGGAACAATACACACTGGGGCCTACTTGAAAGTGGAGGGTGGGAGGATGGAGAAGATTGAAAAACTACTATCAGGTATTATGCTGATGACCTGGGTGACAAAATTATCTGTACACCAAACCCCTGTGACATGTAATTTACCCATATAACAAACCTACATATGTACCCCCTAAATCTAAAATAAAGTTGGAAAGGAAAAAAAAGAAAATATCCAGGGGGGGGAAAAAACAATAAAAATAAGAACAATTAAAAATAATGCAAATAAAAAACAATATAACAGCTATTTTCATTGCATTAGATATTATAAGTAATCTAGAGATGATGTAAAGTATATGGGAAGATATGCATAAGCTGTATGCAAATACTACACCATTTTATGTAAGGGACTTGAGCATCCACAGATTTTGGTATTCTCAGAGGATCCTGGAACCAATCCCCAAAGATAATGAGGGCCAACTGTACTCTAACTTTAGTTCAACAATCCTTGCCTCAAAGAAGCCATTCCTGACCTTCTAGAATAGGTCAAATTCCCCTAATTATTTAATAGCAATAAGAGCTTCTCATTTTTGTAATGCATATTTTGGTTGCAATTTTATATGTGTGTGATTAAGTCTGCTTGACCCCACCATACTGTATTACTCTGTGAGCTCCAGAAACTTAGAGTTCGGTTTTTTGTTGTTTTTTTCTCACCATTCTACCTCCTATTACTAGCAGTGTTACATATGTAGTATGAATAAATAAATATTTCGTGAATGAATGAACAATCTGAATACTTAAGAATTTCTCCTGGCCGGGCATGGTGGCTCACGCCTGTAATCCAGCACTTTCAGAGGCCAAGGCAGGAGGACCACTTGAGGCCAGGAGTTCAAGACCAGCCTGGGTGACACAGTGAGACCTTGTCTCTACAAAAAAACATAAAAAATTAGTCACGCATGGTTAATACCTGTTGTCTCAGCTACTTGGGAGACTAAGGCAGGAAAATCATTGGAGCCCAGGAGTTGGAGATGGCAGTGAGCTGTGATCATGCCACTGCACTCCAGCCGAGGCAACACAGCAAAACCCTATCTCAAAATAAATTAATTTAATTAAATAAATAAATAAGTATCTTAAATGTATCTCCACATTTCCCTCACCCTGCCTACCACTTATTCAAATTTCCAGGGAGGGGGGCTCCTGATGTATGTTTCAAATTTATTTTTAAAAATATTCTGCAGGTAATACTGATACCATCTCCATTTGGATTATTAGGCCAAAGCTTTCTAATTAAATTGCTGGTATTAACAATTACTCAAACTGAAAGCATACTGCCTAAGAGAAAATAGTTGATTCACTTTGCAAATTCAGTTATAAAGTGAAAGCAAGCAACAAAGTCGCATAAAAAGCCAAAGGAATCTGATCAAGAAACATTCCAAGATATGAACTGAGAGTCAGAACAGATTTATCTCAATGATCTCCCCAACTATGGCACAATGTAATGACTAAAGAATATTTTACTGCATATATCCAATATACTCAGAGATGAGTAGGCAAGGTGTGGGTATCAAAACAAATACAAAATATTTAGTACCCACTCAGTATCTGTTGAGTTACTTAATTAGCTAAATGAATGAACACAGTATGGTCTCTTCCCTCAAAAGTTTTACAATTGAATTGAAAGACAAATTTTTAAACTCTACTCTTATAGTTGCAGAGAAAGATAAAATTAACATCAGAAAGTTTAAAATAATTAAATACTTTATTTAAGAACAGTTTGTTTACCAAGTTAGGACAGTGGTTATGATTTCTCAATTTACACATATTCCTTTTGAAAATCTTAGAAAAAATGTTTCACCAATGTTAAGGCACAACTCTTGAATATGCAGCGTAGTCTTCTCTCTTTATTCTGAATAACAGAAGCACGTAAATTAAATTATCCTCTTTGCACAATTATTCCCCCCAAAACTAATTTATAACATATAATTATCTCCCTAAAAAGCAGTTATAAACCATAAATTGAATATGAATAAAATATGAAAAAGAGCACAAATTTTAAAGCCCTCCATACAAAAAAAAATTAATACATTGGCTTTACCTATAAACCTTATTTTGTTAATGCTAAGCACAGAACCCTTATGGGCTCATAGGAGTCAGCAAACAGCTACAGATGAGTCTTCTTGTTAAGAATTCATTCAATGCTTCTCAGAATAGCAGATTTTAAAAAATGAATTCACTGAGGTTCTTAAACCTCTGAACATAAGGCAACAGTTCACAACTGATTTCAGAAATAGAAGGTAAGTATTAAATTACAAATTCTACTAGGTCAGTGGGAGTGGGCGGATTCACCTGGAGTGGAGCAGTGAAGGTTTATTTTACCTCTTTCAAGATCTCTCCATATATTCCACCAGTTTGAGATAGGCTGGGGGAGGAGGTGGAATAGCTTAAAAGGTTATATTTCTTATTTTAAAGTATAAAAACATACACTTAAAGGCTAAACCTATCTATAACCTACATCTTAATGTCAGCAAAACATACTGCTTTCTACCCAAATCACCAATTGAATCAGCCTCGCTCATGATTTCAGAGCATAAGGTGTCCAGAGAAGAAAACTCAAGACTGAATGGGCTGCCATAATGGGGAAGTACAGGTAGCCAAAGGCCCGCAATTGAGACAGCATTAGAGAAACTATCTACTATGTCTGAATAAGCTCCCCTACCTTACAAGCATCAACTACTACATTGAAACCATTCTGAGTGCTGCATTTCCTATATGTGCCTAGACTTGGTAATGCCTGATAAATTCTGTATATTACCACGTCTTGCATTTAATAGACAATTTGTTTAATGATACTAACTTTACTCACACTTAATTGACTTTCTCATATCCTGAGATTAATCTAAGAAAACTATTTCAAAGATAAATTTAAAATAATGTTTAAGGAACCCAGAATTTTTATTTAGAACACTGCTTTGACTTTTGTTATTACTTTGTATTTATTAGTATATCCTATTCATAATTTTGCACTGACTTTCAATATAAAATTAAATCTCTGCTTACACAAAGTAACTGTCAGCTCCAAATCAACATGAATGGAGTGACATTGAAAATATCATACTATTCCCCATAAAAAGAGTTTAATGCAAAATAATTATTACCTGGTATTTTACATTCGGTTTGTGTCTTTATCTCTACTCCCAGGCAAATATTCTCACTTAAGACCAGTGCCTTCACTGCTTCTTGTAAAGACATTTAATTTAATGTTATTGCATATTTATTTATTTTTTATGCTTATTCATACAGAATTTATTACTTTCTAGAATTCTGGGATAAGAATCATAATCACTAATGCAAAATACTCAATTTTTTAAATGTTGTATTTCTCGTTTTTAAATATTAATAGTTCACTATTCTAAGTTTTTCATGAATAAAAAACACGTCCTAAGTTCATGAAATCTGTGCGGTTCACTACTGTACCAGGTATTAAAACCTTAAGGGCTAATCCTCTTCACTTATGAGAATTTCTCAAGAATGAGTCAAATGCGCCACATTTAAATTTGCAGATTATTTTGTCTAGCTGCTCAATCAAGAGAAATACCACTCAAAGAAATCAATTCTAAATTCATGTCTTTAATGAATACTATGTTTTGCAACCTGTATAAAAACTGATCACCCAAGCACATGCAAAAGGAATATAGTTATCTTTAGTGGGCTTGCTAAAGTATTGACAACTAATCAGTGTCCTCTAAATACTCTTATTTTGGCAACAGACCACAAGGTTAACTTTTAGAAAATTCAGCTTGATACAAGAAAATAATTCATCATAATTAGACAATATAATTTTTCCACTTTTGAGACAAAATACATAAATCAATACTTGTTTATATGACTTGCAAAATGTCTATACACTAAGATTGCTACAGTCTATGAGGTAACCAAAGGTAAGTGATACACATCCTTTAGAAAACACAATTTGTCTGGGGGGATGATTGCACATGTATTTAAATATGTTAAAACCACTGAATTGTGTATTTTAAATGTGTGATTATATGGTATGTGAATTGTATCTCATGAAGGCTTTTTAAACAAAACAACACTGATGTAACTTAGACCAAAAAAAAAAACCACAATCTGTCACACATTGTTCTTTTCAGACATATTTTTATAAAGACAGAAATTAACATTTGTAGCATCAGCAGGTTTGATTAGCAAATGTTACCCATGTAGGTATAATTGTCTAATCAGTAGCCAAAGTGTGCCCTTGATGCTAATCACCCCTATAACTGAATAATCTACAAATTACAAAATGAGTTGTAATCCCCCATCCACTACCAGAACATGCCCTGTAATATACGGTGATTCTAAAAGAAACACAACCGCATGTGCCACCTCAATAGTTTCTCCAAACCTCCCAAGAGGAATATTTTTCTTTAAATGTTCTTCTTTCAAGTCTTTCGTCATATCTGTGTGTACAAATCCTAAAAGAGAAATGTCTGTTTAGTTGAAAAGGGTACACACTAAGACATCTGCTGAATTTCAAAAAAAAAAATAAATTTGTTTCTGAAAATTTTAATTTGAAATTATTTTTTAAAAAAATTTTTTTTGAGACAGGGTCTCGCTATGTCACCCAAGCTAGAATGCAGTGGTGCAAACACGACTCACTGTAGCCTGGACCTCTGGGGCACAGGTGATCCTCTTGCCTCAGCCTCCCAAGTAGCTGGGACTACAGGCATGCACCACCACACCTGGCTAGTTTTTGTACTTTTTGTAGAGTTGGGCCAGGCTGATCTCAAACTTCTGGACTCAAGGGATCGGCCCACCTCAGCCTCCCAAAGTGCTGGGATTACAGGCATGAGCCACCATACCCACCCTATAATTTGAAATTATTAATAAACCTTGTTTATAAAATAGTTTTGTTGGCCAGGTGCAGTGGCTCATGACCGTAATCCCAGCACTTTGGGAGGCCAAGGTGGGCAGATCACCTGAGGGCAGGAGTTCGAGACCAGCCTGCCCAACATGGTGAAACCCCGTCTCTACTAAAAATACAAAAAATTAGCTGGGGGTGGTGGTGGACGCCTGTAATCCCAGCTACTCAGGAGGCTGAGGCAGGAGAATCGCGTGAACCTGGGAGGTGGAGGTTGGAGTGAGCCGAGATTGTGTCACTGCACTCCAGCCTGGGCGACAAGAGTGAAACTCCATCTCAAAAAAAGCAAAACAAAACAAAATAGTTTTGTTAGTAATCAAGACACCAAGCCTACATTTTTATACAATTTAACTCAATGAATACTTATTGGACACTAAAATATCTGACCCCCAAGTATCTGGCCCACCTAGCAAAATATAAGTAGGTAGACACAAACATGAATAAAACAAAATTCCACTCTTTGGGGAACCTATGATTTGTGGAGGAAATGGTCACTTGCACACCCGATTATAATGTAAGGAAGTCTGGTGAATATCCTGATAGAAGTATATATAAAATATCACAGAATAGATTAATTTTCACTTAGGTAGGGATAGAAAAGTAGAAAGTAGTATCAAGGGAAGGAAGGCATCACAAAAGTGGTCACATGAACTGATTTGGTAGCTGATGATTAGAAAGGCCAGTATTTCCCATATCTGGATTTTAAAATCTTATGGTCATATCCAATTCTGATACAAGTAAACACAGAAAATTCAAATTCAGTAAAGCCTGCCAAGAAAATGTTCTAAAGAATGTATTAAGTTCTACAGTATAAAGAACTAACTACATAATATATAACCAACCAATCCTAAATAACTACAAATACATACCAGGGAGAACTGTAGACTTATGAAGAAAATCTTACAAGATTAATACAGGACATACAAATACATATTAATAAAATGCTTAACCCATATAATCAGTATCCTGTATATTACTCAATCATTTGGGTTTTTAAAAAGAAAGCAATATTAATCCTCATGAAAAGAACAGAAAAACATTTTTAAGGTCATGAAAAATAGATGGACTAAAAGTTCAACATGACGTGTGAAGTAAACATTTAATGTGCAATCTCAAAAATACAGTTTTCAAATTGCCTGTTAAAACTAAATCATTTATAGCTCAAACTATAGATAAACCTAAATATATTACCTTTTAAAGTACCATAATAAATGTGAAGTAAACAATGAATTAAGAATTAACATTAGGCCATTGGTTTATTATGCAATACTATGTAATTACTTAACTTTCCTTTCTTTAGGTTTGCAGTTATAAATATCTACGCATTTTCTTAAAAGTCTTGTGAAAAATATTCACAGATTTGTCTATCATGAAGCTTATGAATGACACTTTCATTAGAAAAAACTGAAACAAGCTGAATGTCTTTCAATAAGAAACTGGTTAAATAAGTTATGATACAGCCATACAACAGAATAATGCAGGTATTAAAAATAATGCTATATGTTCTCACTTGTAACTCAGAGCTAAAGAATGTGTACACGTGGATGTGATCACAATGGAGATTCAGAAGGGTGAGAGGGTGGGACAGAGGTGAATAAGAAATTACCTAATAGGTACAATGGGTGTTATTCAGGTGACAGATACCCTAAAAGCCCTGACTTCCCACTATGAAATCTATGCATATAACCAAACTGCATCTGCACCTGCATTCATTTGTATTTATACAAATAAATGAATAAGATAAAAATAAAAAATAAAAATTATGCTATAGAAGGATACTTAAATCTAAAAGTAACATTTGTGTATAAAATGTAGGTTACAAATGAATTAAGTTATACCACTATTAAAAACACAACAAAGAACTTATACTAATGACTGAAAAAAGTACTATATACCAAAATATTAACAGTGATTATCATTAGATACTAGAATTACAGGTAATGATTTTTATTTTCTTTATATTTTTCTGCTCTTTCCAAACTGTCTACAACAGATATATATATTATTTTTGTATTCAGATAAAAAGTTGTTGAAAAAATACACACAGTACTACCTTCAGATAGTCTGTAATGAAGGCCTGGAATAACAAAACTAATTTTGTATTATGTATGTTTCACTGTGAAATTACACAGTGAAATACAGTCTTCTCTGCCATAAAATCTTACCACATTTATTTTAAAAGTCAGCAATATTTCCTTCATATCCTCTCATCTTTAAGAAGAATGAGAAGGCCAGAAGGAATGCAAGAATAAAAGGAGAAGCAGCTAACACAGATATTGATACTAGCCTCTGCAGAATTTCCAACAAACTATAAATGAAACTTAATTTACAGCGAAGAGCCACAATAATCAACAGGCAATCCAATCAGCTTAAGAACAATATCATGGGGGTTCTCGCTGTCCAAAGTTTTCTGTCTTTAGATACATGTATTTTCCTTTTTTTTTTTTTTTTTTTTTGAGACAAGAGTCTCACTCTGTCACCAGGCTGGAAGGCAGGGGTGCGATCTCGGCTCACCGCAACCTCCCGGGTTCAAGCGATTCTCCTGCCTCAGGCTCCCCAGTAGCTGGGACTACAGGCACACGCCACCACGCCCAGCTAATTTTTGTATTTTTAGTAGAGACGGGGTTTCACCAGGTTGGCCAGGATGGTCCTGAACTCCTGACCTCAGGTGATCCACCCACCTCAGCCTCCCAAAGTGCTAGGATTACAGGCGTGAGCCACTGTGCCCAGCCAACAAAAGTATTTTCAAAAGTGCCTCAGAGAGTATCCTAGGAAGAAAACCTCATCTCACACTTGTAATAAAAGCAGAATGAATAAAAATTGTCAAAAACATGTAAAAGTTCACGTTATCTTCTCAAAGATAAGACACAATTATCCTTTAAGTTCTTTTCGAACTCTAGCAAAATTAGCATAGAATACTTCCTAGTAACTCTCACAAACTGTCAGCATAAAAATCGATGCATTTTAACCTAAAAAACAAAAACAGAAAAACACAATAAACTACAGTAGAAATGGTTTGCAAGAAAGACCTTGTGACTATGCAAATCCCAGGCTCAACTTCTGACTCTGCTGGCCTGGCCTTTTCTCAAAGGCAGTATTTTGTGGTTAAAAAAAACCACTGGATTAGGACACATTAAACTAGATTCTGTTCCCTGCTCTGCTGATACTATTAAAGCTATCACCCGAGAAAAGTCATGTGCTGAGACCAGCTCGGTCACGGAGACCTTAACACAGCAGCACTAGAGGAATTAAAGACACACACAGAAATATAGTGTGGAGTGGGAAATCAGGGGTCTCATAGCCTTCAGAGCTGAGAGCCTCAAACAGACATTCACCCACATATTTATTGACAGCAAGCCAGTGATAAGCATTGTTTCTATAGATGATAGATTAACTAAAAGTATTCCTTACGGGAAACAAAGGGATGGGCCGAAATAAAGGGATGGGTCTGGCTAGTTATCAGCAGCAGGAGCATGTCCTTAAGGCATAGATCGCTCATGCTATTGTCTGTGGTTCAGGAACGCCTTTAAGTGGTTTTCCACCCTGGGTGGGCCAGGTGTTCCTTGCCCTCATTCCGGTAAACCCACAATCTTCAGCGTGGGTGTCATGGCCATCACGAACAGGTCACGGTGCTGCAGGGATTTTGTTTATGGCCAGTTTTGGGGCCAGTTTATGGCCAGATTTGGGGGCCTGATCCCAACAGTCATGTACTATCTGCAACTGAATACCATTTCTGTATCATAAAATGAATGAAATAGGTGGAAAATGACAGATCTCTGAGGTTTCTTTTCTGTTTTTTCTTTTTTGCTTTTTTTCTTTTGAGACAGTCTGGCTCTGTCACCCAAGCTGGAGTGCAGTGGCACAATCGCGGCTCACTGCAACCTCTGACTCCCAGGTTCAAGCAATTATCCTGCCTCAGCCTCCCCAGTAGCTGGGACAACAGGCACCTACCACCACACCTGGCTAGTTTTTTTGTTTGTTTTTTGTTTTGTTTTGTTTTGTTTTGTTTTGAGACGGAATTTGGCCCCTGTCACCCAGGCTGGAGTGCAATGGCATGATCTCGGCTCACTGAAACCTCCGCCTCCCGGGTTCAAACAATTCTTCTGCCTTAGCCTCCCGAGTAGTTAGGATTACACGCATGCATCACCACACCAGGCTAATTTTGTATTTTTAGTGGAGACAGGGTTTCACCAGGTTGGTTGGGCTGGTCTCAAACTACTGGCCTTAAGTGATCAGCCTGCCTTGGTCTCCCAAAGTACTGGGATTACAGGCGTGAGCCACCATGCAGCCTGGCCTGAGGTTTCTTTTACCCTACAACACTACGATTCAAAGATTAAAAGTATGCCTCATTAAGTACTCTTCATGACAACTTGACTTGAACTTTAGGAATGTAAGTTCCCTTAAAAGGGCCCTCAGTTCTTACATTGGTAGGTACATAGAGGTTAGAATACTTCCAATTCAAGAAGCACTAACGCTAACCTGGGTTTTCATCCATGCTGTGTTGAAAGGAACTGATCGGCCCTTCTTCTGGGTGGATGTTAGTTCTGATACGTTTGTCCTTTCAGAGACAAAAAGTAAGGCCACAAAAGTTGTGAGTGACCATTTGAACAGGTTTTTTCACCTCGGGAAAAAAGCAGATCTAGAATAAGGCATGAGATACTGGAAGGTCTTCAAGCCTTAGACAGGCAAGGAGACCTAAGCAGTGAGACACTTTCAGGGACAATCCCAGTGAGATGGAAAGATGACCTCTACCACACAGACATGGGCTGACATCCTTCTTTCTGCTTGTACTACTTTCTAGTCTGTGCTCTCTCTCCTTGGCCCCAAAGGACTCTCCCCCATATCATCCTTTCATTTCATTTGTAAAACTCTAGAAATTTTGCTCTACTCCCCTTTTTGCTAGGTATACATTTACAATGCCTTTCACACTAGGCTATAAACATTACAAACTACCAGTAGGTGCCACTGTCCAACAAATAATGCTACTGCATCTCCTGGAGAGTTAGACGTTTCCAGTTTGGAGGTCAGACATGTGATCCCCCAAAAACAACCAAGTAGGCTAGATATGGAACAGATAAAGGCTAACATCTTGAAGCTTTTAATAAGGTCTTGTTAAATGTTATAGCCTGGATTCCTCTCTGCTATAGTCTATGTCTATGTTAGGTCAGATCTGTACAAGAGAGAGTGGTGCCCTCTGAATCCAACATGATTACAGGAAGTCCAGAACAGGAATGATGATGTTCAGCCACCCACCTCGAATGAAAAGTCTCCCTCCACTGCTCAAGCTTAGAAGATAAGGGTGTGATTTATTTAGGGAAAGCTTGCCACAACCTCTCCCCAGACCTATGAATGGATACTTGGAATAACAAATATCAGGGGACAGCTGCTAGCCATCACTGAACTCTGCACTAAAAGTAAAGTGCGTGAGAGAGGCCAAGTTGAAAGGAAGGGATGAATTCACCAATGCTGGTTTTTCCTCTTTGATTATGTTATTTTCTATGGAGGACATGAACATGTCCAAAGAGCCTCTCTTCATTTTCTGTAGCTTTTTAAAAAATTTATAAACTTTACATTTTTGAGGAATTTTAGGTTTACAGAAAAATTGAACACAACGTTCAGATAGATCCCGTGCACCCCCTTTTCACATCACCCCCCCTTTCCATTTCCCCCTATTACTAACATCTTACCTTAGTGTGGCACATTTATTACAAGTGATAAACCAATATTGATACATTATTAAGTAAAGTCCATAGTTTACATTAGGGTTCACTCTTTATTTATTTATTTATTCATTTATTAATACCATTTTGTCTTCACAAGCTAAGGGTTCACTCTTTAGACTGTACAGTTCTACAGGTATGGACAAATGCATAATATCATGTGTCCACCATTACAGTAGCAGACAGAATAGTTTTACTGCCCTAATAATCTGTCTGTAGCTTTTTAAAACTCAATCTGTCCCCACTTTATCAGAAATTAAATAAAATTTATCAGAAATTAAATTAAAAATGTAAAGCTAGTCTCTAATGATAAATTACTCTGGGCTGTATGGAACTTCCATGTCATTTTATATTAAAGGTTATGAACCACGTGATCTTCATTTATAAATATATTCACAACCCAGGGCATGACATATAAATGGTCTCTTGGGTTCCATATCATGTATCACAGACCTGAAGAGAGAGATTAATAGTCCTTAAACAACTCACACACCCTTCTTTCTACTTGTATTACTTTCCGGTCTGTGCTCTCTCTCCTTGGCCCCAAAGGACTCTCCCCCATATCATTCTTTCACTTCATTTATACAATTCTGGAAATTGTGCTCTACTCCCCTTTTTGCTAGGTATATATTAACAATGCCTTTCAAACTAGGCTATAAAATTTACAGACTACCAGTAGATGCCACTGTCCAACAAATGATGCTACTACATCACCTGGACAGTCAGAGGTTTCCAATTGGCTACAAAGTTATCACTTCTTAACTCAACGAAAAGATAACTGAAATGACAAGCATTAAACCAATTTAGAGCAAAGATACTTCTAGTTTAGTTCCATATATTTGATTAAAAACCCAGTTCAATTTTTATAGGAACTCTTTAGGAACAGGGACACTCTTGCTCAAAAAGGTAAATGCATGGCTCCTGCCCAATGAGGATTTATATTTGATAAACTCTAAAGATATAGGCCAGGTGTGGTGGCTTATGCCTGTAATCCCAGCTACTACTGAGGCAGGAGGATCGCTTGAACCCAGAAGGTCGAGGCTGCAGTGAGCCAAGACTGCACCACTATACTCCAACCTAGGCAACAGAATGAAACCCCATCTCAAAAAAATTTTTAAACAATTTTTTTAAAAAGATTATATCCTTTATCAATTTCTGACTAGCTATAAAGTATAAATAGAAACACCTCATTTACATATCCCTAGGTCATTATTTTAGTTTTCAACATTTTTATATACATCAGAGCCTTTATATTTAAAAAGGCATCAGGATTTTAGCCTATCACTAGTACTAACAATTGTGAGATGGGGCACTATTTGATGTATCTGTCAGCTCAGATGTCCACTCTTTGATGTAAGTTTCTAGGACTCAGAAAGAACAAAAACAACCCAACACTTTTCTAAGGGAGAAGAAATAAGGCTCTTACCAAAAAGCTAAACCAAGATTTTAACCAGAACAAATTTCTATGTCTTAATATTATATTTGTAGAGGGAAGCAGAGTGGGAAATCAACTTCATTCCAAACAGCACATAAGAACACTTAGAATATCTTCTCTGAGTAGCTAACAAACTCATGCAAATCTTTGTCAACAAGATTTTCTCCAAGTAGTAAACATAAAAGCTCTTCAACTTAAAAAATAAATAAAGTACTGAAACACTTAAGGTATCCTGTAGAAATAAACATAATACTATTTGTCAAAATTAAAAATGCACATACCTCTGAAGCCTTTGCAGTTCCAGTCCCAAGATTACACTCATATACTTGCAAATGTGCAAAATAAACTCCATACAAGTATTGTCACTGCATCATTAGTTATAACAGAAAACGTTCAGAACAAAACTAAATGTCCATCAAAAGGCAACAGGTTAAATAAATTAGGTATACCTTTAAAACAAACATCATTTTCTGTTTTCATTCAGTCACTAAAAGTGACACAACAGTCACAAAACACCAAATATTACATGATTCCATTTATATGAAATGTCCAGAATACGCAAATCTGTAGATACAGAAAGTAGTTTAGTGTACTGGGGAGATTGGAAAGAAATAGGGAATGAATGCTAATGGGTTTAGGATTTCTTTAAGGATGATGAAAACGTTCTAAAATTTACTGTGGTGAAGATTGAACAATTCTGGGACTATACTAAAACCACTGAATTGACTGAATTGTAAACTTTAAATGGGTGAATTCTATGGTATGTGAATTGTATTTCCACAAAGCTGTTATTTAAAAAAGTGAAGCAGCTCTATATGGAATAACACAGAAACATCACCAAGGTATCTTGTTCTATGAATAAAGGAAGATACAGAAAGCTGTGAATTGCATGATACAATTTGTGTTTTCTTACACTCATGCCCAGCACGCTTTATTGGCTTATATATGAAATACAAAACAAACTTTGTAGTTAACAGCAACTACTTTTAAGTAACCGAATATCCAGAGGAGAAAAGACTCTTTATGCCTTTTTGTACTTTTGAATTTTGTACAATATGTATTATCTATTCAAAACACATATATTTTTAAGGTAATACAGCCATTATAGTTTCCATTTATCAAATATTATTTCTAATATTCAATATTTTCCAATCAGTATGATTTTCCCATGAAGTTTATTTTATATTTAAAGTAATACCAAAGATTAGCAGCTATTGATCTTTAAAAAGTCAACAGTATTAGGCAATGAATGGCAGCCTAATTTATTATTTTCCTTGTTCCTTGCTTTTCCTGTTATAATTTGCTTTTAAACTGTTTTCCTGCTAATTGGAAACTCCATTTGAAGGTGACCAGGAAAACTGACATAAAAGGACACATATTTGTTAACTGTGATGTTTGTTAGCTGTGTTACAAGATCTGTTGAAGAATCTGGTTGAAATTACTATCTAAAATAAAGTTGGTAAATAATCCACAGAACTGATTTAATTCTACTATTTCAAGTTGCACTTTGCTTCTGACAAATGATGCATATTCATACCATCAAATCTGCTAAATATACATAAAGGCCACTCTATTAAATGGCCACATTTTCAGCTACAGGTTTTTATCTGTAGTATAAATTGCACTGGAAATCTATAATATATAAATATATATTATGCTCTATAAGGGTTGTATGCTCATCAAAAAAGGAGAGTGATAAATAAAACCACCACTTTCAAAAAAAAAAAAAAAACTGCACTGGAAAGTAAAATCTTTAAGAAAGAAAGACTACAACCACACTTCCATAACAATCTTAAAACTTCCCCTTAGTATGCAAACTGGATTCCCACTATTTAGTCTACTGCCTTGACAACTATTTACTCTAAACTAGACAAAATTAAGCATTCTTTCCTTCTTCAACATTTCTATAGCACCATATATGTACCTCTATTTTACATTCGTCATATGACACTGCAATTATTTGTTTACATGTCAGTCTTTTTCACTATACTTAGCTCCTTGTGCAGAAATATCTTATTCATTCCTGTAATTTGGGGAGCTAGCTCAGCCCCTACATGTAGGAGACATGCCAGAAAGTTTGCTGCATGAGTTATTGTTAGCTAAGAACACTTCCATTCCCCTAAACCATTCTTTTAAATTATCATGAACTAAAATTAACCCCTCATTACCCACAGTATTCCAATCCTGAAAAGAGAAGGAAGCAAATACATGTAGTTCCAAACCACAAATAATTTATTCCACAGATAGTTCATCTAGGCTAACGCTAAAAATCAATCAGCTTGCATAAAGCATACACAAAGGGAAAACAGTGCTAAGACAACAACAATGCTGCTTTTGGATTGTTTTTTCTTTTTCTTTCTCTCCCTACTCCCAGCAAATAGATGTATCTGAACCACAGTCACTTATCAAATATTCATAGATTTAGAATGTCTGAATGCAGCTAGTCACTGTGAGAAAAAAAAAAAAAAAGAAAAGAAAAGAATTGAAATAAAGACACACTATAGACCAAAAGGGTTAACAGGATATTTTGATAAATCCCTGATACCTGCTGGCTCAACTTCAGTGCCAAAGAAAACACCAACTGTAAGGTCCAAGCTGGAGCCATTAGTGACTGGAAAGGGAAAGGTAGCAAAGGTCTACTTCAGCCCTCTCTTTCTTACAAACGACCAGCAAACCAAAATAAACTGCCTTTTCTTATATAGGTGATTAATTCTTAAGTACCTACAGTAGGCTAGGACAAAGATTCCATGGCTAACTGGCAGAGGTAGATAAAAACACTTGTGTTACTCAAAAACCAAGTAAATACCTAATCAAAATTTCTAGCACACCAGCTAATTAGTGATGATATATTTTTGAGTTTTAGCACCTTTTTATTACCCTCTTCATTAATCCAGGCAATTTTATCAACTAGTACCTTGGCAAAAGGCAAATAATGGAAAAGTAAAAATTAGGAAAATGGGAGGTTCCAGATAGTTTAGACAGACCATAGTAGTAAAAGGACAAAACTATCTAAAGTTTGTGTAATGATATAAAGAAAATCTAAAAAGAATTTTTTTTTAATTTTTATAGAGACAGGGTCTCAACAGGGTCTTGCTCTGTCACCTAGGCTGGAGTACAATGGCATGATCATAGCTCACTGCAACCTCCAACTCCTGGGCTCCAGCAATCCTCCTGCTTCAGCCTCCCAAATAGCTGGGACTATAGGTGTGCACCACCACACCCAGCTAATTTTTTTTTTTTTTTTTTCGGTACAGACAGCATCTTGCTATGTTGCTCAGGCTGATCTGGAACTCCTGGCCTCACAATACTCCTGCCTCAGCCTCCCACATGAGCTACCACACCTGGTAGGACATTATTTTTAAGCTCCCATTAGGTGGAAATCAAAAGACAAAGCTTTTAGTAACAGTTCTTCCATAAACTAGCTGTGTAACCTTAGGCAAGTCACTCTGAATCCCAGGTACAGTTTTCTAATCTACAAAAATGACTGGAAAAAATTATTTCTAAGACCCTCTCCACCTTAAGTTATTCCACTAGTGCAAAATTTAAAAATAAAGACTCTTATGGTTTGGATGTTTGTCCCCTCCAAATCTCATGTTGAAATGTGATTCCCAATGTTGGAGGTGGGCCTAGCGGGAGGTGTTTGGGTCATGGAGGCGGATTCCTCATGAATAGCTTGGTGCCCTCCACATGGTAAATAATGAGTTCTCACTGTTAGTTCATGCCAGAGCTGGTTGTTTAGAGCCTGCCACCTCCTCTCTCTCTTGCTCCTGCTATCCCCATATGACTTGCCTGCTACCTCTTTACCTTCTGCCATGACTGAAAAAAAGTTTCCTGGGCCTCACCAGAAGCTGAGCAGATGTTGGTGTCATGCTTGTACAGCCTGCAGGCCCGAGAGCCAAATAAGCCTCTTTTCTTTATGAATTACCTCAGACAGTCCTTTAGAGCAATGCAAACAGGCTAACACATAGACTTTATATAGAATATGAGGTACAAAAAATTTTTTTGAGTCCGCCAGTTCATTATTTGATTCTTTTCACAATCATTTTACAAACTATTCTACCCAGATGTCAATTAGTAATGTTCCAAATAATGGCTTCCCTATAAAACAATAATCATAATCAAGTTATTTTAATAAAATTTTCACTAACCTGGTGCAACTACATTCACTCTAATTTTCTTTCTTGCTACCTCTTTAGCAAGAGCACGTGAAAATCCAACTAATCCTCCTTTACTGGCACTGTAAACGGACTGGCCAGAGTTGCCTTTTAAGCCAACAATGCTTCCTAGGACAAAAAAAAAAAACTGTATTAAATTCAATTAATGGGGTTACTTGAAAATTCAGATAATTTATAGTAAACAAAAAGGTAAAACCCACTTCACCTTGTCCTTTGTTAAAATTAGAAATTCTAAACATGTCATCAGTCATTTACGGAAGATTTAAGAGTCCAAGTCTGCTCCAGATACATACAGAAAATAGCATCTGAAAGCAGCTGATATAAAACTGCCAATGCGGGGAGGAGCCAAGATGGCCGAATAGGAACAGCCCCGGTCTACAGCTCCCAGCGTGAGCGATGCAGAAGACGGGTGATTTCTGCATTTCCATCTGAGGTACCGGGTTCATCTCACTAGGGAGTGCCAGACAGTGGGCGCAGGTCAGTGGGTGCGTGCACCGTGCGTGAGCCGAAGCAGGGCGAGGCATTGCCTCACCTGGGAAGCGCAAGGGGTCAGGGAGTTCCCTTTCCGAGTCAAAGAAAGGGGTGACGGACGCACCTGGAAAATCGGGTCACTCCCACCCGAATATTGCGCTTTTCAGACCGGCTTAAAAAACGGCGCACCACGAGACTATATCCCACACCTGGCTCGGAGGGTCCTACGCCCACGGAGTCTCGCTGGTTGCTAGCACAGCAGTCTGAGATCAAACTGCAAGGCGGCAGCGAGGCTGGGGGAGGGGCGCCCGCCATTGCCCAGGCTTGCTTAGGTAAACAAAGCAGCAGGGAAGCTCGAACTGGGTGGAGCCCACCACAGCTCAAGGAGGCCTGCCTGCCTCTGTAGGCTCCACCTCTCGGGGCAGGGCACAGACAAACAAAAAGACAGCAGTAACCTCTGCAGACTTAAATGTCCCTGTCTGACAGCTTTGAAGAGAGCAGTGGTTCTCCCAGCACGCAGCTGGAGATCTGAGAACGGGCAGACTGCCTCCTCAAGTGGGTCCCTGACCCCTGAACCCCGAGCAGCCTAACTGGGAGGCACCCCCCAGCAGGGGCACACTGACACCTCACACGGCAGGGTATTCCAACAGACCTGCAGCTGAGGGTCCTGTCTGTTAGAAGGAAAACTAACAAACAGAAAGGACATCCACACCGAAAACCCATCTGTACATCACCATCATCAAAGACCAAAAGCAGATAAAACCACAAAGATGGGGAAAAAACAGAACAGAAAAACTGGAAACTCTAAAATGCAGAGCGCCTCTCCTCCTCCTAAGGAACGCAGTTCCTCACCAGCAACGGAACAAAGCTGGATGGAGAATGACTTTGACGAGCTGAGAGAGGAAGGCTTCAGACGATCAAATTACTCTGAGCTACGGGAGGACATTCAAACCAAAGGCAAAGAAGTTGAAAACTTTGAAAAAAATTTAGAAGAATGTATAACTAGAATAACCAATACAGAGAAGTGCTTAAAGGAGCTGATGGAACTGAAAACCAAGGCTCGAGAACTACGTGAAGAATGCAGAAGCCTCAGGAGCTGATGCGATCAACTGGAAGAAAGGGTATCAGCAATGGAAGATGAAACGAATGAAATGAAGCGAGAAGGGAAGTTTAGAGAAAAAAGAATAAAAAGACATGAGCAAAGCCTCCAAGAAATATGGGACTATGTGAAAAGACCAAATCTACGTCTGATTGGTGTACCTGAAGGTGATGCGGAGAATGGAACCAAGTTGGAAAACACTCTGCAGGATATTATCCAGGAGAACTTCCCCAATCTAGCAAGGCAGGCCAACATTCAGATTCAGGAAATACAGAGAACGCCACAAAGATACTCCTCGAGAAGAGCAACTTCAAGACACATAATTGTCAGATTCACCAAAGTTGAAATGAAGGAAAAAATGTTAAGGGCAGCCAGAGAGAAAGGTCGGGTTACACTCAAAGGGAAGCCCATCAGACTAACAGCAGATCTCTCTGCAGAAACCCTACAAGCCAGAAGAGAGTGGGGGCCAATATTCAACATTCTTAAAGAAAAGAATTTTCAACCCAGAATTTCATATCCAGCCAAACAAAGCTTCATAAGTGAAGGAGAAATAAAATCCTTTACAGACAAGCAAATGCTGAGAGATTTTGTCACCACCAGGCCTGCCCTAAAAGAGCTCCTGAAGGAAGCGCTAAACATGGAAAGAAACAACCGGTACCAGCCGCTGCAAAATCATGCCAAAATGTAAAGACCATCGAGACTAGGAAGAAACTGCATCAACTAACGAGCAAAATCACCAGCTAACATCATAATGACAGGATCAAATTCACACATAACAATATTAACTTTAAATGTAAATGGACTAAATTCTCCAATTAAAAGACACACACTGGCAAGTTGGATAAAGAGTCAAGACCCATCAGTGTGCTGTATTCAGGAAACCCATCTCACGTGCAGACACACACATAGGCTCAAAATAAAAGGATGGAGGAAGATCTACCAAGCAAATGGAAAACAAAAAAAGGCAGGGGTTGCAATCCTAGTCTCTGATAAAACAGACTTTAAACCAACAAAGATCAAAAGAGACAAAGAAGGCCATTACATAATGGTAAAGGGATCAATTCAACAAGAGGAGCTAACTATCCTAAATATATATGCACCCAATACAGGAGCACCCAGATTCATAAAGCAAGTCCTGAGTGACCTACAAAGAGACTTAGACTCCCACACATTAATAATGGGAGACTTTAACACCCCACTGTCAACATTAGACAGATCAACGAGACAGAAAGTCAACAAGGATACCCAGGAATTGAACTCAGCTCTGCACCAAGCGGACCTAATAGACATCTACAGAACTCTCCACCCCAAATCAACAGAATATACATTTTTTCAGCACCACACCACACCTATTCCAAAATTGACCACATAGTTGGAAGTAAAGCTCTCCTCAGCAAATGTAAAAGAACAGAAATTATAACAAACTATCTCTCAGACCACAGTGCAATCAAACTAGAACTCAGGATTAAGAATCTCACTCAAAGCCGCTCAACTACATGGAAACTGAACAACCTGCTCCTGAATGACTACTGGGTACATAACGAAATGAAGGCAGAAATAAAGATGTTCTTTGAAACCAACGAGAACAAAGACACAACATACCAGAATCTCTGGGACACATTCAAAGCAGTGTGTAGAGGGAAATTTATAGCACTAAATGCCCACAAGAGAAAGCAGGAAAGATCCAAAATTGACACCCTAACATCACAATTAAAAGAACTAGAAAAGCAAGAGCAAACACATTCAAAAGCTAGCAGAAGGCAAGAAATAACTAAAATCAGAGCAGAACTGAAGGAAATAGAGACACAAAAAACCCTTCAAAAAATCAATGAATCCAGGAGCTGGTTTTTTGAAAGGATCAACAAAATTGATAGACCGCTAGCAAGACTAATAAAGAAAAAAAGAGAGAAGAATCAAATAGACACAATAAAAAATGATAAAGGGGATATCACCACCGAACCCACAGAAATACAAACTACCATCAGAGAATACTACAAACACCTCTACGCAAATAAACTAGAAAATCTAGAAGAAATGGATACATTCCTCGACACATACACTCTCCCAAGACTAAACCAGGAAGAAGTTGAATCTCTGAATAGACTAATAACAGGAGCTGAAATTGTGGCAATAATCAATAGTTTACCAACCAAAAAGAGTCCAGGACCAGATGGATTCACAGCCGATTTCTACCAGAGGTACAAGGAGGAACTGGTACCATTCCTTCTGAAACTATTCCAATGAATAGAAAAAGAGGGAATCCTCCCTAACTCATTTTATGAGGCCAGCATCATTCTGATACCAAAGCCTGGCAGAGACACAACCAAAAAAGAGAATTTTAGACCAATATCCTTGATGAACATTGATGCAAAAATCCTCAATAAAATACTGGCAAACCGAATCCAGCAGCACATCAAAAAGCTTATCCACCATGATCAAGTGGGCTTCATCCCTGGGATGCAAGGCTGGTTCAATATACGCAAATCAATAAATGTAATCCAGCATATAAACAGAGCCAAAGACAAAAACCACATGATTATCTCAATAGATGCAGAAAAAGCCTTTGACAAAATTCAACAACCCTTCGTGCTAAAAACTCTCAATAAATTAGGTATTGATGGGACGTATTTCAAAATAATAAGAGCTATCTATGACAAACCCACAGCCAATATCATACTGAATGGGCAAAAACTGGAAGCATTCCCTTTGAAAACTGGCACAAGACAGGGATGCCCTCTCTCACCGCTCCTATTCAACACAGTGTTGGAAGTTCTGGCCAGGGCAATCAGGCAGGAGAAGGAAATAAAGGGTATTCAATTAGGAAAAGAGGAAGTCAAATTGTCCCTGTTTGCAGACGACATGATTGTTTATCTAGAAAACCCCGTCGTCTCAGCCCAAAATCTCCTTAAGCTGATAAGCAACTTCAGCAAAGTCTCAGGATACAAAATCAATGTACAAAAATCACAAGCATTCCTATACACCAACAACAGACAAACAGAGAGCCAAATCATGAGTGAACTCCCATTCACAATTGCTTCAAAGAGAATAAAATACCTAGGAATCCAACTTACAAGGGATGTGAAGGACCTCTTCAAGGAGAACTACAAACCACTGCTGAAGGAAATAAAAGAGGATACAAACAAATGGAAGAACATTCCATGCTCATGGGTAGGAAGAATCAATATCGTGAAAATGGCCATACTGCCCAAGGTAATTTACAGATTCAATGCCATCCCCATCAAGCTACCAATGACTTTCTTCACAGAATTGGAAAAAACTACTTTAAAGTTCATATGGAACCAAAAAAGGGCCCGCATCACCAAGTCAATCCTAAGCCAAAAGAACAAAGCTGGAGGCATCACACTACCTGACTTCAAACTATACTACAAGGCTACAGTAACCAAAACAGCATGGTACTGGTACCAAAACAGAGATATAGATCAATGGAACAGAACAGAGCCCTCAGAAGTAACGCCGCATACCTACAACTATCTGATCTTTGACAAACCTGAGAAAAACAAGCAATGGGGAAAGGATTCCCTATTTCATAAATGGTGCTGGGAAAACTGGCTAGCCATATGTAGAAAGCTGAAACTGGATCCCTTCCTTACACCTTATACAAAAATCAATTCAAGATGGATTAAAGATTTAAACATCAGACCTAAAACCATAAAAACCCTAGAAGAAAACCTAGGCATTACCATTCAGGACATAGGCGTGGGCAAGGACTTCATGTCCAAAACACCAAAAGCAATGGCAACCAAAGCCAAAATTGACAAATGGGATCTAATTAAACTAAAGAGCTTCTGCACAGCAAAAGAAACTACCATCAGAGTGAACAGGCAACCTACAACATGGGAAAAAATTTTCGCAACCTACTCATCTGACAAAGGGCTAATATCCAGAATCTACAATGAACTCAAACAAATTTACAAGAAAAAAAACAACCCACCCCATCAAAAAGTGGGCGAAGGACATGAACAGACACTTCTCAAAAGAAGACATTTATGCAGCCAAAAAACACATGAAAAAATGCTCATCATCACTGGCCATCAGAGAAATGCAAATCAAAACCACTATGAGATATCATCTCACACCAGTTAGAATGGCAATCATTAAAAAGTCAGGAAACAACAGGTGCTAGAGAGGATGTGGAGAAATAGGAACACTTTTACACTGTTGGTGGGACTGTAAACTAGTTCAACCATTGTGGAAGTCAGTGTGGCGATTCCTCAGGGATCTAGAACTAGAAATACCATTTGACCCAGCCATCCCATTACTGGGTATATACCCAAATGACTATAAATCATGCTGCTATAAAGACACATGCACACGTATGTTTATTGCGGCATTATTCACAATAGCAAAGACTTGGAACCAACCCAAATGTCCAACAATGATAGACTGGATTAAGAAAATGTGGCACATATACACCATGGAATACTATGCAGCCATAAAAAATGATGAGTTCATGTCCTTTGTAGGGACATGGATGAAATTGGAAACCATCATTCTCAGTAAACTATCGCAAGAACAAAAAACCAAACACCGCATATTCTCACTCATAGGTGGGAATTGAACAATGAGATCACATGGACACAGGAAGGGGAATATCACACTATGGGGACTGTGGTGGGGAGGGGGGAGTGGGGAGGGATAGCATTGGGAGATATACCTAATGCTAGATGACGAGTTAGTGGGTGCAGCGCACCAGCATGGCACATGTATACATATGTAACTAACCTGCACAATGTGCACATGTACCCTAAAACTTAAAGTATAATAAAAAAAAAAAAAAAAAAAAAAAAAACTGCCAATGCAGGTGCTTGCGAATTGATCCATTACATGAAGGGGATGCACTCTAATCTCTGAGTAGGTCAGATATGATGAAAATTCTGTGGTATTTATAAAGGCTTCCAGCAGGTAGAGGTTAAAGCCAGAAAAAGTCAGACAAAAGCTGACTAATTTTATGATTCTACAACACAGACATAAGGCAGAAAGCTCTCATTTTCACCCTAAAACCTAGTTCATTTGAAGCTAAATCTCACTAAAATTGAATTACATGCATAACTCATTTTATTGTTCTGCTTTATTGTGCTTTGCAGATATTGCATTTTTTTTTTTTTTTTTTTTTTACAAATTGAAGGCTTTCAATTGTAAAAAAATTTCAAATGATGAGTTCACGTCCTTTGTAGAGACATGGATGAAATTGGACATCATCATTCTCAGTAAACTATTGCAAGGACAGAAAACCACACACCGCATGTTCTCACTCAAAGGTGGGAATTGAACAATGAGAACACATGGACACAGGAAGGGGAACATCACACTCTAGGGACTGTTAGCAACCCTGCAACAAGCAATTCTATTACCACTTTTCCAACACCATGGCTCACTGTGAGCAGTGCTCACTCTGTGTCTCTTTGTCACATTTTGGTAATTTTCATACCATCTTAAACTTTTTCATTATTATTACATCTGTTATAACAATCTGTGGTCAGTGATTCTTAATGTTTACTGCTGTTGGGGTGCCACAAACAAAATATTACTGCTCACTGACAATGCATCTGATCACCAAAGAGCTCTGATGGATATGTACAAGGAGATTAATGTTGTTTTCGTGCCGTTAACACAATATCCTTTCTTCAGCTCATGGATCGAGGGATAATTTTGACTTTCAAGTCTTATTTAAGAAACACTTTATAAGTCTATAGCAGTCATAAATAGTAATTCCTCTTAGGAATCTGGGCAAAGTAAATTAAAAGCCTTCTGGAAAGGATTCACCATTCTATATGCCATTCAGAACATTTGTGATTCATGGCAGGTCAAAATACCAACATTAACAGGAGTTTGAAAGAAGTTATTTTAACCTTCATGGATGACTTTGCGGGGTTCAAGACTTCAGTGGAGCAGAATTACAAATGGAGCCTGAAGATGTGACTGAATTGCTGCAATCTTATGATAAAACAAATGGGTGAGTAGTTGCTTCTTATGTATGGATAAACAAAGTTGTTTCTCAAGGTGGAATCTCTTCCTTGTGAAGATGTGAATACTGTTGAAATGACAAAGGATTCACAATATCCTATAAACTTAGTTGATAAAGCAATAGCAGGGATTGAGAGGAGTGGCTCCAATTTTTAAAGATCTACTTGGATAAAATGCTATCAAACAGCATCACATGCTGCAGAGAAATCTCTCATGAAATGAAGAGTCAATCAATGTGGCAAATTTTGTCTTATTCTAAGACTTGGAACCAAATCAAATGTCCAACAATGACAGACTGGATTAAGAAAATGTGGCACATATACACCATGGAATACTAAGCAGCCATAAAAAATGATGAGTTCATGTCCTTTGTAGGGACATGGATGAAATTGGAAATCATCATTCTCAGTAAACTATCGCAAGGACAAAAAACCACACACCGCATGTTCTCACTCATAGGTGGGAATTGAACAATGAGAACACATGGACACAGGAAGGGGAACATCACACTCTGGGGACTGTTGTGGGGTGGGGGGAGCGGGGAGGGATAGCATTAGGAGATATACCTAATGCTAAATGACGAGTTAATGGGTGCAGCACACCAGCATGGCACATGTATACATATGTAACTAACCTGCACATTGTGCACGTGTACCCTAAAACTTAAAGTATAACAATAATAAAATAAAATAAAATAAAATAAAAAAGAAATTGCCACAGCCACTATTATCAGTCAGCAGCCATAAATATCAAGGCAAGACCCTCTGCCAGCAAAAAGATTATGACTTGCCAGAAGCTCAGATGATCATTAGCATTTTTTAGCAATAAAGTATTTTTTTAGTAACAAAGTATTTACATTGTTTTTTAGATATAATGCTACTGCATACTTAATAGACCATAATATAACTTTTACACGCACTGAGAAACTAAACAATTGGATAAGACAAAATTTGCCACATTGATTGACTCCTCATTTCATGAAAGATTTCTCTGCAGCATGTGATGCTCTTTGATAGCATTTTATCCAAGTAGAACTTTAAAAATTGGAGCCTCTCCTCTCAATCCCTGCTATTGCTTTATCAACTAAGTTTATAGGATATTGTAAATCCTTTGTCATTTCAACAGTATTCACATCTTCACAAGTAGATTCCATCTTGAGAAACAACTTTGTTTATCCATACATAAGAAGCAACTCCTCACCCATTTGTTTTATCATGAGATTGCAGCAATTCAATTTGTGTGACTTACATTCTTGAGATATTAGCTTTATTCTGGTGGAGCAGAACCAAAGCTACAATATCTGCGAGACATGCTTGTACTGTCAATCTAAATTGGCAAAGCTTCAATTATACACTTTTTGTAAAAGTGCAATTTCATTACATTCAGTGATATATTGTAAACTGTACTGCCTACTGAAGATTCTTGAGTGACCACATCTAATGAATATGTAATAATAATTTTTAATTCAAATATCAACTATATGCAAATAAACTCTTGCAAAACAGAAGTGGGGAAGTAATTTTCTGCACCACTGACCTGTACTTATGATATAAAAATTAATCAAGGACCTCACAAAATTTTTTTAAAGTAATTTTAAAAAAAGAAAATATTCCAAACATTTCTCTATTAGAATCAACAAGTTCAGTATTAGAATATTTATCTACATTATATATTGTAGGCCAATTAATAACAAAGGAAGAGAACTGTGAAGTACACAGAGAGAACACACATCAGACTGAAGAAATGCATATGGATAGAGGGGTGTTTATCAGAAAGAAAAATACAGAGAGACACAAAAAGAGAAAAATACATGCACGAAAAAAATACCAAAACAGTGCTGGTTCGATGGTAGCGGGTTATCAGAACTTATTAACAGTAGTGTCACTAAAGTTAGTATACAACCCCCAATTGCTAAATATCAGTGGCTTTTAAAAGAAAAAAAAAACACAAGCTTTAGCAGCTTTGATTCGTGCCACGCACTACTGTTCATCAGATCAAAAAGTGGTAATTTCTGAAATACCAATGAAGTGTCTGGCAGTTTAAAGTAGTCCTTCCTGTAATAAGATTCTCAATTTACTATCTATTATTTACTTTTAGCTCAATTCTAAAAGTTTTGCATGCATAAGGAGGACTAATGGGTTTTTTAAATACACCTAAAAAAAAAAGAAGATTTTAGAGTTAAACAAATATACCTCAGGTTATCAGGTGATAGATACAGGCCTGTTTGCCTGCTTGTAAGTATCCAAAGTCCTTATCTGGCTGTGTTAAAAGGCAAAGGTTGACTCATTGACTAACCTCTTACATAAGAAAACGGATCCCTTAAATTTTTAAGGGTAAATGTCCAAAATGCTCTCATGTCCCCTTAGTTTATTAGCATAGTATTCTTTCCTTTTCTCACTTTCAAAACAGAAAAACTCTAAATTCTGGCTTGAAAAACCATTTCCTACATTTAAAAGAACACGGTCACTTACTTTTATGGAGCAGCATCTCCCTTCTGTGGCCTTTTAAGGTATTACCATTTGAAAATAAAAAGCAGATGGTATACTATTATTTCCAAATTACCAAACTGAAATAAAATTTCAAGTCATTTTGCATTTTAAGTTCTACAGGCATATACTCCACAGTTTATCTGCCCTGTGGGTTAGATGAACTGAAAACTAGGGGTTACTTACAACCATTCTTAAAAACAAAGAAATTTTATCTTCCTTTAAACCTCTACACAAGATTTAACAGTAACCCATGCAACTGCTATAGACAATATTACTTAGCCACCACTGTCTACTTTAATTCCTTGTCCATGTTTTAAAAATCAGGTTCCTGGCTGGGCACGTGGCTCACCTCTGTAATCCCAGCACTTCGGGAGGATCACTTGAGCCCATGAGTTAAAGACCAGCCTAGGCCACATAGCGTGACCTCGTCTCTATTTAAAAAAAAAAAAAAAAAAAAATTCACATAAAAATCAGGATGATCCAATTTCTCTTGAAAAATCAAAATTGCTGGCAAAACTGGGACACATTCTTGCACGGCAACAATCTACTGAATCTAAGTGGTGGCCTCCACCATTCCATAGGGGCTCTGGACAATGAAGCTGGATATCATTTATCACATGGCTGGTACTGTCATTTTTCCAGTTCTCAGTGGTGTCACTCATTTAACACCTGCCTGACTCCTATAGGGATGTGAATGTGTGATTCTTATTTTACTCATTAATCAATTAATTAAATCCTTTTTTCCATAGATAATATAAATTTCATTCGTGTTTCACAATAAATCACAAATTCGTGGATTAAATATTTTTATGGTATGGTATTATGGCATAATCATAAATTCACAAAGGTGAAGACTCACCTACATTAACAACAGACCCTCCCTGTTGTTGAATCATAGTCCTCATGGCAGCTTTACAGGTCAGCATGGAACCCAAGAGGTTAGTATGAAGCTGAGATACCATATCTTCAGTTTTTGTTCTTACTAAAAGACCATCCCTACAAAAAGAAACAGCATTTAATAGCATATAATAACAAGATAAAAACCAAAAAGGTCAAGACTGATATAACATTTTTACTGAGAGTGCAAGAAGTGCTTCCTATCTGAGCTAGAATAGCTAGAATACCTAGAGTCCCATTTTGAACTTGGCTTGAGAAACATTAAAATAACAATTGATAAACCAGAAAGGATCCACTTGGAAGACAGGTTGCTACTCCTTCTCAGTTTGAGTGGCAAATATTCTTAACCCCTAAAAGTAGTAACATATAGCCAAAATAGTTTGAATGGCCTGAGCAACTGCCATACTAAGCCTTGTTTAGCAAGAAAATTAATATGTTATTCTAAATATTCTCTCCTAAATTCATCTTTTAAAAAATAATATCCACTCCATGTATTAAGTTCACAAACTGGCAAAACTTATCTGTGGTGACAAAACTCAGAAAATAGTTACCAACAAGGAAGTATTGAGAAGACACTACCTTCTGGAGCACTGGAAACATTCTACGGCTCAATATGGGTGATGATTACAATGTTAAAATCGACTAAACTGGACATTTATTATATGTTGTATCTCAATATAAAAGAAAATAATTTATGGATTGACAAGTTTTAAAATAGCTTTTTCTCCTAGTTAGAAGCAAAATAAACATATTAACTTATACCAATCAAAGACATATTAGGAATAAAAGTTTTAAATATATATAAGAAACTTATTTAAATCTGTGACCAACCTGTTAATACCAGCTGCATTTACCAAGAAATTTACTCGACCTAAATGTTTCTCCATCTCTTCAAATGTATTTTGAACATCATGTTCTTTAGCAACATCACAGCTAAATGCCAAATGATCTCCTGCACAACAAAGTTAAATAAGAATTACTTATAACTCAAATTTTAAATTTACTCAATGCACATTTGTTAAGCATCTATCTAAGATGGCAGGCCTGTGCTAATCTAGAACCTAAAGATTAAAAAAGTAATGTCACGAGGCCTGGCTTTCATAGAGTTGGTCTAATGAAACTGGGATGCGGGAACAAAGAGGAAATAAAGTACTACTACAGAAAGTTAATTTTAAAATTTTCTTTTTAATCAACAAAGAGGGGAGGGCTTTTTCAAGTTATAAAGGCTCTGTAAGATTCATCTAATATTTATAGCTTTAACACTGAATTCATGCTACCCAATTCGACAGTCTTCTGGGTTTTATATTCCTTTTTTGAAATTTATGTCTAATTCTGTCAGGTTTTTGTTGAATTAGTTTCTTTGGCCCTGAACAGGAACTCTTGGGTTTCTTCTTTTTAAGTGCTACGGATGCACTATGGCACATATATTATAACGACTATTATTCAAATAGAGAGACCATCAGGAGAGATGAGACAACACAGGAAGCTGTAAAAATGCTAAAACTACAAACCACGGGGGGAAAAAAACACTTTTTACTAAAAGCAACTGTTACTTACCACTTTTAAAAAATGATGGTTAAATGCCAAAAAAAAAACTACACTTCAAAGAAAAACAAAGCATTCCCTATGTAATCTACCATTTTAATACTCTAAAATGTAGGATTGTTTTTAAAAGCTAAAACAATTCTTTATCTTCTGTCTGACCTTGATAAATATGCTTACACCAACACTACCCCATCAAGCCTTTGGAAACAGTAAGCGACCTGGGGAATTATACTTTCTAGATGAAAACCAATCACTCATGGAACACGATCCAAAGAAATGCAGGGCCCAAAAGCATCCTGTGTCTCTCTTACTCTTGGTTTTCACCCGAAGACTTGTTGTGTCCACAACCACCTTTGAAAGCCCAACTAATGGCTTCAATTCAGTCCAGCAAACACTGATGGCTTGGGGTGACACAGTAAGGGTCACCACTCTTCCCCTCCTTTGTTAGAATGGCAAGGAATATGAGCTTCAAGAAGCATTCACTGACACTCTCCCTGACCTGTAACTTACAGAATCTTTTTTCTTTTAGAGAGCCCAATAGTCTCACAACCAGCACTGAACAGGTGATACCAAACCGATCAATAATGTTAACTTAAAAATGAACAGCCACACCTGGCGTCTATAGTCCCAGGTCCTTGGGAGGCTGAGGCGAGAAGATCTCTAGAGCCAGTAAATCAGGAGTTGGGGTACAGCCCGGGCAACATAATGGGAAGCCCTCTCAAAAAAAAAAAAAAAAAAAAAAACAGATACACAAAAACAGTAAGAGCCACAAGACGCACCCCTAGGCCTCTGTTCTCCCCATGCCTCCCTGATAGTAAATGAAGTATAATTTTGTCCATTCTGGTGATTAAACAAATAGCATCTTCGGATCTAACGTCCTATTTCTCCCTAAACTCAATGAAGAGTTATATTCACAAAATGACTAATCCATTAATAATAAGCCGGAAATAAAAAACCCTTAAGTTTAAATGCAATAAAAAAGAATTTGGCAGAACAAAGTTCAATTGTCCATTTGCAAAACTCACCAAAACAATTTAATAACATTAAAGCAAACCAGGTCTATCTCAAAATTGGCTGGTACTCAAAAGGGTTTCTCTATCAAACACTGCTTTGTGCATTCGCGCAGGGCCAAGGCACGGCCCTTGGGCAAAACTGAAGGGAGCCGTTGATACCTGCACTCCCACCTTTCCTGCCTGAACTCCTTTCGGCCCAGCCCTGTCTCCGGGGGCCGAGAACTCGCCCTTTTCCCTACATTAAAAGTAAACTGTTACGTGGCTCTCTCCCACAACAGGGAAGCTCCTCAGCGTTAGCACTAGCCGCAGGGCGGAGGGTGCGTATAGCGGGGCCTCACAAGACTACGAGGTCTCAAAGAAAACCCCAAGTGTTCAGCCCTCGGCGGCAAGCTGCGTGGCCGGCATTCTGCGAGGCATAGGGAGATCGCGGGTTTCTGCACGAGACGCATTCTACCCTTGGAACGGGAGAGCGCCTGCACGCGGCTGCATCGAGTAATCCCAGAGCCCTAAAGGCCAGACCCACTCTTTTTACAAAGGAGATTTTCTTTAGGCGCCTGGACCGCGGCCACACAACTGGACAACTCCAGTTTAGTACCTACCGCCGAGGTCACCGGCGGCGGCTTTGGCCCCTTCCAGGTTTCTGGCAATGACCGCCAGTCGGTAGCCTTTCCGGGCCATTAACTGGGCCACAGCCCTGCCAATGCCTCGGGAGCCTCCAAAAACAGCACACACTTTGTCCATCTCGGAGTCACAAACTCGGAGGAAAGAGGGTAGGGAGTGGGAGCCCCTCTCCAGGTTCCCTCAGGCTTTTAAACAACCGCGGTTCCAAAAAAAAAAAAAAAGGCAAACCGCAAAAAAAAATAACGCCGCTCGACACCTCCTGCAGCCGGACAATAGTAATGCAAGACGCCGTGAAAAGGAGGAAGAGCTCGACGTCGCCGCGTCGACGTCATCACGCACGGACTCTTCCGCGCCACACCTAACAAATACGCCGACGAGAGCTCCCCGCCGGCGGAAGAACGGCCTGGAGAGGGCCTCGATGCTTGCTGGGACCTGTAGTCTTGACGCACGAGAGCAACTGGCGCAGGCGCGCTGCTCGGTGGGAAATGTACTTGTGGCACTGAGGGTTATCATCTGTCCCCGCTGGGTCATATCAGTCGGGATTCGAGCCCCGGTGACCAATCGACCCGGTTTGTTCGGAACTGACAGGGTTGTCAAGACGCTGGGCTTTCCCTGGCAAACCGAGACGACCTGATCACGTAGTTAGAACCCAGAGAAAGCATTACTGGGCATGAGCGGTCGGGGCTCCGGTATATGCCCTTCGCCCAGGTGTTGTTTTGGCTACAGACTTGATGTCCTACCTGTTGAAGAAGTCCCCAAGAATCGCACCCACACCAAAACCTACCCTACCTGTTCCTCCCCCAGGTTGCTGTAGAAATGGACCTCTACCCGCCCAGATGTTACCATTCATCGCGAAGGGTGTCGTGAAGATGAATGCCCTGTCGAACATCATCCAGCAGGAGGTCAAGGAATTTTAACTGAATGATTCAATAGTCTTGCAAGATCTATGAAACAAGCTTCGACTGCTGTAGAGAAACAAAAATGGGTTCCTGCAATTCTAAATAAGATGTACTGGGTGCTCTGAGAGTTAATAAGCTAAAAAACTCAATGTTTGTTACAATTATAGTGTAAACAGAAAGCATTTCTTGATACAATATTATTTTACTAGATTCAGAAAAGTATGAGCCATGGTCCCTACCACTAAAAAAACTACAACCCAGAACTACAGGACTAATACACATGAAACACTAGGAGGTATCCAAAATCATACTTAGTAAAATGCAAAATTATATTAACACAAGAGCTCCGAGAAACTGGAGATCAGTGAAGAATGAAGGGGTGCATGGAAAAGCTGGATTTGAGGGCTGGATGAGGTTTGAAAAAAGGAAAACTAGAGCAAAAAGTCTGTAAATAAGCAAGTTGAGCATTATTTTAAATTTGTTATTCCTATTCCATTTAGATCCAAAAAAAGATTTGAAATGGTTTGCAAAAATACATGAGTATTTGAATTTGAAAGGCAAAGAGGACCACTGCCCCTTCTCCCACAAGGCCAGAACAATAAATTAGGTCAGTGGAAAAAATACGAATAAAGTCATGCTATAAGAAGCTATTTAGTATTAAAGAAGAGATTCATAAACTTAGAGTTTCCTGCCAGCGAAAGCAACAAAGGAAATATAATTACAAGTGGTAATTTCTGTAAGAAATCAGCCTCCTGGTTATGCAGCAGAGAAGCCTGAGCAAAACTCCCTCCTCATAGGTCCTCCTAAATGGCACACTAAGCATTGTAGTAGACAGTGAGCTTCATGAAAAGAAAAAGAGATTGTAAGGCTGTTTTCATAGCATCTATTAGACTTTATTAAAAGCAAATACAATAGGAAGTTAAACAATATAAGCAAACAGTCACACATAAAAATTGTGTCTTTGAAACAATATATGTTTGAAACAATGAGGAAACAAGCCTGAGGAAATTTGGGATGGTGCTATATTATAGTCAGCTTTAAAGTCAGGTGCCAAGCATTAAACAGGCCTTTAACTGCAGAAGTAACAAGATAAGAGCTGCATTTAAGAACTATTAGCAGGCCAGGCATGGTGGCTCATGCCTGTAATCCCAGCACTTTGGGAGGCCGAGACAGGAGGATTGCTTGAGTCCAGAAGTTCAAAACCAACCTGGGAAACACAGCAAGACCCCCGCCCCCCCGACCCCCATCTCTACAGAAAATACAAAAAAAATTAGCTGGACATGGTGGCCTACCTGTGGTCCCAGCTACTCGGGAGGCTGAGTTGGGAGGATCATGTAAGTCCAGGAGGTCAAGGCTGCAGTGAGCCATGATTGCACCACTGCAGTCCAGCCTGCATGACACAGCAGGACCCTGTCTCAAAATAAAAGTGTTCTAAAAAACAAACAGTTTCCCAGTGATATAAAAATGGGCCAGATCAAATTTGTCTATGCACTTTCCTACTATACACTATGCAATCTTAGAAAGAAAAAACTGTTTTACATAAATTACCAATATAAGGGTCAGCCTAAATGCCAACTGTATTCCTGCACCTTAGGTCAAACCAGAGAGGTTTATCTTTTGAACAGTTCTCTCCATTTGCTAGGAAAATGATTATTTTTTTTCTACACATTGTTATTTTAGCAAAAAAAAAAATGGTTTTTAGATCTATGCCATCTATCATGAAGATCACTAACACATGATATGAGGTGACATTCAGAATTCTGAAAACCTTCCAACTTTTCTCACTGTATATATACAGTAAATGGATAAGCTGGGCTTTTTATTCAACACATACCTCAGGTTAAACCTCAAGGTTATTATTTATTTTTTTCCCCCTAAATACAATATCACCACTATCCCGGGTGAGAATACATCTATCACAGCACATCACCCATTAGCTGAGAAGGTTACAGCAGGGGAAGTTTCTCTGTAAGCCCCTGATAGTGAAGTGAGGATCTGTAAATTAAACTGGGTCTCCCCTACCCAGCAGGACATTGAAGGAAGCCATTAGAATGACCCACCTTTAGTCTTTCCTTCTCACTAAACATGCCACTTCTGTGTTAATATTTTAACCATATTTTATACTTTAACTTAAATCCACATAGGATATATTTTCTCTTGGCTCCCACAATCAAAGGAGAAAATTCCTTATGTATAAGGACTGTTATACAAATTTTTAAATATGCATACCTAGTATTATTTTTCTGATTACAAAAGGAATACCATTTAATTGCTAACAGAAAACATAAACTTTTTAAAGTAAATAAAAACTCATTGAAAGCATTGTACACTTTAAGCGTGTGAATTGTATCGTATGCAAATTATATCCTAATGGAACTGTTATTGAAAAAGATGTAATTTAAAGCCTACTGCCCTGTTATATGAAATTTGAATCTGCAACTAATTATAAGGGGTTGTACCTTTCATGAATTTTTTTTCATACGTCAAGATTTATAATGCCCAAGATTCCAAATACGCAGGAAAATTTATTTATAAGAAATTTATGAATTATGATTGAATATGCATTGAGAATCCTCTTTACAAATGCACCATACTAAGCACATCCAGCTTATCAGATCCATAATTGAAGCGTAACCCTTCCTGCCAGCAAGCGGTCTCCCAGGATTCTTCAGGCAGTGATGATAATCTGCATGACCCAAATTGCATGTGGCCAGCGTAGCTTCTCCATACAGACCATGCTCTTCTTTCAAGAAGAAAGATTAGAAAGCTGCGTTAGTGTGGCTGCACAGATATAACTTTTATGATTAAAAAGCATGTTGATTTCCTCATTGGCATTCTTGTATCCAATCTGCTGGGTAATCTAAATTGTAAGGAATGTACTTTTTATCACTTACAAAAGCTTATTTCATTTTGATTGGGAACAAAAAATGTGGCCCATGAGCTTGTTATTTTGTTGAATTGGCGTTTATGCCTCTGAGGCTGCCCACCGAGACCTAAACCTGGCACTCAGTTGCCTAAGGCAGAAGCATGGAGTTTATTCCTTCCCTCTCTCAACATCCCACATCCAATCAGTCACAAAGTCCTGCTGATTCTACTCCCTAAATACCATTCCAACTTCTACACATCCATGCTTCTCCAAACACTGTCTTCTCAACCTCGAATGCTCCCACTGCTTTCCCTGGTAACATCTGATTTATCATTCAAAATGTGGCTCAAACATCTCTTGCAATGGAAGCTTATCCTGACCCAAAGGAGGACATGCTGATGTCCTTCTTCACCCGTCCTCTTACCTTGTATGTGTCTTCAAGTCTGTATTTCATGGATGTACTGTGACGTCAGAATCCACATAATCTTAGGAAGACAGTGAATAGATTCTCAAGGATCTGTGAACCTACCAAGCTGAATACAAAATCTCATGTGCTTTTTAGATGAGTAGCTTCTTGAAACAGGGTCCACTTCCTTCACTGGGTTCTCAAGGGGAACTTTCACCTAAAATGGTTAAGTGCCAGGTGTAGTGGCTCACGCCTGTAATCCCAGCATTTTGGGAGATGGAGGCAGCAGGATCACTTGAGCCCAGGCATTTGAGACCAGCCTGGGCAACATGGTGAGACCTCATCTTTTTTAAAAAAACATAAAAAATAAAATAAAATGGTGAAAAACTTTCTGTTTTTAATTGCCAACTCTTTGAATCCAGAAATGATCACATTGGTTTTTGTTTCCCTGTTTGTAGCACAGTTCCTAGGGCTTGTGAATGCTAAATAAATGAGTTAACAAATGAATCAATGAGTGAATGAAATAACTCACTTAAAAGGAATTTATTGCTATAAGCAAGAACCAGTGTCGATACAGCTATGATTAAGATAGACCTGGTGCCTGTTTTCATTGGGAAAATAATCTGGCAAAGACGACAGACATTAAACAATTAATCATGCCATCACTATTTAATTCCAATGGTGGGAAGAACTATAAAGGAGAAGTACAGGCTGCTAGGAGGGATCATAACTAGGGGCATTGATCCAATATGGAGGCCTGGGGTCAGAGAAGGCTTCTTCTTTCAGGACATAATGTTCTATAAAGTAAATGAATAATAACAAAGAAAGATTGCAAAGAATGATAACTACAGCTACTATCCATTCATTATGTTACAAAGCCAACTAGGTGATAACATAATTTATACATGAAGAATAAAATTCCGAATTAAAAATTCACCCTTAATAATGAAAGAGATTGTTAGTCAAAGTAGAGTTAGTATTACGCCTAGATGAGATCACAGGTTGGACATTTCACCAGGAAGTACCATGGGAGAGCATAATGCCTGAAATTTTACGAAACTTTTTTTTCCCAGCCAAAAATTTTATAATGGTATAAAGCCAGCTCTGGATACTTAAAATCAGGCCCCAAATGCAGCACGCCTGCCAAGCCACATAGAAGAGGAGAACTCAGTGTTCCTGAAATTAGTTCTAAGACTGGCCTCAATCCTCTGACCCCAGCCTCTCACTATTCCATTTCCATCTCTTTGTTTCAGGGCCTTCCCCCCTCTATCCTTCTGGCTGCATAGTCTCACATGGCTCTCAACTCACCTGCTGCATTTCCCAGACTTAAGTGAGCCTTTCCCATCCAGGCCCTGCAGCTACTCAGACTCCTAGATCTGTATCAGAGGCACGGGCCTGGCAGCCTTCACTGCACTTGGGCTCTGAAAGACGTTCTCACTCTTGCAAGTCACCTGGGAAAGCCAGAATCGATACTGTATGGTTTAACATTCGAAACTGACTTGCAGGTAATGGCTTCTGCATTTCCAGATGGCACTCGTGTGCCTGTAGGGATCTCATTTTAAGGATCACTGCTTTTTGTTTCTCATCTACAGGCTACAGAGACCCATCTCTCAGTTTGGATTTTGATTAAACAGTTATGCAGAGTAGAAAACTTGGGCCATACACAAAACTTAATTAAAATAAGCCTCTACTTGGGATTAATGTGTGTTATTGACTGAATCGTGTCCCTCCCCGCTCCCCCCTCTCCTGCCATATTCATATGTTCAAGTCCTAACCTCCAATGTGGCTGTATTTGGAGATAGTGCCCTTAGGGAGATAATTAAGATTAAATGAGGTTCTAAGGGTAGGGCCCAAATCCAATAGGACACCAGAGAGCTTGTGCTGGGAATCTCTCTCTCTCTCTCTCTCTCTCTCTCTCTCTCTCTCTCTCTCTGTTGCCTCCCTGTACAAGGCCATGTGAGGACACAGTGAGAAGGCAGCTATCTGCAAGCCCGGAAGAGAAGCCTCACCAGAAACCAACACGATTGCACCTTGATCTCAGACTTTCAGGCTCCAGAACTGTGAGAAAATTAATTTCAGGTGTCGAAACCACCCAGTCTGCAGTATTTTGTTATGGCAGTCCCAGCAGACTAATACAATGTGACTGTTTACTTTCTTCTCTACTACAGGCAAGCTGCAAAGTGCTGCTAGGTAATATCACACAGCCACTGCTGATTGTGTAGGTTGAGTTGGGGAGAGGTTGTTACTATGAGACCTATTCCAGAGCAGAAACAGGAAGATTGTGAATCTCATCCTCGTCACTTGCCCATGGCCTGCAGCATCCAGACCCCTCGAGGTCCTCTCCTATCTTCTTGCCAAAGCTTACTTTCAGGGAGGACTTGGAAATTCATTCCCTCTAGGTGGTAAATAATGTAACAGCATAAAGTGTTATGTCACCTAGGGACATATAAATTGAGCCGAGAGCCAAGTGTTAAGCTAAAGGGATGACAATCTAACAGTGAAATATCATCTAGCATCTACCTGTCCAACAATATGAATCTACTGCGAGCTCAGGAACATCCCCAGTATCAGATGTAAAGCTCTGGGGATAAGAGGGCAAAGAAGGCAATTACCTGAATTGTGGAGCTCACATGTGTTGAGAGAAACAGACAAATAAGCAGATTATGATACAGTGTGATAAAGGCTGTAAATGTGAATGAAGTGCTATAGGAACATAGAGCTTCAGGCTCAGGCCAAATAGGCAGGGGGGCATGTGTGTGTGTAGACATCTATATATGTATACATATATACACATGTGTATATTTTATTATAGGTATACATTATAGGTATGTATGCATTATTATATGTATGTGTATACATATATGTGTTTGTGAGAGTGTGTAGGTGGGTGGGTGGGTGTGTAAAAGTAAGCCCTTACTGGCCAGGCGCGGTGGCTCACGCCTGTAATCCCAGCACTTTGGGAGGCCAGAGCGGGTGGATCACTTGAGGTCCAGAGTTCGAGACCAGCCTCACCAACATGGAGAAACCCCGTCTCTACTAAAAATACAAAATTAGCCGGGTTTCACATGCCTGTAATCCCAACTACTCGGGAGGCTGAGGCAGGAGAATCGTTTGAACCCAGGAGGCTGAGGTTGCGGTGAGCCAAGATTGCACCATTGCACTCCAGCCTGGGCAGCAACAGTGAAACTCTGTCTCAAAACAAAAACAAAAACAAAAACAAAAACAAAAAAAACAAAAGTAAGCCCTTACCAAGATAACAGCAAATGCTCATTGGATAACTTAAATGCTATGTGCCAAGCACACTGTCTACTTGTGTTTAATTCTCACAACAAACTATGATGTAGAAAAATATTGCTACCCTTGTGTTTGCAAACAAGGAAGCCAAAGCACAGAGATGTTAGATTGTCCAAGATCACACAACTAGTAAGTGGCAGAACTTGTAGAATTTCTACTCAAGCAGTCTCGCTACAGAGCCTTCTCCCCAACCACTACATGATATTGTCTCTCCCTCATCTTCCCAGGAATCCTGAAAATGTACCATATACACATAAATCCAAATCTGGAAACTGACTTTAGATAGTTGTAATTGTAGTTGAGATTCTTTTTTGGCTGCAAGAAAGAGAAGCCCTCGAAAGCAATTCAAATATGTGTTTATGATGCAGAATATGACATCAACAAAAAGCAAGCTGGGACCCCGTGGAACTAGAGACGGGCCTCATTGGGAGCCCCAGGGACCACAGCAGCACATCCCTCTGCCCCCTTAATGCTCTCTGAGGCCGTAAGAGCCCCCTTCTCTGCTGTCCTCTGTTTTAAATTTCTCCTTCCTGCAGACCCACTTTATTTACTAATCACACAGTTGAAAACGGCTGAGCCCCATAGGACTTTTCAGTTCAAGGGATTAAACTCTGACTCCCTTTGTTCAAGACAGAGAATTGGATTGGTCGTTAATGAGGGGATAGATTAGCGCCTGTGGAGAGCAGTTCGCGGGGGAGGCAGGTTGCCATGTGAGTGAGTGGGGTGCTCAAAGGCAGAAGGTGCACCCGCAGCCAAGCACCGTTGCCAGAGGGGCTCAGAGTGGGCGGCCTTATTAAAGGAGGCTTGGCTGGGCATGTGCTCCCCAGCAGATCAGATACACCATACAAGCAGCATCCCCCTAGGGGATCTTTGCTCAAAATAAGCTCTGTTTTAAATGCAACATGTACACCATTTAGTCTCCTTAACAGACAACTGCCTTTTTCTCTTTTTCAAATATTATTGAGCTGAGCTCAATGCCCCATGAAATCTGTAAATGTTTTGTTCCAAGTAACCAGTAGTGAGTCCCAGAACCAGCACGCAACATATAATAATACAAAGATAAATGGAAAAGGAGGTGATAATGTATGGAGAGAGATACGAATTTTTAAGAAGTGAAACAGACACCAATCCTATAAGGAATATGAATCAGTCCCCTCTGGCAAGTAATACTCATAATTTGCGTAAGTTACTGAGTTAAGGAGTACATATTTATGGGTCCCTATATAACCTATGAGTGGGAAAAAATGGGCCAAAATTCACCTTATTTTTAAAAATGACATATTAATTTATTTGGCTAATTTACTAGGCTAGCCATTAAACCACAATAATTTTAAATAAATGAGTATAAAGTAGATGATCCTTAACCAAAACTATGGAATGTATCCTTTTTCCCTTCTACTAAATAGAGATGGAATAAATCAGTTGAAAAGAATTGGCTTAGAAGGTGACAGAGGCCAGGCACCATGGCTCACGCCTGTAATCCCAACACTTCAGGAGGCCAAGGTGGGAAGATCACTTGCGCCCAGGAGTTTGAGACCAGCCTGGGCAACACAGAGAGACCCTGTGTCTACAAAATTAAAATTGAAAAATTATCTGTGTGTAGTGGTGCGTGCCTGCGGTCCTAGCTCCTTGGGAGACTAAGGTGGGAGGATTGCTTGAGCCCAAGAGGTCTAGGCTGCAGTCAGCTGTGACCATGCCACAGCACTCTAGCCTGGGTGACAGACAGAGACTCCCTGTCTCCAAAAATAAAAAAAGTGACAGATGACAACATGAATACTTTTCATTCACAACAAACACTGTTTCAGGCAAAATTCCATAAACATATATAAAACTGGCAATATAGCATCATATATAACTCTGGGTTTAGTCTACTGAATTTGAATTCTGGCTCTACCACAAGCTGTGTAATCTTGGGCAAGTTATTAAACTCTCTGGGTTAAGATTTCTTTATGCAAAAAATAGGGAAAATAATACTGGCATGAGGTTATTGACAGCCATAAGATAGGTTGATCCTATATAAAATACTTAGCACGATGCCATCGCCTTACAATTATTAATAATTAGTAGCACCTCCTTTCAACAGGAAATAGGCATTCTGGACTTATGCATCAGACAGCCATAGTTTAGCCATCACTATTGAGAGACTTGCCTTATATTATTATTCTGGTTTCTCAGGTCAGAAAACATCTTCTGTTTTTGTTTTTCTTCTGATATTCCTTACTTCTTGTATCTCACACAAAATATGTCAGTCACAATTCTGGGTCTGGCATGGTGGCTTATGACTATAATCCCAGCACTTTGGGAGGCCGAGGTGGGTGGGTCACTTCAGGTCAGGAGTTTGAGACCATCCTGTCCAACATGGTGAAACCTTGTCTCTACAAAAAAATACAAAAATTAGCCGGGCATGGGGCACGTGCCTGTAATCCCAGCTACTCAGGAGGCTGAGGCAGGAGAATCACTTGAACCCAGGAGGTGGAGGTTGCAGTAAGCTGAGATCGCACCACCGCACTCCAGCCTGGGTGACAGAGCAAGACTCCATCTCAAAAAAATAATAATAATAAAAGTAAATAAATCAATAAATTCTGGCTTCTAACTTCCATTTCTTTCAAATCAGTGTATTAAAAATATATATCTGAGGTCTGAGGCTTCAACCTGAACAAGTTTCTTTATTTGTAAAAGATTATCCTCAAATATATTTCTAAAGTTCCAGTCCTCAGAATAACATAATAAAGTGTATTTCCCTGTTAGCATCTATTACATCCTCATTTTCCTTTTTAGCACAAGTCTGAACTTATGTGGAATTCTGGGAGACGTTTTGAAGCTATTGATGAAGTGGTGAATCCAACAGAAATAGATACACATGCAAAGCAGTGTGTATTGGACATGAATCACCATAGGGGTGTCTCATCCTCATCGTATCTATGAAGAAGAGATGTTAACACACACCAGCCTCACAGCAATAGCATAGATGACACAGGGAAGACATGGAATGTTTTTCTTTCCTCTCGCTTTGTTTTATTTTTTATTTTTGTCTTATTTATTTATTTATTTATTTATTCAAGATAGGATCTCGCTCTGTCACCCAGGCTGGAGTGCAGTGGCTCAATCTTGGCTCACTGTAGCCTTGACCTCCTGGGCTCATACAGTCCTCTCATCTCAGCCTCCCAAATAGCTGGGACCTCAGGCGCATGCCACCATGCCTGGCTAATTTTTTTGTATTTTTTTGTAGAGATAGGATCTCACTATATTGCCCAAACACATCTCGAACTCCTGGACTCAAGCGATCTGCATGCCTCGGCCTCCCAAAGGGCTGGGATTACAGGTGTAAGTCACCGCATCTGGCCTATTTTTTGTGTTTAACCAATACTTTTATTTTTTCTTTTAGGTTGGACAAAACATCTAATGTATAATATTAATATATTCACCTTTATACCAATACAGTTGTGAAATATAATTTTCTTTCTTCTTTTTTATTAAGTCCAACTTTTATTTTAGATTTGGGGGGCACATGTGTAGGTTTGTTACATGGGTATATTGCATGATGCTGAGATTTGTGATACAAATAATCCCATCCACCAGGTAGTGAGCATAGCAGCCAATAGTTTTTCAACCTTTGTCCCACTTCTCCCTCCCAACCCCCACAAGAAGTCCCCAGTGTCTATTGTTTCCATTGTCAAGGACATGGAATTTTTTGTGGCGCACCACAAAGTATCAATATATTTAATTTCATCACATGATCTAAGAATAACTTAGTAGCAGAAAATGTATACTTCATATTACAGATATTTCATGCTTAAAAAAATCACAACACAGGTCCACATCAATGAGGAGAAGACTAACTCTAAAACTATGTGATAGCCGGACACAGTGGCTCACGCCTGCAATCCCAGCACTTTGAGAGGCCAAGACTGGTGGATCACCTGAGGTTAGGCGTTCGAGACCAGCCTGGCCAACTTGCTGAAACCCCATCTCTACTAAAAATACAAAAAAATTAGCCAGGCTTGGTGGCACACGCCTGTAATCCCAACTACTTGGGAAGCTGAGGCAGGAGAATCACTGGAACCCGGGAAGTGGAGGTTGCAGTGAGCCGAGATGGCGCCACTACACCCCAGCCTGGGCGACAGAGCGAGACTCCATCTCAAATAAATAAATAAATAAATAAATAAATAAATAATAAATAAAACTATGTGATCAGCTGTGTTGAAGTATTTAAATTAGTATTTAATTAGCACATCTTTGTTAATCTGGGGGATTATTCATATATCTGAAGACCTGAGCCCACGGATGCATGGTGAGAAGGTGTTGCACTCCCTTCACTGTGGCAGAGCCAAAGAAGACAGCAGTGAACCGCCGTTATTCCCCTCATGCTGCAAGATGTGTGCTGAACAAGTGATTATAGTTATGAAAAATGTTAAGAAAAGAAAGTGCAGGTGGAGGGGCCGTAGAAATGAATAATGGGCAATTAGCCTAGCCTGGGCAATCAGGAGAAACTCCCTAGGAAGTTCCACTTAAGTTGAGTCTCGGTGAATGAGAAAGGGTTAATCAGGTGAAGAAAGCTGTGGGGCAGGGGCTGTTAAATGTGGAGAAGAGAGGTCTAGGCACCTGGCTGCATAATGACCCAGATGGAAACTATTCCAGAAACTGAACCTCAGTAATGTGCTTGAAGCTTGAGAAGGAAGGGAATAGAAAACTATAAGATGAGGAAAAGAGATTAAGCATAGGTCAGATTATGCTAAACCTCACAGGACACATTGCAGATTTCGGTGTTTATCTTAAAGAAAATAGAAAGCCATAGAAGGCTGTTTTTGTTGTTGTTGTTGTTGATGTTGTTTGTTGTTTTGGTTTTTTTTTTTTTTTTTAGACAGAGTCTCACTCTGTCACCCGGGCTGGAGTCCAGTGGCTAGAGAATTCCACTCCCACTTTCCTGATGATCTAGTGAGGCTGCCAGTGACTTAACCCAACCCTCCAGCCTTTGAAAAATCAGGTAACCTAGTCCAGAGAAATAAGCATCTTTCTCCTAAAAATATACATCTTAAGAAGAACCAAGAGTGGTTGAAGATGAGCCCAGTCATCCATGGAGATGTTGTACCCAGAAAGCTGTCAGGACTTCCTGCTGCGAAGATGCCCAGAGTCCCCCAGTTCTGAAACTGAGTTGTTTACCTCTTCCTTGATTCTATGAGGTCCCCAGTATTATTCTAATAAATGGGCTTTTCTCATTTAAGTTTGGCGGGGTGGGTTTCTATTGTTTGTGTCCCAAGAACTCTGACACTGCCAGGCAGTGTGCTAGGTGATGTATATGATAATTAATTTAATTTAATTTTTCAAAGGAAGGTATCATAATCTCCATTTTACACACAATGAAAATGAAGCTAGTTGAGGTTACAGTAATTTGCTCACAGACACACAGTTAGTAAGTGGTGAAGTGTGACAAGGGGCTTGAGTCTTTGCCTGGATGCCAAAGGCTCTGCATGTTCTTCTATGTCACAAATGAGCAAGGATATTAAAAAGTTTTCATTCATTGCCACATAAGCTTAATATTTCAGACACATTTTGCATTAAATGATCTTACCAGGTAGATCATTTGTTATATCTGCTGATACAATAGAAATTTTCTTAGAAAAGCACAAAATGAAAGCAGAGAGAGATTATTAACAAGTTAAAGTTCTGTATATTGTTTTAATATACATATGTGTGTTTAGTTCCCTACCTAAAATACATCGCAGTCACACAACAGTCCGATCTTTTATTCTCTACAATTTTTTTTTTTTTTTTAGATGGAGTCTTCCACTGTCGCCAGGCTGGAGTGCAGTGGCACAATCTCCGCTCACTGCAACTTCCGCCTCCCGGGTTCAAGCAATTCTCCTGTCTCAGCCTCCCAAGTAGCTGGGACTACAGGCATGTACCACCACACCCAGCTAATTTTTGTATTTTTAAAAGAGACGGGGTTTCGCCATGTTGCTCAGGATGGTCTCGAGCTCTTGACCTCGCGATCCGTCCACCTTGGCCTCCCAAAGTGCTGGGATTACAAGCGTGAGCCACCGCGCCCGGCCTTTCTACTCTTTTGTGTTCCAAATTCTTTTGTATTCCATCATAATAATAACAGTGTAATTGCATGCAGTCTTACAATGGTTTTTAAGTCTACTCGTGACAAGAGCACAGTTACAGCCATGATATTAAACAAAAGGAAAACACGACAATCAATAACGATGTACATATAAGTACATATAAGGAATTGTACTAAATGTCGTGGGATAAACAAAATAAAAGAAATAAACATTTTCTTCAAGACACTGTCTCATTGGAAAGGCAAATAACAAAGATATGAAAAATAAAATAGGTAGAAATGGAATAAAAATGCAAAGGTAGCACGTGACTCCCTGTGAAATGATGTTTTAAGAGAGTTAATTACAAAGTCCTATGAACCCAAAAGGAAAGTGCTCAGATCCAGAAGAATAGGAAATGAAGAACAGTATGCTTGTGTCTGTCCACAAGAAAAATATATGATGTCTAAATAACAACCTAAAATAATGAAAGATTTCTGTGATGCATGGCTGACACACAGTACATCTTCATCTCAGGGGAGAATTTCCAGAAGTTGATTTTCCAGATTTATAGAACACAACTCCTGAGTGGTCACTGCAGCAACTGTGTCATTTTTCTACTTTTTCCAGCTGAACCAGTGACAAGTTACATCACTAATCCTGAGCTTATTAAGAAGTGTCACCATCTCATGTTGGAAACCTCTCCGGAGGGTTTGGTACTGTTCTCTCAGGTAGATTATTTAAGATTAATGTCCTGATATAACAAACTGCATTTTTAATCTGTCATCAAAGCAGATTATCAGAACCAGAAATGACAAGATTTAACACATAGTTTTTCATGCCTAAAACTAACAGCAAAAACTACAATGCATTTCACTACATTCAAAGTAAACATGATATATTAATGAATGGTTTTTCCTCTGTCACCGAATAATTATAGATTCCTTCTTACTAAAAACAAATTATGTTTATTTCCCTTAAGAAGACTATGATTAATTATACACAATTACACTTGCCTTTAATTGAACAGATTTCTTCTTTACTCTGGATTAGTGGGTTATTGTATATTATTAAATAGCTTCAGAAAACCCAAAGAAGGAAACCTTTCTCTTCAGAACTAAAGCTGGGTAAGTAATGGTGGTCGTGGAACTATAGATAGGGGTCAAAAAAGTTTCATTTTCTTGTTAAAATGACCTATGGCAAACAGAGCTAACAGTGTCTTACAGTTCTGATTTATTGGAAGCACATTGATATGCCTGAATCTCAGAAATTGTATTGGAAAAGCCACAAATGAAAGCTGAGAGAGATTAACATGTGGTGGGCTAAGACTTTGTAAAGATAGATTCCTAAGGCAGGATTTCTCAACCTCAACAATATTGACATTTTAGGATGGATAATTTTTGTTGTTGTTGGGGGTTGTCTTGTGCACCACAGAATATTTGCAGCATCTATCCACTAGATGCCAGTAACGTACATCCTCACAGTTGTGACAAACAATGATATCTCCAGACATTGCCAAATGTCTCCTAGAAGGGGATGGGGGCGGAGTGGGGTAGAGGGGAGCAAAATTGCCCTGGTTGAGAACCACCACCCAAAATTGTAGCATTCCTGTCTGGCCCCAAATCTAGAGGACATTGTACCTGATTCTGCTAGATGCTGAAAGTGTATAATTCTGTTGTGATAACAGAATATCCAGAATAAAGACCATACTTCCCAGCCTCACCTCCCTTACAGCTATAAGTAGGGCCATGCTTCTAAAGTCAGGTTAACAGGATTTAAGCAAAAATTGTGTGGGAACTTCCTTGTCATGCCATAAAAGGAAAGTAATATTTCCTTCTATTCTACTTTCCACCTTCTTGCTGGCTAGTTATAGACATGATGGTGAGAGCCAGAGCAGCCATACTGGACACAGGGATTGGAGCTGTGTGTTGAGTATGGCAGAGTAACAACAGCATGGGTGGCTGGATGTTTGACATGGTAGAGGTCCCATATCAGCTTTGAGACCTGAGAGAGAATAAACTTCTCTCTTGCTTAAATCTCTGTTCTATCGGGTTCTTTGTTATAGCAACTGGCATTTTCGTGGTAACTAACACACATCCCAACTGCTATTGCATGCACTAAGCCAAAAAGGCAGCAATGAAAAGAGGAGGGATCACTTCTTGTCCTTTTGGGTAAGACCAAGTATAAAACAGGGAGCTTCCTTTGTCCCACTGGAATCTAAAGAAGCTCTAACTGGGTCTACATCCTTGATTGGAAAACAGTCATTTTTAATTGTAACATAAACAAACACCAGGGAAAGAAACAGTGAGCAGTGAGGGAGGAGGGAGTTAGTGATTCAGTCAGACCAACTGAATTCACACAGGCGATCCAATAGGAAGACAGGGTGCACAGTTGGTCTTTTCTCAGCTTACACTGAGATTCACGTCTGGACAGGTGAGGCTGGCGAAGTCCCCTACACAGCTGTTTATTTGCGTGAGCTGGTTTGCCATGCAAAGAGCATGCTAGGCCAGGCACGGTGGCTCATGCCTATAATCCCAGCACTTTGGGAGGCTGAGGCGGGCAGATTGCTTGAGCCCAGGAGTTCAAGACCAGCCAGGCCAACATAGGGAGATCCCGTCTCTACAAAAATTAGCTGGGTGTGGTGGCGCCTGTAGTACTAACTACCCAAGAGTCTGAGGTGGGAGGATTGCTTGAGCCCAGGAGATCAAGGCTGTGGTGAGCCAAGATTGCATCACTGCACTCCAGCCCGGGTGACAGAGCAAGACTATCTCAAAAAAAGAAAGAAAGAAAAATAAAAAGAAACGAAGGAAGGAGAGAGAGAGAGAAAGAAAGAAAGAAAGAAAGAAAGAAAGAAGGAAGGAAGGAAGGAGAGAGAAAGAAAGGAGAAAGAAAGAAAAAAAGAAAAGAAGAAATGGCATGTTAGGTTGTACTTTTGTGGGAATGTAAGAATGAGAAAGACATTATCAGTGGAAAGGATGGCCTTGTGTCTGGTCACCTGTCCAGTCCCATGGACAATGTATGAACCAATGAAGAGTGAACGTTCATAAGCTCAAGTGAGGAAATGGGTTCAGAAAGGTAGTCATGAAACGCATGGCACAGAGCATGACAAAGAGTGCCCAAAGCAGGGGGGAGAGCTCTCTCCCCACTTTGGCAAGGAATGCAGCCCCAACTGCGTGAACTTTCTAATTCCTCCATGGTGACAACCAGAGGACCAGGGCGGAAGCTTAGGGGAGGGGAGGGCCCTGCAGATAACATTGTACCTCACAAGGACCTGCAGAGAACAATGGTGTTGAGCAGTGGGACTGGACTTTGCTTATAAGCACAAGTGAGATACCCCGTAGAAATACCCAGAAATGCTTTAGGATGGAGGACATTACAATAGGATGAGGCCATGCATCACTGGGGGAAGCCTTAAGCTGGCAAAGGTTGACCATTAATGTTGACGGTCCCCTGTGGCAGATAATAGTGAATTCCTGACCCAGTCAGCATTCCAAGGCCCTTCTCCCTACCATGTTGTTCCAGCCATGAGGGGATCTGAGGCAGTGTTCTGGGCAACATGACCAAAACAGAACACTAGTGGTGTTCCTGAAAAAAAAAAACAATTTTTTTTTTCTGTGATAGAAACACTGACTTTTCTCCTTCTGTCTTCTTCCTGGAGGAATGTGAACATGATTCCTGAAGCAACAGCAGCAGCAGCCATCATCTTTAAGCCTCCGCAGTCGCTGATTTCTGCACCTCTTGTTCTGTGAGGAAAATAGCCCCATGTGCTTAAATGGCTGTAGTTGAGTTTTCTAACACTTGAAGCCACTGCTGATTCATGGCTACAGGCTGATAAGAGCAGGGGAAATTTATATTACAGCAAATGTTGCTGTCATCTCTCCTGGAAAAGTGGTCTGAGGCTCATATACAAGCCAAATATCTCCTTTCACATACTTTGCCCAGTCTATATGTGGCCTTTGTCATCTCACAATGTTTTCATGTTCACTTACTCATCTAAAAAGTTTGTTACTGGCAAGGATGTGGGAAAACTGGACCCCTCCTATACTGCTCGTGGAAGTTTAAAATGTACACCTACTCTGGAAAATTTCTTGACAGTTTTTCATAAAACTAAATCTGCATTTGCCACATAACCTAGCAATCATATCCTCTTGGGCATTTATCCCAGAGAAATGAAAACTTATGTTCATATACACAGAGAATAAGTCTGTATATGAATGCTGATAGTAGCTTTATTTGTAATAGCAAAAAAACTGTGAACAATCCAAATGTCTTTCAAAGGGCAAATGGTTAAGCAAACTCTGGCATATCCATACAGTGGAATACTATTCAGCCATGCAAAGGAATAAACTATGGATACATGCGACAAACTGGGTGGGTCTTAAGGACATTATGCTGGGTGAAAAAGTCAATGTCAAAAGGTTACATACTGTATGACTCCATTTATAGAACATCCTGGAAATGACAAAAGTGTAGAGATGGAGAACAGATTAGTGGTGGCCAGGGATTATGAACAGGGGACGGAGGGAGGATGCAAAGGGTAGAATGAGGGAGTTCCTTTGTGCTGATGGAACAATTCTGTATCCTAATTGTTGTGTTAGCTACAACAGTAATTATGTACTGATCTATAACTGGGGTCAAATTGCATAGAACTATAAATACACACACACATGAGTGCATGTAAAAACTGGTGAATGCAGAGTAAGGTCTATACTCTAGTTACTAGTGTTATTCCACGCCAGTTTACTGGTTTTAATATGGTACTATGGTTATATAAGATGTCACCACTGGGGGAAGATGGGCGACGAGTACATGGAACTCTATGTGTTAAGTGTTGCAGCTTTCTGTGAGCCCATACATATTTCAAAATAAAGAGGTTTTTTTTTATCAGCCTTAATAATCAGAAAAAAAGGAATAACTGACGACTCAGAGTATCTTTTCTGAATAAAATCTACAATCATTTTCCTTCAAATTTCTCATATGATTTTAAGCTTGATAGATATTTCGCCTCATTAAAATTTACGTGACATGGCCGGGCGTGGTGGCTCATGCCTGTAATCCCAGCACTTTGGGAGGTGGAGGGGGGCGGATCATGAGGTCAGGAGTTCAAGAGCAGCCTGGCTAACATAGTAAAACCCTGTCTCTACTAAAAATACAAAAATTAGCTGGGTGTAGTGGCACACACCTGAAGCCCCAGCTACTCAGGAGGCTGAGGCAGGAAAGTCGCTTGAACCCAGGAGGCGGAGTTGCAGTGAGCTGAGACTGTATGACTGCACTCCAGCTTGGGTGACAGAGCGAGACTCCGTCTCAAAAAAAAAAAAAAAAAATTAACGTGACATAACCATAGAAAGAAAGAAAAAAAAAGTTTGGCTTTAGGGAGAAGAAAGCAGAGAACAATATGTATCCTTTGGTCTTAGAAACGAATGGTAATGAAACAACAAAAATAGTTTCACAAATTTTTACTTAGAAAATTGAACTTCTTAAGAGCCTTGTTTTGTTTTGTTTTTTTGGTGAGGCGGCGCGGGGAGTTTTGTTTTTTAGCTGGGCATGGTGGCATGAGCCTGTGGTCCCAGCAACTAGGGAGGCTGAGGTGGGAGGATTGCTTGAGACCAGGAGATGGAGGCTGCAGATGGAGGCTGCAGTGAGCCGTGATTGTGCCACTGTATTACAGCCTGGGTGACAGAGCAAGACTCTGTCTCAAAGAAAAAAAAAGAGTCTTGTTCAAGCATAAGCAATGGGTCAAAAAATAAGGTAACTATAAATACAGTGCAGATGTGAATTTTTAAGTCAGTAACATTGTTTGGGGACTTGATCCAGTTACCTTTTATGGTCCAAAGAAAGACTGTCTGTCACCCACCACACGATTAGTCATTTTTTTCTACCTCTCTTGAGAAAAAATGATGAAATTAATAAATTGTGACTATTAAGCAAGTTATACCAACGCCGTATGCAATTTTCCCAGAAAGACAAATTGTACAGGAAATGCTTGCAAAGTTCTTACACAAACTCTCTTGGAAGAGAATAAAAGAGCAGCTGTGCACTGAGCCCCCCTGGTTGTCTGAAATGAGGTGGTGAGCCACCATTGAGTGTATCAGTTACCTTTGAAAGTTATTACCGTCCTCATTTTCGTCTAGAGGGTAGTAAAAGGTGTCAGAAAGTTTTTGCTTTTTGAAGCAGTCATCTGCTTATTTCTAGAAGTAACTGTAGATTAGCGACTAAATCCCCAAATTAAATAAAAAGAGGAGTCCAAATTGCTAGAACTTTTGAAAGAATTACTGCAGCATAAGCAGGTGTGGGCGTTATATAAATGTGTAGCATTATCTTGGGTAGAATTCAGAGGGCCCAGCAGAAAAACTGGTTTTGGTCATCTTGTGTCCTGAAGCTTCAGACCCATTACTTATCAAAAAAAAAAAAAAAAAGTAAACTACAAAGGGAAGGGAGATATCCTGATTTTGACAAAGCCCGGGTATGTTCATGAACAACTCTCACATTTTAAAATTTTACCTGTGACCTCTGGTAATTTGCAAACATGAAGAGACATGGAAGACATTCTGGAAGCACTAACTGGATTACGCAAATTGAAAAACTGCAGATATCTTCACTCCGAACATGACCTACCAATGTCAGACCCACATTAAAATCATGACAAATAGTGGCCACTAAATGAATTCCTGAGTAAATGAGATTACACCAAAACTTCTAGTTTATACTCTCAGTTTAAAATATATTTGGGGGTTATTTTATCATTAAATTCAAATTTCAATGGTAATTTTCAGAATATGTGAAATGCCAGAAGATACATCACAATTATTCGGAGTTATTTATAAGGATTAAACCTCTGGGGGGAAAGGAGAGAGCCATTTAGGGGGTTTGTTTATTTAGCATCCCATCTGCAGTAGAACTGAATATTTTAAAAAGCAAAAAGCTGAATGATGACATCAATCTAAGGATCCAAGGTATCCAACTGTTAGGAAAGACTGGATTGGAGAAGATTGTAATTGTGACCATAATTCATATTGTACACATTGGTAAATTTCTTTAACAGCGGCTGCAGAAAATGTCAAAGCTCAATTTTTTTTCTCCTCCAACTCTTTGATATTTTGCTGTGTGACTCACGTCCTTTAGTAACTCCTGGCTGACTTGAAAGCCTTTCTAGGACATCAATTCTCAGGACTCAATTTTCTCTATCAGATTGTTGCAAATAAATCTCATTTTATATCTCAGCTCATAAGAGCAGTGAAAATGCTTTACTGTGTCTCTGCTTTCTATTGCTGTGTTTAACGCTACAGCTGAGGACTTGATTGTCCCTCCAAGAGACACGTTAAGATGGGAATGTGACTTCCCTTCCCCCATCCCTTGGCTCCCAGTGACAATGGAGCATGAAGATAGTAAATCATCGTCATAATTGCCTAGACCTATCTAGTCAACTGGCTTAATGAGACGGGAAGTAGGTTGCTGAGAAAGAGGAATGACGTTTTAACAAGACGACTCAAATCAAACTATAATTTATCCTTCACAACACCTTTAATTTTTCCGGAAAGTTATCAGAAGCAAAATCGCCATTTTGAAGATGCCAAACACGGCTTAACCCTTTTCAATCACTTCATTAAGTCAACAGAAGCATACAAAGCATTCTTAAAATATTTGCAAATATATGCTAGCAAAATTCCATCTAACTACCTCATTATCTGGTAGTTTCGTAGCATTTGAGTTTTAAAATATTGTCTTCGAAAAGACAGAAGTTCAAAACTGCGTTTTTCTGCAAGACAATTCCATACTTGCATTTCCACCTTCTGCTAAGAAATTGGGTGGACCTGAACTTTGTGCTCACTGCCTCCAAACCTTGTTAAATATTTAAAAACCCCTGGCAGCCCAGCAGCCCCAAGTCCGCTTGGGGCTGTGTTCCGATTCAGAAACAAAGTGAAAGGTTTATCAGGGGATCACCCTTGCAACAGTTTCCGCAGGCACCTCTGGGGGCTGGGACACCGCACGCACCCTGGAGGGGCATCCTGGAGGCCACCACACGCACCCTGGAGGGGCATCCTGGAGGCCACCGCACGCACCCTGGAGGGGCATCCTGGAAAGCACCTAGGAATGTGCGAGCTTGGCGGCGGCTGTGCTTGTTCCATCCTTGACGCATGGCAGCTTTGTATTGTCCAGTTTCTGACCTCCATTTAGATTAGGACTCAGTAGAAAAAAATTGAAATCGCAAATACTTCTCTTAGTTCTCCCTTGATTTTTTGGTTGAAAGGCTTTGCCTGTGCTGGCCAGGCACGGTGGCTCCTGCCTGTAATCCCAGCACTTTAGGAAGCTGAGGCAGGCAGATCATGAGGTCAGGAGTTTGAGACCAGCCTGGCCTATATGGTGAAACCCCATCTCTACTAAAAATACTAAAAATACAAAAATTAGCCAGGTGTGGTGGCGCACACCTGTAGTCCCAGCTACTCTGGAGACTGAGGCAGAAGAATCGCTTGAACCCGGGAGGCAGAGGTTGCAGTGAGCTGAGATCGCACCACTGCACTCCAGCCTGGGTGACAGAGCGAGACTCCATCTAGAAAAAAAAAAAAAAGAAGGCTATGCCTGTGCTTTGTTTTTACTTGAACACTTTAGATCTGAGAACTGAAATCACAGCAGGGCTGGGGCTCACCTGTTTCCTTGCACTTCCTCACCTTCTCTTTCCTTCCTTTCCTTCATCCTAACTTATTTTTTAACCCTTTTTTCTTTTCCTCTTCCTTCCTTATTCCCTCTCTCTCCTCTTTCCTTTCTTCCTTTCTTTTCTTACCCTCTTCCTCTGTTCCTCCCTTTCTTCTCCCTTTCCTCCTTCCCTTCTTCCCTTTCTCCCTTCCTTCCTTCCTCCTTCTCTCCCTTCTTCCTTTTCTTCTTTTCTCCATTCCTTCCCCTCTTCCTTTTCCTTCCTTCTTCCCTCTGTTCCTTCTTCTTTGGGTATCTCACCTTCACAGAGACCCTCCCTCTTGCTGTCTGAAATGCCTGCTGGCCCTTGAGTCAAATGTAAGTTTTAAAACTTACATTTTTCAGTTACTTCCCTGAATCTTGTACTTGTACTTCCCTGATCAGGTACTTCCCTTGAATCTTGTCAGTCAGGATTTTGTTGCTCTTTAAAGCCTGCATTTCTGCCACGCTGTTGAGGAGATTTAAAGTGTGCTCTGTGCTGGCATGAAAATATGCATCCTCCCTGCAGCCTTAGCTTTAAGCAAGAGGCAAGCACTGATGGGGGGTAGCCCTCACCTGGTGTCCTGAAAGGGAGTAGTCTAGGAATGTGTGTTCTACACTGGCAATAGGTTTATTTGCCCATGATTTTGACTTTAAAAAGAAAACTTCAAACACAGAAGTAAGTATACTAAACAGTGACTGTATTAGGCTTGTCCTTACTGATTTCCTCTTCACAACTATGCCCAATTTACACCTGTGGAAACAGAGGCACAGATAGGCTAAACACAGCCCCAGTGATGCACAGGTGGTCTGTGTCAGGGCCAGGATTTGAAAGCCAGGCGGCCTGGTTCTGGAGCTCTGCCTAGAACCACTATTCTGCAATGCCTCTGTCAGTAGACGGAAACATAGGACATAGTTTGGAGGGTTTTCATACATATATAGGGTGACACTGTTCATACTATTCTGACATTTAAAATCTTTTCTCAGCCAGGTATGGTGGCTCACACCTGTAGTCCTAGCACTTTGGGAAACTCCTGGCTTGAGGCCAGGAGTTCAAGACCAGCTTGGACAACATAGTAAGACCCTATCTGTACAAAAAAATGATAAATTAGCTGGGCATGGTGATACACACCTGTAATACCAGCTACTCTGGGAGGCTGAAGTGGGAGGATCGCTTCAGCCTGAACGATTGAGGCTGCAGTAAGCCATCATTGCACCACTGCACTCCAGCCTGGGCAACAAAGCAAGACCCTGTCTCAAAAATTCAAGAAATCATTTCTCAAGGGTGATGAGGAGTGACAGCTTAATGTGTATGAGGCTCCCTTTTGGAGTGATAACACCGTCCTGGAATTAAAGAGAGGTGATGGTTGTATTGTTCAGCTACATCTCAGGTTCTTGTCACACGACCAGGAAAATTTAGGCACACGGACACATTGAAGGGTGAGTAGAGCAGGACTTTATTGGGCAAAAAGGAAAAAAAGAAAAAAAAAACACTCAGCAAAGTGAGGTGCCGTCCACCTCACAGACTGAATCCCTGGCCACCACACAGGAACCTGGGAGAGCAGGCTCCTCCCCTGTGTAGGGTGCCAATTCCCCATGGCTCCACCCACTTCCCCCAGTGCGCATGTGGAGCTCCAGTCCACTGTGGGCATGCCCAGACAAAGCCTTGGGCAGAGTCCCTCACCTGCACGAAAGCATCCGATGTAAACACTTGTGGGGCAGGTTGGAGATTCTCTGGGGACCCCTTCTTATCTGCCTAAGCATTTGGCTGTCTCAGTTGCACACTATGAATGTATTAAATGCCACTAAATTGTACACTTAAAAATGGTTTGTGGTTAATTTTATGTTATGTGAATTTTACCCCAATTAAAAAAAAATCAGTATACTGAAGATTACATAATCGTATAATAATCAGTTTGACTATTTCCCTATTTATGGACAATCAGGTTATTTCCAAGGTTTTGCTCTTACAATTTATGCTTCAAAACAACTTCCTTGCACTTACGTATTTGTACACATATTTGAGCATTTCTATAAGGCAGTTTCCTTGAAGTATACACATATTTGAGTGTTTCTATAAGGCAGTTATTGAGTTGGAGGTTGTTCCTAGTTTAAGTTTTGATAGATACTACCATAGTTCCCTCAAAATAAAAAAGTGCCAATGTGTGCACTTAAGTAAGAATCACCACTCAAGAGTTTTTTTTTTTGTTTTTTTTTTTTGAGACAGAGTTTTGCTCTTGTTGCCCAGGCTGGAATGCAGTGGCTCACTGCAGCCTCTGCCTCCCAGGTTCAAGTGATTCTCCTGCCTCAGCCTCCCAAGTAGGTGGGATTACAGGCACCCGCCACCAAGCCCCGCTAATTTTGGTATTTTTAGTAGTAGAAACGGGGTTTTACCATGTTGGCCAGGCTGGTCTCGCACTCCTGACCTCAGGTGATCCTCCCACCTTGGCCTCCCAGAGTGCTGGTGTGTCCGGAATTGGTGGGTTCTTGGTCTCACTGACTTCAAGAATGAAGCAGCGGACCCTCGTGGTGAGTGTTACAGCTCTTAAGGTGGCGCGTCTGGAGTCTGTCCCTTCTGATGTTCAGATGTGTTCAGAGTTTCTTCCTTCTGGTGGGTTCGTGGTCTCGCTGGCTCAGAAGTGAAGCTGCAGACCTTCACAGTGAGTGTTACAGCTCTTAAGGCAGCACGTCTGGGGTTGTTCGTTCATCCCGGTGGGCTCATGGTCTCGCTGGGCTCAGGAGTGAAGCTGCAGATCTTCGCGGTGAGTGTTACAGTTCATAAAAGCAGCGTGGACCCAAAGAGTGAGCAGTAGCAAGATTCATTGCAGAGTGAAAAAACAATGCTTCCACAGTGTGGAAGGGGATCCAAGCGGGTTGCCAATGCTGGCTCGGGCAGCCTGCTTTTAGTCTCTTATCTGGCCCCACCCACATCCTGCTGATTGGTAGAGCCGAGTGGCCTGTTTTGACAGGGTGCTGATTGGTGCATTTACAATCCCTGGGCTAGATACAAAGGTTCTCCACATCCCCATCAGATTAGTTAGATACAGAGTATGGACACAAAGGTTCTCCAAGGCCCCACCAGAGCAGCTAGATACAGAGTGTCGATTGGTGCATTCACAAACCTTGAGCTAAACACAGGGTGCTGATTGGTGTGTTTACAAACCTTGAGCTAGATACAGAGTGCTGATTGGTGTATTTACAATCCCTGAGCTAGACATAAAGGTTCTCCAAGGCCCCACCAGAGCAGCTAGATACAGAGTGTCGATTGGTGCACTCACAAACCCTGAGCTAGACACAGGGTGCTGATTGGTGTGTTTACAATCCCTGAGCTAGACATAAAGGTTCTCCAAGGCCCCACCAGAGCAGCTAGATAACAGAGTGTCCATTGGTGCACTCACAAACCTGAACTAAACACAGGGTGCTGATTGGTGTATTTACAATCCCTGAGCTAGACATAAAGACTGTCCACATCCCCACCAGACTCAGGAGCCCAGCTGGCTTCACCTAGTGGATCCCACACCGGGGCTGCAGGTGGAGCTGCCTGCCAGTCCTGCGCGTGCGCTCGCATTCCTCAGCCCTTGGGTGGTCGATGGGACTGGGCGCCGTGGAGCAGGGGGTGGTGCTCGTCAGGGAGGCTCAGGCCGCACGGGAGCCCATGGAGTGGGTGGGAGGCTCAGGCATGGTGGGCTGCAGGTCCCGAGCCCTGCCCCGCAGGAAGGCAGCTAAGGCTCGGTGAGAAATCGAGCACAGCACCGGTCGGCTGGCACTGCTGGGGGACCCAGTACACCCTCCGCAGCCGCTGGCCCGGGTGCTAAGCCCCTCACTGCCCGGGGCCGGCAGGGCCGGCTGGCCGCTCAGAGTGCGGGGCCAGCCAAGCCCACGCCCACCCGGAACTCCAGCTGGCCCGCAAGTGCTGCGTGCAGCCCTGGTTCCCGCTTGCGCCTCTCCCTCCACACCTCCCTGCAAGCTGAGGGAGCCGGCTCTGGCCTTGGCCAGCCCAGAAAGGGGCTCCCACAGTGCAGCGGCAGGCCGAAGGGCTCCTCAAGTGCCGCCAAAGTGGGAACCCAGGCAGAGGAGGCGCCGAGAGCAAGCGAGGGTTTTGAGGACTGCCAGCACGCTGTCACCTCTCACTGGGATTACAGGCGTGAGCCGCCACGCCCAGCCTGGAGATAGATTTTTATATTGCAAAGTGGTTCTCCTGCTGCGTGTTGATCTCTGCAACCACATATTAAAATACAGCACACTCAAAGCCTCATTTTGTTTTACTCTGAAACTCAGATACTGGGTGGGGCCCACTATGGTTCCTGTGTCCCTAGCACAGACATAGTGGTTTTAGAGGTCCTCTGCTCCAGACCCTACTTCCACACATTGTATCTCTGTTCCACTCTAGGGGCCCAACTTCACTGGTTTAAAAAAAAAAAATCTATTTCCACCAAACATGTTGTCAGTTTGATTATTATGAAGATTTGAAGAGCCAGAGAGAGGAGTCACATCCCGCGTAGACCCAGTCATTTCATACCCAGGTCCCTCTGGAAGCCTTTTTCTATCTCTTTCTTCCCCTTCTTCCCAGGTTCCATCCTCTACAGGCAGCCTTACCTCACCCTGGCCTCTGAGAGCTGGCCCTTGGCCTAGCCAAACCCTGGAGGCTCAGCCCCTACCCAGGGAGACTTGGAGAGGCAATTTCCCCAAAGATGGCTCTCTCCTTAGGAGGAATTTTCACAGCAGCAGCTAAAAATACACAATATTCCAAACCTCATTTCAGAATGTGTTGTATCCTTCACCCTGAAGCAAGAATGTGCTGCCTCCCCTTTGTGGGAAAAGCACTCACCCTCCCTTGCGGACTTACCTTTCCCATACCTGCCTCCTACACGAGATATCTCTTTCTCTGGCTCCTGACACTCAAGATCCTTAATTAACTCTGTCAGATTGTCCTTCATCTGTTTAATAACACCCGTCCTGGCATAAATACCTCTACTCTTTCTCAGCAGGTAAAATGAGAAAATCACTCTCCTTTGCACAAAGGCATCTGTGCACTCCCTGCTTTCTGTCCATGCCTAATAACTCTACCCGAATCACCACAGAGATCACGTTTCACTTTTCTCAGGTATCTGAAAGATGGAGGCCTAGTCACCTCCCCCAGTGTTCATGCTGTCCTAAGAATGAGGTTAGTACAGGGACAGAAACAAATATTGTCTCCTCTCCGTTACCCACTGTAGGAAATACGGCCTCTTAGTTGTTGTCTTTTCTCAGTAGGAGAAGGGATTTCTTTTTTCTATCACAGAAAACACCCCAGAAGTACATCTGTGGCGGAATCTTGCAAAAGTAATGCCCTCCGAGAATCCAATTATTCAGGTTCTCTATGACTCAAAATCTTTAACTCTCAGGGGTTTGGGTTTACCCTGCAGGGGCAGGCAGCCAAAAAATGAGCAGCTAGAAGGAGTGAAGAATTTCCTAAGGGACAGCAGACACCTGTTACATTCGAATCCCCAGAAGCCAAAGGCTATCCTCTAATTTTCTGAGAGCTAATTGTTCCAAGGCCCAAAGGGACCCTCTACATAATCAATTTCTGCAGAGACTTCATTCCCTGGTAAGAATAGACTTTTCCTTTATTTATTTTTTTTTTCTGATGAGCTTAACCCATTTAATTCCATCTAATTCTTTAATGAAGTTCTGTTTTCCATATGGATTCTCACATTTTTAAGTATATTGTCCACTTCTTTCCTATAAGTATTGGTGAGAATGTCTGGCTTGCACAACTTGAGCTGTGCCTACCCAATGTCAAGAACAAAGCAAACGAAAAACAAAAGATCCAAAACAAGACCGGTTCATTGATTTGATCATCAGTTGGACAGTTAGTTAAGCTGATTGCTTTACTGAATTAGCCAGTGATTTGGTCAATGTGATTAGTTGATTCACTTAACACTGTCAAACCATCTAGATAGCCAAATTCCAGAAACTTTTTCAAATAACTTGTGTTGTCTTCCTTTAAAAGTAAGCAAAAATAAGGCTCCTCTGAATTTTTTTTGGGGGGTGGGGGATTCTGTCAACTCCTGAGGAAAGTCATGTGGCTAAGAATTGTACAAAGAAGCAGTGCAAAGGCACTTGCCATCCACAAACAACAAACCCATCTAAGAAGTACTGATACTACAGTAAAGAATCCCTGGAAATATAAATATTCAGGCTCCTGAGGAATTTTTAGTTAATCTTATTGGACATTTTGCAGTCGCAGACTCCTATCTATGAATTTCAAATGGATTCACTTTTTTCTTTTTTAAAAAATGGCAAAGGGTAACAAGTTGATTTTTCAATATGGTCTCACAGGGTCTTCTTGGTGGTCTGCAGTTTGACCCCTGATGAAATATTAATTATAAACTGCCATCCTGGGCAGCAGTAGGTCTCAGATGGGGGTCCTGTATTCACTAGTAAGTGGATATTTTTTCAAATTCTAAAAGATTTTATTCCAAGGGTACCCTGGTCTGACAGAACTATAAAGTACATAATTTTTCATCAACCTCACTAATCCAGCCCCGGTCGCTGGCTATATCCCAGGCCCTCTGGCTAATAGGCTGCAGCCTTCAGGGAGGGGCAGGTACTCCCGGGTTTGGTGGCTGCAATGAAGTGCCCTCACTTCTTCCTATCTTTCTATCCTTACTATTTCCTGACCCCAATACCAAGGCATACTCAAACATGTGTATGTATGTGTGTGCGCACACATGCACACACAGGCACACGTGCACACACCTCATTTTAAAATTATTTTAAGAAGTTGGCAGCTTATAAAAGTAAAAGCTCACCTTCTCTATAGCCTTTTGTTAATTTCTCCCCTTTTTGGTGAGTTTTCAAATACAATGATCAGAACAGCTGAGTAGGGGAGAGACATAAAAACATGTTGGATATGATGATATATGAGTCTTTAAATAGCCAGCGAAACACAGAAAACACTCATTTGTCTACACCTCAGTTTCCCCTTTCAAAAAATGAGGGCAACTGTGTCTGCCTCTGATTTGAGAAGGATGAACAGGATCATGTTTTCAAAGTCTCTTTAAGCTTCTCTGTACAGCGGTGCCAGCAAAGAGCAAAGTATTGTTTTCCTTCGGGCAGAATAATTAAAACAAAATCTCCTGAGTCCCATCTTCATGCACATCTCTCAAATTGATCATGTGGTGATTTTTAAGAACAGAGCAGCTCTGTGTCATTTATTTATAATCGTTTTTCATTGTTACAGTGGGGCATTCATAGCCATACCTTCAGGCTCTGGGGGACTGTTCACATTCATTAGGGAAAGGAAATAGTCTTTCTTTCAAATAGGCAATTTGATTGCTTCAGGAATGGGTCTGTAATTACTGGAGCGCTGGTATATGTTGTTGTTAATAAGATAAAGAAACCAGGCTTTCTGCAAATCAGAATGGGTTCGGCCTCTTCTTCCAGAGACTGTAATTAAAAGGGGTGGCAGTGATTCCCTGTGACCTGTGACAGGACTGGCCTCAGGCTGCAAACACCAGGTCGGAGGTGAATCTTTCAGTCTTGTCCTTTATGGAGTTCGGCAGCCCAAGTACAGCAGCCATTAAGGTCTCAAGAGTGGTCACGTAGAAAGAGTTCATAGTGAACTCCCTATTCACATATGCAGTGGGGAGGTTGGGGTCCTCGGGTTGTGGCTTATATCTATGTTCTTTAAAAAAAATTTTTTTTGAGATGGAGTTTCGCTCTGTCACCCAGGCTGGAGTGCAATGGCATGATCAAAGCTCACTGCAACCTCTGCCTCCCAGGTTCAAGAGATTCTCCTGCCTTGGCCTCCTGAGTAGCTGAGATTACAGGTGCCCACCACCACACCCAGCTAATTTTTGTATTTTTAGTAGAGACGGGGTTTCGTCTCTACTAAAACCAGCCTCAAACCTCTGACCTCAGGTGATCCACCTGCCTCGGCCTCCCAAAGTGCTGAGATTACAGGTGTGAGCCACTACGGCCGGCCTATATTCAAAATAGTATAAGAGCAGCGGCCAGGCGCAGTGGCTCACACCTGTAATCCCAGCACTTTGGGAGGCGGAGGCGGGCGGATCACTTGAGCACGCCTGTAATCCCAGCTACTTGGGAGGCTGAGGCAGGAGAATCGGTTGAACCCGGGAGGTGGAGGTTGCAGTGAGCCAAGATCTCGCCATTGCACTCCAGCCTGGGCGACAGAGCGAAATGCCATCTCAAAAAAAAAAAAAAAAAAAAAAGCAGTAACTAGGGGAGCCTGATGAGCTTTTAGAATCTTACTTTTTATATCCAGAGGCTATATCAGATTCAATTGCGTGGACAAATTCAAGAGGATTTAATACTTTAAATTTGACAGCAACCAATTTGTGTCCTATTAGCAATGGGTAATATAGTTTTCTGGCTTTCATTTTATCAATACTTTCAATCATGTGTTCATACAATCGGTTTACTCTGTAAACATTTATTTCCTGTTCTATTCCAGGCAAAGTGCTTGGCTCTGGGGCAAAGGGCCCTTGCCCTCAAGGAATTTGCCTACTGATCTGCCCCACACCCACTGCCTCTGGTTGTGCTATTTGGGTTGTTAGCCTTTTTAATTTTTTTTCTTGTTTAAAAAATATAGCTTATTTATTTATTTTTGGAGACAGAGTTTAGCTCTGTTGCCCAGGCTGGAGTGCAGTGGTGCGATCATAGCTCACTGCAACCTTGAACTCCTGGGCTCGAGAGATCCTCCTGCCTTAGGGTCCCAACCAGCTAGGACAAAAGTTGCATGTGACCACACCCAGCTAAGTTTTTATTTTTGTAGAGATGGGGTCTCGCTATGTTGCCCCGGATGGACTCCAACTTCTGACTTCAAGTGATCCTCCTGCCTCAGCCTCCCAAAGTGCTGGGATTATAGGTGTGAGTCACTGTGCCCAGCCTAGACTTTTACTTTCCTTATGTCTTGTGTTTCTTGTTATATTTAAAGTATTTTACCATTTTGGGGGGATACTCTTTGCTCACCCTTATGAAGTTACCATCTAAACACAAGAAGGCACATTACACTAAAATAAGAAGCCTTAATTCCCCTACTTTTTGCTAACCATTTGAAACTGGAAACATCACCTTTTTCATCAAATAAAATGCAGTTTGGTGGCATTGTACATAGAACCAAGACCGGGAAAGCAAGTCTATTTGGTTATACTTGATAGAGTTCGTTTTGGTAAAGGACAGTGCAAACAATTTCTGAGGACATTGCAGCCACGGATATCTGAGGGCAACTTTTCATTTAGTGCAGATCTGCTGGCGTATAAGGATTTGAAATTGTTTTTCAAAGAGCAGATTCTTCTGTCAGTACCTCAGGGAAACTCTTTTCTAATAGAAAAAAGTCAATTCTGGAATAGAAAGAGGATTTTTCCTTGCTCTGCAGGACGGGATGCAACTGGCATTTGTGTTTACAGATGATAGTATTGGTATCATTCTAGAAGAGACTGCTCTTAAATTGTTTCCACTTCAGTGACAATGGATTCATACTTATCTATGTATTCCTTCCTGACCCTTATGACCAGTGGAATTCCCTGGGGAGACTGTGGACAAGATCTAAAGTCATATTAGTTAAGACTCTTGGGCGGCAAGTGACAGAAACCAAAAGGACTCCACTTAGGCACAAAGGGGGAATTTGGTATACGTATACAAAAGTGTGTTGAGGAACGAAACGCAGGAGTACAGCCAGACCTTAGGAAGGGCAAAGTTGAGAACGAAAAAGCATCCGCATTCCCAAGATGCACCCTTGGTTCATCTTTCCTCCACTTTTTTTGCACATCTAGCTCATTCTCTGACACTAGAGTCCTGCTTTCTCTGCTTCTTTATCCACAAGGCTGAATATGGCTGAACCACAGCAACAAGTTTAGAGGTGATTATTCTCTCATTCACAGAGACCGTGTGCCTGTCTCTCCATTTCTACTTCTGGGAGAAGGAATCTGATTGGCCCTGCTTGAAACAAGTGTTCAGCTCTGTCCAATCACCTGAGGCCAGCTAGGTGAGTCACTCACATGGGCAGAGTCCCTGGAAGCCCACTTCTGTGGATGGGGTGCGTCTCAGAAAGGTAGAATGGTTTGAGAGCTGGTATGTTGAGTTTTGGTAAAGATACCCCAAGAAGTGTCTCCAGGGTGGCCACCAAATTCTTGAAACACAGGGAAAAGCATAATGAATGGGTTATAAATCGTACATAATAAAAATAGTATTATCTATGTTTCCAGACTTGCTGGCCACCTCATACTACAAGGAATAGAGTTTACAGCCCTAAAACAGAAGGATTCTACAGGGAATGAATTTGTGATGTTGTCATTAGCCTGGATGTCCATTTATCTGAGCTAATCTGTCATAAATGCCCATGTGGCTCATGTAAATAAGATTCGTACATAATAAAGAGATAATTACCTCAGCTTTCTAGTTGCAACCAAATATCCTCTAGTTACAGAGAATACTTAGCAGGCTAATTAGTAGCATTCATTACCCTGCCCCTAGTTCCCCAAGAATGATTCATGTGAGATCCTAAGTAACTCAAACCCTAGTGCTCTGATTTGGAACAAAAGGAACTGAGAGCTAGAGGGATGGCCGCAGAAGGAGGCTCTACAGCTTGTTGCCATACAGCCAGAGAGGGGCATTAATTAACAACACCTGCTTGAAATAATGCACAGGACATGCCTGGCTTCAGCTTTAAACTCTTAGTGTCTGCATCCTTGTGCTCCTTCTATTTATCCTCCAAATACCATACACGTAGGCTCGGGGGACAACCGGATGGTACACTCAAATTATGACAAAACCATTGAGATTCACATAAATTAATAATTTGCCTTTCCAGTCGACGTGGAAATCCGTCAGCACTCTATTGGCAATTTCTATCAGCTGTCTTTCAAGCTCTGTCTCAATTTATCCCAGATCTCAGAGCTCCTCACCACCTCCATTGCCAATGTGTAATCAAGCCGTAATCATCTCTTCTTGATTACTGCCACAGCCTTCTAACGGGTCTCCTGCTTCAACTCTTGCCCCTCTGCACTCCATTCTCCACTGTGTGATCTTTTAAAAGTGCAAAGCATATCCTGTCACTACCTTTAACATTGCACTTACAGAAATAACTTCCAGATTCTTTACTATGGCCTACAAGGACCTAAGGGATATGGGTCCTGCCTGCTCCCCTTCTCTCACTTAGTACCATCTCCCCCACCCCACCCTCTGTCCCCACTTTTTTTTAATTTCTGTTCTGGACTCTACCAACCTTATTCTGGCTACAGGCTCTTTGCACTGGCTATTCCCTTAGTCTGAAGCACTTCTACCCCAGAACTTCCCATGGCTGGCTCCCTTCATCATCCAGGTCTCATCTCTGATGTTTCTTCTTTAGAGATGCCTTCCCTGACATTTTAACTAAAGCAAAACTATCTATTCCCCATCTCCCCCACATATCCCACACTAATTTCTTCACATTACGATCTGAAATTATTATATTAACATACTTGTCTGCATTTTTATGTTTTCCCCCCCAGAAGGTAAGCTTCATTAGGACAAGGATCTCAGGTGATTAATCTTGTTCACTATTGTGTCCTTAGCACCTAGCACATAGCAAGGGCTCAATGAATGGATATTAACTCTACTAATGAAAGAGTAGAGGAGGCCGGGCATGGTGGCTCATGCCTGTAATCCCAGCAATTTGGGAGGCTGAGGCAGGCGGATCACCTGAGGTTGGGAGTTCGAGACCAGCCTGACCAACATAGAGAAACCCCATCTCTACTAAAAATACAAAATTAGCCAGGTGTGGTGGTGCATGCCTGTAATCCCAGCTACTCAGGAGGCTGAGGCAGGAAAATCACTTGAACCCGGGAGGCAGAGGTTGAAGTGAGCCGAGATGGTGCCGTTGCACTCCAGCCTGGGCAACAAGAGTGAAACTCCATCTCAAAAAAAAAGAGTAAAGGAAAAACAATCTAGCCAAGATTTTTAATTATAGAAATCTGTTAATATAAAATTTATAATATCAACTTTATATTTTCTATAAAATGCTACACAGAGGCCAAGAGTGGTGGTTCATGCCTATAATCCCAATACTTGGGGATGTTGAGCTGGAGGACTGCTTGAGCCCAGGAGCTCAAGATCAGCCTGGGCAACATAGCAAGGCTCCATCTCTACAGAAAAAAAAAAATTATAAATTAGCTGGGCATAGTGGGGCCTGCCTTTAGTCCCAGCTACTCAGGATGCTGAGGTAGGAGGATCATTTCAGCCCAGGAGTTTGAGACTGTGCTGAGCCATGATTGTGTCACTGTACTCCATCCTGGGTGACAGAGCAAGACCCTGTCTCAAAAAAAAAAAAAAAAAAAAAAAAAGCTACCCATTAGGTCCAAGTTGTACTCAAAGTGATTAGGTTATGAAATTGAGGCTTGCCATGAAGGTGGTTATACTAAACAAGTACCTTGTATTACCTTGATAAGATTATTACACTTTCTTCTGCTTATTAATGTTGCAACATTTATAAGTTAGGAATGCTTTGGTTATAAATAGCAACATATCTGACTATAATTTACATCTGTAGAGCTGTTCTGGCTCCTTATACTATGTAACAAAACACTCACAAATTTGTGGCTTAAAACAATATTCATTTTGCTTCCAAATCTGCAATTTGGGCAGGGCTCAGCAGGGGCAGCTCATCTGCGATCCACTTGGCTTCAGCTGGGAGTGGGCTGCAATCACCTGAAGGCTATTCACCTGCTTACTTGGCGCCTGAGTAGATTCAAATTTCTAGGGGCTGGAACAGCTGGGGCCCCTTGGGCATGTATCCCTTTGTGCTTCCTCCATGTGATCACTCCAGCATGTTGCTCTCTTCCATTTGTTAGAAGCAACAAGCTCAAGCTGATCCATAATCAAGGGAAAAAGAATTAGACTTTTCCTTTTGATGGGAAGAGAGTCAAATAACTTGTGAATCTGTTTTTCTTGCATAAGAAAAAGTACAAAGAGCAATATCCCAAGGCTATTACAATGGCTCAACAATGTTATTAAGAAACCAGACAGTACTGGGCATGGTGGCTCACACTTGTAATTCCAACAATTTGGGAGGCCAAGGTAGGAGGATTACTTGAGGTGAGGAGTTCGAGACCAGCCTGGGCAACATAGGGAGAACTCCGTCTCTACTAAACTTTGTTTTTTTAATTAGCTGGGTGTGGTAGTGCATGCCTGTATTCCCAGCTACTTGGGAGGCTGAGGTGGGAGGATCACTTGAGCCAAGGAGGTTGAGGCTGCAGTGAGCTATGATCACATCCCTACATTTTAGCCTGGGTGACAGAGCAAGACCCTGTCTCTAAAAAAACCAAACCAAACAAAAAACAGCCCAGTCTCATGCAGTGGCTCACACTTGTAATCCTAGCAGTTTTGAGAGGCTGAAGCCTGAGGCCAGGAGTTTGAGACCAGCTTGGGCAACACAGTGAGACCACTGCCTCAAAAAAAACAAAACAAACAAACAAACAAAAAAACCCCAAGCTCTTTTGACCATTTTTCTCAGCATCTTTAGGGTCTTGGCTTATCATGTTATGTTGATATAATGGAATGGCTTCTGCATCTCCAGTCATCACACCTGTATTTTAGGCAGAACAAAGGCAGAATGTCATTTATTCTCCACCGTGCCCCTGTATAACCATGCGGCTGAATTCCTCTTAGATTAAATTGCCCCAAATTGCATCGCATGGCTCTGTCAGGAGCTCAGTAGAGCTGGAAGGGAGCTGAGCTGTCAGGTGTTAGAGTAGCCACTTGAAGCTACAACAAGCACAAATGGAAGTAATAGCGAAGACTTTAATCCCGCACTGCAGTAGTACAAGCAAGAGGCTAACACTGGAGGGAGTGCTGAGCTCTCCTGCTTCATTTTCCCCTTGGAACAATGCACCCATACGGTTCAGGGTCAGGAGGATCAGCACAGATGTGGGGGTCGTCTCACTCTTGAGGGGGCCCCTAACCAAAGGCTTCCTGAAGGGTTGTGGACCAGGGGCTGGGGAGTTGGGTAGTGAGAGGGGAAAAAGCTGAGAGTGTAAAAGTACTGAGTCAGAGTGAAGAAAGGTGTCTTCCCTTAAGGGTCCCTGAGCCCTCCGAACAGAGCACCTGGACTAGGAAAGCAGATCCACAAAAGGGCAGGAGCAGCCAGAGGAGGCTGACCTCTTGCCAGAGACTCTCTGAGGTGGCACTGGCTGTGCAGCCTTCCCGTGAGGCCTGACGGGTGATGCCTCTGGAATAGCAGTCGGTCAGGCCTGAAAAAAATCACACATGGGTTTGGTTTTGTTGTTGTTGTTGTTTTGTTTTTGTTTGTTGGAGACGGAGTCTCGTTCTGTCACCCAGGCTGGAGTGCAGTGGCGCGATCTTGGCTCACTGCAAGCTCCGCCTCCCGGGTTCAAGCGATCCTTCTGCCTCAACCTCCCGAGTAGCTGGGATTATAGGCGCCCGTACCACGCCCAAGCTGATTTTTGTATTTTTAGTAGAGACAGGGTTTCACCATATTGGCCAGGCTGGTCTCAAACTCCTGACCTCAGGTGATCCTCCCGCCTCGGCCTCCTAAAGTGCTGGGATTACGGTCGTGACCCACCGTGCCCAGCCACACATGGGATTTAAGCAGGAACCAGACTCCTCGGGTTCCACCTAGCCATGGGCAATTGGGGAAGTTGAAAATTTCTCTCTTTAGCCTCCACAACAGAGAAAGACAAGGGCAGAGGTGACTGGCAATGAATGGCGAGTGAACAGATGGACGTTATCTGCCAGGCAGCATAAATTCCCAGAAAGAATGCTCAATGTTTGATGATTCAACTATACATTTTAAAACATGTTGTATGTTATATATGTAGCAGACATCAAATAAGAGAAAATGTGAGTTTGAGCAGAGAAATGTCAGGGAAAAAAATTGGGGAGGGAGGAAATGAGAGGAAAGGGTAGGGACAAAGACGGATCCTCTGAAGTCCACAAGGACAAGAGGTGAGTCCAACACCTGGGACTTTAGTTTCTCAAACCCAAGTTAGGTTGATTTTGGTTTCATGTGACTTGCATGGTGGGGACAGGCCCTCCTGTGTCCTGTCCCTTCTGCATCTCCCACCCACTGTGCCTTGCCTCACAGCATCACAAAATTTGTGTACCTTCTTTCTGGCAGTAGCAGGATAACTCCTTTGTCAGCATTAAAGATTTATAATCCAGGCCTGGCGCAGTGGCTCACACCTGTAATCTCAGCACTTTGGGATACCGAGGCGGATGGATCATCTGAAGTCAGGAGTTCGAGACCAGCCTGGCCAACATGGCAGAACCCCATCTCTACTAAAAATACTAAAACTAGCTGGGCATGGTGGCATGTGCCTGTAATCCCAGCTACTCAGGAGGCTGAGGTGGGAGAATCACTTGAACTTGGGAGGCAGAGGTTGCAGTGAGCTGAGATAGCACCATTGCACTCCAGCCTGGGTGACAGAGTAAGGCCCTGTCTCAAAAAAAAAAAAAAAAAAAAAAAGATTTGTAATCCCAAATGAGTCCTGCAGTTTTCCAGGCTCCTCTTCAAGCAGAAAGTTCTGCAAATGAACGCCCCTAGCCCTGCATGTTTATTTACCATCTTCTCTGTTAGGCTTCAACAGCTGTAGGACCGTGCTCATATAAAAAAGAAAAGAAAAGAAGGGAAAAAAGTCTTCCTGCTAAATTCATTTCTTTAACATTTAATTTTTTTTTCCTGCCAAAGTCAGAGATGAATTAGCAATTACTTGGGAGCCAATTAAAATTCATAGTAAGCTATTCTCTGACCCTTGGGTCAGGAACAAATTTCCTATAAACCTTAGGAGGGTATCTCTCCTGGGTTTTTTGAGGGTGAGAAAAATTCATATCCTGCTCTCCAGTTCTCATTCCTCATACAGAGTGGTGGCCAGCGTGTTCCTGAGACATTGTTTGTGCAACCCAGAGACAACTCTTAATTCCCCGCTCAGTTATTTCTCTGTGATTTGGAGAGAAGATGTGGCTACAGCTGCCAGTGACTCTCAGCTGCGATTCTATGGAAGTTGTGGCAAGAAGACACAACTGAAGAAGGGAAAGATTCTCTGTTTTCCACAGTTCTGAGATTTGTGCCTTGCCTCACAGCATCGCAAAATTTGTGTAGCTTCTTTCTGGCAGCAGCAGGATAACTCCTTTGTCAGCATTAAAGATTTATAATCTGTAGAGCTGAGAAGAGAGCTCAGAAGAGAGCTGAGAAGAGACCTGAGTAGAAAGCGAGCATTACCAGGTGTTTAGCAGGTGTCAAAAACATGTTAAAGTTGAAGAGCGTCTTCTTTTCCGTGAGGCAATGATACAATTGCATGGTGTAGGATCTGTGAGTGACTCTATACAAATAGAAAAGTCTATCTCACAATGTTTAGAACTTCCCACCCCAGTAGGATTAGAAAACTCTCAGATTCCTGGTAGTTGACAAATCCTTTTTGTTGGTGAGAAAAAACAACCTTTGACTTGGAGTCATTAAAAGGATTGGATACCTAAAAGGATTGGATACGTGCGAAGAAAGACAGTCTCTTTCTGTCTCTATATTTATATAAGAGCAAACGCTTTCCAGCATGGCACATCTGAAGATAATATGCCATCTCTGATACTGTGCTGTCAAAGGGACAGGAAAAAAAAAAAGATTTATATAAAAAGAAATGCAAATATAACTAGCTAGTTAGCCAAGAGGGCAAAAGGAGGGAAGGCTTACATTAACCTGATCTTCACAGTCTCTAAAAACCTGACAAGAGAAATATGAATTTTAACTAGCTGCCAAGCAATTGGTTATTCATGCATGACATGAAAAGCAGGGGAAACTTTAATTTTCTCCTTGTCAGTTTTAAACAGAGAGGCTGTCAATTCAGCAAGTGCAGCTACTAAACATATTACAGAAGGGCACCATCCTACCAACATCCAGTCTCAAGATGACATCAGGCCCAGGACTGCAGCACCATTATGCTTTCATCACATTGCAAACAGCCCTGCCCCTGTTATGCACTCTTTCTTTCTTTCTTTTTTTTTTTTTTTTGAGACGGAGTCTCGCTCTGTCACCAGGCTGGAGTGCAGTGGCGTGATCTCAGCTCACTGCAGCCTCCGCCTCCCGGATTCAAGCGATTCTCCAGCCTCCCGAATAGCTGGGATTACAGGCCCTCGCCATCATGCCCGGCTAATTTTTGTATTTTAGTAGAGATGGGGTTTCACCACATTGGCCAGGCTGGTCTTGAACTCCTGACCTCAGGTGATCCGCCCGCCTCGGGCTCCCAAAGAGCTGGGATTACAGGTATGAGCCACCGCACCCGGCCTATGCACTGTTTCTTTTACTGGGTAGCACCATGTTCCCTGAGTTCTGCTGTCACCCTGCATTTCCAGTAAGGAAACAAGCAGCCGCTATGAACTCCTCTTCCTGGGTCATTGTCTGACACCATCAATGGGATTCTTTGGTCACATGTGATTTTTCCAGTCACTGGTCTGGTGTTAATTTAGTTAGAGTCAATTTAACCACAACAACAAAAATATTAAGCACTTTGTTAATAGTAGGTTCTAGGGCTCTGTGTCAAGTACCAGATTTTCAAATATGATTTTAAAAAGTGCTGTTAGGCCCATTTTAAAAGTGGTGGCTCACACCTCACTGAGGTTGCAGTGAGCCGAGATCGTGCCACTGCACTCCAGCCTGGTGACACTTTGGGCAGCTGAGGTAAGACTGCTTGAGCCCAGGAGTTCGAGACTAGCCTGGATAACATAGTGAGACCCTGTCTCTTAAAATAAAAATAAAATAAAATAAAGTACTGTCATCTCCTATGGGTGGGCTGTAAAAAAATATAAAAATAAAGTGCCGCAAACCATTGGCCATCTGGTAATAGTCATAGACATCCCCAGAAAACCTTTGGGTGTTTAGTAAGTGTGATGCATATTAATTCACTCAACAAACATTTATTGCTATAAATTGCTATAATATTCCCGCTATGAAGAATAAGAAATATGCTAAGGACATAAAGAGATGCCGTGGGGAAGGTCCAGAACTGCTACAGAAAGACTGGCCAGGAAGGACCTCCCTGGGAAGGAGAGCTTTGTATTTGAACAAAGCTCTGCATAATGAGGAGCCAGGCGAGAAAAGATGAGGCGGGAGAGTTTCAGGTCAACTCCAAGGCCAGGACCAGCTTCCAGAGAAGTCAGAGATACAACCAGGGGCCAGACTCCAGGGCTGCGTAGATCCTGGTAAGGAGATGGAATTTTATTCGAATTGCAACAGGAAGCCGGTGGAGGGTTGATAAAATTCTTTGGCTGCTGTGCAGAGCAAGAGTGGAAGCAAGGATTTCAGTTTAAAGGCTTTGCAGCCGCCCAGGCAAGCCGGGATATTGTTCTCTGCAAATGAACACTCTGTCCTATCTGTTTCATACTGACATTCTGATTGAGCCTTACATGAATTAAATGCCTAGTGTGTGTTTGGCTAGATGATTTTCAGTCTAAATTAGATCATTATGTCCTTAGAATATCAAGGTTCCACTGACCTATTGTTGAGAACTCTTGAAGCGTTTGCTGTGATCTAGCTACTCCGAATGTACCCCTTTGGAAACAACGTCAGGCATTTGAGAAATATCTGACTAGGGCCAGAATCGGAGGCCCGTGAAACGGAAGAATTCACTGGTAAAGAAACAGTACTTAGTTCACAGCCTTGTTCATAGCTGTATCCCCAGCCCTCAGCATAGAGGCTGACACACTAATATTTGTTGAAGGTGTTAATATATGAGCCTAGTAAGAGTTCAGGAAATGCTACAGTGAAATTTTAGTAGCCCAGCACCCCAACCAGCTGAGCTAAGTAGCCTTGGACACTAGCCGTGGTGTTTGAAGACTGTTTTTTCAGAAGGATGGGAATGGACCCATATCTCCTCCAAGCTTGGCATGCCCACATCCAAGCTTTATTGCTGCTGAAAGCTTCCTGAACTGCCTGACCACGGATAATCCCATCTCTAGCTAGTCCCCAGCCCCCACCTGCGAAACCCTCATCCTCCAGAGATACTCTGACCAGCTGCTGGCTCACACCCAGTGGCCCCCCTGCGGGCGCCTGGCCCCTCACTCAGCTTCCCAGCTGCCTCTTCCTCTGCCCCCCTTCCCACCCTGCACCAAAACAGGGGTGCCTTTTGTGGGAGCAATCAAGCCCTAAATCACTATTTATATTTTTCGGAGTAAACTTAACGCTGAGAAAGGGTTCTGGAATGACTGCACTGGGGACTGAAGCCCATCTGGAAACATGAATAATGTGAAATATATCCCTCCATGGATCCCCCACAAGACCAATTACATTATCATCCTTTCTGAGAATTTCTGCCAATTTTTTATGGGGTCACCAGAAAGTTATATCTTAAGTGAAAACTGCACAGATTTATATAGGGGGTAGTTAACTGGTGGAGTGAGGTATGTGGAAGTAAACTGCAGGAAACTGTGATACTCCACAGATGGGAATGTGTGTCGATTTGGCTCTTCGCTTTAGGAAGTGGAATGGATTCATTCTGCCGTTTACTGAATGACTACTGTGTGCCACACACTCTTCTAGGCACTGGGAAGAGAGCAATAAACAACACGAATGTTGCCCTCATGGAGCTGACATTTTAATAGCCTTGGAAGATGGGCTATGAAAGGCTCACGATAAAATGGTGCCCAAAGCCAACATGTGACTTTTAGTCCTGTTTGTGGTATAGACTCACCAAGCAATGTGAAGAAACTGAGTTTCTTGCTTCATCACAGCTGAGGGTGAGATAGGTGTGCTGCCCTTTCTCAAGAATATGGGGTGGAATCGTATTCATTGTTTGAAAACTCAGAATAATAAGAGATTTGGCATTTATGTGTTCGTGCATACTTCTCTCCTCAAGCTGCAAAGTTCAACCAAGAGGTATTTGGCAGAAGGCCTTTTGCTAAAGCAATCACCTGACAATGTGAGTGGGGATCTGAGCCAGCCAGGTTCTACCTCCACTGGAGAGGTTTGATTAGGTGATGAGCACACATTATTCATAAAATTGCAGAGCGGCTGTAATTCACCACATCATGGCTGGAAATGATCTGCCTCCGAGGAGCAATGTCAATGAAGGGTCATCTTCCCTAGTGTCAGTAATTCTTAAACTTTAGTTTCCAAGGAAGCACTGCATGTGTCTGTAACAGAAAGATCCCCGTTTCTCCCCTAACAACTCAAAATGAGAAGGTCTGGGAAAGGGTCCAGGAATTCATATTTTACCACTATCCCTGCTCGGGCTGCAGGTGGTTCTACACTCGGAGAACCCCCACGCTGTGTTCACCATAAGACAGAGGATTCAGACCTCCAAATCCCCTCACCCAGACACAAGAGCATCTTGGCTCAAACCTCTTCTTTGGAAGAGAAGGAGAAAGGGAAGCTGGTTGGAACAGTTTACTGATTACAGCTTACTCCTTTCTCTCGTGCATTCAGCAAATAGAGTTTGGCAACTACAATGCACAAGGTGCAGCCTACCCACTAGAGCGAGGATTTTCCAATAATGAACTGATGCTTCCCAGCCCCTGCCCCCTGGAGCGGAAGAAGTTTGTTATGGATGAGGGAATGGAATTAACTGAGCCTGAGCTGGCCGGCACTGCACTGTGCAAAGTGCCCTCTCAAACACCCTTTCATTTAATCTTCCCAAGTTCTGCTCCTCATTTCCTTCAAGCCTTTACTGAACTATCTCCTTTGCAGTGAAACTTTGCGGGATCACCCTAAAGCAAACTCAACGCATCAAAAGCTGGACTCCTGATATTCCCCCCAACCTTTTCCTCCCAGAGTCTTCCCTGCCTCAGTAAAGAGCTATTTCATTCTCCCAGTTGCTCAAGCCAAAAATGGAATCAGTTTAGTTCTTCTGCATCCCGTATCTGATCACCACAAGTCCTGTTAGCCCTGCTTTTAAAATACATCCAGAACCCTGCCATCTGCCCGTCTTCTGTTGCCATCACGCTTGTCCACACCCTCCTTACCCCTTGTCTGGGTGATTGCAGTGGTCTCCCAGCTGCCCTGCCAGTGTCTGCCCTGGTCCCCCTTCTTGACTACTCTTGACCCAGCGCCAGCATGCTCTTGTTAAAATACAAATCTGATCGGGTAACTCCTCTGCTCCAAACTAGGTTTCCTTGTCACTCCAAGTAAAAGCCAAAGTCCTTACAATAACCCACAGGGCCCTGACCTGCCTTGCTCTCCCCTGTTTGCCTCTTTCTGCTCTCCCCTCACTTGCTCCTCCTGCCCACACCATGCAGTCCCAATGTGGCATCTTTGCACTTGCTGTTCCTGGAATTCTCTTCCTCCATTTGTTCACACGGCTGGCCTAGATCCCGCCACACCTTTTCATAACTACTGCTTTCTCAGTCGGGTTAGCTGGCCTCCCTGTCCAATGTTGGAACTCATCTACTATTTTTCCTATCCATCTTTCTATTTTGCACTAACATCTCCATATGTTTTTTTCTTTTCTTTTTTTTTTTTTGAGATGGAGTTTCACCCTTGTCACCCAGGATAGAGTGCAATGGTGCCTTCTTGGCTCACTGCAACCTCCGCCTCCCAGGTTCAAACAATTCTCCTGCCTCGGCCTCCTGAGTAGCTGGAACTACAGGTGCGCACCATCACGTCCAGCTAATTTTTGTATTTTTAGTAGAGACAGGGTTCACCATGTTGACCAGGCTGATCTTGAACTCCTGACCTCGTGATCCACCCACCTCAGCCTCCCAAAGTGCTGGGATTACAGATGTGAGCCACCACACCTGGCTTTTTTTTTTTTTTTGAGATGGAGTCTCGCTCTGTTGCCCAGGCTGGAGTGCAATGGCACAATCTCAGCCCACTGCAATCTCCACCTGCTGGGTTCAAGTGATTCTCCTGCCTCAGCCTCCCGAGTAGCTGGGATTATACGCATGCGCCACCACACCCGACTAATTTTTGTATTTTTAGTAGAGATGGGGTTTCACCATGTTGGCCAGGCTGGTCTCAAACTCCTGACCTCAGGTGATCCGCCTGCCTCGGCCTCCCAAAGTGCTGGGATTACAGGCGTAAGCCACTGCGCCCGGCTACATCTCCATATTTTTCTATTTTTATTTTGCTTATCTCTCTTTCTGATCAGAATGTAAGCTCCATAAAGGCAAAGATTATTGTCCATTGTTCCCTGCTATACGCCCAGGGCCTAGAACAGGGTGTGGCATGTAGCAGACCTTCAATACTATTTGTTTGAATAAATGAGTTAAATAATAAACAAATGAATAAAGTTGCAATTCCCCCCTACTCTCTGTCTCCCTTCTCTGATGTATTTTCCCCATAGAATCCATCACCCTCCAATATACTCCATAATGTACATATTTATCTTATTTACTGTCACCTTTTCCTTACTAGAATGTAAGCACCATAAGAGCCAAGATTTCTATCCTATTCTTAAGTGTATCCTTATCACGGAGAAGAGTATGTGGTTCTTGTGCTTAATATTTATTGAATGAATAAACTCTGTAATGTAAGAGTATTTCTGCTGGGCACAGTGGCTCATGCCTGTAATCCCAGCACTTTGGGAGGCTGAGGTAGGAAGATCGCTTGAGCCCAGAGGTTCGAGACCAGCCTGGGCAACACAGTGAGACCCCACCCTTACAAAAAAATTGTCTTTTAGTTAGGTGGTTATAGTGGTGCCCGCCTGTAGTCCTAGCTACTCAGGAGGCTGAGGTGGAAGGATAGCTTGGGCCCAGGAAGTCGAGGCTGCAGTGAGTTGTGATCATGCCACTGCACACCAGCCTGAGCAACCGAGGGAGACCCTGTCAAAATAAAGAGTATTTTTACAGATTCAGAGATTGAATCATATTGAGAATGAGCAAATTTTGCATGGTCATGTACACAACTAGCATGCAGCAGAGGCAGGGTTAGGATTTGTTTCTGGATGACTTTAAGTCTGTGTTCTCACAGTACACCACCGGCCTGGTCAAGAAGGCATTTGAGGCTGGGCGCAGTGGCTCATGCCTGTAATCCCAACACTTTGGGAGGCTAAGGCAGCCGGATCACCTGAGGTCAGGAGTTCAAGACAAGCCTGGCCAATATGGTGAAACCCTGTCTGTGCTAAAAAATACAAAAATTAGCCGGGCATGGTGGTAGGCACCTGTAATCCCAGCTACTTGGGAGGCTGAGGCAGGAGAATCACTTGAACCCAGGAGGCAGAGGTTGCAGTGAGCCAAGATGGTGCCACTGTACTCCAGCCTGGGTGACGGAGCGAGACTCCATCTCAAAAAAAAAAAAAAAAAAAAGGAAGGCATTTGAGGTGGGCATTAAAGGCTGGATAGGGGCTGAGCAGGATGATTCTCTCTGCTGTATAGTTCTTTTCTGACCCTTCTCCCTCTCCTTCACCTCACTAGCCATCATGAAGAACAGATCAAAACTTGGTTGGGTATCCCTTCCTCTGAAAAGCCTGCTCTGAATCCCCATGCCTGGCTCTGGGGTCCTGGCCTTTTTTTTTTTTTTTTTTTTGAGACAGGGTCTCATTCTGTCACCTAGGCTGGAGTGCAATGGCACAATCTCAGCTCACTGCAATCTCCACCTCCTGGGTTCAAGAGATTCTCCCACCTCAGCCTACCGAGTAGCTGTGACTACAGGCGCCCACCACCACACCAGCTAATTTTTTTTGTTGTTTGTAGAGACAGGGTTTCACCATGTTGGCCAGGCTGGTCTTGAACTCCTGACCTCAAGTGATCCGCCCACCTCAGCCTTGTCTTTCCTTGTCACAGTTCTTCCTGCACAGCCTGGCATGCCAACTGCCAGTTCATCTTTTGTTTTCTCCACTAGGCTGTAAGGAGTATATGGAGGCAGGGGTTGTTTCTGTCTTGTTCACTGTTGTATTAGAGGCCCACCAGATGATCTGGTTCATATTAAGCACCATGAAGATTGGTTCATGTAGTGAAGGAGGGGAAGGAATACTTAGGCCAAAGAAATACTTGAACAGGAATCAGAATTAGCAAGCCAGTAGTGCCATGCGCCTGGGGCAGAGGTTTCAATGGGTTCCTAATGTGGGATGTGTCTAGGAAGGTGGACATATAAAGATCGTGAAGATCACTGAAGGTTCTGGATTTTTTTAAAAGCTGTTATTTGGTAAGCCATCTGGGAATCACTGAATTATGTTGAGCAGGATGGCACACAGTGCTTCTTTCAGCAGATTAATCTGATACTGATAATTCATTGAAAGGAGAAAGGGGAGATGCAGAATCTGCTGCAGGAGCCAAACCACACAGGTGGAAAATACCTCATTAGAAAGGTGGCAGTGGGAGCAGAATGGAGTAAACAGGTGCAAGAAATATTTTGAGAAAAGATTCAACAGGATTTAGTGAATAATTGGATGTGGAAGACGAAGGAGACAAGGAAATTGAGGCCAGCTCTGAGGCTGTGAATCAGGATGGCTGGAAGAATAGTGGTGCCTTTAATGAAAAAAGGGGAACATTGGAAAGAGGATATAATTGGATGGAAAGAAAACAAGTTTGGCTGCAGGCGTTTCAAGCTTGAAACATTCACAGAACATTCTAGTGGACACGAGTTGCATTGGAAATTCAGGACTAGAACTCAGGAGAGATTCCTTAAATAGTCTAGCCTCTCCAACAGTAGGTGAATTAATGCTTAGCTTTCCGTGGGTTTGGCTGATGTGGACATTGAAAAATTGTGAACATTGTTTAAAGAGTTGTTTGAGTTTCCAGAAATATTTAATAGTCCTTACTTATTTCATGGGGCAAAATTCTGAGTAGGCTAAGGTGTATTTCACACCTGTTACCTTTGGAGACCCAATGCTCTTTTTTTTTTTTATTTTGATTTTTTAGAGCAGGCTCTTGCTCTGTTGGCCAGGCTGGAGTGCAGTGGCTTGATCATAGCTCACTGCGGCCTCGATTTCCCAGGCTACAGCAATCCTCCCACCTCAGCCTCCCCAAGTAGCTGGAACAGATAACAGGCGTGAGCCACCGCACCGGATCCCAGTGGTCTTTTCATTTGGCTGGGCGGGTACTAACCTTGTGGACATTTAGCAAACTGGTGGAGAAAAATATACAATGTAAGTTTGAGAAAAATGTGTTCAAGTATTAAGACAAACATTTTGTTGGCAATCTTTCTGTTGGGGCGGATCTCTGGGGTTTGGGTGCTGTGCATAACTCCACAAAGTTTCCATTATCTGAAGACTGAAAGGAAGTTGTTGTGTAGAGTCAGCAACTTACTAGAATTAAACTTATTTAGGTTTTTCCCTCTACTAAAAATAGATAAGCAAGTTTTTAATTCTATCTGCAATTTTAAAAAAATCTGATATAGGCTGGGCATGCTGGCTCATGCCTGTAATCCCATTACTTTGGGAGCCGGAGGCAGGGGAATCACTTGAGCCCAGGAGTTCAAGACCAGCCTAGGCAACATGGTGAGACCCTGTCTCTGCAGAAAGAAAAAATGTTTTAATCAGCCAAGTGTGGCAGTGTGCTCCTGTAGTCCCAGCTACACAGGAGGCTGAGATGGGAGGATTGCTTGCACCTGGAAGGTCAAGGCCACAGTGAGCCAAGATCGTGCCACTGCACTCCAGCCTGGGTGACAGAGCAAGACCATGTCTTAAAAAAAATAAAAATAGGCTGGGCGAGGTGGCTCATGCCTGTAATCCCAGCACTGTAGAAGGCTGAGGCGGGCGGATCACGAGATCAAGAGATCGAGACCATCCTGGCCAACATGGTGAAACCCTGTCTCTACTAAAAATACAAAAGTTAGCTGGGCATGGTGGTGCACACCACTAGTCCCAGCTACTCGGGAGGCTGAGGCAGGAGAATCGCTTGAACCTGGGAGGCAGAGATTGCAGTGAGCTGAGATCACACCACTGCGCTCCAGCCTGGGCGACAGAGCGAGATTCTGTCTCAAAAATAAGTAAAAAAGAAAATAAATAATATCTGATATAGATGGGGCAAAATGTTAATATGTTGTCCAATCTGGGTGGTGGATACTTAGATATCTGTTGTATTATTTTCTAAAATTATTTTGTGTGTATTATTTTCTTCTGTACAGTAGATTGTAATTTTTAAAAACCTTTCAAAGAAGACATGCAAAACAGAGCAGAAGACTGAGATTCTGAGGCTTAGGCAAGTCTGGGAAGATGACCTGCGGAAGCAATAGAGCGACCCCACTTTCCAAAGTTCCTGTCCCTCTCCAGGAACAAAAGGCCATGGTGGTGACCGGGCCGTTAGAGGTCATGGGATAGAGAGGGAGGTAGCCATTCTTTTCTCAGGCCGTGGTCCCACAATGTCTATAATAGTCCTCATGAGGTCAGCCACCAGCTTGGGAAGTCACAGCTCCGCCACCGATGGTTAGAAATCAACATGCTCCCATGTCGAGAATTCCTTGTAACCCAAGCACAGCGACAGAGGAGCCTCCTTTATGTCACTCCCACATGATGTCCCTGAGCCTAGGCTAGGCTTGGTTCCAAGGACGAGGTTCCTATGACACTTTATATCATAGGGCTTTTCTGAGCAAAGGCGTGCTGGAAAAGTCAGCATTTCCCAAAGCTGAGAAACATCTCTCTCTCCATTTTTTTTTTTTTTTTTTTGAGATGGAGTTTTGCTCTTGTTGCCTAGGCTGGAGTAAAATGGCGTGATCTTGGCTCACTGCAACCTCTGCCTCCCGGGTTCAAGCGATTCTCCTGCCTCAACCTTCTGAGTAGCTGGGATTACAGGCATGCACCACCACACCTGGCTGATTTTGCATTTTTAGTAGAGATGGGGTTTCTCCATATTGGTCAGGCTGGTCTCGAACTCCCAACCTCAAGTGATCTGCCAGGCTCAGCCTACCAAAGTGCTGGGATTACAGGCGTGAGCCACCGTGCCCAGCCTCCTCTTTTTTGTTTGTTTTGTCTTGTTTGAGAGAGTGTCACTCTGTTGCCCAGGCTGGAGTGCAGTGGTACAATCTTGGCTCACTGCAACCTCCGCCTCCCGGGTTCAAGCAATTCTCCTGCCTCAGCCTCCGGAGTAGCTGGGACCACAGGCACATGCCACCACGCCCAGCTAATTTTTGTATTTTTAGTAGGGACGGGGTTTCACCATGTTGGCCAGGCTGGTCTTGAACTCCTGACCTCAAGTGGTCTGCCACCTCGGCCTCCCAAAGCACTGGGATTACAGGCATGAGCCACCATGCCCGGCGCATCTCTCTTTTTATTTCTTCTTTCAGTTTCTTCTTTCATTCAGGCCTAAGCTGGAAACACCACTGTCTGATAAACAGTGACCACACCAACGACATGGTAGGCCAGGGGGTGATAGCAATCTTCCAGTAAATCAGCTTTTCAGTCTAAACATACCAGTCATCCTACTTGAAAGAAATGTGTCCCTGGGGACAACCTGTGAGCCTTAGCCTTCTGTAGGGAGAAGCACTCTTGATGGGAGGAAATTTGGGAGCGAATATTTCTTTCAAGACAGAACCTAAGCGGAAATCCTCTTGGGTAAAGTATCTCAATAGGCTGAAGCCTGCCTGCTTCTGACTGTCAAGCCCTTTGGAAACAGTCAGCATCTTGCTTCCAGTTCATCCCCTCTGCGTCAGAGGAGCCCTTCCCATAGTTCCATGAAAGGCTCCTTCGGGCTTCCTACCCAGCTGATGGGTGGGGAGAAATGAAATCCATTTCTCCTGGGGCTTGATGTCTCTTCTCTGATCTGGGGCGCCTCCAGATTGCTGCCTCTTCTGTTAGATCACACGACAAGCCTATGCTGTTCCTGCCAGCACTGCCGATCAATCCCCTCTTCCAGCCAACGTGCCACTCTGCGCGGCAGTCGCCCTCCTTTCCCCACTGCACGATTAGGAACCGTTTCAGTGTTCTCAGCTTTTCCTTCCTGTGCCTGTCATTTCCCCCACGAACACAAGCTGCTTTGCAGTCCTAGTCACACGCATGGCACCGTTCCTGAGACAGGTCGTACGTATGGTGCTGATCAAATTCGCTGCACCAAGTTGCCAGGACTTTCTGGAACAAATAACATTTCACATTCAGCTCCTGGAGCACCCCCGAAACCAGACCTCCTAAAGTCTGCTTCATTTCCATCAGAGCTTTTGAGTCCCAGATTTCATTCTGGGGGATGAGTGATCAGAGATTTTTAAAGCCACGCTGACTCTTGCCCTCATTTTTAGCTTCCTGGGACCACTGGACTCAGCGCCTCCTGGGGTCTTGGGCTCCAGAGAACATCACTGAGTCGTGTTTCTAATTAAGGAACGCTGGAGAATTCCCAACACATCTCCACTCTTCCAGTAACTCACATCTACCCCTCTCCCCGTGTATTTTTCTTCACAGACAACTCAGAAGAACACACGGGTTCTCCTATTCTCTATGGCCCAGTCTGTGTCCAGCATGGCAGGCAAAAAGGCCTGGAATCTCATGTTGTTGTGCCTGGAGCCTGTTGCTGGCACAAAATCGACTATACAGATCTATGTTGATCATCAAGACAAACAGAAATATCTTCTTGGTGATGTTGTTGCTTTTTTTGTCGGGGGATAGAAACAGTGCAAGTCCGGCCTGGCTATCTGTGTAGCAGAAGAGGAAATGGGTTCCCTCTGAACAAATTTTTTTTTAAAACTTTCTGTCCAGGCACAGTGCCTCATGCCTGTAATCTCAGCACTTTGGGAGGCCAAGGCGGGCAGATCACCTGAGGTCAGGAGTTCAGCCTGGCCAACATAGCAAAACCCTGTCTCCACTGGAAATACAAAAATTAGCTGGGCGTGGTGCCACAGGCCTGTAATCCCAGCTATTCTGGAGGCTGAGGCACTAGGATTGCTTGAACCCAGGAGGCAGAGGTTGCAGTGAGCCGAGACCACGCCTGTCTCAAAAAAAAAAAATTAAACATTAAAATATTAACTTTTTAATGTTTAATTTTTGTGGGTACATAGTAGGTGTATATATTTATGAGGTGCATGAGATACTCTGGATACAGGTATGCAATGCATAATAATCACCTCATGGAAAACGAGGTATCTGTCCCCTTAAGTATTTATTTTTTATGTTATAAACAATCCAGTTATACTCTTTTCATTATTTTTAAAAGTGCAATTAAGTTATTATTGACTATAGTCACCCTGTTGTGCTATCAAATATTAGGTCTTATTCATTCTTTCTATTTTTTTTTGGTACCCATTAACTATCCCCACTTCTCCCCCACCCATCTTCCCTCTGAAAAAATTCAGACAGTCTTCCTGGGTTAGCGGGGAATGGATTGTACCTCCTGCAGTGCTCACTGAGGACAATTTGAGAGATGTGTTCTCTGCGATAAACCAAAGCATTTGAAATCTTGGGCTTGCAGGTTGAAAAATACATAGTATCCTCATGTATGTTCATTACTTAGTATTGGATGAGGTTTCCAAAGCCATATGTACAAATTCTAGAGTTAAAAACAAAAGCTGTCAGAGTGGGGAATAACGTCATTCAACTTGGTCATGCAATTTGCCTCTTGTCCCAATAATATATGTTTTGGTAAAATAACATTTGAGGGACAAAAAGAGGATGCCAGATCTAAATTAATTTTAGAACAAAGTAATATATGCCAGCCATGGTGGCTCACGCCTATAATCCTAGCACTTTGGGAAGCCGAGGCAATTGCATCACCTGAGGTCAGGGGTTCAAGACCAGCCTGGCCAACATGGCAAAACTCCGTCTCTACTAAAAATACAAAAATTAGCCATGCATTATGGCAAGTGCCTGAGGGAGGCTGAGGCAGGAGAATTGCTCGAACCCAGGAGGTGGAGGTTGCAGTGAGCCGAGATCACGCCACTGCACTCCAGCCTGGGTGACAAGATACTGTCTCAAAACACACACACACACAAAAGTAATATAAAGAAGCAACCACAGGTGAAATACCCAAAGGTTATTATTTACAGATGTCTCATATTTTCAAAGCCCCCAACTTGGCAGCTGTCTTTCCCAGACCCTGTGTAGCATGTTAAAAACTGCTGATTAGGCCAGGCACAGTGGCTCACGCCTGTAATCCCAGCACTTTGGGAGGCCGAGGCAGGCGGATCACCTGAGGTCGGGAGTTCGAGACCAGCCTGACCAGTATGGAGAAACCCTGTCTCTATTAAAAATACAAAAATTAGCTGTGCATGGTGGTGCATGCCTGTAATCCCAGCTAGTCAGGAGGCTGAGGCAGGAGAATTGCTTGAACCTGGGAGGCAGAGGTTGCGGTGAGCCGAGATCGCGCCATTGCACTCTAGACTAGGCAACAAGAGTGAAACTCCGTCTCAAAAAAAAGAAAAAAAAACAAAACTGCTAGTTAACTCTTAGAGTGTCACAGACTTGTAAACTGCATGATTTGTTTAGTATCAAATAAAAACCAGAGCCTTTCTGATTTAAACCAACACTCCTTTCCCCAGGTTTTATCTCATTTATGTGGGGCACAGAAAGTTGCAGCCTTTCCAACATAAACCTCTGCCAGCACCAGCTCATATTAAGTAAATGTGTGGGATCAACAACGGAGCGCTGTTGACATTTTTTCAGGCCCCTCCCGCGCTTGGTCATCAGGATCCAAGCCTCTCCCTGAGCTTCCAGCTCTAAAATTATATGACTCTAGTTACTTTGGCAGCTATTCAGAGGAAAAAGAAAATAGGGAGGAAGGAGGGAAAAAAAGATAATTACTGAAGCATCGTCCCTAAAATTCTGATGGCATTGGGTAGTAAGAGTGTTTATAAAATAGTCCTGATCACAGCAGATAGACATGGCAGTGATCAGAGAAGCGTCCTTGAATAGCCACTGATGTTCACGCCTCCATACTGACATTTGTTATCATAACGGCCTTGGTGGTTAAACTGAGATGTGTTCTTAAGCAAGAGGCCCCAGGGCTGTGTGGCTTTATCTTTTCCCCTCTGAATCGCAGGGAGAAAGAGCAGTTCCACAATCAGTTCTGTGTATTTCTTATTATGTTCCTTAGCGGTTCCTAAGGTGGTCATAAAGAGAATGACTCTGTTACATAAGACAGTCACTGTTGAACCAGGATCTCCCAGGGCCTGCGTCCTTACCTAGTAGCAACCGTGAAACACATGAACTCTTCCAGGCAGAGTAAAATATACCCAAATGGGTAATGACTGTAATTCCACAGCTAAATGCTGCTTTTGCGGCATCTAAATCAATGTGCTCCCCCATCAAACTCCAGCATATGAGGGTAGAAGTGTCACTGCATTTTATTTTATTTTATTTTATTTTGTTTTATTATTTTATTATTTTTTTGAGACAGGATCTCACTCTATCACCCAGGCTGGAGTGCAGAGGCATGATCATGGCTCACTGCAATCTTGACCTCCTGGGCTCAAAGGATCCTCCCACCTCTGCCTCCCAAATAGCTGGGACTGCAGGCTAATTTTTAAATTTTTTTGTGGAGATGGGGCCTCACAATATGGCTCAGGCTGGTCTCGAATTCCTTGGCTCAAGCAATCCTCCTGCCTTGGCCTCCCTAAGTGCTGAGATTACAGGCGTGAGTCACTGCACTCAGCTGGCATTGCATTTTAGACATTATCTAAGTGTAATCTTTGTTCACAGATGCATCAGAAAACACGGAGTTTGATTAGCCATCTGAATTAGAAACAGTAATAACAAAAATCACAACACTTTAGCATCCAAACAGTTAAGGGAGGAGAGCCGTTGTTGAATTCTCTCTTGAAACTCATCATGATGAGGCTGTACCAAGAGGGCGATGTAACTGTGGGTACCGGGGCCTGCAGAAAATCCCCCCTGGCTCCTTCTGAGCTGCCACTCAGGGCTTTATTTATCCCACCCGTATCTCTCCTTCAGAGTGACACAGTCAGCAAGTCACTGGACTGCGGACTGTGGCATCGTGGTCTTTTGTGCTGGTCTTCTCAGCAAGAACCTGATTTCTGGCTTTGCTCAGCATCCATCCTCCCGCCCCATCAGCTATGGCTGTGCAGTGAAGCTAATGGGGTTGAAGCTTCAGAATCCCTCATTTGCACGGGCTCCTTCCAAGGCCCTACAAGGACCCTTAGCCGTGTGTGTGTGTGTTTATATATAAAATTTCTATAAGTAAGAAACTGTAACTTTAGGGGATTAAGACCATTTGCATTCTGCTCCAACGCCACTTGTGTTAGGGGTCCTAGAAGTGGCTGTGAGCATTTTGGGGAATTGGCTAATGGCAAGTTGAGTTAGGGATACATTTAGTTGGACTTGGTAAAACACAGTCATCTGATTTGCAGATGTGTCTGTGCATAGTTGAAGTTATTGCTACTCATCCTGATGTAGGAATGGCTTCTAGGAAAACGCCCTCTCCCCGTGCCAACTCACTGGGCATCAGGACATGAAGGTGCAGGCCAAAATTTGCATCATGATATAAATGTGTGCTGTGGCTTCTGGCACCACAAGTATGTGTCTCATGAACATAAAACACAGTTTGGAGCCAGAAGCCAGTCTGGGGGAATATTCTTTCCAATTTTATAGCTTGTATGTATATCAAGAGAACTTGATAGAGGTTATACCAAATTTAACAACAACCTTAGATAGAATTTTAAATACAGGCCAGGCGCAGTGGTTCACACCTGTAATCCCAGCACTTTGGGAGGCTGAGGTGGGCAATTACCTGAGCTCAAGAGTTCGAGACCAGCTTGGCCAACATGGTGAAACGCCTATCTCTACTAAAAGTACAAAAAGTAGCCGGGTGTTGTGGCACACATATATTATCCCAGCTACTTGGGAGGCTAACGCAGGAGAATCACTGGAACCCAGGAGGTGGAGGGTGCAGTGAGCCGAGATCATACCACTGCACTCCAGCTTGGGCAATAGAGTGAGACTCGGTCTCAAAAAAAAAAAAAAAAAGAAAAAAAAAAGAAAGTTTTAAATGACATTACCAAACAAAACTTTCAAACTATGTATAAGTACATTCCAATCCACCATGCTAGAAGAAAAACTGAATGATTCTATTCTCTTTAGAGAAAATGAAATTATAAAATTGTTTTCTCTCAAAAGGTCACCTAAGAATACACAGCCAAAAAATACAAGGGGTAGGGGAGTACGATAGAAGTATAGCAAGTGGGCCAGGCGCAGTGGCTCATGCCTGTAATCCCAGCTACAGGAGGCTGAGGCTGGAGTATCTCTTGAACCTGGGAGGCAGAGGTTGCAGTGAGCCGAGATCGAGCCACTGCACTCCAGCCTGGGCAACAGAGTGAGACTCTGTCTCAAAAAAAAAAAAAGTATAGCAAGTGGTTAATAAAATATTATGTACTTTTTGGAGTTTTATGATTTTGTGTGATTTGTTAGCTTTTGATAATGTGATTTGCTGTACATTCTTTGCTCATTATGTGATAACTATTTATCTACATAACTTTGTATTCTTCTACTTAAAAAGGGCGCCCAGATTCTGTAAGCTTCAGGCCTCCCAAAACCTGGATCCACCTCTGCCCCCTGCAGCATGTGGTAAACTGTTGAAAACAGTATACACTAAATGTTTGTGAATCAAATGCTGCTCCCTCTGCCTCATTAAAAATCATTTCCACTGGGCCAGGCACAGTGGCTCACGGTAATCCCAGCACTTCGGGAGGCCGAGGCGGGCAGATCATCTGAGGTCAGGAGTCTGAGAGCAGCCTGGCCAAAATGGCAAAAACCCCGTCTCTACTAAAAATACAAAAATTAGCCAGGCGCGTGGTGGTGCACACCTGTAATCCTAGTTACTCGAGAGGCTGAGACAGGAGAATCACTTGAACCTGGGAGGCGGAGGTTGCAATGAACTGAGATCGTGCCACCGCACTCCAGCCTGGGCGACAAGAGCAAAACTTCATCTCAAAAAAAAAAAAAAAAATAGTTCTGCCAGATGAGGTGGCTCATGCCTGTAATCCTAGCACTTTAGGAGGCTGAGGTGGGTAGATCCCTTGAGCCCTGGGGCTCAAGACCAGGCTGGGCAACATGGCAAAACCCTGTCTCTACTGAAAATACAAAAAATTAGCTGGGCGTGGTGGCGCATGCCTGTAGTCCCAGCTACTCAAGAGGCTGAGGTGGGAGGATCGCCTGAGCCCAGGAGGTCAAGGCTGCAGTAAGCTATGATCACACCACTGCACTTCTCCTGCCTAGGCAACAGAGCAAGACCCCGTCTCAAAAACAAAAACAAACAAACAAAACTATCAGTTCTTATAGGTGAAAACAGGAATCCAGATGGTATGAGGCTCCACCAGATATTAGTGAGGACAGTGTGACCTACATGTGATTTTCTTTGTGGAAGGTTTAAAAACAGAAACATGAGCAACCTTGGTGAGAGACTTAGACCTATAACGAGGGCATCTGCTTTTCCTTACTCAAGCTACACCAGGATTGGGACAAACTAGAGTGATGTCATCTTGATTTTTTTTTTTTGTCACCCAGGCTGGAGTGCAATGGCATGGTCTCGGCTCACTGCAACCTCTGCCTCCCGAGTTCAAGCGATTGTCCCACCTCAGCCTCCTGAGTAGCTGGGACTACAGGCATGTGCCACCACTCTGGCTAATTTTTGTATTTTTAGTAGAAATGGGGTTTTACTATGTTGGCCAGGCTAGTCTCGAACTCCTGACCTCATGATCCGCCTGCCTCAGCCTCCCAAAGTGCTGGGATTACAGATGTGAGCCATCACACCCGGCCTGTCATCTTGAATTTTATTCACATATTTTGATCTTCATTTATTTGGAGTGAAGGCATATAAGTTATCAAAAATTAAAAATAATATTTTGAAATTTTAAACTGAGGTTCTTTTTCTTCAAAGTTATTGACTCTGCCCCCATTGGCTCAATGGCATTCATTACTTCAGGAGAAAGTGAAAACAGCGAGAACAAAGCAGCCAGGAGGTGCTGAGCGGATGGATAATTCACAACATCTGAAGCCACAGTCGCTTGAAAGAGCTAGTCATGTGAGAGAGAGGCAGTTTTGTTCTGAATTTCAAAATGGCTTAGTTTTAACCCATTCATGGCTGAGGTGGCAATTTTTTTAATTTGAAAAATCAGACCTTGGAAATGCCTTGAGCAGTAGGATATAAATAACTCCCACATGCTTAGCGTTCCAATAATGGAACGCTAGGCATAAATAAGCAAGATGATAGTAAAAGCTTGGGGGACAGAGCATAGCATTTATAGGTGTTACGATAAAGCAACTTGTCCAATCTGTGGCCAGGATGGCTTTGAATGCAGCCCAACACAAATTCATAAACTTTCTTAAAACATTATGAGACTTTTTGAATTTGTTTTGTTTTTTTTTTTTTTTAGCTCATTAGCTATCATTAGTGTTAGCATATTTTATATGTGGCCCAAGACGATTCTTCTTCCAATGTGGCCCAGGAAAGCCAAAAGATTGGACACCCTGCTCTAAAGGATGCAGCTCATGGCACAAGGTCATTTCTCCACCATAAAAGAAAGCAATACAAATTGCTGCCCAGGCATGGTGGCACACATCTGTATTGCCAGCTACTTAGGAGGCTGAGGCAGGAGGATTGCTTGAGCCCAGGAGATCGAGGCCAGCCTGAGCATAGCAAGACCCTATTCCTTAAACAAAAAAAATTTTTTGGCCGGGCGCAGTGGCTCATGCCTGTAATCCCAGCACTTTGGGAGGCCAAGGTAGGCGGATCACGAGGTCAGGAGATTGAGACCATCCTGTCTAACACAGTGAAACCCCGTCTTTACTAAAAATACAAAAAAATTAGCCGGGGCCGGGCACGGTGGCTCACGCCTGTAATCCCAGCACTTTGGGAGGCCGAGGTGGGAGGATCATGAGGTCAGGAGATCGAAACCATCCTGGCTAACATGGTAAAACCCCGTCTCTACTAAAAATACAAAAAACATTAGCCGGGCGTGGTAGCGGGCGCCTGTAGTCCCAGCTACTCAGAAGGCTGAGGCAGGAGAATGGCGTGAACCCGGGAGGCGGAGCTTGCAGTGAGCCGAGATCGGGCCACTGCACTCCAGCCTGGGCGACAGATTAAGACTCCGTCTCAAAAAAAAAAAAAAAAAAAAAAAATTAGCTGAGCATGGTGGCAGGCACCTGTAGTCCCAGCTACTCAGGAGGCTGAGGCAGGATAATGGCGTGAACCTGGGAGATGGAGGTTGCAGTGAGCCGAGATCGCGTCACTGCACTCCAGCCTGTGCGACGGAATGAGACTCTGTCTCGAAAAAAAAATTTTTTTAATAAGCATTAAAAAAATAGCTTTCCTGGCACTGCAAAAGCTTACTGGGGGAGGGGGGGTAAATAAAGGCTTTCCTGACTCAGCACCCAGGGAACTGGGGAGCAGAAATGGGGGAGGAGAGAAGAGTTGTAAGAGACACAGACAGAGGTGTGCTTGTTCCCAAGGGGGCGGTGGCTCTGCCTCCTTAGCCGACATTTCACTGGCAGGGGACAGAGAGTACAGGGGTAAGGGCAGAAGGGACTTGGCCCTTGCTTGCTCTAAAACCCTTGCTTCCAGCACCACAAGAACATGAGATGGGAGAGAAGCGGAGTGGAAAGGCAGGCAGGGCAGACCTGGACTGAAAATGGGCCTCCAAGAACCGCCCCACCTGAGTCTCCCCTACTTCCTTCCTGTGTGGGGAAATCAGGGGAAGAGCCCGTAGCGCCTGGTGAGGGTGAGGAAGGTGGCAGAGAATGAAGCCTTGGCCAGAGCAGCACTGCCACTGCAGTGACGGGGCCTGGCCGGCAGGGAACAGCCACCTCTCCTTTTGTTGCCTAAGAGCAGCTGACAAACTGGGTCAATAAGGCAACAGCGACCAAGACTGACACCCACCACCAAGGCAACAAGATGTCTCCAAGGCCAAGGGGGGCCGGAGAACAGGAAGCATGGGACAGACCTGGGGCTCATCCAGAGGAGGAGATGAGGGAGCGTGGCCCTGATGGAATTAAAATCCTGGACTGACTGAGGAATTACCCTAAAGAAGCTTTGAAACCAGAAGGGTGTCAGTTATCCTAAAGTGCCAAGATGAAGAGTTTTCCACTACTTCATAAGTAAATTGAGTACAGTTATAGAGAAATAATGTTTCATTTTTGCAGCTCTGAGATGTCACTGTAAACTTGAAACCCACTACACATTAGAAATCCCTGCCCTCAGGCCGGGTGCGGTGGCTCATGCCTGTAATACCAACACTTTGGGAGGCCAAAGTGGGCAGATCACGAGGTCAAGAGATCAAGACCATCCTGGCCAACATGGTGAAACCCCCGTCTCTATTAAAAATACAAAAATTAGCTGGGCGTGGTGGTGGGCACCTATAGTCCCAGCTACTCAGGAGGCTAAGGCAGGAGAATCACTTGAACCCGGGAGGTGGAGGTTGCAGTGAGCCGAGATCATGCCACTGCACTCCGGCCTGGGTGACAAAGTGAGACTCTGTCTCGAAAAAAAAGAGAAATCCCTGCCTCCCTTTTATGTTCCCAAAATGTTCCCACCACAGAGGCAGCCTTGTACACTGACAATTTGCCTACATTTGGTGGGGTGTGATTGCAAGACTAGGACCAGACAGCAGTCAGCACTACTTTGAGCTTCCAGAAATCTAATCTGGGGAAGTATTCAGGCAAGAGATACATTGATCTCTTATAGAGGACACAAAGACATGAACATTGATAGCCCTGTTGTCATCTTAAAAATCATAATTAGGCCAGGTGTGGTGTCTCACACCTTTAATCCCAACACTTTGGGAGGCTGAGGTGGGCGGATCACCTGAGGTCAGGAGTTTGAGACTAGCCTGGCCAACGTGATGAAACCCCTTCTCTACTAAAAATACAAAAATTAGGCAAGCGTGGTGGCAGGTGCCTGTAGTCCCAGCTACTCAGGAGGCTGAGGCAGGAGAATCACTTGAACCCGGGAGATGGAGGTTGCAGTGAGCTGAGATCATGCCATTGCACTCCAGCCTGGGAGACAGAGCAAGACTCCATCTCAAAATGAAAATCATAATTACTTTCATGATGTGTACTCTAAGGCAATCTGATAAGTAGTAGGGTATCTGTTCTTTCCCTCATTTCTCTCCCACCCTTACTCTGACTGGTATCTTGGAAGCAGAAAATTCTAATGCAATATTTGCTATGAGTGTTCTCTTTAAATGTCATCCACAATGATTAGGAAGCCCTCACAGACACCAGCCCTGTTTAGCTGGGTGCAGCCGACCAGGTGTTCAACCAGTTTGACTACTCCGCCTCCCTTCGTTAGGCCTCTGAATTATTTATCTCCTGGTATGCGAGTGAGAGACTCAGACTGTGGCTCTCCACATGCCCTGGAGCTAAACGTCCTTGTTTGTTTTCTCTGGAGTAATTTCACTTATTCCCCTCTCCCTTCTCTACAAGGAAGCTGTGGTTCACAGGTATCCATGACTATAATGATTCATGAGGAATCGAAATAAAAGCATTACAAACCCTCTAGATAAAATGAGGACATTCTTAAAGTTCTATTATAAATTGAGTGTAGCCCAAGAATTCAACGGAGAATGAATAAGAGATTACCGGTTGTCTGGTTAGAGATTAGTGGTTGCCCCCAGGGAATAGCTTGTTGGCTTGTGTGGGCGGCCAGAAAACACGGCAGCCTCAGCTCTCTTTGGAGTCCTTCCTTCAGAGAGGAATTGACTTCCTAGCAATTTATTTCCCTGTGATTGTGGCCCATGCTCACAGAGGCCAAAACAAACAGGCCCAGGAAGGTTCTTACCGTGGCCAGTGGAGAGCCCGGCCTGGCAGCACCCCTCAGTCTTCGCAGCTGCCTTGTGTGCATCCCAAGCAATCTTTGTCAGCATCCCCATGGCCACAAAACTTCCTTTTTAAAAAAAAAAAACTAAAAATGTAGTTTAAATGTTCACATGCACATCACAGCTAACTTATATTACCTTTAAAAATGCTTTTAAATTTTTTAGACTTTATTTAGTGTAAAATTAAGTTTAGCCCAATGCTGCCTCCTTATAGTTTACATTCTGCCTAAAGCTGTGCTCATGCATAGTGCACTGTCACCTGACTGGGTGTGTAAACACACGGCTGCCTACTCTTGCGTCAATCACCGAGTTCCGGCCAAAGGCGGGCAGTTCTTCAAACCATGAACAAACAAGGCAATCATCCAGCGGTAACCAACCTGGCTCTTTCTGTGCCTCACTTCTGTTTCCTGTACATCCCTTTCCTTTTTCTGTCCGTAAATCTTCCTCCACCATGTGCCTAAGCTGGAGCTTCTCTGAACCCATTCTGGTCCAGGGGCTGCCCTATTCACAAATCGTTTTTTGCTCAATTAAACTCTGTTAAGTTAAACGTCTCTGTGGTTTTTCTTTTAACATTAGAGACAGGGTCTCACTCTGTCACCCAGGCAGTGGTGCAATCATGGCTCACTGCAACCTCTATCTTCTAGGCTCAAAAGATCCTCCCACCTCACCTCCCGAGTAGCTGAGACCATAGGCATATGCCACCACACCTGGCTTATCTCTCCTTTGTAATGCCTTATGTTTTCATTAAAAAAAATATACTCTTAAGGCTGAAAGTTCGTTTAGACTAAACATAGCTTAAGGCCCCTTGACAGCACTCCTGGATGCTGGCCATCCAGTCTCGAATCTGAACGTCTTCAGTGACAGGGAGGTAACTTGCTCCCTCCCAACATAGACTCATCCACTTTTGGGTTGCTCCAATGGAAACACTTTCTTAGATTGAAGATTCCCTATAATTTACATCGATTGTACCTAATTTCATGCCTTGACACCCCGTGGGATAAATCGTACCCATCTTCCATGTGAAAGCTCTGTAGATAATTGGTGACCACTATGTCATCACTGCCCCCATGGCCCTTGTTCACAGCCGAGCTCCTGCGGTGGTATCATTCTTCCTCTACCAAGGGGCTGAGAGTGTTTACCACCCCGCTGCTCCCCTCTGAACAGCCTCCAACTTGTCGAGCCCTTTGAAAACTGTGGTGCACATAGCTTGGCACAGGGCTCAGCTGTGGTCTCTCCAGTGCAGAATGAGGCAGAAGGCTTTGTTGGAAATACCATACATCTATTAATGCAGCCAAGGATTTAATGAGCTTTCTTGGCAACCACATGAAATTATGGCTTTTTTTCTTACCAGCAACTACATATTTGAGTGGTTGGATTTTGTAAACCAAGACCAGAGCCTTCCGTTTACCATTATGGACTTTATCTTGTAATATGGGCTGATTCATTCAGACTTTTAGAGATCTTCTGGAGTTTTGATTTTGCCCTTGAATGTATTAGTATTCCACTCATTCTCTGTGTCACCTGCAAATACAACAAGTTTATTTTTGGTCTTTGGCCACTGATAAAACAAAAACAAAAACAAAAAAACACAACAACAAAAAACCCTCATGTGGCACGAAAATGCAGAGTTCTGTGGTATTCCAATAAAACCAGTCCTCTGGATTAAAAAGAATCAATTAATTAGCAAGCTTTGGCTATGATCCTTCAACCCGTTAAAAACCAGCACAATTACCCTATCCCTCAACACCTGTGAGGACAACATTAGCCATTCTTTACGGCAGCTCATCATCTGACCCCACTTTCTGTGTGGGAGAATTCCCTACTTTGCGAGTCTGTCAGAAGGCAGAGACCACCTCCTCCCATGAGAAGTGAATCAGGTCAGCATCTGGCTTTCCCAGCTCCCTCCATAGCTAAGGTGTGGGCATATGATCTGGGCTCCACCAAACAGAGGCATCGGGCTGAACTTTGACTCAGGAGCTGGAGAGGCAAAAAAGTTGGGACTTTAAGGACTCTGTTCTGGCAGAGGATGGGGACAGCTTTATACCCTTTTCAGGACACCAGGGTTAGTGTTAGCCGTGTCAGCAGGGCAAACCTTGGTGTTCATGCCGATGTTGACAAGCTGTCGTGCCCTCCAAAGACCAGGGCTGTGATTGTGGATGCGGCTCTGCATCCAAAAATCCATAAATCACATCAGATGTAGGATATCTGAGCCTCATTGTCTGGCCCTTCTGGAGAGCTGGTAAACTTCCCTATATCCTTGAATAAAATCCCTTTTCTGTTTAAACTCACTAGAATTTGTTTCTGTTCTTTGTGACCTAAAAGCTGCGAGTGATACTCTGCCTCTGTACCTTATCCCCAGGGCACCCAAGCAACTATGTCAGTTTCCTTTCTGAAGTGTAGAGGGACCATATCCATCTTGTATCTCTAAGTTTGCCAGTGGAGTAATCCTATCAGAAAAGGAGATGGAATCAGGCTAACACAATTTGCTTTTAGTGACATGGGGCTGACTATAATCACTGCCGCCTGGTTTCTAAGAGCTCAGAAACCACCTTCTAGCATTCTCTTCAACACTCTCACCAAGAATCAACCTCAAGCTTACTGATCTATAGGTCATAGAACCCACCTTCTTTTTCTTTTTGAAAATTAGAATTACGTATTTCCCATCTCTGTGGCTCGGTTATTTTTCATAATTCCTAGAGATCATCCAAAAGATTTCCCAATCACCTCCACAAATTCTTTCCATTTTCTTTACTATGAAAATATTCTCATACAATCTCCTCATAGGTTTGATTTGTTCTTTTTGATTTGAAAAATGTTCTTTTTTGAGAAGACAGAAGCAAAGCAAGAGTTAAGGAATTCCATTTTCTGTGTTATATTTGAATATTGCATCGTCTAGTTGACACTACGGACATTCCTCAGAACCTGTCCTAGACCTGCAGACAAAGGCGAGGCATAGCCCATCTCTCTGCAATTTCAAATATCTAAACCCAAACCCCATGCCCTCCAGTCTAAATACACTGTCTTAGTCCATTTGGGCTGCTGTAACAAAATACCTTAGACTGGGTAATTTATAAAAAGCAGAATGTGGCCGGGCGCGGTGGCTCACCCCTATAATCTCAGCACTTTGGGGGCCTGAGGCGGGCAGATCACTTGAGGTCAGCAGTTCAAGATCAGCCTGGCCAACATGGTGAAACCCCATCTCTACTAAAAATACAAAAATTAGCTGGGTGTGGTGGCAGGTGCCTGTAATCCCAGCTACTCTGGAGGCTGAAGCTGGAGAATAGTTTGAACCTGGGAGGTGGAGTTTGCAATCCCAGCTAATCTGGAGGCTGAAGCAGGAGAATAGTTTGAACCTGGGAGGCGGAGGTTGCAGTGAGTCGAGACTGCACCACTGCACTCCAGCCTGGATGACAGAGCGAGACTCCATCTCAAAAAAAAAAAGTGCGGAATTTTATTGCTCACAGTTCTGAAGGCTGAGAAGTTCAACATCAAGGTGCTACCGGATTCGGTGCCTGGTGAGGGCCCTCTGCTTCATACAGGGCACCTTCTTGCTGCATTCTCACATGGTGGAAGGAGGAAAGGGGCAAGCAAACTCCCTCAGGCCTCTTTTATGGCGGGATTATTCCCATTCACGAGGGTTCTGCCCTCATGACCCAACAGCCCCACCTCTTAAAGGCAAAACATCGGAGATTCGATTTCGACAGATGAGGGAGTCTCTGAGCCTACTCTAGCTCGGAAGGCTACCTGCAAAAAAAAAACAAAAAAACAAAAAAACAAACCAAGGAAAGAAAAAGAAAAAAAAAAGAAGATTTCAACATGTGAATTTTGGAGGGATGCAAACATTCACACCATAGCGCTGTCCTTGAATATAGTATGTGCCTTATGAATGCTAGTGGCATAAAGCTAACAAAAGGCTATAACTTATCCCAGGCATACCTGCTTGGCTTTTGAACCTCATTTCTGTCACTGTACACTTACAGCCTACCATAAAAAATATTAATGATCACATAAAAAGTGGTTTATATTATCCAGGTCTTATTTAGTATCATTAAACATCACTGTTAGTCTCATTTAATATAGCTAACTTATATTTGGCCAAAAAAAACATTGCAGGCCAGATGTGGTGGCTCACACATGTTATGCTAGAACTTTGGGAGGTCAAAACAGGAGGATTGCTTGAGCCCCAGGAGTTCAAGACCAGCCTGAGCCACATAGTGAGACCTTGTCTCCACAAAAAATTAAAATTAAATAAGGATTGCAGGCCGGGCGCAGTGGCTCATGCCTGTAATCCCAGCCCTTTGGGAGGCTGAGGTGGGCAAATCACCTGAGGTCAGGAGTTCGAGACCAGTCTGACCAACATGGAGAAACCCTGTCTCTACTAAAAATACAAAATTAGACGGGCATGGTGGCACATGCCTGTAATCCCAGTTACTCAGGAGGCTGAAGCAGGAGAATCACTTGAACCTGGAGGCGGAGTTTGCGGTGAGCCAAGATCGCGCCATTGCACTCCAGCCTGGGCAACAAGAGCGAAACTCCGTCTCAAAAACAAACAAACAAACAAGAAAGCATTGCAATATTATTCCAAATTGTTTTTTAAAAATCACAAGTCTTAAAATCATAATTATTTTTTTTGAAACGGAATCTTGCTTTGTCCCCCAAAGTTCTGGGATAACTCCCAAAGTTCTGGGATAACAGGCTGGAGTGTAATGGCGCGATCTCAGCTCACTGCAACCTCTAGCTCCAGGGTACAAGCGATTCTTCTGCCTCAGCCTCCTGAGTAGCTGGGATTACAGGCATGCACCACCACGCCCAGCTAATTTTTGTACTTTTAGTAGAAACAGGGCCTCACCATGTGGCCAGGCTGGTCTCGAACTCCTGAGCTCAAGTGATCTGCCAGCCTTGGCCTCCCAAAGTGCTGGAATTATAGGCATGAGCCACTGTGCCCGGCCTATTTTTTAGTTCTAAAGCATGCGTATGTTCAATACTCAGTTGCTTTAACTAAAGCTTTCATTTTTCTATTCACTCAAACAAGTCTCTCTGAGATGGCTACTTTGCAGAAGTCACGTTCTCTAACTCTGCCTGCTTTTCAATTCAACCCAGCAGCATTCTTTCATGAGAACTAAGTTGTTAGACTGTTTGGTGTCCTGGAAGTGTTCAGTGACTCCGAGATGTGGAGAAGTTAAGACACCGTGAAGTGACCAGGGCTCCTTGGTGGAACTCAGTTGTTTCTTCTGCTTCAGAGGCTGGGTTCCATGAAGCGCTCCAGAAGAATTCTCCATACATCACGCCCAGAATGCCTCTTTTTCTTCTAAATTCCCAATGAAATGACCTCAAGAAACCTGGTTTAAAAAACCATATATACATATGTTTTGAGATGGGGTCTCACTCTGCTGCCCAGGCTGGAGTACAGTACTGCGATCACGGTTCACTGCAGCCTCAACCTCCAGGGCTCAAGTGATCCTCCTGCCTCAGCCTCCCAAGTAGCTAGGACTATAAGTGTGTGCCACCACGCCAGGATAAATTTTGTATTTTTTGCAGAGACAGGGTTTCACCATGTTGCCCAACCTGGTCTTGAATGCCTGGGCTCAAGCAATCTGCCCACCTTGGCATCCCAAAGTGCTGAGATTACAGGCGTGAGCCACCACACCTGGCCTAAAAAACATACATTTTGATATAAATATTCCAAAGTGTGTGTGTGTCTGTGTGTACTTTAAAACCTATTTAATTCCTAGTAGGTAAGGGATAATGTCATTCACTTGACTGAAACTTAGATTGAGGCCAAGATCAGAGAGAAAGAAGGACCAGCCAGGTCATGATCCATTGCACTGGAGGGAAGAATCCTGCCTTTGAGAAAGGAGGCACCCTCAGAAGGAGCCTACTGATCTCTCTGGTTGGGGTGAGGTGGGGTAAGGCTGAGAGGAGGCCATGGGCCATTGGAACCATCCCAGCTTGCCCCACTGATGCCTCTTAGCTTCCCGGATGCCAGATCCCATGCCAAGGAGACCTCGCTGACGTGCTCGGGCTTACCCTGAGCATAGACGGGCTGCTGAACGAGTCGCGTCCCTCTCAACCCAGGCTTCCAGGAGGGCAGCTGCATAGGTAGAGAAAGGCCAGCACCCTGGATAATTTCAGATGGGCTTGAGGCATGTGTGTGATGGGTGCCTTTTAAAGTAGCACCCTACCAGAAATGGACTTTGTGTCATCTGCTTCTTGGTAAGAGTGGAAGACGGGACCCTCCCTTGCAGGAGTAGGTCAAGGATCCACATTGTCTGGAGAAAAGGGGCAAACTCACAAGACACTTTGGGCTTTCAGGGTTTAAGAAGACACCTGCTCAGTTCCCAGGAGAGTAGAGCCCTGGAGAGCGGGGGTGGGGGATGGCCTTGGTCCACAGGGTGGTGAGAATGAGAGCGGGAGATCATCCCGAGCCGGGCTCCTGGCGGCGCTGCCGCATCCCGCAGGTTCAGGAGGTATCATTCCCTCAGAAGCCAGAAGGAACGGTGTTCTCTGCGGGGGTACAGAGTTGAGTCCTATTTCCTGGGGTGGGTTATGCCCCTGGGGTGAATGTACTTATGATGAAAGAGTTGGTCCCTAAGAGATAGAACACTCTGAGCTTGGGCCTAGTAGGGAGTGAGGTCCCAGCAGCCAAGCCCGGTTGTAGGCAGTCACTGTTTCCAGAACTGCTGCAAAAGGGCTTGGTTCTAGCCTAAATGCTACAGCAGGGAAAGAAGACACAAAATTCAGAGGCAGGCCGGCATGGTGGCTCATGCCTGTAATCCCAGCACTTTGGGAGACCAAGGCGGGAGGATCTCTTGAGCCCAGGAGTTTGAGACCAGCCTGGGCAACATAGTGGGAGCCTGTCTCTATAAAACAAACAAATAAAAAACCACCACCAACACAACAACAAAATCCAGAGGCAGATGCAACCCCTACCCTAGCCCCTTCTACCGAGAAGACCCAAACACTCCCGACTCCTTATCCACCTGCCACCGTGACTCTCTGCCACGCTACACCCCTGAGCTGACAAGGAATTGAAGGAGTTTGACTCAAAGTTCCTGGACCAATTTAGCTGACCTCTTCCTTGACTGAGAGAAAGGCAATGTGAAAGGTCTTCACCTAAATGTCTCTGGCCAGTTAGACCGGAAGAGATGGCAGCACAAATGCTGAGACCAACTTCCATAGGAGTCACTGCCTCTCCTGAATGCCCTTGGCCACTAGGTGAGTTCTGGGCTTTGTCCAGCTCCAGGCTCAGGACATGACTTGCTGACACCAGGCTGTATGCCTCAACTCCTCTCCACCCTAATTATATGTAGACGTGGGACCAAGCCCATCTGGACCCAACCAAGCTATGAGGAAACTCTTGGATGCGTGAGAAGGAGGGCACTGGGGCATTTCAGCAAGACTGACATCTAAATTTTCTGCCCTTATAGGGAGGAGGTTCTGGAACACTTGCTCCTTGGGGGTAAAATGAATCAAATTATTCCTACAAGAAAACGTTAGGTCCAAAGAATATGGTTGCCTTTGGTATTAACAACTTTCCACCTGCACTTATCGTTATCTGTAAGATGTCACTCATGCCTGTAATCCCAGCACTTTGGAAGGCCGAGGTGGGCGGATCACGAGATCAGGAGATCAAGACCATCCTGGCTAACATGGTGAAACCCCATCTCTACTAAAAATACAAAAAACTAGCCTGGCGTGGGGGTGGGCGCCTGTAGTCCCAGCTACTCTGGAGGCTGAGGCAGGAGAATGGTGTGAACCTGGGAGGCGGAGCTCGCAGTGAGCTGAGATCGCGCCACTGCACTCCCACCTGGGCAACAGAGCAAGACTCTGTCTCAAAAAAAAAAAAAAAAACAAGAAAACAACAACAAAAAAGAAAACGACAATAAATCTAAATATGGCTGGGCGCGGTGTCTCACCTCTGTAATCCCAGCACTTTGGGAGGCCGGGGCGGGTGGATCACCTGAGATCAGGAGTTCAAGACCAGCCTAACCAATATGGTGAAACCCCGTCTCTACTAAAAATACAAAAATGAGCCATGCGTGGTGGTGAGCACCTGTGGTCCCAGCTACTCAGGAGGCTGAGGCAAGAGAATTGCTTGAACCAGGGAGGGAGAGACTGCAGTGAGCCGAGATCGCACCACTGCACTCCAGCCTGGGTGCCAGAGTGAGACCCATCTCAAAACAAAAAAAAAAACAAAAAACTAAATACATCCCTTCTCCCTAAGGTTGGCAGCAGAATCCACACCATTCTAGAAGAACACTTTTTTTTTTTTTGAGATGGAGTCTTGTTCTGGCACCCAGGCTGGAGTACAGTGGTGCAATCTCGGCTCACCGCAACCTCTGCTGCCCAGGTTCAAGCAATTCTCCTGCCTCAGCCTCGCAAGTAGCTACAGGGATGCACCACCACGCCTAGCTAATTTTTGTATTTTTAGTAAAGATGGGGTTTCACCATGTTGGCCAGGCTGATCTCGAACTCCTGACCTCATGATCCGCACCTCGGTCTCCCAAAGTGCTGGGATTACAGGCGTGAGCCACTGTGCCCCGCCTTTTTTTTTTTTTTTTTTTTTTTTTTTTTTTTTTTTTTTTTTTTTTTTTTTTGAGATGGAGTTCTGCTTTTGTTGCCCAGGCTGGAGTGCAATGGCGTGATCTCAGCTCACCACAACCTCGGTCGCCCGGGTTCAAACGATTCTCACCCGCCTCAGCCTCCCAAGTAGCTGGGATTACAGGCATGTGCCACCATGCCCAGCTAATTTTGTACTTTTAGTAGAGAGGAGTTTTCTCCATGTTGGTCAGCTGGTCTCGATATCTTGACCTCGTGATCCGCCCACCTCGGCCTCCCAAAGTGCTGGGATTACAGGCTTGAGTCACCGCATCCGGCCAAGGACACATCTTAATTCCCCATGATCAGATATGCACAGACTCCCTTCTTTAAGAATAAGCAAGATCACAACAGACAGAAAATCAGCCAGGATGGTGGCTCACGCCTGTAATCCCAGCACTTAGGGAGGCAGAGGCAGGAGGATCGCTTGAGCCCAGGAATTCAAGACCAGCCTGGGCAACATAGCAAGACCCCATTCTCCACAAAAGGGGGGTAAAAGTCAACAGACACAGGAAAAGATTGAACAGTGCAAAGCTGACCAATCTGAAACGCCAGACTAATTGGCCCCTTTCAAAGACCACTGCAAGAAACTGGAGAAATGCTTAGAAAACGTTCACTTTGTATTCTCCGTGAATAATTACAGAAGAGAGAGAGGGAGACACTGCAGGTGGGCCTCCCTCTGTGGCTTCCTCATGGATGCCTGAGTCACCCACAAGCAGAGGAGCAGGACTGGGCCCGGGTATCGGAGCTGGCGGCAAGACCACATGGGAGAGCCCCACCCTCCGCGCTGCCTGACACTGCATAGGTGGCGACCCTGTGGCATCTCTGACCGTCCCTTTCTTTTTCATGGTTGTGTGTGATAACTGATCAACCCAGAACGGAAGAAATAGGTGGGAAATGTACAAGCATGGGTCACGGGGTTGGGGGGCCGGACCTTGAGTCACATCAGATAACGCGCCCGTCCCAGGTCTCCCAGCCCACGGTGAAGCCAGCACTGTGAGGGCAGCTTTAGTCTCCCAGCGTTTACACACAGGAACATGCTTTGCAATTTGAGACACACAAATCTGTGGTCTGGACTTGCTATCTTTGAGGATCAGCAAAGAATTGTCTGGCTCCCGGGATGTTTTTGTGCTGCAAAGCAGAAACACAAACAGTTCTGGGTACTTCTCCATTTTGTCCTGTCAGGAAGGAAACATTTTTAAAAGTCACCCCATGTTCATGATCTTGAGAAATCCCCAGCAGAGTTAATAGACATCACAAGAACTGCAGAATTAACAACAATGTGTGTTTCTTTCCTCTCTGTGGCCATGTGCCCAGAGTGAGAGATGTAATATAAGAAGCAGAGAAAATTAGAGATGGAAAAAATCGCAGAGAGGGAATGACTGGCCAAGATGTGCATCCTAATAGCAAATGGAGATTGCTTGTAAGCATTCACAGCAGCAAGCACTTGCCGAAATTGCTACTCATACCAGGAGTGTAAGTTCTCCGCACACAATTATATGAACAGCACAGTAGGTGAGGTGATATGGGACTATTCTCAGAAATGATCTGCTCTTATTTTGCACAAGAAAAATCAATGTAAGGAAAACATTGTCATATTTATCCATCGAATGTCATGCAGTGTTCAATGAGATTTTTATATGATTTTAAAGACATCCTTTTTTATATGTCAATCCCCATATGATCTGCCAGCAGGATTTACACATCACTGCACACATTATAGTGAGAACACAGAAATTTTATTTTAACTCTGATTGGGTCTACAAGATCTTTGCATTCTTTTCCTGAAGAAAAATAGCTTTTTCTTTCTTTCTTTTTTTTTTTTTAACAGAAGAGGGGAAAGGGCCAGGATGGCTGCCAAGAACTTCTTGGTTTGGTTCCAAAGCATTTTGAGCAGAATCTCTCAGAATGTCAAATGTAATGTTAACGTCCCGTTCAGGGATTCAGTGGGATTGTTGGTGATGTGAGAAGAGATTGGGAAATAGAAAGTTCTTTCTCGGTTCTTCTCTCTGCTATAGTAGAGACTGTTGACTTCTACTTCTGGAAACTCCTCTCTTAGCTTCAGGACTTATTCTGATCCTCTCTTCCTATCCTGTTACCAAAGGAAAAAAAGAAAAAAGCTTCTATGACAGTCCTCTTCATGATGCGGTTAACTCTCTGTGTTTCCAAACCACAGCCATTGGTCACTGGCTTGTCCACCTACATATACCCCTTTTCCTTAAGGCAAAGAGTTCGAGATCACCCAACTGGTATTTTTCTGTCACCCTACTTTAACTCAAGATTCATATTTTCAGCTGCCTATAAGACATTTACATTTTAAACTCCTGTCATCATCTCCAACTCAACATTTCCAAAATAAAACATACTACCTTGACCTGGAAATACACTTCCCATACAACTTCTGGATCCCTCCCCACCAACCCCAGCCTGCCACCACTTTCTTTTTTTTTTTTTTTTGACAGAGTCTTGCTCTGTTGCCCAGGCTGGAGTGCAGTGGTGTGATCTCGGCTCACCGCAACCTCCACCTCCCGCATTCAAGCAATTCTCCTGCCTCAGCCTCCCAAGTGGCTGGGACTACAGGCGCCCGCCACCACGCCCAGCTAATTTTTGTATTTTTAGTAGAGGCGGGGTTTTACCATCTTGGCCAGGCTGGTCTCGAACTCCTGACCTCGTGATCCACCTGCCTCGGCCTCCCAAAGTGCTGGGATTACAGGCGTGAGCCAACGTGCTCGGCACCTGCATCCCTTTCAAAGTCTCCACCATTGCCACAGTCATCTTGCTATAAATCTTAGGTGTAATTTTTTTTTCTCCTCCATTTGCTGTATTCATTCGGCCATCAATTCCTATTGGCTCTTTTTTCTAAAATATTAGTATCTCTTCTAGCTTTACTTTCCTCTCCACTCTTCTGCCACCTGCTGTGGTATAACTCTTTGTGATCGCTTCATGATCTCATCTTGATTTCCCTGGCCCTGCTTCTCTCTCTAACTCCAGTCTCATGTACTAGTGCCCATCTAATCTTTCCGCCATGTCACTTCCATATGCAGAACCCATTAGTAACGTCAAGGTAAAACTTCCACTTGGCTTTTTTTTTCGGAGGGGGGAGAACAGAATCTTGGTCTGTCGCCCAAACTGGAGTGCAGTGGCGCGATTTTGGCTCACTGCAAACTCTGCCTCTTGGGTTCAAGTGATTTTCCAGTCTCAGCCTCCCGAGTAGCTGGGATTACAGGCACCCGCCATCACACCCGGCTAGTTTGTTTTGTTTTGTTTTGTTTGTTTTGAGACGGAGTCTCGGTCTGTCTCCCAGGCTGGAGTACAGTGGCACGATCTTGGCTCACTGCAAGCTCCGCCTCCCGAGTTCATGCCATTCTCCTGCCTCAACCTCCCGAGTAGCTGGGACTACAGGCGCCCGCCACCATGCCCGGCTAATTTATTTATTTATTTTTTAGTAGAGATGGGGTGTCACCGTGTTAGCCAGGATGGTCTCGATCTCCTGACCCCGTGATCCCCCCGCCTCGGCCTTTTTTTTTTTTTTAGTAGAGATGGGGTTTTGACATGTTGGCCAGGCTGGTCTCGAACTCCTGACCTCAACTGGCCCACCCGCCTTGGCTCCCAAAGTGCTAGGATTACAGGCCTGAGCCACCACACCCAGCTCACAATACCTTTTACTGTATTAGCCAAACACAAAATGGATTGTGAGAACTCACTCAATAAATCTGTAATTGGTTTTTAAATATAATAGGATAGAACACATGTGTATTAATTTTAGGCAAATAAAAAGTATATTTCAGCCCTTTAAGAATGTGAATCTAGCCAGGCGCAGTGGCTTACGCCTGTAATCCCAGCACTTTGGGAGGTCGATGCGGGTGGATCATTTGAGGTCAGGAGTTCGAAACCAGCCTGGCCAACATGGTGAAACCCTGTCTCTACTAAAAATACAAAAATTAGCTGGGTATGGTGGTACATGCCTGTAATCCCAGCTGCTTGGGAGGCTGAGGCAGGAGAATCGCTTGAACCTGGGAGGTAGAGTTGCAGTGAGTTGAGATCGTGCCACTGCACTCCAGCCTAGGCGACAGAGCGAAACTCTTTCTCAAAAAAAAAAAAAAAAAAAAAAAAAAAAATCTGAATCTAAATGGAATAATTTGTCTTTTCCCCACACTGATTTAGCTGTGATGTCCTCTTTTATTATTCCAGAATCCTGATCATGACTTGGTTACAACTAAAACTAAAGAGATAGAAAAGGCCAAAACAAACTACAAAAACAAAAACAAAAACAAAAAAAAAACAATGGCCGGGAGCAGTAGCTCAAGTCTGTAATCCCAGCACTTTGGGAGGCCAAGGTGGAAGGACTGCTTGATCCCAGGGCAACATGGCAAAACCAAGTCTCTACAAAAAATTTAAAAAAAAAATTAGCGGGGCATGATGGCATGTGCCTGTCATCCCAGCTACTCAGGAGGCTGAGGTGGGAGGATTGTTGAGCCCAGGAGGTCAAGGCTGCAGTGAGCTGCCTGGGCAACAGAGTGAGACTCTTTCTTTAAAAAAAAAAAAAAAAATGCTTTTCAGATGGGAATTTATGGGGAGTAGTTGAGAATACCATTTGTGGATGAGGACACTTGGACTATTCCAGCGGACATCCAGCTCCATTACCAACGCCACCACTGAAGAGAGTGTTGGGGGCTGGGGAGCGGAAGAGAGGAGGGTAGGGTCGGCAGAGATGCAGACATAGGGAGACAGACAGGGAGAAGGTGAGATAAGGGAGAAATAGAAGAAATAATCCAAAACATAGGACTTTTTTTTAGAAGAAAATGCAAAAACGCATTCTCTGGCATAAGGAACAGTTTAGGATCAAAGGGTAAGATTTTGATTTTAAATGTTTTGAGGCCATTTTCTTTAGGCCTAAGCCACTGGGTAGATTTAGATGGTGGGAGAGATTATTACAGCTTTCTCGTGGGAAGCATTTCCTTTGCGATACCCTCTTCTTGAAAGCTTCACTCACTTCGGTTTTATTATAGGGAATGACTGATAATATGCCAATCCCACACATCTGTCTCAGTGGGTAAATAAATCACAGGAAAGAAGCATTTTGGTTTAAAGGGTAGAAATTCCAGCCCGACTTTGATTTCTGCAACCATCAGCACATCATAGGAATCCCACAATTGCTACCCCAGTAGAATGGGTAGTGCCAGCTACATATGGAGCCTGCCTTATTGCCATGGTGGCCTGTGCCACAGTGGGAGGCAGGCAGCTCACACCTCCTCAGCCCCGCAGGAGCTCAGCAATTCCTTTCCAGGCAGGAATGAAGGAAGGAAGGATCCTTCACTCCTTACCTGGGAATTGTGTCCTTGCAGGTTGCTATTTTTCATGGGCTTGGCTGCTTGAGCACCCTGGGGGCCCATATAATACATGAACCACTTTTCAGCACCATGTCTCTTAAATTATTCTCTGTGTCCATCTATATTTACTGTACAGAGATGGTTTCAACAAACAAGGTGGTCTCATTTGATATGGAGTTAAAGCCAGCAGTTGCTTTGCACAGAAGATCCACAGATTTGGTGGTGCTGTTATTTTTTAATGTTTATCTAAAACATAAAAAGGATTTTACTCATGGGATCCTCACCCACACCCCCCAGTTCTCAGTTAGAATCTGTTTTTAACAGGAGCTCTTACTAAACCTTAGTAAGAAAGGAAAAAAAGAAAGAGGAGTTACAAATTATGACTCCAGGGGCTGGCTGAATTAGCTTATATTAGAGAGTGAGCTGGCGGCAGGTATCAGTCTTTACTGTGTTTCTGCCTCTAGGGAGTTTGTTGAATGTGCTTTTGCGATGTAATTTATAAGGAAATTGGTTTTACCCAAAAGGACGTTTTTGCTTTATGTCTTGCAGCACCGTTGAGTGCTTAGAAAAAAGGAGAAGGTAATTCCATTAAGCTTTCAATTTTCGCTGGCAAAAGAAATGAACTAGATGTGATTGGAAAGATAAGGCACTGGCCTTCACTTGAATGACCTTGCTACAGGGGTTGGGGAATAAGAAGCATGGCCTTTGTTCCAGAGATGTCATTTCATGTTTAATTAGAGGGCCAGAGTGCCATTTTTCTTCTTTATAAACCCCAATCTCACCCTGCTGAGAAAATATCCATTAAGTTCACAGTAGGCGGATCATCGGATCATCATCCTAACAACTTTGGGAGTCATGTGCTCATGCTGGTGACGCTTGGTGAACTAAAGAGCATGGGCAGGCCGGGTGTGGTGGCTCACGCCTGTAATCTCAGCTCTTGGGAAGCCAAGGTGGGCGGATCATCTGGGGTCTGGAGGTCAAGACCCCCCAGCTTGGGCAACATGGCAAAACCCCGTTTCTACTAAAAATACAAAAATTAGTCGGGCGTGGTGGCAGACGTCAGTAGTCCCAGCTACTCGGGAGGCTGAGGCAGGAGAATCGCTTGAACCTGGGAGGTGGAGGTTGCAGTGAGCCGAGATCATGCAGTGGCACTCCAGCCTGGGCGACAGAGCAAGCTCCCATCTCAAAAAAAAAAAAAAAAAAAAAAAAAAAAAAAAAAAAAGCGCGGTCAATGTTAAAATCGAGACATGCATGGAAGAGACAGGCCTGATGTTTGGGAAAGTGCAGATCGCCCTTGCATGGAAGTCAGCAGTCCATTCAGCCAAACCAAAAGGTTTCAGTAGAATTCCCCAATTCTCTTACTGAATCCACTCTCTTCATCTATTTTTTGAAGGACATGAGGCAAAAGTAACTTCAAAATTAAATAAATTGGCTGGGCGCAATGCTCACACCTGTAATCCCGGCACTTTGGGAGGCCAAGGCAGGAGGATTGCTTGAGCCCAGGAGTTTGAGACCAGCCTTGGCAACATGGCAAGACCCAGTCTCTACAAAAAGTTAGCTGGGGCGTAGTGACATATGCCTGTAGTTCCAGCTACTCAGGTGGCTGAAGCAGGAAGATCGCTTGAGCCCAGGAGTTCGAGGCTGCAGTGAGCCGTGATGGTGCCACCGCACGCTAGCCTAGGCAACACAGAGAAATCCTATATCAAAAATAAGTAGGCCAGGCATGGTGGCTCACGCCCGTAATCCCAGCACTTTGGGAGGCTGAGGCGGGCAGATCATGAGGTCAGGAAATCAAGAGCATCCTGGCCAATATGGTGAAACCCCATCTCTACTAAAAGTACAAAAATTAGCTGGGTATTGTGGTGTGCGCCTGTAGTCCCAGGTACTCGGGAAGCTGAGGCAGGAAAACTACTTGAACCTGGGAGGCGGAGGTTGCAGTGAGCCAAGATTGTGCCACTGCACTCCAGCCTGGCGACAGAGCGAGACTCTGTCTTAAAGAGAAAAAAAAAAAAAGTAAATAAAATTAAGCAAATAATCTCTGTTGCTCAAAGTTAAGATGTTTTCATGTATCTGGTAGGGTTTCTAACACAATCAAGTTCTAAACTGGTGCCTCCAAATGAGAAGCTGGATACAGTACTGCAATGCTGTGTTTTTGTTTTTCCCTTTTTGTGGGTGATCACTTAAAAATAGAGTTTCGGGAAGGCATGGTGGCTCATGCCTGTAATTCCAGCACTTTAGGAGGCCAAGGCTGGAGGATTACTTGAGGCCGGGAGTTCAAAACCAGCCTTGGTAACATAGCGAGACCCTGTCTCTATACACACACACACACACACACACACACACACACACACACAGTATTTTATTCTCTAAAATGGAACTGTCCAATATGGTAGCCATTAGCTACATGGCTATTTAAATTTAAACTGGGCCAGGTGCACTGGGGCATGCCTGGGGGTCCCAGCCACTTGAGAAGCTGAGTTGGGAGGATTGCTCGAGCCTGGGAGGTCAAGGCTGCAGTGAGCTGTGATTGTGCCACTGCACTCCAGCCTGGGTCCTCATTACCATCCCCCCACCCAAAAAAATAAAAATACAAATAAAGAATAATTTAAACTGATTACAATTAAATCCAATAAAAATTCACTTCCTGGCTTCTTTGGTTTCCTGGTTAAAAAAAAATTCACTTCTTCAGTTACCGCAGCCACATTTCCAGGGTTCAGTAGCCACATGTGGCTAGTTGCTACCATATCGGGCAGCACAGATCTAAAACATCCCCATCACTGTTCCAAGGAGTTCTGTTGGATAGTACTGCTCTAGGAAAGATGGATAGATAAAGTAGTTCTCCTATGCTCACATTTATGTATTCAGAATGCCCATTTATGTAGCAATTCAAATTCAATTTTTAAAATGTCATCAGATTTTTTTTTTTTTTTTTTGAGACAGAGTCTTGCTCTGTTGCCCAGGCTGGATCGCTGCAACCTCCACCTCCTGGGTTCAGGTGATTCTCCTGCCTCAGCTTCCTGAGTAGCTGGGACTACAGGCCCGCACCACCATGCCCGGCTAATTGTTGTTATTTTTAGTAGAGACAGGTTTCATCATGTTGGCCAGGATGGTCTCGATCTCCTGACCTCATGATCCGCTCACCTCGGCCACCCAAAGTGCTGGGATTACAGGCATGAGCCACGGCACCCAGCCATCAGACTGTTCTAGCTATCAATTAGGCCTTGCGATTTCATGGCCACCTGAATGCAACAGATTGGTCTCCTTCAATGGTGCATCTTCATTGACTCTACCTTCAAATATAATTGAATTCTCTTAAACTTGAGAATCTGCAGAAAGAGCTATAGAAAGCTTATAGTCATAATGCCAGCAAGGACCCTCTGAATTTCACATCTTACTTGCTTTCTGCTTTGTTGAGAGAAGTCTTGTTTTTCGTTGTTTCTATTCACCCTTCTGCCTGAAGAAGCTCTATTGAGGGGGTGTGGCATTAAGGCTGGAAGGCTGCTTTGTTCCACATGAACCAACAGGAGTGGGCAAGGTCTATGAGCTGATATTTGCCAAGCAGACAACCCTTGCTCTTACTCTCTCATCTTCCAATACCTGGATGCCAAGCTACGTGTTGAAGATCTGAGTCTGTTTCCATGGACGTGTAAGTAACGTGCTTGACTAGAACTGCTGACAACCCCTCTGGCAGCTTCTGTACCAGGAGACACAGGAGTGACAGCCACCTGTGGAAGTCCTGCCTTGTTTCAGGTTTGTCCTCAGATGAGATCCCAGTTTGGATACGTGTACCATAGATTCATCTTTGGTTGATACTTTTCCTTAACTTCACACCATGGAAGGAGCCTCTCAGGGGTTCTGCATCTTGGGAATACATGCAGAGGCCCCAGTAGCATCTTATTACTGATTTAGATACATGTCCAATTTATATTGTAAGGCCTTTTTCATGGGTTCCATTGCACCATAAAATATGTCAGTTGGTTCTCAATTTCCCAAATGGCAAAGAAGTAGAAGTTAATCCTTTGTGGAAAGGCAACCTCAGGGCTATCTTGAATTCTTAAAGGTAGTGTGTTCTGAATACTTATTAAAGGAGGAGAAATTCGGTATGACTGTCTAAATGATGTCACTTTTCTGTCTGCTTTTGAACTTAGTCATTAAATAATTAATAATTCTCACCAAAGTGGGTATCCCTTGTTTTCTAAGTTAATTTCAAATATCTCATTTTCCTAAAGCAATTTTAATATTTGTCTCCTCCCTTCTTCACTCTCTCCCTTCAAATATATGGCTTCCATAGGTCAAGGGCTTTATTTTTGATACAGGAGTCAAGAAGAAATTACTTAGATAGACAGTGAGGGTAGGTAAGTCCTTGGGTAAGGCTTTTATTTTTAATGAAAAGCAGCCCCAAATCATTTTTTAACAAAGAGCAGCCTGTAAAATCTAGTTGCAGGCATAGATGCCGGCAGTTGTGCCAATCATGTTCAAGATGGCAGCTCCAACTTCCCTTCTCTTTGTCAGCCACATGTATAGTAAAGAGGAGACAAGATGGCCCCGGCCAAGGGAAAAGTTCATTTGCATAATAAGATTAGGGTGGGGCGGCCAGCCTTCCATGCACACTATGCAAACCAATCTGTGAGCCTTATGTAAATCAGACACCGCCACTTCAAACCTGACTATAAAATCCAGCACATCCCCTGCTGGCCGGTCTTTTTCCTCTTGGAAGTCCCCTCTCTCTCACTAGAGAGCTGCTTTCCTTTCTCTTGTCTATTAAACCTCCACTCCTAAACTCCTCGTGAGTGTCTGTGTCCTAATTTTCCTGGGGCGAGAAGACAAACTCCAGGTATTTACCCCAGACAATGTAGCCACTTCACTTTGATGTTTGTGTTTTCTGATGAGACTTTAATGTACTTTAAGTTAGCACAAGGTCCCATCTTCAATGGTAATGCAACCATCATTCCAGTTTCTTTCGAGTGTATCTTTCCAGATATTGTATTCATATAGAAGTTTATTGGTATATATATTCTCTCCCCTCCTTTTACGAAATGGTAGCACACTCTACCTTATCTTTTTTGTTTAGCTATCTCAGAGATGTTTCCATACCCATGCATAAAGAATTTCCTCATTCTTTTTCATGGTTATGCAGTATACTGCTGTATAGATTTACCATAATCCATTTAACCATTTCCATATTGGTAAACATTTAGGTTGTTTCCAATATTTTGCTATTATAAACAACACTGCAAAGAATATGGTACTGTCATTTTACACTTGATGAATAAGTATATTGGAACAAATTCTTAAAAGTAGAATGGGTAAACAACACTTGTAATTTTGGTATTTTCTATCTATATTGCCTTCCCTATACATTGTCATCAGCAAAATACTGAATGTCCCTCATTTAGCCAACATTTCAAATTTTTAGAAATTTCCCATTTTATAGGTAAAAAATATTTCATTGTTGTTAATTGCATTTACATTACGAATTAGGTGGAACATCTTTTAGTGTATATATATATAAATAATATAGAAATAATATTTACATAAAAAAATATATTTTTAGTGAACTGTCAGTTTATATTGATACCAGTCAGGTTGGTGGTGGCTAAGACTACAGTAGCTTGGACTCAAGAGGTTTATTCTGAAATAAATCATATTTAAAGATGAGTAGTTCAGGCTGGCATGAAGGCTCAAGTTTACTAGGGTATCATGTTCCTTCCTTCTTTCTCCAACACATTAGTACATCTCTTGCATCTTAAAAGTCACTGTTATATGTAAAATGTTTATTTAGAAACAGAATGCTTGTTCCTTGGTACCGCAAGGAAAAATCAGCATTCAGACAAAAAGTTCTCTCAGTGAGACAATTTTACTTTCTGCAGAAAGGGTGCTCTTCGCAGATGGAACAATGGCGAGAGCACACCTGAACAAAGGAGGGAAGCAATTTTTATCCCTTACGCAGCTTGTCCCTGCTACTGTGTCCTGTCTCCACTGGCTGGAGCCAGACCGCACAATCTAAACTAAAACCTGACTGGCTAATAATTGAAAACTGTCCTAAATAGGTAAAGGCAAGGGAGAATGAAGGAAAAGAGGAAGTTGCTTATGCCAAATAGGGAAGGGGCATAAGCTGCAAGCTGGAACGTGCCTGTGAGCATGTCTAGCACAAATATCTTGGTTAAGGTACAAAGACATAGAATGTCTTATGTGCCTTGTGAGCATGTCTAACAGCTACATAGGCTAGGGCTTAACAAAGAGTTATTAGCACAAAGCAAGGAGGCTTGGAGGAAGTTAGTCTTTAAATTATTTCTAACATTTATGATTTATTATTATCCTTTAACAAGAAGGGAAACTTTGAAGAGGAAACTATATTTACTTTCTACAATTCTACAATAAATTGCTTTTATTTAGAAAGGGTGCTCTTGCCATTGTTCCATCTGCTAAGAGCACCCTTTCTGCAGAAAGTAAAATTGCCTTGCTGAGAGAACTTTTTGTCTGAATGCTGATTTTTCCTTGTATGGAACAAGCATTCTGTTTCCAACAGTCACCTATGTTCTCACAATAACTATAAAAAAAAAAACTAAAAAAAAATTTTTTTTGAGACAGAGTCTTGCTCTTCTTGCCCAGGCTGGAGCGTAGTGGTGCAATCTTGGCTCACTACAACCTTTGCCTCCCGGGTTCAAGTGATTCTCCTGCCTCAGCTTCCCGAGTAGCTGGGATTACAGGCATATGCCACCATGCTTGGCTACTTTTTGTATTTTTAGTAGAGACAGGGTTTCATCACATTGGCCAGGCTGGTCTTGAACTCCTGACCTCAGGCAATCCACCCGCCTCGGCCTCCCAAAATGCTGAGATTACAGGCGTGAGCCACTGCGCCTGGCCTCCTCTCCCTTTTAAGAAGCCTTACCAGAAGTTCCCTGTGATATTTTCGTTTGTGTCTCAGCAAGAACTTAGTAACAAGGCTGCACCTAACCTTAAGGGAGACTGGAAAATGAGTTTTTTTGTTTTGTTTTTCCGAGACTGAGTCTGCCTCTGGGGCCCAGGCTGGAGTGCAGTGGGGCGATCTCTACTCACTGTAACCTCTGCCTCCAGGTTCAAATGATTCTTGAGCCTCAGCCTCCCAAGTAGCTGGGACTACAGGCATGCACCACCACAGGTGGCTAATTTTTGTATTTTAGTAGAGACGGGGTTTCACGATGTTGGTTGACCAGGCTGGTCTCAAAACTCCTGACCTCAGGTGATCTGCTTGCCTTGGCTTCCCAAAGTGCTGGGATTACAGGCATGAGCCACCACACCCTGACAAAAATGAGCTTTTTAACTAAGCACAAAGCCCAGATATCAGTTAATAAGAAAAAAGAGAATGAAAATATTCAGAGACAATTGGCAATTTCTTTTTTTTTTTTTTTTTCTTTTTTTTTGAGACGGAGTCTTGCTCTGTCTCCCAGGCTGGAGTTCAGTGGCGCGATCTCGGCTCACTGCAAGCTCCACCTCCCAGGTTCACACCATTCTCCTTCCTCAGCCTCCCGAGCAGCTGGGACTACAGGCGCCTGCCACCACGCCCGGCTAATTTTTTGTATTTTTAGTAGAGACGGGGTTTCACCGTGTTAGCCAGGATGGTCTCGATCTCCTGACCTTGTGATCCACCCGCCTCGGCCTCAAAGTGCTGGGAATACAGGCTTGAGCCACCACGCCCGGCCACGACAATTGGCAATTTCTGTCACAAATCCTTGGTTAGTGTTACTTTGGGTTTTTTTTCTTATTTGTAGAAGTTTTTTTTATATGTAAAGGAAATTATCTCTTTGCCTGCTACAGGACTTACAAATGATTTATTTCATTGTTTATTCTTTTGACTTTGATTATGGTATTTTGTCATGTAACTATTTTGATTTTTTGTACAATTTATCAAGGTTTTCTTTTTTTTACAGTTTCTAAATTTTGAATCATATTTAGGAATGCCCTCTCATGCCAAAGTCTATCATGGCTTCTTCTAGTACTTTCACAAGGATTCAGAGCTTGAAAGATTCAACCCTAAGGTCAGAGACCTCTTGGAACCAAATTTCGTATCTAAGGTGTAGGCAATAGAAGTGGCAGCTGGCTCACTGGTTACTGGCTGGGATAATTCCATTATCTTTGGAGACTTATTAGAATAGTCTGACTCTATAATAGTATTGAATGGGACTCAAAGATTAATGCCACTCGCAGGTGCCTGCAGCATGGTTACAGAGCCTGGATGGCCATAGTACAGTAAGAATTTGCACTGAGTGAGATGCAGGTGGTGTTTCTGAAATGGAAAAGTAGCCAAATCAGAAATTTATTAGTAGGAAACACAAAAGGAATCCAAGGGATGTTCATCTGTAAACCTGAGAGAAGGTATTTTAAAACTGTCACTGTTCACATTGGCAGGTGACTACTCACTCTAATAGCTCCTTCCTGCCTCTGGTGATACTAATGGACAGGGCAAAGTTCCCCAGCATACCCCATTACAGCCTGCAGCCACAGGGAGTTAGCAAGGGCTACACCCCTTTGCCTGGACATGACTAATCTCTTATAAATATCTTATTGATTTTGGTAGGCTGCTAATTATTTTTCCTGGAAAAAAAGTAATTTAAATAGGATGTGACATTGATAATGACATAGTTTGATTCAAAACACATTTTTAAAAATTTGATGAATACACAAAGAGTTGTTAGTCAAACATCTATTAAACTTAGTCAAACATCTATTAAACTTAGTCAAACATCTATTAAACACAATTTCCAAAGCTGAATTCTAATGTTGTTTATAGCTCTGGATTGAAATAGTCAGAGAATTGAATGTTCTTCTGGAGGTATGCAAATATGTTCTATTATAGGAACAGAAAGTTAAATGCATAGCAGTTGGAAACATCACCATAATTTGTTCCTTCTAAAACCAATCAGACCCTGAAAAGCATTATATCATATACTCCAAGAGAGTGAGATGAATATTTGAAACCAGAGATAAACTTAATGCCACACATTAAAATAGCACTTTTCAAAAACAGTGAGATTATCTCCTTTGCTCCTCATCCTCACCCAGTGGGGTAGATGGGACACCAAAAGGAGGAAACTAAGTAATAATCAACTTGCCCAGGTGGCTACAGAGATAGTTTTTGGAAAAGCTACAATACAACCTAGAATTCCTGATTTTCAATTCTGATAAGTCATTTGACAGTAGCCAAAAGTTAATAAGAAAATAGTTTTTAACATGACTTACATGGCCCTTTCATTTCATGGGAAATTAAAACCATGGTGAATCTAAAGATTTTGTCCCCAAGCCATGCTGAGACTTACGGGTTATCATACTATTGGTTGATAGGTCTGCTTTTCCTTCTATGGCTAAGACAACTAGCACTCACCAGATTATTTTAGTAACTGGAAGAGGAAGAGGGGAACACAAGTGCCATACATGACCTTGTGTGACTCCACAAACTCTTTTTAAGCTTCTTGGAGAAATAAACAAGGTTTGTTAGTTCCAGAGGTAAAATGTATCATAATCACCAAATTGATTCCTGTAGACATCTTCCGCTTGAGATGTATGCAAAGAATTTTTGTGAGGTACAAATTATGTCAAATGTGTCCCGGGTTTTTTGTTTTGTTTTGTTTTTTTAAAAAGCAAAATTTTAAGGACTGACACAAGGGACATACAAAGGTTGAACATCAAATTTTAATCTTGAAACCTTTTATCCAGTCCTCAAATTATTAACATGAAAAGGAGTGATAAATTGCAATTTTATCATTACCATATCACTGTGTAACAAGCCCTTGTTACAAAATCTCCCTCTACTGTCTCCAAAAAACCAATAGAAAACCCATACATTATATTACCTAATGATCTATTAACAGATGAAATTTTAACCAACTTTATACCAGGAAACTATGAACAGAGGTACTTCAATCACATAGCTTAAAATATGGAGAAAAGACAGGTAAAAAAATTATCTTAACCTGTAGTAGTCTTTTTTCTTTTTAAAATTTTTATAAAATACACTAATTTCCCAAAATAAAGAATATTATGACACATTGGTGTCAACTTACACAGATGAAAGCTGATGCCAGCTTTTTCCTAACTAAAGTTCATTTCACCAATCCTTTATATATTACATGAATATCCAAGTAAAGTATTTTTTTTAAAAAATTCAACACACAGGAACATAATATACATTGTTTTTTTTTTAAAAAAAAGGTTAATTTAGGAATGATTTCATCTTCAACCACATAACGTATCTTTTTAAGACCATGAAACCTCTTGTCATTGCAAGACTTTTCAGTTCATGTTTCTATTTCCCAGTTTTAATTCTTAAAGGAAAAAAAAAGATGAAAGGGTTTATTATGTATTTCCCATGAGAAAACTGTGGTAAGGATCTTATTCATTACCAGGCTGTCTTCCCTCCTTTTGTTTTCCGGACTACCCAGATCCATGACTGCGTGGCACCGTAATGAAATCGGTGGGAGAGGCCAATGACATCAAAGAATGTATATGAAAAGACAGGCTCTTCTGGATCCCGCCACAATTGTAAGGTGTGGGCAAATTCACTCCCACCAAGCCTTCCAGAGCTCCACAGTCACAGGAGTAGTCTCCTGGTTAACTCATCCTTGATGTCTGTCTGCTGGGAGGACATAAAAGACCATTTTCACTAATGACTTGTGTAGTGGCTAATGCATGCCTTAGCCAGAGAGGGAGCGAGTGCACTGAAGAGACCTTGGTCAGTAGTGGCTTTGGGGTAGAGAAGAGAACACTGTTTATTTTTACACCTCCTGAATTGGTCAATTCTGAGTACAAACTCATCTTAACAGGAAATTGCAATGAAATATACACACCATGCACAGTCTATATTACTGTGGGAATCCAGTAATACATGCAAGACGTGGGGAAAGAATCACAATGGATGAATATGAACTTTTCACAGTGTTTCTTATAGCCTTTGACTTAACACGAGTGCATCACTTACCACCACTATCTCACAAATGTTTTACTTGTGTCCTGGGCATGCAGGTCAGTTGGGGTAAAATGTGAAATGACGCTTCATAGCCATTCTCAGACAGTGACTACAACTTCAATTTCCCCTACTTTCCAACCAAACAATTGAGCTGCTTCTGCTATAAAACTAAATATATTTCTAAATACATTTTGTTCAAGGGTTGTGCTGTATTCTTTCTCATTGTTTCAGTCACTTCATTCCAGGAAAATTAAAAACCCACACAATTAAATTGAGGACTAGGTCTTCAGGGTGATTCCTACCAAACTAGAAAGAGAGGGAATCACTAACTTCTCTTCTCTCAAGTTTCTGTCTCTCTACCTCAGGCCCTAATTGATACGGATTCATTTGTATGTTTGGTTTCCCAAAGAAGAAAACCAAATTAGAGAACTGGGATTTCAATCTTAAAGAAGCAAAACATAACCCCAAAATATAATGGTAGCAGGGAGGAGGAGAGGGGAAAATGCATTCACTCTATGTCAAAACGAATCTCTTGCTCTCAACAGGAGATAATCCAGCTTCTCCTTACCTATCATTTCATAAATTAATAATTTCTTAAAATCATAATCCAAAGAACGTATCTATTATACGAAAAGTTCAAGTTTAAAAAAGCAAATAAATTAGTTAAGCCTTGTAAACAATTGTCCATTTTAGTCATATATCTTAAAAAAAAAAAAAAAGGTTTCTCTGTGTAGTAAATCAGACAGTACAAGGCACACCTTATACATCCGAATCCAGACTAACAAAACCCACACAAACATCTTCTTCACTCTGCTCGCTGGGGTAACTGTGCTGGGGCATCGGAGTCACATACCAATCCTTTGCCCATCTCCTGACCATCTGGAAGTCCACAAATGTGCTCTTTCTGTTAAACTGCTTTGTGCTACTTTGTTGTGTGAAGTGATTTTAAGCTTCTTCAGTGTCAGTCTCCTCATATGTTTTCCACAAAGCTTCCTGGGAAAAGGCCAGTTTTCCCATTACGTTGTAATGTGCCTTTGAACCAGCCATCCTCTCGTTTTTTATGAACAAACACAATATCTCCTTCTTTAAGTTCAAGTTCTGCCTCACTCTGAGGAGGATAGGAAACCACCACCCTGTGCCTAGAAAAGAAAGAGATTTTGGTTAAGGAGATTCAAAGCAGTGATTTTAAAAAATGGTGTACTGTTAGTCTGCACGAACCTTCAACATAAATAGGAAATAACATTAATTCATTTATGATTGTAAAACAACTCAAAATACTGCTATTTTCTGTTTAGTAGAGACTTAGTACTAACAAAGACTGGATTTGGATATGTGTGTCAACCCACTACTGATGGCCCAGACTGGTTCATCTGAGTGACCTTAACAAGGACAGCCATCCTTGTTCCCTACCAGTGTTTGTATCTTGGCCATAAAGGAGAGTTTCATTTCATTTCCCGAGAGGGGTATCATTTCTATCCCTCCCTCTTCTCCAAGGAAACAGGAGTGAATTTATTTGATTGGTGAGACTGGGAGAAGTAGCTGAGCAGGGGGGGTTCAGTCCTCTCTGAACCGCCTGCCCACAGGCTAAGGAGGCTCTGCTCCACCTCTATGTTGTAAGCACACAGAGGTCAGGAAGGTGAGTCTGGAAGTCTGTCTCTGTGTCCCTGTGTCCCTTACACTGGTGTTTGACATGGGCGAGGCAGCAATTCTGAGGAAGGTAATCTGCCCTACATACCCAGATTATCCCTTGGGAAGGTAGTCCCAAGGTCCAGACATGGAGGGGAGGGCTGTGGCCACAAATTCAATCCAACATTACCAGTAATGAGGTTGACATTCTCATCTCTATTATTCTGACATTTGGGTCTGTTTCTCCTTGGCTCAGAATTTGGAGTTAGTGGGAAAGGTGTCATTATCGCTTAAAAATGGCAGAAGCTTAGTTGGTTTAATATTATCTATGCCCCTGCCTCCATGCTCCTTAGCTTTCCTGTGCAGAATTACAGCTTGTAGGAAACGAGAGGGAGGTGACTTGTTTTACACTCTATATCCTTTTATCTTTCTCTATTTTTCCAGCATTATTTGCATTACTCCTCTTCTCAACAAAAGGGGGGAAAAGAATGGTGGTGTATGGTAGCCAACCTCCAAGATGGCCCTAGTGATCCTTGCTTCCTGGTATTCACACTCTTGTGTAGTCTCCTCCTATGATGCACAGGATGACCTGTGTGGCCAATAAAATGTTGCAGAAATGACAGTGGGTGATTTCTGAGGCTAGACCATAAAAGGCATTATGGCTTCCACTTTACTTTCTCTTGGATCGGTCACTCAGGAAAACTGGCTGCCATGTTGTGAGGACACTCAACATCTCTATGGAGAGGAAACACATGGTAAGGCACTGAGGCCTCTTTCCAAAAGCCTAAACTAACCAGAAAAAGTGATGTGAATAAGCCATCTTAGAAGGGGATCCTCCAGCCCCAGTTGAGCATCAGCTCAGGCTGATGTCTTGACTACAATCTCAAGAAATACTCTAAGCCAGAACCAACCAGATGAGCTGTTCCATAATTATGTGACCCACAGAAAGTGTGAAATAATACATGCTTATTATTGTTTTAAGCCACTGACTTTTGGGCGTAACTGGTTACATGGCAACAGATATCTAATAAATACATCTTTCACTGTTTGATGCTAAGTAATGAGTAGTCAGTCATAAAGTTGATTTTGGGTTTCTACTTTCATTTGGTTCTCAAAGTCAGAAAATGAGTTTATAGCCTCATGGGACCCACTCCTGACTGAAAGTGAAAAATGTTATGGCTTCAAAATGATAGGCAGAACAAATTCTATACAACTGTCCCCAAACTTCTGAAACCCATTACAGCCTGCCCCTTTCACCAATTCCCATTCCATATAAACCAAAATCCATTTAAGAAAGACCACAGCAAGAGTCCCAGACTATTACACTAAAAAAACACATCTCTGCAAAAGGTAAGTGGCTGCTTGAACAACCTGAGCTCCTTTGGCACAGGGACCAAATTACTATCCAAGATCTGAAGCAAAAGCACAGCACAGAAGTTGGCTTATCATATCTGAGAAAGGTTCAGCTAATTCAAACATGAATATTCATAGACCACAAGGCTGGGGTTTGATCAAGCATGGAATGAGGAAGGAAGCATGACACAGTGGGAGAAACACTGGCCTAAGGATTGACACAGTCTTTAAGGTCAGTTAGAGCAGCTTAACTTTGGGCCAGTTATCTCAGCTCTCAGTCTGTTTCCTCATCTGTAGAATAGGACTGTAATGAGTTAAACAAGTATGATGCTCTTCGTATGGTGTCTGACAAAGAGTTCAACCTGAAAATATTAGCTCCCATTATGATCATATGGCTTAGACAAGAGTAGGCAGAGGCCTGGCACTTCAAGGAGGTGAAGAATGGGCCAGTCAGTGGCTGGACATCTCTAACTAGGAAACGAACTCAGGCCACAACCTAAACATTTCCTGAAAATGAGATTTGACAAACTTTAGATCAACACAGTTAGGGTTTTGGAATCCCTTCTTTGATATCTTTATTTTATTTTGAGACAGTCTTACTTTGTTGCCCAGGCTGGTGTGCAGTGATGCAATCACAGCTCACTGTAGCCTTGACCTCCCAGGCTTAACTGATCTTCCTACCTCAGCCTTCCGGCTGGGACTACAGGTGTGTGCCACCAAACCTGGTTAATCTTTTTACTTTTTGTAGGGATGGCATCTCACTATATTGCCCAGGCTGGTCTTGAACTCCTCGGCTCAAGCAATCTTCCAGCCTCAGCTCCAGAAAGTGCTGGGATTATAGACATAAGCCGCTATGCCCAGCTCTCTGACACCTTTAAAAGCAAGACAAATAATTTCATCATGAATTTATCTGAAAGAAGGATCCAGATGACATTTCTCAAGTCTAATGTCAACATGCTAAAAATCCATGAAAAAGCAATGATGTAGTTGCCATGTGGGGCAAGTTAAACATTTAAGGCAAAGCTTTATAATTCTGGGAAAAAATGTACAAGTGACTCAAAACATATTCAGAGTAGACTTCTCATGAGATATATTCCCTACTTGTTCTCTGTGAGCTGCCTTAAAGGTGAAATGGAATAAAAATGGTTATTGAAAAACTTGAAGTAAATTAGATTAATATATGCATTTTATAAAATGCACTAAACCAATTTTGTCAAAAAAAAATTTTGAACTAGAACTGCTGCTGGGCTAAGAACATACTCTTCCTGCCAAGTTCCCAGTGGGAGCAAATTTTCATTGCTACGTTTTATAAACCTCTGGGGGGGCGGGTGGAATGAGAAACTATGTGCATAATGGAAACTGTGACACAGTCTTGATCGTATGAAGACTACCAGGTGCAGGAGTAATAGACTCTACTTAGAAATCTTCCAGCTCAGGTCCTGATCTTGAGCCTTGTGAGGTGGTTTGCAGTTTTCTAATACAGATTTGTAAGGCCAAATACTGGGCATAACTGGCCAACTATTTCAGGCATTGAAAGGCTTTGCCAAGTAGAACATTTACAGACCAACAAACAGATGTTAAGGCACAGCTGCAGAGGCCCTTTACATCTGCTGCTCCACCCTCTGCCTCACTCGGATTATGCTTTTCTTTATATGAACAGGGGTTTGGGGAAGTTCTGAACCTCAGGGGTCAATGGATACTCTCCCATGACCTACATGGGACCTGCTGATCTACCTTCAAAATCTGCATCCCATCCACTCCTCTTCATTGTCACTGTCACTATCCTGGTTGATGACTTCATTACCTTCCACCTCGTCAAATATCTTTTTTTTTTTAAGACTGAGTTTCGCTCTTGTCACCCAGGCTAGAGTGCAATGGCACGATCTCGGCTCACCACAACCTCCGCCTCCTGGGTTCAAGCAATTTTCCTGCCTCAGCCTCCTGAGTAGCTGGGATTACAGGTGTGTGCCACCATGCCCGACTAATTTTTGTATTTTTAATACAGACAGGGTTTCAATATATTGGCCAGGCTGGTCTCTAACTCCTGACCTGGTGATCCACCCACCTTGGCCTCCCAAAATGCTGGGATTACAGGTGTAAGACATGGGGTGGGCCCGGCATCCACCTGGTCAAATATCTACCTTTCTTGCTTCAAGTCTCTTCCTGTCCCCAACCCAGTCTATGCAGAGCTCACATACTAATATTCTTAAGTGGCAACTCTTCTTAAGTGGCAACTCTATTTGCAGCTACCCACTGCCAAAAAATCATTAACAGCTTTACAATGCCTGTGAGCAAGGTTAATCCTCAGCCTGGTATGCGAAGCCCTTGGTGATCAGGCCCTAATCTCTTTTTACACAGCTGTAGCTACTACTATCACCACAAAAGTCCCAAACACTCCCCTAAGCCTGAACATGTCCCCTATTCAGGGCCTTTACTTCCCCCACGCCACACCTTGGCTCATGCAGTTCCTTCCAGTGGGAGTCTCCTTTGACACTATCTCTCCCACCCATACCCTATCACTCTCTCAAAGCCTGGCTCCAGTTCTCCCCTGTGAAATCTCCAGCCCCATGGCTGGAGGCAATTTCATGCTTGACTAAATCGCAGAGGCCTCCATGTATATGTCTTACAGCACTTAGCACAGTCTACATTGTATTATTACCATCTGTGTCCGTCTCGTTTATTCTACCAAGCCATAAGCTGCTTGAAGGGTGAGATGATGCTAAATTCACTTTATATGCCTCATAGTACTTAGTATAGTACCTTTAATTCTTAATAAGCATGTCAAGTGGCAAAAAGAAAAAGCCTAGTTGTATAGAAAAACTGTTTTTTAAAATGTACAAAGCTCCTTAAAAAGGAATGAAATTCTGACACGTGCTACAACAGGGATGAACCTTGCAAACGTTATGCTAAGTGAAATAAGCTGCAGGCACACAGAAGGAAGACTATTGCTTGATTCCACTTATGAGATGCCCAGAAGTCACTTACGGGGAGAGAAAGTAGAAGGGTGGTTGCAGGGCCTGGAGGAGGGGGAATGAAGAGTTAGTGCTTAATGAGTACAGATTCAGTTTAGGATGAGAAAAAGTTCTAGAAACGGATAGCAGTGAATGGTTGTATGACAACATGAATGTACTCAATGCCATTGAATTGTACACTTGAAAAAATAGTAAATTTTCATGTATACTTTACCACAATTTAAAAAATAAGATATATGAATGAATAAAATTTTTTGTTTAAAAAAAAGGTAAAAAAAAAGGAAAGGAAAAATGTATAAAGCTGACTGGCACCTCGGTTGGAAAGCACCCCTTGTTCCCTTTGAACAAAGCGCTGTGGAGGCATTATGGGGTGACCAGAGTGGCTCACAGACCGGTCCCTGAATGGCCTCTGCCTCTTGGTGGCTGTGTGACCTTAACTCAACTTTTGGTGATAACTGCCAAGGTAGAATTCAAGAAACAGAGTCTTGCAATATAAAGAAGCTCCACAGACTTCCAATGCTATGGTATTTTAACTTCCATCTGAATGGGCATTTACAATCTTTTATTAGTATACATTTCCTGTTTCCTTTATTTTTCTAGCCTCTCTGGTGTTCTCTGTAGTTCATACATTTTCATTTCTAATCGCCCCTGGTATAGCCCAAATTGGCTCCCATGTTGCTCTGGGAGGCACTCAGTTCATCACTCTGACCTGGGTGAGTAACCACTTACTGCTTTCTGCCAGTTGCCACAGCAATCTAATATTCAATTAAGTATTTCACTGGCATAACCATACTAGTTCCCTTTGTAGCTTGCTCCAAGTCCAAGTAAATTACGTCCATTTCTTCACCCAGTGGGTTCATTGTCACTGATTCAAAGAAATTAATCATGCTGGTTAAGCCCAGCTGCCTTTCTGTAAATCTATCTCTATCCAATTTGTATGTTTCCAAGTGTTCTAGCTTAATCCCTGATCAAAGATCATACATAGGGTTTTTTTCCCCCCCCCAATTTAGGAGATGAGCTTATAGGTATGTGGTTCTCAGTTTAATTCCTACATTTAAAAATACACACAGATAAAGATGACTTGCTGTGTCTCCCTGAACTCTTTATATATATATATTTTTCTTTGGAAGAAAAACCTGTCATATACTTTCTTTTATTTGCCATCCCTTCTGAAATATTTTCTTTCCACTTTCTCTTTGCAATTTCCTAATTATTTTTTCTCAATCCCTCTAAAATAGAGCCTAAAATATTTGTTCTATTGTTTCTGCTGTCATCAATTATACATTTTCTGCCTCCAGGATATAGCACTATTTCTTGCTTGTTTTCTTCAGTCTCTCTAACAAACACAGAAGAATCCTTTTGTTCCTAAGAGAATTCTCTCTGCTGACACCAAGACCTGTCAACACACTTCAAGGTTCGTCCTTCCTTACTATGAGATTGCTTAAGCCTTTACACCACGTGGTTGCTTCTTTCCATTGACAGCACCGGCTGCCCCAGTCACATTCTTTTTTTTTTTTTTTGAGATGGAGTCCCGCTCTGTCACCCAGGCTGGATGGAGTGCAGTGGTGCGACTGTGGCTCACCGCAACCTCCACCTCCCGGGTTCAAGCATTTCTCTGCCTCAGCCTCCCGAGTAGCTGGGATTACAGGCGCCCGCCACCGCGTTTGGCTTTTTTTTTTTTTTTTTTGTATTTTTAGTAGAGATGGGGTTTCACCATCTTGGTCAGGCTGGTCTTGAACTCCTGACCTCGTGATCCACCCACCTTGGCCTCCCAAAGTGCTGGGATTACAGGCATGAGCCACCATGCCTGGCACATTCTTTTACTTTAGATGTATGAGATAGGGTCATGGTTTGAGAGGAAATTTTATGCTTGTTCTCATTATAATCTGTAGATGAATCCTACCTCATAGTGTCCCAATAATATAAATTGAAAAATACTTCTGTGAAATTCTACCAGTCAGTAGAATTTTTACCAAAAGAACCCTGGGCTCCTTCTGCATTTTGCCAGGGCAAGAGTTGTTGATGCTTGTATTGTAAATCAAGGATTATTCCTAGATTCTGAAATGTTTTCTCAATCATACTGATATAAAAGTTAATCTTTCCTTCATTTTCAGCATTGAACACTTTTTATTGTGTTGAAATGTTTAAAATATGAACACAAGTAATCCCTAAATTCTATACTTGGTGGCTTTTAATTAATCAAAAAATTTCATTCCCAGTGAATAATATAACATTTTCCTATATGTTACCGCACATTTTTCCTGTTATTTTTACTGTGAGACAGATCTAAGAATCCAAGGTAAATAAATACTATTACCATCACTGTATGAAAGCAAAGGCTGTGGAAAGTTGGTCAGATTGGCTATTATATTTAATATTCCATTGAACATATGGATTATAAAAATATAAACTTGGGTAGAAATCTTCTCCAAAGACCCCTTTCCCACTTGTAAAAATTTAAATGGTTATACAAAAAAACCTATCAAAGAATTCCAGCATGCCCGGGCCCATCTGTCCTGTCATTACATTCTCCATGTTCCCTATCTGATGTGCATCCCCCGCTCCCTGAAACGCCATCACCTGTCTGCGCTAGTAATTCCTTCTTTTCAGATGAACTGAACAGCAGGAGCCTGCTGTTAGAAAGGAGCCCCTCTAAGAGGAAGGGACCGGAATGCAGAAGCCGCAGAGACTGAGGACATCTGGCAACTGAAAAGGAATGCACTGGGGGAGGGAGGCTGCAGTGCCCATGCCAGTGCCTAGGGAGAGTCTGGGCAAAGTGAACCATCACTCAAAAGAGTCACACAAATACCACAAATGAGGGGGAACACAGGAGAGATGCCCTCAGGGCTTGAAGGAAAAACTGCAGATCAATGCCTGGAGGGAGGGAGGGAGGCTTTGTGACCAAGAGAAAGCAAACAAGTAACTGGACCAACTCCAGGGACAGAAGGTGCTATCCCTGGAAAGCAGACCAATACAGCAGGAAAAAGGTTGACTCTTAGAATAAGAGATTCAGTGAATTCTGGACAAAATTTCAAAGCTTTACTAAGAGCACAACAGATGAGAGGAAAGATAAAATGATTTCATTTGTAGGGAGAGAACACTTTTTAAGGGCAATGGCTCATTTTAAAACTGGTTTTATGGGGGTTAGAGCTATAGAAAATTATTGTACAGCACTATAAAAATAAATATCATAAATTGTGGCTGGGCTCCATGGCTCATGCCTGTAATCCCAGCACTTTGAGAGGCTGAGGCAGGTGAATTGCCTGAGCTCAGGAGTTCGAGACCAGCCTGGCCAACATGGCAAAACCCCGTCTCTACTGAAAATACAAAAAAATTAGCCGGGCGTGGTGTGCGCCTGCAATCCCAGCTACTCAGAAAGCAGAGGCAGGAGAATCACTTGAACCCGGGAAGTGGAGGTTGCAGTGAGCCGAGATTGCACCACTGCACTCCAGCCTGGGCAACAGAGTGAGACTCCCATCTCAAAAAAAAAAAAAAAATCATAAATTGTGAGCTTTGTACTTAATGTAAGTAGGTTTGAAATTTATTCTTTTCCATTTTTCCTAGTTTATTTTTAAGTTAAAAAGTGTGCCAAAAATATGAATGCAGGCCTCAGGTTTTGGTGGATACAAATATACCTATGGCTTCATCTGAAATACAGAGGTAAGGTGAATTTAAGGCATTTAAAAACATAACACTTTATAGTAAGATTTCAAGTCGGCAACATAGAAAATGCTACCAAAAAAGCAATACCTCCACAAAGCAGAAATTTGCTTTATTTATGAAATGCAGGCACAGAGGAAATGAAGCTTACAGAAACAATAAAACAGATGACACTTAAGACAAATACTATATATTTATATGAGATATAAAAAGAGTCCACTATTTTGAGTATACTTCATGATGCTTTCCTATGTAATGAACAGTGCTTCATTGTTGAGTTTAAATAATCCTAGTAGCTATTTGTCTCATTAAATAATATATTTTCTTTCCTAACACATTCCTAGAACCCCAGTGGGGTATCAAACAGAACTGCTCCCTTTTGTAATAATTATTCAAGGCTGGAATCACTAAAACAGGGCTTATTACTCTGAGTGTAACTGAATCAAGTCACTTGGTCAGGAGGAGAGTCAGAACTGAGACTGAGAACTTAGCCATACCCTTCTGGCTCAGGAAGAAGAAGAGAGTTCTTCGCTAGACATCGTGGCTCACGCCTGTAATCCCAGCACTTTGGGAGGCTGGGGCAGGAGAATGGCTTGAGTCCAGGAGTTCAAGACTAGCCTGGGTAACATGGGAGACCCCGTCTTTACAAAAAAATTATCTGGGAATGGTGGCACAGGCTTGTGGTCCCAGCCACTCAGGAAGCTGAGGTGGGAGGATCACTTGAGCCCAGGATGTTGAGGCTTCAGTGAGCTTGTGATTGCACCACTGCACTGAAGCCTGCGCAACAGAGCAAGACCCTGTCTCAAAAAAAGAAGAGAGTTCTCTTAGCTGACAGAATTCTCTAATTCAAGCTTGTCCAACCCGTGGGCATGCAGTGCAACACAAAATTCATAAACTTTCTTAAAATATTGTGAATTTTTTTTGCGATTTTTTTTTTTAGCTCATCAGCTATAATTAATGTTAGTGTGTATATATATGTAATGTAAAATATTTTTTAACAGTATATATGTGTGTGTGTGTGTGTGTGTGTGTATATATATATTTATTATTATTATTATTATTTTGAGATGGAGTCCTGCTCTGTCACCCAGGCTGGAGTGCAGCGGCATGATCTCCACTCACTGCAACCTCTACCTCCTGGGTTCAAGCGATTCTCCTGCCTCAGCCTCCCAAGTAGCTGGGATTACAGGGACTCGCCACCACGTCTATTTCTTTGTATTTTAGTAGAGACAGGGTTTTACCATGTTGCTGGGATTACAGGCATGAGCCACCGTGCCTGGCCATATGAGTATATTTTCAGTGTGGCCCAAGACAATTCTTCCTTCAGTGTGGCCCAGGGAAGCCAAAAGATTGGACATACCTGCTCTAGTTGCTTCACAACTAGCAGGAAACGATGTAAATTTTTAATAAAAAAGGCAAAAAATTAAAAAAAAAAGACAGCAATTAGTGGCAATGGAATAGAAATAAGAAAGAAGTAAATCCATGAACAATTTCCCAGTGATTGACAGTTTTTACCTGGACACAATTCAGGCATGGCAGAGTAGAGAAAATAAAGGAAAAGGAAGGCTGGGGACCAACCCATTAAGAAACACGGAAGGAAAAAGGAAAACAGAGTATGTCATGCCAAGTGGGAAAAGAAATTCAGTGCTTATTTTCATAAGCTCAGTTTCAAAACATTTAGGAAGATGTGGCAAAACATCTTAAATATCACAATAATGTTCCAGCCTAAAGCCTGTTGTTCATTTTTTAGTTTTTTCCTGGAACGAAGTTGAACTTACCTTTCACAAACGACAGGTCTAGACTCATTCAAGACAGGACCCAGGGAGGAACAGGCCTGGCGAGGAGGTGGAGCGATGGGAACTGCGGAGTCCAGGGAACTTGCCTTCCTATGAAAAGCATCCTGGGCCAGGGCTGCTCCTGCCACTGCAGTCGTGACCGGTCCGTCCCCGTCCACAGGGCAGGAGCCTGCCCTGCCATGGCCACCTCCTGGTGGCAGTTCGGGCCCCACCGCTCCCTGGAGAGGAAGCTCTGCACTGCCCAGCTCCACTTCTAGGGTGGGCGATGCTGGAGGAGACACGCGGGGCTTCCGTTTAGTGGAGGCGCCAGAAAGCAACTTCAACAAACCCTTTTTTTCTTTCTGGAAAAAAAAAATAATGAGCCTTAGTTGGAGAATGACAGTACTATTGCTGGTGTAATCTAAAGGGCCCTATAGTTCATTACTACTTTTTAATTTTTAATTTTAATTTTTGTGGGTCCATAAGTAGGTTTATGGGGCCTTATGGTTTCAATGTTTGGTTTGATCTTTTTACATTATTTCTGTTGATAACTGGTTATTCATAATCTGGCCACCAAGTTTTGTGTGGTGCTAACCTGACCTTTTGCTTCTCCTCCTTCTCCCTTTCTGCTATATATTTTTTTGTTTGGTTTTGGACATTCCGTTGAAGTAGGATAAACCGATAAAAAAGATGTAAGACAATAAAACTCACCCAACTCACATCCCAGGTTTGGTAAAAGCATTAGTAGATATTTTAGGATAAAATGGAAATTTCAGATTATGGATTTAATTTCCTGAACTTCTGCCTATCCTATCTCTAATTACTGTAAGAGAGCTGACTATATGCAGAATTAAATGTAAACCTGACAGCACTTTATTCCACAGGCATGGATGTGAGCCTTATCATTTACAGGCAGTGATCAGAGTTAAGAGCTAACCCACTTCTCACATGTCGCCACCTTGATTAAATGTAACAAGCCAATAAAACAGAAGTCAAACCACATCTCCCTTGCAAGTACCTCCTTGATTAGACATCCATTTTAAGGAAAGCTTCAGTATATTTATAAACAAGTTGATTTCTCTTTTTGCAAGCAAATATACAAATAAGCGTGTTTTTGTTTGTTTGTTTGTTTGTTTTTTCAACTATCTCAATTCCACAGAAGCCATCTCTTGAATTTTTGTCTCTTGATACTTTCTCTCTTTGGTCTGCTAGGAAAATCAGATGTCAAGAGAGTGCTCCTTCATTCTGAAACCTTAAGCGTGAATGTTCTTTCTGATGACCAAGCTTAACATGATCCTTTTAAATTGTTTTACCAAGATGTCAACTATATCATTAAGTTCTCTGAATGGAAGCACTGCTTGAAAATGAAACACTTCATAGAGAACTATTTCTTTAGAAAATTCTGTAGGCAAATTGGAATTATTAAGGCCCACTAACAGGGAAACAGAAATTATAAGGGACCTGCTGAGGAATTTTTCTTGGGAATAATAGCTTAGGCTCAGTAAAAACTCCTTGGGAAAATGAATCTAAATCCCTAACAACATTGTTCCATTAGAGACAGTATGGCAGAAAAAAGGAGACAAAAGCAACTTTTATCAGACTATGAGGAAGCATCCCAGGGACAGTGCACCATAGTCCCCAGTTACCTAATGCTGCTCAAGGACATGTGAACCCATGGGCTAGAAATGGGAAGAGAGGGTGGGAGTGGGTGCTAAGGTCATTTCTGTACTTGCTTGACCTGGGCTATAGATGAGCAGAGCCAGCTGATCCCCGCCACCCTGCAACTCTCCCGGGTAGAGGAAGATCCTTTTGCATTTCTCTTTATAGCCTGTCCTCAGCTGATCTTATGCGCTTTCGCTTCACTCATTCAATGCCACATTTTCCGTGGGGCTACTATGTGCATTCTAATGAATGTCCTCACAAACTTGGACTGCCTGCATAAGTGCAGTGGCAGTGCTGTATATACCTCTCTATCTCACCCAGTGCCTAGTGCAGGGCCCTACACCCACTAAAGCTTAGAGGCTGAGAAAATACTGGAAGAGGATGAAACCAGTGGAAGGAAGGAAAAATATAGCTAGTGCCAGGCCTAAGGAAATAAAGGATATGTTGGATTCCCCAGATCCAGAGGCAATAAAGCCTTTCAATGAGCCTTTCAATAAAGCCTATAGTCAATGAAGTGGTCTGACTAAACACCTGCCAATGCTGCTCTGTACTTATTGTAGACAGCCTGAGGTCTGGAAGGCCAAGAGATGACATGCAAAAGAATAACGTCCAGTAGCTTCCACTTCTAAGGTAGCAGTCAGCTGCAACTTCCAGCTATTCTTGCCATGACGTAAGAAAGCACACGCTAGTCCACGGACCCCCAAAGGTCCAGTGAGAACATCAAGTCCATTGATAAATTACAATCTCAGCAAGCCACGGCTAAAGCCGTTTCTTAAAAGCTCAGTTCTGAGCACTCAGTAAAATATCAGATAACTCAACGGCACTCAGGGAACAGCCTCTAAAGTGATTAAGAAGAAAGATGACTTAATTCATCTAAAGTGATTAAACACATTAAATACAGCTTGCTTTAATGACTTCTAAGGGATGTCTTATCATCATCAACTGATGCTGACTACCCACAGAACAGAAGGCAGAGGATTAGGAATCATGGCAGGGCACAAGGGGTAAGGGGTGGGAGGTGGTAATACAGAAAAGATGCTGTCCTAGTTCCAAGGAACCATGCTTTCAATGGCATATTCTGATTTTTTCTATGTTAGCAGAACAATGTTCCACTTGAGAGAGATCATTTTGCAAACTCAGACACTTAGCATCTATGAGCACCATTATTTTTTCAAAAACCAACAGCAGAAATGAAAACTAAATGAATTAATAAAGACTGCATTCAGGCTGGGCACAGTGGCTCACACCTGTAATTCTAGCACTTTGGGAGGCTGAGGCAGGAGGATCACTTGAGCCCAGGAGTTCAAGACCAGCCTGGGCAACATAGGGAAACCCTGTCTTTACAAAAATAAAAATAAAAAAATTAGCCAGGTGTGGTGGTGCATGCCTGTGGTCCCATCTACTCCGGAGCCTGAGGTGGGAGGGAGGGTTGCTTGAGCCTGGAGGTTGAAGTTGCAGTGAGCTATGACCATGCCACTGCACTCCAGCCTGGGTGATAGAGGGATACCCTGTAGCAAAACAAAACAAAACAATACAAAAAAAACACCTGGGAGGAGGAAGAAAAATCATTTGAACAAAGAAAATGAACGTTAGAGGCCGGGCACAGTGGTTTACACCTGTAATTCCAGCACTTTGGGAGGCCAAGGCGGCAGGATTGCTTGAGCCCAGGAGTTTGAGAGCAGCCTGGGCAACATAGCAAGACCCCATCTCTACCAAAAAAAAATTACCTAGGTATGGTGGCTCATGCCTTTAGTCCCAGCTGGGAGGATCACTTAAGACCAGGAGTTCGGGCTGCAGTGAGGTATGATTGCACCACTGCACTCCAGCCTGGGTGACAGAGTGAGACCTCGTTTAAAAAAATAATAGTAAAATAAAAGAAGAAAGAAAGAAAATGATCAGTAGAGACTTCAAGAAAAATGTTCAGAAAATAAAATGAATATTTAAAAACCAGATAGGACCTCTGCTTAAGAAAATCAAGAATAATAAGCCAGGTGCCGTGGTGTGAACCTGTAGTCCCAGGTACTTGGGAGGCTGAGGTGGAAGGATTGCTTGAGTCCAGGAGTTCAAGGCTAGCTTGGGCAACATGATAAGACCCTATCTCTTAAAATAAGCAAATAAATAAATGAATAAAAGAACAATAGGAAAGGTCCTAAAACACTGAAGAAAATCTGTGGTTGGCTCCTTAAGGGAGAGTCATTGGGAATTTGGGGGCAGGGGATTTGAGACACTAAATGTTGACCTTATGTGGCCCACCTGTAGGAATGCTGGCTTTTAGGAATGGATCTAGGATATGGCAGAGTGCATGTTGACCAACACCCACTTCTGCTGACTCATATGGAATTAATGTCAATGTCAGGCGAGACTTACAAAGCACCTCTAGAGATTCTGAAGTTATGTGTAGAAAATGGAAGCACTTGGGTAGATACCAGCATCAGAGGTGGTTCCTCCTCTTTTTCTAAAGCAAGGGTTAGAACTTAGAGAACTTAAGCACAATTACACAATTGTACTAATCAAAAATATTTTTTTTCAGGCCAGGCGCAGTGGCTCATGCCTATAATCCCAGCACTTTGGGAGGCCGAGGCAGGGGGATCACTTGAGGCCAGGAGTTCAAGACCACCAACATGGTGAAACCCTGTCTCTACTAAAAACACAAAAGTTAGCTGGGTATGGTGGTATGTGCCTGTAGTCCCACTACTTGGGAGGCTGAGGTGGGAGGATTACTTGAACCCAGGAGGTAGAGGCTGCAGTGAGTCGAGATCACACCACTGCACTCCAGCCTGGGTGATCTAGTTCTGTGACCCAGGCTGCAGTGCAGTGGCATTAACATAGCTCACTGTAGCCTTGACCTCCTGGGCTCAAGCCATCCTCCCACCTCAGCCTCCCAAGTAGCTAGGACTACAGGCACATACCACCATGCCCAGCTAATTAAAAATAATTTTTTTTTTTTTTTTGGTAGAGATAGGGTTTTGCTAAGTTGCTGAGGGTGATCTTGTACTCCTGGCCTCAAGTGATCTGCCCACCCTGGTCTCCCAAACTTTTGGGATTATAGGTGTGAGCCACTGTGCCCAGCCTTAATCTTTTTAAAACAACAAAACACAATAAAACATATATACATATACATAAGTATCCCCAAAGATTTGGAGACACATTTTCCTGGAGATTAGTTGATCAAATAATGAAGACTTTCAACTGAATATGAAGTTAGCAGTATGTCCAGATAAAGTTGTTATACTGATGACGGTGGAAAATATTAGGGATCTCATAGAAGGAAGAATAACAATGGTAGAAAAGGTCTAGGATTTCAAACAGGAAAGAATTGAGACGAAACATAGAGTTTCAGATGCCTGTTTATCAAACCACGGAGTGCAGACACCAAAGTTAGCTAGAGATTTTAACACAAGGACAAAAATGCAGTGTCTAGAGATCCCTGAGACTTTGCGCAACAGGACTTCCAAATAAAATACTGTTCAAAGGAGTAGCCGGTTAGAAGAGAAGCTGCGACAGTCCCATCTGTACATTACAAAATTATATTTCTCTGTGGAACAGCAGCAGTAACCCACTGCAGAGCAGCTGGGTACAGAGAAAAGGAGGGGGCAATAGACATGCTATCATGTGGGAGATGTACCATGGACTGCTGGTAGGTTTAAGTAAATGGATGATGATGCTCACAAAATGACGAGGAAAGATAGAAATAATGAGGGCGTTATCAAATACCTAGATATCTGCTGTAAGTCTCAACTGAAACTAGGATCTCTAATACACTTTTTCCTTGCTGATAGTTTAATCTCACAGAAAGTTGAGCAAACTGCAACTTTGGATCTAATTCTGATCAACTAGAGGGAGGGCAGAAACCAGATGGGTGGAGATGCTCTGCTGATGAAGCAGAAATATTGAGAACTTGGAATAAAGCATGGAAAAAGAGGCTGATGATAGTCAGGTTTGAACTTCATAGTTTAAAAGAACTGATTTTTAAATGTTCAAAGAAAATATATGCATGACCTGAAACCCAAAAGGGAAGATGCTTCAAGAGGAATAGGAAGGCTCTCAAAAATGAAATTCTAACCATACAATTGCAAATCATCCCTGCAGATGAAAACATAGAGGCATCTAAAGGTACTGATGTGATCTCCCAGGGAGCAGCCTAATGGCTCAAATTTTTAAAGGGCACGTACAAAAAGATCAAGAGAAGAGCCCATAACAAAGAACATAACGTGGCCCATAGCAATTCAAGAAGGCTTAAAGATCAGAATGAGCTTAAACTTGCAAAAATGCTAAAGACAAAAAAAAATTTTGTAAGAGCTCTTTTAAAGTTATGTTTGAAACAAGAAGAAGAAGAAAGACACAGACCCGCTGTGGAGGATGGTGGTTCTTGGATGGCAAGAAGAAAGGGAAGGATAATCTTCAGACTGGAGGGGAAGAACAAACTTTGACGAGAGGGAAATGAGTGAAGAGTTGGGATTTAGAGATCAAATGATTACTCTTAACAGGCTGAATTCACTCCAGGGTACAGAAAAAAATAGCAGAAGAAATGCAACCAATAACCTTTGATAATCTGGTGAATCTGGGATGAGGGTCAACTGAACAGGCAAGGAAAGGCATGTGCAAGTCCCAGTTTTCCTTTTTTTTTTTTTTTTTTTTTTCCCCCTGAGACAGAGTCTCACTCTGTTGCCCAGGCTGGAGTGCAGTGGTGTGATCTCGGCTCACTGCAACCTCCGACTCCCTGGTTCAAGTGATTCTCCGCTTCAGCCTCCTGAGTAGCTGGGATTACAGGCATGTGCCACCACACCCAGCTAATTTTTGTATTTTTAGTAGAGACAGGGTTTCACTATGTTGGCCAGGCTGGTCTCAACTCCTGACCTCAGGTGATACACCAGCTTTGGCCTCCCAAAGTGCTGGGATTACAGGTGTAAGCCACCGCGCCCGGCCCCAATTTTCAAACACATGACACCAAAGCACTTTGCAGACCATCTGGGAAATTCTAAAACAGTATTAAACAAAAGATTTATGAACATTTAGAAAGGGAAATAAAACTCTTCCAGGAGACACTCACTAACAATAAGTCACAGCAGAAATGATGGGGCAATGGGGAGAACTCTGTGGATGGGAGGATGATGTAAAAGGCAGGTGAATCTCAATGTGGCATCTGGTGAGTTCTCCCAGGACATCCTTGTAGATGTGATGGAGAAATTATACTAAAGACACTCTAGTCATGAAGATTCATGATTAAGTGACAACAATCATGGAATTACTAAATTTATATCAACCAGAAGTCTCTTTAGTGGACTTGGAACACTAAATGAGGTAGGAGATTTAATAAGGGAAAATTTGAAATCTGTGATATGAGGAATAGGAAAAGAAAACTTCAAGGGTATAGCATTAGAGAAAAGACACAAGGGGACACACCTGCAAATACCTCAGGGCACCATGTAGAAAGGAGATCTGCATTTTCTATGTGGGCCCTCAAAATGAAGAACAACAGTTGGAAGGTTGAGTTGAGTTACAGCTGTCTGAAGATGGCACAGGGCAGTCTTGGGCTAGGGCACTTCTTGGTCAATGGGGCACGCACCTAGGCAGAAGCCATGGCCGTTTGTCAGGGATGGGTGCTCCACAGGATGACCAGTAAGGACCTGTACTAGATGGTGCCGTAACAGGTTAACTCAAACTTTGTGGTAAAAATCGGGTCCTAAAATCAAGGTGTGGCAGGGCTGGTTCCTTCTGGAGGCCACTGGGGAAGAATCTGTTCCCTTGTCTTTTCCAGATTCTAGAGGCTTCCTGTATTCCTTGGCCTGTGGTCTCATTTCCCTATCATTCCTACCTCTGCTTCACCATCACGTCTCCTTCTCTGGCCCTAAGCTTCCTGCCTCCCTTTTAAGAACATCCTTGTGTTTACATTGGGCCCACCTGGATAATTCAGGCTAACCACCTTGTCAAAAGGCTATTAATTTAATAAAACCTGCAAGGTCCTTTTGGCCATGTAATGAAACATCTTTAAAGGTTCCAGGGATCAGGAGGTGGACATCCTTGGGGAGACACTATTCTGTCTACCACAAGTACCTTTCAAGCCTTAGAGATTTAGTGAATTCTACATTGGAAGGGCCCAGCTGAAGAGTCCCTGTTCTTATCAGTGGCAAGGGCTCTGAGACACATTGTCGTCAAGCCTTAAAATCTAAACCATAAAAATAATTATTTATAAATATATTAACAAAGTTGAACATGTTGGCTTGAGTGCAAGTTTAATGTAGTTAATTATAAACACTGAACAAATACCAATCTTTTTCAAAAACTCTCATGTTAACCGAACAATTAAATATTAACTTTTTAGTAGGCCATAAAGTTTATTTCCTTATAAACTGCTGTTTACAGGCTCCCTTAACCATTTAAATAGAACGACATACATTACCACTTAACCAGGTGGCTAAAAGTCTATGATCACCCTCAAACTTCCCAGAACTGGTATAGAACTTCAGGGGAAATGTGTAAAATATTGAGGAAAAAGTAATAATGACAATAAAATTATCCAGATCTGTTACCATCTCTTCTTTTTCTTTTTACATTTAACCACTCTCAATTTCTCTTGCCTCCAATCACCTGTCTCTAAACCCAACCATCGGTTATTCTTTCCAATATAACTTTCCATTTATATTTTCTTTAAAATTCAGCCCCAAATGAGACATTAAAAAAAAAAAACCAAAAACTATGGATTTAGAAAATAATGTTTCCTTATATTTCAAGTCTTACCTCTCAAGGAACCATGCTGCTTAAGGTCAGATGTACTGGGCCATGGACCAGTACTAGCCTGTGTCCTGTTAGGAACCAGGCTGCACAGCAGGAGGTGAGCTGCAGGTGAGCGAGTGAGGCTTCATCTGTATTTACAGCCACTCCCCATCACTTGCATTACTGCCTGAGCTCCGCCTCCTGTCAGATCAGCAGGGGCATTAGATTCTCATAGGAGCATGAACCCTATTGTGAACTGCACATGCGAGGGATGTAGGTTGCACACTCCTTATGAGAATCTAATGCCTGAGGATCTGTCACTGTCTGCCATCATGCCCAGGTGGGATCATCTAGTTGCAAGAAAACAAACTCAGGGCTCCCACTAATTCTACATTATGGTGAGTTCTATAATGATTTCATTATATAGTACACTGTAATAATAATAGAAATAAAATGCACAGTTAATGTAATGAGCTTGAATCATTCTGAAACCATTTCCCCGCCACCACCCCTGGGTCCATGGAAAATCTGTCTTCAACGAAACTGGTCCATGGTGCCCAGAAGGTTGGGGACCACTGTTGTAGATAAAATAAATCCATAAGTAACACTTTTGATCAACAGTTTCATCCCCCTCACACATATATATTTTTAACAGAACTCTTATCAAGCAAGACTCACTGACCAGGAAGACTTGAGGACAGCAAAATGATGAAAGAATGAGTAACTAAAGGGAAAAGGAAATTCCTCCACGAGACTGTAAGCTGCACAAGGAGGAGTGACTAAGTCTCATTCACTGTGGTCCCTCTAACATGCAGCACTGAGTCTGGCAAGTAGTGGGCGTTTAAACACAGAGAAACATGAGCTCTAGATAAGAGGATGGGGTGGTGCCTGCGTTTCTTCCCCACTCTACTCCTAGCACCTGGCATAGTGACTCACACATAGGGAGCACCTGAGGGTTTGTTGAACAATGAGTCCTCTCATTAGCTAAAAATGACAGACACAACATAAGAAGAAAAACAGAGAAGTAAGTAAAGCAGAGAAACAGTAAGTAAGTATGGTCTTACTTTGCTATCCTTGTCTGGTTTGGTTGCTGAACTGTTCCCACAAGCTGATGAAGCACTGTCAGGAGATGTGGGGAGTCCAGGGAGAACGGTCACTATCCGGCCACTGGGCTCAGCCTCCAGAGAAGCACTGGTGATGCTTGGGGAGGTCAGTGGAGCAGCTGCTGCACAGGCCAGAGGGGCACTGGCTCGACTGATACTGATGGCAGCAGTGTGCGTGGCTGAGCCTGGCATCAGAGGCGCAGGTTGTGGGGAGGCCAGCGAGTGATGGGACAGGCCCACAGATGCAGGGGTGAGGCCGGCGGCATTCTGTACCTGGATGGGTGTCACTGCTGCCGTGGGGCGTTCCTGGTTGTGCGCTGCAACTAGTAGATGGAAAGAGGGAACACAGCAAAATTCAACTATCTAATAGATGCTGCTCACCAAAACATGAGTCATTTCACTGCATCAGACCATGATGAAAGGCTGCTATTGTATTTATTACAATAAAGATGGGATGGACGGTGGCCTAAAAGCACTTAATCTTAGCTGGATCCCCAGACACTATCTATTGTCCTTCCAGGTCAGCCCTTGAGTCTACTGAGTGCCTGGAAGCTCAGTTTTGACCCAAGTCCCTTTATTTAGGAGACAGCCTCTCCACAGTGTTAGAGACACTGAGCCAGTTTTTGATGGTATTCTACAGTGTCAAGCGATGTCTCCCTCTAGTCCTTTTCCTATTATTCATTCCCTTTTCTTATGAATCATTTTCCTTTTTTCTGTTTTTCTGATAGAGTTCACAAGCCTTTAGTTTACCCCTCATCCCATTAGTTACCCAAGACTCTTGGGAAGGTTTTCAGTGCTACAGAACTAAGAAAGCTGTTTAAGATCCCATAGGGTCCAAAGTAGACTTGTGCTTACGTTAATCAGAAATGATCAGCACACCTGTTAGTAGAGTATCACGCAATGTCACATGGATGGTAGTAGTGAGATTTGAGATCATATGATCTCAACTATAGAAGTCAAAATTTCAAGTACTATTGACATTCTTAGGATCAGCCTAATTTCTTTCAGACTTTAGATCTATCCATCAGGCTTGAAGTAATACACAGGGCACGCTTAGCCCAAACAAACAGATACAAGGTGCCACTGAGTAGACTTTGCCTAATGTTGTTCATTATTTTAATTACATCTACATTTCTCAACATCTGTCATAAAAGATCTACTATTAGGCAGGTAAGCCCTTTATCCTGATATGTTCTGGCCTGGGTTCCTCCTTACCTGTCCTCACAGCATTGCGGGCCTGGTTGACTGTCATTTGCCCCGTCATGTGCAACAAGACCTTAGCCTGAGGACTTGTCTGGATGTGAGCTGCTGATACCACAGCTGTGGGGACAACACTGGGACTCCCAGCCACGCCATTTCCCTGGAGCTTCTGGGCAGGCCCTCCTGCCGTGGAAGGACTGACCATGGTCACCCCCCGACTTGTCTGGCCAGCTGTAGACATAGGGACTTTAGCTTGGGAAGCATTTGTCACCGCCCTGCCAAGACACAAACATAGATGGAAAGCCCAGTCCATCAGCAAAATGACAGAAAGAACAATTAAATGCAAGAAAAATGACTCAGAGCTTTAAACATAGAACATTTTAAAAAATGAATGGAATTATTTTTATAAAGTTTAAGAATAGAAAATTCAAAGTAATGATGGCTCTGAGACGGAGAAAGGTCTTGAAATATATTCTGAGTCACCAGAAACCACACGTCATACTCTGCTCAAGAATACACAGTTATTGCATTCAGCTTTCCATAACAAGACCAAATATCTCCACTGACTTTCAAGGCCCTGGATTCTCCCCCTTCATCTATAGAACAAGCTAGGATCATTCCCTGACAATATCCCCATTTCCATATCTTTGCTCCTGTTTCCTGGCTTCCTACTTGCCTCCAGCTCCACATCACACATGTGCCCGTGTACATGCATGCACACACATACACACACTAGTGGAAAGTCCTCTCCGTCTTCTCTTGACATATTGTAATCTCATTTATGTTTCAAGATCCAGCATGAACACTGTCAGTTCAAGAAGCCTTGCCTCAGATTCAGGTTTAAGATCTTATGATTCTATTGTTTCATGTGGATTTCTTCTTTCATTCTGTTTCTAAACTCCACAATTGTTTATGCTTTGGCCCTTGATTACAAAATGTGGTATATTATTATTAGTAGTAGTAGTATTTTTTTTGAGACAGAGTCTCACTGTTGCCCAGGCTGGAGTGGAGTGGTGCGATCTCGGCTCACCCCTCTGCCTCTCAGGTTCAAGTGATTCTCCTGTCTAAGCCTCCTGAGTAGCTGGGAATACAGGCATGCGCCGCCATGCCTGGCTACTTTTTTGTATTTTTAGTAGAGGTGGGGTTTCACCATGTTGGCCAGGCTGGTCTCGAACTCCTGACCTCAGGTGATCCGCCCGCCTCAGCCTCCCAAAGTGCTGGGATTACAGGTTTGAGCCAACGCGCCTAGCTGTTGTATTATTTTTTAAATAAATTCTTTATCAAATACTGCTGACTTGGTAAGTTCCTTGAAGGCAGGGCCAGTGTGAAATAACTCTCCTGTATTCATCCTGTATTTGCACATGTTCGGGGTTACAGCCAACTCTAAACATCTATTTACTCACTGAATGTAATTAAGTTCAGTATAGTTTTGTGTAATGTGTTTTTTTCCATATTCCAAATTCATTTAAACGATAACAATTCTGTATATAGTAACTTTCTACTAAGAAAACACTTCATTAACTTGAACATCCTTATTATTTACCATGAATGACAGAATTTACTGTAAGCACATATTCCTCTAGAGTTAAACAAACAGACAGATTTTTTTTTTTTCCTTAGTATGGAGTCTTGCTCTGCCGCCCAGGCTGGAGTGCAGTGGCATGATCTCGGCTCACTGCAGCCTCCGCCTCCCAGGTTCAAGTGATTATCCTGCCTCAACCTCCAAAGTAGCTGGGTCTACAGGCACGTGCCACCACGCCAGGCTAATTTTTTTTTTTTTTTTTTAGTAGAGATGGGGTTTCACCATGTTGGTCAGGCCTCAAGTGATCAACTCCTGACCTCAAGTGATCTGCCCACCTTGGCCTCCTGAAGTGCTGGGATTACAGGCGTGAGCCACTGCACCCGGCTATACAAGCAGAGAGACTTCTAATAATTGGTTTTTGATAAAAATGTTTGATAAAAAAATTTTTATAAAAATGTTTTCCTTCATTAACTTTATTTTTTTGTTCTTTGTTGCATTTCTCTTATCTATTATTATCATTATTTTGCACCAGGGAGGTTCTATCTGCCATTTTCTGGATGGGATGGATTCTGAATGTAGATTTTAACATACACAGAAAAGAATGTTTATATTGATTAAAAATTTGCAAGTCAAATTAAAGTTAACATTCTGTCACCATCTGCAACAATAGTGATTTTCATTTGATTAGGCTGCTGGCCAACCTATAAATCAAGGCCAACAGCTGACAAACATGTCAGTTCATTAAGCTATTTGTTTAAAATCAGGCGGTTTGAGGAAAGATTTGATGCAGTTAGACCTGGACTGTATATTAAATGGCCGGTGGTCAAAAACTAGGGCTCCCTCAGTGTTGATTTCATTACAGGTCATTTAACTGTTTCCAAGGCTTCTTTCCTCAGTGACCAAAAGCTGAACTATCTTTACATAAAATATATAAAATTTTGCATATCTAAAGCTCCTGTCACTCTATAACAGGGTTTCTCAACCTCAGTGACATTTTAGGCCAGATTATGATTATTTTTTGTGGGAGGCTGTCCTATGCATAGGATGTTTCACTCTTAGCCTCTATCCACTAAAGCCAGTAGCACCCCTAACCTCCAGTCATGACAATCAAAAATATTTCTGGATATTGTCAAATGTTCCCTGGGAAGCAAAACTGCCCTCAGTTGAGAAGGATCTATGGCTATACTTAAAATTTTTATTTCTGACTATATTATAGAATTCATTGTCAGAATTCAGAGGTAATTACCAAGTTAATGAAATAAATATAAATCTAGACCACCAGGGTTTGAGTTTGAGCACTTCTTCACTATGTGATCTCAGACAAGCTGTATGATATCTCTGTGCCTCAATGTAACAGCAACTAAGAAGTAAGGTTAATCAGTGTAATGCATTTATAAATCTGCCTGCCTGGCATATAGTACGCATTATATAAACACATAAGTATTAATAATATAGCTTTTCTTTGTATCAACACTATGCCTTTTCTAGTAGAAAAATACTGAAAATGGTGTTGTTGAACCTTCTCCCATTAAAGCAAATAACTTAAAACCCAGTACATTTACTGGTAGAAACCTATAATTTCACATATATCCATGTGAAAATAAGCTAAAAATTTTAGAGTTAGAAGGGATTTTAGCAGATGTAGACATGGATTTTTAAAACCTTGGCTATGTAACAGGCAATTATAATGTGAAAGGAATCTGGATAGGCTGAAAACCATGGAAAAGAACAAAGCTTCTCTGTTTAGAACATAGTAAACAATGTATTCAAAACCATACCTTGTGACTGGTGCCACATAATTGCCAGGGAAAACCCCTATCTTGCTGGTATGCATGGATGTCCCTTTGAACCAGCCATCCTGGCAGCGCTCAAACACTAAAAACATCTCCCCTTTTCTCAGCTCTAGTTCATCCTCTTTCCGAGGAGTGTATGGATATATAGCAACATACCTAGAATAGAAAATAATATTTGATTTCAGGTTGAGTAACAGACAAATCCCAAGATGCTCAAAATTCTTCCTTGGTACAAAGTGTTGAACATTTTGTACAAATGTAAACTGAAAGTATAATCCTTTAATCTATAAGTAGCATTGACAATTCTCCATTGAAAGAGGTTTTGCTGTCTACATTTTAAAAGTAGGCAGAGGCCTTCCTGATTAAGAACCTGTTCCTCCCAGTGTGGAAGTTACTATCCTGCCAAATAGTATTTGCATAGTGTGAAAGAATTAATGCAGTTTCCAAGAGTGCCTAACTTGCTACCAGAGATTATGTACCCACTGGGAAAACTGAGTTCTTCAAATGGCACTTGTTAGGCTTGAGAAGTAGCCCCAAATGAGAACATATGGTAAGAAATCCCACTGGGAAGCACAACACGCTGGCTTCTACACACAAGCTGAACCTAGAGGCTTGAGCTACACCTGCTTTTTATGCTCAGTTCTAGGGAAAAAGACTGAATTTGAAAAAATCAAGGGAGAACAAAGTCCAGATCACAAAACGTACAAGACAACCCCAAGATGCAAGGTGACTGTGCCCACGAACACACGGTAACCAGGCAGGCAACATTAACCTATAGTTCTTACCAGTGCTCTAAACAGTTGGTGTATAAAATTACACAATGCAGGATCCACGAAGACCTGGCTGTATTCTGCCATAAATAAACTCTCAACAGGATAAACTTTTCTGGATACTCATTGCTGAGGACTTAAGCTTTTTACATTCACACTGCAACTAGACCTAGATATGATTTGTGAAGAATACCTTTCTGTTACTAGTATTCTTATGCAAGAAATGAAAATAAAGATAAAAAGTTCAAACAGGAGTTGTACAAAAGAGGCAGTTTCATACCCATATAATATTCTGGCAAGCTCATGTATCAGACTGATTTTCTTTCAGCAGTTCCCTAGTTACATGCATGACCAGGTAGAAGTTTGCAGGACACAGACCGCTTGGTGAGCCATAACGCTGTCATCAGCTTATGTCAGAAAGGTGTTTCTTGACCTCTGAGGTTTGGACTTCGTTTAAATGAACACATAAGCGTAATAGACGACACCCTCACTTACACACTGGGGCGAGTCTGCGGCCGTAAATGTGCAATCTGGTCAGTGGATCCTGCCATGGGCCTCGGTCCCATTCCAGCAGCAGCAGCAGCAGCGGCGGCGCCTGGTGGTGTGGAGGCAAGGACAGTGGCAGCCAGGAGAGGGGGTGGTGGAAGAGGAGGATTCAAAGTCTAGTATAGGAAAAACATAAAGAGAAAGGGAAAAAAGGGAACAAAATACTGATTTACATCTTCCTATGGAAGGTGGGAGAGAAAAAGAATCATAAATCCATAGAACAAGACTTTAATGGAATCCACACAGGGCAGAATCAGCAGGCTAACTGATATGAAAGCCTGCTTCTACAAATTCATCTCTTGTTCTCCTTTAAAATCTTAAAGCCAAAGCAACCTTTTCAGCAAACAGGTAAGTAATCACCCTTGGGAGGAGGGAAAGAAAAAAAAATGAAACAATAGCATGTAATCTTAAGATTAATAGCATTTTAAAGTATGGACTTGGACAAGGATCCAAATGCCTTTCGAGGCGGGTAGCCATGTCATGCTGCTTGCTAGGAATTAATTTGTGATTGTTTCTGTAATCTGAAACTTAAACACAACACACAATGTAGCTGTACTATATCTCAAATCATTCCCTCAGAAGAAAATTTCCTTTGATGCTTGGTCTACAAAAAGCCCAAACAATAGTAAGCCACAGTCACTGGACCATTGTTGCTACTTTTGCTTATTCTTTTCTTAACTTTGCCAGCTTTTGAAATTTGGTACTATCGAGGCTGGTAATCTTTAACAAGTACACCAGTGAAAAGCTGCTGGTTCCTTTATGGGCACAGCCTAATGGGGTTCTGCCTACAGGATTCCATGCCTTTTGAAAATCAATGGAGCAATTGTTACCTTCTGATCTATAAACCCAGATAATTCTTTAGGGTCTGTATACTGAAACTCTTGGGAAAACAGGCACACAAAGACTGCCTGAACCGCTACCTCATCCTCTCCAGATCTTTGAACCACTAGATGTAAAAACTAAGTCAAAGGAGAAATAAGAAGACTAAAGAATTTACCTAGTTAAGTGTAAATGGCTTCTATATGTCAGCATATTAACAAAATAAAGATCCAATGATTTCTAAACAGAGCTTATCCCAGTCATCTTATTTCTGTTTTTTGGAATAAAAATTTGAATTTCATCACCATTCACTATAATACATCTGGCTATTAATATAGACATACATAGTTCCAGAAACATAACGAACTGAGTGGAAAAAAATTTCAAATTTCTAGACGTACGCTGTAACTATTCGATGCATTATGTTTAATTTTTTGCTAAAGCGACTTTCAATAAAGATTTTTCCCACACTGTAGCTAAAGTGGTTGCAGAACATTTAGTGCAGAAACAAATGAGGTGCAGAGCCACTTACAAAGTGCAAACCAGAAGAAGGCGGAGGTTAGCTCAAAAAGTTGGAACGTCAGGAAAATGTGGCTCACATTCTCAATTCAAAATATGGCAGCATTAAGATTTGTTATAGCTCGCCAGGCGCAGTGGCTCACGCCTGTAATCCCAGCACTTTGGGAGGCTGAGGCGGGCGGATCACGAGGTCAGGAGATCGAGACCATTTTGGCTAACATGGTGAAACCCCATCTCTACTAAAAATACAAAAAAATTAGCCGGGTGTGATGGTGGGTGCCAGTAGTCCCAGCTACTCGGGAGGCTGAGGCAGGAGAATGGCGTGAACCCGGGAGGCGGAGCTTGCAGTGAGCCAAGATTGCGCCACTGCACTCCAGCCTGGGTGACAGAGCAAGACTCCGTCTCAAAAAAAAAAAAAAAAGATTTGTTATAGCTCTGGAATTTGCATGTACTGAGGCTTAGAGCCTCCAAAACCTTTAACCAGGAGAAGGGCAAGCATTTATCCTGTTAGGCTTCTTTCCAGTGACAAAGCAGAGATAAAGATAATCCTGGTCACAGCAAATGTGACCTGGACAGTTCATGGATAATAATGCATCAGCAGTTTGACAGGTGAGATAATCGGTCTACACTGTATATAGAGTAATATATGGAGAAACTGTAAAATTACCACTTCACTGATTTCCATTTAAATCTTTCTAAGCTCAATCTCAAAACAGTGTGGCTGTGGAAAGGCAGAAAACTAATGGCATGTGCTCAAACAGAAATTAAAATCATCTATTATAGCTTAACTTTATTAAAACAGAGGCTGTACTAATTTGACCTAAAAAGAAAAAGACAAAAATCATCTATGCACCTGATAAAAACATGTCATCTTTTGTAATATAAATAAAATTTTGTAATAAAATATAAAATCACTTTTTGTCACAAAATACACTAAGTTAAATGTTTCATGTACATTACTTTTGCAAACAGTGAGAGTTAGACGTTAAGATATGGCATCAAAGAGGATATTCTGAAAGATCCCAAAGGTTCTTCCTGACAGAAAAGAGTTCTCTCTCACTTTCTGTGGCTGAAACATAAATGGTTTAATAAAATTGGGCAGATCTTTTCCCAGTGCATGCACGTTTGCATGTGTAAATTTGTGTGTATGTGAGCAAACAGATGAAGATCAAGAAACTCTGATTAAAATCAGATTCCTAGATGTTGCTTGCCCCTGTGGGGTTGGTAAAATGATAGGGTTCTGGTGACTCCAGAGCTGTGACAGACTAGGAAATTTTGTGGGTTGCTTTATAAACAACCTAAACCAAAATAATCTGGTGATGTGGAAGTTCAAAAGGTAATCCACTGTGTATTGTGCTTCAGGCAGTTTGCTGTCCTGCAAGACCTGAAATTTCCACAGAGTAAAACCACACGTAGCCTTTCATTCACCCGGAGGTGACCTGGAGTCCTGCTTATTATTTCGTAGTCCAGGCCAGCCCAGGCACCAGAGGCCAAGTATACACTCTCTACTACAGGCAAAAAACAGCTATGGACCTTCTAGAAAATGACACAAAATTCACATTTTGTTAACAATATTCTGCTCACCAAAACTAGGACTTAAGAATGGTGTGCTAATGGGAAATGGTCATATTTTGCCATGTCCAGGTTCTCTTCTCCTGACCCAGTGATCTTGAAAGAAGAGACAGTGTTACATCACTGAAGGAGCATGGCCTTTGGGGTCAAAAAAAAAACATAGATTCCAACCCTGGCTCAGCCTCTTGGGGCAGTCCTCGACTTCCTTCCCTTGCTAGAGTGAGCACCCAGGGAAGAAGTGTCTTCTCTCTGAGTGGGCAGCATTTCAGAACACTGGCAGGTGACAATGCTAGTGACACTGTGAGTGAAAAGTTCAAGTATATGAGTGTGAAACTTCTCCCTTCTGGCACTCTCCCCTCTGCTTGCCCTTTCATGCAACCTGCCCAGGTAGTGATTGGATCTTAGGATCTGGCTAAAGAGAGGGGAAGTGGTCCAGTACGTCTCAAACTTGGGCCAAGGGCTACAGGCCAGCTTACCAGTAAAGTGCTTTGCATTGGAGCTTTGGACACAAGTTCAACTGAAAATAAAGGGTTCATTTCCTTTCTAATTATCTCTTACGTGTGCATCTCCCTCACACACTCCCAGGGTAGAAAAGTGACTGGCAAGATAGACTAAGCCTTTCTGGGTCCCTTGGGCAAATATCATTAATATTCTCTAATCTACCACTATTTCTTTCTAAATGTCTGATTTCCATTCAGCCCACTTTCAACCCTACATATCAACATGTCTGAACAGTCCTTGTGTGTACTGAACTCAGATGCATGAATACTGGTTGATGAGGGAATGGTTCAAGCTACTACATGGAGATGCCTGTTGAAATTGGTCAACAGTGTTACCAAGTTCAGCAGCATTACCATCTACATGCATAAATTATAAATTTATTGTTCCACATTTGATCTACAAGAAACAAGAGAGATATGTATATCAGTTAAGTGACTCTGTAAATTCCGTAAGGTCTCTATGTTTCACTATACCAACCTGAGAGATGGAGTTAATAATTAGAAATAGTTTATGTAAATTGTCTTTCCCAGTGCCCTGGAACACAGCAGAAGCTCAATAAATAGAAGCTATTGTTATGATTAATGAGATTGTGAAGTCAGGGACTGTCTCACCCGTCTTTGTATTGGTGGCACCTAGCTTTGCAGCTAGAAGATAACAGATCCTCAATGAGCATTTCATGAATGAAAATACACTATGTGCTTCTATCCCCTTCTTAGAACAATATGGTATGGAATAAGAGGTCTCAGTTCCCCAGATGCTAGAATCCTTTCCTGTTGCTGCTATGAAAGTTCTGACCATATCCTACTCTTCACCCTGATTTTTAGATCTCCTGCCAATTCCAAAGGCTCTACTTCTAACTTTCAAACTACCAAAGTTGGCAGCCTCATCCTCTACTTCCAATTCCCTGAACCCACCCACAACAGTAAGTTCTGCTTAGCCTCCACCATGGCTACATATTGGCTATTCTGAGAATCTGACATTCAACTTTGTTTAAATATACACATACAAACATGTATGTGTATAAAATTTTTATTATTTTTATTTTTGTTTTTTTTTAGGAACAGCATCTAGTCCTGGCTGGAGTGCAGTGGCACAATCATGGTTTACTGCAGTCTCAACCTCCTGGGCTCAAGTGATCCTCCTGCCTCAACCTCCCGAGTCGCTGGGACTACAGGCATGCACCACCATGCCCAGCTAATTAAAAAAAAAATTTTTTTTTGTAGAGACAGGGTCTTTCTATGTTGCCCATGCTGGTCTCGAACTCCTGGCCTCAAGTGATCTTCCTACCTCAGGCTCCCAAAGTGCTGGGATTATAGGCATGGGCCATCACACCCAGACTAAAATTTTAAAATTTGGAATGCAATCTGTTTATAAATTGGCCATGAGTGGTATTTACCTTTATTGACCTGACTACCTTATAATACCTTGCAGTTAACCACCTCTTGGCTGGTCCAGAGGATCGGGGATTATTCATCACTTGTTTTAAAAGGCCTTCTGCCATTATGCAGAAGATACGAGACTAAGATCTTCAACCTCCTCCCCTAAAAAGCGATTTTAAAAAAATTACTACTACTATTAATAGTTTGATGTCTGAATTAGATACATGTAATACCAATATTGCTCATAATGTTGGATATTTAAAATTTTAACTGTTACATGTGAAATGTATGGGACAATCTTTATAACTTCGTTCTGCATAAAAGATTTAAAAATCTCAATTCATGAAAAAAAGCATTGGAAATAATTTTCATTTTTTATTCTACTGGTGGCATTTATTACCTATAAATCTATACCATGAAAAGCCTGCCTTCTTTTCTACCAAGCTGTGTGCCATTGCTGTAATAGTACTCACAGTCTTCGGAACCAATTCAAATTTTAAATAGAATGCTTGACACAATTAATATAAGATGCAGAGGGCTCCTGCTACTGAGATTTTCCACTTAAACCTGACATATTACATCTAAAACATTTCTGCCAACCTACCAGGCACTCTGAGATCTAGACATCTCCTGGGATGACAGACAGGTTTGTTTATAATTAGTTTTTCATTAAATGAAATTGGCACAGTAGACATACTGTTTAATCAACCTTCCTCTTGCTTAACATGCAGGTTTTCTTATATAATCCTAAAATAAAATGGCTGAATGTAAATTAATTTTTGTATATCCATGTTCTCTTGTGACCTGTCTCATTGATTTGCCTCAGAGTGAGCCTCCAGGTAAGAGCAACTGGCCATTTACTACATTGTATAATTTTCAGCCCACAAGAGCTAAAATTAAGCCAGCCTTATGTCTTTTCCCACTACAGGTTGAATATCCCTTATCCAAATGCTTGTGACCAGAAGTGTTTCGGATTTTGAATTTTTTTAGATTTTAAAATATTTACTTCACCAGTTAAGCATCCCAAATCCAAAAATCCGAAATCCGAAATGCTCCAATGAGCACTTCCTTTGAGCTTCATGTTTGTACTCAAAATGTTTCAGATTTGGGAGCATTTTGGATTTCAGATTTGAGATGCTTAACCTATAATTAAATTTTCTATTATCTGAAAAGTTAAGTCATTTTCTTTCCCTTAAGAAATCAAGTTAGAATTTTATCATGCAAGGCAGTCATCTGGAAATGAAAATATCAACTCATTGTGTACGCGTACTGTGAGTGGGAAGGAAAGGAGAGAGTCTCCCCTGGAGATGAGAGGTCATGATGGTTAAGGAACTTGGCTCTGGTCAAATATCCAGGGCTAATAGAATCTCAGGGAAACCAAATTTCACTAAAAGTTAACTGAAATTCATCTTCTCCCCAGATGAATCCAGGCATCTTCTCCTTTGCCAAGCAGCTGTACTATCAAGAAAGTTGTAACTGTTCAGGAAACATTAAAAACGAAAATAAAAAAACAAACAAAAAACACCTTTAACCTCTAGCTACAACATTATTAACTTCCATTTAAATACAAGAACATGCTTAACTCTAAAAAGTTTTCAAAAGCCTAAGTCAAGCTAGGTAATAACTCTATATTTATTTATATCCCACCTTGTTTCTAAATCAGTTTTCAATTATTTATAGATGTATCAAGACAAAATAAATAACAAATAGGAAAAACAAGGCAAATGGAAAATGAAAACAATAAAACCAGCCGGAGCCAACATTTTGACTAATTATGTTGTGGAGTCTTTGCTGGAGGGGCTACAAATCTGGCCCTAAGCACTCTAGCAGGGGGAAATAAAATCTTTACAACATGTATAAAACCCACAACCTAAAAACAAACCAGCTGCTTAGAAGCCTCCCTATTCCTGGTACAGACAGCAAAGAAAACTGTAACAAAGTGAACCAGGCCCAACTTGCAACAGCCCTCAACCGAGCCCAAAAAGGAGATCAATAATGTTCATCCCTTTCTATGATCTAACTCTGTGAAGTAGATACTTACTTTATGGCTAGGGGTACTGAGGCTTAAAGAGGCAGAGTACCTTTTCCATGGTCATATAACAAATAAATGGCAGAGCTGGGCTTCAAACCCTGACTGTTTCACCGCAGGCCTGCACCCCCATCATCAGGACACACCAATGGTATTCTCTGCAAACAGCACAACTTACGACTGTGGGCAGGCAGGGTGATGCAATGGTGTAGGTACTAGGGCAGTCTAATTTAATGATCTTTTCTATCGTAATTCAACTCAGCACTGGAGCAAATAGAAAATATAAGCCAAAGCTTTGGCCTGGATGAGAGATGTCTCACAACTGCTAGTTCCTTGCTTACAATTTTAGGAAACAAGGTCTTAAACAACAGTCTTTCTCTACTACCGAAGGCTGCATTTGCTTGTTGCTTCCCTTTTAATTTTCTTTCCAGAATGGCCCTCTTCTTTGTATCTGTATCTCCTGGCTACCCTAATTCTCCCTATTATTTTCCCATTTGGATGTTTTTAAGCAATTAGCTTAAAAACAGGATGTTTTGTTTTCAGAAGGGAAATCAACATAATCTAAGGGGGCCTTCCAAGACTGAAGGTGTCTTTAAATAGCCACAGCTACAGACCATATGGACACAAGACAAGAAATTAAAGAATGAATCTTTAATGTAGAGATTTGGTATCGATCTGTCATGTGACTCAAAGTAAACCACCTTCAGGACCTGTTTCCTTAGTATTTCCATAAATGTGTCTTTATAAGAAATAAGCAGGATCTAGAAACTCAAAATAAATAAAGGTTAAGCTTCAGAAAATCAGGTTGAACTTTAATGAAAATTAAATGTATTTTTGAGTTCTTCTAATAGCTTCAGGCCACTGATCCTCACTGTTAAAAATTTTGCAGGATGCAGGCAAGGGACTTTCTAATGTTTTGTTAAGATTAACAGAGATAATAGATGAAAGATAGAGACCCACCTCACCTAACAAGTATGAACATACGCTGCAGGTGTTAGGAGGTGGAGTGTGCCAGATTAACATGACTAAAGACCTAAAAGAGAAATAAAAATGGGAGAAACTATACTCACTCCAAGGGCAGCTTGGTAGGGAACATCTGATGGGAAAGTAAACGAGGGGCCAGTTGTCACTGGGCTGCTTGGGGGCGGGGTCACAATTAACCCGGTGGTACTTATATGAACCTGCCGAGAAAAGAAAAGTTATTAAAAAGAAGACTATGTTTAATATAACAGAATATACTGGCTAAACCTTAGAAAGGCAAGTCACATTAAAAAAAAAAAAATCTGTACTTTCTGTTATTTGGGGAAGGTAGAATCCCTTTTAGTCTGCTCAACCCAAATTTACCAGTGACCTAATTTGAACCAGGCATTTTACTAGATGCTGGGGAGTGATGTGATAAATACTGGTCACGACAGTGTCTTACCTACAGAATTCAACTGCCATTGGCTTTCACGGTAACACATTGCCTCATTTTGTATGCCACCATGAATCAAACCAGCCTTCCAATGGTCAGCCTGGTGCTCAACTAGCCTCCTAACAATTTCCCTGAAGATCCTGTTAAGGTGGGTAGTGGCTGAACACTCACCTGTCTATCAATACGTTAAATCTATGTGAAATTCTTCAGGTATTTTGCTATTTTCAGGATCATTTTTCATGACTTCTACCTTTTGGTGGGGATGCATAATTAAAATGCAGCTGCCTAGACATGCTTAGAGCGGGCAATTACTTATAAAATCTTTAAAGGAACAATGTCAAGCCAAATTAGTTGTTTTCAAAGGTGTCTTATCCATGATACAACCCAAGATTAATTTACTAGAAAGAAATTGAGTTATTCAGGTCATTTCATTGCCTGTGTTAAGTTACTCGATCAATTTCACTCAGGTTGCATAGCAGGTCCAACTGCAGAATGCAGTGGTGTTACTAGAAGCTACAGAAGTAGGGGGATGGGTTCCTGCACAAATGGAAGTGTTTCTTCCCCTCCAGTGTGAATAGAAGCAATGTGGTTGGCTGGTACCTGCCTCCCTAAGAAAACAATAACCCACCCAAAATGCTAGGTTTTATAATAAAAATGTAATCCCAAACACAGTTTTCTCAGTTCCCACACATTGAAAAAAAGATTGTCAGGACAAAGAAAAGCTCAGAGGTTAGTTCCCAGAGGACCTAATGGAAACTTTCAGTTTCCCACTGGGGTAGGCCCGACCAAAGCCAGGCATAATCAGCATCACGGCATGTAATTTATTTTCACAAATAAATCTATGCTATACACGGAATCTGCAATCTTTTAAAATTCATCTGTATCTATTAGTCTATATATTGATTGAACTAAAGTTTGAAACTAAGTAGATCCAGGGGGTGGCACCAAAAAGAGTTTCTCCCCAAACCCAGTTTCTTTCTTTTCTTCTTCTCCTCATTATTTTTCATTAGACAGGGTCTCACTATGTCGCACTTCTTATTAGACAGAGTCTCACTATGTTGAGCAGGCTGGTCTTGAACTCCAAACCCTCATTTTCTATTTTTCCTGTGAACCAAAGTCTATTTCCAACCTATTTCTAACGGGAAGCACACTGGTTTCAAAGTGGACATGAGGCAGGAGAATCGGGTCTGAAGGCAGGGAACCTAAGGCTGTTTCACGCTGACTTCCCAGAACTAAACTGAAAAGAAAACCTTAACTTTCCACGCCTAAGTAACAAATGGACCAAAGGCTACTTTGCAAACCCCCACCTTTTCTGAACCGCAGGTGGGAAACTGAAAGTACCTCTGACTGGTTGCTTTTTGTAACCAATCAGCCATTTGCATAGGAGTATAGCTTTGTAACTTCACTTCAGCCTCTGATTGGTTGCTGTCCTCAACCATTGATTGTGGGCCAAGTCTTCGTTTGCATAGAAGTGCAACTCTGTTAACTTCACTTTAGCCTCTGATTGGTTGCTTTCCCCAACTACTGATTGTGGGCCAGCACTTCATTTACATGTGGTGAATACCAAGTGGCCAATGGGAAACCTCTAGAGAGTATTTGGGCCTGAGAAGACTCTGTATCCAGGGCCCTCGAGCCGCTGCTCGGGCTGCTCCCATACTGGCGTGTACTTTCATTTTTAACAAATCTCTGCTTTTGTTGCTTCATTCTTTCCTTGTTTTGTGTATTTTGTCCAATTCTTTGTTCAAAACGCCAAGGACATGGACACCCTCCACTGGTAACAGACATTATTATCAAGGAACCCTTGGGGCAGAAAAAAACTTACCAAAATACAACTTCCTGGGCCTGACCCTATACATATCTTAGAAAGATATCATTATTGATTGACATTTCTCTAAAAGCCCAGAGTGGGAGACAGAATAATTAGCTGTTAATGACCTCATGGTTTTGGGATAAGTCCCTTCATGTCTCTAGGCCCCTGTGAGCAGGTGGACCAGAGGCTACCTAAGGTATCTGCCATCACAGGCACTTCAGGGAAGCACTGACATGGAGAATTCTGCAAGTACCCCTTCAATACAGGGCTTTCCTAGCACTGCAGCAAAGGAAGAGACAAAGTCACCAAAGAATGACTAAACGCAGAAGGACAAGAAGTAGAAGTAAACCAGTCTGAAGGGCGAGTATGTCTAGAATAAATGCCCTGAATAGGGACAACCTGAGTTTCTGCTGGGCTTACCCTTTTCTCATGGAACTGCAAAAATTAGTTGTCTCCTCTACAAGAAAGGCTAAGTAAAGTGGGGAAGAGTTGGGGCAAGCAAAAAGGAGGTGGGGGTGGGGGTTTCTTGCTTTCCCTGAGGCCACTGAATACAAAGATGCCATAGAAACACTGAATATTATGAATCACTCCTCTGGAGGCCAAAAAATATCCTAAGTGTGGTCAGAGGAGGAGACAAAACATCTTGGCTGCTTGTACCACCATGTGCTTTTACAGACACTCATGTCACAGTCACAGACACTCATGAACATCTATCTGATCTGGTGACCCACCCGGAAAGCACTGCCTATAAGTAATCTTCCAATTTATGTATTTGAAAGTTCAGCCATCACTCAATAGTCACTAAATATAATAGCAAGCAAGCCCTTTGGCTTCCTTCTTGTCCCTTTCACCTTCCAGCTGCCAGCAATTTGGACGTGACAGTGACATCTCTAATTGCCATATAGAAACAAGGGCATAAGGACCCACTCATATGGTGTAGACATGAGCTGGAAGGTGCCGAGGTCCCTAATAACTTTGTGGTGCTATTATGCCAGCACCCAACTGCCTATATCTAGATTTCATTGGGATGAGATAAAAATGAACACTAACATTGTTAAGCCCCTTACTTTCAATTTTCTAATCAATTCAGCCAAACTTAATCCTAACTATATTAAAAAATTACAAAAATTAGATGGGTGTGGTGGCGCACACCTGTAATCCCAGCTACTCGGGAGGCTGAGGCAGGAGAACTGCTTGAACCTGGGAGGCGAAGGTTGCAGTGAGCCAAGATTGTGCCATTGCACTCCAGCCTGGGAGACAACAGCAAAACTCCATCTCAAAAAAAGAAAAAAAAAAAGAGGCTGTGCGTGGTGGCTCACACCTGTAATCCCAGCACTTGGGGAGGCTGAAGTAGGTGGATCACCTGAGGTCAGAAGTTCGAGACCAGCCTGGCCAACATGGTGAAACCCCATCTCTACTACAAATATAAAAACTAGCCGGGTGTGGTGGTGGCGCCTGTAATCCCAGCTACTTGGGAGGCTGAGGCAGGAGAATTGCTTGAACCCAGGAGACGGAGGTTGCAGTGAGCAGACAGTGCCACTGCACTCTAGCCTTGGTGACAGAGTGAGACTCCATCTCAAAAAAAAAGAAAAGAAAAGGAAAGGAAATTGTAGGCAAAGGTTAACAAGTGTAAGGAAAAGGAAGACAGCAATCAGGTCAATAGCAGGGAACAGATTCAGCAATGGGTCTCAGTTAAATCTACAGCCAGGCTCTTTGCTGGGCAGGGGAAAAGGAGAGTCCTGTTTTAAATGGTCTTACATGAGCCATTTCCCCATACGCACTGATCTCCATTGTTGGAAGAGTTTTTGCACGTCACAAATGCTACACATGCTCAATGCTCTATTGTGGCCTGAGGTGCCCTCCAATGTACACAGTGCCCTAGATAAGTAGTGTTTTCTGTAAACCTCGGCTGGAGAAACCAGGCAGCACTTCAAACACCTCCCAGCCTCTTCTAGAAATAACTTCTCCCTGAGGCAACACTCTGCCACTGAAAACAGAACAAACTGGAATATGGAAGGAGGGGTGGAATGGTTGAAGGGGAAACTTTTAATGGAACACAGAAAGAGCCTTGTTTCCTAAGCTACTTGAACCAAAACAAAAATAGCTCTACTTTTATAGTCTTCATTCCCAGCTCTGGTGTGGTAACGTCAGGCATGCTCACACCTGAATGCTGAGCGCTCTGTAAAAGATGAAAATGCTCAGTATATCTTCTTTTCTCTTTTCATTTTCTCTAATGCCAAAAGATTATTGTCCACTCTCTTAAAGCTATTCCCATTCTGAGCTGTCACTATTCTTGGCAGAAGCTTGTCTTTTATTTCAAGACAACGTCATTGTGCAAATGTTGCTAGGTCCCAAGATAAAAAGCACAGAATCAAAATGATTCCATTTTCTCTTAGTGAGTGGCCATCTTCACTAGCTCCCTCCTTCAGAACCTTACTCAAAAATCTTTAGTTCTGAACCTTTCTGGATTAACCTCACTTTGCCCTTCCTACTCTGATCTATGATCCATGTCTTTTTCTCACATGGATATGATTAGTTACATATAAAACGACATGGTTCCCCTCTCTACCCATTTTTCAAGTGACTCATTCATCCAACAAATACATGTTGAGTGCTTTCTGTATGTCTTATGTCTGCCATTTAGAATATCATCAGTGTACAAAACAAAGACCCTTGCCTTCACTGCACTCATGTTCTAGTTGTGCGTTGTGCGTGTCTTTATTTCTCAGTAAGAGTTTCATGGCCCTACCACCTAAAAATGCCACAAAACAACAATCCCACAATCCCATTCAGAAAGTGAATGCATTTAACTTGAAACACGCAGTATAAATCTAAAGGAGCAGGGTCAAATAAATGAGGCTGAGGCTGTGGCTCATACTTGTAATCCCAGCACTTTGGGAGGCCCAGGTAGGATGTTCACTTGAGGCCAAGAGCTTGTTACCAGCCTGGGCAACAAGGTGAGACCCCATCTCTATTAAAAACAAACAAACAAACATGAGGCTGAGAAAAAAATGGCAAGGGATATCAAAAACTGTATTTTACATTTTCATTCTGTGGTCCAAAATAGGCACTTACTAGAATGTAAACTTTTTGAGGACCAGGACTGGTATTTCTTTCTTTTTCTTTAAGGGGACATAATTTCATTTTAATGTTTAAAGAAAAAAAAAAACCACCATAGCTATATGGTGGAGCAGAATGTAAAATCTGCATGAATTTTCAAGATGAAACATGAGACTTGAAAGAAATTCCTTCTGCTTGTGACAGGCAGCTTTGAACTAGATTCTTTGACCTTTAAGTTGAGCAAAATACAGCCATCACCTAAGTGGATAATGATAGCAGCCCCGTGGCTTGGGCAGGGTTATAATTAGGTTCTTTTTGTAGTGCAGAATTAAAGCCTAACACAGCAAATTGCTATATTTTATATATCATGGTATACACAGTGCCTAGAAGGGTCTAATAGTAAAGTGCTCAATAAATGTCTGCCAAATGAATGAATGAATGATTGAATGAAGCCCCAGTCATCCCATGTATTTTTATAAACCTAAGAATAATGCGTGGCTATTTTTTACATACCAGTCCAAAGTTGTAATAAACTAATGAGCTTAGAAAGTGTGAGGTCAATTTCTAATTTAAATTAAATGCTTCTTTCTGTCCTTGCTCTTTTTCTCTTCTCTATAATTCTGGGAAGCCTACATATTAAGGTAAGTTACATAGATACAAGCAACTACAAACGTCACGAGTTTGGACCATGGCATCTTAAATCTGGGTGGAGATAAAGTTTTAGTTGGCAAGATCTCCCAAAGCAGTACTGTGAGAAAGTTCTGTAAGGCTGAGTGATTGCTTGGTGAAACTGGTAAGTATTATATAACTCATCTTGTAAGTTCTGATCTTTCCTTTGAAAATGACAGAGTAGTTAGTTCTGGGTTGATACACTCAAGTTAGCTTTCCCTTCTCCATTTTTCCACTTACAAAATGAAGACAGGTTTTGCTTCCCAGAAAAGTTACTATCTTCAGAAGTTCAAAATAAGCAATGTTTGTCAGCCAGTGAGCAAACATGTTTGTAAGTTGATCCTTTTGTGGGTGAGCTCTTTTTATATAACACTTGTTTGAGGATTTACCTGAGAAGGGGCACTGCAGGAGAGCCCAGACAGCTCGCTGATCCGTGCAGCAGCAGTGGGGTTGCTGGAGCTGATGAGGACAGGGGGGCTGATCTCCATGGAGTGGCGGTTCTGGGATGCCTGGGAGGACTTGTTGGCCATAGTGAGGGAAGTGAAGGAGTGCCGCTTTTTGGTGTTCTTCTTGGTGTCGGAGTGCTTTGGGGCAGTGCTGCTCTGGGCTGCTGCCGAGGAACATTCTCCAGCATCAACTCCTGGCACAGGAGGCTTATCCCATTCTATCAGCTGCTTAGCAGCTGAGTTAAACTGCAAAAGCAACCAACAAACCAACACAAGAAGGTTAAACAATTCCTAAGAATTCCCTGAGGTTTATTTCCAACATGATTTCATCCAAAATTTAAAGTCACTACTTTAAAGTTTGCCTATGCAGTGTCTGTTTTTCCCAAGTGAGATATCTCTTCTCTCAATATTGGGACTTCATTGTATCTATATCACAGGTAGATATTAAATCAAGAATAAACAATTCCATTGCAAGACTGAAAGAGTAAAGACAATTTTCTTAAGAATTTCCATAATGTCTGATTTTAAAACTTGCCAATAACAAATGAAAATTTATTTCGGCTCACTGTGAAATTTTGAGAAGAGCAATCAAAATGGTGTATTTGTCACCCTTTTCGTGACACCCTGTTGCACAATAATGGTTGGGTATTTGCTCAAAGCACAACTGAACAATGAAGGGGCAACTTCTGGGTTTGGTAAAAATGAGCAAGAAGACAAAGAATAAAACCATTCAAAATGAACTCATGTGCTTCCATGTATATTTACCTCCTGCCTTTCTTTCTGTATTCTTGGAGAACCTCACAAAAAGCTGGCAGAAACTCTTAATATGTTTTTTGTCATGTCATTGTATCAGCTATCATCCTATGTGCACATACTTTAAATCATAACAGGGTAAGACATGAAATTCAAGTCCTATTGGCAAGTTAACTTCATCTATCTGAAAAGCCCCAGTGTAAATTAAGAGTACCAGGGGTCAAAATCTGTGCACCACACTGATATTATCAGCAAGAAAGGAAAGAACACAAGCCTTTTGTTTTCCCTAGGGTAAAATAAAACATTTCCGGAAAGCTTCAGTGACAATAAGCTGCATATAACTTACCCAGATATTACAGTAATGGAAACATAGCTCAACCTCTCAAAAAAAATTGAGATGCAAAATAATAAACTTTTAAAAGGTAACTTAAATATAATATTAAGGAAAACAGTGATTTTTCCATCTCGGCATTACACATTGGGCACTTCACAAATGTCTTTATATAAAATAATATCATGTACTATTTTTCCCACTTAAATTGTTCAGGCTATGTCTTCTCATCCTGTTGATAAGATCACTCTACTAGAAGAACGGAAACCCTCTCAGTCAATATTTTATGAAATGAACTTGCTTTGGAACAACCGCTTCCTCACAAAGCCATGTTAACTGGAGCTCAGCAGTCACTGCTTCTACAGATGATTGCAAATTGACTGACAATTTGTTCCTAAGGCTCCTTGGGGACTCAAATTCAGGTGGCTTGTCTCATCTATAATTAGTAAGATAAATCTTTATCAAACATGACCATATCTCTCCTTCAGACTTTAAGAAGTTTCTCCACATGATAATCATTCAGAAATAATAGGCAGTAACGCCAGAATAACACCCGTCAATGCCTGAAGTACCAATGGCGGGTGAAAGATCATAAAGACTTCTTCTGGTATGTGTTTAGGGATGAAAATGAGATGCTAGTAAAGGGTGGCCCTATTACAAGCATTTTCATGGCAATTGGCCAGGAGATCCAGAATTTACAAATCCTTTCTTGGTCTAGCTATCCCACCTTGAGAATAAAAAGCCCAAATGAAGCAAAGTAATGCTTTATATTATAGTGGGGGTGGCCTGAACCTCACCGTAGAGCTCTAATAAACTGCAGTGAACCATGGAGGGGTAGGGTCCTCTTTCCTGCACAGGCTGGGTGTAAGGAGCCTGGAAACAAAGCAGATTGAAAAGCTACTTCATCTCCTCCATCCCAAACACAACATCCTCATGAAATGAAGGGCCAGCGCACCTGGCAATGCTGGAGAAAAAGGAGCCAGAGAATGTCTTCTTCCACCATAAGCTTATTTAGACACCTAGAAACAAATCTTTGAAAGTGCAAACCTAATCAGTGTGCTGGAAACTGACTGATCAACTCAGCACTCCTGTCCCAGTGAGTAAGAAGTAGAGGAGGGAGTTGAGAAGACTTTCTTCTCATTGAGGCAAAAAATATGAATAGAGGAAACTATCAAATCTAGTTGATATCATGTTTAGATTAATTCTGGGGTCAAACAATAGGCTCCATTAGTGGTGCCTGTTTTGAAAGGTTCTGAAAAATTACTATAGTCTCATCATGGTCATACCTGGCTGGCCAAGTGTCAGTTATATATTCAACATTGTGTTAGTATTTCAGGTTTCCATATGCTGTGCTCTGGTATAAACATCTGAGGATTAAAATATTGTTCCCAATATTTCCTGCTGCTTTCTCAACAGAACAATACTGGGTGCTTCCTTTGTGTCTTTCTTCATATCATATATTCTCCATTAAAATAAATACACATTGAGCATCTATTTTTGGGGGGGCTGGGGGGAAAGGTCTCACTCTGTTGCCCTGGCTGAAGTGCAGTGGCACATTCATTGCTCAGTGCAGCCTCGAACTCCTGGGCTCAAGCAATCCTCTTGCCTCAACCTCCTGAGTAGTTGGGACTATAGGTATGCAACACCACACCCAGCTAATTTTAGTAGCAATGAGGTCTCATTATGATATCTAGCTGGTGTCGAACTTCTGAGCTCAAGCGATCCTCCTGTCTCAGCCTCTCAAAGTGCTGGGATTACAGGCGTGAGCCACTGTGCCTGGACTCTGAGCACCAATTATGTGCTGAATAATGTGCTTGGTGTTAAAGATCTACAAATGCAGAGAAATGATCTCTGCCCTTAAGGAGCTTACAAACAGGCATAAAAATAACCCAGTGCTTTCCATAATTTCTTATGTCTAGCTACTTTTGCTCAACAATATGCTTTTTGAGATTTATCCATATTGCTCCATGAGTCAGTAGTTCTTTCTTTTAAATTGCTGTGTAATATTCTATTGTGTAAATACACTGTAATTTATCTATCCATTCTACTGCTGATTAACATGTGGGTTTTCTTTCCTCCTTTCCTGTCTTCCTTCCTTCCAATAGACAGTGGCTATTAAGAACAATGCTGCTGTGACTAATCTAGTTATGTGTCTTTTGGTGGACATAAGCTCCCATCTGGATATTGGGTACATGTCCAGGAGTAGAACTGCTGGACCATAGGGTTGGATGCTTGGAAAAATTTATGCAGAATCATGTGTATGCAGGTAGACACATCCTGGAGTGGTGTAACAAGCCAACTGGCAAGTAGAAGACCACAGTTCTAGTCCTAGCACAGCCATTACCTAACTTTGGGGCCTTAAGGGAGCCATCTTACCTCTATTGTTCACAGCTTCCTAATCTATAAAGTAAGTTGGAGCCAATGATTTTTAGGTCTCTTTTAGCTCTCCACATGTATAATGCATAATCTCACTTTAAATGGACAAGTTTCATTTTTATTTGATTTCTATTCCTCTAAATAGCCTAGCATATTTTTTCTGCATTTGATTTTTATGCATGGACAGTAATATTTGTTAGCAAGATGCTGTCATACTTTAAAATTACTTGAGATTTCTTCTGAAGCAGCACATATTAGTATTAAAAAACACTGCTCCTTGCTTCCTGTATCAGTTCCAGAGAAAATCATAAAGTTAAGACTATTTGGTAGAGGCATTAAGTAAATCAGGCAGAAACATAAAGCAGCTTTTGCTGTAAGTATAGCAACCTTTGGTAACAATAGGAAACCAAGAATCTGATAGGTTTTAGTAGAATTTTGATAAAATTCATGTATGAATGTTTGAGCTCAGTAGTGTGAGCTTTCTGTGACATTTATCTAACTATGACCTTTAATGTTAGGAGTACACTCATCACCTGCAAAATAAATTTGTATCCTAAAATACCTTCTTCCAAGCATTTGGTAAGGAGCTTTGATAAGACTTAGGTTGGATATAAGGTAAAATTCAGTATACTGGAGATAAAAGCAGGGACTCTATTTATTACTCTTAAAATTCTTATGCCCCTTTTTGGAGAAAAGTCTAAAATGTAGAAAGAATGTGTTTTTGAGAGTTATCAGAAGTATAAATAAATATGAGATGAAATACTGACAAAAATAATATCAATAAAAACAACAAGGCAGCTTAAGAAATATTAAAATAAACTTTTTTGTGTGTATGGTTGCCCACTTCGCTAGAGAGAATATAGCCTTTTTTAAAAGGCGGGACTTACAATATTTTAAAGAGAAAAAATTTTTTAATGAGAACTAAGTTGAATAGTTACTATTTTATAGGAAGCTTTACAGATGAATCAGTCTGTAGCTTCTGAGCACTACAGGATACAAACAGTAGATCTGAGAAGTAATTATTTTAATTCACAACCCACTAGAGCAAGCTTGTCCAACCCACGGTCCTCTACATGTAGCCCAACACAAATTTGTAAACTTTCTTAAAACATTATGAGATTTTTTTTGAGGTTTTGTTTTTTCTTTTCTTTTCTTTTTTTTAAGCTCATCAGCTATCGATAGTGTTAGTGTATTTTATGTGTGGCCCAGGACAATTCTTCTTCCAATGTGATCCAGGGAAGCCAAAAGATTGGACACCCCTGGTATAGAACATTATGAAGTAAAAAGTGAAAGGCCTCAGCCAGTTCCCCACATCTGTCTCTTCCCAACCCACTTCCCAGATGGATTTCCATTTAACAATTTAAAACATATCCTTCATTTTCTATGTAGATGTTGTTATACATGTATCTACTTTATTGATTTTTAACACAAATAAAACCAAGCAATCCATTCTATTCTCTCATGAAACAATATTTCATGAACATCTTTGCATATCAATAGGGACAGGCTGATAGCACGGTATTCCATTTTATAGAGACGTTGCCATTTACTATGTCTTGGCAGGCTCGTACAAGCATATCCATAGGGTAAACTCCTAAAAGTAGAATTTGCTAGATCAAAGTGTAAGTTTAAAAATCATTTTTTGAAGTAACAAGGTGTATTATATTGTTTTAACTTGTATTTCTATTTATTAATGAGATTAAGCATCTATTTTCTTTTTTTAGGATTTGCTTATTTCCATACTCTATCCATATTTCTACTGGATTATTAGTATTTTTCTTATAGACTGATATAAATACTTTTTTTTTTTTTTTTGGAGACAGGGTCTCCCTCTGTCATTGAGGCTGGAGTGCAATGGCACAATCTCAGCTCAGTGCAACCTCTGCCTCCCGGATTCAAGCGATTCTCCTGCCTCAGCCTCCTGAGTAGCAGAGATTATAGGCAAGTGCCACCACGGCCCGGCTAATTTTTGCTTTTTTTTTTTTTTTTTTTTGAGATGGAGTCTCGCTCTGTTGCCCAGGCTGGAGTGCAGTGGCGTGATGTCGGCTCACTGCAAGTTCTGCCTCCCAGGTTCACGCCATTCTCCGGCCTCAGCCTCCTGAATAGCTGGGACTACAGGTGCCTGCCACTAGACCTGGCTAATTTTGTTTTTGTATTTTTTTAGTATAGACAGGGTTTCACCGTGTTAGCCAGGATGATCTCAATCTCCTGAGCTCATGATCCACCTGCCTCGGCCTCCCAAAGTGCTGGGATTACAGGTGTGAGCCACTGCACCTGGCCTTAATTTGCAATTTTTTTAGTAGAGATGGGGTTTCACCATACTGGTCAGGCTGGCCTCAAACTCCTGACCTCAGATGATCTGCCTGCCTCGGCCTCCCACAGTGCTGGCATTACAGGCGTGAGCGATTGCGCCTGGCCATAAATACTCTTTTTATATTATGTAAAGTGCTCTTTAACTTATATGTATATATGTGTGTATATATTTATGTCTATTAAATTAAAAATAATGTTCTAATTTGTTATTTATCAGTTTTTTTCCACTATTGCATCTTGATTTAACATCATGCTTTAAAAACCTTTTCATTCCACAATTGTTTTAAATAAGAAACCTACATTTTTTCCTACTTTTTAAAATGTTTCCTTCTTTTCATTCTTTCTTTTTACATCTCCGTCTGCGAACCATATGCCCATCTGGTTTTGCATAAAGAATAAGGTCGGGAAAGCATTTAGCACTTTGTTTTTCCACATGACTCAGCAGTTGTCCTATCATCATTTAAATAACAGTCCATCTTTTCCTTACTGGTTTGAAATGCCATGTTTTAAATGTAGCACTTCAACATTCCACTGCATCACTAAGTCCAATGTTCCTTCCCCAGATAAGTCAGTCACTTTGAAGAATATCAGGGAATGAATGAAATGCTATGGAATGGAAATTCATGCCCATTTACATCCTCTCAGCAGACATGAAAATATTTTGCCTCACATTATAGTCCTTTGCAAAATGGTCCATAATGGCAATGAGAAACTGGTATTCCCATTTGTCTCCTATTCTTCCCTACAATTTAGGTAATAAGGTTTTTGTTTTTGGATGACCTAAATATAAAAGCAAGCTCAGCCTTCATTTATAATACAAGACTTACCCACAGAAGAGGAATAACTAAGAGACTGAAGGGATTACTCAAGAGTCTTTTAAAATTGATATGAAAGCCTCCCTCAGGTAACAGCTCCATTAAGGTCTCTGTAAATATTTGTTGAATGAATAAAAATGTTTGTCTCTTAGAACTATCAAGGGAAGGAAGTGCTGCCTCTAGCCCAACACTATGCAACTGAAATATAATATAAGCCACATTTGGAATTTAGATTTTTTGGCAGCCACATTTTAAAAGACAGAAAGAAATAGGTAAAACTCATTTTAATAATACATTTTATTTAGCCCAATGTATCTACACTATGATCACTTCAACATGTAATCCATGTAAAAAAGTACTGAGATGGGTACATTCTTTTTTTGTACTATGTCTTTGAAACCCGGTGCGAACGGAGTGCTTCCATCCCACTCAGTTTGGACGAGTCTCGCTGCAAGTTGCTCAACAGCGACATGTGGATCGGATGGCACAGCTCTAGACTCTCCATAGCTCCTGTAGGGAAAGAAGCTGCAACACAGGGTGGCTGTGCTCCCGAGGCTCATTAAGCACAAAGAATTTGCTGAACAGAGAAAAGAAGACTGAAATGACTCCCCTGACCCCCTATGGCCCACATTTCTGAAGCCTCCTGGGTCCTGAAGCAGTGCACTGGCAGCAACTACAAGGGTTACTCATTTAAGCAGTAGGACAGGGAGGAACACGGACTCCTAATACAAGCCTCACTACATCCTGCCAAGGGAAAAGGATTTTCAAAGTTAACTACCTGGCTGCACTAGGTTAGGAAGGTGAAACATCAGTTATGTAGCTCTTCACTTATTTTCATTATCTTCACTTCTGTTGGCCCTAGCTGTTAAAAACAAAATAAACTAGAATTTTCTTGTTCAGGTTCCTGACTTTGAAATGTAAGGTATAAAAAGAGGGTACATGTCATTAAAAGCCTAAAAAGAATTTTAGCTGAGGTAGGTGAAAAAGGGACTGTCAGAGAAAACCACAGGAAAAGCCCTGAACTTCACACCGAAAGGTTTAGGTTAGAGTTAGGTCTTTGTCCTCACTGGTTCAGTAACCTTGGGTGGACCATATAAATTCCATGGTTTTGGTTTCCCTAGCTGTACAAAATGGGAAGGTAACATCAATTTTACACACGCCAGGTAGAAATGGGCATGGGTTAAAGTGCTCTGTAACATGTAAAGCGCTATATGAACATGAGTTATTCTTACTACTCAGAGTCCCAGCTTGCCATTAACTTGCTTTGTTGACTTGGGCAAGTCATTTGACCTTGGGTATGCCTCCCATTTCTCATTTGTAACATGAAGCAAGACTTAATGATCTGTAAAATTTTGTGCCTAGGTAAAGTACAATACCTATTCTCAACCCAAACAAAAATATCCCATTCAAAATATTCAATAGGCAAAGACCTCTGTGTTGGGAATAGGGTCCTCAGGTATTCAGTGACCAGAATCAAACCTAATGGAGCCTTTTACTTACCCAAATGTTTTTTGAGTGACTGTTAAAAGCCAGGCACAGTACTAAATGAGGGAAATAGGGAAACAGAGACACATCTTTTCTGACTCATGATAAAAGAAAACCTAAGAAACAGCACGATGGATTAAGGATAGGAGGCACAAATTTACGTGTCTGCATAGCTTGGGCAGTTGAGGTCAATGAATGAAGAAGGCCAGATAGAGACCAACAGAGAATGGCAGGCACACTATAGTGAACTATGGTCAACTGGGGAGTGTCTGCTTTCTTTCAATGGGCAACTGCTTGGCAGGGTCAACTGATTTTTTTTTTTAAGGAAAGCTTATGTAAAACCTCCTGAGTTTACATCTTAACTAATTTTTAAAAACCACTCTAAGTCAAGCATAAAAGTCATGGGGATCGTACTAGTTGGTGATCTCTGATTTAGGGAAGAAATAATAGAGAAGAAAATAGTAGGGGTAAGAGGAAAAGCAAAAGGCCCTCAGAATCTCAGAACCTACAAGAAGACCTTGCAGTTTCCCAGGCCAACCATCCAACCAACGACCCGGAAATGAAAAAGGCAAAGAGTTTCAGAGAGATTAAGAATAGTGTACTTAACCCAGCAATTCCACTACTGGGTATATACACAAAGGAAAAGAAATCATTTTACTAAAAAGAAACCTGTACTTGTACGTTTATTGCAGCACTATTCACAATAGCAAAGTCACGAAATCAACCTGAGTGTCCATCAACGGTCCACTGGATAAAGAAAATGTGATATATATGCACCAAAGGATATTATGCAGCCATAAAAAAGAAAGAAATAATGTCTTTTGCAGCAACATGGATGGAGTTGGAGGTCATTATCCTAAGTGAAATCACTCAGAAACAGAAAATCAAAAACTGCATTTTCCCACTTATAAGTGGACATAAAGATGGAAATAACAGACACTGAGGATGCCAAAAGTGGGAAGATGAGAGGCAGGTGAAGGCTGAAAATTTACCTATTGGGTACGATGTTCACCATGTGAGTGATAGGTACATTAAAAGCCCAAACCTCACCAATATGCATGTAATACCAATGTAATAAACCAGCACATGTACCCCCGAATCTGTAAAAAAATATATATATTATACATTATATATAATAATGGTCATATCATATATACTATATATAATAATGGTCATATTATATATATTATATATAATAATTATATATACATACATATATAATAATATTGGTCAGGCTGGTCTCGAACTCCTGACCTCGTGATCCACCTGCCTCAGCCTCCCAAAGTGCTGGGATTACAGGTGTGAGCCACCGCCTGGCCTAAAAACTATATAAAATATATAAAATAGTATCTATTCTATATAAAATATATAAAATAGTATCTATTCTATATAAAATATATAAAATAGTATCTATTCTATATAAAATATATAAAATAGTATCTATTCTATATAAAATATATAAAATAGTATCTATTCTATATAAAATATATAAAATAGTATCTATTCTATATAAAATATATAAAATAGTATCTATTCTATATAAAATATATAAAATAGTATCTATTCTATATAAAATATATAAAATATTGTATATTCTATATAAAATATTATATATTCTATATATTCTATATAAAATATTATATATTCTATATATTCTATATAAAATATATATTCTATATATTCTATATAAAATATCATATATTCTATATATTCTATATAAAATATCATATATTCTATATATTCTATATAAAATATTATAAATTCTATATATTCTATATAAAATATTATAAATTCTATATATTATATGTTTTTTATATATATATATATACACACACATATATATATATATTTTTTGAGACCAAGTCTCGCTCTGTAGCCCAGGCTGCAGTGCAGTGGCGCTATCTCGGTTTGCTGCAACCTCTGCCTCCTGGGTTCAAGCAATTCTCCTGCCTCAGCCTCCTGAGTAGCTGGTATTACAGGCGCATGCCACCATGCCCAGCTTATTTTTGTATTTTTAGTAGAGACAGGGTTTCACCATGTTGGTCAGGCTGGTCTCGAACTCCTGAACTTGTGATCCACCTGCCTCAGCCTCCCAAAGTGCTGGGATTACAGGTGTGAGCCACCACCCGGCCTAAAAAATATATTTTTAAAAAAGAATAGTGGTAGATGTTATTGAGAGGACAAAATGACAAAAACAAGAGCTAAGAAAAGTCAGTTCGTAGCAAACAGGAGGAAAATTTCAGAGACTGGAGTGACCAGAGGCTAACACTAACTGCAGGGAGTAAGAAAGCAGAGGCAGAGAGCAGGGGTAAGCGATTCTCTTGAGAAGTTTAGCAGAAGTAAGAAAAAAGGTAGAATCATAATTTGAGGGGAGTGTAGTCAAGGAATAGGCTTTTGGGGAGAGTAAAAAGCTGATCATTTTCCTATATTAAAGGATAGCCAGGGGAAAGGGAATAACTGACATGCAAAACAGTAAAGATATAATAGATGTGACCAAGTTCCTGGAGGATGAAAGGCCTGGGCAGAGAAGACAGCAACCGCAAAGGAAGAAAAACCCTTCCCAACTGTGAACAGTGAATGTGCATACAAATTTAAAAGTTCAACCCTGAAAATTAAGTATAAAGAGGTACAAATACCTATTACTTTTGGAGCAACAGATGTACAGTCTATTCATGGTGCTGGGGAGAGAGACCAATGGATAATTTTTAAATTGGTCTCAGTTCACTTCACTGTGTTTACTGGATCTGACAATACATGAAGTTTTATATATATGTTTCTATTACATATTTGTTCACTGAATGCACACCATAAATCAGAAATGTCTGTTAGCCAAAAGTATCATTCCAATGACAAATTTTATTTTCTACAACCTGATTACCAGATGTAGGGATACTATAAAAGAAATATACATGTATCTTAGGAGGTTATGAACATGGAATTGTCATTAATTCTAAGTGAAAATTTGTCAATGTGAAATGACACACTGACAGAAATTCCACAGTGATGTGTAATCAGCTAATAAATCAGTGAACAAGTATTTTCCCCTACCCTGGATACTTAAAGCACGTGTGGATGTGCATGGGGGCAGGGTGGGGGAATGGTGATCGCCAAGAAAGAATCTGGCACAGAAAGAGAATACTGTACCAAGGATATTGACCATCAGGACTTTGCACGTTTGTTTGAGATCTTCCTTCCTCTAAACATACAGAGGAATTTTCGCCCCACAAATATGTGAAGCCTAATAGGTACATTATCACTAAACTTTATTTTAAAAAGCAATGTTGTTTTATAACACTTAGGAAAAATACTTTCCTAAAACATTCCATTTCATTCTAGAGAAGCCTGTTCCCCATTGATGTAATAAAGATGCTCCTGTTCAAGTCATTTATATGCCACACATGCACACACATGCTGGACCAGTATAGAATATTCATTCAGTCTTTTTTACACGATATAAGACATGACTTAACATTTGATTAATTAAAATGAATCTATTCTGCTTATTAAAGCTTTAGTTACTGGAAAAATTTAGTGTGTATATAGCAATAATAAAATATTTAAATAATAAAAATAAAAAGTTGAAAAGACATTAAAATATCATGGTTTTAATTAGTTTGTGATTTTTCTCATAAAAAAGGCAACCTCAGATATTTAAAATTGTTGAGTAGTGACTCATTTCTGAAAATTAACCTTTTAGGTGTGAGAAAATGAAATGTTTCATAATTTGTTATGAAACATTAAAATGCCCTATACACTTTTTAAGCAAAGTTGGATAATAATAGTGATTCTGCCCAACCATTAGGAATGCTAGTTATTGAATGTGCTCTGAGACTAGGGCAGGGCAGAAGTCTAGGGAAGCGATGAACTGCAGAGTGGAGGCCACGATTCCTTTCTCGATTCCTGGCTCTGTGTCCCCCTGAGCAAGACATTTGTCTACAAAATGGTAAAAATAATTAAATTATAGGTTAGCTACTAGAGTGTTTGTTAGACAGTCATAAAAACTGATGTTTAGTAGTACTACAATTATATGGAGAGAGGCAAAATCATGTGTGTAATATCATTAAAGCATAAGGAAAAAGAATGGAAGGATATTTACCAAAATTATACGCGATGAGACTTAGGATTATTCATTTCCTTTCCAAACGTTCTGGAACATGATTATATTGTAGAAATAAAATCATTAAAAATATCCTTTACATAAGATATGGCTCTAAGAAACACAGGAAAATAATAAATCATCAACAAACCTAATTATACACTTAGCATGTTCCAGGCAAGTAAGAATGGTACAAACGGGGTACTGTAGAAGTTCAAAGCAAGGAGAGGGGTTTTTTTTTTGGTTCTGTTTCATAGAATTTGTTTTCTTGCATACGAAAATTAGGGAAGAAAGGCTTCATGAGGAATGATAGTATTTATTTGGACCTTGAAGGTGAGCTTTCTATACAGACAAAGAAATATCCCTGATGAGCTGTAAAGAGAGCAATTCCAGGGTATGTTTTCCAGGAATTATCAGTAAACTTAGCTAGGGCCCTGGGTACATGTAGCAAAATATGGCCAGGTTAAAGAACTTGGCGATTCTTTAGGGAGTCATTGTGGACCTTAGATACCATTTGGTGATTAGCCTAGACCTCTGATTAAGGCTATGCAGGAAATCTGCGTTTTTATGTTCTATGAAACTACCTAGAGTACTGGAAACTGTCCATTCGTGAAGTGGGAACTCCATAAACATTAACCGATCTTTACAATCTCAGCTCTCTCAATGTTTTCCTGATGGAAAGCAAAAAGAAACTCTTAAATTAGAAAGAAGCCTCTGAATAATAGATGGAGCATAAACTACCCTAAATCCTTACCTAAACAACTCCTTTTTAGATTGAGTCTTTAGCCATATTTATTAAACAGCTGTTCCTGGAGCTCAGAGGAGACCTGCTTTTGCCTTTAGAACTTCAGGAGCCAGTGCTCGTTTTTCCTTTTCCTTCTATTGTTCTGGCAGAAGGAAAAGCAATAATTACTTGTATCAAGTGGATAGCATTCAGAAGATATGAAAACCTACACCATGGGACATAGTCTACAGTGCTTAAAAAAAAAAAAGCTACTCAAAGGCAGATCCAATGTATTCAGTCAGAATTACAGATGAAAGTATGGTGCTAAGCAACGAGTAATTCTCCCTTACTGACTTCTCAACAATGTCTTTAAATTTCACTTACAAAAATTTATTTACTTCAGGTTTGAAAGGGAAATTTGGATGCTAAGCAACACAGTAATTCCCTCTTCCCAACTTACCCACAATCTCCCTAAATTTCTTTTATAAACATTGATTTAACTTTTTAATTTTTAAAGGAAAATAATACATCTAAAGGAAAAAATATATCCAAAAGTATAAATGACGCTATCTTTTTATATAGTTCAATCAACTCTTTGATTATTAGATCAAAGGTTATTATTGTGCCCCTCTGCTATCATTATTCTCAAGAGGAAAGGCTTTTAGTTAAAAAATAAAGTTAGCATTGTTATTCTTAGCTCCTCCAGGGGTCACCTTGGCAACTTCAAACTATGTACCTACACTTCTACTTCTTATTCTTTGGAACACAGACATTACCTTCCAATTCTCTCATTCCCTAGAAGAGGAAGCTAGCACCCCTACCTTTAAGGCCACTTGTGCTCCCTGAGCCCTTTGATTTCCCATTGTTAAGGCTGATAACACACTCTATCCATAGCCAGAGAAATGTCTCCCATGATTTGTCTATGGTTGATTCTAGAAGTTGAATACAACTAATTACTCCAAATTGTACACTTTAAATATGTGTAGTTTATTGTATGTAACTTACGTCAATAAACTTATTTTAAAAGTGAGGATCCTTGACAATAAGTCTGTCCTACCTCAGCTCAAAGTAAGTCAAAGGAGAAATTACAAATAGGTGAAAATTCATCTCAGAAAGAATCAGTGAGTCTTTTCTTCTTAACATTTTATTTTTTAAATTGACAAATAAATTTGTATATCTTTATCATGTATAAGATGATGTTTTAAAATATGTATACATTGTGGAATGGCTAAATTGAGCTAATTAACATATGTATTACCTCACATAGGTATCATTTTTTGTGGTGAGAACACTTAAAAATCCACTCTCAGCATTTTTCAAGAATACAATAATATACCGTTATTAACTATAGTCGCCCTATAGAACTCTTGAACTTACTCCTCCTACATAACTAAAATTTTATATCCTTTGACCTACACTACCCCCAGGGGGGTCTTCTCTACAAAGCTGGCCCTCTACATGCATCTTAGGGCCTCATGTCCGACGAATGGAGGACTGACTGCAGTACGCCATTTTATGTGAGGGACTTGAGCATCCGCAGATTTGGAAACTGTGAGGAATCTGAAACCAACGCCCTGTGGATACTGAGGGACAACTGTATTCAAGAAATAAATAACCAGTAGAGACTACAAGATCTAAGCCATAGAGTATTGCTACCATTAATTTGGGAAAATTCTAAACTAGGTACAATCAAATAGCCTAATTTTTAAAAAAACAGGAAAAAATCTTGCATTAAGGTCACATAGACCAGCTGGTCTGAAGAATGTAACATCCTGACGTAACACCAAGATAAACCAATGATAAGATATACACATAGGCAGTGAATGATGGGAGAATTAGCTGAAAAATGTAGAAGTTGACAAAATCTACAAACATGTTTGTTTTGAGTTTAGAACCTTTCATTATAAAAGTTCATAGGTTTCTCATTCATTCAACCAATATTTATTGAAAGCCTACTACAGGCGCTGTGCAAAGACCCTGCGGAACCGGCCCTTGGGAGTTTGAATTCTAATGGGGAAATGGAGGGTGAGGGGTCAGCTACTAACCACATCAACAAATAACTGGAAATACTCACAGAGAGAAAAAAGGGTTAATAATTTCTAGGGATAATAATAACAATGGTGATAATAATCACAGCCATCACTGACATTGCTCTTGCTGGTACCAGGCACTTTTCTAAAGTATCACTGGAACTTATTATTTTACAAATGAAGAGCCAGGCCCAAAGTCACTTAGATAATTAGTAGTAGAGTCAAGATTGGAATCCTGGCCATCTGGCTCCAGAGTCCAAGCTTTCTCCCACTATGGCACCAGTATGTGTTTGGGGTACAACAAGTGAAGAGGAGGCACTCCCTTAGATGAGATGAGAGAAAGTCTGTCAGAGGAAGTGACAGCTGACACGAGATCTAAACAAATGAGAAATGTAGCCCTTGTTTCTAGCAGTAACTACTGAGTAAGAATAGTTGTCTATGAGGCCACTCCAACTTCAGGCCTTCTGCACATTACCTTTTATCATCTGTAGCAGAGGAGCAAGTTGCTAAATAACTTTTTTGGTGTTGAAAAACTGAGTGGGCGATATTTCAAACAAATGACTAGGAATCAAAATAAAATGAGAAACTTAATAAAAATTTATAGTTCACCGTAAGCCTACAATACACAATTATGTTTGGGAAGCATCCAAAATTCCATATTCAGCACTTATTTCATTCATATTTTTTGCTTGCTTAAGAATCATGTCATCCAAACTTGAATGAATGAGTCAGCTCCAAATTAATAGGGTTAAAAATCTTTCCTTCTATTTTACAGAAAACTAGTGTTTTTGAACAAAGAAGCAGATTAAAAATCTGTTTTTTTAAAACTGTATTCAGTCCTTAAAAAATATACCTTTTATATCATGGCATGGTGTCTTCAAGAACTGCTTTTAACCTTTACTATTTTCCAGCTTACACAAGTGAAGAAAGGGCCTGTCTAAATTGAATAGAACCCATAACCTCTAAGGCTCAACCAAAGAGAGGTCTGAAAGAATCTCCGGAGGGAAAGGGTGAATGTGATCAAAGCAAGAGAACCCTTACCCTTATCTTAAGAGCTCAACAAGGACTCCAAGGCAAAGAATCCAGGGCCATTTATATAGCCATTCTTTCCCCTACTCACTTCTCCCAACCAGACTCTCCTCCATTCAAGCCTTGAAAAATTTTGTGTTCTACTTTAATAAGCAAAGTGTTTTGCATTATTAAAAGGAGATGTGGCTGGGTGCGGTGGCTCACGCTTGTAATCCCAGCACTTTGGGAGGCAGAGGCAGGCAGATCACCTAAGGTCAGGAGTTCGAGACCAGCCTGACCAACATGGTGAAACCCCGTCTCTACTAAAAACACAAAATTAGCCGGGCGTGGTGGTGCATGTCTGTAATCCCAGCTACTTGGGAGGCTGACGCAAGAGAATTGCTTGAACCCGGAAGGCAGAGGTTGTAGTGAGCCAAGATCGTGCCATTGCACTCCAGCATGCGCAACAAGAGCGAAACTCTATCTCAAAAAATAAAAAAGGAGATTTGTTTGCAAGTCACTGTACCACCATCGCTATTTTATCACCTTACTCCAGTGCACATGGAGATCACAGTCCACAGTCACAGGATGTTGAGGAAGAAAAGGATAGTTGAGGACAGGAAGGGAGGGCAAACTATTCCAGTAGCATTTCTCACCACCTCAATCCTCTCTTTACCCACCTCCAGTGCTCAGCTCCTTACAGTTTACCTTCCCTCCTAATTCCACAGCTCCACATCTGAACCTCTGACCCAGAGATTCTACTCCAGGTCCACAATCCTACCCCAAGGCCCATCCCGTGCAGACTTTCTGCCATAGGCGAGTTCCTTGGGCATATCGATTACCTAAGTCGGCCAGCAGGAGTTGAGGGGGAGTTTCAGCTTCTCTCATTACACATGGTAGTTAGGTTCTTTTATTTGATTATTACCATGCTCTGGTACCCTCTACGTGATAGTCTAATCTGAGCTCTAAACCACTATGCATAAGACATAGTGGTGTCAGACCCTTGGAGATACATCATCTCATTCAATCTTCTCAAAACTTCTAGGAGATAACAGTTTTTGGCAGGACTGTCCAAAACAAGCAAAATACCTAACACTGATGGAAACTTAAATGTCTATTTATAAGATATAAGAGAATTATTTACCAATTTTTGTGATGCAGCCTGTTTTTATACTGGGATTGTCTGGCCCCTGAAGTGGGGCAAATATGAATAGGTTTACAGAGCTAGAGAAAGACCATTACTTAAGAAAAAGCCCCAGTTTTTATTCCTATAGTTTGCTTTACCACAGCTAAGAATGCCCTGTAAGACAATCGACATTACTGAAATAGTTGAATTTCAGCAGGTTGCGATTGAAGTCTGCCTCCACTTTATTCCCCTAAGGGCTAAACCAGGTGTCACTAATCCCTAGATTCTCTGCTCCCTACCAGGAAGTTCAATCTGATGGCTTGACATCAAAGAAATGTTCATAGGCTCCTAAAGATAGACAACTTGTTTACCACATCTCAAATGGCAAGATTCTGGTTCAAGTGAGGAAAATGCTCATTTGAAAGAAAAGAAGCAGAATGAAAATACTTTCTACTTGGGCAGAAGTTTATCTTTCCAACTTAAGTCAGAGTAAATAATCCTGATGAGTCAAGTGACTTGAGGTGACTCTGGATTTGCCATGGGTGGATCTTTTATGCCTATCTGCACAATTCTATACTCGCCCAATAACAAAAATATAGTAATCCCTTTTCATGCATCACACACCAAGTATCAGCATGTAATATTGATAATACCTAAAAAGTAAAGACAGGCTTTCATTACTAATCCTGTGCTTACCCATGCTCTTCAGTGTAACTATTCAAATGCTTGGAAGTGCTTGTAGTTTTCCATTACCCACAGTTAGAATATATACATAATGTACAGGAAGGACTGCCTGTGAGTTAAGGGTTGTTTGGTTTTTTTCTGTTGTTTGCTTTCAAAGGAGGAAAAAAATATTTCAATAAACAGGAACATCTGAAGAGTATGGATAAAATTCAAGACTCATACATGGTTTGAATTACTTTCCCATGGATATACAGTAGTCAAATTGATTTTTTATGAAAACGTTGGCAATCTCACTCTCCATGGAGGAAATTGAGTGCTGGCTACAATGATACAGTTTGTCATTTTAGTTTTCAAGATCATGCCAAAACAAATGCCTCAGATAAAAAGACTGCAAAATAAGTGACAGTGGTTTTTCAGTTTTACATGCTTAAGATATGTGCTTTGATATTTTAAACAACCGGATTACTTTCAATTTCCCAAATAATCTTGTGCTCTCTCTTACTTTTTGGCTTTTGAACATGCTGGTCTCCCTGTCTGGATGTCCTGCCATAAAATACACCTTTTCCATGTCTCTTGGTTAACCCTTATTTATCCATCACACAGATATCTACTAAGACCTCACTTCTTACCAGAAGCCTTCCATGGCCTCAACTAACCTTGAATGGTTGTCTGGGCCACGCTTCATTCTTTGAAAATGCCTTCGATTTTATTTTCAGCAAGAAATTCTTATTCCCAAAGGACATTTAGTTTATGATATATGATGTAATGAAAATCTACTATGAATTGTAACTCCTTTATGTTCAGCTTGTAGTATTCTTTAAAGTAATACAACTATGTGACTACACATACTCTCTAAAAAGACTTTACTATGTCAAGCTTGGCCACAAGCTTTCCAAGCAAAGCTGATTTAAAAAGGGAAAGGGGGCTAAGTAGTTGCTGGGATGGGATGGAGGAAGATTCATTGACTTATTTAACAAATGTTTATTGAAGCCCTACTTTGCAAATCACTATTCTGGTTCTGCTGATGCAGCAAGTAACCAAAGAAGTAAGTAAAAAATAAACAAATAAACTTTTCTCCATCTTACTTAAGAACTTTATCAACTTTCTACTCCCACCAAAGCCAGCAAATGGAATAAACAGGAAATAGTGTAGGTGACTGACAATAAGCATACAGTGACATTTAACAAGACATAGGAATGCTTTTAGCAGGGAGAAAAAGTAAACAGTTTCAAGTATCTCATTGTCTTCAATAATTGTTGGATAGGATGGAGGAATTCTTCCTGATCTGTCCAGTGATCTGTAACAGGGCATTCCTGGTGCTTTTTGTTGTGAGGACTTCTTAATACTCAAATTGCATAATCAAGATTTATTTAGTAAGCTGAATATTAACACAGTTCAAGTTTCTACAGATTAATTTACCTCAACATATGAAATTGGAAATATTCCTATTTTGTCTGCCAGCATTCCTTCAGCCCAGTTTTCATCCACTCTTCGGATCACAGTCAGAACATCATCCTGAAGAAACAGCAAATCATTAATCTACCTGATCATTAAGCTGTACCATTAAGCTTGTCGTTTAATTTTCCTTTTCAATAAAGAGACTCATGTTTTAAAGAGTACATGAATAAAAATGCTATGACATATCTTTAGTACATGGATTAAAAGTTTTCATGAATTAAACGGTAGCTACCAGCCCACCTGGTGTCCTTTCCAACTGTTACAAAGCTATGAACTCCTATGCAAGGGAGCTGGCTGCTAACTCTTAAGATCTACAAATTGCAACCTCAAATGATACCTACCCTAGCCTCCTGAGTTTCTGTTTTAGATTGATTCTCAGATGCTCCTCATTTTCTGAAAATAAACCAAATGCCTACTCAAATGTACATCCTACCGCTTTTCTCCACAAAAATCACAATATTCTGCTTAAAACTCCAAACCATTTTATCAATTCGGCAGATATATTCCTGTATGCTTTTAGGCAAAGAATTTTACATATAAAATATGAAAGTAATGACATTTCATTTGGTTATTCATAATTCAGTACTTTAAAATCCCTGAGTGGTGCATACACCCTTTAAAGTGGCTTAGAAATAAATTCGGACTCTAAATATGAAAATGATACCACATAGAGCATCAACCAAGATAATCTTTCATATAAGAAGTCTGTGCATAAAATTACCTTCCTTGTGACTTAAAGACTGCTTCTAGGCATTTTCAGAAGCATAGTGAGTAGTTCACACAAACCTTGTATTTTTTTGCATATATATATATATTTTTTGCATATATATATTTCTATGTATCTGGGTACAGAGGTAGAGCTAGCAAACAGAAAACAAGCGCATTCTACCTTTACCTTTGCAAATGGAAGGCAATCTTTGTCTGCTTCCTTGTCTTTCACTTCAAAGTCATAAAGTGCTTTGCACTGAGGTGGGGGCTGAGGTAACGGTTTAATAATCTGCACAAAGTTGGTGGGGAAAAAGCCATGGATTCCATTGACTTCCCCATGGTACCAATTTTCATCCACTTGTCTTCGCAAAATGATGATGTCACCTTTGCTGAATTTAAGGTCTCCAGGCTCTTTTCCTTCGTAGTTGTATAATGCTTTGGCACATGGTAACTGAGGTATACCCTTTAAAAAAAAAGAGGGACGAATTTTAATAAAATAATGGTCCTAAAATGTCTCTGAAAATACAACTGCGTTGTCATTGTTTTAAAGTCAAGGTCAAATCCACACTGTAACCCTTGAAGAAAATCTCACACAAAAACAATATATATGTGTTACCAATAAATAGAAAACACAAAACAATTGTCCATAGTGACATAAGAACAGTACGACACCCATGCACCAGCCATGATTTAGGCTTCTATTCTTAAGTTTAACTTGGTGGGTGTTTTGCCTTGTTTCTTTGAGGTTATCAGTATATGAAAGCATGACTGCCAGGTCTGCCTCTCAAGAACTCATAAAAAACAAGCTTAACTTCCTACATTAACTACTTTATTCATCAGGATAAATGATAAACACTGAGGAGAAATGATAGATACTGAGGGGAAAAATTTAAACCAAATTTATTAATTTACTAAACCGCTTTTAAGCTTGGTTGATAAAAATCAGAGTTCGGCTTTTAGGCAAATCTCTTCCTGATATTGCTTTTAATGTGGGCAGTAGGTCTTACTCTTTCATGAGCTCAACGAGTATTTAATGAGGGTCTACTCCTGGATACAGCAGTGAGTGAACAGTCACAGTACCTGCCATCCCCAAGTTTATAATCTGTAAGTGTATAGACACGTGGTCTTTTACAGCCTAAGATCATTCAACTTTGCTCTTTCCTGGAAGAGAGCACATTGTTAGGCTGATAAGCTAAGAGATGAGGAATTTAATGTTCCTGCATTGCATTACTGTTTTAAATGACAAGTTTAAAATTGTGTACATAAACCCCAGTGCAATTTAATCATCAACTGATTAATATGATACTTTTCAACGGCATTGGGGGTGCCCAATCTTGAGCATCAGTTGTCACTTTAAGATCTTTGGCCTCTCTGAGCGCTGTTGCGTATCGTTGATTCAGGAGATAAGTGGCAAATCCAACATGTCTATAATAATTCCCTGAACAAGATTACAGGGCTCCTGCTTTTGGAGTCTTTATTTATTTATTCACTCTTCCAGAAAACATTTATCAAGCTTTTACTTTTTTTTTCTTTTTTTTTTTTAAGACGGAGTCTTGCTCTGTTGCCCAGGCTGGAGTGCAGTGGTGCAATCTCGGCTCACTGCAACCTCTGCCTCCCGGGTTGAGTGATTTTAACGCTTCAGCCTCCCAAGTAGCTGGGATTGCAGGCAAGCACCACTATGCCTGGCTCATTTTTGTATTTTTAAGTAGAGATGGGGTCTCGCCATGTTGGCCAGGCTGGTCTCAAACTCCTGACCTCAAATGATCCACCCACCTTGGCCTCCCAAAGTGCTGGGATTATAGGCATGAGCCATCGCACCCAGCGCAAGCTTTTACTTTTTACCACGCAATGTGCAAGTGCTGATGACTTAAAGAAGAATAAGACAGTTCTTTTCTTAAAGGATATTAGTAATAACTACAATACAGTGTAATAAATGTAATGATAAAGAGATGCACACCATTTATGGGGACAAAAAACATAGGTCTCTCGTGTTTGGTGAGTAGGAAAATGAAACACTTTCTGGAGGAAGTGACACATGAGCCAAGTCTTAAAGGATGCACAGGAATTAGTTGTCAAGGTTGGAGTGAATGAATGAAAGAGAACAGTAAGGGCATTCCAGGCAGAGGGGTCAGCACCAGCAAAGACCTGGAGGTAAGAAGTCACATGTGCAGCAGGACTGGGGAGCATAAAGAATGCAGTATTCCTAGATAAGAATTATGGAACATAAAGGAGAGGTAGGCAGAGGCCAGTTTATTGAGGGTCTTGTATAACATATGAAAGAGTTTTTATTGCTGCGTTCTTCTGGTAATGGTAAGTCATTTCCATGTTTAATGCACAAACAGACTTAGGTCCTATGTGCCGGACAGATCAGTCTGGCAGTAGTGTGGAAAATGGACGTGAAGTGGGCAGGCAGGCAGAGAGCTATGTGCAAAGCACAGGCCTCAACTAGTTGAATATTTTTTAAGTTTAATATTTCCAATGAAGTAGAGCAATATAGTTAGCATTACTTATATCATTGTCTGCCCCCCGACCCGTAAAAAGTGGATCAAAGTTTTATACCCTTGATGGCAACAGAACTTCATAACACAATTTTCAAAAATTAGTTTGGTTTCTACTTAGAGACTTAGAGTCTGGACTACCTATAAGCCAAATTTGTTTTGCTAAACATTTGTTTAGGAATATTAATTATTGCTCTCAAAATGCTATTGGCAATCATCTTGCCTTGGCTTAGTCCATGTGATGTTGTAGTTGGTTAATTAGAACTTCCCTGAGAGGCCAATGTCCTGGGAAGACAGGGGTTGAGCCTTCCAGAGTAATGACACCCTCCTGTGACCTCTGACTTTCAGACTCTGTCTTAAGATCTGGCCTCCAATGGCGTCACTCCTGTTACTCTGCCTTGACCTAATCTTGTAAGCAATTCTGCTGTGCCCAGAAAGGAAATGCCCACCAAGAACTGTGGTCATTCACAACGCTGTGTACTCTGGTCACATTACATTAGTGTCCAACTCTGGGGAAAGAAGAATTCTAATTTTTCTCTACCCTCACAGATGCCTCATTATATTCTCCACTATATTATGTATTTCTTCAAGGCTAGTTATCACAGCTTAACAATATTTCCAAAAATAGGTTTGAGGAAATAATAGTAAAACACAGCAATCGACAGAGAGAGAGAAAGAGAGAGAACTGGCAAGTACTGTACTAAATCTCTTGTACAATAGCTAAAGAGACTCTGATCAGGCAGTATAGGGTATTGGCTGGAAGCACAAACTCCAGAGCCAGATTGCAGGATGTGAATCCCATTTACTAGCTCTGTGATTTGGGGCAGGTTAACTCGCTGTGCCTCTTTCTTCATTTGGGCTGTTGTGAGGATTTAGTGAATTCATATATATAAGCCACACCTTAAATGACCCAGCAGGCAGTACATGCTACATGTGTGAACCATCATCATTGTCATCATCGTCATCATTACCCAGTGTAAAAAGCCTCTTTACCAGTGAAATGGGACACCTGACAATGCATTTGTCTCTCCACAGCTGGATGCTTTCCCTTTTAGATGAATTCACATAGCAATTACATTTTTAATACATATTCACTGTATAACAATGCAAAGAATGTTCCTCCTAGGAAGTGTTCAGGATTTTGAAATGTGCATTTCTGAAGCACACATTTGTTTTCTGAGTAGAATCCATTCATCTTCTGGTTGAACAGAAGAAATTACAAATTCACTGACATGCACCGTTTAATAGGGGATGGCATTTTAGATGTGGCTGTAGTTCATCTTGACAGGGCTAATGTAAGGCATTGGAAGCCTGCATGAATTAATTGAAAATCCCATTACAAACTCGGTGACAAATAACTCTATTCACCATTATGGCCTGTTTTTCTCCCTACCTCAATTAGCTCTGTTTGGCCCACTCTGTCCAAATCCATGCCAGCCAAACCCATGCACCAAGATACAGATTTAGCACTCTTAGAAACCATTCTGAACTGCTCCTTGAAGAGATCTGTAAAATTCCAAACGACCCACAATATGGTTTTTTGTGATATGCTGATGTGGGAACTGAAGGAATTTATTTCTTTACAGATCACTTCCACACACCAGTGGCCTAATGGACTTATTAACTTTTCCACAAAACAAATCTATTACATGTTCCTAAAATCATCAAGGATTCTAAATAGACCAGTGGCAAGGAGAAAGCTTACTATGATAACAGTGATATACATTATGGTTAGCCTAGGGTTACGTTTCCGTGATGCAACTGAAAATTCATTAATTCATCCCAACTTGCTAAGTCTTGACTGCTAAAATTGTTTCAATGATCAGTAACCACAAAGAATCATAAAGCTTATGACAATCTAACCCATGAACAAACATTTGTGCATCTGGCTGTGTTTTTCTATGGTATTCTTTTTCAATTAAATTCTACGAGGCTAGAAAGCCAGTTTGGGTCAAGTTTCTAAAAAGAAGGCTTCCCACATTAAATAAAATGAATTCTACTCTGATTTTAAATCAAGCAAAGTTCAGTGATCTTTGAAAGACTTATTCCCACACAGACTGCAGATGATTAAGGATAAACGGTTAAACGACTTGGAAAAGCAATAAAAGAACACATTTTCCTTTTGCAACATCTGAAAGATAAAGCCAAAACAATTGGTTTGATAGCCTAGGACTACTCTGTGGATAAAATATGTCTGGAGCCCATGGAGGCACTGCCCTCTCATTCATCTCCTTCGAAAGGTCTGAGAGTCATGTCATCACTGGGCCCTCTGCCCTCCAAGCCTTCTGCAGGCTTTCCAAACTGCTGCTTTTCTTCTGTATCCTCTCATCAGGCCAAGGCCCCCAAGGATCCACAGAGCTTACATTTCACTTGGAGACTTTCACTTGGCTACACATGAAAGGGACGCTTAAAAGGAGAGAAAGCCAAAGAGAAACCGACTCTGCAGTCTAACCTTGGGTTTGCGGCTATCATTCACACTGCCAGCTTTATCAAAAAGCTTGGCAATTTAGACAGGCAAACTGTTACAGTAATTCTGCATCTAAACACATTTTGATAAACATCTACTATATTGTTCATTTAAAAAAATAAGTATGATAGTGGGCCAGCTTTACATTTCAAATAATTTTTGTTTCCAAATCATACATACAGGTTGTCTTTTAAGATATTAAAATCCTCATGTGATCTGCCTATAAATATTTTTGATTAAATGCTTTAGACTTCCATTTCCATACCATCAGCTGTATTCCAATACATCTGGCAAAATGCTACTTGATGAACTAGCTGAGATTCTAACAGGTAAATAAAACATTCACTGCCAATTTATTTTATAGACTCTAAATGCCAATGCCTAGATGTACGTGCAAGACAGCCTCTCTAAATTCAAATTCCTTCATGCATTTCTTACTGCTCCATAAAGTAAAAAAGATTCAATGACCTCCTAAAAAGAAAATCTAGAAGACACTCTTGTAGTGGCAACAGCTATAAAATGTGTATAGTTTAATAACTCAGTTATATCTAAATTGGCATCAATGCTGGCTGATTTTAACTTGACTTTCAGAAACTTTCCAGAAAGAACTGAGGCACAAAGAAATCATAGTAATAGAAAGTACCACACAGAGTAAGAAGTAGAAAAATGGGTGGAAGAAACAATTTTTTAAAAATGTCTTTTGGGCCAGGCACGGTAGCTCACACCTGTAATCCCAGCACTTTGGGAGGCTGAGACAGGCGGATCACTTGAGTCTAGGGAGTTCAAGACCAGCCTGGATGACATGGCAAAACTCAACTCTATAAAAAGTACAAAAATTAGCACGGTGGTGGTGCACCTACAGTCCCAACTACTTGGGAGGCTGAGGCAGTAGGCAGAGGTTGCAGTGAGCCAAGATGGCGCCACTGCACTCCAGCCTGGGCAACAGAGTGAGACTCCGTCTCAGAAAAAAAAGTAAAAAAAAATAGAATGTCTTTTGTATAACAAAAAACATGTTGGCTTTTCCCTACAAAGTAAAATATCTGTCAAGATATAATAACAGCATTTCATGAAAATATTGATTCTTTAACAGTTAATAACTCCTAAGTATTGTTCTCAAGATATCTACATCAGATAATCACTCAAATATGATTTGGCCATCACTACTAATGTTTCAACTTCAATGACAGCCAAGACGAATATTAAAAGTTTTATTTTTCCAAAGTGACATCAGAAGGGACTGAGAATCCCATAATTCCACAATAGTCCATCTTTCATTTGTTCTTTCCTTTAACATTTATTTCTGGAAAGCACTGTGCTGGGGAATTTTTATCTGACAATCATTTTCTTAATCTTCTACCTCCCACCTACCCCAAATTCACTACATAAAATTTTCTAATCATACTAACTTTAATCAAATCTACCAGCACTTTAAGGATGGCAGCTGCAAATAAACAGAAATTAAGACAAAACGTGTTTCTTCATTCACGTCTTCTTTTTGCCCTTATTCTACTATTCCAGTGTCCCCTTTTCTTGCATGCTCATTTTCTCCAGCTTTCTCCAGAAGTAGACTCTGCAGCCAGCCAGCCTCCCTCCTTATTCCAGACCTGGTTCAAGTTCCATACCAGCTCAAGAATGTGGGCTGACCAAGGCCAGCCTTTGGGCTTTTTTAGCGCTTGGTGGCTCCTCAGCACACACTCTGTGCTGTCTGCTGCCCTGCTCACGCTCATCTGTGGGCTCCACACCCTCCATCTTCTCCTTACCCAGCTCCTGCAATCCAATCCACCATCGCTAATGGAGTGTCTAACCCAGCTCTTGACCAAACAGCAATCAGTCAATTATAGTCTCCAGCAGCCTTGCTGTTTTGCGGGGGGCATTAATGGTTTCAGGGGCAAGGTAGAGGGAGAGAAAAAAAAAAAACTAGAGATAAAGGAAAGTAGATAAAGTAGCTTTCTTACCAATTTCCCTGGGCTGTACTCTCATCATTAATCATTTGCATAATGAATTTAGCTGAAGTCAAGAGTATATTCAAACACCCAGAAAAAAAAAATTGAACAACAGTTTTCCAAATTTCAAAACGAAAAAATGCTATTAGACTCTTCATTAAATGTTTTTTTCTAGAAACTAAAATACAGAAAACAAACTGAAATACATTTGTCCCACCTCCTGGATTTTCCTCTCCTACAAGTACAGGAGAACCTGAGGGGGCACTCAGGGGCATGTTTAAAAGGCAATGTTGCAGGAAAAGTGGGCTAAGGGGCATTGCTTAGTAAATACCTATATTTAGGAGGCAGAAAAAAGAGAGATATAGGAAACTAGAGAGGTTGGACGAAAACCAGCAAACTATAACCACAGTAACAAGGATAATTCCTGAAACGCGGTTTTGTCCACATCACCTATGTCTTTACAATCTGGAGACAGTTCCCAATTACCTCTTAAATCACATTAATGGTCTAAATCATGAGTTTTATGGCCCTCCATTTGGATTGTCTGTTCCACCTCATATTTTCCACCCTCAGCAAGCAAACCAGTCTGCTGTCATCACCTCCAACTTCATACATGCCATCTCTCCTCCACCAAAATTCATCGAGAACAGTCCATTTCTCCCTCCACCTCCCCACTTTGTATATGTATCATGTGCCTGATAATTATGCAGCATTTCTTTCACTTGGATTTTTATGTCTGTCTAGGATGACTGCTTTTGTTGTTTGGAATCAGGTGTAAATAAGGCCAAGATCAATGATCTGATTCCTGTGTGGGTCAATAGGACAGTCTCTATTTCCCGGATGTGACAGCCACTACTTGTCCATCAGGACCCAGCCCAGGCATTGCCTCCTTGGGGAAGCTTCTCCCAACCTTCCTCTACCCAAGTCTAGAGAAGGTGCTGCTCTTTTTATGTACACCTAGAGTGCCTTATGAATACTGTTATCATGGCCCTTATCTTACTCAGTTTATAACCTATTTCTTCCTGCTAGACTGTAACCTCCTGGAGACCTGGGACTATGTGTTATGCATCTTTGTATCATGAGTACCTACCTCAGTGTCTGTGAAAAACTTCTTGCTGAATAAATTAATGAAAGAACAAAAGTTATCTCTAGTGGACTGAGTGGTAAGGTGTGGATAGGTTAAGTGGAAAAAGAACACATCTAAAGGAAAAGCAACTAAAAAGATGATTCTACTGACAGGCTCAACAGTTTTACACAAATTGCAAAATATATACAAACACGTATTTATGTGTCTCTGGGAACTCCTCATGAATGGTAGATTGCTAATCCATCTTTTTGAAACTGTCCTCCCAAGTACACAGCAGGTGGTGGGCACTTGATTCTGAGACATGGGAGGTACAGAAATACTGAAGGAGACATTTTTATTACCATTTCCTAGGCTGCTGGGAAACCTGGGGCATGCTAAGGTGCTACAGAAAAACCTGGGGAAACATGAGCAGGCACTGCAAATTGGTATCAACTTCACTGTGTTCTAGACACTAGAACTAAAACATAGTCCGTTCTGGAAATGGGCAGTTGAGTGTCTTATACTAAGCAAATGGCTGGCATTTGAAAAATGTGAAACAAATTATGCAGCAAACTACAGCAAATAAATATTTTCCTTATAAACTCATTTGGTGGTTAGGAGGAAACAGTCATGCAGTTGATATGGCATTTCTCTTGGATGGCCTTAGTACCCAACTCACAGATAAATCATTAAAGAAAACAAATTTTATGAATTTCTCCAAGTGAAGATAGCTATTGAGAATGCAGTCACTCAAGTAAAATGCAAGAAGTTTGTGTCACTCATTGCCCTGAATATTAGTTTTCTGTTTCATCACATGTTTAATAATTACAATAGTATTTTGCAGAGAGCAGGAATATTTACTGGGAAGATTGTCTGCAGTAACTTGAGTTACCATCTTGAAGACTCATCACAGGATGGGGACTATTTCCTGGGAAAAGGTCAAGTTTCTACCTATTTGAAAAACAGATTCCTGGCAAAGAATCTGCCCTTCTCTTGCCACTGCCCTGCCCTAGGCCTCCAACCTGACCCTGGGGTGTAGAGCTAAATAGGGAGGAATGATCATGTACCAGGAATTCTGCTTGCATCTTATCTAATCCTACAGAAATCCAGGAAAGTAGGGAGATTCCGAAACACAAAGGGAGAGGGGTGTGTTGAGAACATGTTTTAGTATTAAAGAGGTTGGGTAACAGCCACATGCAGTGGCTCATGCCTGCAAACCCAGCACTTTGGGAGGCTAAGGCAGGCAGATCAATTGAAGCCAGGGGTTCACAACTAGTCTGGGTGATCTGGTGAAACCCCATCTCTTAAAAAACTAAAAAAACAAAAAACTAGCAAGGTATGGTGGCACGTGCCTGTAGTCCAATATTGTGCCACTGCACTCCAGCCTAGGTGACAGAGCAAGACTCTGTCTCAGAGAAAAAAAGGAGGGGGGGGTGGGGGAGTCAGGTAAGGCCTCAGTGAAATTCAATTGCCTATTTTTAGTTTTGTCCAGTGTTTACATTAATACCTTGGAGAGAGGATGCTCATATAATTTAAACATAAGGTTAAATGTAAAAGATAGTTCATAGTTTCAGAATTAAAGCAATATTGAAATAGACCTACACACATATAAACAACTAGACAAAAGCGTCAAGGCAATTCAACTGAGAAAAATAAAGTCTTTTCAAAAGATGATTTCAGAACAATTAGAAGCCCATGGGGAATAGATGGGGATGAATCTTGAGCCCCTACCTCACACTATATACAAAAATTAATTTAAGATGAATCCCAGACTCAAATGTAAAAGCTAAAACTGTAAGTTTTATAGGGGAAACAAGAAATTACCTTAGTGATGTGTAGGGAGGGAAAAAAAGCCTAAATTAACCATAAGCTGACAAATTTGACTGTATCGAAATTGAAAAATTAGGTTCAACAACAAAAGACATGAAGAAAATAAAAATGTAAACCACAGATTGGGAAATATATATATATATAATAAAGGACTCAAATCCAGAATTAAAATGACTCCTACTAACCAACAATTTGATTTAAAAACAGGCAAAAGTTCTTTCCCATCTTGCCAGATGGCGGTGAAAAAATTGAGAAGCTGGATACTAAAGAGAAGGAACCCGAAGCCACGAAGGCTGATGCTGGTGGTAAGGTGAAAACGGGTAACTTCAAGGCTAAAAGCCCCAAGAAGGGGAAGCTCCACTGTGGCCAAAATCCTATCCTTATTAGAGGAATTGGCAGATATTCCTCATCTGCTATATATTCCAGAAGTGCCATGTACAAGAGAAAGTACTCAGCCAATAAATCCAAGGTTGAAAAGAAAAAGAAGGAGAAAGTTCTTGCAACTGTTACAAAACCAGTTGGTGGTGAGAAGAATGGTGGTAACCTAGGTGGTTAAACTTCACAAAATGCCTAGATATTATCCTACTGAAGATGTGTCTCAAAAGCTGCTGAGCCACAGCCAAAACCTTCAGTCAGCATGTGACAAACTGCGAGCCAGCATCACCCCAGGGACCATTCTGATCATCCTCTCTAGGTGTCACAGAGGCAAGAGAATGGTTTTCCCGAAGCAGCTGGCTACCGGCTCGTTACTTGTGACTGGACCTCTGGTCCTCAATTGAGTTCCTCTAGAAGAACACACCAGAAATTTGTCATTGCCACCTCAACCAAAATTGGTATCAGCAATGTAAAAATCTCAAAACATCTTACTGTTGCTTACTTCAAGAAGAGGCAGCTGCAGAAGCCCAGATATCAAGAAGGTGATATCTTCGACACAGAAAAAGAGAAATGACCAGTGCAAGGGTGATCAGAAAGCTGTGGACTCAAATTTTAACAAAAATCAAAGCCATTCCTCAGCTCCAGGGCTACCTATAATCTGTGTTTGCCCTGACAAATAAAATTTAACCTCACAAAGTGGTGCTCTAAATTTCTTAAGAACCTAATTAAGTAACTGATAACATTAAAAAATAAAAACAAGCAAAAGATGTGAATACACATCTTGAAAAGAAGATGTTTGTATAGCCATGGAAGGGCACTCAACACCATCAGGCAACTGCAAAATAAAACCAAAATGATATATTATAATGCGTTCATTAGAATGATTAAAATTTAAAGACTGACAACAGAAAATTTTCTAAAAAATGTGGAGCAACTAGAATTTACATAGATTGCTAGTGGGGGTCTAATACTGATTGAAAAATTCTTATAAAGTTATATGTACATTTACTCTTCAATCTACCTCTCTTAGGTATTAACCCAAGATAAACGAAAACATACATCCACACCCAGATTTGTACAAAAATGCACATCACAGCACTATTTATAATACCAAACACTGAAAACAATCCAGATGTCCATCAACATGGGAATAAATGGAATCCTGTTTAACTATTTCAAAAAATGAATTACTGACACATGTGAGTAAAAAAAAATACTATATGATTACATTTATAAAATATTCAAAAATAGGTGAAACGAATCTCTTGTGGTAAAAATCACAGTAGTTGCCCATAGGAGGTGGGCAAATGAGTGAAAGAGGGTGTGAGGGAAATTTCTGAGACTATAAATATATTCTGTATCTTGACGGAGGTGTTAGTTATCCTGGTGTAGAAAGGTATCAAAACCTACTAGATCGTACACTTAAGAACTGTAATTCACACATACAAATTTTACCTCAATACCAAAGGATATTAAGGTAACACTGGAAGGCCAAGGTGGTAGGATATCTTGAGGCTGGGAGTTCAAGATCAGCCTAGACAAAATAGTGAGTCCCTGTCTCTAAATAAAATTAAAAATAAATTAGCTGGGCATGGTGGGACAGGCCTATAGTCCCAGCTACTCAGGAGGCTAAGGTAGAAGGATCACTTGAGCCCAGGAACTCCAGGTTGCAATGAGCTATGATTGTGTCACTGCAGTCCAGCCTGGGCAACAGAGTGAGACCTCACGTCTAAAAACAAAAACAAAAGCAAAAGTATCACAATGAGTAACAAGCCACACTGGCTTTCAAGAGAATGGCAAAATGAGAAAAACAAGAAATCTGAAATTCAGAGGTATGGAGATTAATGCACATAAAGATGTCTACTTTTCCAAAAGGAAATTACAGAACAGAAATGATTGTACATAATGTACTGTCACTCCTAGAATCTGACCTTATTAGCACCAGTCAGTCTCTCACTAGATGTCCAGGATACATTCTGAATCCCATAAACGAAAGGAACAGAGAAGTTTGGCATATTCAGTAGAGAGAGATAAAGATGATAAAAGTGTTGGAAAATATTGACAGAAAAGCTGTAGAAACTGAGATGTATTAGTACAGCAGTATTATTCTAGAATAAGTCTTCAAATACCATGAAAAGGTCTTACACAAAGAGAGTAAGTCTGATTGGAACTCGCTGAATAAAAAAATACAGGCTTAAACTCATGCATGCATTATTTAAGTTGGATAAAGGAATTTCCTGACAGAGAGGGTTGTTAAATATTGCAGTGGATTATGATATCTTTCACTGGAGACTTTGAAAAAATGAACAGTCTCACGTTTGGTTCTGCCCAAAGGCAAAGGGACAGACTATGACTGATGATCTCTAGTAATCTATGATTTCTTTGGCAATCAAATCATCTGAGAGAAAAAGTTTATTCTTGATGATTTTGTCCTTTGTTTCTTAGGGGTGGAATCTCAATAATAATGATAGTGATGAGGTATGAGAGAGTGAGCAGGGAGGAGACATTTGGAAAGCAAATGAAATGAGAATATGAATTCGCCTACAGAAATCAAATCAAGCCAGCTTCAATACTCCAAAGTCTGTCATGACCTTCTACAATGTCATTAGGAAAAGCAGAAACAAGCTCAGCTGTGGTCAAACCAAGCTGCCTTTTATCTTCTTATTTTTGCTGTCGAGAGTAATACATAATATGTGCGTATTACTGTTACTGTTCTTCAAAGGAGCATTCTTCTAGCCAATTAAATGTGAAGTTTATATAGCAAGGATTAAACAATTACTTCAGGAAAATATCTTCTTACTTTGAAATAAACTTATTACAAGGATATAGAACCAATCCTGTGAACCCTATAGGGTAGGCTCAAAGTCTTTAAAACATAATTAAGTCTTTTCATTAAAAAAATAACAAGAGACCGGGTGCAGCAGCTCACACCTGTAATCCCAGCACTTTGGGAGGCTGAGGCAGGCGGATCATATGAGGTCAGGAGTTCAAGACCAGCCTGGCCAACATGGCAAAACCCTGTCTCTACTAAAAATTAAAAAGTTAGCCAGGTGTGGTGGTGCATACCTGTAGTCCCAGCTACTTGGGAGGCTGAGGCAGGACAATCACTTGAACCCGGGAGGTGGAGGTTGCAGTGAGCTGAGACTGCACCACTGCACTCCAGCCTGGGCAACACAGCAAGACACTGTTTCAAAAAATTAACAAAAAATAAAAAATAAAAACTCAGACATCCATGGAAAACTGGTTTTGTTTAAAGGTGAGAGAAGGAAGGAAGATCTTTGGACCACATAAAAATTTTTTATTTAATCAAAATTTACTGTTATTTTTCACTTTTTCTTTTGAGACAGGGTCTTACTCTGTCAACCAGGCTGGAACGCCGTGGTGTGATCAGGGCTCACTGAAGCCTCGACCTCCTGGGCTCAAGCAATCCTCCTGTCTTAGCCTCCTGAATAGCTCGGTCCATTGGAAATGAGGCTTTAAAAATACTTTGTAAATATTCTGTGGTACTAAAATGAGTGTTACTAGAAGATCCTAATTGCCTTTATGCTCTAATTTCTCCATTATTCGACTGTGCAAGAAATGCTACTGGAAAAAGTAATATCCATTTGCAATGAACAATTTTATCAATAGATAGATTAATGGGCAGTTTTATTGAGGCTTCCTTAAAAAAAAAAAAGTCTTCCAATTCAAATATACTGATCACCAAAAATAAGAAATGAGAGCAACTTAAAGGGAAATGGTTTACTAAGCCAGTTGCAGCAAGCCCAGACCCAAATGTTATTTTGTTCTAAATAAATACATAGTAGAATATGAATTACAGGTGTTTTCAACCAAAATGAACCATTTATATTAAAATGACACATTTTTTTCTGTTTCTAGGTGATTAAATAAATAGCAAAGAAAATCAAGCAAGAGCCCATGCGTGCACCTGAGACTACTTTTGTTAAGCATTTCGTGTATACTGCATAAGAAGGTAACAGATCATGCTAGCTGTATTCCTACTAACGAAAAATTTAAGATGAGAAAATTAATAATCGGAATACTTTTGGTCATGGCAACAGACTAAATTACTATTTTTAAACATCTTGCCAATATATTAAAACATATGCTTTTTGAAAATTGTTTAACTAAATTTTTTTTAGGCAAAGCAACTAATTTTACATGTTCACCAGGCTGTGAGCTATGTGAGGGCAGGGCTGGAGCTCATTCATCTTCATATCCTGGGGGCGCAACACACAGCAAAGAATCAGCTCATTAGATGACTACTTTTCTGCTGCTTCTTCCTTCATTCCATCCTATATAGATCTGCCAGATTCATCTTCCTGAAATACAACTTTTATCATCAGATCACCTGTCTGATCTAATCTGTCTGATCTGTCTGAAATACAACTTTTACCATCAGAGCATGTGTCTCATCTGGAAAAGAAGAGCTGAAAAATGACACAAGGGTTCAGAGATACAGAAAACAGCTCTAAAAAGATCTAATATTTATCTAAAGTGAGTGTTACAAAGAAGAAAGTGACAATAAGGAGGAGAACTGTAAAAGAAATACAGTAATTGAAGGAAATTTTCCTGAACTAAAAACACTTGTCTTTAAACTTAATTTTAGGCTAAAGCTACTTCCTTATATTTAAGTTTGACCTAAAGGTTTCTCCACACATAGTGAAGTATAACCTAACCAGATTTGTAAACAAACTGTAACCTACTCTTGCAGGAATCAGAGTCCTGGCCAATCGCAGGCAGCCAATTGTTCAAACTGGGTTCAAATGAGGCAAACACCACGGTGTAACCAATCAGGTTGTTTCTGTACCTCACTTCTGTTTTCTGTGAATCAGAGGATTTCTGTCCATGAATCCTCTCTGACCACACAGCAGCACCAGAGTTGCTCTGAACCTATTATGGTTGGGGGAACTGAATTGTTCTTTGCTCAATTAAATTATGTTGAGTTTAATTTGTTTCTCTTTTCACACACCCAAGATCTCAGAACAGTCTCATTAAGTGCTAAGCAGATTAATGAGGGGGAAACAGATCATATTCAGGCACATCTCATTACAACTCAAAACTCCAAAGACAAGCGAAAAATTCTAAAAGATTTGGGTCAGAGGAGTTTACCTGGTACTGGAATGTAAGTAGAATATGACTTAATGATAGTAATATAGGAGAAAAGTAGACAGCAGAAAAAAGGCTTTACATTTCTAAGGGAGCATGATTTAGAAGAACTTGGCCAGCTAAACTGTTAAATATGTGTCTGAACAAAATACTGATTATTTTTGAACACCCCAAATCTCAGAAACTTTATTACCTGTGCCTTTCAAGTGAAAACTATAACAATTATGCAAGGAAGTATCTCCCAGCCTACAATATTCCCCTCACAAAAAACCACAGAAGACTCCTAGAGAAATGAAATGTGATACAAGAAATGTGGATGGCTCAATATGATCTAGAAGAGATGAAGAAAATGAAATTTTAAAAAGATCCACTGGATCTAGAGGTGGGGCAGGGTCTGGTGAAAAGGTTACATCTGCTTCTTCTCCATCCGCACTGCAGTGAATCATGTTTATATAATCATAATACTGCAAATGCTATTTTTATGGGACTTGGGGAATTAATTACAGCTACAGAATAGAATGTTATAAACTCTGACAATATCAAAATAACAATACACTGAACTAAAACCAAGAGTTAGGCTTAAAGGAAGGTGGGAGGTAGAAGTACTCTAAATTTTCCACTCTGAAATTGATACTGTATGAGCCTAAGAAAGCAAGAGCTGAAAACATATTATTGAAGGCTTGGGTCACCCCACCAGGTAAAAAGCCACGACCAGCTCAGTTGCTTGCTGAAGGCAAAGGGAATACAGAATGAGTAGTAGAAGAAGGCAGTTATCAATACCGGCTAAAACCATGTGTCCAGTTACAGAAAGGAGGACTGTACTACCATGAGTAATTCCTCCTTATTTTAAGAATATGCCTGTACATGGATATACCTGTACTCAGAAAATATCTTCGTTTTACTTCCTTTCTTCTTCCTTTATCATGTAACATGAGATTTATTGACTTCATATCAGCATTTAAATGTCATTAACTTTATATAATAGCATTTAGGTTAAGGATTAGGGCATTTTCAGTTGTACAAAATATAGTTGTATTATGTTAGGTGTAATTATGACCTTATTGTTTTTGTTTGGAGATTAAGTATGATTTAAGGAGATGTGTATGGGGCTAAGTTGACAAGGGGTGAACTATTATGGTTCACATTAGGTGTCAACTTGATTAGATTGAGGGATGCCTAGATGGTTGCTAAGGTATTGTTGGCTGGCAGGGGTGAGGGTGTTGCCAGAGGAGACTGACATTTGACTGACATTTGGGCTGGGAGAGAAAGACCCACCAATTGGCTGCCAGCGTGGCTAGAACAAAGCAAGCGAAGAAGGTGGGATGTAATGGTAACCAGTAGAACTAAAGAATAGAAAACAGTAATAGCACTTACCCCTGGAAAGCAGGACTAGGGTAGGAGAGAAGAGAGAGGGACACTCTTGCTCTCTATTTTAGAATCTTCTGTGAGGTTATGTATTTTCTATCATGAACAGGTATTACTCTAAAACTAAAATGTGTAAGAAAAAGTGTGTGAAATTCTAATACACTTGCTATAGAGTATCTTGTTTACTAAATAATTAAGATATACAAAGAGGAGTAATAATAAAAAAGATAATCCACTGTATCCACAAACTGACTTGAGAAATAAAGCATTATAAATGCAATTGAAGCCTTCTGTATTTTTCTTCGCCAACCACATAGTAGATCAACTTTTAAAAGAAAAGAAGCAAATCTAGATGGACCCTTACTATTGTCCCTGCTCATCCACCTAGTCCCACTCCTACTTGCTCCTGACCATTCCTGATTAAGATATTCAGTTGCACCAAATAATTGACTCAGGCACCTTAACAAAATATTAATACGACATTAGTAAAACTCCCACCGTGCCCCCTTGTTATTCAGACTGTATGTCTTATAATAAATACAAGCTTGCTGTGCTAAGTTTTTTCTGGGATTAAAAAAAAAAAAAGTAGCAAAAGAACACAGTAAGTCCAGTGATTGAGGAAATGAAAAACAAGATATAAATTGTCACTACAATCATGCTCTCTGCTTCTGCAAGACCTTGTGATTCAATTAGTATGATTTCACCTTAAGTGTTTGTGTCTGAGGAGCTGGTGATCCTGAGGCGCTGTAGATCCTGGGGTCTGGAGGGTTACACATGTTAGCTCTGGAGAAAACAATAAAAGCCTAAATACCTTCCCTTAATTTGAGAGGGGTTAGCTTATTGAGCTTGTGAAATATGTGGAAACCACTATCTAACCATTTACAAGCTACCGTTTTTTTTAATAAGCTACTTTTAAAGAGGAGGGGTAGCAAGTTGGCCATGTCTTAGAACCTTGGTTATGAAAACTTCATTAATCAGAGACAAGATTTTTAAATGTTTAAAAGAATATGGCTATTACCCTCTTTCTCACCAAGTCTTTTAGAAAAATAAGATCACCCTACCCACACACCACCACTACCAAATACCTGACTTTAAGGATACGGCTAATGCTAGTTCTTCAATTGTAATTTCCTGAGTTATATATATATATGGTGACTGAATTCATACCTGAAGCAGCCCCATCCTGATAACACAATAAAAACCAATGCTTTTCTTGAGACAGGGTCTCACTCTGTCACCCAGGCTAGAGTGCAGTGGCGCAATCATGGCTCACTGCAGCCCCGACCTCCGGGCTGAAGTGATCCTCTCTCTTCAGCCCCTCGAAAGCTGTGACTACAGGCACGTACCAGCACACCTGGCTAATTTTTGTATGTTTTGTAGGGGTAGGGTCTCTCTATGTTGCCTAGGCTGCTCTCAAATTCTTAAGACTCAAGCAATCCTCCCGCCTCAGTCTCCCAAAGTGCAGGGATTATTGGCGTGAGCCATCGTGCCAGGCCAAAACTGGTGCTTTTCAAGCTTTAATGAGGGCACGAATCACCTGGAGTTCCTGTTAAATGCATACATAGTCTGATTCAGTACCTCTGGGTGGGGCAAGAGAGACTGCATTTCTAACAGTCTCAGGTGATACTGATGCTGCCCAGGGAGCCACACTTTGAGTAAAAGGGGAATCCAGTATCAATCTCCTTCCCAATCTCCTTTGGGTGTTTTTCTTTCTCAATTGCTCCATCTTCTGACATTTGCTCTTTTCTAACTAAATTTACTCCCAAGATGATCTCATCTATTTCCTTCTTTTAAAACCATTTACACAAGCCATTCTCAACCCTGACTGCATATTAGGATCAACTAGGGAGTCATTTTTTCTTCTTCTTTTAAAGTTTTCTAAAGCCCCACCCCAAACCAATTAAATAAAAATCTCTGGGGCTGGGTCAGAAGCATATGGATTTTTAAAAGCTCCTTAGTGACTCTCATATAAAGCGCTAAGAACTGTGGATCTACACAACGATGTCTCCCAGATCTAACCTCAGCTATAACCTCTCCCCTGCGCACCAAGGGCCTACTTCACATCTCCTGTTGAATATCTAATAGGCATCCACAAATCAACCTGTCCAAAACAGACCTCTTGGTTTCCACCTACCCCCATCAAAACCTGATCCTCTACCAGTTTTCCCCAATGTCGGTAAATAGCCCACTGTTCACCTCGTTGCTTGGGCCAAAAGACTGGGCTTCACCATGATGCCTCCGTTCCCATTCTTTCACATTGCACATCCACTTAATGCATCAGCAAGTCTGCCAGCTTTGACTTCAGAACAAGCCCCAGTCAGTCCACTTCTGACAATTTCTACTGCTACCAGCCCAAGCCAGATCAACACCATCTGTATTGCCACTATTAACACCCTAGCACCTATTATCCACAGTCTTGCCTGTTAACCTCAGAACGGCTTTCCCTCCCACTTGAAATACAAACTCCTTCCTGTGGCTCCCAAGGCTTTCTATCATCTGGTCCCAGCTAACCTCTCTGGCTCCCTCTCCAATTCTTCTCCCATCCCTACCTCCTACTCCTGCTACACTGGCCTTGTTGTTGCTTCTTGACCACTCCAGGCTCTTCCCTGCCTCAGGATCCTTCTCTTACTTTTCCTTCTGCTTAGAATATTCTTTACAGGCTTATTCCTAATCATCATTCAGGTCTCTGCTCTAATGTCATCTCAGAAGGCTTCCCTGATTATCCCACAATAGCCTCAACCCAACCAGCACCCAACACAGCTTCCTCACCCTGAAATTTCTACCCTGCTCGTTTTCTTCATGACATTTATCATGACTAGGCACCGACCCACCCAAAACCACTAGACCATAAGCTCTAAAAAAACTGTCTTGTTCAACAGAGAATCACAGGCCTATATCCATACCTGGGGCAAGTTGTATGCACTTAATGCATTTTGCACTATTTGTATCTTCCCTCTCCCCCCATCCCCCAATTCATAAATTGAAACCCTAACCAGTGCGAGAGTATTTGGAGGTGGGACCTTTGGAAGGTAATTAGGTTTGGTTAGTATGAGAGTGGAACCACAGGGGATGAGGTCATGGGGTGGAGGTCCCATGATGGGATTGCTGCCTTTGTAAGAAAAGACACAAGAGAGATTCCTTTCTCTTCCTCTCTGTCCACATGCACACACCAAGGAAAGGCCATGGAGCACACAGTAAGAAGGTGGCAAGCCAGGATGAGAACCTTCACCAAGAACAGATTCTGCCAGCTCCTTGAGCTTGGACTTTCCAGCGTCCAGAACTGTGAGAAATAAATCTCTGTTGTTTATACTCCCCAGTCAGATATTTTGTCCTAGCAGCCCAAGATCCCTAAGACATTGGTGAAAGGAATAAAAGTCAATGGGGAGCAGCCTGGATGGATCTGTCATGTGCCCCCCAAGCTCTGGGACTGTCCATCCTTTGGAATATGTAGCATTTTCATCAATAATTTGAATGACGGTACATTACGGCATATTTAATTTGCCAGTGACACAAACCTGTAAGTCATGCTAGCTACCTTACATGTTCAATAACAGAAATATGATTTTAGAATATTTTCATGGGTGATCAATTTTAACTGAACAAAACAAATATTAATTTTAACTGAACAAAACCAATATTAATATTTACTAAGATGAACATAAATGTTGAGGGTTTTGTTTGGTTTTTTTTGAGACAGAGTCTCACTCTGTCACCCAGGTTGGAGTGCACTGGCCTAATCTCGGCTCACTGCAACCTCAGTTTCCCACGTTCAAGCGATTCTCCTGCCTCAGCCTCCCAAGTAGCTGAGATTACAGGCATGCACCACCATGCCTGGCTAATTTTTCATATTTTTAGTAGAGACAGGGTTTTACATGTTGGTTAGGCTGGTCTCGAACTCCCTGCCTCAGGCAATCCACCCGCCTCAGCCTCCCAAAGTGCTGGGATACAGGCATGAGCCACTGTACCTGGCCAATTTATATAGTTCCTTGATTAAAACCACTTGTGCTGGGCATGGTAGCTAGGATTAAAGGTGCATGTTACCGTGCCTGGTTAATTTCTGTTGTTGTTGTTGTTGTTGTAAAGACAGGGTTTCGCTATGTTGCCCGGGTTGGTCTTGAACTCCTGGCCTCCAGTGATCCTCCTACCTTGCATTCTTTAGGAGGCTGGGATTTTGGTGCTGGGATTACAGATGTAAGCCACCTCCCCCAGCCTACAACTCTTCAAAGCACTGTTGGTTACTTATATTTGATGGATAATAAGCCATCTTTAAGTACAGCACTTATATGTAATTCAATTATTACAAAGCAAATAAGGGATGGTATGGCATCCTATGTCAACCCTGCACACACAGCTGCCTGGTAAACAGAAGAATACCTGTCATTATGGTTTTGCTTATCTTTCTGCCCTTCAATTTCAAATTTTTCAGAAAACATAGATCATTTTTCTAAAGACTTCCTCAGCTTGTACACCAGAGAATCTTTATAATCACCCACTTGTACCAAAGGGGACATTTTTCATTCTCTAATTAAATAAGAAGACAAATAAGCAAAGGCCAATACTTGCAAGAACAGAAACAAAGAGCTATTATAAAAGTAAGCATTGAAATTATCCCCACACTGATTTTAATGAGCACACAATAAATTTGTAAATGCAATAAAAATATATTAAATACACATGAAAGAACATTCGTAATCAATTCTGTATGTCCACATCACTGAAAGAATTAGTCTAAAAGAACTATGTTAGATGTTAGTTTTATAATTAGGCACATTTCAACTATGTGTTAACTGTCTGATATACTATTTAAAAATAAGCCATTCAAATGTTTTTAAATATCTATAATGCTTTCAAGTTGCTTACATATATGTAAACAAGTTTCCATAAAGTTTAGAGGTTAAAAGATAGAGGAAAGATCTTATATGTAGGTAACAGATATAGTTTCCTGTATATTTGAATGAAAACCTTACATATGTGTATGTATATAATATATATATATATATGCTCACGTTATACATACACATATATATGCACCTCATATATGTGATAGTCAGAGGCCTTGGTTCTCTCAGGCAAGATCCTTGAGAGTAAAAAAGAACTTTTTTTGGTTGGGCATGGTGGCTCATGCCTTTGGAAGTCTGAGGTGAGTGGATCGTTTGGGGTGAGGAGTTTGAGACGAGCCTGGCCAACATGGTGAAACCCTGTCTCTACTAAAAATACAAAAATTAGCCGTGCATGGTGGTGGGCATCTGTAACCCCAACTACTCAAGAGGCTGAGGCAGAAGAATCGCTTGAACCCAGGAGGCGGAGTTTGCAGTGAGCTGAGATTGCGCCAGCATGCTCCAGCCTGGGAGACAGAGTGAGACTCTGTCTCAAAAAAGTAAACAAATAAACAACAACAAAATTTTTTTTTTAAATAAGCAACTATGTTTATTTAAAAAAATAAGCATTGTTATGTTTTGAGGCACAGAATCACAGGGATTTGGGGCTAAAAAACCTTAAGAATTATTTAGCCCAAGTTCCTCACATCAGGATGAGGAAGTACATTCAATGCCCAAAAGTCACACAGCTGGTTAGCAGCAAAGCCAAGACTTGGGCCCAGACCTGGGTGGACAGGGCTCTGGAACACAGGTACTTTGGTTCTGACATACTGTGGGGGCAAGAGGAGTCTGAAGGTGATGAAAATGCAAATGCACTGTCCCAAAACAGGTTAGATGAGGTATAAACTGGGATCTGAGGCGCCAAAATTTATGGGATTTAGGCCTTTCTCTCCTGAATGTAAAACCAGTCCAATCAGGCCTAGACCATGTATGCAATAAATTCGTGTTTCTTTGCTATTCCCTAATGTCTCAGTCTTTTCCCATTCTTAGATGCACAATCCATTAGATCCAGATCAACACAAACTGCTCTCCCCCAAAATGGGTTGTACTCTTGAAAATTACTTTGTAGTATGAAAGAGTTTTAGGTAATATCAAGTTACTTATTTTTCACTGATAGCTTAATACAAATGTAAAACTCCTGCCAAATGCTGGAAGTCCAGGGAAAAATACATTGCATAGTAGACCCTATCCATGTGTGCTAGGCATAATAATGGCCCCCAAAGTAGACCACACCCCAATCCCTGAACCCCATGAATCTGTTGCCTTACATGGCAAAAGGGATTTTACAGATGGAAAGATTATCCTGGCTTATCCAGGTGGGCTTACTGTAATCACAAGGGCCATTAAATCAGGGAACTTTCCCAGATGGGTTGAGAGTCAGAGGGTAACATGACTAAGGGAGAATGGTCACAGAGATGCAACTTTGCTGGCTTTGAAGACAAAAGGAGAGGACCACAAGCCAAAGGATATTTCTTCTAGATAAAAATGTAAATAAGGAAACATTTTGTCCTTAGAGCCACCAAAAAGTAACATAGCCCTGCCTACACCTTGATTTTGGCCCAGGGAGACCTGTGTCAGACTTCTGACCTACAAAAGTATAAGTTAATAAAATTACTGTGTAGTTTTAAGCCATTGAATTTGTTGTAATCTGTTACAGCAGCAAGCGAAAACTAATACAACCATATGAACCAATATCCGAAATTCTCATCCTTTGGCCAGTCTGAGGTTCAATACCAGACATAGTAACCAATACCAGCAACAGACATAGCCTTGTATCATACCTCTCTGAAGAACTTCCCACTCTCTTCAGGTTATATACGGATAACTTCAGTAGAATGGTGCACAGCTTGAAAACAGAAAAGAAGGCTCCTGAGAGCCCCACGCAAAGACAACACTGCGCAAACTTTGAGTAAGTTCAATTTCACTGTTTATTTTAGCTCATTCTTTGAACTACATTTGCTTCCAAGTGAAACAAAATTTACTTTGAATAAATTTTGCAGTGCTCTACTTGAAACAGCTGGTTGGACTTTTCAAAAAGCATCTTGTCAGAATTATGTATTTTTTTTCCTAAGACATATTCCACCCACTAAGTCATACCAGAAGCCTTGGTAATCATGGTGGATGGTGTGAACGCAAATCCCTTAGATTTCCATTCTGCAACAAGCTTTCTTGGAGGAAGGTGTGAATATATCAAACATCTTAGATGTAATGCTAAAGAAACCTGCATAAACTTTGGCCACATCCACTGCATGGGGACGTAAGCAGAAACAAAAGAAAAAACGTGTAGTTCCAGTGCTGAACAGCCAAAGCCAGACCATCTGCGTGACAGCAAAGGCTAAAGAAACAAATGCAGCAAAACGCAACCCAGGCTTTAACTGATTCTTTCCTTTCCAATTTCTAATACAGTATGTCCCAACTTGAAAAGGGATTACCCACGAAGAATAAAGAGGTATAGAAAAGAAAAAGAAGAGTTAAACTGAAAACCTGTACAGAAAAATGCACCCAAACCGGAGAGTCTGAGGACTCGTGTTCCAAGTCCCGCTTGTATAAATACTGATCCTCCACCTCATTGAATTGTTGACATTACATAATTAGCCAGTTACAATAATAACACTGCAGCTTAACACACTGCCACAACCGGAGGAATTTTAACTACTCTAGTGAATTGCCCCTCACCAGCTACATCTGTGCTGGTCTTCAAAGCAAAAGTGGGGAAAGAAAAGAGATGGCCGTTTAGTATGCAGACTAACGCAGAGTAAACAAGGGGAGTCTGGCCTATCCAGCATTTGGGTTCTAGGGGTTCCCCTACCCGCTTGTTTTTTGTTTTTATTTAATTGGTTTGGTCTTTGGTTGTTGCCTACTTAAGTAAATAATATTCAGTAAAAGCTCTTCATAGACACTGTGAAATCGTTAAAAAAATTATATTTATATCAGATTACTGTGTACTTGAAACAAACTCACTTATTCTTCAACTTCATAAACTTCAATATAAACAACAAAAAAAGTAAACCCACCACTTTTAGACACTTATTCTTTAGGCTTTTTAACTCTAACATAAACAAATAAGAAAATATTGTTAAATATCCTTAGAAATCTTGAGCACCTATTAGCATTCTCAGCACTAGCCGGACGAAGGGTTTGAAGGGTTTCACCTGCCAGCAACCCTTTCTTTTCTCTTTACTCACAAATTCGCTCTAGGGACCAGAGGATGCTGTATTCTTTTCTTAGTAAAATAGATGAAATCTGAAATGTAGCCTGACCCAGACACAGAAAAACCACATATAAAATTCGAATGTTCTTAGACATACTATACAGTGAGCCGTGCTGAAAATAATAGCCTTTCTGTGTAATTTATCCTGTTTTTCTCCTCCCTTATTTGGTACCTCAGCTTCTCATTCCTCCTGATCTGATGTCTCATACCCAAAATTCTTTTAGCCAACACTCACCTTGGGAAAGCCTTTTTTTTTTTTTTTTTTTTTTTTGAGACAGAGTCTTGCTCTGTTGCCCAGGCTGGAGTGCAGTGGTGCCACCTCAATTCACTGCAACCTCCGCCTTCCAGGTTCAAGCGATTCTCCTGCCTCAGCCTCCTGACTAGCTGGGACTACAGGCTCATGCCACCATACCCGGCTAATTTTTGTATTTTTTGTAGAGACGGGGTTTCACCATGTTGGCCAGGATGGTCTCGATCTCCTGACCTCATGATCCACCCGCCTCAACCTCCCAAAGTGCTAGGATTACAGGCGTGAGCCACCGCGCCAGCCCTGGGAAAGCCTTTTAAGTCCTCACTCCTGAAAGTTAATAAAATCTTTCAGGTCCCCAAAATCTGAGGCATCATGATGATGATACCTGAGTGTGTAAAAATCCTCCCAACACTCCTTCATCTACTTTATGTGGATAATTAATACATTCATGTCAATTTAATTCCTTATCTTGCCCAATTGTTAAAATCCATTATCTCCGTTACTCCTTTGGAACTCTTCTAAGATTATGATGCCAGAGAAGAGTGGATACTGGCCTGACAAAAATGTTCTGTTATGTGCCCACCACTATGTAAATCCCCTTATCCTGCTTTATTTCTCTTCATAGTCCTTACAGTCCATCACATATCCATCTAACATATGATATTCTATTAGACACCTCTTTGAGTTTTTATTTGTCTCTCCCACGGAAATGAAGAGAGAAACCATATTTGTTTTATTTACTGTTGTATCTTCAGGGTCTGGAGCTATGCCCAGCACATAGTAGGCACTCAATTTTTGTTGCAGAAATAAATGGAGATTTTGTGACTTAAGTGGAAGAATGGAATAGAATATTTGAAATGGGGACTATTCCAGAAAATCCAAATATGCAGTTGCCATACTTAGACCACATATCCTTGATTCAATGCAATCAAATTAATAATTTTAAAGTTATTTGTGTTTTACTCTATAAATGAAAAGATAATACATTACTGCAACTGATTTGCTAAAAATAGCTGACTTTTATATGCGAATCAGGTAAAATACACTCACAAAGGAGGGTGACCCAAAAATCACTGAGCAGTTGCTTGTGTATGATAACAGAGTGTAATACAATTCATGTGTTTCAGCACATATATAATTAATTAAAAATGCCAATATATTTTTTCTTTTCAAAGCATTCTTAATTTCTTAATTGCCTAGAAAATTTAAAACTTCTTACAAATATTATGATGAAGGTTTTGAGGGTATAGAAACTAAGGTAACATAAACCAACTTCTACAGACTAAAGTAAAAGAGACATTTTATTAGTCTCTATCACAGACTAATTTGGGGATTTCAGATCCAACCTTGCTCTAATATGACTTATAAAAGGCTTACGGGAAATATGGCTGGTTTCACTGTTAATGATTCCCCTCTCCTTTCTTCCCTCTCTTCATAGCAGGCTCTATTGCAAGAAAACTTACAGGAGGCAAAGTGATCAAGTGTAAAGAACGATACACTGACTATCCAGATATGAGAATAATTTACTCTGTTTCCTTGAAGAGATTACACCACAAAATAGATACGTTAGTAGGTAAAGAACTGCTTTCTTCCAACCAAAAAAAAAAAGGAGAAAGGTGGTTTTTAGTAGTTTTAGTTTTGCCAAAACTACTGAAGTTGAAGACTTCCCAAAACTACTAAAGGAAGACTGAAGTGGAAGGACTGCTTGAGGCTAGGGGTTTGAGACCCGGCTGAGCAACATAGCAGGGCAGGGAGTTGGGGCGGGGTGCGGGCATGGTGGTTCATGCCTGTAATCCCAGCAGTTTGGGAGTCTAAGGTGGGAGGATCACCTGAGGTCAGGAGTTCGAGACCAGCCTCGCCAACATGGCGAAACTCCATCTCTACTACAAAAATTAGCCAGGCATGGTGGAAGGCACCTGTAATCTCAACTACTAGGGAGGCTGAGGCTGGGAGATTGCTTGAACCCAGGAGGCAGAGGTTGCAATGAGCCGAGATTGCATCACTGCCCTCTAGCCTGGGCAACAGAGCAAGACTTCGTCTCAGACAAAGTCTCGCTCTTGTCCCCAGGCTGGAGTTCAATGGCGTGATCCTGGCTCACTGCAACCTCCGCCTCCCGGGTTCAAGTGATTCTCCTGGCTCAGCCTCCCGAGTAGCTGGGATTACAAGCGCTTGCCACCATGCCCAGCTAATTTTTGTATTTTTAGTAGAGACAGGGTTTCACCATGTTGGCCAGGCTGGTCTCGAACTCCTAACCTCAGGTGATCCACCTGCCTCAGCTTCCCAAAGTGCTGGGATTACAGACGTGAGCCACCATGCCCAGCCAAAACAATTTTTTTTAATTAGCTGGGTGTGGTGGTGTACAACTGTAGTCTCAGCTACTTGAGGGACTGTGGTGGGAGGACTGCTTGAGCCTAGGAGTTCCATGCTATAGTGAGCTATGGCTGTGCCACTGCACTGCAGCCTGAGCAACAGAGTGAGATGCTGTCTCTTTAAAAAAAAAAAAAACTGGAAAAAAAAAGTCAACAAGAAGCAAATGTGTTAGGACACGACTGCTTGCTGGAAGCCTTTGCTAAAATACTAGAAATGCAGGAAAGAGACTTTTTATTTCTATAAAATCATGAAGTTTATGAGACTACAAAGATAAAGCTGACAGACTGTCTCCATGAGCAGGGCTAACAGGAAGTTTTGTTTGTTTTTTAAAGCAGTAATAGCTTATGTCATTCTTTTGCCTAAATCTGTTACCTGGGATGTAGCAGTAAGGAGGCTGGAAGGTGTTCACAAACAATCTTTGAGGACTAATGCAAATTCACTCACATGAATGCATGGACTGCTCTGAAGGTACCAGACCTCAGGGCACTCCCACCGGCAGGCTTACTGTGAACCGACATCCCCTACTTCTGAAATCCATTTGGTATGGCAGGAGAACTCTTGCGGGATGTCTACATTTTCAGAACAAATTATCTACTGACTGCTTTGGCCAATGTGCTTTTTCACCTCTAAATTTTAAGGTGTTTTTAGCTTTATCAGCAATACCAGAGCACATCACACGTGCACACATCCAAATAGATCTCAGCTGCCACACTTGAAGATTCTAGAAAGCCAGATGGCAGGGCCATGAAGCACATGTAACCAACATGGGCTGTGAAGTCAGTCAGACCCGGGCTTGCATCCAGGTGGCTTCACTTCATTGCAAGCTCCTTCACTTCCCTGAGTCTCACAGGAGGATAGCTATTCCTTTCCTTTTGAGCCAAATTTAACAATGTAATAGTATTCTGAAGGGAGCTAAACCTAAGGACCTTTAAATTCAATCCACGGAGACCACTAATTAACTATGAGCCACTAAAAAGGAGATGCCTATCACAGGATGAGGAAGGCTGGTAGAGAAAAGATTCCTGACTTCCTAATTATCTGAGGTAAGAAAGTTTTGTTTTGGGGTATTTATTTATTTATTTTTTGCACACTGGCTAAGAATAGAATATGCCAAAACAAAGTCTGCACTCTAGGGTGTACAATCTAAATCATATCTTGATTAGCATCACCTAAACCTAAACTGGACTAAGCAGTAGAAAACGGACAGCAGTGGGCAAGATTACACTTGCAAGGGATTGTCTGTGAGATAAACAGTTTTATTTCCTGACTCCAACTCTAGGTCCCTCACCTTAGTTTTCAAATAGTGAAGTTACAGGACCACGAGGATAAAAGCCTCCTCATTCCAGACGTCCTGCAAGTGTGATCAGGGGTTATCTGCTTCCTAGAATGGAGTTTCCAGTGGAAAAGGACAAGGTTTAATAGGAGTGTCAAGATTTCCTTCCCTATATATTAAGATAGTTACCTAAAAACTGTTGTTCTTTCATTTTGTTCAATCATCCCACAAATATTTATTAGGTCCCTACCACATGCCAAGCACTGTGCTAAACATTGAGGATAAAATGAATGAACAAGGCAGATACGGCCTCTGCAATCTGGGATCCCACACCTGAATGCAGGGAGAACAGCCAAGAGAGAAACAGCGGTGGGAGGCAGTGATAGCCTGCCGCTACAAGCCTCACACAATTGATGAATACTAGACGTAGCAAGGAAAAGGGAAGAATTCTAAAATTTTGCAAGTGAGCTGCAGTCTGAGCTGATCTCTTTAGCTGCCCAGAAAAAACAAAACAAACAAACAAACAAACAAAAAACCCACAAAACATTACTCACAGGGAGCATTATTCTTTTCTTTTAAGGAAGTATTTTAGTTGTTGAAAAGGGATAACTAACTGCTACACCCACAAAGCTGGCATGGATAGGAAAGTGAGATAAAGAAAGGTGAAGGCCTAGGGTACCGAGAAGGTGGGTGTAGTTTCAGGTTGGGAGTGGAGGGAGATGAACTGACTACAGTCACAGCCACAAGCCTGAGGAGGTTCTCAGACCCATAGGAACTTGAACTATGTTCTAATTCCACCTCCTTTACTCCCCAGTCTTCAGAAGAGTCTGTGCTAATAACAGCTTTGGGTAAATAAAGCTTTGAGAAATGAAGGAGAGGGAAATTTTCTCTGCTTGAGGCAATGAGATCCGAGAGGGGGCAGCAATCATGGGTGGAAAGAACTACACAGGGTAATGAAGAATCAAATGGGGAGGCAGGATTCCAAGACTAGAGACCAGAAAAGTGCCTGTCATAAGCTTATTCGCACATACCTTCACCCATACACTCTCCACTGCCTGCTTCCTCCCCAGGAATCCTCAGAAACACTTAGGACAGTAGACCTCCCAAAATACATGTGATGGAGACTGGAGTCATTTTATTTGACTAGTAAGGAAAGAGTGTCACCTAGATGAAAGATTTAAAGATCTGCAGGTTATATAGAAAAATTAGTACAAGTAAAGGAATGATAACTTCTCCAGCAAGAGCGATGACTGCCCTATTTTCTAAATAGAGAGTATGGTAGCTTTAAGGAGAGTGGTAGCTGGAAAATGCCTGGACTTATTGTTAACAAATTTTGGGGGCAATGAAATAATCTGTATAACAAACCCCATGACACATGTTTACCTATGTAACAAACCCGCACATACTGCACATGTACCCATGAACTTAAAAGTTAAAAAAAAAACGAATTTATTTGGGCAGTATAGGTATCCCACTTTATAAAACTGGTATTATTTCTCAGAGACTAACTATAAAACACTTATTTCTATCAAATCCCCTATTTTCTTTCTGATTCCATTATAAAACATCCTGTTCCTTCAGGTGCAAAAAATAGAATTACACTATTATAAAAGGACCCTTTAAGTTGACTTATGTTGTTTTAGAAAATACCAATGTTAGCAATAAAATTTCTACAGATACAAACATTTTGACTATTAAAAGTCAAGAAAATAAACTGAACTTAAAGGAGAGATTCCCATCATATCAATAAGGAATCTCTCCTTTAAGTTCAGTTTATAGCACCATCCCCATTACAAGTCATATTAAGATCTGGGCGTGGTGGCTCATGCCTGTAATCCCAGCACTTTGGGAGGCTGAGGCGGGCAGATCACGAGGTCAGGAGATCGAGACCATCCTGGCTAACACGGTGAAACCCCATCTCTACTAAAAATACAAAAAAAAAAAAATTAGCCGGGCGTGGTGGCGGGTGACTGTGGTCCCAGCTACTTGGGAGGCTGAGGCAGGAGAATGGTGCGAAGCCAGGAGGCGGAGCTTGCAGTGAGCGAAGATGGCACCACTGCACTCCAGCCTGGGGACATAGTGAGGCTCCATCGCAAAAAAAAAAAAAAAAAGAAAAAAAGAAAAGAGTCTCTTTAAAACCTCAAGGCTTCTATTTTACACAAAAATACTCTTTTTGCTAACTCTTAAATTATTAGAGCAACCTGCAACTCTTTTCCTAGTTTCTGGTTAAAAGATTTAAATTAGCTTGCTTATATAGTGTACATACGTATATATGTATGTATGTGCTGACTGATTGAAACAGGGTCTCACCGTGTCACCCAGGCTAGAGCGCAGTGGTGTAATCTTGGCTCATTGCAGCCTCCCAGGCTCAAGTGATCCTCCCATCTCAAGCCTTCTGAGTAGCTGAGACTAAGATGCACGTCACCATGCTTGGCTAATTTTCTAACTTTTTGTGGAGATGGGGTCTCTATATTACCCAAGCTAGTCTCAAACTCTTGGGCTCAAGCAATCCTGACTCAGTCTCCCAAAGTGCTGGGATTACAGGCATGAGCCATCACGCCCAGACTACAGTATATTTTCTTTACAACGAATTTCTGTGTGTGTGTGTGTGTGTGTGTGTGTGTGTGTGTTAGTTGACAAGCAACTTTTTAAGCTTATTCCCTTTTTCACTAGAGTAATCTCCAATAACAACAAAGTAATAAAAGTCTGATTAAAGACAAATTATCTGACCAGGCAACTGCAATCTATAAATTAGTTCAGCAAGCCAATGTCAGATGTAAAAAGTTACCAGTAAAAGGAAGTAAGTGTGCTTTGGAACAAATAGGGAGGATATTGTTTGTGTTGGGTTGAACAACACGTTGTCCATCCCCCTGCAAATTCATATCTAGCTGGTACCTCAGAATGCAGCCTTATTAGAAATAGGGTCTAGGGTCTTCGCAGATGGAATCCGCAAAGTTAAAATGAGGTCATGCTGGATTTGTGTGGACCCTAAATCCAATGCCTGATGAAGGCCATGTGAAAACACAGAGACATCAGAGTGAAGAAGGCTGGGTGGTGAGAGGCAGACAAAATGATGCAGGCACAAGCCTAGAATGCCAAGGACTGCTGGCAACCACCGAAAACTAGGAAGAAAGAAGAAGGGATTCTTCCTAGAGCCTTCAGAGAGTGCATGGCCCTGCTAACACCTTGATTTCAGACTTCCAGCCTCCAGAACTGAGAGAGAATAAATTTCTGTTGTTTTAATCTACAAAGTTTTTGGTAATTTGTTACAGCACCCCTAGGAAACTCATACAGAATCTTTGACCAAAAGGCATGATTGGTGAAAAACAACTTTCCCATGGCCCATTCATTCTTAAAGTGAAATACTAATGCAGCAAAGATACATAGTACTAGTGCAAATTCCTACTTCATACTAACAACCACACAATCTTTACATTTCCTTCATCACTCTCACTGTAAACAATAGTGTCCACAAATCCAGGCAGCTCTGTGCACCCTGGACTGCTGGAAGGTTGAAGCAAAACCTAACTGCAAAACTGAAAGGCCCTGTATACAGCTTGTTACTCTAATACTATAACCATTAAGAAACGATACACTGCTTTTCTCTAATTATTTCTGAAACCCTCCCCTTATTTACAGTATAAAAGCTAATGAAAATGTACTTGTGATCATTGTAATTCACTGAAAATCTGACAGGAAAAAAGCCCACATGTAAAAACATCGACACACTCAAAATCTTTAAAGCTTTCTGGCTTATGTAACAATTTCAACCTGTATACGGCAGTTCAATAAATTCTAAATGAAAAGCTTTATGCAGAAGTGGCCAAAATTGGCAAAATAATTTCTTCCTTACTCCCTCTATCAATTTGGTGTGTGTGCTTCAAGCTTTCAGCAAGGAGTGTTAAACACATGCTCTTCTCTTCTATAATATTTTGGTGGTTGCGTCACTAAGAAAATAGTTTGCCAATGTACCACTTGTAACTGACTTTTTCAATGGAATTATGTAGTTACCTCAACCTCTTCAAAAAGATAAATATAGTGCAAAAGCAAAAAACAACAAGAAGAAAAAAAGAAAATGAAAACTTCCAGGGATACAATTTAACTGTCTCATTCTTGTAGAAAAAAGATAGTTTGGGCTTAAATAGTTATTCTGAAGAGATTCTTGTCAGTTCAAGTAGAAGCTTTTGTAAATGTCTAAAATGAAGCACATTGTGGTTCTCACAATTCTATTTCCGTTGATGCAAAAGTGAATATTTACCACAATAAGCAAACACAATACCATTTCCCAAAACACTTAAATTCAGAAAAAACTATCTGCAATTAGTCAACTATGTCATAAAGCAGGCAGCACCTCGTGCTGACATTTTGCTGTTATTTTAGTCCCATTAAAACACTTTTTAAAAAATATCTGGTATTCTATTTTGACCAGTCCCACATGGGGCCAAGACTGGCAGAAGTCATGGTAAGTTAGCATGAGTTTTCTTACTCCTCATCACAGCTCTGGAGGTGAAAAGCCAGAACAAGATCCATGTCAGGGCAGGAAAGAACTACATGTGAAAAGAAAGCAGGTACACTGTTGCTTTCCTCTCCCCAGGACTCCTCTACAGATCTTTCAAATCATAAAGTTTCTGTTGCCACGGCTATCAGTGCAATACCACAGGTTAAAAATAAAACCAGTGGTGGCCTATGCTGTTAGAGAAAGTTGGGTGCATAGGAAAAGACAAGCTTTGGGACCAGGCAGGCGTGGGCTCCTATTTCTGACCCACTGCTGGTTAGCTGTGTGCTCTTGGGCAAGTTGCTCAAATCCCCGAAGTTTAATTTCTTCATTCAAGGGTTGTAAGGCTGAAGGGAGATCAAGTATGTAAAGCACCTAATGCTACTCAAGTCTACTGCACTCAATAAATGTTACCTCCTTTTCAAATGAAATTATATCAAGCACTCTCTCAGACCACAGTGGAATAAAACTGGAAATCAACTCCAAAAGGAACCTTCAAAACCATGCAAATACATGGAAATTAAATAACCTGCTCCTGAATCATTGGGTCAAAAATGAAATCAAGATGAAAATTTAAAAATTATTCTAACTGAGTGACAATAGTGACACAAACTATCAAAACCTATGGGACACAGCAAAAGGCAGTGCCAAGAGGAAAGTTCATAGCCCTAAACGCCTACATCAAAAAGTCTGAAACAGCACAGACATTCTAAGGTCACACCTCAAGGAACCAGAGAAACAAGAACAAACCAAACCTGAACCCAGCAGAAGAAAGGAAATAACCAAGATCAGAGCAGAAGTAAATGAAATTGAAACAAACAAAAAATACAAAAGATAAATGAAACAAAAAGCTGGTTCTTTGAAAAGATAAATCAAATTGATAGACCATTAGCAAGATTAACAAAGAAAAGAAGAGAGAAAATCCAAATAAGCTCAATAAGAAACAAAACGAGAGACATTACAACTGACAACACAGAAATACAAAAGATCATTCAAGGCTACTATGAACACCTTTACATGCATAAACTAGAAAACCTAGAGGAGATGGATAAATTCCTAGAGAGATACAACCCTCCCAGCTTAATCAGGAAGAATTAGATACCCTGAACAGACAAATAACAAGCAGAGAGACTGAAATGGTCATTTTAAAATTACCAAAAAAAAAAAAAAAAAGTCCAGTACCAGATGGATTCACAGCAGAATTCTACCAGACATTCAAAGAAGAATTGATCCCAGTCCTATTGACACTATTCCGCAAGACAGAGAAAGAGGGAACCCTCCCTAAATCATTCTATGAAGCCAGCATCACCCTAATACCAAAACCAGGAAAGGATATAACCAAAAAAGAAAACTACAGACCAATATCCCTGATGAACATAGATGCTAAAATCCTTAACAAAGGACTAGCTAACCAAATCCAACAACATATCAAGAAGATAATCCACCATGATCAAGTGGGTTTCATAAAAGGGATGCAGGTATGGTTTAACACACACAAGTCAATAAAGGTGATACACCACATAAACAGAATTAAAAACAAAAATCACATCATCATCTCAATAGATGCAGAAAAAGCATTCGACAAAATCCAGCATCCCTTTATGATTAAAACTCTGGGCAAAATTGCCTTACAAGGGACATACCTCAATGTAATAAAAGCCATCTATGCTAAACCCACAGCCAACATAATACTAAATGGGGAAAAGTTGAAATAATTCCCTCTGATAACTGGAACAAGACAAGGATGCCCACCGTCACCACTCCTCTTCAACATACAAAATTAATGTACGCAAATCAGTAGCTCTTCTATATACCAACAGCGACCCAGCTGATAATCAAATCAAGAACTCAATCCCTTTTACAATAGCTGAAAAAAAAAAAAAAAAAACCTTAGGAATATACCTAACCAAGGAAGTGAAAGACCTCTACCAGGGAAACTACAAAACGCTGCTAAAAGAAATCATAGATGACACAAACAAATGGAAACACATCCCATGCTCATGACTGAGTAGAATCAATATTGTGAAAATGACCATACAGCCAAAAGCAATCTACAAATTCAATGCAATCACCATCAAAATACCACCATTATTCTTTGAGGAATTAGAAAAAACAATTCTATAATTCATGTGGAACCAAAAAAGAACCAATAAAGCCAAAGCAAGACTAAGCAAAAACAACAAATCTGGAGGCATCACATTACCTGACTTCAAACTATACTAAAGCCATAGTCACCACAATAGCATGGTACTGGTATAAAAATAGCCACATAGACCAATGGAACAGAATAGAGAATCCAGAAATAAACCCAAATCCTTATAGCCAACTGATCTTCAACAAGGCAAACAAAAACAAAGTGGGGAAAAAAGCCTTTTTCAACAAATGGTGCTGTGATAATTGGCTGGCCACAGGTAGGAGAATGAAAATGGATCCTCATCTCTCACCTTATACACAAATCAACTCAAGATGGATTAAGGACTTAAATCTAAGACGTGAAACTATAAAAATTCTTGAAGATAACACTGGAAAAAAAACCCTTCTAGACACTGGCTTAGGCAAGGATTTCATGACCAAGAACCTAAAAGCAAATGCCATAAAAACAAAGATTAAATAGCTGGGACTTAATTATACTAAAGAGCTTTTGCACAGCAAAAGAAACAGTCAGCAGAGTAAACAGACAACCCACAGAGTGGGAGAAAATCTTCACAGTCTATACATCTGACAAAGGACTAATATCCAGAATCTACAATGAACTCAAACAAATCAACAAGAAAAAAACAATCTCATCAAAAAGTGGGCTCAGGACATGAATAGACAGTTCGCAAAAGAAGATATACAAATGGCCAACAAACATATGAAAAAAATGCTGAACATCACTAATGATCAGGGAAATGCAAACATGAATAGACAGTTTGCAAAAGAAGATATACAAATGGCCAACAAACATATGAAAAAAATGCTGAACATCACTAATGATCAGGGAAATGCAAATGAAAACCATAATGCGATACCACCTTATTCCTGCAAGAATGGCCACAATCAAAAACTCAAAAAATAGTAGATGCTGGCATGGCTGCAGTGAACAAGGAACACTTCTACACTGCTGATGGGAATGTAAACTAGTACAACCACTATTGAAAACAGCGTGGAGATTCCTTAAAGAACTAAAAGTAGAATTACCATTTGATCCAGCAATCCCACTACTGGGTATCTACCCAAAGGAAAAGAAGTCATTATATGAAAAAGATACTTGAACACACGTTTACAGCAGCACAATTCACAATTGCAAAAACGTGAAACCAACCCAAATAGCCATCAACAAATGGATAAAGAAGCTGTTTCATATATATATACATATATGTTTCTTTTATATATATATCACATATATGTGATATGTTTCTTTTATATATATATCATATATATATGTGAGATATATATATGATGGAATACTACTCAGCCATAAAAAGGAATAAATTAATGGCATTTGCAGCAACCTGGATGGGACTGGATACTATTATTCTAAGTGAAGTAACTCAGGAATGAAAAACCAAACATTGTATGTTCTCACTTATAAGTGGGAGCTAAGCTATGAGGATTCAAAGGCATAAGAATGACACAATGGACTTTGGGGACTCAGGGGGAAAGAGTGGGAAGGGAGTGAGGGATAATAGACCACAAATAGAGCTCAGTGCATACTGCCCAAGTGATGGGTGTCCAAAATCTCACAAATCACCACTAAAGAACTCACTTATGTAACCAAACACCATCCGCTCCCCAATAACCTATGGAAATAGTGAATGAATGAATGAATGTTAGCTCCTTTTCCTTTTCTCCTCCTTCCCCCAGGTAAGTTTAGGTTTAAATTTTAACTTTCAGCAGAAAAGCTGCAGATGTGTTAGCTTCCAACAGACAATGCACAAGGACTCCACCCCCAGAGAGTTATTTGGGGGATATTTATTCTTTTAAACATAAATAAGTGCCTGCAGCTATTCCAGGGCTGTTATGTTTTACTTCAGTATATACAGATATTAAGTCTGCAAGTTAAAACTGTCATTCCAAAATTGTTCCCTCTAGGACAAATAAATAGACATTTACCCCGTTACTAAGGATGCTACGGCTTATTGTAATGGCTGAGTAATTATTACAGTGCAGGTCCTGTCAGGGAACACATCACTCACTATGTATAATAAGGAGGTAAGGTCTCACCACACAGCCCTGCCAGTCACCTGAAGGAAAGGTCCCTCAGCCTGGGAACTGCAACTGAATATGAGTTTTCTATTTAGAAGTTAACACTCAGTTATGAAAAAAGATAGAGTCTACGAGCCTTGGGAATAAATTAGCTGTTAACTTCAAAATCTGAACAAAAGGGACTGTTTCAGGTTTATGTTTCTTTGTTACTGTTACTGGTATTCTTTTCCTGCTTTTTCCCTCCTTAGATATTTGGTAAAGTCTTTTCTCAGCTGTACTAAGACAATCTCAAGGATAGAGTCTTTTTTTCATGTTTGTGCCAGACTTGTAAAAAGGGACTAGCCTACTACCTTCGTAGTCAGCATGAAATATGCTGGAAAACTACCAAGAGAACATCCCAACATTTTTTTAAGAAAGCAGAGACAGAGACACATACTCAGAGTGTATGAAGTTCAGGTAGTCGTCATCTAAAAATTTTTCTAGACAGTACTAAAATTGCATGAGTGTCTGTTTTAGGCTTTTTGTACTATAAAATAAAGCATATAAAACTGCACAAAACCAAGATGTGCAGTTCAAATATTTGTCACAAAGGGAAACACTCATGGAACAACCACCAGGACAAGACACAGAGTTTGCCAGAACCTAGAAGTGTGCCTTATGACCTTACTAGTAACTACCCTCTCCCTTTCCCAAAATGCAACCACAATCATGGCTTTTGCCTAAGTATGCATCCTTAGACACTCTGGTTTTGTTTTGCCTTTTAAAATGTTATTTAAATGGATCATGCAGGCTGTATTCTTTTGTGTCTGGCTTCTTTTGATCTATATTATATTTGTGAAATTTATCCATATGATTACATGTGTCAGTTTATTACTTTTCATTGAAGCATACTATTCCACTATACAAATATAAAACATTTTATCCATCTAATCTTGGTGAACACTTGAGCTCTTTCCAGGTGTTAGTTATTATGAATGATGCTATTATGAATGTTCTTGAATGTGTCTGTTGTTTGCATTTCTGTTAAGTGTATTCTAAGGAGTGAAACTGCTAGATCATAGGGTATGCATTTCATAAACTGCTGTACCAGTCTCCCAAAGTGATTGTATCAATGCATGTTCCCTACCAGCTGCATATGAATGTTCCTGCTGCCTCACATCTCTGCCACACTTTGTGGGTATAGTGGTTTTGTCTCTCATCTGTAACAAATGACATTGAGCACCTTTTCAAAAGACTATTTATCATATGTTTTAACTCTCATACATATATTTTAAAACCCAACAAGACATTGATGTTGTTTTGTATGGTCATTAGGTATTTAGATTTTTCCACACAGTCACATTTATAGTTGCATTTTTGATCTTTCATCTGAGATAATTTTTATCCTACCTAAATAACATACTTTAACATTTCCTTTAGCTAAAGTCTGTTTGTTGGTATCAAAATTTTCCAGTTTGGCTGAAAATGTCTTTATTTCACTCTCATACTTGAAGAATATGGTTGTTGGGTATAGAACTCCAGGTTGACAACTATTTACTTTCTAGATATTAAAGATGTTGTTCCATTGCCTTCTGCTGGCTACTGTTTCTTCTAAGAAGTCAGCTACTACTACTGGTTATAATTATACCTCCTAGGAAAATTTGTCTTTTTCCCCCCACTCTGGTTGCTTTCAAGATTTTATCTTTGTTTCTGCTTTTATTAGCATTACAGTGATATGTCTAGGTATAAGTTTCTTTTTTATTTATCATTCTTGGAGTTCACAGGATTTCTTGAGTTTGTAAATAGAAGTTATTTATCAGTGTTACGAAGTTCCCAGCCATTTTCTATTCAAATACTGCGGTGCTCCACTTTAGTGCTCATCTACTTCTGAGATTCCATTTACAAGTATTTAGAAATCTCGTACCATATCCTTTAGGTCTCTTAACCTTTCTTCTATATTTTCCAGTCCTTTTCTTCTCCATATTTTCTTTTACATATTTTCTTTCAGCTCTTTTTCAGTGTGTTAATCTTTTCTTTAGTTGTATCTGATTTGTTATAAACCTATGTAGTGAGTTGTTTATTTTGGTTATAATAATGTGCAGTTCTAGAATTTGCACTGTTGTCTTTTATACTCACAAGTTCTCTTGAATTTTTGTCTTTGCTTGAAAACAGTAAGCACAATTATTTTATTTTTATTCTTTTAATTTTTTTTAGACAGAGTCTCACTTTGTTGCCCAGGCTGGAGTGCAGTGGTGCAATCTCGGCTCACTGCAACCTCCACCTCCCCAGTTCAGTTTACAGGTGTGCACCATTATGACCAGGTAATTTTTATATTTTTAGTAGAGACAGGTTTTTGCCATGTTGGCCAGGCTGGTCTAGAACTCCTGACCTCAGGTGACCCACTCACCTTTGGCCTCCCAAAGTGTTGAGATTACAGGAGTGAGCCACCACGCCCAGCGAACACAATAATTATAAAGTCTATTTCTATAATGCCAATCTATGAAGCTTTAATGTATTTTTTCTATTGCTATTGTTTCCCTAGTTTTTGCTGATATTTTCTTCCTACTTCAAGTGTGTGTTTACAGTAAGTCCTCACTTAACATCATTAACAGGTTCTTGGAAACTGTGGCTTTAAGTAAAACACCATAAAATTAAGCCAATTTTTTCTTATCAACATTACAATGAAACACATTGAACAAAACAATGTTATTCAAGGACCTGCTATATGTGTCATTTCACTTAAAATCAGTTTCTGAGAACCTATAGACAATGTTAAGTAACGATGTACTATATTTTTTATGGTGTGCTACTGCTTTTGCAAAACTGTTAGTAGAAGTAATTTGAGAACTAGGATATTATTAACATATTCTTCCAGGGAATTTAAACTTGTTCCCGCCAGATCTTGTGGGACTAGTACTGTAGAATCACCTTAATCTAATTTCAGGGCATGAGAAAATTAGAAGCTGGACTTCCTTTCTTCCCGATTTTGGACCCATAATTCTTTACTATGTTATAACCTCTCCAATGCCTCCAAGCAGACTTTTTTATACTTTATCTTGCTTTTCTAGTCTCCTTCATCAGGAATGTTAATCCAAATTACTTGCTCTACCATTACAGAAAGCTCCTGGCCCTGTGTTTCATTTTAATAAGCTGTTCCTTTACTATATCACCTTAAACCCTATAACTTAATCTATGAAGTAGGTCTATTATTGCTTTAGTTTTATCCAATAAGACATGTTAATCTCTATTTTTAAGTCTGTTAATTAGTTTTGCCTATTCAAAAAATAATGAATAAAAAAGCACTCAAAAAAGTAAAAGAAAAGGTCATCCTTAATTCTATTACTTTAATTTATTATTATTATTTTTTGAGACATTGTCTCACTCTTTCATCCAGGCTGGAGAGCAGTGGCACTATCTCAGCTCACTACAACTTCCACCTCCTGGGTTCAAGCAATTATCCTGCCTCAGCCTCCCGAGTAGCTGGGATTACAGGTGCCTGCTACCATGTCTAATTTTTGTATTTTTAGTAAAGATGGGGTTTCACCATGTTGGCTAGTCCGCTCTTGAGCTCCTGACCTCAGGTGATCCACGTGCCTCGGCCACCCAAAGTGCTAGGATTATAGACATGAGGCACCACGCCCAGCCAATTCTATAACTTTTATTTTTACTTATAAAAAAGCCCACCCAGCAGGGCGCAGAGGCTTACAACTGTAATCCCAGCACTTTGGGAGGCCAGGGCAGGTGGATCACCTGAGGTCAGGAGTTCAAAAACCAGCCTGGCCAACATTGTGAAACCCCGTCTCTACTAAAAACACAAAAATTAGCCAGTCGTGGTGGTGCCCCTGTAATCCCAGCTACTCAGGAGTCTGAGGCAGGAGAATCGCTTGAACCCAGGAGGCAGACGTTACAGTGAGCCAAGCTTGCGCCACTGTACTCCAGCCTGGGCGACAAAAGCAAGACTCTGTCTCAAAAAAAAAAAAAAAAAAAAAAAAGCCCACCTTAGAATAATTGTCTTTGTTGTTTTATGTCTTATAAAACAGATTGTGTCCAGAATGATGTAATAACCCTTTCATAAGTATAAACTTACTGACACTTTTTTTTTAATAAAATCACAAATTCAAAGACCTGATACTACTACAACTAATAAATGATGAAATTTCTTCAGCACTTTTTGGTTAGAATAATATTATATTATATCCCTTTAAAATACTACTAAAAGTGGACTCCAGATTATAATAAGACTCTGATCAAGATAAAATACGCAAAGTTTCAACTGTTTTCTTTGCTGTATAAGAAAACTGTGGTTCATACACTTGCTCAGACTGCCAAATACAAAGTGACCCCTCAAAATTAGAATGTTCTCCTTTAAATGTAGAAATGTAAAGGCTTCATAATACTATTGTGCTTTAAGAAAAATCAATTGGTCCAAATTATTGCATCTAATGAGATTTTCCAGGCTTTCTGGCAATATTTGTGAGTTGGAGAAAAAGGCAAATTGCCTTATGGAAACATCTGAAACAAGGTCCTCTGTCTCCATCTTCATTTGCTTTCCATAATCACAAATTGGTTTTCAGGTTACTGTGGCTTTCAACACTTTAAACCACAAATGAAGGCCTAATTCTTAGCATACTGGCACAATGAATACTTTTAACATCCCCAGTTATATTAATATTAGTGTTCTCCTTCTGTACTGCAAACAGTCTACAAATAGAGTGAGTGTTAAATCAGCAGATTCTTCATGCTTAATATGCTGTAATTTTCCATAGGACTAGTCAATATAAATGTATACTTTAAAATATACACATTTGTGAATGTCCACAAAATACATATATTTGTTTTTGCTCCTTTTTATATTATGCTAAATATAGTATATATGTATTAATACATGCATCCTGATTTGTATATTTTGAAACATATTTACATTATTAGAAATAATGCATTCTCTATGGAAATACATCAAATGTTCTTTTTTAGAGCATCTAATTTGTATAAATCTTTACACATGTATACATAAGTATATTAAGCAAAACGATTACTAAAGAGAATAAATAAAAAGAAATTACACCTAGACATATTATCATAAAATTGCAGAACATCAAAGACAAAGAGAAGACTTTGCAAGAGAAAAAAGAGAATCTAACAAAGAAATAACAATTAGGCTGAAAACAGACTTCAACGGAAACAACAGAGGCCAGCGGTTTGTGGAAATATCTTTAAAGTGCTGAGAGAAAATACATCAGTCTAGACTTAAAACAAGAACAAGAGAAAAATAATGACCTGTGTAGAAAGATAAAAACTGAGAGGATTTATTACCAGCAGGATTTTGCCCACTGGAGCTTCTAAAGGAATACTTTAAGGACAATACTTCTAGAAAGCAGGTCTGAGTTGTAAGAAGGAAAAGGAAGCAAATAAATTGGTAAAATAGTGGCAAACCTAAACAATCAATGATACAATAATAAAGTCTAGGGTTTTAAAAGGGCAGCATGTAAAGTAGGAGAGAAGCAACTGGAGTTGTATTTGAAGATCCTCATGGTATTTGGGAGGCATTTAATATCAGGTTTAGACTGCTGTGTATGCATGGACAATTTCAAAGGTACCCATAAAATAATAAAAACAGTGTACAATTTCTACGTTTAGAAAAACATTAGCTGCTGTTACAAACCCCCAGATTTCAGTGGCTTAACACATCATTCTCATAACAGTCTAATGTTTGGTTGGCAGGTGGTTTTCCTCTACACAGACGTTCAAAGACTCGGGTTCTTACCATCTTGTGGCTTCACCAACCATTAGGGTCTTATAATCTTGTGCATCCAGAGAGCAGAAGTGAAAAGGGGCATGGATGAGGTCCAAGCACTCCCTAAAAGCCTTGGCCCCAACATGGTAAAAGTCACTTCTGTTCACATCCCACTGGTTAGATCTCAGTCACACAGTATGTATAACAGCAAATGGTCCTGGAAAATGTGGCTTAGTGTATGTGCAAAAAAAAAAAAAATAATAACAGAGGAGACTAATACATTTTTGAGAGCAGCTAGGAGGTTCTGTCACAGCTTCCAATCCACTGGGAATAAGAAAACAAACAAAATTCAAACAATTTAAAAAGAAAGACAATAAAAGAGAAAGCGAAATGGATAAAAAGGTGTGACAAATATAAATAAAGTATTAAGGTAAGGTGACAGTAACAACATCAAACATTCAGCAAGCACGACACATGTAAATTAATCTACCAGTTAAAAATTAGATATTATAATGTATTTTAAAACAATAACAAAATGAAGCAGTATGCTCTTTATAAGAGGCACACCTAAAACATAAAGACATAAAAGATCGACATCTTGAGAAAATATTCCAGGCAAATATGAACCTAAATAAAGTTATATACTACATCAGTATCATTTTAAAATGGACTCCATCCAAAAAAAAGGAATAAAGAGAGTACCTACATAACGGTAAATTTAACAGGAAAGTATACTAATTCCATATATTTAAATATCTATTAAAATAGCCTCAAATATGTATACAGCAATATTTAATAAAAACACAGAAGAAATTAATGAACCCATCATATAGTCAGAGATTCTAAAATATGTTTGATGCAGAGGACATGTGTAGTAATGCCAAATAAAAGTACACACTGTTTTCACATACATATTTCCAAAACCTGTTTATATGTTAAGCCACAAAACCAGTCTCAATGGAGTTCCAACAATAGGTATTATATAGACCATGCCCGTTAATCACAAAGCAATTAAGTTAAAAATCAATTATATAAAAATAAAATCTCCATAGTTAGAAAATTTTAAAGCATTTCTAAATAACCCATGAGTCAAAGTAAACACTAGAAAATAAATATTTACTTCAGAAAAAAGAAGTATTTACTTCAGTAAGAATGAACCACAGCTCACAACAGGGATGAATCAGAAACATAATGTGAGGAAAAAAACAAGTTTCATAACTTACATATACCTTACATAATCTTTCATATATATCATATGTATTACTATGTGATACACTGGCACATATATTTGTGACCAGTTCAACTACGTGCTCCCTTTACCATTTAAAAATCTTTCTACTTAACAGAAAGTTCCACGGCTATTCACTCTTCTCTTCCCAATCACAGATTAGGAAGATACTTTAGATACCAGAGTAGTCTGGTGAGACAGGTATATCAGATTCCAGAATAATTAGTCCATCCCAACTGAGATGAGTAAACTGGTAAGTTTCTAGAGCTTAATGGGTCAGAACAGCTATGAGGTCCCTGTCTATAATACTTGGCCCTTTCAAAGTAAAATGACAGCAGTAAGAGAACAGAAGTCTTCAGTGTGCTCTCGAGCCAGTCAGACACAATGTCAGTTAAATAAATTTTAAAAACACAACAGGATTCCAAATATAAAGAAATTAAGATGGCAAACAATAATACAGTATTGTCACCATTTCTGATTACTGGCAATTTGAAAAAAACCTTTTCTATGATAAAATTTAAAATATACGATCAATATTTTTAAAATTAACATCTTTAAAAGGATTAAATTTAGTGAAAAGTAGCAGGAACAATGAAATTTGGAATTAAAGTTTCTATCAGAAAAACACCACGGCCTCTCCATCTACTGCCAGAGCTGGCTTTAACAATTAACGAATACTTATTCTGCAGGGAATTTGTTGATGCAAAACCAGGAAACAATTTATCTCCACTGGGAATACTTTGAAGAAGGGATTAGAGCGGGGCTAGGGCAGGGAGGATCTGTAAAAAACAATATTTGCCAAACTAAAAACACATAGGCACGCATGGGAATTATTTTACTTTCAACAAGTTCTGAAAGTAGTAACAAAACCAGGGAGAGTTAAAAGAATAATTTAACACTGATGTTTCAGGAATGCTAAAGGAGACTAGGCATTTAGACTTCATGTTGCTAAGTGTGTTCATCTCAAATCTAAAAGCCACTTTCATAACAACTTTGCTATTCCTTAGCATTTTGTCTCTTTAGGCAGCTTATTTCCCAGTCAAAGTTATAATTTTGTATTCATAATACCATAATCATTTCCATGGTAACTTCCTGTGAAGTCACAGAGAAAACACTATTGACTTCTCCTGAGGCTCTGATTTCCCAGTTGAAATCATATGTTGATTTTATTTTTTCCAATGTAAGTCAAAGATTTACTATTAAAAATCCTGGGGATGAGGTCTTAACACAGAAAACCCATCTGTCGTCGCTACAGAGGCAAGTAGAGAAACCTAGTAGCACAGGATACTTGGTTCAAACTGCAAGGACCTGTACCAGGAGTCAGTGAACTTGGATTCACACCCCAGCTCTGACAGCTATGAGAGAGGAGTCTTTGGACACAGTATCTAATGTTCTCAAGTTTCCCTTTACCCATCTGCAAAATGAAAAAGTATCTCATAATGTTGTGAGAATTAAATGAGAGACAATGCTGTCAGCTTAAAAAAAAAAAATCTCACTCCCCCAAATTTACAGTTATCTCTGACCTCAGGATATAGATACTGAGTTGCAATGGAAGTACTTATTCAGCAAATATTTATTAAGGGCCTACTTCGTGTTCTTGGTGCCGGGAAGACAAGGAATAGTGTTAGTGCTTTGGCCCTAACATAAACTGCTTCTTTATCCTGATGCTTCAGTTTAATGTTTACCTCCCTCTGTAGGAGGCTAGTTCTTGGTATGAGGTCAACCTTGACTCTCAGCCCTCTCTATTTTTCTCTTGTGCCCACATATCAAGGCAAATAGAGTACACATTTTAAAGCCTCAAACAGTGAGCCTCTGTGTGGATGAGAAATGAAGTCCAGGCTGGGCAGCACTGTTTCAATTTACCATCTCATCTGAAGGAGGGGATGTGGTTCCTTTTAAAGGACAATGTATAATGAATAAAAACCTTCAGCTTACAGCTAGCTTATAATTAGTATTTGGGTTAATAGCACAGTGACAATTGTCTGAACCTCTGAAAACACAAGGGTAGTAACCCTTCAGAAACCAAAGCTTCAGTTAATTCCAAGCCTGCCTAACTCCCTATTTCTACAGAAATAACACAATTTTACCTAGCAACTTCAAGAAAAGTGGAGAAATAGCTTATGACAAAAAGAAAACCTAACCCCTTTGAATCCCTTAGATATGTTGTTGTCATCAGATACTTAAACTTTGTACCTAAAGTAAAGCTTAATAAATTTACCATTATAAATGCTGAGGTGGTCTTCAATAAAAGAAACTTTGAAAAACTGGCAATTGTGTGCTTTCTGAGCAGGAAAACAATTTAAAATGTATATATCTAAAGGAAGAAGACATAGCATTCTGTATCTAGATAGCAATGTATATCCTCCTGAACACTATTTGGGATAGACGGCTCTTGGAGAAAAAAAGGTCTATGGTAAGCATGGAAGGGCTCTGAGAAGTTCTGCAACAAAGAAACCTGTTTATTGTTAAGAAAATGCTAAACAAGCATTTTCCAAAATTATTTGACCAAACGTCTCACAGAAAACACTTAAGAACATGCTGTTATTTAGTAAGCCACACATTCACATAGCTGCTAAAGTGTATCACAGAGTATCAACTCATAACTCAAAGCATCTTGCTCTCTGTAGTTGAAAGAGCAAATAAAAATATCCCAGAACTGGCCAAGCACGGTGGCTTATGCCTGTAATCCCAGCACTTTGGGAGGCTGAGATTGGTGGATCTCTTGAATCCAGGAGTTCCAGACCAGCCTGGGCAACATGGTGAAACCCCACCTCTACCAAAAATACAAAAATTAGCCAGGCACGGTGGTGTGCGCCTGTAATCCCAGCTACTTGGAAGGCTGAAGTGGGAGAATGGTTTGAGCCTGGGAGGCAGAGGTTGCAGTGAGCTGAGATGGCACCATTGCACTCCAGCCTGGGCAACAGAGCCAGACCCTGTCTCAAGAAAAAAAAAAAAAATCCTGGAATTCTGTTCTAATTGCTCTGCAATCCCTACCAGAAACAAGAATTTCCTTCTGTAAGTGTATGGAATATTTAAATGATAGAAAAGAAGGTAAGCTGTTTTGCTTGTTTGGTTGAAGATACACTTATACCTAGAACAGTATCTGGTACACAAAAATAACTGTGAAACGAATGACTGAATAATCTCCATAGTTTTCTTATCTTCTCTTCCATACTCCCTACAAGATACTAGAGATCTGTGATTCTACAAAATTATGTATTTAGAAGCACATTACAGAAAATAACGCAGACACTGGTACTAAACAGATAGGGTTTTAAAGTCTGGTTGCACTACTAATTAGCTATGTGACCTTCAGCAATTACTTTTTACAAAACGGGAATAAACTTTTTATCCCACAGGACTACTATGAAGAAAGCGCCTGGCATAATCTTGGCACATCGAAGGCATTCAAAAAATACCAGTCGTCTCTCTTCACTCCCTCTAACTCTAACTTATTTTAACCTCATTTAAACTTTGAGGAAAAAGAACTCAAGGGTAAGTAAAACTTCCTGGTGGATTATCAAATGAGATGAGGTAAACCAAAACAAACAAATCCCACAGAGAATATGATGAAAACAGAGTTACTTTCTAAAGACTGCAGCACTGTTCCTCAGGTGCTTCCCAAAGGTTCCGAGTACTGTAGTTTACGTTTCAGGTGTGCATCTTCTTTTAATCAAACTAATTCAATGAAATTTCCAGCACCTCATTTCATTCAATCATCCTATTCTCTGTCAAAGGTTTTATCTCCCTCAAAATCAAAACAACATATTTTTATAATAATGTCTCTTTCTCCCAACACTCAAACAAAAAACTTAAACCAAGTTTAACACTCCACATATATTAGAAACAGCATGAAGTAATGAAGTAGAGTATTCAATACACAATTAGTTTACAGAAATTACACTAACTCTTACCTGGTTATCACATATATTACCTTCTCTTTTTTTTTTTTTTTGAGACGGAGTCTCATTTTGTCGCCAGGCTGGAGTGCAGTGGCGTGATCTTGGCTCACTGCAATCTCTGCCTCCTGGGTTCGAGTGATTCACCTACCTCAGCCCCCTGAGTAGCTGGGACTACAGGCATGCACCACCACGCCCGGCTAATTCTTTGTATTTTAGTAGAGACGGGGTTTCACCACGTTGGCCAAGATGGTCTCGATCTCCTGACCTCGTGATCCACCCGCCTCGGCCTCCCAAAGCGTTGGGATTACAGGCGTGAGCCACTGCGCCCCGGCCACCTTCTCCTTTTGAAGAGTCTGAGCTCATATTTTATCTTGTTTCTGACATTTGAAAAAAAAAATTCTAATATTAAGAAGCTGCTTGCTGATTTTTAAAAAGGCTTCACGAGAGGACTGAAGTTTCTTTTTCTGGGTCAATCAGTCATTAGTAAACTAAGGAAAAGGAGGAATCATACATTAAAAGGGAAATTTACTAGCAACATGCAGTGGAGTTACCTGATGTGCTGACAGAGTAACAAGGGAGTGAAGGGAAATAGCTTCATTAAATGAACTATTTATGTTCCAGTAAATCCAGTGTTTTAAAATGCTGACATTTGTTTTGAAACCAGATTCAGATTTTGTACATAGTATTTCTTTGTTGGCAAGAGCTGGAAGAAAGTTAATGCCAATAAGTCTAGCTTTTTTGCATATGCTTTTTGTGTGTTAGGGTATCAGAGGACCTATGAATCAGGTCAAAATTAACACCACATGTGTATGTCTTTGGAGAAACAGAAATGACTTGTCAGATTTCTATCATAAAAACTAATTTATATTTTTGTAATCCCACTGATAAGGTAGTAATAAGCATGGCAACTCTCCCAAGTGCTATCTCTTTTATATTAATAACTGGTTTTGTAAAAATAAGATCAAATCACCAAAAAATGCAGGCCAATTTCCAGGCATGTCAACATACTGCCTGCCCTGAACTCCGGAGCACAGTGCAGCACTGAGCATATCCTTCTTGGGTTCTTTTTTCCCATTTGCTCTCATTAAAGTGTTGACAAATACGCACCTGTCAGAAAATCTTCAGCATATTTTTTCACTCTGAAAGGAGCCCAATGACGTTAGCAGGACTAATAAATTTCTCTTTCCCTTTCTTGAAATTTACCAACGTACCATACCAACACAATGAAATTTTTCTGACTCAAGGAAAGCAAAAGAGACCCCAGGAATATTTAAAGAATTTCTCAATCACAGATATAGACATGTACAAAACCCATATCCTGACTTGAGAAAACAAACATGCATCCAAAGGAGATTTCAAATCCTTGGCAAAAATAGCCTATGAAAAAAGCAATTTTTGGCTCATTGGGGACATTTACATTTTGGGCCTTTTACAACTGGTTCTCTCCTTCACTGCTAACATTACAAAAACAATATATTCATATTTTTAACTGATAGCTTTAAATGGAATACATAGTGATAAAACTGGGGAACACAGCAAATGCAAACATTAGTGACAAAGAAAAGTCTCTTTCAAGATCAATAATTTCAAGGATTTTAGAACAGTGGTGCTGCATATCACAACTCTCAAGAGAACATTAGGAAAATACGATAAAACCTATGGAATCTTCACTGCTACAAATGACAGCACTTCTAAATATTTGAAAATGATATCTTAGCATGCCACACATGATTCAATCTAAAATGGATGTTTGAAGTCCCACTGGATTCATCCCCCTTTGCAATCATTTAGTGATCCACGCCCACCTAGGAGTTTGCCAGCACTGCCCTAGAGTCTAATATCCATTCAAGGGGCTGGGGGAAGGGGGGTGGTTCACACCCATAATTCCAGTACTTTGGGAAGCCAAGGTGGGAGGATGGCTTGAAGCCAGGAGTTTGAAACCAGCCTAAGCAACATGGTGAGACTCCGTCTCCATAAAAAAATTTTAAAAATTATATAAAAACAAAAAAAGTCCATCAAGGGATTCACTTTAAATAAATGAAGTCAAGAAACATTTGGGACAAGTGCTTATTATGTGCAGTGTTCATCACCTGCTACAAAGATAAATTATACAGAGAATCCCTGCCCCAAGCTAACAGGATACCTTGGGTGCATCAAAGGTCTAACCTTTATAGGGTACACAGAGGAAAACACACAAGCCATGGGAGACATAAGAAAATGACATGTAGCGTTGCATTCATTTTACCAGTGGGAAATAAAGAACCAATAAGGTCAATGACAAAATGAATAGAGAATTATCTATTATAAAAAGAAAGAGGCCAGGTTCAGTGGCTCATGCCTGTAATTCTAGCACTTTGGGAGGCAGAACTGGGATCACTTGAAGCCAAGAGTTCAATACTGGCATGAACAACATAGTAAGACCCCATTTCTCTTTTTTTTTTTGAGACAGGGTTTCACTCGTCACCCAGGCTGGAGTGCAATAGTATGATTGTAGCTCACTGCAGCCTTGATCTCCCAGGCTCAAGCTATCCTCCCACCTCAGCCTCCCAAATAGCGGGGCTACAAGTGGGTGCTACCATGCCTGGCTAACTTTTTTCTCTAAAGCAGAGACAAGGTCTTGCTAGGTTGCGCAGGCTGGTCTCAAACTCCTAAGCTCAAGCAATCCTCCTGCCTCAGCCTCCCAACAGGCTGGGATAATAGGCATCAGCCACAGAGCCTGGCCAAAAGACGCCACCTCTACAAAAAATAAAAGAATTAGTCAGGCATGGTGGCATGCTCCTGTACTCCTAGTTACTCGGGAAGCTAAGGCAAGAGGGTCACTTGAGCCCAAGAGTTTAAGGTTACAGTGAGCCATGATCGTGCCACTGTGCTCCAGTCTAGGTGACTGAGTGAGACCCTGTCTCAAATAAATAAGTAATTTTAAAGAGAAATGAGATCTAATTTCTGGATATTATACCATTTGCTAAACCAAAATTCCTACATTTTAAAACAAGTCATATACCAAAACCTTTTAGGATTAGACTCTGGCCTCTGAATCAACAATACCCTAAGAAGAACTGCCAAGACTAGAATTCTGTCCATAGTATGTGGTCAGCTCTGCAGTGGTCTTTCTCATTCTTGAGGCAGTCCAGGTTCTGGATGCTTTGAGCTTTGCTATGAAGATAAACCCAACTCTAGAATGTGATGGCTGGGCCAGTCCCAGTCAATCTACATCTACGTAAGACACTTGTTTAGAAAGCTCCCTTTTTCTTAACTCCTTGTCTACTATGTCAAAAGCCAAGACTCAGCAGAGGACAAGAGACAGTTGTTTATACAGGTGCCACTTTCTAAAGGGTCCTCACAGAAGCAAACCTCTCCCCGCAGAGCTGGACTCAGATCACAGGCCTAATGACACCATGGGGGGTGTCAGTAGGGGTGGGGGGATCCTGCACCAAAGAGAGAAGCAGGGTCCTGGGATGAGGGGGATGGGAACCAAAACAAAATTGAATGAGCATAGACTCTACTTTGCCAGGCTTCCACATCTGGGGGTAGGATGCTATGCACTAGGTAACATGAAACATACTAAAATAAAAGCATACTTGGAAATGTAAAGATTGAACCCAGAATTGCTTATTTAAGTCCTCAAGTTCTATTTTTTTTTCCTAAAAGGAAACCACATTCCTTCACTAACCCTCCTTCATCCCCACCCCCACTGCCTGACCCCAAGTAATAGCCGTTTCTGTCCAGAGTTTAAATGACCTCTGCCCTTCCACCCACTTTATCTTCTATAGGAATTTCATTCATCCTTTTGTTGCCCACTGGAACACATTGTGCCCTCATTTTCCCTCTCACTTTTAATCATATGCCTAAAGAAAGTCTTGTAATAGGCAAAGGAAGCAGCAATGGGTAGGGGAGAAAAGATGAAAATTAAGTCCTACTGTGATAAAATTATACTTCTTTTTAGTAGGACAGACACAAATGTTTCTTAAAAATATGAGTGTATGTGTATGATATAATAATAAATAATTGTTTTCATTCCTAATTACTAAATTAAGAACATATAATCTAAAAGGCAATTAGTCATCTTAGTTATACCAATTTCACTCTGTCTTAGTGCCCCGAGGAGAAGAGGAGATGACACACACTGAGTTTTGAATCAGGCATCAAACATCTAGTCTGAAGCTGCATCAGGCTTGGCATCAAACATCTACTCTGAAGCTGCATCAGGCTTGCCTTATCTCTCTGCCTCCTTCATTCAGGTCCAGCTCCTGGAAAGCTACCCAACATTCATTTCAAGTCCTTTGTAATTCAAGGGAAAGCCAAGAAGTAGGAGTGGGCCTACGCAGAAACCCCTGGGCATGAATAAAGATTGAGAACTTTTCTCAAGATAGTTACTGTGACTAAAAAAATAAGCAAGGGACTGAAAAAAAGAAAAAAAAGAAAAGAAAGAAAATGAGACAAAAGATGAAAAACACACCAAACAAAATAAAAAATGAGGCAGTAGGACAGGGCGTGGTGGCTCACGCCTGTAATCCCAGCACTTTGGGAGGCTGAGGAAGGGGATCACTTGAGGTCAGAAGTTCGAGACCAGCCTGGCCAACATGGTGAAACCCCATCTCTACTAAAAATACAAAAATCAGCCAGACACGGTGGCACGCACCTGTGATCCCAGCTACTCAGGAGGGTGAGGCAGGAGAATCGCTTGAACCCAGGAGGCGGAGGTTGCAGTGAGCTGAGATCATGCCACTGCACTCCAGCCTGAGTGACAGAACAAGACCCTGTCTGAAAAAAAAAAAAAAAAAAAGAGGCAGCAAGTTATAGAAAAAGAGTGTCCTTTCAGCCAACTTGTCCTTCAGTTCTCAGATAAGGATCCACTTCATCCGGGAAGCTTTCCCTGATGCCAAGTCAGTTTAAGGTATCGTCCCCCGGGAACTCTCCTACTACATTCCTCATCCTACAGCACCTATCCTCGTGGACTGTAATTAAATAGTTAACAGTCCACCTTCCCTACTGGAATAACAGAGTGAGGACAGGGACCATATCTTGCTTGTAATTGTAGTATTTTCAGTATCAACATTAGCTCATGGTGAGAGTCAGTAAGCACTATTAGAAAAGTAAACAATATAAGTTCAAACCCTGGTCCCACCATTAACTCACACTGTGACATAAATATACTCAAGTTTGCTTATCTGTAAAATGAAGATAAGAAGATAGATAACACTGTAATGTACCGGAAAGTGTTGGTGCAATTCATGCCATGCAATAAATGTTAACTGCTTTTTCTTCACGCCCTTTCTTTTATTTTTGGAGACAGGGTCTCACTCTGTTGCCCAGGCTGGAGTGCAATGACACAATCACGGCTCACTGCAGCCTTGACCTCTCAGGCTCAAGCGATCCTCTCTCCCTAGTCACCCAAGTAGCTGGGACTACAGGCACGCATCACCACACCCAGTTAATTTTTGTATTTGTGTTTTTTTGTAGAGATGGGGTTCGCCATGTTGCCCAGGCTGGTCTCAAACTTCTGAGCTCAAGCAATATGCCTATCTTGGCCTCCCAAAATGGTGGCACCACAGGCATGAGGCCATGCCTGTAGAATGATTGAAAAATCTGAGTAAATGCTAATTATATAAATTACAGTGAAACATTATGCAGATTTTAATCTATCACTTCCAAAAGTGGTGTAAGCCTCTTTTAAAATTAAATAAAACCCTACTAAAATAGAATTACATTTATGTAAATTATGTATGCAAAATATTTTATTTTCATAATAACATGTTAAGTTTAGCCTAAAGTGGCCTCCTTACATATTTTAGGTTCTGCCTAAAAGTTTCTCCATGCATAGTCGACTGTGACCTGACTGGATGTGTAAAAAGACTGTAACCTACCCTTGTGTCAATCACTGAGTTTCAGCCAATTAAAGGCTGTTCATATCATATTCAAATAAGGCTCAAAACATCAAGCTATAATGAAGACAGTTGTTTCTGTACCTCAGTTCCATTTTCTGTACATCACTTTCCTCTCTCTGTCCACAAACCTTCAACCATGCACAGTGCCGGAGTCTCTCTCAACCTATTCTGGCTCAGGGACTTCCCGATTTGCAAACTGTTCTTTACACAATTTAGCTTGTCTAAGGTTTCACTTTTAACACATGCATAATTTAGCATAATTATTACTTAATTTTTGTGATGCAGCTTTAATGCTCTCAAAAAACCCCACTTTCTCAAAACATATTTATTTTTATAGAACAATGCAAATAAGGACAAAAGACAAAACACTTATATCCTTAAACCCAAAATCCCATAAAATATCTCTACTGACCTTTGGTGAGCAGGATTTAGTATTATGACCCATTCTCCAAAGAAGAAACTAGCCGGGCACGGTGTTGAGCACGGTGGCTCATGCCTGTAATCCCAGCACTTTGGGAGGCCAAGGCGGGCAGATCATGAGTTCAGGAGATCGAGACCATCCTGGCTAACACAGTGAAACCCTGTCTCTACTAAAAATACAAAAAATTAGCTGGGCATGGTGGCAGACACCTGTAGCCCCAGCTACTTGGGAGGCTGAGGCAGGAGAATGGCATGAACCCGGGAGGCGGAGCTTGCAGTGAGCTGAGATTGGGCCACTGTACTCCAGCCTGGGCAACAGAGCGAGACTCCGTCTCAAAAAAAAAATAAAAAGAAGAAGAAACTAAATCAAAGAACGCCAAGCTACCACCTCTCCCTGGAGAACTGAGAATAAGCAGGTTATCACAATAGCACTTGTCTACTATGAATAAGGGACGAGTCTAAACTGTACTTAGTACAATTCAAATGAAGGCCTGCGTGCTTCTAGAGCATTTTTCATAATTAAAAGGGGGGAAGTGTTATGAACAATTAAAGCCTAGATACAGATGTGTGAATGTATGTGTGTGGTTTACGGATGAAAATATTCTCAAGTTATTTCAGTATATGTCAGAGAATCTGTCAGATGCCAATCAAACTGGCACATCACACTGACTCCATCCCAAGTCACCATCTGGATAACTGCACTCCTGACACCATCTCTTGGAGAGGGGGCTTTTCAATGTAATGAAAATATCAGAAAAATTGCAAAAGTCACTGTTACATGTTTTTTCCCAAATGTAACTAATCATTTCACCTGCCATTCCATTACTTAGTTTTTTGTTAATAATGTTGGAAGTAATAAAGGTTTCTATAAGATCTTGTTTTCTAATTTTTTTTCTTTTCTTTTTTTTTTTTTTTTTTTTTTGAGACGGAGTTTTGCTCTTATTGCCCAGGCTGGAGTGCAATGGCACGATATCAGCTCACTGCAACCCCCGCCTCCCGGGTTCAAGCGATTCTCCTGCCTCAGCCTCCCAAGTAGCTGGGATTACAAGCATGTGCCACCATGCCCAGCTGATTTTGTATTTTTAGTAGAGACAGGGTTTCTCCATGTTGGTCAGGCTGGTCTTAATCTCCCGACCTCAGGTGATCTGCCTGCCTCAGCCTCCCAAAATGCCAGGATTACAGGCATGAGCCACCGCGCCTGGACTATTTTCTAATTTCTAAAAGATTCTCTGAAATATTTAATCAATTACAAAGAAAAAGTAAAACTTTCTGGCTTGATACAAGAGAATGACACAATAATCCCAGGACTTTTTAATATTTAAGCAAGTATCTATATGTTTTTTCCCTTTTCATAATTTCCTTCCATTTTTTTCCCTTTTAAAAAGACTCTTTTACAGCAGTTTTAGGTTCACAGCAAAACTGAGCAGGAAGTACAGAGAGTTCCCATATACTCCTAAACACAGACAAGCACAGCCTCTCCTACAATCAATATCCCTAACCAAAGGGGTACATTTCTTCACAATCAGTGAACCTACATTGACAAGCATCATCAACCTAAGTCCACAGTTTATATCAGGGTTCCCTCTTGGTGTTCTATGCCATGGTTTTGGAAAAATGTTTAATCACATGTATCCACCATTACAGAATCATACAGCATAATTTCAGTGTTCAAAAAAATCCTGCGTGCTCAACTTATTCATTCTCCCTGCCCCTTAACTTCTGGCAACCACTGATCTTTTTACTATCTTATAGTTTTGCTTTTTCCAGAATGTAATATAGTTCAAAGGACATCTTAGTTGCTTCCAAGTTTTGGCAGTTATGAGTAAAGCTGTTATAAATATCCATGTGCAGGTTTTTGTAAAGACATAAGTTTTCGACTAACTTAGGCAAACACCAAGCAATGCACTAGATCATATAGTAAGAGTATGTTTCGTTTTGTAAGAGACTGCCAAATTGTCTTCCAAAGTGACTGTACCATTCTGCATTTCCACCTGCAATGAATGAGAATTCCTGTTGATCCACATTCTCACCAGCATTTAGTGTTGTCAGTGTTCTGGATTTCTGTCATTCTAATAGGTACCTGGTGGTAGCTCACTTTAATCTGCATTCCCTAATGACATGTGTGTGAAGCATCTTTTCATATACCATATGTATATCTACTTTGGTGAAGTGTCTGTTCAGGTCTTTTGCCCATTTTTCAATCCAATGGTTCATTTTCTTACTATTGAGTTTTAACAGTTCTTTGTACATTGTATATTTTAGCTAACAGTCTTTTATCAGATATCTCTTTCACAAATATTTTCTCCTAGTCTAACTTGTCTCATATTCTCTTGACAGTGTCTTTTGCAGAGCAGAGTTTTTAACTTTAATGAATTTCAGCTTATCGAATGCTTCTTTCATATACTGTGCCTTTAGAATGCATCTAAAAAGTCACCACCAAATCTAAGTTCATCCAGATTTTCTCTTCTTGGAGTTTCATAGTTTTGTGTTTTACATTTAGGTCTGTGGTCCATTTTGAATTAATTTTTGTGAAGAGTATAAAGTCTGTTTCTAGATTCATTGTTTGCATGTGAATGTCCAGTTACTCCAGCAGCCATTTGTTGAAAACACTGTCTTTTCTCCATTCTATTATTTTTGCTCCTTTGACAAAAGGTCACTTGACTATATTTATGTGAGTCTATTTCTGGGCTCTCTAATCTAGTTCATTAATCTGGTTTGTCTTTCTTTCACCAACACCACACTGGCTTGATTGCTGTAGTTTTACAGTAAGTCTTGAAGTTGGATAGTGTGAGTCCTCTTTGTTTTTCTCCTTCAATATTGTGTAGGCTATTATGGGGCTTTTGCCTCTTCATATAAACTTCAGAATCAGTTTGTCAATATACACTGATATAGTTTGGATGTCTGTCCCCTCCAAATCTCATGTTGAAATGTAATCCTCAATGTTGGAGGTGGGGCCTCGAGGGAAGTGTTTGGGTCATGGGGGCGCATCTCTTATGAGTAGCTTGGTACTGTCCTTGCAATAATGAGTGAGCTCTCACGAGATCTGGCTGTTTAAAAGTGTGTGGCACCTCCTCCCTCACTCTCTTGCTTCTGCTCTTGCCATGTGAGGTACCTGCTCCCACTTCATTGTCTGCCATGAGTAAAAGCTCCCTGAGGCCTCACCAGAAGCCAGGCAGATGCCAGCACCATGCTTCCAGTACAGCCTGCAGGACTGTGAGCCAATTAAACCTTTTTTTCTTTATAAATTACCCAGCCTCAGATATTCCTTTATAGTGATGCAAAAATGGACTAAAACATCCACAAAACAACTTGTTTGGATTTTGATTGGGATTGTGTTGAATCTATAGATCAAGTTGGGAAAAAAACTGACATCTTGACAATATTGAGCCTTCCTATCCATGAATGTGGATTATCTCTCATTTGTTTTTTGTTTCTTTCATCGGATTTTTGTAGTTTTCCTCGCACAGATATTGCATGTTTTGCTAGCTTTATAGCTATAAGTATATAGGTCCATATATATGTGTATATATATATAAGTATTCATTCTTTTAGGTGCTAATGTAAATGGCAATGTGTTTTTAACTTCTAGTTTCATTTGTTGATGCCATATAGAAAAGTGATTGGCTTTTGTGTATTAACCTTGTATCCTTCAACCTTGCTAATTGACTAATAAGGACTAAAAAAACTTTCAGGAGTTTTGTTGTCAATTCTTTTGGATTTTCTACGTATATTATCATGTCATCTGTAAACAGACATTTTTATTTCTTCCTTCCCAATCTTTATACCTTTTCTTTTCTTTGTCTTATAACATTAGCTAGGACTTCCTGTATAATGTTGAAAAAAAGTGGTGAGAGGGGACATCCTTGTCTTGTTCCTTACCTTAATGAGAAAGCTTCTCTTTTCTCCATTAAGTATGTTGTTATCTTTAGGATTTGGGGTAAATTTTTTTTCTTATCAAGTTGAGGTAGTCCCCTCTATTGCTAGTTTACTGCCAGTTTTTATCAAGAATGGGTGTTGAATTTGGTCAAATTCTGCATCTACTGGTATGACCATATAGTTTTTCTTCTTTAGTTTGTTGCTGTGATGGATTACATTAATTGATTTTTCAATACTGAACCAGCCTTGCATACTTAGGATAAATTCCATTTGGTCATTGTGTATAATTCTTTTATACATTGTTGCATTTGATTTGACAATATTTTGGTAAGACTCACACATCTATGTTCATGACAGATATTGCAGTTCCTTTTCTTGTAATGTCTTTATCTGGTTTTGGTATTAGGTTAATGCTGGCCTCATACAGTAAGTTACAAAGTATTCCCTCTGCATCTATCTTCTGAAAGAGACTGTAGAGAGTTGGTATAATTTCTTCCTTCAGTGTTTGGTAGAATTCATATCTGGGCCTGGGGATTTGTTTTGGAAGGCTATTAATTACTGATTAAATCTCTTTAATAAATATAGACCTATACAGATTGTCTCTTCACTTCCCTTAGTTTTGTTTATTATTGAAGTTTCATTATATTTCTCTCAGAAACATCAAATTCACAGATTTATTATCTATAAATATGTGGGATACTAATTTGTTTTCTAATAGTCAAGTAATGTATTTTTTGTTTTTTTTTTTTGTTTGTTTGCTTGTTTGTAACTTCTTGTGTGTGTGAAGCGTGAAGGGTCTCACTTCATCGCACAGGCTGGGGTGCAGTGGTGCAATCATGGCTCACTGCAGCCTCAACCTCCTGAGCTCAAACAATCCTGCTGCCTCAACCCCCCAAGCGGCTGGGACCACTGGCACACACCACCATGCCTGGTTAATTTTTGTATTTTTTGTAGAGACGAGGTTTTGTCCTGTTGCCCAGGCTGGTCTTGAACTCCTGAGCTCAAGAGATCTGCCCACCTTGGCCTCCCAAAGTGGTGGGATTATAGGCATGAGCCACCATGCCCAGCCTAATAGTCAGGTAATGTAGTATCTGTGATATATGTTAGCTATATTTGTATCAGTAGTTTAAGGCAGGCAAAATATTACTATTGAATCTTCAGAAGTCCATATTCTTAGTTTGTTATAACACATTTGGAAAAAAAGAAATAAAGAAATAAAAATAAAAGTCTATATTCTGAAAAAGCTTCGAAAAAATTGGAAATTATAATGTTTTAGAAATTATAATTGTAAATTATGAAGTTTAAGCATTTAAAAATTTTCATTATTTGTCTTCATGAGAACTAAATTAAAGATATTCAGCTATTTTTAATTTTTTTCTAGAAGATTTTGAGATATATTTTCTGGCTAAAATTTTCCATAACTGTTCTTGCTCCTTTTATTGTTGTTGTGAGGATAAATAAAATCTATGCATTTACTACCATGGAGCACATAAATGTCTGTTCAGAAATAAGAAATGCTTTCTCCGCCAGGAATGGTTGCTCACCTCTATAGTCCGAGAACTATGGGAAGCTGAGGTGGAAAAATCAGTTGAGCCCAGTGGTTTGAGACCAGCCTAGGTGATGAAGTGAGACCCCCATCTCACTCAAAAATCACTAATTCAAAAATAATTTTTAGAAAGCTAGTTAATTGTCTTCAGTATTTTTCCTTCTATTTATATTTTTGACAATTTGATATTTCATTTTTCAACATTATAACTTATAATAAAGCAAAATACTATCTAGTACCTCATGCAGTACACTTCCCATGGTCTTCCATTTTTAAAAAGTGAGTTTGGGCTAGGCGCAGTGGCTCATGCCTAGCACTTTGGGAGGCCGAGGCAGGCGGATCACTTGAGCTCAGGAGTTTGAGACCAGCCTGAGCAACACGGTGAAACCCCATCTCTACAAAAATTACAAAAAAAAAAACAAACCAGCCAGGTGTGGTGGTACATGTCTGTAGTCCCAGCTACTTGGGGAGCTGAGGTGAGAAGATCGCTTGAGCCCAGGAGGTTGAGGCTTCAGTGAGCCAAGACCATGCTATTGCACTCCAGCTGGGTGACAAAGTGAGACCCTGTCTCAAAAAAAAAAAAAAAAAAAGTGAGTTTGAAATTTAAAATTTTCTTGCTATTTCTTATATAGTCAGACAAGGCTTGGTTCAACACCCTGAGCTGGGTTGGCTTGACAGGACTAGCACTAGACCTGACCCAGAAGTAAAGGCAATTGTGGGAAGAGCAGACGGATCTGGGAAGAAATCTAGAAGCCAACGAGCAGAACACCAAAGCTTGTCACTGGACAACAGAGAACTGGTCCAACAAAGCTGTCACCATCAGAAATGTGTGTCACCAGGTCAGAGAAACAGGAAATCAAGGCAGGTAACGGGAGACAAAATCAAGGAGTTGGCAAAAGGGCCCAGGACACGAGTCTGGAACTCGGGTAACTGAAAGAACAGGAAGTACTAGAGACAGAAAGAAAAGCCTAAACCTGAAAGGTGTACAAGACAAGTTACTAAACCAGGGGTTCTGGACAAAGGAATAAGGCAAAGGACTACAAGGTCCTGGCTAGCTAAGCATCAGATATGAGGAATAAAACATTGGCCTGGGAGAAGGGAATAGGGAGTTACTGTTTAATGGATACAGAGTTTTAGCTGGGGAAGCTAAAAAAACTCTATAGATGGATTCTGGCTAGTGATGGTCGCTCAACAATGTGAATGTACTTAATGCCACAGAACCGTATACTTTAAAATGTTAAGTCTTATGCACATTTTACCAAAAAACAAAAAAAAGTTTAATGAGGGAAAAAATGTTTTCCAGCTTCATTGATCTAAGCCACTGGGTCTCTTCAATTTCCCTGAGAACATTCCTATGGTTTTCCAAATCATCACAACACAAATAATATTCTTTTAGATTGAACTTCCAGCAAGAAATTAATTTAAATGTGAATGCTATTATCCCTATGGGGAATAAGCAGTAGCCAGGGTTTGCATCAGAACTGAGTTTGATATAGTCATTTTTATCTTAAATGTATATGTATGCAAGTGTGTAATATATATTATTATATATTGATTATACATATATCAATATATGTTAATGATATGTGTAATATATGTAAATATAATATAATATATAATATAATATAAACATATTCTATCTATAATATAGAATATATGTTTACATATAATATAGAATATAAATATATAATATAGAATATAGAATATAAATATATATTATAGAATATAGAATATAGAATATAAATATATATTATATAATATATAATATAAATATATATTATATAATATATAGAATATAGAATATATATTATAGAATATAGAATATAGAATATATATTATAGAATATAGAATATAGAATATAATATATATTATATAATATATATAATATAAATATATTATATATTTTATATATAGTATATATATATTTGCCCCCAAAACAAAAGCAAAACACTGGCCTGGTGCAAAAACTCCTTTTACCCTTTCCCTGGAGCCAGGAGAGCCTGGGGATAAGATTCAGTCACTCACAGGGAAGGGCAGCTGCAGACCAGGGACCAAAAGTGAACACCACCATCTCAATCTAAAATGCAGACACAGCCAAAGACTAATTTAAGAATTAGAGCAGCATTACTGCCTTTTTATAGCTGGTGAAAGCTAGTGCTGAAACACATATACAGGTATGCAAACTAGGTAGCATCATACTCAATAAATACATGAATTAATTGATTCATTAATGGAAAGAAGCATTTAAGAATAAAAAATGTCAAGTAAAAGTAATCCAGGAGTAAAATTTTGCTTTAAGTAATTAGGAGTCAATGATTCATTCAAGGTACCTTCAATATATTCAATAAATAATTTACAGTATTTAGCAGTCAGACTTAACAGACTTTGCTCTCTAAAATATGCAAAGAATCATGATTCCTCCCTCCACATACAACTTCCCAAAAAGTTACCAGACTCAAACTCCTTAATAACCCTTTCTTACATAACAGAGAATTCACAGTAAGCTTAATTATCTGATTTCCCAACTCACAAAAAAATTACAATGAGGAGCTGATAGACTCAAGCATAAGAACAGTGGAAGAAGGAACAACTGACCTTTACAGAAGACAGAGAAAACCCCAGAGTCTGTATTAAGACAAGGTGCAACAATGAGTATACATACTGGCAACCCTAAATCATCAGGAGAGGGTTAATTTATGCCAAATCGTTTCTGTTCAATCAATATAAGGAATACTTGATGTATTCAAGAAAGTATTTAATAAAAATTACAGAAATTTAAAAAGGGCTCTGGTATTTGGCGTAACAAACTCCAGTTAGGTATATATTCACCCATGACAACACCTTACTTCCAATAAAGGAGTCATTACTTTATTTTCAGGTTTTTCCTCCTAAAAGAAACTATTTCAAAGCTATCAGAGATTATTCGCTTACAAAAAAAACCAAGAACCCCCAAAACTAATGTACTCTCCTCTGAGATCTCTAACCAAATATTTGAGGGATGGTGTATAAGGGGCAGCTTGTGTTTGTTCTTCCTTGTCTACTGTTTTGTATTTCCTTCAGGCCTATTTGCAGGCAGAGGGCCAGTAGACAGCTGCTCTAATTACTCAAAGAACTCAAACTCAAGAACTGTGTTCATGCGTTCTTGCTGTTCAAACCAGGGGTTTATAAATTTTGTAGGTGAGAATACTTCTTCATTTTTATCCCTCTACTACTTTCTCTCATTAATTATTAGAAAATCAATTATTTACATGTCACCCTGTATGCAATCGTTATTCACTTAAATGTCATGCTTTTTATTCCTAGATTTTTATTTTGTCTCAAATGACTAAAATGGTACTTGGATAGACAGTTTGTTATTAGCAATCAACTTCCAGGCAATCAGTACAAACTAGCGTGTGGTACTCTAAATTACAGGAAAGACAGAAGAGAGAAAAAAAGAAAAGAGAAAGCAGAAATGTGGATTTTGCTGCAAAGAAATACCAAAATTATTTCCAATCAGTCAAAGCGAATCATCTGTCTACCAACATGCCTCATTATTCATTGTCTATAGGTAACTTAGAAAAGAGTAACTAATGCAAGGAATAGTTTTGTCATAAAATGTGCATAATTTTGACTGCTTTAATAATGAAATTTAAATTCACATGTATTTCCTTCTTTTCTATGAACTTCTTTTAACCATAACTGGAAAAAAAATGTCAAGTGGTGTCCACAGCTAGCTGACACTTCACATGAAGATTGAAGGAGAATAAATTTCATTTTAAATACATGTTCCTTCGCAAGTTCTGTGATTAAACATTTACGCTAGCTTTCCTCGGTCAAAAATGAAAGAACCGAATGAACTTCTGTTTGATCCTCTCCTCCACAGGATAAATTTTCCTTTTTCTAGTACATTTAGAGTGCATATTTTGGCAAGTGTGGACTAGGGAGTGGGGAAGGTGTTGTGGGTGGGGAACACTTGCTTTCTTCCATGAGAGCAACCCCTGCCTGGCCTTCGGAGAGATCCTGCCCCACTTCCAGCAGTCTGGGCACCTGGGCACCCAGCTCCAATGGGATTAGCTTTCACTGTACTGGATTCCTCTGTCAAACAACTGACCCGCAAACTCTATAGTTACCATCATGCAACACAAAGCTTGAACATACTAACAATCTGTTACTATTCACTGGTGTGTAACGTACACAGGAATGTGAAATTACATGGAAATGCAATCCGGAGTAAAAATCTAAAAATTCATACATTGTATTAGGTTAGTATTTATAATTTCCAAAAACAAAGTCATTGAAGAGGTCATGATTTTTGTTAAAATTAATGAGATTAAAGGTCAGGCACAGGTTAAATTTGCCTTCAAGGCAGAAGTTTAGCAGACAAACAATTCTGGTTTAGTTAAAAGTACATGGTCTTTGAACTCTCGTGTTGAAAGAGTTGAACACAACTAAACTTTAATGTGAAAAGGTCTCAAGTAGTTAATCAGAAATGAGAGGTACACATAGCATTTTATACTGTTTTCGATTTGCTGACACAACATCATTCTGTGCTCTCTAGTGAGCAAAAGTAATCCTCAATAGCATTAAGACGAAAGGCTGAACACAAAACCGCAAGCAAGTCAAGTAGTGATTTTATTCTTTTTGTCATTTTTCTTTCAAGTGGAAGATCCCTAACACTCTCTGCTCCTGACAATGTTTATAAACAGAACTCTGAGAAGCATCTGAATGTAAAAAAAAAAATAGGTCTCTCCAACAAACTGTGATAGACGATCAACCAGCTGAGTCCTCTTCCAGATGACATGGGGTTGGAAGTACTTTTAAGACCTAGTTTCCACAAAAATAAAACTCTTAAAATTACTCAACTTGCTGGGTCTGATCCCTATGAAAGAAAAATAGTGTATAACATAAGATATACCATAATCAGTTACACCAACAACTCAGTTCCGAGAAAAGTTTGAAAACATTAACATTGGAAAAGAAAGTTCAATCAAAGACATGCATTAGGCTAAAACGTTCTTTATGATAGCACTTCATTTTAACATATAAACACTATGGTCCTCATAACATACCTTGTAATCTATAAAATAAAGGCAACATATTTTATGTCTGATAATAAAAAAAAGTTAACTGCTAAATCCTAGATGACAAAACACTTCATCTTTTACCCCATAAAATTTGCCCTGAATTTTAAAATTCATCACTTACGTAATATCTGAATTCTACAACTCTGATAGCCTTTTATTAGCAGGCTATGTAAAGATCCAAAATCGTTACACAGTACAAACAGTGAACTGCTAAGCTAAAGTATAACCTTTTTGCTTAACTGGATAGACTAAAGTAATAATAGACTATGTAATACAAACTTCTCAAAGTAAGTCTTCCTCCCCTCATCCATCCAAAAAAAACACTACTAATAGTTTTTCCTTGAACATCTATACATTATCAAGTGTAGGTGTCTACTATGTAATAATAATATACATTCAAACCACCTTTTTGGGTTTTCTTAAATGTAGGCTTATCTTCTGCCCAAAGCAAAGATACTGCAATAGAAAATCAGCAATCATTAGGCTGGTCATGGTGGCTTACGCCTGTAATCCCAGCACTTTGGGAGGCCGAGGCAGGTAGATCACTTGAGATCAGGAGTTGGAGATCAGCCTGGCCAACATGGTGAAACCCCGTCTCTACTAAAAATACAAAAAATTAGCCATGCATGGTGGCAGACACCTGTAGTCACAGCTACTTGGGAGGCTGACGCAGGAGAACTGCTTGAACCTGGGAGGTGGAGGTTGCAGTGAACTGAGATTGCACCACTACACTCCAGCCTGGGTGACAGAGCCAAGACTCGGTCTAAAAAATACATATATATGTATTATATATATATATTTTTATACATATTTATATATATATAAATCATTAACTGTTCTGTATATTTTGACAACTTCCTAAGAGGAATTTAAGATAATAGAATTTCATTCCAAATTAATAACATCGTTAAGATAAATACTGTAACAAAATAATAACAAAGTCTCCTTCAATAAAAGTGGAATAGTAATCTGAGGACAAATTTCAGTCAGTTTATTGCTTCCCTTGTTAATCTTTCACCTTCTAAAATGCATTTTACAACTAAAACTGAGAAAGAACTTATGTTAACAACTCTCTATTTTGTGACACTTTAACTTTAATGGAACATGTTTATTCCTTCCTGCTCCCAACGACACTTCCAATACATGAGGTCAGCTAAGAAAACTCAGTTCTAAAACGGCAAGTTCTCAGCTGTCTATGAAGCCAAATGGGCGGCTATAAATGCCTGTGTGGACAGCACCCCTGTCCTCGCATGGATTTTTATGAGGCACCATGTGGCACCCCTCGTGGTTTGCCCAGCTGCAGCTCTTCACAAGGCGGGAAACACATGTGACTTTGCCTCCAACTTCCTCTGCCTTCCCAAGTGGCATCAGTCCTCCAACACGCAGACTCACTTTAAGGCACTGACCCTGGACCTTCCTGGGGCCTTTCTGCCAGGAAGATATAAAAGAACATCTATTCATTCCATTGACAGGTAACAGACCCTCATCAAGTGCAAGGTGCTGCACTCAACATGTAGGGATAATAACATGCAATGGCCACTAAGCATGGATCAGAAGGGAAGATAGAAATATAAGCCACCACACCTCTCAACAAAATGCAGCACATATAATAAGAAATACACATCACATTCTATGAGAGTTCTGAGGCACTGGCAAGATCAGAGAAGGCAATGTGAAAGGGGTGGTGGCTAAAATGGCCCTAAAAGGATGGGTAGGAATTAGAGATGCAAATAAAGTACACTATGGATAGTTAAGAAAAGAGAGGGAAACCAGAGCATGAGGCAGGCAGGGAAGAGACATCCGCTCACTCATTCAGACAACGAATGTTTACTGAACATATGGTCCCAGATGTGGGGGATACACCACGACACACCATGAATAAGACAGACAGTCACTGATTGCTTGGAGCTTACTTTCTTTTTTAAAAATTATGTCCTTCTTTCCATGTTCAAATATCTAAAGGAGCTTACTTTCTAATGGGGTGATGGGCAAACATATCAACAAATAATTATAGAAGTTAATTTCAGGCTGTGATAAGCACAAACAAAAATAAACCAGGGTAAGAGCACAGTGGGTGGAGATAGGTAATCAATAAGAATGTGATATGTGAGCAGAGACTGGATTCAAGTGTGGAAGAGGTGATCCTAAGGAAGGGAGCCAAAAAAGCATAGGCAAAAACCCTGGGGCAGAACAGCTGGGCATATTTAAGAACAGCTAGAAGGCCAGTGTAGCTGGAAGAAAATACGTGAATCAAAGAGGTAAGAGATGTTGCTGGAAAGATAAGTACAGGTAAGAATGAATGTTTCTCCTTAAAGGCACCATTGACATTTGGGGCAGAATACTGTGGTCCTGTTGTATTTAGCATCATGGCCCTTGTGGCACTAAATGCCAACAGTACTGTCCTTGTAACAATTTAGAAGCTCCACTAATTTCTAAACACTCCTATGAGGGACAGGAAGCAGGCAGTACATCCCACTGAGAACCACTGAGACAGATCCTGTATGGCCTTGTGGTCATAAATATGATTTTGTTCTAAGTGTAAGGAAGAAGCCAGTAGAGAGCTATAAACAGAGGAAATGGCATATTGCCTATTTCTAGAAGACCATTATCTAACTTCCTTTTTTTTTTTTTTTTTGAAATGGAGTCTTGCTCTGTGGTCCAGGCTGGAGTGCAGTGGTGCAATCTTGGCTCACTGCAACCTCCACCTCCTGGGTTCAAGTGATTCTCCTGCCTTAGCCTCCCAAGTAGCTGGGATTACAGGCTCGCACCACCATGCCTGGCTAATTTTTGTATTTTTAGTAGAGACAGGGTTTTGCCATGTTGGCCAGGCTGGTCTCGAACTCCTGACCTCAGGTGATCTGCCTGCCTCGGCCTCCCAAAGTGCTGGGATTACAGGCGTGAACCACCACCAGCGACCTCTAATTTCTATCTTTAAAAAATGTCTCTGTCTACTATATGGAAAACTGGCTCCAGGGGATAACAGTAGCTGCAGGGGTAACCAGGTACAAGACTACTGCAGTAATGCAGGAGATTATGACAGCTTGGCTTGGGGAGGTGCTCAGATGTAATAAGATGAGGGGGATCTTGAAGACTGAGCCATCAGGATTTGCCTAATGTGGCTTCACCTAGCTAGAGCAGAGTATTGAAGAGGGGAAGTCAAACATGAGGCTGGAATGGAAAATTGGGGCCAGATTCCCTGAGGGCCTAGAAAGCCAGCCCAAGGGACATGGAGTCTCATTCTGTAACAGGGTGCCCAAGGGTTTTATACTTTAAGCAGAGTAATCCAACAGCAGTTGGGAAAGAGGAGAGACTAAAAAGAGGGAGACCAGCTCAGACAGAGAGAGACCAATTACCACATGCCTGGGAGTAAAGAGAGCAAAGCTCTGCATTGATAAATTCAAAAGGTATTACCAAGACAAGGTTAGTGCCAGTTAATGACCAGCTGACCCTGAGATTTAACCCTGGGCAACAGAGGGATGACAGGGACATGACCAAAGCTAAGCATCATGAAAGGAGAAGAGGATTTGAAAAGGAAGGTAGTATGACCTGCTTCGGCTTCAGACATATTAGGTTTGAATGCTGGCCAACTTCACAGGTAGGAAAAGTCAGCTGGATTTGTGGAACCAGAGCTCCAGCACAAGTGAGGGCTGGAGGCAATTGTTTGGGAGTTATCAGCAAGATGGTGACCCCTAAAGTCACGAGACGGAAAGAGGATCACCACCAGAGAAAAGGCAGACCTCACAAAACACCTTAGATAGAACGCTAGGGACATGAGGAAGGGAAGTCATTTCAAGAATCATGCTGTGTGCAAGAGGGTTAAAAGCACAGATGTAAAGGAGGGTAAGCTGGGTAAAAGGCCAATGGATTTAGTGACTAAGAGAGTCTGGAGACTGTCAAGACTGCAGTTTCATCAAGACAGAAAGGTGACTGCAATGTTAAAGGAAGTGAGTCAGTCTGAGGAAATGTGGATGAGCCTACACTATTTTTCAAGGATTGGTTATAAAAGGAAAGTGATAAAAGTGATGGTAGCTTGAAGGAGTAGCAGAGTTGAGGGAAGGTTGGGTGAGTGTGTGTGTCTTAAAAGTAAAAATAATTAACTTGCAGAGCTTAAAGAGCAGAATCCAGTGGAGAGATTGAAGTTGCAGGATGATATGACCCACCAATGACAAGAAAACAGAAGAGATGAGCAGAGACATGTTACCCTTAGAAAGAGGAAGGGACACCTGTTCCTCTGGCAGATAAGGGAAGATGATCAAGCAGTGGCTGCCATGTTGCTGACAGCCCCCTTAAACACAACAGAAGAGACAATGAATAAAGCTATTATATATATAGCAACACACTTCTGATAACCACTTCTAGGAGAAACAATATTCTGACTAATGCCATTATTCTACTTAATGTCGTGACATCAGAACAACCAAATGTTGTGAGTCATAGTTTGTCTCTTTTGTTTAGTGCACTTAATATGAATGAAAGAGGTAGGTGGATAAGTACCTTTGGTAAGTGAATGAAGAACCCCCCAGACAATGCAAATCACGCTATAGATAAAAGAGTATATTTTGTTTCTGAAATTAATTTAAACTCCCACTTGGTTTGTCTTTCACAGTCACTTGACATTTATAATTCAGTTGCAAATTCATAAATCAAAAGCATTCTGCTTTTCATCATATTTGTCGTGTCTACATATCAAGGTTTTCCTGGTCACCATAACACTACCATTCCATAGCAGTGAAAAGCAAAATACATGGAATGCTATAATGAAGAAAAATTTGAGGGAGCCTGATTTAAAGAAAAAAAAAAAAGAGCAAGAAAGATCAGAATACATAAACTAAGTAATTAATGAGATCATCAAAGCCCATGCTAATCTCATTTAACCATTCCTTACCCCCCTAGAAAGGGAGATACAGAAAGGCACACAACAGCAGCAAATGACTTTAGGTCAGTAGCTTTTTTAGAAATTGGCCACAATGCACCATCAATTTTATAGGAAACTATTGTAGATAATAAAACCTATCTTTGTAAATCTATTTTACACAGTATGCCAAAACTGTCAGTGAAGCTAAAGTCTTATAATAACTGTGATTGGGATGATGAATTGAATGTGTTAGCCTAGCATTAGTCACCTAATTCTAAATCTAAATTGTACTACCTCAGTCACCTAACTGCTTTTAAAAATACATAAGAGGCCAGGCATAGTGGCTTATGCCTGTAATCCCAGCACTTTGGTAGGCTGAGGTGGGAGGATCACTTGGGGCCAAGAGTTTGAGACCAGCCTGGTCAACATAACAAGACCCCGTCTCTATAAAAAGTGAAAAACTAGCCAGGCGTGGGGGCGCTAATCTCTAGTCCTAAATACTCGGGAGGCTGAGGCAGGAGGATTGCTTGAGCCCAGGAGGTTGAGGCTTCAGTAAGCTGTGATCATGCCACTGTACTCCAGCCCGGGTGACAGAGCAATACCCTGCCTTGAAAAAAAAACACATAAGAAAGAACCAAGAGTTTAATTAATTCCAATTAGAAAATGATAAGAATGGGAAATAACAAAAATCATTAGACTATAACATCAATCAATAACCTATTTCCAAAAAACTCTGAATTAAACACTAAAAAATTTGAAATGGCAAATGAAAAACAACTATTCTCTCTTATGTGCATTTGAAAAATGTTCCTCTTGAATAAGCTGTATTTATCACCAAATATTTCATCTTTCACTGATAGGTACATGACAAAGTGATTCATGTACTATCCATGGACTACAAAAATATGTAGTTGTCTTAACAGGTATCAGGCATAGAGTTGGAATTTATGCTTTAGAACTTGTAATGGAGCCCACAGCAATAGAATGTTTAAAATCTGAATTAGCATTTGATATTCTGAAACAACATTTGGCAGGGGTAGCTGGGATCCCTGGGTGTTCCATAACATCTATGCATTATTTATTTTACTATACTACCATACTGATCTACAATTACTCTCTCTGTGTGCCTTTCTCTACCAGTGGCCTGGAAACAACTTACAGGTAGAAAGACCACATTATCTACAGCCATAGAACAGTGCCCATCGAAGCCAGACCCAGTTACTTTTAAGAGGAATGTCAAAGGGCTACGGGATAGACAGTGGAATTTCCCATAGGAAGGTGTACCATCCCTGGACACAAGAACAGAGTTTATTGCATTTTTCAATTCAGGAAGAGAAACTTTTCAAAATAATGTCACAAGAGCGAATGAAGGGAACTCTACAAATCACAGTCATGAAGTGATTCAGAATCCCAAATGCCTGAACTGAATTTTATTAAGGATTTCATTTCCTATAAAAGCAACATAATGCATTTTTAACTACTATTTTTGTTCACGTAGTTATCTCCCTATTCTACTTTTTCAGCTGTTTCCAGGAACAGTGAGCAGACCATCATTGAATAGAATATATATTAAGTACATATTCTAAATGTATACCTTCTGCAAGAATTAAAAATCTGCACTAGAAAATACTGCCTACACAGGCAGATAGTCTTCAAACACAAGTAGACCATCTAAACACATTTCAGTAGACATGTGTTTCCCACAGCTGCTGTAACAAATTAGCACAAACTTCATGGCTTAAGATAACACAAATTTGTTATCTTGCAGTTCTGGAGGTCAGAGTACAAAATGGGTCTCTCTGAGCTAAAATCAAGGTGTTGGCAGCGCTGTGTTTTTTTTCTGGAGGCTCTAGGGGAAAAATCTGTTTTCTTGCCTTTTCCAGCTTCCAGAGGCTGCCTGCATCACTTGCCTTGGGGCCCCTTCCTCCATCTTCAACAGGAGGTTGAGTTCCTCATCACATAACATCACTCGGACCTTGTCTTCTGCCTCGCTCTTCCACTTCTAAAAGCCCCTGTGATTACACTGGACTCATCCAAATAACCCAGGATCATCATCTCCTCTCCAGGTCAGCTGATTAGCAACCTTAACTCTTTGCCATGTAATAACACACGGCTCTGGGGATTAGGATGTAAACATCTTGAGGGGAGGGAAAGGGAATGACACATTAGTCTGCCTACTGCAGCATGGAATCATCCATCAGTACACTTTCTATTTTATTTTTCATACAGACTCACAGACATATACCACACCCATACCCAAAAGTTTTTTAGATTTCCCTGCCCTAATTTGATAATTCTAGACTAATTCTAATGAATACTTCCACAAGTGTCTCCTATAATTTTGTAATGTTAGAATTTTACTTTAAAAAACCAAAAAAAAATTCTGTTCTTCGAAAAACAAACAAATTCCAGATGGTTCCAAGAGTGCAAACCTGAAAACAGCTTAACCTGATTTATTTTTTTTAAAAAAGGCATGACAGTCTCAGCAGGAAAGAGCTCTTTTAGTTTACAGGGTTTGATACGTAATATAATCATACTTAAGAGTTTTGTTTTGTTTGTTGTTTTCTGTTTTGAGACAGGATCTTGTTCTGCGGCCCAGGCTGGAGTGCAGTGGCTTGTGGAAAACTGAACTCATCTTTATAATTCCTTTTTAATTGAGACTTACCTAGAATAATTAACATTTGAATTTAATTAAAAACAGTTCTTTTGTCAAACTTAACCCAATTCTCCAATACTTTTGTAGGTCACCTTCTTTAATAACAATCAGAGGAAGAATTTTCTGACTCTTCAAAACAGCAATCTAAATATAATACTTTATTGTACAACACATGATGTCTTTTTTTTGTGTCCCAAATTGTGTTCCTTAGAACACCTGGAAACATAAATTGGTATACCACCCCCCTACCCAAAAAAAAAACCTATTCGGTGGCCACATACATTTGGAAAAGGACGTATACCATGCCTCTCTTTTAGAGGGTCACAATGCATACTAAGTGTTAAAAGTCCTCTAACTTTGCTTAACATCACTGTTTTCAGAACGTTTTCCTAACATCCCTATAAATAACCTGGGCTGAGGCAAGAAAGTGAGAAGTGAATACTAATGTAGAGCATATCTCCACAGAGTATTACTCATGAGTAAGCCCCACAGCTTACTCATCACAACTGGGAACAAAACCAGCCCCACTTTATGCTCCTGAGAGTATACGACGGATGAAAGGCATTTCAAATATCAAATGTCAAATCAATGCCAAATTGCAACTACGATTAAAATCTACTTGAAACAACACAAATATGAAAAGGCTCCTGCTGTCTCTAATTGTATTTACATGAGTGGGTCATTTAAAAAACAATGCTTGGCCAGGCGAGGTGGCTCATGCCTGTAATCCCAACACTTTAGGAGGTGGAGACGGGTGGATCGCTTGAGGTCAGGAGTTCGAGACTAGCCTGGTCAACATGGTGAAACCCAGTCTCTACTATAAATACAAAAATTAGCCAGGCGTGGTGGTGCACGCCTGTAATCCCAGCTACTCGGGAGGCCGAGGCAGGAGACTGCTTGAACCCAGGGACGGAGGCTGCATCACGCTGCTCCAGCCTGGGCCACTAAATGAGACTCTGTCTCAAAAATAAAAATAAATAAAAACAAAATAAAAAACAATGTTTAATTCAATATGACTTTAAATGGTGCACAGCTAAATGAACCTACCCATGTTTATAAAGAATCCAAATGTATCTGATTCAAAATACTGACCCTCAAATAGAGCCGTGGATGCCCCATCCACTACACATAAGCAAGAGACAGATTTATGAAAAGCATTTCAAAATGTTTTTTCCTTCATAGAGAGTAATAAATACTCAATTAAAAGGAATTAAGGTTAATTCTAAAGAGATGGGAAATTTCCTTTAGTTTTCATTTGTTTTTCTATAAAAAATAGAAATATTTCAATCTAAAATAAAAACCTCAAAACTAAAAATATTAAGTATCAATTATTCAAATATCACTGATTCCACGTGGGCGCAGTGACTCACACCTGTATTCCCATCACTTTGGGAGGCCAAGATGGGCAGATCACCTGAGGTCAGGAGTTCAAGACCAGCCTGGCCAACATGGTGAAACTCCATCTCTACTAAAAATACACAAATTAGCTGGGCGTGGTGGCACACACCTGTAGTCCCAGCTACTCAGGAAGCTGAAGGAGAATCATTTGAACCCAGGAGGCAGAGGTTGCAGTGAGCTGAGATCGTGCCATTGCACTCCAGCATAGATGACAGAGTGAGAAACCACCTCAAAAAAAAAAAAAAAAATTACTGAGTCCCTCTCTAAAAAATTCTATTAAAATGACAATTATTTTTTAAGTTTATAGCCCTCAAGTATAAACAATAGGCTCAAAAGGTTGAAAAACAGTGTCTTGGTCCACTCCTGTGAGGTGCTAAAATGTAACAAAAAGGCCACCGGTGCTAGGGCATAGGAAGGCTACTTACCTTCCCAGAGCCCAAGTTTCTTCATCTGTAAATAGAAGGTGGTCGTAATACTTACCTCATGGGGTTGTTGTGAGAATTAACTGGGTTAAAGTATACAAGGCACTTAGAATAGTACTGGCACATAAGCATTCCACAAATGTGGCCCATTATTACATTATTGTTGTTCTTACTATACTTTTTCTGGTCATGTTTGTTATCCCAAATTTGTTACTCATAAATAAAAAGGAAAATAAGTTGGGTGTGGTGGCTCATGCCTGTAATCCCAGCACTTTGGGGGGCCAAGGCAGGCAGATCACGAGGTCAGGAGTTCGAGACCAGCCTGACCAATATGGTGAAACCCTGTCTCTACTAAAAATACAAAAATTAGCCAGACATCATGGTGCATGGCTGTAATCCCAGCTACTCAGGAGGCTGAGGCTGGAGAATCGCTTGAACCCAGGAGGCAGAGGTTGCAGTGAGCCGAGATTGCACCACTGCACTCCTGTCTGGGTGACGCAGCGAGACTCCGTCTCAAAAAAAAAAAAAATTTTTTTTTTAAATAAATAAATAAAAAGGAAAATAAATTTCTCCTACACTCAAGATTCTAAATAACTAAGATTAGTTTTTGCTCAAAGCTGCTATAGAATACTCACTCCTCCATCCAACATAACCACCCACTATGCATTACTGCTCCCTTCCAAATCACCTGGACAACTAACGCCTCTTTCTACTTCTGCGTGAACCATCTGTTTTCAATTACTGACTCATTCACCTAATAGTCATCAAATACCTACTACATGTCAGGTACTGTTTGACATTAGACATTCAAGGATATATAAGTATCAGGTCCTGTCTTTAAAAACCTGTTATTCTAGAAGGAGAAGAAGGGGGAAAGTATTTCAACAGTTTAAAATTTTTTCCTCTAATGGAGACATATTCCAGACATAGTATTAGCAAAAAGGAAGACCTTACTGCCTCCACTGAAGGGAGAGAGCACCAGGCCAGGTTTCTGGTTAGGTAGACAGGTACTGCAGGACAGGAGAGTTTGCAAAGCCAGGCATACAGGAACTGGCTTAGAGCATTTTAAACACTGGATGGCCAGTGTGGCCAGTACGAGCGCTAGTAAGCACCTGTGAGGCAAGAAAGGATATCAGACCCAACAGGCTCTTGGAGACAGTGCCAAAATTTTTGGACTATTGTTAAGGAATTTTAAAAGGGAATGATGTTCAAATCCACATTTGGGAAAGACCACCATAGCAATGTGAAGAATGAAATGGAGGAAACAGAAACTAGAAACGGGTAGACCAAGTCAGTGAGCTTCGTGTTTTTCACAGTGTCTTCGAAATTAGTTCACTGTTACCATAACTCTGTGTGGAGTGAGAACTGTTATTCATTTGTAATGGATATGAAACGGAACTTCAAAAAGATCACAAGACTTGCCCAAAGTCACATAATAATGAATAAATGGCTAAAATGGCCTCCAGAATCCAAGACTTCTCATCATCCCACTGGTCCTTTCTCTCCAATCCCTAGAGGTTAAAATAAAGTACAAACTTTGGTCACATCCTATCCCAGAGCAGCAGTTTGGCTGCAGCAAATGAATTCAAGTTTACTTGAGTTAATAATCAGATACTTTCTGGCTGTAAGAGCATGGAACATTTATCATAGCTAAATAAAATGGGAGTTGATTGGGTAAATTTTGACAAACTGTACTTTAATCCTGAAAAATGGCTGCTACTAGATATGTTTTTACCCCTCTTCAGTGATACACTTCAAAGCCAGAAATAAGGTTCATGCCCATCAAATAAATAAGCAAGACTTCAGTTTAAACCCTAAACTCTGAACATATAATCTACTAGTCTACTGATCGGTAGTGTGAACTGCCTGGTTGTAAATATCAAGCCTTCGTATGCAGCAGATTATATTAATGGTAAACTGGGCCAAGCACAGTGGCTCACACCTGTAATCCCAGAACTTTGGGAGGCCGAGGCAGGCAGATCACCTAAGGTTAGGAGTTCAAGACCAGCCTGGCCAACGTGGCAAAACCCCGTCTCTACTAAAAATACAAAAATTAGCCAGGCGTGGTGGCAGGCACCTCTAATTCCAGCTACTCAGGGGGCTGAGGGAGGGGAATCACTTGAACCCAGGAGGCAGAGGTTGCAGTGAGCCAAGGTCATGCCACTGCACTCCAGCCTGGGCAACAGAGCAAGACTCCATCTCAAAAAAAAAAAAAAAAAAAAAGTAAACCGTGGTTTACTCAGAACAGTTGGTAAATGGGATATTCTGCTTAATTTAACATTCCGGTTATCTGGAAGTCAACATGTACAGTAGCATATATATCATAAAATAATTACCAAATTTCAAAGAATTAGAATAAAATAATTTAAAACTAAAACTATATTGAGTATGATTATTCATAGTCATCATTTCAACAGCTATTGATAACTAACGTTTATTGAAGGCTTATCACAGGACAGGTACTTTTCAAAGTGTTTTATATCTATTAACTCATTGCATTACACTTTACTTCATTTAACTCATTAATAAACACGAATTGTCATTGTAAGTCATAAAAAACAAATGTGGTTGTCTTAGATGGCTTTGGTTGTTTGGCTTCTGGAAAAATGGAAGTTATATTTGACTGCAATAATTCATTGACTGATTTTCTTCGTTGCCTCCAGATAATGAGCAACTTAATCAGCAAACCACCTCCCTCTACCCTATTATTTCACAGAACCATTACTCTTTCATACTTGTCAGCTCTGCCCTTACAAGCTGACATTTCATTAAGAGACGTAATTGAAAATCTAGCTTTCAGGTAAGTCTGAGGGTCTTCCTTCCCCCACGATTTCTCTATTTCCGCCCCTGCCTCAGAGCAGCTATAAACCATTTTCTGCCCCTGTTAGTTACCATCTGCTTCCCCATCCTGTATTCTGAGATACCCTCCAACTGCCATTCTGATTCACAGCTGAAAAGCACTCCTGATTTTTTGTTGTTGTTTTTCCTTTCTGATGTCACTCTGTTAACTCTCATTCTCTGTTTGGTCCACCGGAACACCCCTGAGAAAGCTGTGTCCTCATACAAATTATTCTAGAACAGTGGATCTCCACTGGGGGCAATTTTGCTCATCCCCACCTGCCAGGAACGTGTGACAATGTCAATTTTTTTTTAAATTGTCCCACCTGGGATAATTAATCGGGGGTCCAGAAGGAATGTACCACTGGCATCTAGTGGGTAGATACCAGGTATGCTGTTAAGTATCCTAGAATGCACAAAAGAAACACCCTCCCCACCCCCCAAAAAGAATTATTCAGTCTAAAATGTCAAGAGTGTGAGGTTGGGAAACCCTGATTTAGAATATGATCTCAGACGAAATACCATGGTCTTCCAGTTCTCCCCTGAAGCAAATTAAAACATAACTCCTCAAATATACTGCCATAAAACTTAAGAACATTTTGGTGAAGTTCGTTTGGGTGAAGAACATTTACATCTAAACAATGATATCCTAATAGCTGCTTTCATGGGTGAGAATTAATTAACAAACTTCTAACACTGGACTTGCCATTTAATAGACTTTGCTATACCTCACAGCACAGCTTTGGTAGAAAGTACTGCCTGGCATTGTTTGGAAACACCCTAATACCATTTCCAATAGATCATTACAATGATATTTACCGCAAGCATCAACCTGTATTTTTTTGTACTCTAAGGGATCTTTTCTATTAAAAACAATTCACGGTAAATTGATTTCTATTTCTAAGTGGGGGTTTCTCAGTCTTGGCACTACTGACATTTGGGCCTGATAGTTGTTTGTTGGGGAGCGTGGCTGTCCTGTGCATGGTAGGACGCACAGCATTTCTGGCTTCTACCCACGAGATGCCAGTAGCAACCCCCTCCCCTGCACCCCATGACAAAATGTCTCCAGACATTACCAAATGTCCCTTAAGAGGCAAGATCACTCTCATACCCCCATTGAGAATCACTGTTTTAGAGGGTTTTTTAAAAATCAACTTCTAATTTAAGTTTCCCACATCTAGATTTTGATATATTGGGTTTGCTAGGTACAAATATATTGAATAACTAAACCAACAAATTCCTGTATGTTGATATTCTTAAAATAGAATTCCTATAATCCTACTGTGCAAAACAAGAATGAATACAAATGGAAATTTTAAACACTAAACAGTACCCAAGTATCATCTAGCTTACATAACAACACAGTGATATCCTTACAGACTAAACTCGTCATCGAAGTATTTTGTTTATGGTTAAGTTTTTAGCAATGTCATTTACTCTCTGGCATGACAAAATTCATAATAAAAAATAGCTAATACTCATTCAACATTTACTATATTAGTGTTTTATAGTGACATGCACACAATTTTTAAGTCCCTTCCATGATATGATAACTCTGTAAGATAGGTACTATTATTATTTCCATTTAAATATGAGCCAACTGAAGCACAGAACGGTTAAGTAACTTGCCCAGGGTCACACAGGCAATCTGTGACAGAGCTGGCATTTCAGCCCAAGCAGCCTAACTCAATAACTCAATCCACATTCTTCCGTGTTATGCTACATTGCTTCTCATATAATAATATGCCATATTAATCATTACATCAGCAATGAGCATATATTATAAAAGGATTTTACTTAATTTCCTTCTTTTCTTTTCTTTTCTTTTTTTTGAGACATAGTTTTGCTCTTGTTGCCCAAGCTGGAGTGCAACGGTGCAATCTTGGCTCACTGCAACCTCCGCCTCCCCAGTTCAAGCCTCAGCCTCCTGAGTAGCTGGGATTACAGGTGTGCGCCACCACGACTGGCTAATTTTTGTGTTTTTAGAAGAGACAGGGTTTCACCATGTTGGCCAGGCTGCTGTCAAACTCCTGACCTCAGGTGATCCACCCACCTCAGCCTCCCAAAGTGCTGGGATTATAGGCGTGAGCCACCGTGCCTGGCCTACTTAATTTCTTTCAGTGACATTTCCTCTGCACCCTAAGTGACAAAACTGTTCTGGACAACATTTGCCTCAGGATCCTTGCCATGTGTTTTCTGACAGTTCTAGCCACTGGCACAGCATCTGTAGCCCAACTGCCCAGATCCCAGTCCTGGCTCTACCATAAACATTACGATTCTTCTCTCCCTCTAGACACATGGCAGGACTGCCCTTTCCGACCTCCTTGAAATGGAATCATGGCCTAGTAACTCACTTTGGACAATGAAATGTGGGAAGTAAAACATGTCACTTCCAGGTGGAAGCTTTAAGCCAGAACTCGACTTGCCAATTCCCTTCCTGGAAGCATGTGCTGAGATGGAGCCTTTGTCGGCTGGGTCTCTGAGTGACTCTAATGACTATAATGAGCGGTGTCCCTCTGCCAATCCACACAACGTATACCTTGAGTGAGAAATAAGCCTTTGCTGTATTAAGCATCTCAAATTTCAGGGTTGTTTCTTACTATTCCATAATTTAGACTAAGTAATATCGTTACTTATTAGTTGGTGTGACCTTAACCAAGTTATGTAACCTCTCTATGTCTGCTTCCTCACCTGGAAAATGGAGATAATAGTAGCAACTACTTCGTAGTGTTGCTATGAGAATTAAATAAGTTAATATACATAAAGTACCTAAAACATTGCCTGGCACACAGTAAGAACCCACTACTGTCCCCAGAAATTCTCATGTAAGCTAACTCATGGATATCATCACTCTGGTCACCAGTCTCTAACAATCTGAGACATGGATATGTAAATACATACATTGCTTCTATATTATTATTCCCATAATAAAATGCTAAATATGTAGGCCCAAAGGCTAACAAATAATTCACTGACAGACACAAAAGACTGAATAATAAAACCCAGGATATCATCTGTTACAAAATGGCATGGAAAAATATCTCCAAAAACTACAAAGTAGAAGAGAGACGATTGTATTTAACTGACCCAACTTTTGCTTCTGTCTCATCCCCTGCCAGTAATACATACATAAACAAGCACAAATATGCACACGCTCCCTTCTCAATGAACAGATTTAATTTGCCAGCCAACTAGAAAGAGATTCAACAGAAGGAGCCAAAAATGTGGTGCCAACTGGCTGTGTGACATGCACAGCAATGTCTCCTAATAAACCAACACCTGACGTCTAGTAAGTGGGAATACAATAAGCAGAAGAGGAGTGATATGATGTAGGAAATCAACCTGAAATGTTCCCAGACACACGGTGAAGGTGATTTGAAAGTCATACTTAGACTCGTGGATTATTTTCAAAAGCATTAATTTTCCAAAGGTGACTTTCACCAGGTGTTTATTTACCTGGGGGACAATTAAAGCTGATTTCAGGCTGGACACGATGGCTCATGCCTGTAATCACAACACTTCAGGAGGTGGAAGTGGGAGGATGGCTTGAGGCCAGGAGTTCAAGACCAGCTTGGGCAATACAGCCCAACCCCATCTCTATTTTTAATTTTTTAAAAAAGAGAGGCTGATTTCAAGAGGGGAAATGGTTATACATACCCATAAGGTAGCTGCCTACATTGACCACCAGCATGCTAAAAATATGAATTTGGGAATTATATCTCCAGCTGAATCACAGGTACAGTAAAGAAATCCAGGAAATTTGGCTGCAGTGAGTTCTGGACAGATTTCAAAACTTATTAAGGAGAGTGCCTTAAGACCAGAAGAATCAGCAAAAAGACACAAGACAGTAAAGATGAATACATATTACTGATAAAGAATTAGTAATAAGACTGAAAAGAGTATACCCTACAGTCTTATAAGAAATAAGAAATAAGCTTATTCAAGACCTGTAGGACCAATTTTAGCAAGAATCCTGCTAAATCAATTTATGAGTCCCCCCCCGCTCCACACCCTTGAAATCTGATCACCCTTGATATATAGCTCCTCATCTCCCACCTTTGATCTATAAGTCCTTGGCCTGCCTTTAGCAAGAGTCCTATTAGGTCGGGTTAGCAAGAATCCCCCTACACTTGATGTCTCCTCTTAATAATTTTCCCCTCTTAGTGAATTTTCCTCTCCCCTCACACTCTGCCCATTGGCTATAAATTTCCAGCTGTCTTTGCTGTATTCAGAATAGAGCCCTATCTCTGTCTCCTACTGTAATACTCTAATGCAATATAGTCTTCAATAAAGCTTTACTTACCATCTCAACCAGCATCAGAATAATTTTTCCTTTAACATATCCAAGCTTGGTCAGAATTAGGGTGTACCTACACCTACCTGCACTATTAATACTCCGCACAGCAGGGAGAAATGAACTACCTACCAGGTGTCATGGGCATGGAAGGATGTGAGGAACGCTAGCACTGGCCAAATACAGTGGCCTCACAAGCCATCTTCACCTTCAGGAAAATGAATATTGAGCTGCCACAGACACTCTGCTGCCCTCTTAATTTACCATTACCATGAATCTACAGGATGCTCTGTTCCAAACACCCAGTACATTCTTATACATCTTGTCCTGATAGATGCCTGTGAGGTAGGCAGGGCTGAGAATTATGAATTGTTGTCTATCAGGCTGAAGTGACTTTCCAAAAATTGAAGTTGACAGCAATAAGGTCAAGAATCAGCTCTGTGCTGTTTTGACGGAGTGAGTCATTGCCTCCTTGAATCTGGCACATACCAGCCAACTGTCAAGGTTTGTTCTTCCACATGGTCTAACTGCTAAATACAAAGTATACTAGGTTTGTCAGCTTAGGGCATGTTTGCTTCCACTCTGAAAACATTTCAGCTGCCCTAATATATTGCTATAAAGAATTCTCTTATTATTACTGTCTTCCTCCTCATATTTAGCTCTGTCTTCCATCACTTCAAAAGAAGCATTTGTAGCTTCCCCATCCTCTTTCTTTCTAGTTGACTTTGAAGACTATCTATATAAGTATTTCTGGCATAAAACTGACAGGTAAATGACTTCAAAGCTAATTTCCGCCCCCCAACCCCTTGCCCTTTTTCAGTCTCAAGATACCATGTCAGTCCTCTATTCACTCTCAAAAACGATGGCTTAACTGCACAGTGCCGTTCTGGGTCAATTCTTAAATATACTAGAATATACTAGACACATCTGGCTCATTTAAGTCATTCTTCACCAATCTTTCTTATTTACCTCCTTCTTCAACTTGGAAATTTTGCCTTTTCACAATATGTGGATAGCCATTTCTGCCAAGATTGTGCCGACAAGACTGGTTATAAATCTACCTACTTTGTAAAAGGGGAATATTTTTGTAACCATTGCATATCTCTATTAAAACATGAAAGATACACTGAAGGCCAAGTGTTCCAGTGACATGCAGGAAAAAAAAAGCTGATATTCAGAAAGCCAAGCATACAGAGAAATAATGAGAGGTTAATGAAGTGAGTTCTGAATCACAAGTGCTGTTCAGAAAACAAAAAAAGACATCTGTGAAGGCTGACCTTGGAACTAGTCACTGTTATTCAGTCCATATGTATGTATGTTTTTATTAAAATAACTGTTCAAAGTTAACTTTCATCCAAGTTAACTTCTGAAGAAATAAAAAGGCATCACGTTAAGGTTTCAAAAATTTAACCATTCTACCTTTAGCAATGGTTAGTCCACCTTATTTTCACACATTTCCATCTTAATGAAAGCAAGTACATTAAAGGATACTCAGAATAGCTGCAAGGCATACCACAAGATGTACCACAAGATGTACCACAAGATTAGAAATTTTCTTTAAAAGTAATTAAGATCGGCTGAGTGCAGTGGCTGACTCCAGCAATCCCAGCATTTTGGGAGGCTGAGGCTGGTGGATCACCTGAGGTCAGGAGTTCAAGACCAGCTTGGACAACATGGTGAAACCCCGTCTCTAATGAAAAAAATACAAAAATAAGCCAGGCGTGGTGGTGTGCACTTATACTCCCAGCTACTTGGGAGGCTGAGGCAGGAGAATCTCTTGAACTCAGAAGTCAGAGGCTGCAGTGAGCCAAGATCACGCCACTTTACTCCAGCCTAGGCAACAGAGTGAGACTGCCTCAAAAAAAACAAAAGTAATTCACATCTACAGTGAGAATTACAAAGCACAAACACTCCAACTGCACACTGGAACATCTAAGAGTAAAGTCACCAAGGTATTTCTTAAAATAATCAACTTTTCAAAAGTCAATTAAAACTTCTCAAGGGGTATTATAATAAATTCAGTTTTACTTAATTTTTTTTTCTTTTTTTTTTGAGACAGGGTCTCACTCTGGCACGCAGGCTGGAGTGCAGTGGTGCAATCTCAGCTCACTGAGCCTCAACCTCCTGGGCTCAAACAGTTCTCCCACCTCAGCCTCCTGAGGTAGCTGGGACCACAGGCACAAACCACCATGCCCGCCTAATTTTTTAAATTTTTTGCAGAGATGGGATTTCACCACATTGCCCAGGCTGGTCTCAAACTCCTGGGCTCAAGCAATCGACCTACCTCAGCCTCCCAAAGCTCTGGGATTACAGAGCGTGAGCCCTTGCATCTGGCCCCCTTCACTTAATTATTTAAGAAAGCAGTTTGAGAAACTGTTCAATTTAAAGATACCAACGTGTATTAAGGAGTTTTTGAGTTTTCTTCTTTAACAAATAAATAAATTGTATCTATTTGCAGTGTACAGCATTTTTAATATGTATACATTGTGAAATTATATCAAGTTCATTAACATATTCATCACCTCACACACCTGTCATTTCTTGTGAGAATATTTGAAATCTACTGGCCTAGCAGTTTTCAAGTCCATAACACATTATTACTAACCACAGTCACCATGCTGCACTTGCCTGTTTTATTCATTACCATACTTATACCGCTTGTACATAAGCCCCTCAGTAAGATGATCCATGTATTCACCAGACCAAACTAATTATCACCCAAGCATCCCCCTCATTGCAAGGAAGCCTTTTAAGTGAAGTGAAGCTTTCCTTTTTAAAACTGCCCAGGCCGGGCGTGGTGGCTCACGTCTGTAATCCCAGCACTTTGCGAGGCTGAGGTGGGCGGATCACGAGGTCAGGAGATCAAGACCATCTTGGCTAACACAGTGAAACCCCTTCTCTACTAAAAATACAACAAATTAGCCAAGCGTGGTGGCGGGCGCCTGTAGTCCCAGCTACTCGGGAGGCTGAGACAGGAGAATGGCGTGAACCCAGGAGGCGGAGATTGCAGTGAGCCGAGATCGCGCCACTGCACTCCAGCCTGGGCGACAGAGCGAGACTCCGTCTCAAAATAAATAAATAAATAAATAAACAAACAAATAAAATAAAACTGCCCAAGTCCATGTGAAAAGTATCCAAGTTTACACATTGAAATCAATACTGGAAATACATGCTAAATACTATTCAGAAGCGACTTGAATAGATTTTCTTCAACAAACTCACTCTTCAGCCGAAAGGCAGTGAACTTCACCCCCATTTCTGCATAGGATTATCTGGTCTAATTTTGTAGGAGCTCTGTTTGCATTTTAATCCATCATCCATGGAAGTAAAGGCCTTAGGAAGTAAAGGCCTTAGGGTTGAAAGCATCTGGATGTGCTTTGGCGCAGTCCATAGCTAACATCAGCACTCCTGAACTCCACAACTCCACTCGAGGAGACAGTGAGAAAGCCAGTGTGCCCTGGAGTAGGGCCCAAGTTCAGCTGCTCCAGAAATGCCTCTACACCACAAGGACAATGTAGCTATCTTTCTAAAATGAAAAATAAAAAACACAGGCTGAAACAAAATCCTGCTGAAACACTGTGTGGGCAGAACTTGACCTTGCAGCATGGTTACTGAGATACTGCACTTCTTGGGAAATGGGGACTGGTTTCCTCCTGTGAGGCCCTCAGATGCTCGGTAAAGTCAACCTTGAGATTTCCCTCTTCTCTGGCCCTTATGGCTGGAGGCCCTAAGTCTGTTACCAGACTTGCTTGTAGTTAAACAGCAGAAAGCACAGCATTAAACACTAGATTTAAAATGTGAAATAAAATTTCAAGTCACTTGAGAGTTTTATTCAGATTTTAAATAAAATCTGAAAAGATTATATATATGAACAATGAAGATTCCATGTCAAAGAATACTATAAATAGGATCCTTTGGTGGGAAAGGAGGGATCTATAAATTCTTAATCAAATATTTTTCTATTTCAATTAAAAAAATTTTTTTTGTAGAGGAGTGAAAATTATAATGCTAAATGATTCTTTCATTCTTCCCCAAAGGAGAAATACTCTGCCTAAACCCATTCCAATCATTGATCTGATGTATAATTTAATCACAAATATAAAACTGCTTTCACTTGAAAACTTTTCTCCCCACAAAAATACCACTTATGCAGTGACCCATGTTCTAACATCTTTGTAATTTTTCCTATCAAGCAATGTTTTTAAAATGAAATATCGCTTCTAAAATTATCCCCAGTGGAAAAAGAGATTTGAAATATTAAATTCATATGTCCTAATAGCTAAGATTTGCACTTACATTTTGGATGTATTTTTCTTCAAACATTAGTGTGCATAAAAATCTCCTGGGAAACTTGTTTGAAATGAAAATTTCTGGGTCCCAGCCCCAGGAAATCAAATTCTGTGGATCTGAGGTGGGGCCCAGATACTATCATTTGAATGTGTCACCCAAAATTCATGTATTGGAAACTTAATCTCCAATGCAACAGTGATGGGAGATGGGCCCAATGGGAGATGTTTAGGTCATGGGGGCTCTGCCCTCATAAATGGACTGTCCTTTATGAAGGGAGTGGGTTTGTTATAAAAGCGCGTTTGGCCCCCATTGCCATCCATCTCCTGCCTGCTCTCTTGCTATATGATGCCTTCTGCCATGTGATGATGCAGCAAGGAAGCCCTCGCCAGATCTGGCCCCTCAATCTTGGACTTCCCAGCCTCCAGAACCATGAGCCAAATACATTTCTATCATTATAAATTACCCAGCCTGTTATAGCAGCACAAATGGACCAAGACACCAGGTATGTGCATTTTTAACAGGCATCTAGGTGTTTCTAATGCAGGTGGTCCTTGGACCAGACTTTGAGAAACAGCACTGCATGAAAAAGAACTCATTTCCAAGACAGCTGTCCAGTCTTCAAACCCCTTCTCCCAATTCCATACTACTTTTATTTCATTAGACAGTTTTTAAACAATCTCTCATTAGCCTAGAATAAAGAAAACCTTTGAAATGTTATTCTCATTACAACTATACAATAAAAATACCAAAAGGCAAGGCATATAAGAATAAGGGAAAACTGAAAAGCTCACTTGCTCTAAGGTATAATTTAAAATTAGAACTGAACTTTGGGAGGTCGAAGCAGGCGGACCACCTGAGGTCAGGAGTTCGAGACCAGCCTGGCCAACATGGAGAAACCTCGTCTCTACTAAAAATACAAAAATTAGCTAGGCATTACAGCGCATGCCTGTAATCCCAGCTACTCAGGATGCTGAGGCAGAAGAATTGCTTGAACCCAGCAGGCAGAGGTTGCAGTGAGCCAAGATCGTGCCACTGCACTCCAGCCTGGGCGACAGAACAAGATTCCTTCTCAATAAATAAATAGATAAATAAATAATAAATAATAAAATTAGAACTGGATAGAATCTTGATTATGCTAGGCTAATTCCCTCAGTTTAATCTTCAAACAGTATTTTAAGCACTCCCCTATTAGTTTTGTTATCTATATTCTCCAGTTATTTCATTCATGCCACAAGGTGAGGTAATGCCTGAAATTTAAATCTGTCCTCAACAGATTCTTGCACTGGATATTCAAGAAGTCTTGCTTTCATTTACTGTTTTCCTATTTGAACTTTTTAGAATCAGAATTATTTATTTCTTCTATTTCATGATTTTCCAAAAGATGACTTAGAATGTCTAGAAATTCCCTCCTGACTACAAATGTAATTTGTTGCACTGACTACAGTAAACTTGTATTTTTAAGTTACAAATTCAGATACTTTTACTTAAATAACTGCAGACATGGCAAGCTACCCTGGAGTTGCCAAAGTCAATATGTGAAGTCTGTCTCTAGGGCAACAGACTAAAGAGTAGTAAATGAGGTTTTGAACTGCATTCCTGTTCATTTCTGATTTAGCAACAGGCTTCTACATGCTCCTATTATGCTCTGGCCATCCCTTTGTCTGATCTCAAAATTACATGGAGTGAGTTTTGGGTTGCTGTTCTAATATGTTTTAAGACATTTATTTCAATCTGTCTTGCTGTTCTCATACATGTTATTTCTAATTTTCACTACCCAGCAAATCATATTTGGCTGCCCTGCACAAACACACAAATGTGCATGCACCCACCACCATTTTTAAATTTTTCCATGTGAATTGAGGACTGTAAGTATTCAGCAGCTTAATTAAAAATCTGCAAACCCCTCCACACAATGGACCAGTGCTGATTCAGTAAGTACTTCCTGCTGCTTTTGTAAAAGCTCTTCCCAGTTTTTTTTTTTTTTAAGCCACTGCACAGATGATCTCTTTCTACCCAATTCTAGAGTTTCACAATACTTCTTTTTTGTGGACTCAAGAACACACTACACCGTCAATGGCAGAATGTCAATCAATCTAAATTCTCCTACAACGTAAGTTAATAATTTAAATTCATCTAACTATAACCAGCACTGCTTGGCAGAGAAAGACACACAAGATCCAACATCCTGACTAACCAAAATGTAGGTAGAAAGAGTTAACCTAAACTGATATGTAAAGGACATTTTACAAAGTAACACATGACAGAATTTTTTTAAATTGCGCATGTGTTACCAAAACACAATGACAACCCCACAGTGCTGCACTTTTCTAAACTTTATTAGTGTTTTTTGCTGTTGTTATAACCTGTTGATTAATCTTTAGATTGTACTATTATTTAACATTTTATTAATTTAAAAGTGGTATATAAGACTGTGTGAAAAAAGGTAAAAGTTAACAAACCAAAAATACAAGTCCAGTTTTTAGAAAAGGTTTTGCAAAATAAAAGTTGCTTATTTATACAGATCACCTGACATACAGAAGTAAATATACTACAGTACATATACTCGTATTCTGTAAGTGGATATTCCATCTTAATGATAGTAGGACTGGCATCAAACATCTGCTAAAATAATATATCTATCATGCTACATTATAAACCAAAATCCTAAATTGGTCTAGATTTTGAAAGAAGTTGTTTATATTTACCACAATAAGAAGAGTAACTTGTTTCAAAGAACAAAGTAACAATCAACTTATTAAATACAACTTTAACGCTACCAACTACTAACTGTGAAGTCAGAACTGGATGGATGTTGAGTAACCTCAAAGAAGAAAATAAAATGGAACTTCCTCTTCTGAGCAAACCTACTTAGATTTAAGCCTGTATCTATGGAGAAAACGTGAAATTTTGAGTAATGATTGTGTATACTCAAGTCACAACAAAAGCCATGTTGACCAATAGTCTACATATTTAAATGTCCATGTTTCAATTATCCATCTAAATTTATCTATATGGTCCACTAAAATCTACTATATTTTGATAGCACACAGATGACATAAGCTTATGTCCTTATACCAGGGGTAGCAAAAACAGTCCAGAAAACAAAGCTCCAATTGGTCTAACATCATCAACTAACTGTCCTCAAGATCCCATTCTTGCCTACTTGGAGAAAACCGGATAATCCACCTATAAATATAGCAATGATAGTAAACCTCAGTTTCTGCTACAAATAATATGGCCAGAAATACAGCAAGTTCAGCTGATAGAAAAATCCGTATGGCGGTGGTAGGTCAGTAATAAAGACTGTAACCTTGTAACTGCAGGATATTCTATAAAGTGAAATGTAATTTGTAAGTAATTTTTAATGTTACCAGAAACCAAAGGAAGGGCAACAGGGGAGTATCCGTACAAGACCACCTTCAATAGATTCTTCCAATAAAACCAAATGTACTGAAAAGTGGTCACATTAGTTTTTAATCAAAGGCAGGCAAGACAATCATAAACATCTATGCTCATTCACCTGTTCAAATATCAATTGCTTAAGTCAAACAGGAAAACACAGTCTGCCAGGGGTGTCATATCTACTTTAAGTCAGAGCAATTGAAGATGTGATGGGTATAAAACTACTACAGAAGCCCAGATGATACTTTCACTGGCCCCTCTGAACCATGTGTCTGAAGTTGGCAAAGTCATTCATGCAAATGGTATATTACTATGCAAGGTGTTACTTCGTCAAGTTTTACTTTGAAATCAAATTATTTCAGAATATTTGAAATAAGACTCAGCTACAGTTTATTCCAAATTGAAGCATGAGACACGTATTTCATAAAGAGAGCTCAGATTTCCAAAAATAAGATTACCCCAAAAAGGGGGAGTTAACTAGAGAACACAAATTTTCCCCAGCATATTTTAATATTTCCACCTCGGTGTGCTATATAGATATTATCACTGAAGTATCAAACTGAGCTAGGAGTATGTGCAACCCCGCTCATCTGTATTCTGTCACTTTGTTCTGCTCCACAGACACTGAAGAGGTCATGCTTAATGGCCAAAAAATTCACTACGTGCCTAAAGGAGAAAGTAGAAAAAGATAGGCAGGCCTGAGGGTGTGACTGTCTATTTAAGCATGCAACTGTATTTTAAACATAATTAGACTAATTGCCTCCCAATCTTAGCTGATGCATCTGCACATGCAATTAATTAGAACTGATTTTAAAAGACCTGTTTGGAATCCTTTGTTCCCCACTTCCTACAAATCAAATTACCAAGGAGCAAATTTAATTTTTCAACTTTTATTTTAGGAAAGACACAAACTTACATTAACTGGGTCTGATCCACTAATGTAAGTCATTTAACTAGCAATTATTTCATTCTGAAACTAAAATCCCATTCAAATTTTTTCATCTATAAAATAATTCCCTGGTAAATATGACAATCTTGCAAGACTGCTGTAGAAAGAAAAACTTGAATAATCTCATAGCTCTTCATCTAAAAGAGGAAGGGGGAAGCAATAAAGTTCCATTTTGCAGGAAAATTAGAAATGTACACTATTAAAGCTACCTTTTACCATGTGCTTTACTCTCCACTGATTGTTCTACCATAAATCAAAAGTAGTTAAGGCATTAAAAGAGGACTTCAAGGGGCTATTTAGCAGAGTAAGACATGATGTGCTCACTGGGAAAAGCATAATGACTGAGGACAAAGGTTCAGACACTGAAACTGGAGATGGGGCCAGAAGAGGACAGTGGAGAGGGTCAAGAAGAGGCAAACCAAAAGGGAAGAGGTGGGGAAAAGAACAAAAGTGAGCTTGATAGGTTTAGACAGAGATTGCAGTGGTAAACAGGAGAGGCAGACACACTCACTGAGGGATCTTCCCCCAAATAAATATTTACTGAGAGAGTGAATGGTGGACGGCATCCACAGCAACATTAGAGCTATGCACCTGGTCCAGGGGAGAGTGATGAACATGTGATAAGTGAAGGAAGCCACAGAGCTGCAGGCAGGCCTGGTAACACGAGGCACGTATGAAGGTGTGAGCTAGAGCCTGGAGAAGATGCAGACTCCAGACTACCATGATCTGTGTCTGAGAGTCTGGAATCTAGAGAGGTGAACAAAGTAGCATCGCTTGATAAATGGTAATAACACATATAGGGTGGGGGATAGGAGTACAACTATATGGGCCAGAGAGAATAGGATTACTGTTCTGAAGACAATAAAGGGGTTGTGGACCTTGCGATCTGAGTCTGAGGAGGCATCATGACATTCCTGCACACGATAGAAACTGTGGAGCTAACAATGGGAATAGAAATAGGAAAAGGGCTAATATCCAGAATCTACAAGGAACTTAAACAAATTTACAAGAAAAAAACGACCCCATCAAAAAGTGGATGAAGGACATGAACAGACACTGCTCAAAAGAAGACATTTATGCAGCCAACAAACATATGAAAAAAAGCACATCATCACTGATCATTAGAGAAATGCAAATCAAAGCCACAATGAGATACGCCACTCCAGTTAGAATGGCGATCATTAAAAAGTCTGGAAACAACGGATGCTGGCGAGGATGTGGAGAAACAGAAATGCTTTTACACTGTTGGTGGGACTGTAAATTAGTTCCACCACTGTGGAAAACAGTGTGGCACTTCCTCAAGGATCTAGAGCCAGAAATACTATTTGATCCAGCAATCCCATTGGTGGATATATACCCAAAGGTTTATAAATCATTCTACTATAAAGACACATGCACACATATGTTTACTGCAGCACTATCTACAATAGCAAACACTTGGAACCAACCCAAATGCCCATTAACGATAGACTGCATAAAGAAAATGTGGCATATATGCATCATGGAATACCATGCAGCCATAAAAAAGAATGAGTTCATGTCCTTTGCAGGGACATGGATGAAGCTGAAACCATCATTCTCAGCAAACTAACACAGGAACAGAAAACCAAACACCGCATGTTCTCACTCATAAGTCGGAGTCGAATAATGAAAACACATGGATACAGGGAGGGGAACATCACACACCAGGGCCTGTTGTGGGGTGGGAGGCAAGGAAAGGGAGAACATTAGGACAAATACCTAATGCATGCCAGGCTTAAAATCTAGATGATGGGTTGATGGGTGTAGCAAACCACCATGGCACATGTATATCTATGTAACAAACCTGCACATTCTGTACATGTATCCCAGAACTTCAAGTAAAATTTTAAAAAATTCAAAAAAAGTAATAGGAAAAGGGGAAACATCCACGTGAGCAGTCCAGTTTCCCAATCTGGAACTTGGGAGCTGTTCACCTGGTGGGTGTTTGTGACTATTCAGACACAGACAACAAAGGCTACTCCAGATTGAAGTGCACTGCTTACTTTCAGTGACCTCATAGAACTACTCAACATTGTTTTTGGTGATTCCTGTGCTATGGTTTGAATGGCTTCGCTCTAAAACTCAGGTGTTGCCAATGTGATGGTATTAAGAAGTAGGGCCTTTAAGAGGCAATTAGGGACGGGCCCAGTGGCTCATGCCTGTAATCCCAGCACTTTGGGAGGCCGAGGTGGGCAGATCACGAGGTCAGGAGATCGAGACCATTCTGGCTAACTCGGTGAAACCCCATCTCTACTAAAAATACAAAAAAATTAGCCAGGCGTGGTGGTGGGCGCCTGTAGTCCCAGCTACTCGGGAGGCTCAGGCAGGAGAATGGCGTGAACCCGGGAGGCGGAGCTTGCAGTGAGCCGAGATCGTGCCACTGCACTCCAGCCTGGGCAACAGAGCGATACTCCGTCTCAAAAAAAGAAAAAAAAAAAAAAAAAGAGGCAATTAGGCCATGAGGGCTCCTCCCTTGTGAATGTGATAAAGCCCCTTATAAAAGAGGCTTCACCCACCATTAGGCTAGCTTGCCCATAGAGGGCCATGTGAGGACACAGTGTTCCTCCCCTCCAGAGGAACCATCTTGGAGGCAGAGAGTTGCCCTCACCAGATAACTGAACCTACCAGCACCTTGATCTTGGACTTCCAGTCTCTAGAACTGTGAGAAATAAATTTGGGGTATATTTGTTTTTACAAATTTCCCAGTCTCTAGTTACAGCAGCAGAAATGGACTAAGACACTCCACTGGAGATATAAGGGTATTCTCTAATTCTATGTGGAAAGCAGATTATGTACCAATGCATGTTAAAGCACACAATTATCTGCTGGTTAAAAAAACATACAAGGATCCAATCCCCCCGTTGGAGACACACAGAGCAACAGTAGGAAGGATACATTTCCAGCAAGCTGTGACTCTTTAAGTAAATACGTAGGAGGAAGCAAGTGCAGATTAAAGTACAGTAATTGTGAGGCATATGACTGCAGTCATGTTTATGAGTGACTTATACAGAGAGATTTCAATGAGTTGTACATATAACCCATACAGCAATGATTATATTAGAAAAAGGAAATTCATCTCTGACATTAATCATCAGGCTCCAGACACTCAACAGAATCGGCCCACAATATGGTTGTATTATTTTGCAAAGGAAAAAAAAATGATTATCTGAAGTCTAATTTGAATCCACACTATATCAAATGAGGAAATATGCTCAAGTCACGACACAGCCAAGATTAATAGGTGTTTCCACCCACTCCTTAAACAGTTTTAGGTACAAAAAACAATGTCACTTCTCTTCCTAAGAATATGTTAAGCATAGAAATTTGCAGAAATGCACAAAAAAGCATTCCTTTCCATGCTCTCATTTTCTGGTGTTCTGGGTAGCTTTAAAAGTATGAACACTGAAGTACACCAATGCTGTCAGTTATAAAGGATTTGTATTCATTTCTGGGAGCTAAAAACAGAGATGCTGCTATGGTTTGGAATCATACTGCTCATCTCTTGGGTTTAAAAAAAAAAAGCTTGCGGCAAGATTATTTTTTAAATCATTCCACATTTATCTTCATAAAACAATACAAAGTGAATTGCCAAATAAGCATATATGACACTTTAATTTACTCATCTATTAAAACTGTTTCAATTTAAACATCTGAATGAATAACAGTCATTCTCCTATTTGCAATATTTTTCAACATGAGGTGTGCTCAGTAACATCAACATACATCAAGTATAACCATTCACTGATTTATTTGTTAACAAATTCTTATTGAGAACCTACTATGTACTAGGCAGTGTTCTAGCTGCTGGGGATACAGACAGGAATAAATTTAATCAAAGTCCTGGTTCTCATGGAGCCTACTGCCTATTGTGGGGTAGTGGGGATGGGGGTAGGAGGGATTAAACAAATAAATGTATAATGTGATTTTAGATAGACATAAGTGCCATGAAGAAAAACAAAGCAGTGCAAGGCTAGAAGATTGGCAGTAGAGTGAGGGGTGGGGCTTTTTTTGGATATGGTGGTCACAGAAGACCCTTATAAGGAAGAGACATTTGAAAAGAGACCAAACTGAAGGAAAGGAGCAAGCCATGTTGAGACCTGGGTAAAAGCTGACCTTCCTTCCAGGCAGGGCAAAGACTAAGTGCAAAGGCCCTAGGCTTTGGTGGTTTGATAAACAGCAAGAAAGTCTGTATGGCTGGAGCAGAATACTTAAGCTGAGGAGATAAGGTGGAGGAAAAGGGCAGGACTCAGTTATGCGACTGAAGTCTAATGGACCATTACATAACATAGTTTTGAGCAAGAGTGACATGTCACACTAACTGAGGTTCAAGGGAGCTACTCGGGGAGACACAAGTGGACAGAAGGTTAGTTAGGAGACTATGTCAATACATAGAGCCTAACCTGATATCCTCAAAATGCTTTCACCCTTTAGGTTTCACAGGGAGGGTGGAAGGTAGGAAACTACTTTTTAAATCTCATCATATCTAAACAAATACACGTAAAGTCATGTATACACGCTGTAACACACATTCCTCTCAGTGACTTTGTTAGTCAGAATAACTGAAGAGTATTGTTTCAGATAATCTCAGTCAAGCAGCCTTAAAATCGTGCACAAAACAAGATGACCATCCTCATCCCTTTTATTATAACTAAATGAAAGTCATGTAAGAGTGAATAGTTCTTTTGTCCTTAAACAGGCTATCTGAAAAACAGAAGCATACTGTCTTTCATTGTCAATTCATGGTTCACAAAGCCTCTGAGGTTGGCTTTCGTCCTTCAAAAGCTTTTAATGGACAGGTACATTTAAGCCTTATTTTACGGATTGTGAGAAATGGAATGCACTGGGAGCGGTCCCTATCTCCCTTTTATGAAAGGAGGAAGATATCAGCAATGCAGAGTGACCTCACCTACAAGGAATGCATCAGTGACATGGAACAAAGGTGGCTTCGTAAGGAAACCCAATCTGTTTCAGAAAACTGCTTCATTACTTTTGACTGATTTAGGGCTGCGCAGCCTACTAGAAACAATTCCATTCTTTAACCTCTATTTTATTAACAAAACTGTGATATCATTCTTCCTTCAAACATTAAAGAAAAGCCTTGCATATTCATCAATCAAAACTATATTTTATTCAGATCACCTTTGATCATACATGTGTTTGTGCCAACTAAGTGTATTTTTCAGTTGAAGCCTATAAAAGATAGGTGGTGTGCCTACAAGAGCGAGGACTCTGGTATGTTCCGCAGCGACTCAAGAACCACGTGAGATGTGTTAGGTAAAGGCAATTCACTCTTGTTTCAGGTTGCACTTAAGAAGGCCTGCGTTTTCACATTTTATAGCATGTTGAGTTTTCCAGCTTATGAATTCTATCACAGCTTACTTTTTCAAACAGTGATATCAATGCAAAACAAGTTCTTTGAGAACAGAATGAATTCATTCATGGCTAACCCAGATGCAACAAACAGGACACAGAGTTGCTAAAATATTACTTCTCTCTTTCAAGATTATAAAATATCTTGTTACATATTTTTCCCCAAGGTAATGTGTCAAAAATTTACTTTCTGGAGTCAGATATACAATATTCCATAGGATCAGCTTTTAAAATGTTTTCATGACCATTGAAAAGGGCTATGAAAATTGCTACTATTCTCATTCTAAAGCTACTGATAGATAAGATAGTTGTAGCGAGGACTCTGGTATGTTCCGCAGCGACTCAAGAACCACGTGAGATGTGTTAGGTAAAGGCAATTCACTCTTGTTTCAGGTTGCACTTAAGAAGGCCTGCGTTTTCACATTTTATAGCATGTTGAGTTTTCCAGCTTATGAATTCTATCACAGCTTACTTTTTCAAACAGTGATATCAATGCAAAACAAGTTCTTTGAGAACAGAATGAATTCATTCATGGCTAACCCAGATGCAACAAACAGGACACAGAGTTGCTAAAATATTACTTCTCTCTTTCAAGATTATAAAATATCTTGTTACATATTTTTCCCCAAGGTAATGTGTCAAAAATTTACTTTCTGGAGTCAGATATACAATATTCCATAGGATCAGCTTTTAAAATGTTTTCATGACCATTGAAAAGGGCTATGAAAATTGCTACTATTCTCATTCTAAAGCTACTGATAGATAAGATAGTTGTAATCTAATTACTCCCTACCATCTGGCACCTGGGTGCCAATAATTAGCAACTCTGCCTGATTGCCAGATAATAGTCAACTGACCAGGAAAGTTGGTTTTAAGTATCAAACTGTGAATCAATTTTTGCCTCAATCTATCTTTAACCAACCTATTCTATTTCTTTGGCTTAATATCCCAGTATGTCTAGTAATGCTGCCAAGAAACGATGACCTTCAGTTCAGGGACAGAGAATAAATACGTGCTGATGGACTGATGTAGTCATAAGCAAAACACAGGCTCTTTTTTCATACATTCTAAATTTCAACATATATCACTGAACATAAGGCATGTTAAATAAATCCTAAACTGGCAACAACCCACAGTAACAGGCAGGATGGGTGGATTATAGCAAAAGGGAAGTTAAACAAAAATATGACTCTAGCTAGTTGTTAATGATAAACACCCTCTGCCCAAATACTGACCTGATACCATGAAACTGGATGGAGAAAAAAGCCCTAGGGGTGGGAGGTGGGGGTGACTGAGAAATTTACATATCAGGTTAATGTGAAAAATAAACTTGCCTCTCAAGGAAAAGTTTGGATCGCAAAGAAGAAACTTAAATAAACCTAGTAACACATGAGAATTTACATAATAAATATTCACATAGAATTCCCACTTCTTACACACAAAGCTCTTCATTCATAGCATACCTAGAAACCACAGCGTGGCACATTTCTAAAGTTACCAAGCCTTCCTAGCATGTTGCTTCTCAAAATCTGCCATTCTTTTTAATCCATAAGGAAATGTTAGGTAGACCTAGTGTTACTTATTTGTAGGTATCAGATAGCTTAGTCTCCTGAGAGAAGTAATAACTCAAGGTATTTCCATGTATATAGTTAAATTGTTGATACATTAACAATCACAGAGAATCCAGCCTTGCAGCTTTCTGAGCTAGAGAGCCCATGGGCTTTTGTCATGTTTCATATCACAGCTGGCTGGCTTATGATTTGAGACTTGGAAAGGATCCCTTGGGACTAATTTATTCTAACTGCCCTTTTCTTCCCTCTTTCCGCTCCATTCTCAAGAATTTTAATTTAATTTTGAATGTGCATGTTGCGTCTCATAGGATTCAAAATGTAGAGGTGCTATTGCTAACCACATTACCTGTGCTTCCTACCATCCACAGGATTACCCACCTCTGGAATTACTTAGTATACAGATGATCTGCATCAAAAGAAGCCATTATACATGTAACATTTTGCATTCTAAAAGATTTGCAAGCAGAGAAATTATAAGGTGTTTGGTAAAGATCAACATGACAGTTGGACAGCCAATTCCTATTAGATCAATTTCATTTTCCTCTATGTCAGAATGATGTGCCTGGGGGATAGGAGATAACATATCACATATTTTAACTTTTATAAGGCTTTTGACTCAACTCAGCAGAACATTCTTTCTAATAAACTAGGAAAACATGATTTCTAGACCACCATGGTGGGTGCAACCAAAATGTTTCAAGGGCCATTCTCAAGAGAATTGTTATTCGATATCCAATTACAGTCAAGTTTCATAAGGGTTTACCTAGCCTTTGAGTACTACTGTCATTGCTGACTTAAATAGTGGGAAAATGAATGTGATTAAGCTTACCAAAATATACGTGTGGTTAGACCCTCAAACTTACAAGGATGTGAATGTGTTCCAATGGACCTTGGAATTCTGGAATGTGAGTAGTCATCTATCAGTTCCATCAAGAAGTATTTACTGAACTGACCACCTACTACTTTTTCCACAGTCATGAGCAGAAAAGAGGTATAAAATTCAAAAGAGCTCCTGATCTCAAGTTCCTTATAACTTGGTACAGGAGACAACACTAAAGCACAATTAATTAGAGAACAATACCAAATGGGGCCAGAGAATATTCAAAATAAATGTAATAAACAAGGTATATATGTGTTTAAGATCAGGTATCCATATGATCACAAATATGTATTAAAGCAATTGCATTTTGGATTGGCATTTTTCAATTCCTGTTGATAGTGGCCAATTGCTGACACTATCGTAAAGATTACAGAAACAAGTTTAATCCGGAGGGTAGTAAAAACTAACCACTCGAGAGATGGGGGAAACTGAATTTATCTAAGGAAAAGAGAAAATCTGAGATCTAGGCAAAGCATGAACCAGCAACGTAGTGAGTTATTTTTAAAGGTACATAACATGAGGATGTAAAAACAAGGAGCAGGAGGGTCCCATGACAGCCCTTCCACAACTTGAAGCCCCATTCAGAACTTTATCACCACACTAAGAGCTCTTCTGGACCTGAACCCAAGCACAGCAAGCAGGGGTTGGACAGCGTCCAAAGGAGAGTGACTAAAATGATTAAAATGTTAGGAAATGGGTCCTATGAGGACATGTAAATGAAACTCAGTTATTCAGTCCAGATAAAAAGAGAGGAGGTCAGGGCTGCACCACAGCCTGCAAGGTCAGGAAGAAGAGGTACAGGGGAGCACCTCTTTTCCATTAAGGATGGGATGAAAGGAATGAGAGTACATTGCAAGGACAGGAATTTATGTTTAACAGAAAAAAGAACCTCCTCTGGCTAGGAAGATGGTAAGGCACTGGAATAAGTTTGTATCAACAAGCTTTTGAAACGTCCTTTAGAAGAGACTTTCTAAAAACCCAGTAGATGACCATTTTCAAAAAATGTTCACCCAGTGTCGTTTCTTACCCAAAACAGTGCATGAATATTTTAGCTACAAAATCGGTACGTGAATATTTTAACTATAAATAGAAACTCCATTAAAAAATATATAAACATTGAAATTTGAAGCATAGCAAGGCTCTTCACTGTTGCAGCATTTGCAAAATGCATCAGAAAAGTATATAAATGCATTTGTTTATATCTGTTTATATATGTCACAATTTTTTTAAAAGGGAAATCGGCTGCTCTAGATATGAGCTATTAAAAAATAACCAAAACATGGAAAAACTGACCAGTAATAACTACTTAAGCCACATAATCTTAATGGTATGGAAGTGAGGGGAAGGGTGGGCAAGGTTGGGGAAGGGTAAGCAAAAATCAGCCACAAAGGAATAAAACACTACACACATGTGCATATGCATGGATACATACACACATACACACATACACACACACACACACACACACACACAGAGTCCAGATAGATCAACTGACCCACCCATCCATCCATCTATCCAACAGTGCATTAAAACATCCATGTTTTAACAATGGGCATAATAATCTTTCCTAACATTACTTTTTTTTGCTTTTTGAGTCAAGAGTCTCGTTCTGTTGCCCAGGCTAGAGTGCAGTGGCGTGATCATGGCTCACTGCAGCCTCGACCTCCTGGATTCAAGCGTTCCTCCCCCCTCAGCTTCTGAAGTTGCTGAGAGAGCAGGCACGAGCCACCATGCCAAGCTAATTTTTTTGTTTTTGGTAAAGATGGGGTTTTGCTATGTTGCCCAGGCTGGTCTCAAATTCCTGGGCTCAAGCAATCCTTCCTCCTGAGCCATCCAAAGTTCTGAGACTATAGGCGTGAGCCACCATGCCTGGGCTCCTTAAATTTTAAAAATCAGGACTGCACTACAAAGCACATCTAGTTTCCCTTATGGAAAGTCTTAGGAGTCTAAGTCTTTAGTATTATGCTAAAGAAATAACTAAATTGAATTTTTTAAAAATTACTTGAGCTATTATTTTCCCCAATCACAGGGAAGGAGGCAGAGAAGGAAGAAAGGGAGGGAGGCAGGGAGGGAGAGAGAAAGGGAGAAGGGAGGAAGAAAGGGAGGAAGGGAAGGAGGAGGGAAGGGAGGGAGAAATAGAGGGAGGGAGGGAGTATAGATAATGTTGCTCTCCATTTCCTTTTACAGATGAGGCCCAGAGAAGCTGACTGACTCAACCAGTGTCACACTATAGTTGTAAAACCAGAACTATCTTATGTAGTCACTAATTTATGAACAGCTTGGGTATCTGAATTTAAGCCAGCTGTTTAAAACAGAACAAAACGTTCTATGGTATTAACATATAAGTGTTAATTAATTAAATTACCAGACTACATACACACCAATAGTCTGTTTTGTTTGTTTCTTTCCTTCTTTCTTTTAGAGACAAGGTCTCATTCTGTCACCCAGGCTGGAGTGCAGTGACAAGATCACAGCTCACTGCAGCCTCAAACTCCTGGGCTCAAGCGATCCTCCAGCCTCAGCCCCCTGAGGAGCTGGGACGACAGGTGCATGCCACCATGCCCAGCTAATTAAAAAAAAAAAATTAGAAGGGGGATGGGGATCCGACTATGTTGCTCAGGCTGGTCTCAAACTCCTGGCCACAACTGATCCTCCCACCTTGGCCTCCCAAAGCACTGGGATTACAGATGTGAGCCAATCCACTTGCCCCAGAGTTTATTTTACAATATAACTGTGATATGGTATTAAAAGTTCTAATTTCTAGAAAGAGGGAAAACTGAAGATACTAATGTTTACCGAGCATGTACTAGGTCTTGGGCATTTGAGATTCCTTATCTCATGTAATCCTCACAAACTTGGAAAGCAGCTCTTCATCATTCTACAAATGAAGAAATTAGGTAAGGAAGTAACTTGCCCAAGAGCCACACAGATAACAAGGAACAGAGGAAGTTCTGCCTGATAATAAATCTGCTGCTTTTCCTATTACCAGACACTTTCTGTCCAGCAGGAATCACAGAGCACACAAAAAAGGAACATTCAGAGGAAGAAATTAATTCCTCTGCATTTCTCCTGAACATTTTTGAAAAGTTCTGTACTCTCTGGCGTCTCCCCTATGCTTAATGAATCCTGTTTTCTATATCCTGTGCTCATTCACACTGCTCTCAGCTAGGGTAAACTTATGGCCCTGTTCGCCTCAGACAGTCCTGACTTACTCCTGTTGACTCTGCAAAATTATCAACAACATCCTTTTCACTCTCAAAAATGTCCCAGGGTAGAGGATAAACGACATGGTCACTCTGCCTAAACCCCTCACTACAGCTTCCCCCATCCAGGCTTGCCTGACCTCAAAGAAGCTCAGTTACCTGCCTCCCCGCTCTTTCAGCATAATAAATGCCCTGTCCATCAAAGTAGGGGTTCTCACATCAGTAAAAACTGAGAAAAGAAATATGGTTAGGTAATTCTAAATATGGTTCTAAAGTGCAGGACATTTTAATATGCAGACAATCTCTAATTGTTGGAATTTCAAGCAGTGTAACAACTTTAGATGAAGATAATAATCTGGCAGAACAGAGGTGGATAATTCTAGCAGATGAGATCTAGCAAGCAAACCAGCCCCATTTAGAGCTTAATCCAAAGTCAGGCTCCCTAAACTGTCCTTGCTTTTCTGCTCTACCTCACTTCTAAATCTAACAGTTCATCTGAAGGCTCCTGTGGCAGGCACAGTGTGGGCTTCTAAGGGAACATTAAAGGCAGATTACTGGTGTCAATGGGCAAATGTGAGAGCCACATGTCACCTCAATGCACCAAGATCATATCCAGGTGCCAATCTGAGTTTGTCCTAAATGTTTGATATCAAAGTTGGCTTTTGCTACGGTAATTACTTTTTAAATTTCAGGGCTACAAAAGAACTCAGATATCAGAAAAGCCTCATTTTATAAAAGAGAAAACTATGTCCTACAGAAGAGAAAACACTGGCCTCAAATCACATAGCCAGGACTAGAAAGCAGGTCTCCTCATTCTTTCCACCATATAGGTGATTCTCAGCTTCCACACATCATATATTTTCATGCTTCATATATGGAGACCCAGTACTTTTCTGCTGCCAGATTTGAACTTTCTTGGAACAGCTGCTATGTAAACATTTCAAGCTGTCACACTTTGGGGCCTTTAACCAACACTTCAGCTTCAGCAACATCACAGGCTTTGTACAACAGTGTTAACACTTCCAGTGTCTTCTTAATATTTCAGACTTGTTTTACAAAAATGAGTAGAAAAAAGAAAAATAAAAGTGCTACTATAGTACAGTTAAGACAGGAATGAAAATAATAAGATCTACCAAAGATGGCAAAAATATTTAGCCTCAGACTTCAACTGTGGCAGAAAAAAAAGCATATGAAATGCTGAAAAATAATCATCACTGTGCATAAAACACAAGTTCAATAATGGGGAAAAAACTGTTCAAAGATTTTGAAAAAAACTGAAATAATAGAGATTAGTAAACTAAATGTCACTCTGGATAAGGTGGGCAAATGAAAACTTAAGGTCTGAAATCTAGTTTTATTATATAATGTTTATTCTATGTGTTTGTTTTTAAAAACTTTTAAAGTTTTTTAAGGATATTTAAAAACTAAGCAGTTATATAATTAGGAATGTAAGAATATTTTTTAGCTCTACAAGAATTGAATCTCCTTATAACATATCTAATGTTCAGCTTTTCAACATTACTGCTCACATTTCCAGGAACTTTATACAAATGCTAGGGATATTTGTATCCCACACTGACACTCTTACTTACATTGCTACGGTATTATTTTGGGGTACTTCACATAAATTAAAACTAGATATGAAGCATCCTATAGCTAACTTTAGCTTTCTTTCTGTATAAATGTTGATTGCCTAGGACCACTCATTACATATTAAAATAATGAAAATTCACTCCTGTTCATTCATTCCTGAATTGATAAGCAGTGAAACTACAGTGTTTCAAAAGGATTTTTTTCTGGCAAAAAATAATAATAATAATAATTTCCTTAATCCTTAAGGAATTTATTTCCTTAGGCTAACAGAAAAATGCTCAACATTGACAGCCCTTGCCTTTCTGCACTACGTAACTTAAAAATTCATTTGCACATCCTCCTACTGCTCACTTTTTTCATGTTTCACAACGCAAATAATCTACTATTTAACTGCTCTGTCAGCCATCTGAAATGGCACCTCCATTCCCTTCCCAGCTACCCCGAAAGAGCCCACTCACACATCTATCTTTAAAATGGCTGTGTTTACAGCCACCCATATGTCACCATTCATGAAGCAACTGCTACCATCCTCTTGACTAGGCATTGGCAGACATATACGTGACAAAAGGATTGCAGAGCCACGAAAAAGGGTGCCTGGGGCTCTGAATTTTTCTTTTTAAGGTTACTACCTTCAGAAAAAACTAAAAATCAAAATTTGTAAGAGAGCAGAAGATACATGTACTCTTTATAATAAAAGCTTTGGGAGGGTGAGGGAGTTGAAGTTTCTAAATGAGGGAGCCTTACCAGCAAGGCAGCCTCCAAGCATAATATTTCTATCATATGTACACCTCACTATACTATGTTGCTATGTAAATGAGGCTTGCCTGCTATCTGAGTTCCTCACTATCCATACTATGTCACTATGTGTAGTATTTCTATCACAAGTACATCTCACTATAATATTTGTGCTAGGTTGCTACAGTATTGTGGATCCTTAGGAAGAATCCTGCCACAGCATGAATTACAAAGTCATTTGCCTTTTGACCTTAAAATTTTAAAGTCTTTTTACATATTGTCTTGGGTTTGCTTAAACTACATTAAGCAATATACTAGAGAGGGGATAGATTAATAAATGGAGTGAGCATCTGACCAGAGTGGAGAAAAGCAGGCATTCTTCCCAATAGAGTGAGTTAAGGAATGGAGGTGTGCAAAGGAGAGCTGGGGGCTCGTGGAATGCTGAGAAAAGACCACAGGCAACAGCAAAATAGTCAGGGGCTTGAACTGACATACTGCCCCTACTCACATGCCTTTTTTGAGCCTCTGATTTTATTCTTTTGCTTTTCTGAGACCAGAGACTTAATTATGGGGCAAAACAAAGCATTTTGAGAAGACAACCCAGAGAAGCAGTTTTAGGAAGGCAATGGAGAAGGACTGCTTTCCTGCTCCCCCTGTCTGTTCTACCGGCTCCCCACTGCGCCTCTTTTAGCCACTTGGAAAGAACAGACCACAGTTGCAGGCCAGGGCAGTGCAAGGTGCTGCAAGGCAGAGAAGTTAACACTCAACACAGGTTCTACAGCAGCTGATGCAAAAGCCAGGGATGAAGTGCTAAAGCCAGAGAGCCAGGGCAGAGGTGGAACTTTTCAAAGAAACTCAAGAACAAGACGGACCTCCAGCTAAAGCAAAACTAGATTTTATCTCTTTCCTCCCTTTCCCTCGGATTTTCCTTTTCCCTGCCCAGCCAGCAGTAACAGAATAATTTCTCTCCTTCAGTCACCCAAAAGAGAAATATAAATAAATAAATAAGGACTGGAGCAATAGTGATAATAAATGAAGGAAACTGGGACGGGTGGGGGATCACGGTTGCCAAAGAGATCTGCATCAGGCTACTTTTCACACACAGGAAACCAACATAACTGAGTTCATGTCTGTATTTTATGTAGCTCTACAGCCAAACACTACATCCACTTTATAATCTTTTCTGTATCTTTTCAGTAACTTTGGTTCTCATCATCCCAAATAGAAATGAAATTAAATACACAGCTAAGGATCCCTAGAGAGGTTGGTACTCCACTCACTTATTCACTCATTTATTCAACAAACCTCTTGTGAGTGTGTACTCTGTGCCAGACACTACAAACGGCTCTGAAAAGTCAAAGATGGACCAAACTCAGCCCCCTCACCAGCCCCATTCCCACAACCACTCTGCATGGAGCTTAGGTCCCTATGGCTCCGCATCTTTGAGCTGAAGAAATGAAGCCCAGACAAACCCCACAGCCAGCCCATGGCAGTGTTGGAACCAGAGGCCACAACTTCTGACCTCCAAACCACACTCTTCCCCATACATCAAGCTAAGGAGAGTCTGCTTTCCTGGTCCACTGTCATTGTAAAGGAGCTTTATTTGTCCTCTTTTTGTCAAAACAAAATAGGAAGCAAGGACATTGAGGAAAGAATAACCTCTGCCAGCTGCAACTGAGAAAAGATTCCCCTGCTAAAAGCAACATGAGGTCCCAGGGAAAATGTTTGTCACTTAAGTCAACTGCAGGTAAGGGAAGGAAGCATTTGGGATCAGAAATTGGACAAGTTATTTAAAGTCTTTCAGCCACCCCTCCTACATCCATGAAATAAGAATAATAATGTATAGTGAGCCGTAAACACGCCAACTGCACTCCAACCTGGGCAGAAGTGAGACCATCTCAAAAAAAAAAAAAAGAATGCATAATAGCTTCTTATAGATCAATGTGAGTAGATACAGAAGCTATCCAAGTTTTATCATTAAATTAAAAACCACAAGTTGCAGAACTGCATATACAATGTGATTCCATTTCTATTCAATTTTTTGTCTGAAAGAAAACACAAAAAAACCTTGTGACAGTGGTTACCCCTAGAGATTAGGAACAAAGGAGTAGAGATATTGGAAGCCTTGATTTTCTCCTTTACATCATCTTCTACTATTACATTTCTTACCATAAGCATGTATTATTTTTTAATTTTTAAAACAAAGAAAAATACTATGAGTATTCTTCTTACACTGAGTATTTTTAAACAGAAAGAAAAATGCAATGAGAAAAATACTATCAAGAAAAATTCTATGAGTAAAAATACTATGAGAAAAATACTATGAAAAATTAAATGAATGGTACACATAATTAGTACACTTTTCTGTGTGTATATTATACATCAATAAAGAGTTTTTTCAAAAACTGGAGTAGGTCTATGTGCTTAAACATGAAGAGATTTCATAGATATAGTAAATGAATTAGCAAATCATTGAATCTCCAGAGCATGAAATTCTAGTTCTGCAAAAAATCAAGAAACTATATGCATACACATATAAATGTATATGAAAAGATCTGCAAGTATATACACACTTAATAACATATTCTTCTATATGGTTGAATATTTTTTTACAACCAGAATGCTTTTACATACATTTTGAAATCTACATTCTTTCTCATTTTAAAAATGATAACACTTAGGCTGGGTGCTGCAGCTCATGCCTGTAATCCCAGCACTTTGGGAGGCTAAGGTGGGTGGATCACTTGAGGTCAGGAGTTGGAGACCAGCCTGGCCAACATGGTGAAAACCCACCTCTACTAAAAGTACAAAAATTAGCCAGGCATGGCGGTAGGCGCCTGTAATCCCAGCTACTTGGGAGGCTGAGGTGGGAGAATCTCTTGAACCCAGGAGGCTGAGGTTGCAGTGAGCCGAGATCTCACCATCGCCCTCCAGCCTGGGTGACAGAGTGAGACTCTGTCTCAAAAAAATAAATAAATAAAATGATAACACTTGACCCCAGAAAGCTGTTGTGAGGTTTACATGATTATGGTTACATGACACTTTATGTGATATAAAAAAGAATCATTACTTTTTTAAAAAAATTATCAATTAGTATGCACCACAGACCCCCTTTCCCATACCTTCCTTCTACCCCGTTCAAGATCTCATCTCCGAGCCTCACCATCAAGCCTAGCTCAGGAATGAAGTAAAGGTCAGGGATGGGGCAGACATGAAGCCTGGAGTAAGGATCAAGGATGGATAAAATAAGAGGTCAAGCATGCAACAAACATGGTTTAGCCAAAACAAACAAACAAACAAACAAAAACCCACCTTTTCCATTTTAATTCAATCATTCTGAAACACACAGAAACATTTCCCTCATCCAAACCACCACATTAAATGTCTTGCTTGGGTCCGGTATGAGTTAATACACATCCTCATCCCCATCTGTGCGAAGACAACAACTCCTTTGTCCGTCAGTGTTTGTAGTGAACCTTACACGGCAGGGGAGCATGTCCCAACCACTCTGGTCCACACTTGGTATTCTTTGACCATGCACTTAATCCAAGGACCACGAACTACAAAAAAGAACCCCATCATAGATAGAGACTTATTCTATATCTTATCCCACCCCCTGATGCTTCACTATCTGCTGCCTTACTTGTTGTTTCTTGTGTGTTACCTCCCCCAAATGTAAACTTTTTCAACAGAAACATGCATTAATGTCATCTTTGACCTAGTATAGATTATTGAACATAACTGTACCTGAAAGCTCTCTACAGGTGCTTGTTCATAGATGGATGTCAAAGATGTCCCACGGCACAGTTCACAGCTGGCAGTTGCTTTCCACACCAAACCTGGAGCAACTCAGTTGTCCTAACTTTCTCCCACTACTTCCTTCAATTCTTTCTGCCAATGCCATTCCTTGGAATAAAGCCTAGAATGCCTTACTAGGGTGCTACTTAGCCCTGGAAAGCACCAAGTAAGGATCTGTATCTGGTTTGTCCATCATTACCTATCCCTTGAGTAATGCCTTAGGTACTACTGAGTCCTGGAAAGCACTCTCTCCAGACTCCAGCTACAGATCAATCCAATTTGTCAGAGATAAGAAAGTAGTAGTTTTCCCCTCTCAATATTTCCTTCATTTCCTCCAGAACTTTCTGTGCTTCTGGTATATTGTCACATAAACTTCAACTTCCTTATAACATGCCTGTCTATTTTAAGAAATTATGCCAGGCAATGTGGGTAGTTGAGGGAGTAGGGAGGGGCTGAACAACTTCTCAAAGGTATTCCATGACAGAACACAGAAGGCTGGACCACTGCCAGTTTCTGGGGAAACCAGGACTGAAGGGATTGGCAGTGGACCGAGAGACCACTCAAGGGGCTGACCTTTAGGAGTATGTCTACAGTCAGAGTACAAGTTGGCTAAGGCTACCACATCCAAGGGCACAGACTGGGTGGCTTAAACAACAAAAATGTATTTCCTCACAGTTCTGGAGGCTGGAAGTCCAAGATCAAGGTGTCAGTGGGGTTGGCTTCCTTTGAAGGCAACTCTCCTTGGTTGGTAAGTGGCATCTTCTCCATGTGTCTTCACATGGTCTTCCCTGTGTGTCTGCATCCTCATCTCCTCTTCTTATAAGAACACTGGTCTCACTGGATTAGGGCCCATGCATGTGACCTCATTTTACCTTAACCCCCTCTTTAAAGGTCCTATCCCCAAATATGGCCACATTGTGAGGTACTAGGAGTTAGAACTTCAACGTAGCAATGTTGGGGGACATAATTCAGCCCCTAACAGTCAGCAATAGGGAAAGAGGGAGAAAGGAGGTATGACTGTGCTATGGAGAAATGAAAGCAGACACAGCATTTACAGGGGAAAATAAATTTCATGTGTGTTCCCTCATATCTAGAATTCCCTACCTTTCTTTCCCGATCTCTCCATTCTTTGACACAAGCTCCAATCCCGTATCTGTTCTGAAGCCCTGCTAATCGTCTCAGTCCCAATGGTCCCTCTTTCTTATCCCAAATGCAGAGCACTTCCTATCTATCCTACCCATCTGACCCTTCACCCTACGTGGCCCTTGGGGCAGTTCTTGATGCCTTCTACATTATCAAATTTGAGGCCTCATCTTACACCATCCCTGTGGCTTGCCTAGTTCACACTTACCTTCTGTCAGTTCTTCCTAGGAGGCACACCCCTTCCTGTTTAGGTCAGCCCCTTTGAAATATTCTTCGCCTCTGCCCCTTCCCTGCCCAGCCCCCATTCCCTAATTAATATCATTTCACCCTTAAGATCTCAGCTCAGATGCCTCTTCCTCAGGAAGCTTTTGAAGATCACACACACAATTCACCCTCACGCTAAATGCAGGTCTTTCTTCTATCCTCTCCCCTAGCTTTGTGTCTTAGAACTTACTTAATTACATGCCTGCATTGTTATTATTTTATTAATGTGTCTCTCCCACAAGATGGACTACACATTCAAAACCTAATGTGTCTCTCCCACAAGATGGACGACACATTCAAAAGCTAAGAATGGTTTGTCTACCATTACCTCTCCAGCAGCTAGTGTAGTGCCTGGCACCTAATGAGTGCTTAAGAAGTATTTATTAAATAAAGCAACGAATAAACTAAGTATAAATTAGTATAAATCAGGGGGTCTCGTGATCTATTTTTTGGATGAATAAATTTGCTGTGAAGTAGAGGCATCATGAAATCATTAAGTAATGATATCTAAACAGAAACATGCACAGATATTAAGAGAACTTAATGTTAAGAGATATTAAGAGAACTTAAAAGAATTTTTTTTTGAGATGGAGTTTCACTGTTTTTGGCCAGACTGGAGTGCAAGGGTGCGATCTCAGCTCACTGTAACCTCTGCCTCCCAGGTTCAAGCAATTCTCCAGCCTTGGCCTCCCGAGTAGCTGGGGTTATAGGCACGTGCCACCACACCCGGCTAATTTTGTATTTTTAGTAAAGACAGGGTTTCACCATGTTGACCACGGTGGTCTGGAACTCTTGACCTCAAGTGATCCACCCACCTCCTCAGCCTCCCAAACTGCTGGGATTATAGGCGTGAGCCACCACACCTGGCCAGCTTAAGAGAATATTAAAGAGAAGTTAATATCTATGCATATTTATGTTTACATATCATTACTTAATGATTCCTTAAATCATTGGAACTGCGCATAAAAAGCAGAAACTATTAGGTCTAAATTCTATAGGAACTACTTTAAAACCATGCTTTCCTTATCTAATTTACATATATGCATTTTAACTTCTGCAGCTACATTTCTTAGGCCATTGACAGGTATCAGCAGTGTCCCTCTCCCTATGGCTCATTCCACTGCTTGACTTTGGCCTAAAACCAACAGGAATTCTTTACTTAGAGGTAAAAAACTGATGGATTCCCATGGTGATTCCAATCCCACACTTTCCTTTTCTCCTTCAAATTAGGCAGGAAACACTAAAATTTTGGGAACAAGATGTGCGTCACACATTGGAAATGTTCAAATCTGTTGATAACATTCAATATACTTTGGCTAAACGCATGAGGAGGCCACATGGTCACAGCCTAACCAAACACAGAACATAAATAATAAACTGAAGCAACATTCCACGTTATCACTTTCAGCTTTGCACAACATATGGAAACAGGCTCACCGCACCACTTGGTTGTGTCAGAACACTTAAGGGAGGAGGATGCACATTTGGGATTTATTACAGTCACTCACCTAAGGGAAGTGTCCAAAGAAGTGCCTTACAATATCCATGTGGCTTCATGTTACAGAATTCTCACTCTTAAAAGGAGTCTTTTCTAGAAATGTATTGACCTTTCAGGTGTTTGAACTATATGTATGGCCCTGACTGTTCTGAATATTTGAAAGCAAAAGGTACTAGTAACTTATTGAGAAAGCTTTTTTAAAAAAAAGGGGGGTGGGGGGCAGGGGATGGGGGAGGGGTAGCAGGGGGAGGGGTCTTGCTATGTTGTCTAGGCTAGACTTGAACTCCTGGGCTCAAGTGATCCTCCGGCCCCAGCCTCTGGAGTAGCTAGGACTGAAGATGCAAGTAGCTAGGGGCTAGAGGCGAGTGCCACAGTACCTGGCTCGAAAAACTATTTTAAACTAGAAAAAAGGCTGTTCTTTTTCTAAGTATTGCATCAATTGCATCAACTCAGACTACTGAATAGGTTTGTTTTTGTCCTCCATCCTCCCACAGCAAAGTAACAGACATATTTCCTGTTCCATCCACCTCAACTATTTTATCCCAGTTATAAGGCTCAAGTTTAGTTGAGTTTCTTGGCAAGTAATTTTTCTCATGCTAAAGAAGAAACATGAAGTAAATTAGGAAAAGCATATAAACCAGAAAAATAATACTAACGTGATCAAAATCTCCAAATAATTTACCTATGAAGTTCAATTTTGGGAGCTTAACAGTTCAGATAAATGAGAATTACATAGTCAATTTCCATGTTAGCAAGAAAACTTAAAATTCAAAAGACATTAAGTTGAGTGTTTGAGCCTCTCCTTAAATTCCTCTTTATCGGTGAACAAACATTCAATGCATTCCTCACAACAGGTAAGGCAGTGTCAACAACTAAGATACAGTATTCCAGGAAGCCATGCCTTCCCTAGTCTAATTAACAGGGAAACAAAACCTTTCCAAAGATGCAAATCTACACCTTTATTAAGCTAAACAGACCTACATCAGGTGTCTCAGAAATTATCAACTTGATCACTGGTTCTGGGATTAAAATATTCGAGTCCAAATAAGTAAACTCCATAAAATAAAGGAAATCTAAGAAAAGCACTGTAAGCAGATCAGTTTCACAACATGTGGGCTCCAAATAAGGAAAAGAAAACCTCCCTATCCCAAAGTTCTCACTATCTTTAAATAAATAAATATGTCAAAAGAAACCTGACAGCCTTAATGATGAAATTGTTTTCTGATCAGGTTTTCTAGTGATTAAAATGGTCTATATACTTAAATACTTCCTATCATTTACAAAAGATGAGCCTGAGAAAGAAGTAGGAAAACTATTCTGTTAAAACTGCCTGGTATCCACATCTGCGAATTATGGGATCTAATGCTATCCCAATGGGCAGTTCCTGTATTAAATGAAAGACATCACTTTTGAGTGCTTACTGAAGACATTTGAAAAAAATATTCTCATCTAGATTAATTGTTCTTTAAAAGCAGATTTTACCAGTTTGGCCAATAATTTAGAATTCCTTCTTCTTACAAAAATGAAGTTGTTTTAATTACTGATGCTCTTGACTACTTTTTATTTTTGCAAAAATGAGAAAGCACATTTTATCAGGAATCCATCACCTGCAACATAATTTATATTTATTAGAAATACCTATATTTCTAATAAATATAGATTATTTATATATATTTCTAATAAATACAGAAATTTTGTGTGACAGTTGTGGTAGCTGTCCAAATAATTAGCTTCATCTAAAATTATTTCAGCCCAAACTCAAATCCCAAGAAAAATCATTTCGATGGAAATACTTCATTTCATTCACTATAAAGCCCAACATAAAGCTAGATGTTTTAGTGTAGTCCTAAGTGACATTTTGTTGCTACAGCAACGAAACTCTGCTACCTGTAGCCATGATTTGTTAAGAATTCCACCAACGAGTAAATTCTGTGCTGTGTATTCATAAAACCAATAGAATGATTCTAAGCAACATAAAAATTAAGGCTTGATTTCCTATTTATGATTTACCCACACACATACTTACAACATATATACTACATATGTACTACATACATGTAATTATGACTCTCAGCCCCATCAAAAGGATAAAATACCAAATTTCCATTTTAAAATGGGCACAGAACAAAAGCTGGTTTAGATTTCATTCACTAATTGCTACTTGTTTCCCAAAATTTATCTTAAAAGATAACAGAGACTATCTAGAGATAATTTTCAAAACAATAAAATGTATTATTTATATCCAATCTCATTCCAAGATGGGGGAAAAAAATATTCAGAGGTATAATCTATCTGTTCCAGTATGTATGGTTTCCTAAGCAATGAGTTGACTTCGAAAACACCAAGCTAAAGAATAAAGAAAAAATGTGGACATTACCACCTTTATTCACCAAACTACCTCTGTAGGCTACTTACCCTCACTGGGGGGCTCCAGGCTTGCACCCGAGGCTGCTGTCCACCCTGGGAGCTCTGCAGATCTTTTGAGCTACAATTAGCCACAGTGCTGCTCTGAGACCGTAATGCATTTGTGCAGTTGGTCCCACTTCCCCCACCAGGACCAGGTTTCCAAGGCCTCTGTTTGATGCCATCCAGAAGTCTGACCAGCAAGATGTTACTGGGAAGCTCCTCGACACCCGAGCCAACAAGAGTCCTGCACTCGGGACATCTGAGTTCATTTCGAGAACCTACGATCCCCAGCAAACATCGCTTGCAAAACGTATGCTGGCAAGGCAAGACCTTCGCAGAAGCATCAAGGCGCTCTAGACACACCGGACACTCCAAAAGATCCAACAAGGCTGATTCATCCATCTTTATCTACTTTACTGAGAAAAAATCTTCAGAAATGTTCATAGTTGTGTGCATCCCTTAAAATGACTCATGTAACATCCATTTCAGACTTTGCTCTAGAGTCATGGGGAAAAGAGAACATGAGTGTTGTTATCTAGGGGAAAAGTTCATAAAGGAGCCAAGAATCAAAAAGTACCCAAAGTACACTATTCCCTGTCTGAATAGTGTAGCTTTGCTTTGGAATGTGGGTTCCTAAACTCCAAAGTCAACAACTGAAAACAAAACAGGCTTTCTAAACAACGCAAAATTAACCCCTAAAGATATCTAGGGATTCACTGGGCAAACACAAGGCACAGAGTATTACATAATTCCCGCAGCAGGATTTATGAAGTGCAATAAGGAACATAATTTCTTAAGCTCTGAAAGTGGTATCAGCTGCCTTAATAAAGTCTTCAACTCATAGGAGAAGCTGACAGAGGCCATTGAAAGTTTCCTCTACCTGAAATTTACTTTTATATCCAACTAAATTCCCTTTTTTAAGCCACTTTAGCGTTTAAGAAACCATGCCTCATGTGATCGCTCGTGGTAAATGATCCCAATATTAAATACATATGTTTCTTCGCTGTTATTAAAAATAGAACTGTTTAATTTTGCCCAACCAAAAAGAGCTGAAGGTTGACAATTCTAAAAGACACAGATTTGCTTGAAAGCAGCTAAAACAGAAAAGCGCCTTTCAGGGCAGTAGTTGATAAACTCTGAAACACATTTCTGAACGGCCTGTCCTAATCCCATTCAGAAAAGCTGGCAAAATTATCACCAAAAGAATTCGACAATGGAATGTTGGACTGGAAACTGTGGGTATATGAAAATGAGGCCATTCAGGAAAAAGCAAGCCACTTACTGCGCCGCTCTCCCCCCACCGCCAAAATAAATGTAAAAGTGAATGCCCAGGAGAACGGGAGTAAAAAGATTTGGCTGGGAGCATTAACAGCTGTTCTTGACAAAGCCGGAGCGGGGGAGCCCCAGGGCTGCACCCCCGCTCCCACGGCGCCGAGCACAGGTACTCCCAAGCCCGCAGGGAGGCGCGGCGGCCGCTCACCGCAGACACACCCCGGGGCCAGGTGTCGGCGGCACCCGGCAGGAGCCGGTCACGGCCTGGGGCTGCGGCCCGGCCGGTCCCGGCGTGGGGATCTCACCCTACAGCCTCCCTCATCTCCGCCTCCCTTTAGCTCAGGCCGGGGACACAAATCCCTCTACACGACTGCGGGTAGTTTTCAAGGACTTAAAAATAAATGCGCAGGCTTAAGTTGCGAAACTCAGCCCCACAGAGTGCCACGGGGAAGCAGCTTTCTAGCCCAGCCGAGATAAGGCGACAGTCCCCAGAGAGACCGCGCCATCCGGGAAGCAGGGGGTGCTGGGCTGCGCGCGGGGAGACCGCGGCACGGAGCCCTGGCAGCTTCCTGCCCGGAGAAGGCAGAGGCCGCGGGCTGCTCCGCTTCCGCAGGTCCTGATTCCCGGCCCACGGGGACCCGAGGGCGAGGGGAGAGAGAGACCGACCCAGGGCGGGGATGGGGGAATGTCGAGACCACCGCCTTCTCCGCGGCTAGGGGTCCGCCGACGCTGGGTCCCCGTCGACCCCGCGCCGGCCGCGCGCCCTACCTCGCGCCTCGGCTCCTCCTCTTTGTTCGCGGCCCCGCAGCGGCTGCGGCGGCTGATGCAGATGCGGCCCCACCGCGCTCGCCGCTCGCAGTGTCTCTGACGCCGCGGCGGCACCGGGAGACTCCTCTCTGCTGCCCCCCTCACGCGCGCACACACACCACGCCGCCGCCGCCGCCGCCGCCTCCCACTTTCCCAGCCAAGGAGGGCGGAGGAAGAGGAGGAGGAGGCCGGGCCGCAGCCGGCGCCCGGGGCGCAAGGGGGCGGCCCCGCGCCACAGCGCCTTCCCCGGGAGCGGGCGCGGCACCTTTTGGAGCCACCCGCCGCCGCGCCGGCCTCCCGCGCTGAGGTGACCTGCGCCCAGTACCCCGCCGGAGCCCGGGGGCGGGATTGGGGCGGCGGCCTGAGGGGGCGCTGCAAGAGCCTAGAGGATGGGGAGCAGGGCCCCCAGGGGACTACGAGGGGAAGGCTCGGGGACGGACGCCTTCTGCCTGAGGAGAACGCGCCTGAAAAATGGAGCCACCGGACGGGGAGGCGGCGGGAGTGGAGGCTGGGGGAAGCAGGAAGAAGCCCCGGGACAGGGTCCCGCCGCCTCCTCCTCCCCCCGGCGGGGCTGGGCGCCCTGGACGGACCCTTCCTCCCCAGGCTGGGCGAGTCGCGGCGCGGGAGGGGCTGGGTCCGCAGAGGCGGCGGGAGCAGCCCTGGCGGGAACCGATCCCGCTGCGCTTTGCGTCTGGTTGCCCACCCCGGACACTTACTTGGTAGAGTCGGAGCGAAGTGTTGCCCCTTAGGGCCGAGAGCGGCGTGGTGAATCGATGGGGACAGTGCCGCGGCCACCTGTCCGCACCCAGCCGTCAGTCACCCCAGGACCCAAACCGGAGCAAGCCTGGAGGACCGCTGACCCCAAAGCCCAAGACTAGGAAAACGGTAGTACGGACTTCCAACCCAGGCTCGCGGGCTCTGTTATCCCTGCCCTAAGTGGGGAGAATTGAGTCTGACCTCAGGTGGGCTGGCACCGCAAAGCACGCTGAGAGGCGCCTCTTTTATCTGAGCCTGGGTGGCTGCCATCATCGCAGTAATCTTTGTTTTGGTTGCCCCAAGCACACACCTGTAAACCGAAGTGGAGTTTTGAAAAACATCTTGTCCATAGGTTTTGAGGTTTTTCAGTCTCGATTTAGTGGAGAAGCAAGTTAAAATTTTGTCACTGATCTAAAGTTGACATTACTATATTTGCATGTACCATCAATTTACAAAAAGTTATCCCAAATACCCTTCCTCAAAGGTGGGCAGAAACTAGGTGGTTATAAGAAGAAAGGGTTACAACAGATGATGCAAGAAATCTCTGCCCAGCCACCAACTAGGTTTATGATTTGACGAGGAGTCTCAGTTTATCCTCTAGTCTCCAGCTAGGGCCACGGCTGAACCATTCAAGACATAAGGATCACATAAGCCTGAAAAAATTATGACAGCTAACAATGATCACTCACTGTAAATCAGGCACTGTGCTGAACATTTTTCATGCATCAGTTCAATTCTCACAGCAACCCTCTATGTCATCTTTTCTCAGCCTTGTTCTAAATAGATTCATATGCTGAGAGTCATAATGTATGAAAACCAAAAATAATAGCCCACTTCCCCTTCCATTAGAAGTGAGCAAATACATGGGCATTTGAGCTGAGAAAGACGACGGAAGGAATGAATGGAATGGAGAATTTCTAGTCCAGTTTGCAAACTGAAAGTTACTACTTAGTTCTGCATGTGGAACTGGGCAGATAGATGAAGATGAGGCTGACCAGAAGATTACAGTCAATAAACAGATAGGGATTATTTGCAGTTATTAAAACTGAAGCTCAAATAGGCTAACTTTCCCCTGGTCACACAGTAGGTAATGTTGAACCAAGACTCAGTCCCAGCTCTCTGGATTCCAAGTCCAGTTCTCTTTCCACCATTCCAAGGCCCTGTCTTTTGGACAGGACCGTCATATCCCCACCCTAGGCAAAGCAAAGCAGTGTGTCTCTTCCCAAGGGAAAGAAGAAACTGCTAATCATGTAATTACTCGAAAGCAAGGGACAGTTTTTATTGTGTTCTTATTTTGGTTTCCTATGTATTTTTAGAGAGCAGCACACAAGGTCATAGGTAGAATGGTGCAGCTCTTGAAACTCCCGGCAAAAGAAAATCAATAGTCACACCCATTTTCTTTTCTTTTTTTTTTTTTTTTTTTTGAGACGGAGTTTCACTCTTATTGCCCAGGCTGGCACCCACCACACCCGGCTAATTTTGTATTTTTAGTAGAGATGGGGTTTCTCTATGTTGGTCAGGCTGGTCTCGAACTCCTGTGACCTCAGGTGATCTGCCCGCCTCAGCCTCCCAAAGTGCTGGGTTTACAGGCGTGAGCCACGGCGCCTGGCCACACCCGTTTTCAAAGAACTGAAGACAATGTGTCCCAAGACTGCAGTGGTCGAAGAATCTGGCATACATCTCATGAATATTATCTGGGATGTGGCTGCAGTTCTTTGAATGCCCCTGGTGCATGTTCTATAGTTTTTAGAACACAACACTTTTATTAGCTTTAGTTACTCCAGCTGTAAAGTGAAGTTTTAGGCAAGTTACTTTAACCTCCTGAGCCATTTTCTGTCAAATGGTGAAAAAAAAAATATCTTTCTCAGAGTGTTGTGGGATGACTAGATGAGACAACATGCTGGTTCTTTGTAATCTGTATATCTCTATTAAAGTCAGATAGCATCATTATCATAATCTGCCAAGAATCACCCAGGCAGTTATTCTGGGCAAAGTCCTTTCTTCCCAGGGTCTTAAAAAAGTTTGGGACAGGCCAGGCACGGTCACTCACACCTGTAATCCCAGCACTTTGGGAGGCCGAGGCAGGTGGATCACCTGAGGTCAGGAGTTCAAGACCAGCCTGGCCAACATGGTGAAAACCTGTCTCTAGTAAGAATACAAAAAAAAAAAAAAATTAGCCAAGCATGGTGGCAGGCACCTGTAATTCCAGCTACTTGGGAGGCTGAGGCAGGAGAATTGCTTGAACCTGGGAGGTGGAGGTTGCAGTGAGCCGAGATTGCGCCACTGCACTCCAGCCTGGGTGACAAAGCAAGACTCTGTCTCGAATAAATAAATAAGTTTGGTATAATTCTAGTAATTGCAAAGTCCTGTCAATACTATAGGGAAAGGGGCAGTTGGGGAAGAGAAGCATGTTCATCTTTTCATGTCTGGGAACTGAACATGAAGGAAGGAATGTAAGCATGTTGTGCTTAAGATCCCTGTGACTTTGAGTAGAACCATGAAAAACATAAAACACACCCTGTGACATAATGATGATAGCTTGCGTTTACACAGTTCTTATCCTCCCAAGACTTCAAAGGACTTTCATATATATTATCTCATCTGTCTTCTCAGCATCCCTCAGAAGCGGTAAAGACAGATATGATTATTTCCATGTAGACGGGAAACAACAAGATGTAGATAAGTTATTGCTCTAAGTGGTGACAAAAATCAGGTACTTAAATATCCAATCCAGAGCACTCTTTGGTAAACTTTGGTACTATGCTTTCACACGGATATATATACATGTGTCTGATTATCATTTTCCTTCAAACCTTGTTTCTTCTCCAGTTGCCATGATATTGGTAAATGATAGCACTCTTCATTCAGTTGTTCAAACTAGAAACCTAGGGGTCATCTTTGATTTCCCTTTTCCTCTCCATCAATTCTGCTAGCTTCTCCCTAAATATATTTCAATTTATACCCACTTTCCTTTGACTCCAGTGCCCTTTGCCCTTAAGCCACCATCACCCTTTGTCTGTCCTAAACCAGCCTCTCTGTTTCCACTCTTGTCCCCATAATCTTGCCCAGAATGTAGTAACATTCAGAGTGAGCAACAAAAAATGCATAACATATCAGTTACTACATTGCTCCAAACTCATCAATTACTTCCCATCATGCCTGAAATTTAGAGTCAAACATAGTCTTTGTCTTAACAAGACTCACTGCCACTTGGACCCTGCACCACTGCATCCCAGCATAGTACTCTTTCTGTCTTCTTTGCAGCACTTTTTGCTGTCTAATTTTTTTGATTCCTTATTTATTGCCTATCTTCTTTACCTGAATATAAGTTCCCTGAAGTCAGTGACTGGGTCTGTCTTCTTTACCATTATGTCCTTCACAGCCAACACATAGTGGGTTCCAGTAACTAATTCTCAAATAAGGAGTTAATCAAGTATACAGTTACATTTCTTGCTATCCTAAATCTACATAGATATTTAGTACCTCACTGCCCTACAGATGGGAAATCAGGCAAGCAATGTTCCAAGTTCCATTGAGAGTCTTTCTTATAAACTATCAATCAGTAAGTTTGATGTAGAAGATGAGGACACATGATTCTTGATTCTTCCTCTTATGTTTCACAGTTAAGCTGCAGAAACAGCTAAACACCAGCTCTGTAACACAGAACATAAACGCAATGCCAGTTTATCGTTATTCAAGGTCTTAGTTAATGACGTCACCATCCCCTCAGTTCCCCAGGCAAGCAAGAAAATGCAGATTATCTTCAGCTTCCCCTTCTCCCCCTGATCCCTCCCCCTCCTACCATCCAGATGGATGATCCAGAGAGCATCAGAAGTGCTTCTTACATCTCTCTTTTCCTCCCAATCCTTATTTCAGTCCTGCCTATCTCCTACTTGGACAATAAGTACCTGCTTCCATTTCTCTCTAGTGTACCTGATTATGGAGAGAGCTTTGGAGTCAACGTTTCTACAACCTACTAACTGGGTGACCTTGGGCAAGTTTCCAGTCTTCTGTGCCTGAGTTCCCCCTGTAAAATAGGTATAACAATACTACCTACCACAGAGTTTTTGTGGTGATTTTATATACGTTAATAAAAATGAAATGCTTAAAACTATGCCTGACACATGGTAAGTGCTTGATAAATGACAGTATTATTTTTATAGATCCACTACCTAACTGAATGACTTTGCAAATTTCTTTAATTTTTTTGAGTTTCAACTTCCTTATCTATACAAATGGATATAATATATACTTTGAAAGCCTGATGTAAAAAAACTAGGGACAAAATGAAAAACCTAGTATAGCACCTTCCTGGCACTTAGTAGGGACCCAATAAAATGTTTGTTTCTTGCCTTTTTTACTATGTATCTGTCTGCATCTGTTTCCATATAATTAGGAAGTGGATTGGATTCTATCTAAGGTTCCTTCCAGCATTAATTATTTCCATCCCAACTGCACAAAGGACATCTAAGGGCAATGGAATCCCCTTGTATAAAGCCAAGTGGTCATGAGGCACCATAGTTGTCAGGAAACTAGGCTCTTAGAGTCAGGCAAGCCCAGAGAGGCTATTTTGGTCTGCAGTAGTGGGAAGGTGGTGCAAACTCCACTGTCTGGCAAAAAAATCTGAGCAGATGGAATATTTATAGGCACTCCCCAAGGATTTCAGTTCGATCAGGAAGGATGCTAGGAAGAAAGTTAGACTGATGAGTAGGAGGTAAGTGAACTGCATCTTCCTCCAGCCTTCTTGAAACAGGTCTGAACATTTGAGAAGCTGTTTTTTGGGTTGGTTTGTTTTGTTTTGTTTAAGACAGGGTCTTGCTTTGTCACCCAGGCTACAGTGCAGTGGCACAATATCACTGCAACCTCCACCTCCCAGCTCAAGCGATCCTCCACCTCAGCCTCCCGAGTAGCTGGGACTACAGGCACACACAACCATGCCCAGCTAAGTTTTTGTATTTTTGGTAGAGATGGGGTTTTGCCATGTTTGCTAGGCTGGTCTTGAACTCCTGAGCTCAAGCGATCCACCCGCCTTGGCCTCCCAGAGTGCTGAGATTACAGGCATGAGCCACCACACCCAGCTAGAGAAGCTGTGTTTGACAATGAAATACCTGGAGAAAGTTAGAGTTCTCTATACGGACTAATTCTAACCCAGCCTTCAGGGAGAGATTCTTGAGGTTTAATGCAATCAGAACCACCTGCAACACTGGTTTAAAATTCAGACGTGCTCGCCTCATCCCTGGAGAGTTAGTAGGTCCAGCCTGGGTTCAAGAATCAGGTGATTCTCATGTACATGATGCTGGGACCACAAACTGAGAAACACAAATGTAGGCTTGTCCAGAGGCACATTTAAAAGGAAATAACCCAGGCACTGACCAGGGGAGCTAATTTTAAAAGGGCACTCTAGGGCTTCGTTTTTGTTGAGAAGGATATGGGATCTATGAGCCAGAGCTAGTTTGCTAGGGACAATAGGAGAGGGATTGAGTGTGGCCACCTCCATTCATTCCAGTCTGTGCCCCTCTTCCCTGCCCACCCTCCATACAGCACTCAGCCTCTCCTCTTAATAAATGCTGGACAGATTTTTAAAGGATATCAGTTTTAAAAGGGAGCTAAAATATTAGCCTGCCCAGAGAAACACACACGCTGGCCCCAGCCCACTCCAGGACCCCAAATGTGAACAGAGGTCACCCGTGTCAAGCCTCAGAAGGTCCTGTTGTTTAGTACTGTTAGATTTCAACAAAAACATGCCTGAAAATTAGATGCCTCTAATATATTTCTGACCAAAGTTCAAAGATAAATTTAACCTATATGAGGAAAAAAAAATAGGAGTTGTTCCTTTCTATTAAAACTAATTTTTCTTGTCAAATGCCATTATCATTTTAAAAGTTCAAACCTTGAAGTGGTCTTTTTGCTCACAAGCAAACTTTACCTAAACCAAAGTATTAGGGAGAGACTAGATAAATATCCATCACTTTATCTAACCATCTTCAGGAAATGAAATTCCATAATCTTCCTCGGTAACCATCTTTATATATTAAAGATTATTTATCAATTTTCAGATTTCTTTCTTTTTGATCAAATTTAAAGATAATGGTAAACTTTTCTAATGCATCTAAATAGGCCAGCTTAAAAATACACACAAAAAGCAAACATGTGCATGGATTCACCAGAAACTCAAAAATTATGACCCAGGTTTCTTTTTAAATTATAGTGTTAGGCAAAGGATGTTGGCCGCCTTTATCAGTTTTACCCACCCTAATTCATATGTGTAATCAAATACAAGCCTATATTCTCTGATTCCATAATGAGTAGAAATGATCCCATCATAACATTTTCTTCTGTTTATAGCTAACTCTTTTATTTATTTATTTATTTATTTATTTTTATTTATTTATTTTTTGAGACAGAGCCTCACTCTGTTGCCCAGGCTGGAGTGCAATGGCACGATCTCAGCTCACAGCAGTCTCTGCCTCCCAGGCTCAAGTGATTCTCCTGCCTCAGCCTCCCTAGTAAATGGGATTACAGGCGCATGCCACCATGCCTGGCTAATTTTTGTATTTTTAGTAAAGATGAGGTTTCACCATGTTGGCCAGTCTGGTCTCAAATTCCTGACCTCAAGTGATCCACCTGCCTCAGCCTCCCAAAGTGTTGGGATTACAGGCATAAGCCACCGCACCTGGCCAACATAATTTTAAAAATTAAATTCCATCATCTTTTTATGCCATATAAATTAATCTGATAGAGTATCTGATACATTTATTACAAAGCTTTCCCCATGTAAATTATACATATAATAAAAGTGCTGAGTAACTCATCAAAAAATTTAGTAATGATTGATGTTACTGAATTAAACCTAAGTGTAGCAATATAGAAAATAATGTTTTAAATAATCTTTCTCAAATAATCTCTTTCCCCTGTAATTCAAATAAAAGGCTGTAGAGTGTTTAAAAAAATAGGAACCCAAGATGATATCAGTCCAGTTGACATTCTTTCTCTTTGACAAGATTGTGGAAGACTAAAGATTAAGATAATTTCCTTGTTTTCCATAATGCTTTTATGCAAAAATGATGATTTGCATAATTTCTTTTCAGTCTCAATTGAATTTCTGAAGCTATTTTTCAAGCAAACTTCCACATGTCTCCAGTGTACACCATCTGTCTCATCTCTCTTTCTCTCCTTTTTTAAAGTATTACAATTATCTTGTAACAGGCGCTGTCAAATCTTTATTCCCCAAGGATTCTTTCTTTTGATAAATGAAAAGGAACTGTATATATTGTTATGTGTAGTTGTATGAATGTGACAGGGGTTAAGGAAAGGTTAGATGTTCAAAGCTGTTATGGCTAAGTTGACATATTAGAGGAAATGTGATCAGGTAAGTTGGCCAGAGTTTTAAAATCAGATCCTTCACTATAGGAAAATGAAGAAATGTTTAGTCAAAAGGTCAGGGGGAGGGAGGATCTTAAAGCAAAGAAGAATTTGAAAATAGTCTGTGGCCCATACTACAAAGCATTAAAGAAAATATGGGGAAAAAAGAGGGATGGCTTTACTCACAAGCTGCAAATTACTTATAAAGCCTATTGGCATTTGGAAATGGTTGATGCTTTTACTAGGAGAACCAAGTTTTATGTTTACATAGTAAGTATATACTCAGCAGTAACTTCCAGGAAATCACATGGATTGCCAAGAAAAAGTCCTTATTGAAGCATTATTTAGAAAAAAAATCCTGCCAAAAACATTAAAGAGGCTTTTTAAAAATTGAAGTTCACAAGGAAATGCAATAGATAGAATTTATGTAGTACTCAGAATTTACAACTAATATATTTTATGGCATTTCATAAAACTTTTATTTGCGACTCAATTTCAATCAATTTGTAAAACTCCAATTACTAAAAAGTATAGTTAAAGTTACAGCTTTCCAGAGTTATTAAAGAATGGTTCGCCTTAAAAAACCAACTCTTATTTGGAGGAAAACATTTAAAATACAGTAGGTATTGGCCAGGCACAGTGGCTCATACCTGTATTCCCAGCACTTTGGAAGGCTGAGGCAGGCAGATCAGTTGAGGTCAAGAGTTTGAGACCAGACTTGTCAACATAATGAAATTCCCTCTCTACTGAAAATACAAAAAAAATTAGCCAGGCCTGGTGGTACATGCCTGTAATCCCAGCTACTCGGGAGGCTGAGGCAAGAGAATCATTGCAATCCGGGAGGCAGAGGTTGCAGTGAACTGAGATTGCACCACTGCACTCCAGCCTGGGCAACAGAGCAAGACTCTGTCTCAAAAAACATAAATAAATAAGTAAATAAATAAAATTATATATATATATTATATATATATAGTATGTATCACTGACTTTTGAAATAGAGGACATTGAAAAAATTAACATTTACAGATGACTGTGAGCCATCATTATAAACATCAGTTACTGTACAAACGTAGTAGTTAAGACTATAGAGTCAGACAGACTTGGGTTTGAATCCTGGCTCAAAATTTCTACTTATGTGACTTTAAGAAAGATATTTAACCACTGGGCGCGGTGGCTCATGCCTGTAATCCCAGCACTTTGGGAGGCTGAGGCACGTGGATCAACTAAGGTCGGGAGATCGAGACCAGCCTGACCAACATGGAGAAACCCTGTCTCTATTAAAAATACAAAATTAGCCGGGTGTGGTTGCACATGCCGCTAAACCCAGCCACTAGGTAGGCTGAGGCAGGAGAATTACTTGAACCTGGGAGGCGGAGGTTGCAGTGAGCCGAGATCGCGCCACTGCACTCCAGCCTGGGCGACAAGTGTGAAACTCCATCTCAAAAACAAAAAAGAAAGATATTTAAGCCTTAGAAACTATCTTAAGAAACTAAGATATGAGCCTTAGTTTCATTGTCTGTAAAATGGAGATAATGGTCTCTACCTCATAGGTTGTCGTGAAGCTTAAAACAGATAATACATTTGTTTGTTTGTTTGTTTTAATTTTTATTTATTTATTTTGAGACAGAGTCTTGCTCTGTCACCCAGGCTGGAGTGCAGTGGTGTGATCTCGGTTCACTGCAACCTCCGCCTCCTGGGTTCAAACAATTCTCCTGCCTCAACCTCCTAAGTAGCTGGGATTCCAGGTGTGCACCATCACCCCTGGCTAATTTTTGTATCTTTAGTAGAGATGGGGGTTTCACCATGTTGGCCAGGCTGGTCTCAAACTCCTGACCTCAAGTGATCTGCCAGCCTCTGCCTCCCAAAGTGCTGGGATTACAGGTGTGAGGCACTGCGCCCAGCCAAAAGAGGTAATACATTCGAAGTGTTTAGTGTATTTACATGGGACTTAGAACTCAGTAAAGCTTAACCAGTCCTAGTATTATTAGTATTAGTGTTGGTATTGCCATGATTATTTTGCCTTGAGGCTTTTAGTAGCAGTTTCCTCTTGATAACACTAGAATTCTATATTTTTAAATCTTGTACAGTCATGCCACAGAGTGACTTTTCCATCAACAACACACTGCATATATGATGGTGGTCTCACAGAATTATAATGGAGCTGTAAAATTCCTGTTGCCTAGTGAAGTTGTAGCCGTCATAAAGTCATAGTGCAACATGTTAATCACATGTTTCTAGTGATGCTGGTGGAAACAAGCCTATTGTGCTGCCAGTGGTATAACAGCATAGCATATACAGTTATGTATGGTACATAATACTTGCTAATGGTAATAAATGATTATGTTCCTGGATTATGTATTTCCTCTACTATACTTTTTAATCATTATTTTAGAGTGTACTCCTACTTATTAAAAACAAAACTAACTGTGAAACAGCTTCAGGCAGGTCCTTCAGGAGGCATTCCTGAAGAAGACATTGTTATCGTAGGAGATGACAGCTCCATGTGTGCTATTACCCCTGAAAACCTTCCAGTAAGACAAGATACGGAGGTGAAAGACAGTGATGCTGATGATCCTGACAGCATGTAGGCCTAGGCTAATGTGTGTGCTTATGTCTTTTTTTTTAATTATTTTTTTTTAGATGGGAGTCTTTCTCTGTCACCCAGGCTGGAGCGCAGTGGCACAATCTCGGCCCACTGCAACCTCCGCCTCCCTGGTTCAAGCAATTCTCCTGCCTCAGCCTCCTGAGTAGCTGGGACTACAGGCATGGGCCACCACACCCAGCTAATTTTTGTATTTTTAGTAGAGACGGGGTTTCACCATGTTGGCCAGGATGGTCTCAATCTCTTGACCTCGTGATCCACCTGCCTCGGCCTCCCAAAGTGCTGGGATTACAGGCATGAGCCACCGCGCACAGCCTATGTCTTCATTTTTAACAAAGAAGTTTAAAATGAAAAAAAAATATTAAAGAATGAAATCACGTCTTTTGCAGCAACATGGATGGAGCTTGAGGCCATTAACCCAAGTGAACTCAGAAACAGAAAACCTAATACCACATGTTCTCATTCATAAGTGGGAGCTAAACAATAAGTACACATGGAAATAAAGGTGGAAATTATAGACATTGGGGACTCCAAAAGGAGGGAAGGTGGATGAGGAGCAGGGATTTAAAAAGTACCTGTTGAGTACAATGCTCACCATTTGGGTAATAGGCACTCTAGAAGTTTAAACTGCACCAGTACACATATACCCATGTGACAAGCATGCACAGGTACTCCCTGAATCTATAATAAAATAAAAAAATTTAATAGAGAAAAGCTTGTAGAGTAAGGATATAAATAAAATATTTTTGTATAGCTGTACAATGTGTTTGTGTTTTAAGCTGTATTATTGCAAAGGAGTAAAGAGATTTTTAAAGAGTTTATAAAGTAGAAAAGTTACAGTAAGCAAAGATTACTATACTATTGGAGAAATAAATTTTTTTTATAAATTTAGTGTAGTTTAAGTGTACAGTGTTTATAAAGTCTACAGTGGTGTACAGTAATGTCCTAGGCCTTCACACTCACCCACCACTCACTCACTGACTCACTCAGAGCAGCTTCCAATCCTGCAAGCTCCAATCACGGTAATTGTCCCTAGACAGGTGTACCACTTAAAAAATCTTTTATACCATATTTTTACTGTGTCTTTTCTGTTTAGATACACAGGTATTTACCATTGTGTTACAGTTGCCTGCAGTATTGAGTACAGTAACATGCTGTACAGATTTGTAGCCTAGGAGCAATAGGCTAAACCATATAGCCTAGATGTGTAGTAGGCTATACCTTCTACATTTGTGTAAGGGTACTCTATGATGTTTGCACAAAGATGAAATCACCAGTGACACATTTCTCAGAACATATCACTGTTGTTAAGCTATGCATGACTGTACTTAGAAACTTTTCTTTTGTTTTCTCCTTCTTCTCTTTTTACAGCCATCAGAAGCCACCCAAACCTCTAATGGTGAGGGTTTGGAAGTGCCATATAGGAGGAAGAGTTTTGGAGGGCCCACTCCAAACATACTGCTTTGCCAGCACCTTTACTTCTCTGATATTGCTGAGCTCCAGACCCAGATTTCATTGACGTGATTCTCATTGTAAGAACCTGATCCTAAGTCTTTACACATTCTTGGCCTGTGCCATCCTCTGACGCTTGACTCTTACGTTTGGAATCCTCCTCTCCTACTCACCACCTCTTCACCCACTTTTGGTAAATAATCTTTCCCTGTAGATTTTATCTTTAATTCTTCTTGGACCTCCGTTCTCACATTTTTTTTTCTGAGCATGTTAGTCACTTGTCTTGCTTCCAACTGCTGGTTTTCTCAGATCCAGCCTTATTACTTGAGGCTTGGCAGCAGACGATTTCTTCTCACTGTTTCCACAGTAGGAGTCTTTCTCACTTAGTTTATCCACACTGCTAGCATCTCAGTAATCAATTAACCTATATCGTAAGACTTGTGAGTAGAGTGATAGAAATTAGTCAAAATGCAACAATACCATCAAAGTTCTTCATCTCCTTTTTCTTTTCTTTTTTTTTTTTTTTTTTTTTTTTTTTTGAGATGGAGTCTCGCTCTGTCACCCAGGCTGGAGTGCAGTGGTGCAATCTCGGCTCACTGCAAGCTCTGCCTCCCGGGTTCACACCATTCTCCTGCCTCAGCCTCCCCAGTAGCTGGGACTACAGGCGCCCGCCACCACGCCCGGCTAATTTTTTTGTATTTTTAGTAAAGACGGGGTTTCACCGTGTTAGCCAGGATGGTCTTGATCTCCTGACCTTTTGATCTGCCCACCTCGGCCTCCCAAAGTGCTGGGATTACAGGCTTGACCTACCGTGCCTGGACTTCATCTCCTTTTTCTTACCTGTATCCATCATTCCCTCCTAACCAATGTAATGGCTATGTGGCTTGCTTTCCTATCTTTCTACCTGCTCATGTAACCATTTATAAAGCATATGTACATATAAAGAAAAAAAGAGGATTCAGCTAGGCACAGTGACTCACTTCTATAATTCCCAGTGCTTTGGGAGGCTGAGGCAGGAGAATTGCTTGAGACCAGGAGTTTGAGACCAGCCTGGGCAACATAGCAAGACTCTATCTCTACGAAAAAAAATTTTTTTTAATTAGCCAGACATGGTGGTGTGCGCCAGTAGTCCTAGCTACTCAGGAGGCTGAGGTGGGAGGATTGCTTGAGCCCAGGAGTTTGAGGCTGCAGTGAGCTATGATCACACCACTGCACTCCAGCCTGGATGAGATAGTGAGACCCTGTCTCTTAAAAAAATAAAAAAAAAAGGATTCTGTTTTATACATATACATTTCTCTGCATCTTGCTTTTCCTCTCTAAAACTATATATTGTAAGAATCCTATTCAGTCAACTGGCATAGAGCTAACTTATTCTAATGGCTGCATAGTTTTCCATGAGATGATTGTATCCCAATCATTTTTCTTTTCTTTTTCTTTCTTAATTTTCTTTTCTTTTTTTTCTTTCTCACTCTGTCTCCCAGGCTGGAGTGCAGTGGCACTATCACAACTCATGGCTCACTGCAGCCCTGATCTCCCAGGCTCAAGCAATCTTCCCACCTCAGCCTTTCCACCGTGGGAGGCACACACCACCGTGCCCAGCATTTTTTTTTTATTTTTATTTTTTATTGGTAGAGATGGAGTCTCACTATGTTTCCCAGGCTGGTCTTAAACTCCTGGGATCAAGCATCCTACTGCCACAGCCTCCCAAAGTGCTGGGATTACAGGCATGAGCCACACCCCCAGCCCGCAATCATTTTGCTGTTAGTAGTCATTCATTATTTTGTTTTTTGCTATGAAAAACAAAGCTGCAATAAACATTCTTGTTTCTATATCCTTACGTAGAGAATGGATTCTTCAGGATGGAATTTGCTGGTCAAGGGGAATGCGTATTTCTAATGGATGTTGCCACATTTCATACCACAAAAATGGAACATTCAGATATCTATCATGAAAGCATGAAAGTATCCATTCCACATTCCCAAATCACCCTTGCTGGCTGTTGTGCTTTTACATTTGTATTACTTTGGTAGGTGCCTCATGATATCTGATATACATATATGTACATATTATATATATGTGTATATATGTATGTATGTGTGGTTATATACGTGTGTGTGTGTGTGTTTATTTATTTACTTATTTATTTTGAGACAGAGTTTTGCTCTTGTTGCCCAGGTTGGGGTGCAATGGCGCGATCTTAGCTCGCTGTAACCTCTGCCTCCCAGGTTCAAGTGATTCTCCTGCCTCAGCCTCCTGAGTAGCTAGGATTATAGGCATGCGCCACCATGCCCAGCTAATTTTGTATTTTTAGTAGATATGGGGTTTTACCATGTTGGCCAGGCTGGTCTCAAACTCCTGACCTCAGGTGATCTGCCTGCCTCAGCCTCCCAAAGTGTTGGGATTATAGGTGTGAGCCACCGCGCCCGGCCAATATATATATTGGGGCAGAGTCTTGCTCTGTCACCCAGGCTGGAGTCCAGTGGCATGATCTCTGCTCAGTGCAACCTCCTGGGTTCAAGCGATTCTCCTGCCTCAGCTTCCCAAGTAGCTGGGATTACAGGCGTGCACTACTGCCAGGCTAATTTTTGTAATCTTAGTAGAGACGGAGTTTCACCGTGTTGCCCAGGCTGGTCTCAACTCCTGGCCTCCAGCGATCCGCCCATCTCAGCCTCCCAAAGTGCTGGGATTACAGGCATGAGCCACCATGCTTGGCCAGTATTTTAAATTGCATTTTTTCCTGACTACTAGTAATCTCTTTTAATTAGTTTATTTGTCAGTTGGGTTTTCTCTTAGTTGAATTGATCAGTCTTTTTTTTTTTTTTTTTTTTTTGAGACAGGGTCCGCTCTGTCACCCAGGCTGGAGTGCAGTGGCACCATCTCAGCTCACTGCACCCTCTGCCTCCCGGGCTCAAGCGATCCTCTGACCTCAGCCTCCCAAGTAGCTGGGACCACAGGCCGCGCTACCATGCTGCCTGGCCAATTTTGTGTGTGTGTATTTTTGGTAGAGCTGGGGTTTGCCATGTTGCCCAGGTTGGTCTGGAACTCCTGGACTTAAGTGTTCTGCCCACTTCGGCCTTCCAAAGTGCTGGAATTACAGGCATGAGCCACTGTGCCCACCCGTGAATTGATTAGTGTTTATCTCCTCAGTTTAATAAGGGCTTTTTGTATGTTAAAAAGTTAACCACTTATCTGATATTTGCATTGCTAATACTTTTCCCAGTTGGTAAATAGTCTTTTCACTTTCTCTATAACTTTTTAATTTTAAACAATTTTGAAACACTTTCAAACTTACAGAAAAGTTGCTAGTACAATATAAAGAACTTTTATTTTCCTGAGCCATCTCAGAATAATTTGCCAATGTGATGCCCTGGCATCTCACAGACATTCTCCTACATAACCACAATACAACCATCAAAATTGGGACATTAACATTCATATATTGCCATCAGTAAATTTTGCTAATAATAATAATAATCCCCAATAATATCCTCTAGATCAGTAGTCCCCAAACTTTTTGGCACCAGGGACTGGTTTCATGGAAGACAATTTTTCCACAGACCAGGGGTGAGGGGGTGGTTTCAGGATGATTCAAGTGCATTATATTTATCATGCACTCTATTTCTATTATTATTACATTGTAATATATGATGAAATAATTATGCAACTCACCATAAGAATCAGTAGGAGAAATAATTATGCAACTCACCATAAGAATCAGTGGGAGCCCTGAACCTGTTTTCCTGCAACTGGACAGTTCCATCTGTGGGTGATGGGAGATAGTGACAGATCATCGGGCATTAGATTCTCATAACCTAGTGCACAACCTAGATCCTTCGCATGCACAGTTCACAATAGGGTTCATGCTCCTATGAGAATCTAATGTCACTGCTGATCTGCACTACCTCCTGGCAGGAGCTCAGGAGGTAATGCAAGTGATGGGGAGCAGCTGTAAATACAGAAGTTTAGCTTGCTTGCCCACCACTCAACTCCTGCTGTGTGACACAGTACCAGTGATGGCTCCTAGGGGTAGGGGACCCCTGCTTTAAGAGAAAAAAGCCATCCCATTCAGAAGCACACATTGCATTTCTTTCTCATGTGTCTTTAATTTTCTTCAACTTGGAAATTATTTCTCATTCTTGAATTCTTTTTAAGTTTATAGGCCAGATATATTGTAGAATTTGGGTTTGAAAATATTCCTCATTATTAGATTCAAATTATGCACCTTTGGAAAAAAATTCAATGAAGCAAGAAGCAACATTGTATTCCTCGTGTCAGATGGCACATGCCTTGGATTTGTTGTCCAATTTGATAGCTTATTTAAGATGATGTCTTTTCTTCTTCTCCAGCATGAATTTATGTTTTCTTTCTCTAGTATTCTTTCAGGAAGTACTTTGAAACTAAGTAAATACTCTCTTATCAAACTTTTAATTTATTCATATATTTATATGTACCAATATGTACTCATGGTTCTTAATTTCCTTCAAAGGACTATATGTGTTACTATCATTAATTCATAATTTTGATGCTTAATTTCTCCCAGTCCAGTGAAGGAAAATGATAGCCAGAAACACAGGTGTAACAACAGGCTTATTGACTTAGCCGGGCTTAATAGGGTGTAGTCAGGGAACAGCTTTGTTTTCTTCCACTCTTGCCTCAAGCATTTTTTGTCAGAAACATTTTCCTTGCTCTTGGTGACTTTTCCAATAGATCCCATGAGTTTTTCAGTCACTTCAGATTCTAACAACACTACCATTTTTAGATTATGTAGTTCCATCCAACCTAAACTAAAACCTCAGTATCTCATCCAATTCAAAGTTTATCCTCTCTCCCTAGCTCAGGCCTGATTCACTACCTTCCATGCCGCTGGCTAGGAGGGGTCTGATCGCTCCTGTTACCTACCTGCCCCCCTGTATTAGTCTGTTTTCACACTGCTATAAAGATACTACCCGAGACTGGGTAATTTATAAAGGAAGGAAGTTTAATTGACTCACAGTTCTGCATGGCTGGGGAGGCCTCAGGAAACTTATCATGGTGGAAGGGGAAGCAGACACCTTCTTCACAAGGTGGCAGGAGAAAGCGAAGGGGGAAGAACCCCTTGTAAAACCACCAGATCACATGAGAACTCACTCACTATCATGAGAACAGCATGGGGAAACTGCCCCCCGATCCAGTCACCTCCCTCCCTCTACACATGGGGATTACAAATTAGAGATGAGATTTGGGTTGGGACACAGAGCCAAACCGTATCACCCCCACAAGGCTCCTCCAGAGTTGGGGTGGGCAGTGTGTGGGGGGGAAGAAGGCACGCCAGCAGCGCTGTTTGCACTTTTCCCTTGCCTGTCATATGATCTCTCTCACATCACATTTTCAAATTCTAGTTCTTTCTTGGTGTGCGGCAGTTGAGCCTTTGGAGATTTCCCTGAAATTTTATCTCTTTGGGGGAGTCTTACATAAGAATCAGCTTTTAGATTTATTTCCCCTTTATACTTTGTTTTCTGTTCATTAATTTTCATCTTTATTCTCTCTTCCAACTTTATGTTTTGTTTATTTTGGTGTTCTTGTTCTAAATTTTTTAATTGGACCTTAAATATTTTTTAAATTTTTTTCCTTTTTTTTTGAGACAGAGTCTCACTCTGTCGCCCAGGCTGGAGTGCAGTGGCACAGTCTCGACTCACTGCAACCTCTGACTCCTGGTTCCACCATCATGCCTGGCTAATTTTTGTATTTTTTGAAGAGGCAGGGTTTCACCATACTGGCCAAGCTGGTCTCAAACTCCTGACCTCAAGTGATCTGCCTGCCTTGGCCTCCCGAAGTGCTGGGATTACAGGGGTGAGCCACTGTGCCTGGCCTAAGTTTTTTCCTTAATAATAAAATATTTAAGGCTATGAATTCCCATAGGAATAATTTGAACTATGTTGTGTATATTTTGGTATGAACTTTTTCCTCATTGCTTTGTATATGGTTTGTAATTTCAGTTTTGTTTACATTTTGATAAGAGTTATTTAGAATATTGTTTCTTTCTTCTTCTTCTTTTTTTTTTTTTTTTTGAGACAGAGTCTCGCTCTGTCACCCAGGTTGGAGTACAGTGGCACAATCTCAGCTGACTGCAACCTCTGCCTCCTGGGTTCCAGCTATTCTCATGCCTCAGCCTCCCAAGTAGCTGGGACTGCAAGCACGCACCACCACACACAGTTAATTTTTTTTTTCTTTTTTTCTTTCTGTATTAGTAAAGATGGGGTTTCACTATGTTGCCCAGGCTGGTCTCAAACTCCTGGCCTCAAGTGATCCATCCACCTCGGCCTCCCAAAGTGCTGGGATAATAGGCGTGAGCCACCGCACCTGGCCTAGAATATTGTTTCTTAATTTTCAAGTAATTAGAGGGTTTTTTGAGGGGTATCCCTTTTCATTACTTACTCCTTTTATTTTCTTTTTTGGATTATAATCAGGGAATGTGGCCTATAAAATCTCTACTCCTGTATATTGACTTAGATATCCTTTGGAAACAAAAACAAGATTAACTTTTGTAAATTTTCCATTAAAACACAAAAGAAATATAGTTATGAAATGTAACATTCCATACATGTTTTAGGTCAAATTTGTTGTTTGTTTTATTCTATTCTTCTGTTTCTATTTATTTTGTCTGTTAGATAATATGTGAGTCTGAAAAAGGTGTGTTAAAATCTCCTAACATAAAGATTATGCTTTATATGTTTAGCTACTACAATGATTGGTGAACATGACTTATGATTGTTATACCTCCGTTATCAATTTGCCTTTTGTCATTACATATTAATATGTATGCTGTTTGGACCGCTAATAGGACCGCCAGACTTGACTTCTTTTGATTTATATTTATCTGGTGGATCTTTTTTTTTTTTGAGATGGAGTCTCGCTCTGTTGCCCAGGCTGGAGTGCAGTGGCATGATTTCAGCTCACTGCAAGGTCTGCCTTCAAGCGATTCTCCTGCTTCAGCCTCCCAAGGAGCTGGGATTACAGGCGCCTGCCACCATGCCTGGATAATTTTTTTGTATTTTTAGTAGAGAAGGGGTTTCACCATGTTGGCCAGGCTGGTTTCGAACTCCTAACCTCAGGTGATCCACCTGCCTTGGCCTCCCAAAGTGCTAGGATTACAGACGTGAGCCACCGCGCCCGGAAGTATCTTTTTACATATCCTCTGAAGTTTAACTTTTCTTTCTCACTTTGTTTAAAGTGAGTTTCGTTTGTTTGTTTGTTTGTTTGTTTGTTTGTTTGTTTGTTTGAGGTGGAGTCTCCCTCTATCACCCAGGCTGGAGTGCAATGACATGATCTGGGCTCACTGCAACCTCTGCCTCCTGGGTTCAAGTGATTATCCTGCCTCAGCCTCCTGAGTAGCTGGGATTACAGGCATGTGCCACCACGCCCAGCTAATTTTTGTATTTTTAGTAGAGACAGGGTTTTGCCATGTTGGCCAGGCTGGTCTTGAACTCCCGATCTCCAGTGATCCGCCCGCCTCAGCCTCCCAAAATGCTACGATTACAGGTGTGAGCCACAGTGCCTGGCCTAACGTGGGTTTCTTAAGTAATATGTGTTTCGGTTTTGATTTTTAAATCACACTGTCAGTTGCCACTAGTTATTATCCTACTACTTTCTGATATTAAAGTTGTAGTTAGAAATCTAAAGCCAGTCTTAATCTTTTTCTATGTAAACAATTTGTTCTTTCTATCTAGAAGACTGTAGAACTTTGTCATTACCCTTGGAATTACAACACAGTAATGGAATCTCTAGTGTGTTCCAGTTTTCATCCCCTGTTCCTTGAAACTCAAAGAATTCTGAGGATGAAACTCTCTCTTTAGCTCTGTAAAATTTTCTTCACCTGTTTGTTTAAATATTGTCTCTCCTCCTTCAATTGCTTTACTCTTCTGAAATTCCTATTTATTTACAAGTTACAACTTCTAGATCCATCTTCTGGTTCTTTTATATTTGTTTTTTTGATGTCTGTCTTTAAATGTTTGCTTTTTTGAGAGATTTCTTTCCCTTGTACTTCCAGACCTCTGTTCACTTCTCAATAGTTACCATACACTTTTTCAGTACATCTGCTATATTTTTAAACTTAAAAAATCATGTTCTTGAGTTCCAGTTTAACGCTCTAATTGAAGCTCCTCAATTGCACTAATTACTTTTTCTGTTCAAGTTGCCATGCCCTTTTTCAGCAGTTCTATTTTGTTGGCAACCGCCATTTCTGGATGCTCTGCTCACTCTTCCCCATTCTGGCTTTGTTGTTCCTTTGCCTATGTTATTCACCTGGGGCCAGGTCTTCAGCAGCAGCTATCTCTTAAGTACAGGAGGCTCCATGGTCTCTGATCCTATAGACAGACAAGACTTCAGCTGGAAAATGCTTATCTTATCTTCTCGGCTCCCCAGTTTCCTTAGCTACAAAGGTTAATTTTCTCTTAGTTGTAAAGATACAAAGTCTTTTTTTTTTAATTTAAATTTTAAAAATAATTGAGACGGAGTCTCGCAGTGTTGCCCAGGCTGGTCTCAAACTCCTGAGCTCAAGCAATCTACCCGCCTCAGCCTTCTAAAGTGCTGGGATTACAGGTGTGAGCCACCAAGCTTGGCCAAAGATACAAAGTCTTATTTCATTCGCCACTCCTTGAGGGCCAGAGAGACCAGCAAGTCCTTCTAGGTACAGTTGTGTCAGCTGTAGGCTGGGTTGCTGGGTAGAATATATTACATGGGACAGACTTACATAAAAAGAATTATTCATTATTGATCTAAAATTCAATTTTTGTTTTGTTTTGTTTTTGAGACAGGGTGTCACTCTGTCACCCAGGCTGGAGTGCTGGAGTTCAATCAGAACTCACAGCAGCCTCGACCTCTTGGGCTCAAGCAATCCCTTATCCTCAGCTCCCTGGAGTAGCTGGGATTATAGGTACGCACCACCATGCCTGGCTAATTTTTGTATTTTTTGTGGAGACGGGGTTTCCCCTTGTTGCCCAGGCTGGTGAAGTTGGAATTAACTGTGTGTCCTTTCTTTCTCTCTTTTGGGTAAATTTGGCTGCCCTAAGGCCAGGCGTGTTGGCTCACACCTGTAATCCCAGCAATTTGAGAGACTGAGGTGGGCGGATCACTTGAGGTCAGGAATTCAAGACCATCTTGGCCAACATTGTAAAACCCCCGTCTCTACTAAAAATACAAAAATTAGCCAGGCGTGGTGGCAGGTGCCTGTAACCCCAGCTACTTGGGAGGCTGAGGCGTGAGAATCACTTGAACCCTGGAGGCGGAGGATCAGTGAGCCCGAGATCACACCACTGCACTCCAGCCTGGGCAACAGAGAGAGACTGTCTCAAAAAAAAGAAAAAAAAATTGGGCTGCACTGATCAGCTGGGTTATTCTCCTTCTTGTCTTTTCTCTTGTCTTTGGATCCCATGGGCCAAGCTCTCTTCAGTAACCTCAGAGCTGTGACCCTTGCCTCAAGGTACCTCTCAGGCCCCAAGCTCTCTCTGGCCTGAAGGATGCTCCGGCCCAGGTCCAGTACAGGCCCTCTCTGTATTGAATCCCCACAGCACCTAAAACCCTGCATGCCCTTCCTTCTGCCTCCTAGGCTCCATTTGAGAAGGAGTTACAGTTACATGGAGCTGGGAGAGGAAAAGGAGACACAGAGGTGCACGTTAGGTAGCTGTGGTAGAATATGTGAGGAAAATGATTCTTAGAGCCAGCTAACCTATCATTTAAGTAGGAAGACGGGCAAAAATATTTCCAGACCTGAAACCCCTCAGAAATCCTCTTTCTCGAGTATTTTTATGAATAGGTAATGTGAAGATGTCCTCAAGCAAACAAGAGAGTAAAACAAGAAAGAAGAAAATGTGAGCACTAAGAAAAAGTCGATCCCGGCAGGGAGCACAGTGCGGGGCCATTCCCGAGTATGAGCGGTGCAGCAGGCCTGGAGAGGAGGAGCCAGGTCAACCGGAGCACACGCACAGAACTCCAGAAGGGAGGGGGCCGCAGACGAAACAGCGCACGGGAGAGAACGGAAGAACCTAAGGATGGGATCAAAGAGAGGCAATCTGAGTCCTTCCAGTCAACTTTTATTGAGATGTGATAGGATCATTCAGGGCCGATCACATCAGGGATCCCACTCAAAATGTACCGTATTTAGGTTCATATCCCCAGGGCCAAGTTGAAATCAAACCAATCTCTGAATAACGATATAGGATATATGTAAAAGGCCAATGAATGCGATACACTCTGCTCAAATTCAGACACCTGAGGTCTCAAAATAACTCATTTCAAAACTTGGATTCCCACTTTCGTCCTGCCTCCATTCATTCTACCTAAAGAAAACCAAACTAAAAAATAGGCTTGTGGTTCCAGTCTAGCTTATAAGAAGTTGCTACTCTTTCCCACCACAAATAAAATGCAGAACAAACTGAAAAATCAACAATTCTATTCTTAGATCCATAAGAGAAGTGAAGTCACAGGGCAAACTGCTGCCCCCATAATGGAGCAACTGAGCAGAAACCCACAAGCTGAAACCTCTCAGGAACCTGTGCTGGGGAAGGGAAACCTGAATTGCAACTGATGAATTGCTGGAGGCTCAGTGTGGACAAGTTTGAGAGATATTAATAAATATTCCAGGGGACTGAGTCCCCCTCCAGGAGCTCAAACAGTGCCTCGCAGTGAATATTGGAGAAGAATCCTCTCCTTCTGGCATGGGGAGGAGAAAAGGAACCATTTTGAAATACGCCAGAAAACAGTGTTCTTAATGCCTGCCCTCAGGAGAAACTATTTAACCAGAGCCTAACCTGCTGGGGTTTCATCAGACCCTAACTGACCCAGGGAAAATAAATGCCCAACTCCAACCCACTCTAGCCATTCAGTCCACCTGTGCAGGGTGGGAACTGAGACACATCTGTGAAGTTCACAGTCCAGAGGCACAGGCTGCCTAAAGGACAGATACCTAATCGTGAAATTATAGAACACTTCCCCACCCCAACACCATACCACCACATTACTAAAGGCTAATCGACAGCAGTTCCTTTTAACCAGTGCCTCATGTCCAGCTATCAAGAAAAAATTACAAGACATATCGAAAGGCAAAAATGTAGTTTGAAGAGACAGAGAAAGCCTGAGAATCAGCCTAAAATATGTCAGAGATGGTGGAATTATTAGGCTGGAAATTTAAAACAACTATTATTAACATGCTTAGGGCTGTAATGGATAAAGTAGACAGCATGCAAGAACAGATGGGCAATGTAAGCAGAGGGATGGAAATCCCAAGAAAGAACCAAAAATAAATGCTAGAGCTCAAAAGCAGTGTAATCAGAATGAAGAATGCCTTTGATGGCTTATTAGCAGACTGCACACAGCCGAAAAAGAATCTGTAAACTTGAAGATACCTCAGTAGAAACCTCCCAGACTAAAGAGCAAACAGAAAAAGAAGACTGAAAAAAAAAAGAAAACCAGAACAGAATATCCGAAAAGAGTGGGACATACACATAATGGAAACACCAGAAGGAAAAGAATGAGAGAAAGGAACAGAAGAAATATTTGAATAGTAATGATTGAGAATTTCCCCCAAATTGTCTTCAGTCACCAAACCATAGATTGAAAAAGCTCAGAGAACACAAAACAAGATAAATTCCAAAAGAAAACTCTACCTAGGCATATCACTTTTAGACTAGAAAATCAGAGGTAAAGAAAAAATATCCTAAAAGAAGCCAGAGAGAAAAAACTTTGCCTATAAAGGAGCAAAGATAAGAATTACATGTGACTTCTCAGAAACCATGGGCAAGTAGAAAGTGGAATGAAATACTTAGCGTGGATGGAAAAAAACACCACAAACCTAGAATTCTGTGCCCTGTGAAATTATCCTTCAAAAGGTGAGGAGAAATTAAAACTTTCTCAGACAGACAGAAATTGAGGGAAATTGTTGCCAGTATACATCCTTGGCCAGAAATGTTAAAAGAAGATCTTCAGAGAGAAGAAAAATGATACAGGTCTGAAACTACCATCTACGTAAGTAAAGGAAGAGCATCAAGGAAGGAATAAGTAAGGGAAAGAAAACTTTTATTTTTCTTGTTCTTAATTATCTAACAACAGTTTGTTCAACATAATAATAGCAACAATGTATTCAATTATATATACATACAGATTCCAGAGAAATTAAAAGAATAATCAAGCAATACTTTGAATAACTCTGTGTCCACAGATTTGATAACCTAGATGAAATGGGGATAATTCCTTCAAAGATCCAGTCTGCCAAAAGTCATACAAGAAGAAACAATCTTAATAGGCCTATACCTCTTGAAGAAATTGAATTAATTAATTAATAACTTTTCAAAATAGAAAGCACCAGGGCCAGATGGGTTTATGAGTGAATTCTACCAAACATTTAATAAGGAAATTATATCACTTCTCTACAATCTCTTTCAAAAGACAGAAGCAGAGGGATTACTTCTTAACTCATTTTATGAGGCCTGCATTATTCTAGTACCAAAACCAGACAAAGGTATTAGAAGAAAACTACAGACCAATATTTCTCAAGAATGTGGTTGCAAAAATCCTAAAATATTAGCAAATCAAATCCAATGTTATATTAAAAGAATTATATACCACAACCAAATCGGAGCTATCCCAGGTATGTAAGACTGATTCAACATTTGAAAATCAGTTAATGCAATCCATCACATCAACAAGCAAAGAAGAAAAATCATATGATTATATCAACAGATGCAGAAGAAACATTGGATAAAATCCAAGACCATTTCATGATAAAGACTCTCAATAAAGCAGGAAAGAGTGAAACTTCCTCAACTTGATAAAGAATATCTACAAAAGACCTACAGCTAACATCATATTAAGTGGTGAGAAACAAGAAGCTTTCCCACTAAGATCAGCAACAAGGCAAGGACGTCTCCTCTCTCACTGCTGCTTTTCAACATCATAATGGAAGTCCCACCTAATGCAATAAGTCAAGAAAAGGAACTAAAAGTATACCAATTGGAAAAAAAGAAATAGAAATGTCTTTGTTCACAGATGACATGATTGTCTATGTAGAAAAAAAAAAAATGACCAAAAAAAAAAACTCTCCACAAAGCCCTGGAACTACTAAGTGATTATAGCAAGGTTGCAGAATGCAAAGTTAATGAAAAATTCAATCACTTTCCTATTTACTGGCAATAAACAAGTGGAATTTCAACTAAAACAATGCAATATCATTTACTTTAGGACCCCTAAAAATGAAATACTTAGTTAGAAATCTAACAAAATATGTTCAAGACCTATATGAGGAAGACTAGAAACCTCTGATGAAAAAAACAAGACCAACTGAATAAATGGAGAGACATTTCATGTTCATGGATAGGAGAACTCAATATTGTCAAGATGTCAGTTCTTTACAACTTGATCTATAAATTCAACATAATCCCAATCAAAATCCAAATAAGTTGTTTTGTGGATATCCAACAAACTTATTCTAAAGTTTATATGGAGAGGCAAAAGCCCCAGAATTACCAACATAATATCGAAGGAGAGCAAATTTGGAGAACTGACATTATGTAAGTTTAAGACCTACTATAAGCTACAGTAACCAAGACAGTGTGGTATTTGTGAAAGAATAAACAAATAGATCAACGGAACAGAAAAGCCCTAAAATATACACACATAAATATAGTCAAGTGATCTTTCACAAAGGAGCAAAGATAATACAGTGGAGAAAAGACAGGTTTTTCAACAAATGCTGCTGGAATGAGTAGACATACACATGCCAGAAAAAAAAAAAAGAAAAAGAAAAACCTGGCCGGGTGCAGTGGCTCATACTTGTAACCCAGCACTTTGGGAGGCTGAGGCGGGTGGATCACAAGGTCAGGAGTTCAAGACCACCCTGACCAACATGGTGAAACCCTGTCTCTACTAAAAATACAAAAATTAGCTGGGCCTGGTGTCATGCACCTGTAATCCCAGCTACTCAGGAGGCGGAGGCAAGAGAATCACTTGAACCTGGGAGGTAGAGGTTTCAGTGAGCCAAGATCATGCCACTGCACTCCAGCCTAGGTGACAAAGCGAGACTCTGTCTCAAAAAAAAACAAAAATGAAAACAAAAACAAACAAAAAACCTAGACACAGACGTTATACCCTTTACAAAAATTAGTTCAAACTACATCACAGATCTAAATATAAAACACAGAAACGAGTGGCTGAATGGATTAAAAAAAAAAAAAGACCCAACAATCTGTTGCCTACAAGAAACACATTTCACCTATAAAAACACTCAAAGACTGAAAATAAAGAGATGGAAAAAGATATTCCATGCAAATGTAAACCAAAAAAGAGCAGAAGAAGCTATGCTTATGTGAGACAAAATAGATTTTCAAGACAAAAACTATAAAAAGAGACAAAAGTAATTACATGCTGATAAAGGGGTCAATTCAGCAAAAGGATATAACAATTTTAAATATGTATACACCCAACACTGGAGCATCCAGATATATAAAAACAAATATTATATTAGAGCTAAAAAGACAAATAGACCTCAATACAATAATATCTAGAGACTTCAACACCTCACTTTCAGCGTTGAATAGATCATCCAGACAGAAAATCAACAAGGAAACATCTGACTTAATCTTCAGTATAGACCAAATGGACCTAATCAATATCTACAGAACACTTTATCCAATGGCTGCAGAATACACATTCTTCTCCTCAGCACATGGATCATTCTCAAGGATATACCAGATGTTAGACCACAAAACAAGTCTTTAAAAATTAAAAAAAAATTGGCCGGGTGCGGTGGCTCACGCCTGTAATCCCAGCACTTTGGGAGGCCGAGGCAGGTGAATCACAAGGTTAGGAGTTCGAGATCAGCCTGATCAACACAGTGAAACCCCATCTCTACTAATATAAAATACAAAAATTAGCCAGGCATGGTGGCATGCGCCTATAATCCCAGCTACTTAGGAGGCTGAGGCAGGAGAATCACTTGAACCCGGGAGGCGGAGGTTGCAGTGAGCTGAGATCGCGCCACTGCACTCCAGCCTGGGCGACAGAGCGAGACTCCGTCTCAAAAAAAAAAAAAAAGAAATAAAGGCATCCAAATTGGAAAGGAAGAAGTCAAATGATCCTTATTTGCAGATGATATGCTTCCATATTGGAAAAAACCCAAAGACTCCATCAAAAAATGATTAGAACTGATAAATTTAGTAAAGTTGCAGGATACAAAATCAACATACAAAAACCAGTAGTATTTCTGTATGGCAACAGCAAACAATCTGAAAAAGTAATCAAGAAAGGAATTCCATTTACAATAGTTACAAACAAAATAAAATACCTAGGAATTAACCAAAGAAATGAAAGGTATCTACAATAAAAACTATAAAACACTGATGAAATAAATTGAAGAGGACATGCAAAAGAAGGAAAGGTATTTGATGTTCATGGATTGGAAGAATCAATATTGTTAAAATGTCCATGATACCTAAGCAATCTAGAGATTCAATGCAATCCTTATCAAAATACCAATGACATTCTTCACAGAAATACAAAAAAAAAAAATTCCTAAAATTTATGAGGAGCCACAACAGACTCAGAACAGCCAAAACTATCCTCAGCAAAAAGAACAAAACTGGAGGAATCACATTACTTGACTTCAAATTATACTGCAGAGTTGTACTAACCAAAATAGCGTGGTACTGTCATAAAAGCAGACATTCAGACCAATGGAACAGAAGAGGGAACCCAGAAGCAAATTCATACATCTACAGTGAACTTATTTTCAACAAAGATTCCGATAACATACATTGGCAGAAAGGACAGTCTCTTCTATAAATGGTGCGGGAAAACCGGATATCCATATGCAGAAGAATGAAATTAGACCCCTATCTCTTGCCGTATACAAAAATCAAATCAGAATGGATTGAAGACTTAAATCTAAAACCTCCAACTATGAAACTACTTAAAGAAAACATTAGCGAAAATCCCTAGGACATTGATCAGGGCACGTATTTCTTCAGTAATACCCCACAAGCACAGGTAACCAAAGCAAACATGGACCAATGGGATCACATCAAGTTAGAAAGCTTCTGCACAGCAAAGGAAACAATCAACAAGGTGAAAAAACAACCCACAAAATGGGAGAAAATATTTGCAAACTTTCCATCTGACAAGTGATTAATAACCAGCACATACAAGGAGCTCAAACCACTCAATAGGAAAAAATCTAATAACCCAATTTTTTAAATGGGCAAAGGATCTGAACAGACATTCTCAAAAGAAGACATACAAATGGCAAACAGGTATATGAAAAGGTGCTCAGCATTATTGATAATCAGAGAAATGCAAATCAAAATGGCAATGAGATATCATCTCACCACAGTTAAAATGGCTTTTATTGAAAGGACAGGCAATAAAAATGCTGGCGAGGATGTGGAGAAAAGGGAACCCTCATACACTGTTGGCGGGAATGTAAATTAGTACAACCACTATGGAGAACAGTTTGAACATTCCTCAAAAACTATAAATAGAACAACCATATGATCCAGCAATCCCACTGCTAGGTATGTACCCAAAAGAAAGGAAATCAGTATATTGAAGAGATATCTGCACTTCCACGTTTATTGCAGCACTATTTACAATAGCCAAGATTTGGAAGTAACCAAGTGTCCATCAACAGACAAATGGATAAAGAAAATGTGGGACATACACACAATGGAGTACTATTCAGCCATAAAAAAGAATGAGATCCGGCCAGGTGCAGTGGCTCATGCCTGTAATCCCAGCACTTTGGGAGGCTGAGATGGGTGGATCATGAGGTCAGGAGTTCAAGACCAGCCTGGCCAAGATGCTGAAACCCTGTCTCTACTAAAAATACAAAAATTAGCCAGGCATAGTGGCACACGCCTGTAATCCCAGCTACTGGGGAGACTGAGGCGGGAGAATCACTTGAACCCAGGTGGCAGAGGTTGCAGTGAGCTGAAATCATGCCACTGCACTCCAGCCTGGGTGACAGAGCAAGATTCCATCTTAAAAAAAAAAAAAGAATGAGATCTTGTCATTTGCAAGGAGGTCATTATGTTAAGTGAATTAAGCCAGGCACAGAAAAACAAAATTTGCATGTTATCACTTATTTTTGGGAGCTAAAAATATTAAAGCAATAGAACTCATGGAGATAAAGAGTAGAAAAATGATTACCAGAGGTTGGGAGGGGTAGACGGGGGATGGAGGGGAAGTGGAGATAGTTAATGGGTAGACAAATGTAGTTAGAATGAATAAGATCTAGTATTTGATAGCACTATAGGGTGACTACAGTGAACAATAATTTATTGTACATTTTAAAATAAGGAAAAGAGTTTAATAGGATTGTTTATAACACAAAGAAAGGATTAATTCTTTAGGCGATAGATATCCCATTTCCCCTGATGTGATTATTATGCATTGTATGTCTATATCAAAATATCTCAAGAACCTCATCAATATATACACCTACTGCATACTTACAAAATTTTGTTTTATTAAAAAAATTAGAAAAACCCCACAAAACTATAAAACTCCTACAAGATAACATAGGAGAAAATCTAGATGACCTTGGGTTTGATGATGACTTTTAGATATAAAACCAAAGACATAATCCAGGAAAAAAAGAATTGATTAGCTGTACTTTCTTAAAATAAAAAATTTCTGCCCTGCGAAAGACACTTTTTTTTTTTTTTTTTTTTTGAGACAGAATCTTACTCTGTCACCCACGCTGGAGTGCAGTAGCACAATCTCAGCTCACTACAGCTTCCACCTCCTGGGTTCAAGCGATCCTCCTGCCTCAGCCTCCCGAGTAGCTGGGATTACAGGCATGCATCACCACACCTGGCTAATTTTTGTATTTTTAATAGAGATGGTTTCACCATGTTGGCCAGGCTGGTGTTGAACTCTTGGCCTCAAGTGATCCACCTGCCTCGGCCTCCCAAAGTGCTGGGATTACAGGCGTGAGCCATTGCGCCTGGCTGAAAGACACTTTCAAGAGAGTAAAAGACAAGCTACAGACTGAAATAAATATTTTCAAAAGTTATATCTGATAAAGGATGGTTATACAAATATACAAAGTACTCTTAAAACTCAACAATAAGAAAACAACAACCCAATTAAAAAAATAGACCACAGAACATAATAGGCACTTCCGAAGAAGATCTACAGATGACAAATAAGCTTATGAAGATACGCTCATCATATGTCATTAGGAAATGCAGCAAGTGCAACTTAAAACAACGAGATACCACTACACACCTATTAGAATGGCCAAAATCCACAACTCTGACAACACCAAATGCTGAATCTGTATTAGTCAGGGTTTTGCAGAGAAACAGAACCAATAGATATAAAAGAAGATTTACTATATGGACTTGGCTCACACGATTATGGAGGCTGAGAAGTCCCACATCTGTCATCTGCAGGCTGGAGACTCAGGAAAGCTGGTGGTGTAATTTACTCTGAGTTTGAAGGCCTGAGAACAAGGGGAACTATTGATGTAAATCCCAGTCTGAAAATGATACGAGATGTCCTAGATGCAGCAGTGAGGAAGGTAAAAAAGAGGAGGCAGGGAGCAACTTCCTCCCTCTTCCACCTTTGTTCTGTTTAGGCCCTTAATGGATTGATTGATTGCTGTTGTGGATGACAGCCACAATGGGGAGGGCAATCAACTAAATCCATGAATAGTCAAATGGTAATCTCATCTGGAAACACCCTGACAGACACACTCAGAAACAATGTTTCATCCAGGTGCCTCTAAACCCACTCAAATTGACACATAAAATTAATCTTCACAAATCCACCCCTGTCAACTTCGTACCCATGCATACCTCCCCAATCCATATTAATAAAGACAACATAAAGTCTTAATTCTGCCTAACATACCACAACTATCCTGCAAACAATCAAAAGTGCACAAACCTCTTCCCTAGGAAAGGAGGTAAGGTCCTTTAGTGATACTTAACTCTTCTCCTTCGTATCTCATAACTCAGATACTATGATGTAAAGTTAACAATACTGAAATACTATGATATAAAATCAGTACATCTAAGGTTACATGATAAGGCAATAAGAAAGGAAGGAAAACAAAGATTATATACACATATATTCATAGCAACATAGGAGAAAATAATCATGACAATTACAGTCCTAACTGATCTTGTAGTCATGGTGGTAGCTAGTATTTTTAACTATGGGTGGAGGAAGGAGGAACCTTCTACTACATGTTCTGTATTCCCTTTGCCTTCAGCAAGCTCCTCAGCTGGTTGTGATTCTTCTTTGGCGTGGTGACCCAAAATTTTATTCCTGAAGGATTTGGGACATTAATAATCCTGGCTGGACTGGGTTTTTGTAATTTAATCACAGGATGTAGTAATACTAAGAGATGCCCCACGTGACCTCCTGTATTCCACATATGCTCTTTCTTTGGTTGTGGTTGGTCTACCACAACCAAAGTAGACCAACTTTCCCTTGGGAGTCAGGATCAATCACCCCAGCCAACACCATGACTCCCTTTCACGAGGAGACACAACAATGATTCCACTGAACTGGAAGGTAAGACCAGCCACAGTAGGAACTCTCATTCATTGCTTATGGGAATGCAAAATGGTACGGCCACTTTGGAAGACAGTTTGGTGGTTTCTTACAAAACTAAACATCCTCTTCCCATACGATCCAGCAATTGTCCCCTTTGGTATTTACCCAAGGAAGCTGAAGTATTATTTCCACACAAAACCTGCATACAGATGTTTATGACAGCTTTATTCATAATTGCCAAAACTTGGAAGAAACCAAGATGTCCTTTAGTAATTGAATGGATAAATGAACTGCGGTATATCCAGCCAGTGGAATATGACTCAGCAGTAAAAAGAAATGAGCTACCAAGCAAGGAAAAGACATAGAAAAGTCTTAAATGTCTATTACTAAGTGAAGGGAGCCAATCTGAAAAGACAACATACTGTATGATTCCAACTCTATGACAACCTGGAAAATGCAAATCTATGGAGACAGTAAAAAGTTCAGTGGTTTCCAAGGGTTGCGGGGAGGGAAAGGTGAATAGGCAGAGCACAGAGGACTTTTAGGGCAGTGAGACTACTCAGTATATCATTACAGTGGCAGAGACATGTCACTATAAATTTGTCCAAACTCATAAAATATGCAACACTTAGAGTGAAACCTAATGTAAACTATGGACTTTGGATGACAAGATGTGTCTGTGTAGGTTGATAATTTGTAACAGATGTACCACTCCATTGAAGGAGATTAATAATGGGTGAGTTGCATGAATGGGGGCACGGGGTAGATGGGAAATCTCTGTACCTTCCACTCAGTTTTGGTGTGAACCTAACACTGATCTAAAATATAAAGCCTACTAAAAAAAAATACACTCACACACACACACACACACACTTTTGGCTAGTGAGGAAAAACTCATGTGTGTGTGTTATACAATATATCCCTATCTCTTGATATAAAAAAATAGCTTTCAAAATTTTTGTTTGGGGCCTGGTGTGGTGGTGCGTACCTATAGCTTTAGAGCTTTGGGAGGCTGAGGCAGGAGGATTGCTTAAGGCCAGGAATTTGAGACCAGCTTGGGCAATATAGTGAAGACCCTGTCTTTAAGAGACCTTGTCTCTTAAAAAACTAAAAAAATTTTTTTATTAGTTCAGTTCCCTCATCTGGTAATTGAAGCAAATAAGAGTACCTTAAAGAATTGTGGAATTAAATGGGTTATATACAGGGAACAGTGTGTGGGATATGGTAAGCACCATGTAAGAGTTTGGTATTGTAATTAATGAAGGACAGCAATGCTTTATACTACTGGAAGAGCTCCAGCATAAAACTGGTAATAGGAACAATGTAAATTTGTAACTACCATAGATAATTATATCACTATGCAAATAAAACGTGAAAAAAATTTCCTTAGTTCCTGTAACTTGGTAGTAGCTGCAACCTCAGTGCTTGCTTTGTTGGCATCTACTTGAAGATTGTGCCAATTAGTGCCAACAGAAAAGTAGCACAATGGATTTAGAGTCATTTTGTTCAAAATAAGGCAATACTTTCCTATAAAGCACTGTATTTTAATGTAAAAAAATTAAGAAAAGTTAAAAGCAAACTGAATATAGATTTAGACCAAAGAGAAAATTTAAATATTTTTGTGCTGAGAGAACGTGATGCCATCTCCTTCTGGGTAGACAATGACAAGGCCCTGAAATCCTGTGAGCATGAAGTTTGCTTGGATAATGAGATTGTCACTGTGACCTCCTCTTGGCTCAAGGCCTCTTGTTTATTTCTGGTTTTCAGTCATGCTCTTGGCATAGCTCAAATGCTCAAGAATATTTATCATCCCTGTTCATGTTTCCAAAGCAGACAGGATTTGCTGTTCCCTGCCATGAGAGGGGAATACAGAGTGAGGACACCTGCTGTGGGGTGGGACGGGGAGGGGGGCGCCTGGTGTTCCCTGGGCCATGTCTTACTAGGAGATAGATTGTATGTCTCAGGTCACAGGTGTCCCAGCCTGTGGTTCTAGTGGGTCTGTGACCATTAGTCAGCCTGAACCTCCCTTCACATCCTGTCCCCTCTGTGTAAAGTATTCCTCCTCCCTCTATCTTCTCCTTTCTAGCAATTGGGAGGATGAGGGCAGCTTGAGGTTCTCTGTGGCTGCTGTGTAAGTGGACTAAGTGGGCCCTCAAAGTCTATTTTTCAGAAGGGAGCAGAAAACCCCAAAAGGCTTCATTTCTAAGCTTCATCCTCCAACACAGTTTCCTGGAAACTCTACTCACCATTAATCGTTTATGCCCTGCTCCACACTTGACCAGCAAAACTCCGATCTAACCTTCCTATTTGTGAAAGCTCTGGAGGGAAAGAGGAATGAATGGGAGAAGTCAGGGCCTAAACTCCTTCACATGCCTAATGCTTCATGTGCATCAAACCCTACACAAAACATTTGGAAGAGGGGAAGGAGGGAGGAGGCTTAGTATTTAATGGGTACAGAGGTTTCATTTGAGAAGATGAAGAAAGTTCTAGAGAATGGATGGTACTGATGGTTGCCAACAATGGGGGTGTACTTAATGCCACGGAACTGTACACTTTAGAAGGGTTACAATGGTAAATTTTATGTTTGTATATATTTTACCACAATTTTGAAAAGATGCAACTAAAAAATAACCCCAATATTTACAGTAAGCAATAAGCATCTGTGTATCTACACACACAGAAGAATGAATATATTTATTCATGTCAATTTCTTATTAGAATGATCAAGGTGATTATAAATTTTCTCATAATAGTCCCAGGATGAGAGGCAAGTATAATACTGTGGAGTCAGATGGTTCCAGATCTGAATTCTGGCTCTGCCACCTATTCAGTATATTATCTTGGGCAAGTTATCAATCTCTTGAGCCTCAGTTTCCTGATCTTTTAGAGGTATAGAATCTTACACATGGCATCAGTTTCAATGAACTAATACATAAAGGACCTAGTGGCAGATCTGGCAAAGAAGGGACACTCAAGTGTTTCATTCATGTCTGTGTTTCCCCTTTCAGGTGCAATGCAAGTGGGTCTACAGGCAATGCCCACTCCTGAGAATCCTGTTCCACTTCCAAGGAGCTCCAGGAGCTCTGTCTGCTCTATTGTGAATCCAACTCAATTTGGTATCCCCAGGCTTATCAAAAATCAATCCTTACACTGTGGGCTCATTATTTTATAGGAAGATTGGAGTCACACTCTATTTACAAAGTCTTTGAGATAAGTGATGACCTGTTGGAAAAATGCTTATAGTTTTAGAATTACCACACAATGCCTCTGACAAGACCTACTCCTGCTGGGATGAACTGGTTTCATGTGTATTAGATTATATGCCAAGAAAGACTTGCCTTAAGACTGGCCCAAAAGTCCTGTCGGTCAAGACTCCAAATCAGCCTCCAAGCAGGTACCATAGAAATCCAAACCCTTAGGCTGGCCCAGCAGGTTGACTTCAGAGGCAGCCAATCTGTGTGTGTATCTCAAGCTTGGTAAAAACATGCAAGTATGAAAGCAAATTGAGCCATAATCTCCACAAATTAAATAATAAAGTAAACTTCTTATATAAGCCAAATCATGATTAACAGCTACACTTTACTATCAGGGTAAGATAATTTGTGTTAAGAACTCATGAAAGTAATAGAATCATTCTGTGATGGTTTCAAGTATTTTCAAGCTTTACATCCTGTAATTCTAGGCTCTCTGGGACAATGCTGCTTTAGAATTCCTTCCATAGGTGATTAGGTGTAAAGTAGCTAGCCTATCCCCAGTGTTGACAAAGTGAGGTCACTATGAGCTGTCAACACAGAAAAGAAAGGACCTTAATACAACGGCTGCTGATGTTCAGGTGTCAGGGAGGGTGTGTACATGAGGCAAGAACCCAGCCGTGCAATGAAAGCAAGTTGGAGACAGGCTGGGATCAGAAACCTAATATATTTTAAGACTAATTTATTCTAATGGCCACAACAGATAAGCCACGTTGCTCACCACCAAACAGGCCACTCATGAAGCCTTTATATGTCCATGGTGCACAGCCAGTAGCATCTATTTTGAAACTTTTGCCAGACCAAAACTATTTCTGCCTTGCTTTATAGGGTGAGGAATCCAGGGTCTCAGGGTAACATTTGTTTAAATACTAAGGTGAGTCCAAAGCTGTTCCTGAGAAAAATGTATATTTATGTGGCCACTCTTTGTGAATGTGGGATACCTTTCTACTCTGTCAAAATCATAGGCTAGGCTCCACAACTTCCGTATTTGAAGATCACCTCTATAATCACCTCTTTTGGCTTCCTAAAAAGAGCTGATTTGAATTAGCAATAGAGAACACCAGCACTGCAGCCCTTACCAGGGAGCAAATGGTTAAGCTTTTTGCCAGCTGATATGGTTTGGCTGTGTCCCCACCCAAATCTCATCTTGAATTGTAGCTCCCATAATTCCTACATGTCATGGGAGGGACCCAGTGGAAGGTAATTGAATCATAGGGGTGGGTCTTTCTCATGCTGTTCTTTTGATAGTGAATGAATCTCATGAGATCTGATGGTTTTATAAAGGTGAGTTCCCCTACACAAGCTCTCTTGCCTGCTGCCATGTAAGATGTGACTTTGCTCCTCCTTTGCCTTCCACCATGATTGTGAGGCCTCCCCAGCCATGTGGAACTGTGAGTCCATTAATCCTCTTTCCTTTATAAATTCCCCAGTCTGGGGTATGTCTTTAGTAGCAGCATAAGAACAGACTAACACAGCAGCCTAGTCTTACAAAGAGCCCTATTGAATGGCAATATTTTGGGAGTGTCAATAGAGATGAAGCATCTAGAATTCAGCAATTCTAGGCTCTGTAAATTCTACTTAATTCAAGTTAGCCTGCTGAAAACTCTACTGTAGACCCTATTTACTGAGTGCGTAGTGCTAAAATCATCTTAACTGGCTTACAGTTCAGTGTTTAGCATTCAGTTTTTATTGAAGAGGGCTGTAAGTACCAGTTCCTGTGAAATCTGTTTTTGTAGTTGTTGCAAAAGAATTCCATGGAAGCCATGATCTCTTGCAGTGGCATCTCATTATACATGCATTTAACTTATGTGAAGCAGATATTTGTGCTTGGACAGTGGGCACAGAGAGGGAAATAATTGAAATGATGTAACATAAAATACTATAAAAGTTATATTTTGCATATGTTCTATTGATTATTATACTGTATAGGTCTACATATATTGTGTGTATGTATACTTCACTTAATCGACAATATAAGGAGTTTTGTTAGAGGAATTTGGATTAAACATGCTTTTTTCCTCACACCCTAATCTGGAACCTAATTCATGTGGAAAGCCGGTCATCATCCGCTGGACATGACGATTGACATCACCACTTAAGATGCCGTCTCCGGCCTGGTGTGGCTCCTGTCAGGTGAGGCCCTGGATTCCGTGAGCAGAGTTAAGACCCATGTGAAAAGTTCACCCCAGTAAAAGGTGCAGTTTCTTGCCTCGGTCCAAACGTCTCAGCATTTTCCAATCACATGTTGGGCAACTCTCCTGCACAGCCCACTTTCTAGACCTGAACTCTGCCCACTTGTTAGGGCGGCTGCGTGCTCAGGGCACAACCTTTGGCTTCTGCTGCCAGCCCCTGTGTCACTTGCTCATCAGCTTCTCGGGAGCAGGACCTGTCTTACTCTCTGTTTCACAAATGTTTAGTAGAATATCTGGCACATAGTAAATGGCAAATCAATATTTGTTGAACAAAACTTAATCTGCATGTGACTTTATCCTTGTTCCCACTGCTGCATTCCTGAGAACAGAGCCACTGGTAACCTCCCATTCAGCAAACATCCTTTCCTGTGTCCAGCCTTGGAAGTATCCCTTGGAGTAAATCTCTCTGTAAAGTCCCCTTGCAAGAAATACTTTTTAATGCCAGGCACGGTGGTTCACGCCTGTAATCCCAGCATTTTGGGAGGCCAGCGCGTGTGGATCACCTGAGGTCAGGAGTTCAAGAGCAGCCTGGCCAACATGGCAAAACCCCGTCTCTACTAAAAACACAAAAATTAGCCGGGTATGGTGGTGGGTGCCTGTAATCCCAGCTACTTGGGAGGCTGAAGCAGAGAATCGCCTGAACCTGGGGGGCAGAGGTTGCAGTGAGACGAGATGGCGCCATTGCACTCCAGCCTGGGTGACAAAGTGAGACTCCGTCTCAAAAAAAAAAAAAAACTTTTTAGTATCTGATATTAGGAAAATACTTTCTTTTCCCCTAAGGAACTAGTATATTCTACTTTTTCAATAATAAGAGCCATGTAAACTATCATCTCTCCCTTTCTCTGTCTCTCTCTCTCTAAGAGGGGCCAAGAACCTCAAAATAACTGTAAACTCAGTGAGAGCCACTGTATTGACCCTTTCAGTTGCATCATGTTTATATGACTTCTTCTTTTAGATCCTGATTTTCAGCTTGGGGATTCTATTGCAGTTTTTCTCAAAGTGTGGCCTGGGAACCACCTGTATCAGAATCATTGTAGGTGTCTGTTAAAAATGCTGATTTTCAGACCCCTCACAGACTTGTTAATCAGAAACTCCAGAAGTGAGATTCAGAAATTTGCATTCTACACAAACATCCCAGGTATCCTAATGCTCAGTTAAGTCTGAGAATCTATGGCCTATTTTTTTTTTTTTTTTGAGATGGAATTTTGCTCTTGTTACCCAGGCTGGAGTGCAATGGCACGATCTTGGCCCACTGCAACCTCTGCCTCCCGGGTTCAAGCAATTCTCCTGTCTCAGCCTCCTGAGTAGCTGGGACTACAGGCGCCTGCCACCGTGCCTGGCCAATTTTTGTATTTTTAGTAGAGACAGGGTTTCACCATGTTGGCCAGGCTGGTCTTGAACTCCTGACCGCAGGTGATCCACCGGCCTCCGCCTCCCAAAAGTGCTGGGATTACAGGCGTGAGCCACCATGCCCGACCTCATTTTTGTATGTTATTTGTTGTAAAACACTCAACATTCTTCTTGGAAGAAAAAGAAATTTACATAAGTGGTATAATATAAGAAAATATGCTGCATAACATAATGATGATGGCCTTCAGGTAATGTTAACAGCATTACTTAAAATAATTATTAATGTATTATCTTAATTTTTTTTTTTTTTTGAGACAGAGTTTCACTGTTGTTGCCCAGGCTGGAGTGCAATGGCTCGATCTCAGCTCACTGCAACCTCCGCCTCCCGGGTTCAAGGGATTCTCCTGCCTCAGCCTCCTGAGTAGCTGGGATTACAGGCGCCCACCACCATGCCCAGCTAGTTTTTTGTATTTTTAGTAGAGATGGGGTTTCACAAGACCAGGCTGGTCTTCAGCTCCTGACCTCAGGTGATCTACCTGCCTCGGCCTCCCAAAGTGCTGGGATTACAGGCATGAGCCACCACGCCTGGCCATTATCTTAATTTTTACTTGACCTTTGTACAATGGTATGAAAATAGTTCTCTATCAAGATTTATTCTGTTCACAACATTCTATAAGTGACTATTTTTCTTCAGAAATTATGACAATATTAAGTGGGTGTATTAAGTAAAACAAGAAATCGGTGCCTAAGAGTTAGAAATAAACTAACATATACGTACAATAAGATATACTGAGGACCACCAAGCCCCAGGAGCTGCACTTTGTCAGAGAAACACTGTAACAAGCAAGACTCAGTTCCAGCCCTCAGATTGCTTATGGTCTGATGGGAAACGTAGACAGGTAAACGGGTGAAACCTCTTGCTTGTGTCCACAGCAACTGGCAGGGTCTGCAGGAACAGGCCATTGCCAGAAAGAAAATCATCTTACTATTATCTACACAGAGTCCAGAACATGATGCAAAACCAACTCTTTACTGTCCCCAGTGGAAAAAATCTTCAGTCCATATGGCAACAACCAGAGGGCCCTCCTAGAATCACCATGCTCCTGGCTTCTTCAGTTTCTTCCTCTCCCCACCGTGGGCTTAGTCCTAGCTTCTTGCAAGGGGTAGGTTCCGATTTCTCCTTAAAGACTGTTGCAGAGACAGAATTCCAGTCTCTCTGATTCTTCCCAGGGGCATATCTAAAATATCAGCAAACTGTTCTCTCCCCAAAATCAGCGGACTCGCATTGAATCTCCGTTTTAGCAAAGCCCAGGCTCCACGCCTCCCCTGGGAGGCGCAGAAACACAGGACAGTCCCTCCTACCCCGCCATGCAGGCAATTGCTGCACTGCTGGCATCCCCAGCTTGGGACCCAGCACAGAAGCCAGACATAGCCCCGGGAGCCAGTGGCCAGAAGGAGTGTTCAGGGCACAGGGACCAGACGAATAAAAGCTGGAGACAAAAGAGAACGCTAGGCCAGGCATGGTGGCTCACGCCTGTAATCCTAGCATTTTGGGAGGCCGAGGCCAGCAGATCACCTGAGGTCAGGAGTTCAAGACCAGCCTAGCCAAAATGGCAAAACCCATCTCTACTAAAAATAGAAAAATTAGCTGGGCATGGTGGTGGGCACCTGTAGTCCCAGCTACTCGGGAGGCTGAGACAGGAGAATCGCTTGAACCTGGGAGGTGGAGGTTGCAGTGAGCTGAGATGGTGCCACTGCACTCCAGCCTGGGCGGCAGAGTGAGACTCCATTTCAAAAAAAAAAAAAGAGAGAGAACACTGGTATTGAGGGAATTTCAAGCCATTCTAAATGCCCGGAGAAGTAATTTTAAATTCTACTCATATTTCAAGGTCTCATTTAAATCACACCTTATCTATGAAGTGCTCTGGGATTAGGCTACTCTCATTTATCTCCTCCCTTTCTAAGCATCTACGATATCTATCATCATGTGGCACAACCTTATGTTTCATTCTGTAGGGACTTCTGTTGTTCACTTGCTTGATGTGAGCAAACTGGTTTCCTTAACTAAACCATAAACTACAGGAGGGCAGGACCATAGTTTAGAGTTTTGCTTTATGATGACAGTTTTATTGAGCTATAATTCATATACCACACAATTCACCCATTTAAAATGTACAAGTCAGTGGGGTTTTCTTTAGCATGCTTATAAGAGTGGGGCAACCACCCTCACAATTAATTTTAGGACGTTTTCATCATCCCCCAAAGAAACTCTCCTGCAGTAGCAGTCACTCCTCATTTTCCACACCCAGGCTGTGGGTTGGATTGTGTCCCCTCCAAAAAGATTATGTTCAAGCCCTCACCTCCAGAACCTGTGAATGTGACCCAGTTTGGAAGTGAGGTCTTTGCAGATGTAATCAAGTAAAGATGAGGTCAGACTCGATTAGGGTGGGTCCTGAACCCAACATGACTGGCATCCTTATAAGACTGCAATTTGCATGCAGGGACAGAGACACACAGGGGAGAAGACCGTGTGAAGATGGAGACAGAGATTGCGGTGAAGCAGCTACAAACTAAGGAATGCCAAGGATTTAGGGGCAAACCCCAGAAGCAAGACAAGGCAAGAAAGTGTTCTTCCCTGAGTCCTCCAGAGGGACCGTGGCCCTGCCGACGCTGACTTCAGACCTCCAGCCTCCAGAACGGCGAGAATACGTTCCGGTTGTCCTAAGCCACCCAGTTTTATTCAGCAGCCCTAGGAATCTAAGGCACACCCCAACGATGCTCCCCACCTCCACCCCCTAGTAAACCACTAAACCACTTTCTGCCTCTGGAGATTAATCCGTTCTAGACATTCTGTATAAAAGGAATTACATAATATGTGGCCTTTTGTTACCGGTTTCTTTGACTTAGTATAATATTTTTAAGGTTCACCTATGTTGTATCAGTACCTCATTATTTTTGTTGCTAAATAATATTCCATTGTATGGCTATATCATATTTTGTTTATCCATTTATCAGTTGATAGACGCTTGGCTTGTTTCTATTTTTTTAGCTATTATGAGTATTGCTGTTATGCAGATTCAGACAGGTTTTCATTTCTCTTAGGTGTATACCTGGAGTGAGATTGCTGAGTCATGTGGTAACTCTATATTTAACCTTTTGAGGAAATGTTACACTGTCTACCTAAGTGCCTGCACCATTTCATATTCCCATCTGCAGTGTATGAGGGTACCAATTTATCTGCACCCTTGCCAACACTTATTATCTATGTTTAAATTGCAGCCATCGTAGTGGATGTGAAATGGTATCTCTTTGCGATTTTGATGTCAATGTCCCGGATGGGCAGTGATGATGAACATACTTTCATGTGTTTGTCAGCCACCTTTTTTGGAGAAATGTCTATTCAGATCCTTTGCCCATTTTTAAATTGAGTTATTGGTCTTTTTGTGGTGTAGTTATAGAAGGTCTCTGTTTATTCTGAATAATTGGATTGTCTTTTTATTCTTGTATTATTTATATACTTTATAGTTTTAAAATATTCCTCAGTTTGCCTCATGATCCTGAACCCATGAGGAGGGTTACCCTTATGCTCTTAGACATTTCTGGTGTTCTAAGAAATCATTGGTTTTTATTTGATATTTAATGAATGGCCTGGAATAACATATTTCAGAGCTTTCAGGTCAACTTTGGGGTAAAGAAAGGAACCTAATATTTACTGACTGCCCACCATCTGCCAGATGTTGTTCGCATATGTGTGATCCTCACCCCAACCTAGGAAGGTTCTGTGTTATCATCTCCAATAAACAGGTAAGCACAAAGAAATTAAATAACAACAGTTTTTTAAACACCCTGCCCCTTTGTCCCTTCATGATGTGGTAAAACAAAGACATATCAAAACCAGAGGACTTGCTTGTCAAGTTTCTAATGCCTGGAAAATGTCGCCTTGGTACTTCAAGTCTTATTCAAGGAACTATTAAACAGTTTATATGGTTTTTCAGCTCATAAATTAATAAAATCCCTTCAAATGTTTCCCTTAAGTGAAGTATAGGAATATAAGTATTGTTCCAAGTCTTCTGTTAAAAATTGAAGCACAGAAATGGGACTATGACTAAATTAACTGAATAGTAAAAAAGAGCTTGTGATTCAGGAATTCAGGGAGAGAGTTCGTGAGCTCTGCAGGGGTAACCTGTATGTGCATGCTCCAAAATCCACCGGCACTTTCCCGGCAGTCCAAAGTGCAAATGGTTTCTGCAGCTCATGATTCTGGCTCCAGGCCAGCACCATGCTCACTTGAATTGCAGCCAAACACCCTCGGACTCATTGCCTGAACATGTGACTCAAATGCTCGCGTTCCCGCTGCTCAATGTACCCTCATGGAGACCCCCTGACATCAAATTCTCAAGGATCTCATTTCATTTTTTATAGACAAATGTCTTCACCCTTCCAACTCTAAAGATAGATGTGAGGTGAAGATATATTCTGCAGGGTTTGAAAGCTCTATATAAAGTCCCCCAAACATTTAAAATCTGGAGATTCATCTCTGGAAAACAGTGCATCTGATCATCTTGATTTACAGCCTGTACTGGAAGTTTTTCTTTTAGAAAAAAAGCTATTTGCAAACCATTCCTGTTTGTAAATAAATTATTTTCCTAAATATCAAAGGAAGACATCAGAAAGTACAAAAAGAAATAATAAATGGAATAATTTCTTGAAATTTACCCAAATAGATAATGAGCAAGACAACTGATAGCTCTCAGAATAAATATTCTCTGAGAGTAAGACTAATACGATCATGCCAATAGTTTAGTTTGACTTATTTTCATAGGGCTGCCCAAACAGATATGGAGAAAGGAATTATTTTGCCATGAGATAAGACTTAATCATCCCTGGGAAAGGGAATCCACAGGAACATTTTTGCTTATGCAACAAAGATCCTGTTTATACTGCATGATTCTTTGCAGTTTTTCTCTCCCATCCCCTGTGGCTGTGTAGTTCTATCCTATTTGTGGCCCTGCTTCTAGATTGAGGCCCCATAAAGCAGGCTGCACAACGCCTGCAGCACATTATTTCTTGAAGAAATCCCAGGGAAAATAGACAGTGAAACTTAGCTTCCCTGGTCTTAGAAAAGGGCAAAGAAATTTTTGTTTCCCCCAAAGGCCAGTTGAAAAATGTCGTGTTGCCCCAGAAGTCCAGCCCTGGCCCTTCCTTGCTGCAAAGAGTCAATTGGTGCCTCCAGGTCCTTGCTTTTCCTTGACGACAGACTGGTGTAGTTTGAGACATCCCTGGCCCTTATCTCAGCCCAGCCCTTTGAAGCACTTGACAGCCGCTGCTGCTGCCACTTGCTTATCCCAAGGGAGGAAGTAGCTTCTGAAGGCTTTGAGGTCCAGTTCAGTCTGGATGTTTGAAAGGGTGAAAGGTAATTTTAATATGACTTCTAATTTATGTGATGCTTACATTTTTTTGAATTCTGTGCTTCCCAGGGGACACAGTAATTGAAAGTGTTTTTCATCCCATAGCAGGAAGGGATGAGGGTTGATGGATCGATTTTCCTCTGATTGTTAACCCTACACCTCTCCTTCCCCCTCAGCTTTGCTGTGTGTTATGTCTGTTTGTCTATCATGTCTGAAAACCTAGTTTGAATTACAAAATAGGTTGAGAGGAGCAGTGGGTGAAAGGATGGAGTTTTCTCTTCGATAATTTATTCAGCGGGTGCTAAAGATTTGGGGATCTTCTTGTCTTGATTGAATGGTGTAATGGTTAATACTGAGTGTCAACTTGACTGGATTGAAAGATACAAAGTATTGATCCTGGGTGTGTCTGTGAGGGTGTTGCCAAAGGAGATTAACATTTGAATCAGTGGGCTGGGAAAGGCAGACCCACCCCTAATCTGGGTGGGCACAATCTAATCAGCTGCCAGCGCGGCTGGAATATGAACAGGCAGAAAAATGTGGAAAGAGAGACTGGCCTAGCCTCCCAGCCTACATCTTTCTCCCATGAGGGATGCTTCCTGCCCTCGAACATCAGACACCAAGTTCTTCAGTTTTGGGACTCGGACTGGCTCTCCTTGCTCCTCAGCCTGCAAACGGCCTATTGTGGGACCTTGTGATCATGTGAGGTAATACTTAATAAACTCCCCTTCATATATATTCCATTAGTTCCGTCCCTCTAGAGAACTCTGACAAATACAGATTTTGGTACCAGGAGTGGTTCTAGAGGGACAGAATATTAAGGATGGAGTCATTTCATTGGTTTTGGGGTTTCTGGAGTTTGCTTCTTAATATGATTAGACCCAAAAATGCTAAAGACTTTACTTCTAATGGTATGGAGAATGCTGATAGTCCTTGTCATGAACTGTTTAGAGAGTTATGCAAAATAAATGCATTTGACACTCCTGATTCATCACTCATGAGAGGCAAAGAGTTTAGTGACTCTATACGTAATAACTTTGACCATATGTGGAGAACCAGGGAGCATAATGAAGCTGATTGGTTACTTCTAAGTTCAATGGACAAAGTGACGAAAGAAAATGATGAACTCAGGGATTCTGTCTCCCGGCTTCAGAAGCAGACACTGAGCCTCAAATCTGCTAAGATTATCCTAATGAGAGTCTTATCGCCTGTAGAAAAAGAGCTGAAATTATGGAAAAACAGACACAAGCTCTTATCATGTTGAGTGGCTGACCTGCAACAAAAGGTGCATCCACAGCCTTGCCAGGTGTCTACTGTTAAAATGAGGGCATTGATTGGAAAAGAATGGGACCCTGCAACATGGAATAGGGACATGTGGGAGGACCCTGATGAAGCTGGGGGCACTGAGTTTGTAAACTCTGATGAACCTTTTTTGCCAGAGGGAACATCTTTCCCATCCCCAGAAGGGGCAATATCCCTCCCTGACCCATGCTGCCATCAGCCTTTCCATCTCTGTCTGAGGAGATAAACCCTGCACTGCCTGAGGCAGCAGTGATGGCCTCCCCTGAGGCAGCTGCCAGGCAAGATAATGTTGATTCTCCCCAGGAGCCACCCCCAACACCCCTGTTTGCTTCCAGACCTATAACTAGACTAAAGTCCTGGCAGGTCCCTGGAGGTGAAGTTGAGAGTATAACCCACGAGGAGGTGTGCTACACTTAAAAAGAACTGCTTACATTTTCTAATTTATATAAACAGAAATCTGAAGAACAGGCATGGGAATGAATACTAAGGATGAGGGCTATTATGGTGGGAAAGGCCAAATGGAAGCCATTAGAGCTTCCTCTACCTAGAAAAATAGTAAATCAAAAACAATATTGCATCCCTGGAGGGATTACAGAGATTAGTGCCACCATTAAGGACTTGAAAGACGCAGGGGTCATTGCTGAGGCTTGAGTAGGTAAACAAAGCGGCCTGGAAGCTCCAACTGGGTGGAGCTTTCCAGAAACGCAGTTCAAGGAGGCCTGCCTGCCTCCATAGACTCCACCTCTGGGGGCAGGGCATAGCCACCAACAAAAGGCAGCAGAAACCTCTGCAGACTTAAATGTTCCTGTCTGACAGCTTTGAAGAGAGTAGTGGTTCTCCCAGCACAGTTTGAGATCTGAGAACAGACAGACTGCCTCCTCAAATGGGTCCCTGACCCCCGAGTAGCCTAACTGGGAAGCACCCCCTAGTAGGGGCAGACTGACACCTCACACGGCCGGGTACCCCTCTGAGACAAAGCTTCCAGAGGAATGATCAGGCAGCAACATTTGCTGTTCAGCAATATTCACTGTTCTGCAGCCTCCACTACTGATATCCAGGCAAACAGGGTTTGGAGTAGACTTCCAGCAAATTCCAACAGACCTGCAGCTGAGGGTCCTGACTGTTAGAAGGAAAACTAACAAACAGAAAGGACATCTGCACCAAAACCCCATCTGTACATCACTATCATCAAAGACCAAAGGTAGATAAAACCACAAAGAAGGAGAAAAAAACAGAGCAGAAAAGCTGAAAATTCTAAAAATCAGAGCACCTCTCCCCCTCCAAAGGAACGCAGCTCCTCACCAGCAACGGAACCAAGCTGGATGGAGAATGACTTTGAAGAGTTGAGAGAAGAAGGCTTCAGACAGTCAAACTTCTCCGAGCTAAAGAAGGAAGTTTGAACCCATTGCAAAGAAGCTAAAAAGCTTGAAAAAAGATTAGACGAATGGCTAACTGGAATAACCAGTGTAGAGAAGTCCTTAAATGACCTGATGGAGCTGAAAACCATGGCATGAGAACTACATGACGAATGCACAAGCTTCAGTAGCCGATTCAATCAACTGGAAGAAAGGGTATCAGTGATTGAAGATCAAATGAATGAAATGAAATGAAGTGAGAAGAGAAGTTTAGAGAAAAAAGAGTAAAAAGAAATGAATAAAGCCTCCAAGAAATATGGGACTATGTGAAAAGACCAAATCTACGTCTGATTGGTGTACCTGAAAGTGACGGGGAGAATGGAACCAAGTTGGAAAACACTCTGCAGGATATTATCCAGGAGAACTTCCCCAGTCTAGCAAGGCAGGCCAATATTAAATTCAGGAAATACAGAGAATGCCACAAAGATACTCCTCGAGAAGAGCAACTCCAAGACACATAATTGTCAGATTCACCAAAGTTGAAATGAAGGAAAAAATATTAAGGGCAGCCAGAGAGAAAGGTCAGGTTACCCACAAAGGGAAGCCCATCAGACTAACAGCTGATCTCTCAGCAGAAACTCTACAAGCCAGAAGAGAGTGGGGGCCAGTATTCAACATTCTTAAAGAAAAGAATTTTCAACCCGGAATTTCATATCCAGCCAAACTAAGCTTCATAAGTGAAGGAGAAATAAAACATTTTACAGACAAGCAAATGCTGAGAGATTTTGTCACCACCAGGCCTGCCCTAAAAGAGCTCCTGAAGGAAGCACTAAACATGGAAAGGAACAACCGGTACCAGCCACTGCAAAAACATGCCAAATTGTAAAGACCATCGAGGCTAGGAAGAAACTGCATCAACATAATGAGCAAAATAACCAGCTAACATCATATTGACAGGATGAAATTCACACATAACAATATTAGCCTTAAATATAAATGGGCTAAATGCTCCAATTAAAAGACTCAGACTGGCAAATTGGATAAAGAGTCAAGACCTGTCAGTGTGCTGTATTCAGGAGACACATCTCACATGCAAAGACATACATAGGCTCAAAATAAAGGGATGGAGGAAGATCTACCAAGCAAATGGAAAACAAAAAAAAGCAGGGGTTGCAATCCTAGTCTCTGATAAAACAGACTTTAAACCAACAAAGATCAAAAGAGACAAAGAAGGCCATTACATAATGGTAAAGGGATCAATTCAACAAGAAGAGCTAACTATCCTAAATATATATGCACCCAATACAGGAGCACCCAGATTCATAAAGCAAGTCCTTAGAGACCTACAAAGAGATGTAGACTCCCACATAATAATAATGGGAGACTTTAACACCCCACTGTCAAGATTAGACAGATCAACGAGACAGAAAGTTAAAAAGGATATCCAGGAATTGAACTCAGCTCTGCACCAAGTAGACCTAATAGACATCTACAGAACTCTCCACCCCAAATCAACAGAATATACATTTTTCTCAGCACCGCATCGCACTTATTCCAAAATTGACCACATAGTTGGAAGTAAGGCACTCCTCAGCAAATGTAAAAGAACAGAAATTATAACAAACTGTCTCTCAGGCAACAGTGCAATTAAATTAGAACTCAGGATTAAGAAACCCACTCAAAACCGCTCAACTACATGGAAACTGAACAATCTGCTTCTGAATGACTATTGGGTACATAACGAAATGAAGGCAGACATAAAGATGTTCTTTGAAACCAATGAGAACAAAGACACAACATACCAGAATCTCTGGGACACATTTAAAGCAGTGCACAGAGGGAAATTTATAGCACTAAATGCCCACAAGAGAAAGCAGGAAAGATCAAAATTGACACCCTAACATCACAATTAAAAGAACTAGAGGAGCAAGAGCAAACACATTCAAAACTAGCAGAAGGCAAGAAATAACTAAGATCAGAGCAGAACTGAAGGAGATAGAGACACAAAAACCCTTCAAAAAATCAATGAATCCAGGAGCTGGTTTTTTGAAAACATCAACAAAATTCATAGACTGCTAGCAAGACTAATAAAGAAGAAAAGAGAAGAATCAAATAGATGCAATAAAAAATGATAAAGGGGATATCACCACCAATCCCACGGAAATACAAACTACCATCAGAGAACACTATAAACACCTCTATGCAAATAAACTAGAAAATCTAGAAGAAATGGATAAATTCCTGGACACATACACCCTCCCAAGACTAAACCAGGAAGAAGTTGAATCCCTGAATAGACCAACAACAGGCTCTGAAATTGAGGCAATAATTAGTAGCCTACCAACCAAAAGAAGTCCAGGACCAGACAGATTCACAGCCGAATTCTACCAGAGGTACAAAGAAGAGCTGGTACCATTCCTTCTGAAACTATTCCAAACAATAGAAAAAAAGAGAACCCTCCCTAACTCATTTTATGAGGCCAGCATCATCATGATACCAAAACCTGGCAGAGACAAAACAAAAAAAAGAAAATTTCAGGCCAACATCCCTGATGAACATCAATGCAAAAATCCTCAATAAAATACTGGCAGACTGAATCCAGCAGCACATCAAAAAGCTTATCCACAACGATCAAGTCGGCTTCATCCATGGGATGCAAGGCTTCTTCAACATATGCAAATCAATAAACGTAATCCAGCATATAAACAGAACCAAAGACAAAACCACATGATTATCTCAATAGATGCAGAAAAGGCCTTTGACAAAATTCAACAGCCCTTCATGCTAAAAACTCTCAATAAATTATGTATTGATGGGACATATCTCAAAATAATTAGAGCTATTTATGACAAACCCACAGCCAATATCAGACTGAATGGGCAAAAACTGGAAGCATTCCCTTTGAAAACTGGCACAAGACAGGGATGCCCTCTCTCACCACTCCTATTCAACATAGTGTTGGAAGTTCTGGCCAGGGCAATCAGGCAGGAGAAAGAAATAAAGGGTATTCAATTAGGGAAAGAGGAAGTCAAATTGTCCCTGTTTGCAGATGACATGATTGTATATTTAGAAAACCCCATCATCTCAGCCCAAAATCTCATTAAGCTGATAGCAGCTTCAGCAAAGTCTCAGGATACAAAATCAATGCGCAAAAATTGCAAGCGTTCTTATACACCAATAACAGACAAACAGCCAAATCGTGAGTGAGCTACCATTCACAATTGCTTCAAAGAGAATAAAATACCTAGGAATCCAACTTACAAGGGATGTGAAGGACCTCTTCAAGGAGAACTACAAACCACTGCTCAATGAAATAAAAGAGGATACAAACAAATGGAAGAACATTCCATGCTCATGGATAGGAAGAATCAATATTGTGAAAATGGCCATACTGCCCAAGGTAATTTATAGATTTAATGCCATCCCCATCAAGCTACCAATGACTTTCTTCACAGAATTGGAAAAAACTACTTTAAAGTTCATATGGAACCAAAAAAGAGCCTGCATTGCCCAGACAATCCTAAGCCAAAAGAACAAAGCTGGAGGCATCATGCTACCTGACTTCAAACTATACTACAAGGCTACAGTAACCAAAACAGCATCGTACTGGTACCAAAACAGAGATATAGACCAATGCAACAGAACAGAGCCCTCAGAAATAATACCACACATCTACAACCATCTGATCTTTGACAAACCTGACAAAAGCAAGAAATGGGGAAAGGATTCCCTATTTAATAAATGGTGCTGGGAAAACTGGCTAGCCATATGTAGAAAGCTGAAACTGGATCCATTCCTTACACCTTATACAAAAATTAATTCAAGATGGACTAAAGACTTAAATGTTAGACCTAAAACCATAAAAACCCTAGAAGAAAACCTAGGCAATACCATTTAGGACATAGGCATGGGCAAGGACTTCATGTCTAAAACACCGAAAGCAATGGCAACAAAAGCCAAAATTGACAAATGGGATCTAAACTAAAGAGCTTCTGCATAGCAAAGGAAACTACCATCAGAGTGAACAGGCAACCTACAGAATGGGAGAAAATTTTTGCAATCTACTCATCTGACAAAGGGCTAATATCCAGAATCTACAAAGAACTCAAACAAATTTACAAGAAAAAAACAAACAACCCCATCAACATGTGGATGAAGGATATGAACAGACACTTCCCAAAAGAAGACATTTATGCAGCCAACAGACACATGAAAAAATGCTCATCATCACTGGCCATCAGAGAAATGCAAATCAAAGCCACAGTGAGATACCATCTCACACCAGTTAGAATGGAAATCATTACATTAAAGTCAGGAAACAACAGGTGCTGGAGAGGATGTGGAGAAATAGGAATGCTTTTACACTGTTGGTGGGACTGTAAACTAGTTCAACCATTGTGGAAGTCAGTGTGGCGATTCCTCAAGGATCTAGAACTAGAAATACCATTTGACCCAGCCATCCATTACTGGGTATATACCCAAAGGATTATAAATCATGCTGCTATAAAGACACATGCATACATATGTTTATTGCAGCACTATTCACAATAGCAAAGACTTGGAACCAACCCAAATGTCCATCAATGATAGACTGGATTAAGAAAATGTAGCACATATACACTATGGAATACTATGCAGCCATAAAAAAGGATGAGTTCATGTCCTTTGTAAGGACATGGATGGAGCTGGAAACCATCATTCTCAGCAAACTATCGCAGGGACAAAAAACCAAACACTGCATGTTCTCACTCATAGGTGAGAATTGAACAATGAGAACACTTGGACACAGGAAGGGGAACATCACACACTGGGGTCTGTCGTTGGGTGGGGGGAGGGGGGAGGGATAACATTAGGAGATATACCTAATGTAAATGACGAGTTAGTGGGTGCAGCACACCAACATGGCACATGTATACATATGTAACAAACCTGCACGTTGTGCACATGTACCCAGAACTTAAAGTATAATAATAAAAAAGAAAGAAAGAAAGAAAGATGCAGAGGTGGTGATTCCCACCACATCCCCATTTGGGTCTCCCATTTGGCCTGTGCAGAAGACAGATGGATCTTGGGGAATGACTATAAGTTTAACCAAGTGGTAACTCCAAATGCAATTGCTGTAGCAGATGTGGTTTCATCGCTTGAGCAAATTAACACATCTTCTGGTACCTGGTATGGAGCCATTGACTTGGCAAATGCCTTTTTCTCCATTCTTGTCCAAAGCCCCACCAGAAGCAACTTAACTTCAGCTGGCAAGGCCAGCAATATACCTTTACTGTCCTACCTCAGGGGTATAGCAACTCTCTGGCTTTGTGTCATAATCTTATTCAGAGGTACCTTGATCACTTTTCTCTTTCACAAGATACAACACTGGTCCATTACATTGATGACATTATGCTGATTGGATCAAGTGAGCAAGAAGTAGCAAACACACTGGACTTATTGGTGAGATATTTGCATGCCAGAAGATGGGAAATAAATCCAACTAAGTTTCAGGGAACTTCTACCTCAGTTAAATGTCTAGAGGTCCAGTGGTATGGGGCCTGTTGAGATAGTCCTTATAAGGTGAAGGATAAGTTGCTGTGTTTTGGCCCCAACTACAAGCAAGAAAGAGGCACAATGCCTAGTGGGCCTATTTGGATTTTGGAGGTAACATATTCCTCATTTGGGTGTGTTACTCTGGCCCATTTATCAAGTGACCCGAACGGCTGCCAGTTTTGAGTGGGGTCCAGGACAGAAGAAAGCTCTGCAACAGGTCCAGGCTGCTGGGCATGCTGCTCTGCCCTTTGGGCCATATGACCCAGCAGATTCAATGGTGCTTGAGGTGTCAGTGGTAGATAGGGATGCTGTTTGGAGCCTTTGGCAGCCCCCATAGGTTGAATCACAGCAGAGGCCTCTAGGATTTTGCAGCAAGGCCCTGCCATCTTCTGCAGATAACTACTCTTCTTTTAAGAGACAGCTCTTGGCTTGTTACTGGGTTTTGGTGGAAACTGAACATTCAACTATGGGTCATCAAGTCACCATGCATCCTGACCTGCCTATCATGACCTGGGTGCTTTCTGACCCATCTAGCCGTAAAGTGGGTCATGCACAGCAGCATTCCATCATCAAATGGAAGTGGTACATATGTGATCGGGCTCGAGCAGGTCCTGAAGGGACAAGTAAGTTACATGAGAAGATGGCTCCAATGCCCGTGGTCTCCATTGCTGCCACCTTGCCTTCTCTCCCCGAGCCTGCACTGATGGCTTTGTAGGGAGTTCCCTATGATCAGTTGACAGAGGAAGAGGAGACTAGGGCCTGGTTCACAGATGGTTCTGCACGATACGCTGGCACTACCTGAAAGTGGACGGCTGCAGCACTACAGACCCTTTCTGGGACACCCCTGAAGGACAGAGGTGAAGGGAAATCTTCCCAGTGGGCAGAACATCGAGCAGTGCACCTGGTTGTGCACTTTGAATAGAAGGAGAAATGGCCAGATGTGTGGTTGTATACAGATTCATCGGCTGTAGCCAATGGTTTGGCTGGATGGTCAGGGACTTGGAAGAAGCATGATTGGAAAATTAGTGACAAAGAAATTTGGGGAAGAAGTATGTGGATGGGTCTCTCGGAGTGGTCGAAAACTGTGAAGATATTTGAATCCCATGTGAATGCTCACCAACAGGTGACCTCAGCAGAGGAGGAGTTTAATAATCAAGTGGATAGGATGACCCATCCCGTAGACACCACTCAGCCTCTTTCCCCAGCCACCCTTGTCATCGCCCAATGGGCCCAAGAACAAAGTGTGCATGGTGACAGGGATGGAGGTGACACATGGTCTTAGCAACATGGACTTCCACTCACCAAGGATGATCTGGCTATGGCCACGGCTGAGTGCCCAATTTGCCAGCAGCAGAGACCAACACTGAGCCCTTGATATGGCACCATTCCTCGGGTTGATCACCCAGCTACCTGATGACAGGTTGATTATATTGGACCTTTTCCATCATGGAAGAGCAGAGGTTTGTCCTCAATGGAATAGACACTTACTCCAGATATGGGTTTGTGTCAAACCCATCCATAACTCACAGAATGCCTTATCCACCGTCAGCGTATTCCACGCAGCATTGCCTCTGACCAAGGCACTAACTTTATCACTAAAGAAGTGCGGCAGTGGGCTCACACTCATGGAATTCACTGGTCTTACCATGTTCCCCTTCATCCTGAAGCAGCTGGATTGATAGAATGGTGGAATGGCCTTTTGAAGTCACAATTGCAACACCAAGTAGGTGACAATACTTTGCAGGGTGGAGGCAAAGTTCTCCAGAAGGCCGTGTATGATCTGAATCAGTATCCAATATGTGATACTGTTTCTCCCATAGCCAGGATTCATGGGTCTAGGAATTAATGGGTAGAAGTAGAAGTGGCACCACTCACCATCACCCCTAGTGATCCACTAGCAAAATTTTTGCTTCCTGTTCCTGCGACATTATATACTGCTGGCCTAGAGGTCTTAGTTCCAGAGGAAGGAATGCTGCCACTAGGAGACACAAGAAGGATTCCATTAAACTGGAAGTTAAGATTGCCACCTGGACACTTTGGGCTCCTCCTACCTTTAAGTCAACAGGCCAAGAAGGGAGTTACAGTGTTAGCTGGGGTGATTGACCCTGACTATCAAGATGAAATCAGCCTACTACTCCACAACGGAGGTAAGGAAGAGTATGGATGGAATTCAGGAGATCCATTAGGGTATCTCTTAGTATTACCATGACCTGTGATTAAGATTAATGGGAAACTACAACAGCTCAACCCAGGTAGGACTACAAATGACCCAGACCCTTCAGGAATGAAGGTTTGGGTCACTCCACCAGGAAAAAAAACCACGACCTGCTGAGGTGCTTGCTGAAGGCAAAGGAAATACAGAATGGGTAGTAGAAGAAGGTAGTCATCAATACCAGCTATGACCACATGACCAGCTGCAGAAATGAGGACTGTAATTGTCATGAGTATTTCTTCCTTCTTTTGTTAAAAACATATTTGTGCATGTGTACACATGTACTAAGAAAATATCTTCATTTTATTTCCTTTCTCGTTTATCATGTGACATAAATTTATTGACTTCATATCAGCATTTAAGTATTGTTAACTTTATGTAATGGTATTTGGGTTGGAGATTGGTGCATTTCTGATTGTACAAAGGATAGTTGTATTATGTTAGGTGTAATTATGACCTTATTATTGTCTTTATTTGAAGATTATGTATGATCTCAGGAGATATGTATGGGTTCAAGTTGACAAGGGGCGGACTTGTGATGGTTAACACTGAGTGTCAACTTGATTGGATTGAAGGATGCAAAGTATCGATCCTGGGTGTGTCTGTGAGGGTGTTGCCAAGGAGATTAATATTTGAGTCAGTGGGCTGGGAAACGCAGACTCACCGTTAATCTGGGTGGGCACAATCTAATCATCTGTGGGCACGGCTAGAATATGAACAGGCAGAAAAATGTGAAAAGGCTAGACTGGCCTAGCCTCCCAGCCTACATCTCTCTCCCATGCTGCATGCTTCCTGCCCTCGAACATCGGACACCAAGTTCTTCAGTTTTGGGACTCAGACTGGCTCTCCTTTCTCCTCAGCCTGCAGACGGCCTATTGTGGGACCTTGTGATCATGTGAGTTAATACTTAATAAACTCCCCTTTATATGTATATATATATATATATATTCCATTATTTCTGTCCCTCTGGAGAACCCTGACTAATATAAATGGTTACCTTTAGTTGGGTTAAATCCAGTGAATTCCTTTGGATGTGTTCTTCAGTTGACTTAAAAAAAGAAAAAGAAAAAAAATTTTCAGTGAATTCTTGAAAGAATTAAACAGACTGGGGATAGAAAATTGTATGTTACATAAAAATATGTACAAACATTATTTTAAATATAAATCTGTATTCCTACTTTACCAAAAAGCTGATTATATTGATGACAATAATGCAATTTTGTTGGTTTGGGAAAATGCAAAATCACCAGACTAATTGCAACAGCACTTCTGCAATAATGCTACTGATTTATTGAATACCTACTATGTGCCAGTCACTTATTGAATATGATTTCTAATAATCACAGGGAAGATATTATTATCTCCACTTTACTAATGAGCAAACTGAAGTTCAGAGAGGTATCGATCATTTGTCCAAGGTCTGAGTGCTGTGGAATTGAATTCAAAGTCCACCAGCATTTATCAGACCAAGTAGGTCTGAAGTTCCTAATGCCGAATACAAAAGGGCACAGTTATCTAGGATAAATATAAAATGCATGAGATGCCAGGGCAACAGGCAAACCAGGACATACGATCACCTACACTATACAGCATCATCTTGAGAATATGTGCACTGCTGCCGCAGTCTTTGCAAACAATCAAATATACAAGGGGTTGAGAAAATAAAGTACAGTTATAAGGAGTATTCAACAGAAGAGTGAAATGTAGCAAGATAGAATTGGAGGGTTAATTTCAGGTAAGTTTTTGAAAGCTCTAAGAGCCAGGAGAGGAGTTCACTCTTTATCCTGTAGTCAATGCTACATAGCTACAAACATTGGTATGGTGTTTGACAAGTGCTTTCATATACACTATTACACCTGACAATGAAAGTATGATAGTTGGTACTTCCAGAGAGGTTATGTGACTTTCCCAAGACTGCTAAACTGGTAAGCAGTAGAGTTCCCTGTTTCTACAAAGCCTAGGCTTTTCCTACTTTTCCATATTACTTGCTAGTTTCTAAAACATCCAGTCCCTTGAGATTACAAGTTATCATCAGAAACCACAACAAAAAGCACACTATTTCACATGGAAGAATAGCACACGCTGACCCATTATTCTGTTAGCATGGGTTACAATCATTTTCCTAGAAGAGCATTAAGTCCTATACAATAGACGTTAGGAACAAGAGGCTGAGGCAGGCAGATCACGAGGTCAGGAGATCAAGACCGTCCTGGCTAACACAGTGAAACCTCGTCTCTACTAAAAATACAAAAAACTAGCCGGGCATGGTGGCGGGCACCTGCAATCCCAGCTACTTGGGAGGCTGAGGCAGGAGAATCCCTTGAACCTGGGAGGCGGAGCTTGCAGTGAGCTGAGATCACACCACTGCACTCCAGCCTGGGCGACAGAGCAAGACTCTGTCTCAAAAAAAGAAAATAAATAATAAAAACAAAAGGAATGAGAAAATGATTATTTGTAACCTTTTCTTGATCATGAATGTCCTAAATACCTTATAGAAAAATTAAGAAGAAAAAATATATAAAGAAGAAAACAAAAATCCTTTATAATTTTACAACTGAGAGATAATTTTAACACTCTGGTGCATTTTCTTCCAGTCTTTGGCATACCCTAAAGCTTGAATGTCATTGCACCCATGCCATCTCCACCTGCTGTGACCCTATCTTTGGAATACCCATCTCCACCTGCTGTGACCCTATCTTCAGAATACTTCTCAAATCCATCAATTCCTATGAGCTCTACCCTCATATATGCCACCTCACCTCATGCCTAGATTAGTGCATTTTCCCAGCAGCCAGTCTCCTGAGCTCCAGTCTGGCATATGCTGTCCACATTCATTTGGCGTACTGCAGACAGAGGAGTTTTTGGCTTGTTTGTTTTTTGAGACAGAGTGTTGCTCTCTTGCCCAGGCTGGAGTGCAGTGGTGCGATCATGGCTTATTGCAGCATCGACCTCCTGGGTTTAACTGATCCTCCCACCTCTGCCTCCCAAGTAGCTGGGACTACAGGTGCATGACACCACGACAAGCTAATTTTTTTTTTTTTTTTTTTAGTTTTTTTATAGGGATAAGTTCTCACCCTGTTGCCCAGACTGGTCTCAAACTCCTGAGCTCAAGCAATCCTCCTGCTTTGACCTCCCAAAGTGCTAGGATTACAGGCATGAGCCACCCACCCAGCCCAGAGTAATTTTCCTAAAATGCAAACTGTTTAAATGCCTTGAATGGCTTCCCCTTATCCATAGGATAAAACTCAGGCTATTTGACTATTTGCCATGTCTTTTTTTTTTTTTTTTTTGAGACAGAGTTTCACTCTATCACCCAGGCTGGAGTACAATGGAGCGATCTCAGCTCACTGCAACCTCCGCCTCCCGAGTTCAAGTGATTCTCCTGCCTTAGACTCCCGAGTAGCTGGGATTACAGGAGCCCACCACCACACCTGGCTAATTTTTGTATTTTTAGCAGAGACAGGGTTTTATCATGTTGGCCAGCCTGGTCTCCAACTCCTGACCTAAGGTTATCTGCCCACCCTGGCCTTCCAAAGTGCTGGGATTACAAGCACGAGCCACCTCAACCAGCTTAGCCGTGGCTTTCAAGGCCCTTCACCCCACTGCTCCCACTTCCGCTCTCTCCACTGGGGCCTCACAGTCTGCCTGCCTTCCCACCTCCCCACGTGGCTCTACAGACCTTCTGAGCCATGCCCTCTGTCTGGAACCTCCCAATGGCACTCTCGCAGCTGGAACACTCCTCCTCAGGCTCTCTGCCTAACTGCTTTTCAGTTTTCAAACCTCAGCTCATATTTTAATTTTGGGGGGATGATTTATTTGACCCCCTGCCTCTCTCTGCCCAGGATTAGAGGCTTCTGCCACAATCTCAAGTTCTCGCTCTGTTCCTGTGATAACACTTATCTCACTGTATTATTATCTTCTTGTTTCACTGCCTGTCTCCTTTCCTAGATTGTAAACTGTGAAGGCAGGGTCTTATCTCTTCTATTCCCCACTCTATACCCCGCATGTGTCACAGGACCTGGCACAGGGCAGGCATTGAATATTCTTCACTAAATGTGTGTGTATGGGGCAAACATGCATACACCAATATATAGCATATGAAGTGTTTAATAAATCTGTATACTTTTCCCGCAGATTATTCTGCATTTTCTTTGTAGAAATTAATGTTATCTGTGTGTTAGATATGAGTTCTAAATTTCTTTTCAAAGAATTAATATGTCAGTATGTTCAATTCTTTGCCTTCTACTTTTAAACTTAACTTCTTCGTAAAGCAACCTTTTTCGATTACCTACTCCATCCTGACTCATTCCAATCACCTGCTCCACCCTAACTCATTCCAATCACCTGCTCCACCCTAACTCATTCAGATTATCTGCTACTTGCTCTGCCCTGACTCCCGTCAAAGCACTCACCCGGTCATTCTCTTTAAATTAGCCAGTCAGAATTAGTTTAGCCTGTGCGGTCTAACACTAGCCAATAGGGAAACGACACAGCAGCAGGGGCCACGTGCGTCATGGATAAGAACCTCTTCCCCTCCCTTGTCCAAGTGTGCGCTCACCATAGCTCCATCTGGAAGGGTGCACCCTTCTATAGAAGTAACTTGCCTTGCTGAGAATTAAAAAGAAAATTTTAGACTCGAGTGCTATTCCTTTTGCGGCACCAAAACTTTATACATAACATGTGAATAATGACAGTTTTGCTTCTTCCTTTCTAGTCCTTATCCCCTCTGTTTTTCCTTGTCTTACGGTGCAGCTAAGATCTCCAATGCAATGTCAAATGGATGTGCTGATAGTTTGCATTTTTGTATCTGATTTTTTTTTTTTTTGAGACAGCGTTTTGCTCTGCCACCCAGACTGGAGTGCAGTGGTACAGTCATGGCTGATGGCAACGTCAACCTCCTGGGCTTAGGTGATCCCCCCACCTCAGCCTCAGGGGTAGCTGGGACTACAGGCACCAAGTGCCTGTATTGTATTTTTTGTAGAAATGGTTGCCCAGGCTGGTATTGAACTCCTGGGCTGAAGCAATCTGCTCGCCTTGGCTTTCCAAAGTGCTGGGATTACAGGTGTGAGCCACCGCTCCTGGCTGCATCTGATTTTTTAAAGGGAAAAGTCACGATTTTGACATTAACTATCATGCATGATAGAGATTTTTGATTGATACTTTTCATCATTTTAAGGAAATTCTATTCTAGTCTTAGTTTAAGAAGCTTCTCTTCATAAATTATGAATGAATGAATGAAAAATTTTATCTGTGAGTTTTCTGTTTCACCAAGATGGTTTATCTTCTTTAATCTGTTAATGCATTGAATTACATTACATTGCCTAGTGTTAAAACATCCTTACATCCTTGCAATTGGTCTTGATACATTATTCTTTTACGGTATTGTTTTGCAGAATTTGATGTACTAACATTTTATTCAGCATTATGAAGTCTATGTTTATTAGTAAAATTGGCTTATAATTTTCTTTTATTTTGCTATTTTTGTCTGGTTTTGAGATCAAGAATATTTATAGTCTCATAAAATGAATTGGAAAACTTTCTCTTTTTTTCTATTCTCTAAAACAATGTATATGTAATAAAGATGACCTAGTCCTTAAATATTTGATAGAACTCATTTATAAAGCTATCTAAACCCACTGCAGGTTTATACATATAGATCTATTAGCTGAAGCTTGTTAATTGTTTGGTTCAAATCACCTGTGTCTGTATGCCTTTGTGTATTTGCAAAATTCTTAATTTGTCTTTTACATGCAAATTTATTTTTCTACACTATCTGTTCTGCTGTACAGTGCCTTCAAAGTATTTTGGTTATGTCTTACTTTTGTTTCATCCTTTTTATCCAACTCCATTTATACGTCAACCTGCATCTTTATTTATTTTTCATATCTTATGTATAATTTTGCAATGTTAGTATTTTCCTGTAATTGTTTGAGATCACAAAAAGGTTGCTTTCGAAGGTTGACTTCCATGTTTTTCTACTGTACATCATCTTCCAAAATATGCATTTGCTCTGCATCTTCAGGGCCATGCTCTTTATTCTTTTCTGAACTATCATGGTCCCTGTATTGTTGTTTCAGTTTATTCATCTTTAAGTAAGGAAATCCGGAGGAAGCATGTGTATACAATCTGTTGGAAAATATCTGGCTATCTACTGGATCTGATGACCTTGAGTAACACTGTTGTACCTGCATCTTAGTGCATGTTTCACACAATGTCTTAATTAGAGAGGCTTTTCCCACAATGCTCAGCCCCTGCCACAGCCCTTAAAGGGCCATGCTGCTTTTTCAATCTTTGAAGTCTTTGGACAACTTTACCGATGGGAAATTTCATATAGGTCCTCCCTCTGCTGATTGGCCATAGCGTAATGAAAAAAAAGATCATCAATTAATTGGCTTGTGACACCATAGCTGTGAGATAACAAATAGGTCTCGCCTCACATACCAACTCCCAGTGGGTGTGGTGGCTGCCTGGGGAACTTTGTTGAGAATGATTCTGAGGCCCTCTCTGGCTCAGTGGGAAAGAGTGCTTTCATTAATGAGTTATATCTGCTAGGGGCATGGGAGCAGGGAGTGGCAGGATGAATGCCACCTATCTGCTGCCCCTGTTCTAATGGCTGTCCACAGGTGTGATATAAGATATAAAAATTAATAGTAAGCTGGGCTTAAAGGGCCTGGCCTCCTTGAAGCTTTTAAGGGACTCAATTCCACAATACCCAGTGATATATGACAGTGGACTTAGCTTATGAAGTGCTTGCCCCAGGCACCAGTGATCTGAAATTGTCCAAAACTCCAGAGAATGGCAGACTAAACACAGGCGAATTGTGTAATCAAGTGGCAAACTGCCCGAGCAATGATCTTTCTAGGTGTGAACACACCTAGCTTCACTGCCTTATCAGAGTTGGGCCTGCATAAACCTTTGCCGTTCTTTGTTAGATCTGGCTGGGATCTTCGCCCCCACACTCCCACTCTCCCCTTACCCAAAAGAGGCTTAGCCCTCCTCATTCCTTGTTCGTCATTCTGCACAGGGTTGGGGGGAAGTGACACAGGCCTGTCCATTCTTAGTTCAGAAAGTAGTCCCCAAATGGTATGTGACCTCAGTTGGAATTTTATATACAAGCACTTGAAGGAACCACTTTCTCTAGAATCCAGAATTGCGACTGGGATGATGAAAGCCTGGAACTCTCTGATGCCTCCAACATAGTGAAGACACCCATGTGTATTGGGAGGGAAGGAAGCTGACAGAGAAAAGCAGAGGCAAGAGAGAGAGAGAGAGAGAGAGGCAGAGGCTAAGAGAGAGGGGACACCTGCTGACATCTCTAGAGTTTCTTGAACTTTTGATATGTACTCCATTCCTGGACTTGATCATATGAGTCAGTACATTCATTTTAAATTGAACTATTTTGATTTGGGATTGTGTCTCTTAAGACTGAAGGAGTCTTAACAAATACAATGGCAACTGCTTTTGTTAACTGTCAATGCTGGTTGGTTTGCCTCTCCATTTTAGAGGTGTCAAAGGAAAATAAATCTTGGGACCCCAAAGTCACTAAGCCAAGGGGAAAGTCAAGCTGGGAACTATGTCAGGCAAACCTGCCTCCCATGTTATTTTTAAATAAGACCGCTACAAAATAAAAAGCTACATATCTCCTTCACAATTTGGCCACAAGGAAATTCCTTGTGGACAAAGGACAGACAGAACTCAAAGTCATCCCTCTGAGTCTCAACTGAGACAAATGCTCATCTGAGTGCTTCCTCTGCCCTATTGTTTAGGTGAAAATGCAGATTCACTGAGCCAGACTAAATTGTGTATTCGGTGCAAAGCTGATCAAAGACTCAAAAGAATGCAACCTTTTGTCTCTTATCTCCTTATGACTGCCTTAAGTTGTCCTGCCTTACCAGACCAACCCTATGTCTCCCTAGAATGTGTAAAAGCAAGCTGTACCCTGACCACTATAGGTACACGTTGTCAGGCCCCCCTGAGGCTGTGTCACATGTGCGTCCTTAACCTTGGCAAAGTAAACTTTCGAAATTGATTGAGACCTGTCTCCAATACCTTTTGGTTTACAGAGGAGATTCATGATTCATGAACAGAGGCCTGTGTTGCTCCCATTGCCTCTGAGCCTCTCCAGAGGTCCCAATACATCCTCCCTCACCCTCAGCCATGCTGCCTACAGGGAATGGAAGTCACAGAATGAATGTGTTGAGAGGAGACTCTTGCAGTGGGTGGCAGGGTTTGTGGCTGAGAAGAGAATTCTACTACAGTGTGGAGTGGCCTTCTGGTTAGTACTCCCTCCCCACCCTAAAGCTAGAAGAAGATTGTAGCAAGATTGAAATATTTTCCCACTTCTTTATAGCCATCTTTTTTCTTCAATTCAAAAGGCAAAGTGTACATACATAGAAATTTATTTCTCAATTCAACCCACAAAGATGCAGTTTCCCAGAGTTTAGCATATAGCTTTCAGTCTATAATGTTGCCAATTGGTCTTCTGGGGCTCTCCATGAGTGATTTAATTAAAAAGAAAGGAAAGATGAATAGAGTACTGTTGGTTTGCAACAGTGACGATTTGGAAATTCCTGGGCAGGTACATTTCCACGGCATGGTAAGGATTCTGGGAAGAACAGCGCTTTGGCACTGCCTGTGCGGCCCAAGGCAGCTGGAAGGGGTCCTACAGATCCTGGGGAAAGGCACTAAAACAAGAAAAGGAGTGGGTGGTTCCAGAGACAAACTTCAACAGTTTCCTGACTTTGCCTACAGCCCGCCCTGACTGGTTTAGGCTTGTTAACGAAAACATTCTTCCTATTCCTTTCTCCTGCCTAGTTTTGAATGATGACAGTGCTGTAGATATGATGCCTTTATGACATTTAACCACAAATGGCACCAATTAGTCATCTCATAAAGTTCAACAGCGCCAGGACGATCCCTTATCTCAGCTCTCTGGGGCTGGGAGTGGGAGATCGGAGTGGAATATGTGACTCTAGCCTGAAGAAAAGTTGTCAACAAATCAGTTCTTCATCTAATCTGAGGTGACAAGTGGGGTGATGTATTCCAGCTAAAGCATTCTTGGCTCCAGATGACTTTGTAAAGATAACAAAATGTGTTCATGTTCACATGTTTGTCAATGTCTCCAGTTCTGGCCTCGGCAGCTTTTCAGAGGCAAAAACTTCCCTCTTTTATTCCCTGTCCTAACTGATGAAAAGGTGAAGTGTTGTAATAGATCAATCTCTTTACAATCTATCTGCTTTTTGACCGATAATGCTGACATAATTTTAGGGAATTGTAAGAGAGGAGATAGCCTTAAATTAGGCATTTACAGGGGACGGAGAGAGAGGTAAAGTGGTACTTATAGCTTCACTGCAGGAGATTTAAGAACAATATCTGTCGATGACTGTGAAGAGTCTGAGATTTAACCTACATTCAATTTCACAAGTTAACCTGCCATAGTTCCATGGATGCTGGTAGAAGGTATGAGGCCCCTGGGGTTAGAGACAGAAGACAATTTATTACTCCCAGTAATAGCAATAGTCAAAGTATCAGCATATTTGCACTGGTAAGACCCACTTCCCACAGGGTGATAGGAAGAGGGCCAGATGACACTGAAACAATCCTATACATGCAGTCAGTTACATTACAAGGACAAAATCTTGAGTTTAGGCAACCTGAATCTTTCATCAGGGGCCATAATCTCACCTGCCTTTTGCTCCGAAGGAAAATATTATGTCTATCTTCCAAGACTGATTGATAAACAAACATCCTTGAAAAGATAATGCAGAACAAAGAGCAGTTAGCCTTTGCTTATGAGAGTACAGGAGTGTGACAAACCTGTGGGAAAATTTCTCCTAACAATGTGCAACCCTCATTTCAATACTGTTGCATTAGCTTCCAGAGATTTGCCATAACAAATCATCCCAAACTGGGTGGGTTAAAACAACACACATTTCTTCTTGTGCAGTTCTAGAGGTGAAGCGTCTGTTGGCATGGCCCTGTTTCCCCTCAAGACTCTAGAGGAGTAGCCTTCCTTGCCCTTTCCGGTTTCTGGTGGCCCCTGGTGTTCCTTGGCTTGTGGCTGCATCACTCTGGTCTCTGCCTTTGTCTTTGCATAGCCTTCCCCTCTTAGCTCCTGTGTCCCCATCTATGTTCTCTTATACGGACTCGTTTCATTGGATTGAGTTTAGGAAATCTGAATCTTTCATAAGGGGCCATATAATCCAACATGATTCTACCCAGATAACCCTACCCAGATACCCAGATAATCCAACATGATCTCATCTCGACATCCTTAATTTAATTAATCTGCAAAGATCCTTTTCCTAAATAAAGTCACATCACAAGTTCTGGGGGTTAAGAAGTGGATATATCTTTTGTATGGGTGGGTGTCATTCAACCCAACCATCTCAGCTTCTGATAAATTTTCCATGAATACCCTACTCCATCAGCCATGCTGATTAAACTGACTGACAGAGGCTGAAACCAAATCTATTCAAATAGTCTTTTTTCTTCTTCTTCTTCTTTTTTTTTTTTTGAGATGGAGTCTTGCTCTGTCACCCAGGCTGGAGTGCAGTGGCGTGATCTTGGCTCACTGCGACCTCTGCCTCCCAGGTTCAAGCAATTCTCCTGCCTCAGCCTCCCCAGTAGCTGGGACTACAGGCACCCACCACCATGCCCAGCTAATTTTTGTATTTTTAGCAGAGACAGGGTTTCACCATGTTGGCCAGGTCTTGAACTCCTAACCTCAGGTGATCCACTCACCTTGGCCTCCTAAAGTGCTGGGATTACAGATGTGAGCCACCGTGCCCAGCCCCATTCAAATAGTCTTATGCAGAATTTAATTAACAAGACTTGAAGCAACACAATGTGGCCTATTTACATTGTGGAACTCAATCATATCCCCCAGAGTCCCAGCCTCAAGTTGAAACCAATCCTATAAACCATCATGGTCTAACTTGGAAATCCAACTAGCTTGCTCTTTGTGTTTTGACTTTTCCACTTGGCTTGAGGTATTATTCCAGATACAGCAGGATGTATTAGCACAAGGAGGAAGTCTTGAGCAATTCAATCATTCCTAACAATCCTGGCCAGTGAATTGAAGCTATCTGAATGCCTCACAGGGCTGAGGTTTGTTTTCCCAAAATACTCAAAGCTCTTTTATGACTATACTTAAGGGGTATGTGACTATGTTTCCAGAAGAGAGGCAAGTTAATGTCTGGCTTCCACATAAGAATTACAGTTTCTGAGATGCACATGGTGCCCTAGGGAAGAGATGTTTGCAATTGCCGATGCCACTCAAGGAGGACCTACATTCGTTGGGGACCACGGTTCATGATGCTGCAAATATATTCTCCTGGTTGGCTGGTTGGCATTAGGGTTTTCCACGAAGAACAGTTGAATCTAATCCTTGTTTGTGGAGGAACTACCTGATAGCAGTGAGTCTAACCTGACCTTTTTGTCCATGCCACCAGCTGGTGGCATTTGTTTGTTCTGGGCGATGATTGAGTGATACCTACAAGAAAGGGAGGGGCAAAGACATCTAGAGGTCTTGGCAAGTGTGTTGAATGGGGTGGCAAGAACAAGTGTGTTGAATGGGGTGGCAAGAACTGGGGCTATCCCCTGCTGCTTCTGTTAAACTTCTTGGTAAGATTAACACGAATGGAAATCAAGTCCTGGTGATAATTATCTGGCAGAGGATGGCAGGCCCAGTAGTTAGTTAAAGGCAAGGCACTTACTGCATTGGAGTGTTTTCTTTCCTGGGGAAGATCTCAGGGTATCTTCCCACCCTCATACTTTCTGGGGTTGGAGGAACTCTCTCCCCAGCTCTCACCACCAGAGAATCATTGTGTTCATTCCAGTGGTTACTCATCTCCTACTTCACCCACATCTTTGTCTAGATAAATTAGGTGCAAGAGGGATAAAGGCATTTTTTTTAAACTTTTATTTTAAGCTCAGGGGTACATGTGTAGGGTTGTCATATGGGTAAACTTGTGTCATGGGGGCTTGTTGTACAGATTATTTTGTCACCTAGGTTTTTTTTTTTTTTTTTTTTTTTGAAACTGAGCCTCACTCTCTTGCCCAGGCTGGAGTGCAGTGGCCCATCCTTGGCTCATTGCAACCCCCGCCTCTCAGGCTGAAGCAATTTTAATGCCTCAGCCTCCCTAGTAGCTGGGATTACAGGTGCATGTCACTGCACTCAGTTAATTTTTCCCTATTTTTTGGTAGAGACGGGGTTTCACCATGTTGGCCAGGTTGGTCTTGAACTCCTGGCCTGAAGTGATCCGTCTGCCTCGGCCTCCCAAAATGCTGGGATTACAGGTGTGAGCCACCGCACCTGGCCTCATCACCCAGGTATTAAGCCTAGTGCTCATTAGTTATTTTTCCTGATCCTCTCCCTCCTCCCACCCTCTACCCTCCAATAGGCCCCAGTGTGTGTCGTTCCCCTCTATGTGTCCATTTGTTCTCATCATTTAGTTCCCACTTACAAATGAGAATACGTGGTACTTGGTTTTCTGTTCCTGCATTAGTTTGCTAAGGACAATGGCCTCCAGCTCCATCCATGCCCCTGCAAGGACATGACCTTGTTCCTTTTTATGGCTGCACAGTATTCCATGGCATATATGTACCATATTTTCTTTATCCAATCTGCCATCAGTGGATATTTAGGTTGATTCTATGTCTTTGCTATTGTGAATAGCATTGTAATAAATATACATGTGCATGTATCTTTACAGTAGAATGATTTATATTCTTTGGGGTATATACCCAGTAATGGGATTGCTGGGTCAAATGGTATTTCTGTCTTTAGGTCTTTGAGGAATCACCACACTGTATTCCACAAAAGCTGAACTAATTTATATTCCTACCAACAGTGTATAAGCATTCCTTTTTGTCTACAACCTCTCCAGCATCTGTTATTTTTTGACTTTTGAATAATCACCATTCTGACTGGTGTGAGATGGTATCTCATTGCGGTTTTGATTTGCATTTCTCTAATGATCAGTGATGACGAGCTTTTTTTCATATGTTTGTGGGCCACATATATGCCTTCTTTTGAAAAGTGTCTGTTCATGTCCTTTGTCCACTTTTTAATGAGGTTTTTTTTTTCTTGTAAATTTGTTTAAGTTTCTTATAGATGCTGGATATTAGACCTCTGTTGGATGGATAGTTTGCAAAAATTTTCTCCCATTCTATAGGGTGTCTGCTCACTCAGTTGATAGTTTCCTTCGTAGTGCAAAAGTTCTTTAGTTTAATTAGATTCCATTTGTCAATTTTTGCTTAGGGCATTTTTATAAAACTTACAGAGATGCGTTATATCTTCCATTTTGGCCCATGTGTGCCAGCATAGGGAGACTCTGAGCAATGTATTCAACCAGTGGTCATCGTCCTGGTGACCCGGGACATGTCAATCCAACAGGAGAATCCAGACTTCTTAGGGTCCCATTTGAGACAGACGGCCACTCAGATAGTACAAGCCTGGCCAGCTGGGGGTTACTCCTAGGAGTAAGAAAGACACACCATACACAGGAAGTGCTAGAGAAGAATCCCAAATTTCCAGAAAAGGTCTCCTCCCATTTTGTCAAGTTATTACCTAGGAAGCAGCTGAGAGAAGACGATCACTTTCTGGGGACAGCCTCACTCAGTGACCAAACTGTTTTAGACACATGTGGGAATCTGAAGGAAGTCAGGGACGTTGAGTCAGAAATCTTTTTGAGTTCAGTTTTGAGGAGGCCATTGCAATGGCCAGAGGCCTGTGGATGATGGGAGCATGGAAGGCCTACTAAATATCTTGACTATTAGCACTTGGTTGAATAGTTTTTGCAATCAAAGGTGCACTGTTGTCAGACTGTAAACCATCCAGAAAGCCAAAAGCTTATCACAGAGAAGTTTGAAGGGCCACTGTGGTGTGAGTAGTTGGCTGTACACACTGCAACAGCAACATTGTAACCTAAAAGAGTTGTCAACAGGCTGGGCACTGTGGCTCACACCTATAATTCCAGCTTCTTGGAAGGCTGAGGTGGGAAACCAGCCTGGGCAACATAACCAGACCCCATTGCTACTAAAAAAATTTAAAAATTAGCTGGGCATGGTGGTGCAAGCCTGTAGTTCCAGCTATTTATGAGACTGAGGCAGGAAGATCTCTTGAGACCAGGAATTTGAGGCTGCAGAGAGCCATGATCACACCACTGTACTCCGTCCTGGGCGACAGAGCAAGACCCTGTCTCTAAAAAACAACAACAACAAAAATTATATATATAAAAAAAGTGTCAATAATGGTGAGGCACCCCCAGTAGGTACCAGAAGGGGCCAAAGGTTCAATTTATTCAATCTGCCAGGAGTTTACAGAGGCAACACCCTGTGAAATGTGGTCTCCCTTGCCACAAGACAAATGGGTCCATTTATGACAGGCTCCACAGTCTGGCATGCAGCAGTAGCCTCTCCATTGGAAACAAAGAGTCCTTTACTGCGTGCCAAGTCTATAACGGTGGATGTTGCCACATCTTATACAATGATGATGGATCGAGGTGGCAATGGTGGCAGGCTCAAGTTTGGTCCCCGTTGGTCCCACAAGAGAATGGGCCTTTAATGTGGGTGTTTATGTGAGTGATCCAGGCGGTTCCAGCGGCAGCCACAATTTGTTCTCACAATTCAAAGTTCACAGTTCATTGGTCCAAAGATAGGTGTCTTTAATGTATAGTTTTCAAAGTGGCATCTAAGCCACCAACAATCACCAGAGAGTCAGTAAAATCATAACTAGCTTCATCAAAAGGAGTACTGGCCAGAGTGATGAGAATGCTCCTGTTTTCTGCCCACACAGTAGAACGACCACCTCTATTTTTGGTTCTGCATAGCTGGTGCTAAAGCTGAACAGACACAATAGTCCAGTGACACCGTCAGGTACCAGCTTAGCCAAATCACCAGTGAAGCCGGCCCAGGCACTGAGGGGAACACTGTGAGCGCGGGACCACACTGAGCCAGCAGCTTTGCTGCAGGCGGTAGCATGGGGATGGAATTTCCCCCAAAGGAACAGCTGCCACTTTTTCACGTAAAACCAAGATACTGTGGCAGCCAGGCCAGCTGTGTTCTTGAACCTACTATTTCCATTTGACAAATGAGGTGGTTGGGCCCTTCCCACTGTGTTAGTCATGGAGTCAAAGTTGACCCACCACAAAGTGAGAATACAGGATGAAGACTCACAGGCTTCTGAGAGTCAGGCCCTCCTTTTTGACAAGAGCCCACTAGTGAGCTCAGAGCTGCTTTTTAAAGAGGGTGGACCTGGTCACAATGTCATGGAAGCAACAAGTCCAAAATTCCAAGAGGTGGCTCTGGATGAAGGCTGACTCCTTTTGCCAGAGTCTCCAGTTGGCAAAGTCATCAGTTGCAGAGACATAGAGCTGAGGTTTCATTAGGATTGCTGAGCCCTGAAGCTGGAGAGTGTGTCTCAGCTTGCTGGACAGCTTCTAATGCAGTCTGTTTGGACCCTGCTCATATCATGCTGATGGAAAAGAAACAATGGGATACCCAGTGAGGTGCACACCGTCTCCCATATCCAAAGAGTACATTAAGGTTCTGGGCATCCTTTTGGGTGATGGGGGTGGGGGTGCTGAAGAGATAGCAATTTTTCCCTGACTACCAGTGTGGCTGTAAATAGTCCCAGGAAACTTTGCCTGGTGAGCTAGTTCCTGGATTTTGTCAGGGTTTATCAGCTTCACCTGCTGGCATGCTAATACCATTCTCAAGGTCACTGAGACTGGCACTTATGGCTTGCCAACCAACAGGACGTCATCTACATAACCAAAGCTATGGACATCAGAGGGTAGAGGCCCTTGCACTAAATTCTGACCCCTCCCCTCCACTAGTAGCAAGTGGCAGAGAAATTTAGGTGCTCATGGAAGACTACTGCAAATGTATACTGGAGGCTTTGCAATGTGAATGGGAACTGTTTATGATGCTTAGGTGCCAGTGGTATGGCAAAGAAGCCATTGGTAAGCATGCGAAGTGCCATTGGTCTGCGTAATGGATTCAATTACAGTTACAATGTCTGGAACAGCTGGGATATGGAATCAGCAACTGAATTCAGTAGGCAATAATCTACTGCAAGCCTCTGCCTCTTGTTAGCCTTTTTTCCTGGCCATACAGGCCTGTTGTATACAATCCTTACTGACTTTAAATTCTTAATCAAGATTATTCGCCCCCTTGGGAGTCTATATTATTTCTGTTGGAACACCCCAAAGGGTGCAGGGAGGGGTCTGCAGAGCAATGTATGTGTTTCACTAACTTGTCTCTAAATGTGACTCTTCTGAATCAGGAGAACCCCCTCTAGACAGTTACAATACAAGGATGTAAAACATTAATAATAATTATGCATTCAGCAGTGGAGTCCACAACAGCACACATTAAATTGGCTCAAAGGGCTCTGGCACAAGGCCACTGTAGCTTCCCTTCTCCACTGCAAATCTTGCCCAAATTCCATTGGTTAAGTTGGGAATTCTCTCTTTCCACAGGACCAGAGAGGACAGTGACTTGGGACCTGTATCTAATAGGTATCTAATAGATCCATAAAATTGGAAGTCTCTCCTTTCCCCTCAAATCTCCAGCACACTTGGACAGATGAGTATGACTTTTGAGGCCTGATGTGGACCAGGGAGACCTTAGCTTCACCTCTAATTGTTTTTCTCATTAAAGTGGTTAAGCTGAAGTAGAGGAGGAGGAAAGCAATGAGTCGTGAAGGAGAGAGTGGCTCTGCCCATTAAACAAAGCTTTGCATTTACTTTCATAGAGCATGGCTCATTGCTCCAGCCCAATGAACTTGCATTGCCTTTGGCATTCACAGGGTTCCACATTGGATGGCAATGTCCTTGTGGCTGATATCATTTATTTCAAAAGGCAGAAGAACCTTCTGCCCACCCACAACAAATCTTGGTACTAGTAGTTACAATGGGGTGGACCTGAGGCTGCTCTCAGATTGGCAAGGAAGCCCTCCATCTGGAGGGTAGTTAGCAACAACCAAGGTAGTTGGGGAGTTGTCTTTGAATTTACTTCCTGGTGTTCAGCCTGCAACCACCTTCCCGATTTCTCCTCATCAACGGGCAATGAAGTGGAAGACCATTGATTGTCCTGTTGACCACAAAATGGAGTCAACATGCCTCTGCCAACTCCCATGGGCTTCCATTAGGTCCCATTATCTCACTTACAAGACCCTTGCTTTCCTGTTTCAGAAGTCACGTCTCTGTCAGCCTCCCATCCTCATCTCCAGAATTGTCAAGAACTGTGACAGGTCTGAGATTTTAGCGTACTCACAAGTTAACAAGTTAGCCTGGTACAGTTTCTTAGATGCTAAGGGACCATTTATTACAGCACTAGAAGTAGCCTTAGTATCAGCATTTTTTCACAGGTTCCCTGATCCCCAGTTCCTACAGGGTGACACAAAGAGGTCCAGATGACATCTTGGGTTGTGTTCTAGGAGAGGAACCCTGAGCTTAGGCAACCTACATTTTAAGTGGACAACAAGCACACCCGCCCTTTGCTCTAAACAGAGACACTCTATCTCCTAAGGCGGTTCACTAAGCAAACCTCCGTGAAGAGAGAGTCCAGATCAAAGGGCGGTCAATGTCTGCCTCACAAGATGTGCAGACACACTGGAGACCCACAGAGAACTGCCTCCCAAAAATGCTTATTTTCATTTTATTCTTTCAGGTGTTCACAGTTATTTTGAAATATATCTCTGTGGCCTAAAATATTAAAGACAATGCAACAAAATTTGTACTATCAAAATCATTAGGAGAGAATATTCAATCTTCACCTGCAGAATGACTCTAAGATGGGTAATGATGATGCACCTAAGAAATAGCTGAGCAATATCTTTTATGGGCTTTTAAAAAAGGAAACCTTTTATTTTGAGGTAACTGTTCATTCACATGTAATTGTTAGAAATAAAACAGGAGATCCCATATACCCTTTAACCAGTTTTCCCCAATGGTAACATCTTGCAAAACTGTAGTACAATGTCACAACCAAGATATTGACATGGATAAAGCCAAGATATAGAACATTCCATCACCACCAGGATCCTGGATGTCGCCTTTTCATAGCAGCAATATCTTAACCCATCTTCCTGGTCGTAAGGTAAATCAGTGCCTTAGCTAATTAGACTGCCACAGATCAAAGAGATAGGATGGTTTACACCAATACCAGAAAAACATTTTACAAATTATTTTTGTAAATATATGTAGAATATATTTCACATATTTTTGTAAATATAAGTAAAATATATTTCACATATTATTTTTGTAAATATAAGTAATATGTGTTTTATATATTAGAACATACAGTAACAAAGTAGATAAAAAAAAAACGCCTCCACCACTATTTACCAATTTGGTGTATTTTCTTTCAATCTTTTTTTATTTGCTGAGAGAGAGAAAGAGAAATGGGAGGGGTGAGAACTAGTATTTATCTACCTACATATTTATGTATCTATCAGATATATTTTTGTTACATTCTGGAAATCAATAACATCAGTGAAAAGGAGAGAAAATTCTTACCCCCTGTTCCTTTAACCTTTACCGCAGAAAGGCAATGGGTGGGGCAGCATGTTTTATGGGCAGTTTGTGAGATCTCCAAGACTCTAAGGAATTACAGTGACCCCACACAGCAGGCACAGGGACTGTCCAGCCACAGGTGGATGGCCAGGGATATCCGCAGGGGCTGAAAGAGAAGCACTCCCACCAGCTTCTGGGTTTGGTCAGCAACTGGTGAGAGACTGGACAGCTGAAGAATGTGCCCCCAGTGGAACATTTTCAATAACCATTAGGCTTCCAATAAAAAGAAGTTAGAAGCAACAGTGTGAAAGATGTGACTGTTTCCTCAGAGGTCAAAGCATGAGTCACTGTGAATTAGGCAGTCAAGGGATGGCCCTTTTTTGTGCACTCACCCCCCTGTCATCAACCAGAGTCATTGTTCCTCTGAATACCCCTCCCCTTTCAATGCCAGGGGGTTCACATCTGGTGGTGACAGGAGAGTTTTGCCAACAGGATTCCAAATGTCAGCAGGCTGACTGGTCAATGCTTACTCAGGCAAGCCTTCCCAGTGAAACCATAATTACCTCCCGCTCTCAGAATAGGATTAACAAATGCAGTTATTTGTGTACGATCCTTTTACACACGACCTCATGCATTTTACTCATGCCAGTTAATATTTCCCATTAGAAAAATCCTCTTATATGAATGCCATGATAAATAAATTATTGGCATTTAAAAAAACCTTGTTAACCAGAAATGGCCACAAGAGTGAAAGTGTTTATACCTTCATACAATAATACATTTCTCTTTTTATTTTAAGACTGTTTCCTTTCATTCAGTTTATGAGTAAGGCTGGGAATCAATTAAGTTTTAAGTGCAAAGACAAGGGATATGATTCCTAAAAATAAAAGAAGATAATTTCGGTGTACTTTAGAGGTAATTATAGCAGGATTTTGTTCAAAAGTTTCCCAATATAACTATATGACTTATGAAAACCTATCTCAACGCTAGTTTCATCACCTATAAACTGGAGGTAATTCACGCCAACCTCACAGAGATGTTTTGATTCAGTAATGAGTCTTGTCCTTTGTGGCAGTTCTAGAAGCTCCAAGGACAGGTGCTGCCAACTGTCCCAGTTTAGCCTGTGGCAGTCCTGCTAGTGAAAATCTCAAGTTCACCCACTGGTCCTGGTCCTTATCAGGAAAAGAGGGCTAAACTGATGTTTCAAACTAAATATGATTAACCAGCTGGCGATTATGAGCAAGGCAAACACTCTCCAAGCCTCCCTTAATCTATAAAATGAATGTGGAGGAGAGGGAAGTAGTAGCTAGATGATATCAGAGACACCTGACAGCATATTAGATTCATTTAGGGATATTTAAACCGCTAGTGTCCTGACCACACCTGACACCAATTAAATTGAAATCTGTGGGGTTTAATCAGCATCAGTGGTTTTTAAACTCCCCAGGTGATTACACTAAACAGCCAAGATTGAGAACCATACGACTGGATATCTAAGTCACCGTTCCACTCCAAAATTCAATGATTCTAAATAAAATATTTGAAGCATTCTAAAAAATAAGACATTATTAATGTTATTGTGGTCACTGGGCCATACATTTCCAATGCAGACACCACAGTATTTGACTTTAAAAGAGAAAGTTGAAATAAAGTTTAAAAAAAGGCTGAATGCAGTGGCTCATACCTGTAATCCTAGCACTTTGGGAGGCCGAGACGGGCGTATCACTTGAGCTCAGGAGTGTGAGACCAGCCCGGGCAACATGGGGGAAACCGTCTCTACCAAAAATACAAAAAAGGTAGCCAGGCACAGTGGCAAGTACCTGTGGTCCCAGCTACTCGGAAGGCTGAGGCGAGCGGATTGCTTGGGCCTGGGAGGCGGAGGATACAGCAAGCCGCTGCACTCGAGCCTGAACGAGAGTGAGCCTGTCTCAAAAAAAAAAAAAAAAAAAAAAAAAGACCACAGTATTCTCCACAGAGTGAAGTTGTCAGACATGGAGATAGCGGGACTGTGACAAGATAAGATTCTTTATAGAGGGATTATGCCTCGTAGTCCTCAAACCTGCTTCAACTGTTATAATCTCTGACCAAGATTACAATAGGGCAAGATCTGTGAGTAATGATGGTTGCTGATGCAAGCAATGTGGCTTTGGGAAACTAATTTCATTGTATTAATCTTATTAATCTCATCAGTATAGGAGGCGTCAGACCACATTGTGTTATCTCAATGGTGCACGCCAGCTTTAACCTGTAGAGAAAAGAATAAACCTCAGTAAACCTTGTGTCTTGTTTGCTGGCTCCAGGTCTCCTTCGGCCTCTTGAACGCGGTGCCATCCCTATCCAACTCAATAGACGTCTGGCAGGACAATCATCCACAAGAATAATGAGTTCATAAATCCCAATAAAACATAACATTCTATCAAGAGCAAAATGCAGTTCAGAATTATGTTTCTGTTGATAAACTATAACTATATTTGAGTTATCACTAAAATTTTAACCAGGAAATGAAAAGTTTTAAAGTTTGTTTTTATGTATGTACATTTTAATAGAACACAAAGATTCTATATGGATCAAAATTTCTCCAGCTTGATTGATAGTTTTTCTGTAGAATATATAAAATGAATAACACTTCTTTTCTTTTTAATTGAATGAATATAAGTTTATATATTTTAATTAAGTTGAAATTTCTTTCTCCTTTTTCTGCTTTGTTTTACATAGGGTGTGCTATTCATAGTGAAACTTAAATAGATTGTAGACTATTGGTCAAGGTTGTACCCAAACTAGAGGGGTGTATTAGTTCGTTCTTGTACTGCTATAAAGAAATACCTGAGACTGGGTAATTGTTCCATAAGCTGTATAGGAAGCATGGCGACATCTGCTTCTGAGGAGGCCTTGGGGAGGTTTTACTCATGGCAGAAGGCAAACCCAGAGCAGGTGTCTTATGTAGCAGGAGCAGGACCAAGAGAGAGAAGGGGGAGGTGCTACACACTTTTAAACACCCAGATCTCACAAGAACTCACTATCATGAGAACAGCATCAAGGGGATAGTGCTAAACCATTCATGAGAACTCTCCCCCATGATCCCACCACCTCCCACCAGGGCCCACCTCCAACACTGGGGAATTACAACTGAAGATGAGATTTGGGTGGGGACATAGATCCAAATGGTATCAAGGGGGAATGCAGCTGTCTGTAGTGACTGATAAGGCTTTGGTTTATATCCCATTAGGGAGAGGTTAAATGTGTTTTTTGTTGTATGTTTTGGTTAGATAAAATCCTTTTAAAAAATGTAGGTATGAGGTAAAAGGTGCGTGTGGCTTTTGCCTATCCAGGATCTGAACCCTGTCTCTGTGTTTGGGAAATTCTCCACTGGCTGTGTGTGGAAAGGAGCAGATCCCGCCTTTTGACTGGAAAGATGGAAAAGACCAGATCACAGAAAGATGAGAAAAAAGCCAGCACTCATTTTCCCAGGCTGCCTTGCAACTTGAGAATGATCACATGACCTAGCTCAGCCACTGAGAGGCTTCAATCCAGAACTTCGAATCAGAAACAGTGATACAAAGAAAAGGAGGCTGTGGAGAATTTATTCTTTTGGCAGCAGTGGCAGCAACACTCTGTTTCCACAGATGGCAGGGGCAGCAGTCCTGCACTGCTGCTGGTGGAGTGATGGCTTTAGCACAGGGATCCAGGGTTTAGAGCAGCAAGCGTCCTCCCTACAGTGGCTCTTTGCTGTGACTTAGACTATAGTTCTAGCCGCCTGGCTGAACTAGGTTCCTGAAGATTTCTCAGATATGGTTTCCAACACTCCTGCTGACTTCATGACCTTCCCAATATCCTTTAAATAAATTCCTTTTCTACCTGTAATTTAAAAAACCCAGCATAGTAAGGCTATAGCAATAACTTTGATGAGCATACTTTTAGGGGTAAAATAGCACAGAGAACAGGGAAATCCTCCATTATTTTGTTTTGTCAAAGGGATGGACAAGGTGCTTTGGTCTTTTGTTTTTCTTTTAACTTCCTTTTCCAACCAATGTTTGTGGCCATGAAAGACTCTCTCTCTCTCTCTATATATACACGTGTATATATATGTGTATATATATATATATACACGTGTATATATATGTGCATATATATGTATATATATACACACGTGTATATATATGTGCATATATATGTATATATATATACACGTGTATATATATGTGCATATATATGTATATATATACATGTGTATATATATGTGCATATATATGTACGTATATACACATATGCATATGTATATATATACACAAACATATATATACACACACATATATATGTATATATATATAAAATATGGTTTGGCTCTGCATCCCCAGCCAAATCTCATCTCAAATTGTAATCCCCATAATCCCCATATGTCAAGGGAGAGGCCAGTTGGGAGGTGATTAAATCACAGGGGTGGTTTCCCCTATGCTGTTATCAGGATAGTGAGTGAGTTCTCACGAGATCTGATGGCTTTATAAGTGTTTGATGGTTCCCCCTGCACATGCTCTCTCTCACCTGTTGCCATGTGAGACATGGCTGCTTCCCCTTCTGCCATGATTGTAAGTTTCCTTAGGCCTCCCCAGCCATGCAAAACTGTGAGTCAATTAAACCTCCTTTGTTTATAAATCACCCAGTCTTGGGTAATATCTTTATAGCAGTGTAAAAATGAACTAATACAATACACATGCACACATACATATATGCATGTATATGTATTTCCTAGTCTATTTCATAAGATTTCAGACAGCTTATACAGAAATATACAATATATCAAAATCACATTAAATGTAGACAAAAATGTATTGAAAGGAGAAAACATTCACAGACATATAAAATAGAGCCAGGAGTAAAATTAATGCCAGGACATTTACAATGATGTCCTATATAGTTGCTAAACATGAAGCAATACATTTGATTATAAGCTTCCTAGTAGCCAACAGGTAGAAATGTGATCAATTACACAATACATAGTTAAAACACAAACTAGTTGCTTGTGAGAAATATATCTATTTCTATTGTTAAGACCAGATCATAATTTTCCCAAGGGTCTTTAATAGGGTATAGTGTAAGAAAATTAGCACAAATCTCAACAAAGAGGGGTTGTAGGATTTTTAGCGCAGTAGGTAGCTATGTTTGGAGTGCCTGAGTTAGAGTATATCTTTCACTGTCTTAGATTTTGCTCATGTATATGCAGCCATGTCACATGTGCTGGGGGCTGTTCAAGATAAAATCTGAAAGAAGTAAAAGGGAAACTTACAAATATTGGGCGCTTGTTGTGGACCACAGACTACGCAAGACATTTTATGTAGCTTGCTTAACTTCAACAATAGTTTGAGGCAGTCCCATTTTACAGATGTATAGCCTGCGAAGTAACTTGAGCTAGGTTTCCAGGCTAGAATTCACTTCTCTCTGGAGGAAATTTCACCAGTCAAGGGATTTTCTCAGGGCATATTACTGTTTTATGTAAAAGTCTGTGATCCAAATAAGCCTCTTATTTAGTTGTTTGTTTGTTTGGTGAGACGGAGTTTCACTCTTGTTGCCCAGGCTGGAGTGCAGTGGTGTGATCTCGGCTCACTGCAACCTCCGCCTCCCGGGTTCAAGTGATTCTCCTGCCTCAGCCTCCCGTTTGCTGGGATTACAGACGTGCGCTGCCATGCCTGGCTAATTTTTGTATTTTTAGTAGAGACGGGGTTTCACCATGCTGGCCAGGCTTGTCTCGAACTCCTGACCTCGGATGATCCGCTTGCCTTGGCCTCTCAGAGTGCTGGGGATTACAGGCGTGAGCCACTGTGCCCGGCCCTAAGCCTCTTATTTGTATTAATTGACTTAAGAATATTGATAAAGCTTTAACAAGTTTCTGAAGCTCCATGCTGGATGCCCTGGGAAAACAAAAGGGAACTGAGTATAGTCCCTTTCCCAACTATGGAACTCACAACTTAGTGTGTTATTCCTTGTGATGTTTTGATTAGGTGAGCATATATTTCAAATAAACATGAGAATTCCATTACAAAGTTCTATGGTCACAAATCAAGTCTTTATTCTGTGTTGTATTACTTATTTTAAAGACTGTATTGTACTTTGTAACAGCCTTTGGCTAACATAATGAAGTAGTTGACTCTTTCTAAATTTTACATCTTCAATGTTAAAAAAGCTCTGCATTGAAAATTCATTCTCAGGCAGAAGAATGGAGAAGGGAATAAGACCTAAAATACTTATGCTATAATTCCAGGGCCCTTCAAAACCAACCCTCCCTCTTCTGTGAGCCTTTCCCTGATAGTGTGCAACAAGGATTGAAATCTACACACAGTTGCTTCTTTCAGTAACTTTAAGACAATTTGAGAACGATTGACCATCAATAGATATACATAGATATAAATGACAGATTTCAAACTGAGTAAATATTGCTTTGGAAAACAGAAACATGGTCCTTACCGACAGAAAACAGGACATGCAAGACCTTTTGAGTTGAGGTCTTGGGTTGGGGTTTGAGCAGGCAAGGGGAAGTAAGAATAAAGGTGTGGACTATTCAGAGAAAAAAGTTAAAGAGTTGTGACTAAAGGAGCCCAGAAGATAGATTCTACTTTTGTGAGCGAAACAGTAGACAGCATGTTGAAGAATGGCACATAATATTATTGGGAGATGGAAGTTGGAGAGTGAGAAGCCAAAATCTGAAAAACAGAAACTTTTTCCAGATCTAATCTGGAGAAAAAGCCAAAAGTATTCATCCTGTCTAAGCGAGTTTTTTCTGCTCTCCTGAATGTCTATAGGTCACCTTTAATCAGGTACATTCCATTATAAGTGTCGTAAGTTTCAGCGTTCTAAGAAGCATTTTTGTGCCATCAAGAAAAAAGAATCAGTTCAAATACGTCATTGTGATTCCATCAGACTGCACAACTTGGGGCTTGGAAACAATAATGGCCGCCAGTTTATGCAGCTAATTAGCTGATGACCTCTTTCAGAGTGACGTCAAGGAAGGGCATAACCAGAGTCACGAAACTGCATTTGGCAGTACAAGGAGCCGTGACTGCCAAAAGGTGCTGTTTGTTGAAGCGTGAAACGAACGTAAAGCAAGACAAAAAGAGCTTAGTCCTTATAAAAATAGTATTGTTTTTCATTAATGAGCTGTTTTTAATCAAGTGCTCTTAATCAAGAAAGCTTTTCTCAACTAAAGTTTTACATTTCCATTTTCAGGTGAGAACCTTTCTGTGCCAAATGTAGACGTTATCAGATGAGGCTCAATAACTTTTATTGGAATGCTAGAGGGGGTTTATCATTTTAATTGCTTCTGTCTCATTAATAAAAGATACAAACTTTATACTCAAGATAAATTTTAGTTTCTAGAATTTCCACAGGCTGTAATGGATTTCTTTATTCATCCAACTCAATAACCATTTATTGAATACCTACTCTAAACGAGGCCCTGCACCAGACACTCACTAGAGATGCAGAGGTGAGTGAGACACAGTCCTGGCTCTAAGAACCTCACAAAGCCTTTAGGGAAGAAATATCAACTCAATCATTTTGATGCAATATAGGAAGTGCAAAAGTTTGCGGTAAATATAAAGCATTGAGGTGTTCCCAGAGAAAGGAGGAATGAACACTGCCTTGGGATGGGAGGAGGGAATGGAGAATGGCAAAGATTAAAGTGGCCACCACCAAATGGAAACTCAACTCCTGAATATGGCATGTAAATGAAAACAAACACCCCAACCAGCAGGTACCAACCTTCAGCCATCTTTATATGAATTTAATAATTTTTACATATCTACATATTGTTTATAGCACTGTTTACTTGATATGATTTTTTAAGATGACTCTTTTAAAAAAATTAATTGGACCGGCCGTGGTGGCTCACGCCTGTAATCCTAGCACTTTGGGAGGCTGAAGTGGGTGGATCACCTGAGGTGTCAGGAGTTCGAGACCAGCCTGGCCAACATGGTGAAACCCTGTCTCTACTAAAAATACAAAAATTAGCCAGGCATGGTGGCAGGCACCTGTAATCCCAGCTACTCGGAAGGCTGAGGCAGGAGAATTGCTTGAACCCAGGAAGTGGAGGTTGCAGTGAGCTGAGACCATGCTACTGCACTCCAGCCTGGGCTACAGAGCGAGACTCTGTCTCAAAACAAAACAAAACAAAAACATTAAATTGTCCGTGATGTGCAATTACATTTCTCTAACAATATTTGCAGTGAGCAATGTTGCCTGCAGATCACTTTTTAACATGTTTGTGTCCTCTCTCAGCTTCAGCATGCTTTTGCTTCCCACAGTCAACACTCGTGACTTTTCTTTGACCAACTGTACTTCAGCTAATGGGGCAACTTTGCCTACACCCGCAGAGCCCTAGTACCTGAGAATTTAAGTTCTGGAGGTGGCATTTAACCAATGCCTGAGAGGTATGGGAATATGAAAGCCTAGCTCCATTACTTAGGTTTGGGGGTGTTCCCCTGGGAGAGCAGGATGAAGCTCCTACCCTTTGCAAAACTTTGCCTTAGATTTCACCCTTCCGTGTCCTACCCCCACCTTTCTCCATACCAGTCTCGCCTGGGGACACTTCCTTAATAAATCCCTGGCCTACAAATCCTGGTCTCAGTATCTGCTTCTGAGGACTTTGATTTAAGGAAATAAAAACCCCTCCCACCCCCATCTCCCTGCCTTGCTAAAAAAGAAAAAATGTTCCTCCTTGTACTCACAAAATATCTTGGCCATGTATCTCAGCGGTACACACAGCTCAGGAAGCACTCATCTGACACAGTTACATACAACTCCACTGAACAGAAAACCTAGTTCTATGGCGATACTTTATATTCCTCTCCAAGGAGGGGCTGTTTAACAGGACTGATTCTCTTGTTAGAAAGCAGTCTTACTTTTTAGCTGTATCATCTCTATTAATTTTTTGTTATCTTCAATCTTTTTTTTTTTTTTTTTTGAAACAGAGTCTCTCTCTGTTGCCCAGGCTGGAGTGCAGTGGCACAATCTCAGCTCACTGCAACCTCCGCCTCCTGGGTTCAAGCGATTCTCCTACCTTAGCCTTCCGAGTAGCTGTGACTACAGGCACACGCCACCACACCCAGCTAATTTTTGTATTTTTAGTAGAGACGGGGTTTCACCATGTTGGCCAGGTCTCGAACTCCTGATCTCGTGATCCGCCCGCCTTGGCCTCCCAAAGTGCTGGGATTACAGGTGTGAGCCACGGCACCCGGCCTGTTGTCTTTAATCTTTTACCCACCTATTTTTGTCTTCCGCTAGTCCTCTGCCCATTCTGCCTGCCTCAGGCCAACTCTGTTTGATTCCCCCCTTTCCGAACGAACCTCCATTTTCACGTGCCTACAGTTCTTTACATTGGAAAACAAATTCTCTGCCCTGTTTAGAATAATCTTTTTAACCTAGTCATTCTCTTTTGGCAAGCTTTATTAATTCTTATGAGTTATTTATTTTTTGTCATTTTTCTTAATAAGATTATAGATATCTGAAATCATTATATATATATATATATATATATATATATATTTTTTTTTTTTTTTTTTTTTTTTTTGGAGACAGAATCTTGCTCTGTCTCCAGGCTGGAGTGCAGTGGTGCAGTCTTGGCTCACTGCAACCTCTTCCTCCTGTGTTCAAGCGATTCCACTGCCTCAGCCTCCTGAGTAGCTGGGACTACAGGCGTGCACCACCACGCCCAGCTAATTTTTTGTATTTTAGTAGAGACGGGGTTTCACCACGTCGGCCAGGATGGTCTCGATCTCCTGACCTGATGATCTGCCCGCCTCAGCCTCCCAAAGTGCTGGGATTACAGGTGTGAGCCACCATGCCCAGCCTGAAATCATTATATTATATATTTTTGTTTATTTGCTTATCCTCTAATGTCCCCACTAGAAGTTAAGCTCCAAAGAGTTGCACTTGGCTTATCATGTTACCACTGCACCTGTGCCTAAAACAGGGCCCAGCGTTAGGTAATAACACTCAAATATTTGTTGAACAAATTGTGTGATATTTTCAAAAACATAATTTCAAGTTCAATTCTCTATTAGAATTCTTCCTTTGATTATTCAGTATACCTATATATGTCTATCATGTTTGTGTAGGTATGCCTGTAACTTTTTTATTAAATAAAAAATATGAGGAAATGGACCACTAATCTATTGTGGTCATCTCTGAGGATAGAAAGTCTTCAGCAAATCAACTTTTATACCCAAAATACGTATGTGTATATAATTACATTTTATCATCAATAATAATAGTAGAATCAAGACTGCCTGCAAAACTATTAATAATTATGATTTTTTCTTGAGTCTCACACACAAATTCTCTGTCTTCAGTTCATGGACATCTTTCAACTTCCAAATATATTTGAAATGGAAGTGGAAATTTTAGAAAGAAAAGTAGAAATTTTGTAAGTAAACAATATAATAATTGAAATAAAAAGCTAATTGCAACCAAGTGTTGGCAGAGATGTGGAGCAACTGGAACATTCCTACAGTACTGCAAGGAGTGTGAGATTGGTACAACCACTTTGGAAAACTGCTTAACAGTGTCTACTAAAATTGAACATATGAATATCCTAAGACTCAAAAATTCCATTTCTAGATATATACTCAACAGAAATTCATACATCTGTCCACCAAAAGACATGTAGAAAAAGCATTTGCTACAGTTCTGTTCAAGATATCAAAAAATTGTAAGTAGCCCAACTGTCTGTCAACAGCAGAATAGATAAGTAAATTGTGGAACATTTTAATAATGAAATATATTAATGAGAATGAACAAAGTAAACAAACGGCACTAAGTGCAACAACATGGCCGAATATCACAAACACCACGTCAGGCAAAAGAGCCAAACACAAAAGCATTCATATTATATAACTCCGTTTATATATAGCTCAAAACAAAGCTATCATTTTAGAAGAAAAGACAGAGGTTATCCTTGAGGAGTAATGCTAGAATAGAACTTCTGGAGTGCTAATAATGTTCTCTTTCTTTATCCATATGCTGGCTACATGAGTGTATTCTCTCTTTGAAAAGCAGAACATGTAGACACATGGAGGGGAACAACACACACTGGGGCCTGTGGGAGGGGGTTGGGTGGGGGAGGGAAAGCATCAGGAAGAACAGCTAACGGATGCTGGGCTTAATACGTAGGTGATGGGTTGTTCTGTGCAGCAAACCACCATGACACACGTTTACCTGTGTAACAAGCCTGCACGTCCTGCACAGATACCCTGGAACTTAAAATACAAGTTGAAAAAAAAAGTAATTGAGTTGAACAATTATAATTGGACACTTTTCTGTACTCATGTTTATATTTAAATAACAATTTTACTTAAAGGAGAAAAAATTCAATAGGAGGTTTAAAGAATAGCTTAGATTCAGTGGTATGCTGGTAAACTGGCTTTGAGAAAAAAAAAAAAATTAAAGCCCTGATTTGTAGTATTTGCCAAACACTATATTGTAATTATTCTCATCATGTTTGAGGTTAGATTATCAATGGTTTTACAACAAGTTCATGAAAGTCCTGAATATTTAATAATCAGATCTCACAGGTTGGAATGAGGCAGTTCCAACACACCAATGAGTCAACACTGATGATGGAAGAATTAACTCTAGAAATGCTTTTTACATTACAGTTAACTCATGTTCTTTAAGTCTAGATATGCCTTTTGCCTTATAAAAATAAAATTAGTATATTATAAAAGTTTCAATTTATAAAAATGATATATAGCCTAATAAGATTGCTTCAAGGCCAGGCACGGTGGCTCACTCCTGTAATCCCAGCACTTGGGGAGGCCGAGGTGGGTGGATCACCTGAGGTCAGGAGTTCAAGACCAGCCTGGCCAACATGGTGAAACCCCACCTCTACTAAAAATACAAAAATTAGCTGGGCATGGTGGGGGATGCCTGTAATCCCAACCACTCAGGAGCCTGAGGTAGGAGAATCACTTGAACCCGGGAGGCAGGGGTTGCAGTGAGCCGAAATTGCGCCATTGCACTCCAGCCTAGACAACAAGAGCGAGACTCCATCTCAAAAAAAAAAAAAAAAGAAAGAAAGAAAGATTCCTTCAAAATATATAAAGCAAAAATGGACAAAGCTACAAGGAAAAATGCATAAATTTATTATCATAATGGGCTATTTGGACATATATTTCTCTGCAATTGATGGAAAGTCAATAAAATTCTATAAATAACAGTTGAATAATACTAAATTGAAAGTTTACCAACGGAGGCCAGGCACAGTGGCTCATGCCTGTAATCCCAGCACTTTGTGAGGCTGAGGTGGGAGGATTGCTTGAGGTCTGGAGTTCGAGACTAGGCTGGGCAGCAAAGCAAGACTCTGTCTCTAAAAAAATTTAAAAGTTAACTGAACATGGTCATGTACACCTGTAGACCCAGCTACCTGAGAGGCTGAGATGGGAGGACTGCTTGAGTCTAGGAGTTTGAGACTGCAGTGAGTCATGATTTTGCCACTGGACTCCAGCCTGTGTGACAGAGTAAAATCCTGTCTCAGAAAAAAAAGAATTACTAATGAGTATGTAGAACATTGATTCCACTTCTTCAGAATGCACATTCTTTTAGGAAAAAGTATATCTCAACAAATTTCAACTAATTGGTATCATATAAAAAAAAATCAGCAAACTATGCTGTGTAGGCCAAACCCAGCTTGCCATCTGTTTTTATAAAGTTTTATTGGAACAAGTCATGCTCATGTGTTTATGCATTATCTGTGACTGGTTTTGCACTGCAGTGGCAGAGCTGAATAATAGCAACAGAGAAAATTATATGCTATTGGGATCTTTATTGAAAAATTTTGCCAACCCCTCGATATAGACTATATTATTTGACCATAGCATAACAAAATAAAATAGTCCAAAAAAAGTTTGGAAACTTAAAAACACAATTGTATATAATACATAGGTCAAAGAAGAAATCAAAAGGGAAGTTGGAAAACAATAAAAGTTGAACAATAACAAAAATAATACAAAACTTGAAGAAAGCAACTACAGGAGTACTTGGAAATGCATATCCTTGTAGGATTTAATAGAAAACAGGGAGACTTAAGATTAATGAACTAAGCATCCAAATTCAAAAGTCAGGAAACTACAGGTTCTAACCAAGCAGTGGTAACAGGGATTGGATATACCCTCTTGCATAAAACAACTAATAATTGGATAAAACATATGAAACAATGATTTTCAGACACTGGACATGAGATAATAGAGGATGATGATCACCAAAAGATAGGAACAAAGTGAGACCTACAATTTGCCTCAGCTTAATGGCCAGAGAAATGTTTCATGCTGAATCACAGACAAAGGCAACCCTGGTGGGGCCCCGCAGCCTTGTTGACTTGAAATGAATCTGAGAGTCTAAAGAGACCAAAGAGGCCGGATCTCACAGGACGAAGTATCCGAGAGGAAAGAGCCTCACAGACAGACAGCTCCAGCTTCAACTGGACTAATGCATGTATAATCGAAGTCCCAGAAAGAGGGGAGAGGGATTGGAAAAGAAAAATATTTTAAGAAATAATAGCCACTTCATGGCTGGGAGCCGTGGCTCACGCCTGTAATCCCAGCACTTTGGGAGGCCGAGGCGGGTGGATCACGAGGTCAAGAGATAGAAACCATCCTGGCCAACGTGGTGAAACCCCCTCTCTACTAAAAATACAAAAACTAGCCAGGTGTGGTGGCACGTCTGTAATCCCAGCTACTTGGGAGGCTGAGGCAGGAGAATCTCTTGAACCAGGGAGGCGGAGGCTGCAGTGAGCCAGCATCATACCACTGCACTCCAGCCTGGGTGACAGAGTGAGACTCTGTCTCGAAACATAGGAATAAAAATAAAAAAGAAATAATAGGCAATTAATAGAAACAGAAAGTAGAATGGTTCCTGCTAGGGGTTGGGAGTGGGTGGGAAGTTGTTTAAGGGATTTGGAGTTTCAGTTGAGAAGACGAAAAAAGTTCTGGAGATGGATGGCGGTGATGGTACACAATAATATGAACACACCTAATGCCACTGAACTGAACACTTAAAAATGATGAAGATGGTAAATTTTATGTTAGTATTTTTTGTCACAATAAACAAATAATGGCCACAAAGTTTCCAAATATGATGAAAACTATGAGCCCACAGATCCAAACACCAAGTATGAGAAACATGCATAAAATGACACTAAGACAAATAATAAAAATCACTGATAAAGACAAATTCTTAAAGGCAGCCAGAGAAAAAAGATGCCCAATTTATAGGCAGTCTGATGGCAAACTTCTTGTCTGAAACAATGGCAACAAGAAGACAGCTAAGTAACATTTTTTAAGGCCTAGAAAAAACCTCTAGTAACAAGAATTCTATAAACATAACAAACATCTTTAAAAAAAAGGCAAAATAAACATATTTTAGACATACGAAAGCCATAAGAATTCATCACTAGAAGACCTTCCCAAAAGAAACCCATTTTACATATTAATATATAAATAGACTAAAGTAAAAGGATTAAAAATTCATACCAGCTAACATTTGCCAAATGAAAGCTGGAGTGGCTATACTAATATTAGACAAGGTAGATATCAGAGCAAACAATATTAGGATAAAGAGGGTCATTTTGTAATGAAAAAGGGGCCAATTTATCAAGAAGACATGACAATCCTTAAATGTTTTTGTATCTAATGATAAAATTTCAAAATATATGAAACATAACCAGATATGACTGCAAGGAGAAGTAGATTAATACACAATTACAGTGTCTTAGTTCTCTTTTGCTGCCTAACAAATTACTACAAATTTAACACTGTAAAACAAAATCCATTTATTATCTCATAGTTCTGTAGGTTAGAAGTCTGGCATTGCATGACTGGGTTCTCGACCTAGGCTCTCTTGAGGCTGAAAGCAAAAAGAAAACCAATCAAAACCCTACACTTTAACTTTGTTCCCCTGATTTTTAACTTTTTGTCATTTCTCTGTATGTATTATTGACTGTCCATGTCTTGAAAGGTTGTTGTAGTTATTATTTTTGATTTGCTCATTGTTTAGTCTTTCTACTTGAGTAGTTTACACACCACAATTACAGGGTTATGACATTCTGTGCTTTTCTGTGTACTTACTATTCCTAGTGAGTTTTGTATCTTCCGATGATTTCTTATTGCTCATTAATGTCCTTTTCTTTCAGGTTGAAGAATTCCAATTAGTATTTCTTGTAGGACAGGTCTGGTGTTGATGAAATCTCGCAGCTTTTGTTTGTCTGGGAAAAATGCTTATTTCTCCTTCATATTTGAAGGATGTTTTTGCCAGACATGCTCTTCCAGGGTAAAAGTCTTTTCCCTTCAGTACTTTAAATATATGATGCCACTCTCTCCTGGCCTGTAAGGTTTCCACTGAAGAGTCTGCTGCCAGATGTATTGAAGCCCCATTGTATGTTATTTGTTTCTTTTCTCTTGCTGCTTTTAGGATCTTTTCTTTATACTTGATCTTTGGGAGTTTGATAATTACATGCCTTGAGGTAGTCCTCTTTGGGTTAAACCTGCTTGTGTTCTATAACCTTCTTGTACTTGAATATTGATACTTTGTCTAGGTTTGGGAAGTTCTCTGGTGTTATCTTTTTGAATAAACTTTCTACCCTTATCTTTTTTTCTACCTCTTCTTTAGGGCCAATAACTCTTAGATTTGCCCTTTTGCGGCTATTGTCTAGATCTTGTAGGCATGCTTCATTCTTTTTCATTCTTATTTCTTTTGTCTCTTCTGATTGTATTTTTAAACAGCCTGTCTTCAAGCTCACTGCTTGTTTCTTCTGCTTGATCAATTCTGCTTTTGAGAGACTGGTGCATTCTTCAGTATGTCAATTGCATTTCTCAACTCCAGAATTTCTGCTTGATTCTTTTTAATTATATCAATCTCTTTGTTAAATTTCTTTGATAGAATTCTGAATATCTTCTCTGTGTTATCTTGAATTTTTTTTGAGTTTTCTCAACACAGCTATTTTCAATTCTCTGTTTGAAAGGTCACATATCTCTGTCTCTCCAGGATTGGCCCCTGGTGCTTTATTTAGTTTATTTGGTGAGATCATGTTTTCCTGGACGGTCTTGATGCTTGTGGATGTTTGTTGGTGTCTGGGCATTGAAGAGTTAGGTATTTATTGTAGTTTTCACAATCTGGGCTTGTTTGTGCCCGTTCTTCTTAGGAAGGCTTTCCATATATTCCAAAGGACTTGGGCTCCAAGCCCAGTAATGCTGTGGTTCTTGCAGATTCATAGTGGTACCGCTTGGTGGTCTTGAATAAGATCCAGAAGAACTCTCTGGATTCCTTAATGTTCTCTTCCCTTACTTTCTTCCAAACAAATGGAGTGTCTTGAGTAATATCCCATATGCACAGGTAACCAAATAAAGAATGGACAAATGGAATCACAGCAAGTTAAAAAGCTTCTGCACAGCAAAGGAAACAATTAACAAAGTGAAGAGAAAACCCACAGAATGGGAGAAAACATCTGCAAACTTTCCATCTAACAAGTGATTAATAACCAGAATATATAAGGAAGACAAACAACTCTATAGGAAAATAATCCAATTAAAATGGGCACAAGCTCTAAATAGACATTTCTGAAAAGAAGACATACGAATGGCAAACAGGTATATGAAAAGGTGCTCAACATCATTGATTACCAGAAAAACAAAAATCAAAATTATAATGAGATATCATTTTACCCCAGTTAAAATGGTTTTCATCCAATAGACAGGCAATACCAAATGCTGGCAAGGATATGGAAAAAAGGGAACCCTTATACGCTGTTGGTGGGAAAGTAAATTAATACAATCACTATGGAAAACAGTTTGGAGTTTCCTCAGAAAACTAAAAATAGAGCTACCATATGATCCAGCAATCCTTCTGCTTGGCATATATCCAAAGGAAAGGAAATCAGTCTGTCAAAAGGATATCTGCATGCCCATGTTTGTTGGAACACTGTTCAGAATAACCAAGATTTGTCAGCAATCTAGTGTCCATCAACAGATGAATGAATCAAGAAAATGTGGCACATAGACATGATGGAGTACTATTCCAACATAAAAAAGAACGAGATCCTGTCAGTTGCAACAACAGGGATAAAACTGGGAATCATCATAAGCCAGGCACAGACAGACAAACTTTGTATGTTCTCACTTATTTGTGGGAGCTAAAATTAAACAATTTCAATTAATTAATTATTTCAACTAAAACAACTGAATTCATGGAGATAGAGAGTAGAAGGGTGGCTAACAGAGGCTGGGAAGGGGAGTGGCGGTGGGGGTGGTTGAGGGGGAAACGTGGATGGTTAACGGGTAGAAAAATATAGTTAGAGTGAATAAAATATAGCATTTGATAGCACAGCAGGGTGACTACAGTGATTCTTTATAACACAAAGAAAGAATGAATGCTTGAGGTGATGGATACCTATTTATTCTGATGTGATTATTACACACTGCCTGCTTGTATCAAAGTATCTCTTGGACCCTGTAAAAATATGCACATACTATGTACCCGCAAAAGTTAAAAATTTAAAAAATCAAAAGGAAAAAATGGAAAGATAAAAAGTTAAAGATATGCCAGTTAAGTCACTAGTTAAATGTATATCAGTCTGTTTGTATTACTGTAAAGGGATACCTGAGGTTGGGAAATTAATAAAGAAAACAGGTTTGTTTGGCTCATAGTGTCGCAGGTGGTACAAGAATCATGGCACCAGCATCCGTATCTGATGAGGGCTTCAGGAAGCTCCCACTTATGGTGAAAGGCAAAGGAGGAAGCTGCATGTGCAGAAATCACATGGCCAGAGAGGAAGCAAGCCGGGAAGGGAGATGCAGGCTCTTTTAAACAACCAGCTCTCATGGGAACTCACTCACTACCACAAGAGTGGCACCAAGTCATTCGTGAGGGACCTGCCCCCACAACCCCAACACTTCCCACCAAATCCCACCTCCAGCATTAGGGATAAAATTTCAACATCAGGGCCAGGTGCAGTGGCTCACACCTGTAATCCCAGCACTTTGGGAGGCTGAGGCAGGCGGATCATGAGGTCAGGAGATCGAAACCACCCTGGCCAGCATGGTGAAACCCCATCTCTACTAAAAATACAAAAATTAGCTGGGTGTGGTGGCGTGTGCCTGTAGTCCCAGCTACTTGGGAGGCTGAGGTGGGACAATCGCTTGAACCCAGGAGGCAGACTTTGCAGTGAGCCAAGATTACGCCACTGCACTCCAGCCTGGTGACAGAGCGAGACTCCGTCTCAAAAAAAAAAAAAATTTCAACATCAGATTCAGAGGTGTCAAATATCCAAACTATAGCAATGTAATTTTGAAATCTAGCTGAGCAAATTTTAGCTGAAGTTCCTTGATTGGGCTTCATGGACTGGGAATAATCGTCCACATCCCTGCCATGCAGGCTCTCAGCTCCTGCTGACGCACTCTGGGTTTCACCCTATGAGTCATTATTTTCCACCTGAGCAGTTTTATCAGACTGCTTTCTGTCTGTAGAATTTGTGATATCTGATATTCTTCTTTCATTTTGTACACACTCTGTCCCCTTTGGTCCAAGCCGTAAGTGTTTCTGCTGGTATGAAATTCTCAAGAACCATATGGGTCTTCAGTTGATTTACTCCATTCAAAGAACTAAACCCACAGATCTTTTGGATATAATCTTTTTTTTTTTTTGAGACAGTGTCTCGCTGTGTCACCTAGGCTAGTGTGCAGTGGCATGGCCATAGCTCACTGCAACCTTGATCTGCAGGCTCAAGCAATCCTCCTGCCTCAGTTTCCCAGGCAGCTGAGACCACAGACATGTACCACCATGCCCAGCTTTTTATTTTATTTTAATTTTTAATTTTTTTTTGTAGAGATGAAGTCTCCCTATATTGGCCAGACTGGTCTTGAACTACTGGGCTCAAGTGATCCTTCCATCTGGGCATCCCAAATTGGTGGGATTACAGGCTTGAGCCACTGCGCCCAGCTAATCCTTTTTCTATATTTTGTTTCTACTGTGACGGCTGAGGGACAATGCTCTTAGGCTTTCTAGAAGACTTCCAGTTTGATTGAGAAGAACTATGAGGCACACTGCTAATCTCTTGTGAATAAATGCTTTGCCATTTTGATCACTCCAAGGTTCCAGCAAAGAGTTGTAAAGTCACATTTTTGGCATTTATTTTTCTGTGCCATGCTTTCAAGAGACATTTCTAAATTTTAGCGTCTTTTGCAATCTGGATAGGCCCCAGAATTTTCTAAATCTAGTCCTATTTTCTTTTTGTGTAACAATTCTTCCCTAGCCAGGTGCAGTGGCTCATGCCTGTAATCCCAGCACTTTGATCCACTGAGATGGGTGGATCACCTGGTGCCAGGAGTGCAAGACCAGCTTGGCCACCATGGCAAAAATCCTGTTTCTACTAAAAATATATTTTTAAAAAATTAGCTGGGCGTCGTAGCACATGCCTGTAGTCCCAGCGACTTTGGGAGGCTAAGGCAGGAGAACTGCTTGAATCCTATAGGTGGAGGTTGCAGTGAGCTGAGATCACACCACTGCACTCCAGCCTGGGTGACAGAGCAAGACTCTGTCTCAAAAAAAAAAAAAAAAAAGTTCTTCTCCAATCCTGTTTTTTTTCTCTCACATTTTACTGTAAGCCGCAAGAAGAAATCAGAAAACACCTTCACTGCTTGGCTTGGAAATTACCTCAGGTAAATATTTAAGTTTATTACTTATGAGTTCTGTACTCCAACATCACTGTAGGACATAATTTTGCTAAAAATTCTGCTAACATATAACAAGAAACTTCCTTCCTCCTGTTTCAATAATATGTTCCTCACTTTTTTTCTAAACCCTCACCAGAAGCATTCTTAATGTCCAGATTTCTATTAATAGTTTGCTCATGATGATGGAGGCTTTCTCTAAAGCTGTTTAGGATTTCTCTATAATCTTCCGCATATTGTTCTGAGTTCCCAACAGCAATATTTTTAACATGAATATTTCTATTAACAGTCTTCTTCTATTCAAGGCAGTCTAGGCTTTTACTACCATGCTCCTCAGAATTTTTACAGCCTCCACCCGCTGTCTGATTTCAAAACCAGTTCCACATTTTTAGACATTTGTTGTGTCAGCACGTACTTCCAGGTACCAAAATCTATACTCATCTTTTTAACTGCTATGTAACAAAATAACCAGAAAATTAGTGGCTTAAAACAACACTCATTTATCATTTCACAGTTATGTAGGTCAAAAGTCCAAAATCACCAATAGGTCTGTGGTTCTTCTGGAGGCTCTAGAGGCCATTTGTTTCCTTTTCCAGCTTCCAGAGGCTGCTGGTATTTATTAGCTCTTGGTCCTGAATCTATTAAAATATCATATGACTTTCTTGTTGTTTTCTACCAAGATGGTTTATTATTCTTTTTATATATGGCTGGATTTGATTTGCTAAAATATGGTTAAGAATTATTGCAATGATGTCTGTAGTTTTCTTTTGTTCTTTTTTTTAGACGGAGTCTTGCTCTGTCTCCCAGGCTGGAGTGCAGTGGTATAATCTTGGCTCACTGCAATCTCTGCCTCCTGGGTTCAAGTGATTCTCCTGCCTCAGTCTCCCAAGTAGCTAAGACTACAGGCATGTGCCACCACACTAAGCTAATTTTTGTATTTTTAGCAGAGGTGGGGTTTCACCATATTGGCCAGGCTGGTCTTGAACTCCTGACCTTGTGATCCATCTGCCTCGACCTCCCAAAGTGCTGGGATTACAGGCGTGAACCACTGTGCCTGGCCAGTTTTCTTTCTTTTTAATTTTTTTCTTTTTTTTTTTTGGTATCAGGGTACTACTGTTCTCATAAAAGTAGTTGGTAAGTGTGTCCTCTTTTTAACATGTTCTGCAGAGATTAAAGAAGTTCCTAACCTCTTATCTGTCAGTGACCTTGAGGGTCTGTCAAGTAGGAAATAAAGGTGACGGCAGAGTTGTCCGCTGCCTGGCTGAGTGGTGAAGTCATACCCCAATATGCATCTAGAGCCCTAGGCAAAGACTGGGAGACTGATTAGCTCTAGGTGTTTAAGAAAATCTGTTCGTTATTAGCTGACCACTAGGCTAACCAAGCAAAAAAACCAGTGGCCATACATGAAAATGAATATACCCTTTACAGAGTTAGTTCAGAAAAGTCACTGAACAAACAGCAACAACACCAAACCACGGGGAGAGAGAAGAATTTGAGTTCCAGAGATATCACATTATATTATTTTAAATGTCCTGTTTTTGACAAAAAATTATGAGACAACAAAAAAAGAAAGTATGGTCCCTACGATGGGAAAAAAGAAATCAACCAATGAAAACCCAAGGAAGCCAAGACATTGGACTTACTAGACAAAGACTTTATATCAGTGCACTGAAGGCAGCCATGTGTAAAAAGCTAAAGGAAAATAGGAAAATTCTGGTTATTTAAATAGAGACTATAAATAAACTGATAGAAATTATTTTAAAAAGAACTAAATAGAAACTCTTCCATTGAAAGTAAAATAACTAAAATGATAAACTCACTAGAGAGTCTCAACAGATTTGAGCAGGAAGAATAAAGAAATAGAACATTTGGAAATTGGTAAATTGTTTATTCAGTATTTTTAACTGAAAAAAAAAAATGAAGGAAAAAGTGAACAGAGCCTCAGAGACCCATGGGACAACATACACATAACAAGAGTCTCAGAAGGAAAAGAGAAAGAAAAGGAGGCAAAAGAGTTTTAAAAACATAATGGCCAAAAACTTCTCATTTGATGAAAATTATTAATCTATCCATCCAAGAATCCTAATGAACTCCAAGTAGGATAAAATCAAGTCAGTCCACATTGACACACATTGTAAGTAAATTTTTGAGAACTAAAGACAAAGAAATAATCTTTAAAGCAGCAGGGGAGAAGTGATTCATCACATATAAATAATCTTAATAAGATTAACAGTTGATTCTTACAAAAGAAATTATGGAGGCCAGAATGCAGTGATATGACACTAAAATACTGAAAGAAAAATACTGCTAACCAAGAATTCTGTATCTGGCAAAACCAACCTTCAGGCCAGGTGCAGTGGCTCGCGCCTGTAATGTCAGCACTTTGAGAGGCCGAGGTGGGCAGATGACTTCAGACCAGGAGTTCGAGACCAGCCTGGCCAACATGGTGAAACCACATCTTTACTAAAAATACAAAAATTAGCCAGGCTTGGTGGTGTATGCCTGTAATCCCCACTTCTCAGGTGGCTGAGGCATGAGAATCACTCCAGAGGAAATTACATAGGTAAATATAAAAGACAGTATAAATGTATTTGTTGGTTGTAACTTTTATATAACTACCTTACTAAAATGATAACTGTATAAAATAACAATTCTAAATATGTGTTGATGGGCATACCACATATAAATACGTAATTGTATGATAATAACACACAAAGGAAGGGGGAGAAATAAAGCTATTTTGGAACAGTCTTTGTATACTTTTGCAATTATGTTGCTACTCATCCAAACTAGATTTTTATAAATTAAAATGTTAATTGCAATCCCTAGGACTACAACTAGGAATATAAGTCAAAAATATATAATAAAAAGAAATGACAAGGGAATTAAAGCAGTGTATTAGAAAATCTCTCTTTAGGCCAGGCACAGTGGCTCACACCTGTAATGCCAGCACTTTGGGAGGTGGGTGGATCACGAGGTCAAGAGATTGAAACCACCCTGGCCAACATGGTGAAATCCTATCTCTAGTAAAAATACCAAAATTAGCTGAGCGTGGTGGTGAGCACCTGTAGTCCCAGCTACTGGGGAGGTTGAGGCAGGAGAATTGCTTGAACATGGGAGGCAGAGGTTGCAGTGAGCAAAGATCGTGCCACTGCACTCCACCCTGGCAATAGAGCAAGACTGTCCCCCCCCCCAAAAAAAAAAAAAAAAAAACACAGAAAATCTCTATGTAACATAAAAGAAGGAAGTGATGGACAAATAGGGGAACAAAAAGACATATGACATGTCAAAAGCAAATAGCATTAGAAATTTTATTCATGCAGAAACCTACATATGAACATTTGTAGAAGTTTTATTCATAATTGTTTAAACTTAGAAAAAACTAGAAGGTCTTTCAGCAAGTGAATGGATAAACAAATCATGGTACATTCATACAACAGAATATTATTCAGTGCTAAAAAGAAATGAGCTATTGAGCTATTATCACATATTTACCTTTATCCCCATTCTTTGAGAACTCCATTCTTACATATATTAGACCACTTAAAGCTGTCCCACAGCTCACTGATGCTCTGTTCTTTTCTCATATTAAAAAATTCTCTGTGTTTTAGCTGGGTGTGGTGGCTCATGCCTGTAATCCCAGCAGTTTAGGAGGACAAAGCAGAAAGATCGCTTGAGTCCAGGAGTTCAAGACCAGCTTTGGCAATATAGTGAGACCCTATCTTTACAGAAAATAAAGAATTAACTGGGCATGGTGGCACACACCTGTAGTCTCAGCTACTTGGGAGGCTAAGGCAGGAGGATTGCTTGAGTCTAGTGGGTCGAGGCTGCAGTGAGCTGTGATTGTGCCACTGCACTCCAGCCTGGGTAACAGAGTGAGACCCTGTCCCGATTCCCCAAAAAAAGAAAAGAAAAAGAAAAAAAAAACTCTGTGTTTCATTTAGATTATTTTTACTACCATGCCCTCAAGTTCACTGAACTTTTGCAATAGCTAATTTTCTACTAATTCTATCCACTATATTTTCCATATCAGATACTATATTTTTTATTCCTAACAGTTTAAGATCTTTTTAATATTTTCCATAAAATTTCTTAACATACTTATATTATCTTCTTTCCTTGAATTTGTGGAGTATATTTATAATAATTGCTGTAATGTCTGTGTCTCCTACTGATATTATTTGCATCACTTCTGAGCCATTTTCCATTGATTGATTTTTCTCCCTATTATGGTTTGTATTTTTCTGCTTCTTTGCATGCTTTGTACTTTTCAATTAGACATTGTAATTTATTTACCTTGTTGGTTGCTAATGTTTTTTGTATTCCTTAACTATCCGTGAGCTTTGTATGGGATGTAGTAAAATTGTTTGTAAATATTTTAATCCTTTTGAGGCTTACTTTCAAGTTGGTCCTGTTATGAAGGATCAAAACAGCCTTTAGGCAGAATTTTTCACTGCTACTGAGGCAATACACTTCTGAGCGCTCTATCCAATGCCTTGTGCATTATTAGGTTTTTTCACTCTAGCTGGTGGGAACATTAACTCTTCCTGGCTTTCTTTGTTCCAGAGGTAGTTCTGCCCACTCCTTTCCAGTAGTTCTTTCCCCATAGTTTCGTTACACACACACACTAACCAAGACTAACATGAACAGTTGAGGAAAACCTGCGGATATCAGGTGCTCTCTGTGCAGCTCGCTCTTTTATCTGCAGTACTTTCTCCTACGTACTATTTTATTCTATGTGATTTTGTCATCTTGGTGTCCTCAAATTCTCAACTCTGCCTCCTTATCCTAGTGAGAAGAGCATGGTCTGAGTTGCTCCTCCCTACAGTGCATCCTTTTAATTTTCTTCCAGGCAGTACACTAAGTATATTAGTCCATTAGCATACTGCTATAACAAAATACCCGAGACTGGGTAATTTATAAAGAAACAAGGTTTAATGGGCTCACTGTTCCACAGGCTGTACGGGAAGTATGGGTGGGGAGGCCTCAGGAAACTTTCAGTCATGGCGGACGGTGAAGGAGAAGCAGGCACCTCTTACATGGCGGGAGTGGGAGGAAGAGAGAGAGGGGGAAGTGACACACTTAAATAGCCAGATGGCGTGAGAACTCTATCATGAGAACTGCACCAAAGGGGAAAATCCACCTCTGTGATCCAATCGCCTCCCACCCAGCCATCTTAATTCTAACACTGGGGATTACAATTTGACATGAAATTAGGGTGGGAACACAAATCCAAACCATATCACTAAGCAATGCTAAGGTTCACCTAATTTGATTCCCTTCACTAAGAGATCCTTGTTCTATGCTGCCTTGTGTCCAAAACTATATTTTGTGGGTTTTTTCTTTTTCTTTTTCTTTTTTTTTTTTTTAGTTGTTTAAGGTAGGCAGGTGTAACAGTTAATTATATGTATCTACCTGAAGGATGTTTTTGGAGGAGATTAACATTTAAATCAGTGAACTTGGATGGGCCTCATCCAATCAGTTAAAGGCCTGAATATAACAAAAAGACTAGCCTCCCTGAGCAAAAGATAAAATTTCCAGCCAGCTGCTTTGGACATTATCTGCATCATTGGCTTCCCTGGGTCTCTAGGTTGCCAGCCTTCAGACTAGAATCACACCACCAGCTCTCCTGAGTCTTAAGCCTGCCAGCCTGTATTATGGATTTTGGATTTCTCTGCCTTCATAATTGTGTGAGCCAATTCCTTATAATAAATCTTTATAGATATATAGGTCCTGGGCCGGGCGCGGTGGCTCCTACCTGTAATCCTAGCACTTTGGGAGGCTGAGGCAGGCGGATCACCTGAGGTCAGGGGTTTGAGACCAGCCTGGCCAACATGGTGAAACCCCATCTCTACTGAAAATACAAAAATTAGCCAGGCGTGATGGCATGCACCTGTAATCCCAGCTACTTGGGAGGCTGAGGCTGGAGAATCGCTTGAACCCAGCAGGTGGAGGTTGCAGTGAGCCGAGACTGCACCACTGCACTCCAGCCTGAACGACAGAGTGAGACTCTGTCTTAAAAAAAAAAAAAAATATATATATATATATATATATATATGTGTGTGTTTGTGTGTGTGTGTTCTATATAGATATTAATAAGATAGGTATATAGATATACAGATCCTATTGGTTCTGTTTCTTTTCTTTCTTTCTTTTTTTTTTTTTTGACAGAGTTTCGCTCTGTTACCCAGCCTGGAGTGCAGTGGTGTGATCTCAGCTCACTGCAACTTCTGCCTCCAGGGTTCAAGCCATTCTCCTGCCTCAGCCTCCTGAGTAGTTGGGACTACAGGTGCCCACCACCACACCTGGCTAATTTTTGTATTTTGAGTAGAGATGGGGTTTCACCATGGTAGCCAGGCTGGTCTCAAACTCCTGACCTCAAGTGATCTACCTGCCTTGGCCTCCCAGAGTGCTGGGATTACAGGCCTGAGCCTCCATGCCCGGCCTGGTTCTGTTTCTTTGGAGACCTTGACTAAAGAAGAAGACAAATCTGTTCCATGTTATTCCTCCATGACTGGAAACAAGTTCATGATGCATTTGAAAGCTATAGCAATTAAGATGGTTTGGCAGGCTGGGCACATTGGCTGACACCTGTAAGCCCAGCACTTTGGGAGGCCAAGGCTAGTGGATCACTGAGATCAGGAGTTTGAGACCAGCCTGGCCAACATGGTGAAACCCTGTCTCTACTAAAAAATACAAAAAAATTAACCGGGTCTAGTGGCACACAACCTGTAGTCCCAGCTACTTGGGAGGCAGAGGCAGGAGAATCATTTGAACCCTGGAGGTGGAGGTTGCCATGAGCAGAGGTCACGCCACTGCACTCCAGCCTGGACGACAGAGCAAGACTCCTCAAAAAAAAAAAAAAAAAAAAAAAAAAAAGATGATTTGGCATTTATGCGTTGCAAAAAAAAAAAAAAAAGAGAGAGAGATAATGGACTAACATAGCCCTAAAACAGATCCATAAGTCTAAGGATGCTTTATACATATTTAGGGTGCCATTATAGATTACTGGGGAAAGGATGGCCACTCAATTATTGCTGAAGGAATATTTTATTTGTATATATAAAAAAAGTGTTACATGATAACCAAAAATCCATTTTATACGAATTAAGTACTTTAATTAAATCTTTTAGAAAATAATGTTGAAGACTTTCATAACCTCTGCCTAAAAATTCATCTCAAACCAGGCCCCAAAAGTACAAATCATAAAATTACTATATTTTTAAAAAGTAAAAATCAACCCCAAAATTCATAGGATATATATGCAGTACACATAGCAGTCAAAGATTAATATTCTGAAAATATTTACTCATTAAAATCAACAAGATAAAGAACTTTGTTTTTTTTTAAGATACAAGGTCTTGGCTGGGCACAGTGGCTCATGCCTGTAATCCCAGCACTATGGGAGGATAAGGCTGGCGGATCATGAGGTCAGGAATTCGAGACCAGCCTGACCAATATGGTGAAATCCCATGTCTACTAAAAATACAAAAATTAGCCAGGCATGGTGGTGCACACCTGTAATCCTAGCAACTCAGGAGTCTGAGGCAGGAGAATCGCCTGAACCCAGGAGGAAGAGGTTGCAGTGAGCCGAGACTGCGCCACTGCACTCCAGACTGGGTAATAGAGGAAGACTCCATCTCAAAAAAAAAAAAAAAAAAAATGAGACAAGGTCTCAGCATGTTGCCCAGGCTTGTCTTGAACTCCTGGGCTCAAGCAATCCTCCTGCCTTGGCCTCCCAAAGTGCTGGAATTACAGACATGAGCCACCATGCCCAGACCCTAAATTAAAAAAAAATAAGTAAGATACTTTAACAGACACTTGCCAGAAGAGAAAACCTAACTGGCCAGTGAAAATATCAAAATACGTTCAGCTTCATTAGCAATTAGGATAATTCAAATGGAAACACTATGGAATATAGTTTTATACCCATGAGACTGACAATAATTTAAAAAGACTGACAATAAGGATTGATACGTGGTACAAAAGGAAATACTACTACTCATAAATGCATGAATTCGGACAATAACTTTGAAATACAAGTTGGCATTTCTTTGTAAAATTGAATCATTCTTATAACATAATAGTTCTATTCTTAGGAGGAGGAATTCTTGACACATGTATGCATCAGCAGCCATGTAAAAGAGCATCATTGTTTGTAAAAGGAAAAAAACAACTGAAAAATATTCCAGAAGTCCATTGATAGGACAGTGGGAAACTAAACTGTGATGTATTTGTGTACCTGAATACAGTCATGTGTGGCTTAACAACAGGGATATGTTCTGAGAAATGAGTTAGACAATTTCGTCATTGTGTGTACATATCATAAAGTGTACTTACACAAACCTAGATGGTATAGCCTACTATACACCTAGGTTATGGAATATAGCCCATTAATCCTAGGCTACAAACCTCTATAGCATGTTACTATACTCAATACTGTAGGTAACTGTAACACAATAGTAAGCATTTGCGTAACTAAACATAGAAAACGTACAGTAAAAATATGGTACAAAAGATAAAAAATGGTATGGCTGTGTAAAGCACTTACCATGAATGGAGCTTGCAGGACTGGAAGTTGCTCTGGGTGAGTGGTGAGTGAATGGGAAGGCCTAGGACATTACTGTACACTTAGGCTATATTTAATTTATTTAAAAATATAGTAATTGCACTAGAATGTTATCATGGCTACAACGTCACTAGACAATAGGCATTTTTTCAGCTGCATCGTACACTGTTGTGCATGTGGTCCATTGGTGACTGAAGCATCCTTATGTGGCACATGGCTGTACTTTTCAACAGATAAAATAAGGAAACTACAACTACTTTCATCAACATGAATGAATCATGAATATAATGGTAAAATTTAAAAAGCAAATTATAGGAGAATAATACATTGACATTGTTTAGACAACATTCAAAGACAAGCAAACTATACAATATATATTTTATATATAAATACATGAGTAACATGTCCAAAGGATAATAAAACTCAGGAGGGCGATTATCTTTAGGGAGAATGTAGAGAATGTGATTAGGGAAGTGAAAAAAGGGTTTAGTGATAATGACAACATTTTGTTTCTTAAGCTGGTATATGGGTGTTTATTATTATGCTTTATAAATTATAAAAGTTATATACATTCCATAGTTACCAGGGGTTTCATAAATTTTTAGAAAGCTGATTAAGGTAAATCACTGGACTTTCTTGCTAATATAAATGTATCTGGTATCTGTGGCTCCAAACCAGAATATAGTTCTAACCAACTTCAAATGAATTAGACTTACAGAACTACACATTCTAGAGATGTGACCTGTGAATATCAAAACATCCATCGTTCTTAACTCACGTCAAGCAGGAGAGTACCGAGATGGATGACATGTTTGTGAGCTTATTTGTGGACCCTCTCCAAGATGTTAATTCTCTTAGTTGATACTTTAACAATCTGTACTATCCACAATGGTTTTACATAGAATAATATATTTACCAACAAGGAAGGTGGAAAAAGAAATTGAAGAAATAACAAAGACAAGGAAGAAGGCGATCATAGTGAAAGAGATGAGAGAATTAAGATAAATCCAAGTAGGAAATTAAGTTAAGAGGTAAACAGGAGAAGGTATGTCCCCTAGCAATTCCAGAAAGTTCATGCTGGGTTTCCAATAGTGCTTAGAATGAGGGTTCAATCCATTTATTTAAGTTTTAAAAGAAGGGATTTATTGAGTATTATATATGGACCCTATATCCAAGTACTGATAATGAACCTTATTTGTCAACATTGGTCCTTTAATACCTGTTCTATTTCAAAAATTAAATTGTTGATCCCTATTTACTTAAATATCTCCATTAATTTGGTTCTGATTTTACTTCAGAAGGAAGGTAAAAATGAGAAAAGTAGAAAATTAACCTTTTTAAATAATAATGACATTAGCAATATTACCAACTAGAAGTCCCCTTTTCTCATCTCCTTGACACAGACAGCCCAAATAATGAATGAGCAACTACATTTTAACAAAAATAACTAAGGGAGTGTGATGGAGTACATCAAAGGATTTAACAGAAACCCTGATGAACACAGAAACTCAGGATAGCCACACAGAGAACAGAAGGAAACAGCAGGCTTCCAGCACCCCATCCCCTAGCTGGTATCAGCTGGGAACCAGGAAGAACTTCTCCCTATGGCAAGGAGGTTAAGGAAGCCACCATCAACACCTTTGACACCTACTGTTCTCACCACTGGGGTCCCCTGCAGTCCTCACACTGTGCGCCACCTCCTGTGGCTTGCATGGCGATACCTTGAGCGCAGGTCTCAAACCTTTGGAGCATCCCTTCTTCCCTGGAGTCAGGCCAAGACTGTGCCCTGCCTGCCCTGGAGTAGAATCACAGCCAACCTTACCCTCCTTGACCCAAGCTCTAGAGGGTGTCTCAGTGTGCAACCTACAGTCAACTTTAACACAGAGAGAAAACCTGCACCCCAAAACTCAGGTGCCACAATAGCTTTGCACTAAGACAAGCCGTGAGCAACTGTTTCCCCCTGCCCTCTGGGGTTGGGCAGCAGTGGAACTGCTTCACTTACTCCTCCTCCCTTTACTCCCTCAGGCCAGAGCAGAAGCTGTGCACTCTCTCTTGGGGAAATGATGCTTTGGAAGAATGGTTCCATCTACCACTCTCAGCTCTGGCTATGTCCTACCACTAGAGGCCTGAGCTGAAACTGTGCACCGCTTTCTGAGGAAACAGTGCTTTGGTGGAGGTCTACATCCTGGGAAAATGGTGTAGGGACCACCCAGAACAGTCATGTCCCCCAGGTCTAAGCTGAAATGGCACATCACCCCCTTGGGAATTGGTGCCTTGGCCAAGTTGAGTAGCTGTGTAGTCCAGGGCTGAGTTGATGTAGTACCCTGTCTCCCAGGGAAACAGAGCAGTGTCTCAGTTGAGACACTTTGTCCTACAGGCCAAAAATCTCTAATAACCTGCTTCCTTGGAGAGGAACTAGGGCTCTAGAGCCTGAGCTTCTAAGATACCCCTCTCCCTGGGGAGTGGAGTCATGACTGTGCTGCTCCCTGCCCTCCAGGGCCTAAAAAACAGCTGTCCTCATCCATTCTAGGGTACTTGCTACTGCTGCACCCAGCCTCAAAGTGTCTGAGATACTGCTGAGCCCCACCATCCCAGGATTTAGGATCACTGCTACATGGTGCCTCATCCTTAAGGACCTATCCCTAAGGACCTAGGTTGCCCACGAGCCGTATTGGTTTAGACTTCTGAATTGCAGCCATACCCTGTACCATGGTCTCAAACCTTTAGAGTAGCCCTTCTTCCCTGGTGCCAGGTCAGAGCTGTGCCCTGCCCCTCTGGAACAGAAGCACAGCTACAACCTGACCCCCTGGACCCAAGCTCCTAGGGAGTGCCTTAGGGTCAGAGACACTTACTCAATGTGCAACCTATATTCAACCTTCCCACACAGAAAAAACCTATACCCCCAAACTCAGCTGCTACAATAGCTTTGCAAGACCCTGAGCCTAGGCCCCTGCCCCAGAGCCACTCCAAACATTTGCACCTGAAACCTGGAACCCAGCACCATTGTAGCTGCTTTTAGGATGTGTCAGACTTGACACCAGGAGGGCTCTCCTCACCTAAGTCCTCCTATTGTGGGGAAAATGAATATAAAGGGAGCCCAAAGGCCCTTGCTGCAAAGGACATTAACAACTGATGCCACCACTGGTGTTACTTCAGACTTCTACAGTCTAAGCCACTGAGGCATCCACAGCTATTGCTGATACTGAACACAGCCAAAGAAGTTGCATGGAGATCATATCACCATACCTGGAATGCACTCTAGAAAGAAAGTTGCAACACCCTTCCTTCAACCAGCATGCTAAGACACAATTACGGTTGCAAGTCCTTCTGTAAGAAAGCCTCTTTAGAAAGTTTGGAAGAGGTGATTGTTCCATCATGTGCACGAAAACAAATGCAGGGACACAAGAAACATGAAAAAGCAAGGAACTATGACACCACCAAAGGAGCATAATTCCGTAGCAACAGACCCCACTGAAAAGGAAATCCATGAATTCTCAGAAAAAGAATTCAAAATGATGATATTAAGGAAACTCAATGAGATACAAGAAAATACAGGTAGGTAATTCAATGAAATCAGGAAAATAATTCATGATATGAATGAGAAATCCAACAAAGAGATACATATCTATCATTAAAAAGTCCTAAGCATAAATTCTGCAGCTGAAGAATTCAATGAATGAAATAAAAAATATGTTTAGAGAGCTTCAACAGCAGATTTGATCAAGCAGAAGAAAGAGTCTCTGATCTTGCAAATAGGTCATTTGAAATATCCAGCTAAAGAAAACAAAAGAAATGAGAATAAAAAAGAGTGAAGAAAGCTTATAAGACTTATGAGATAGCATTAAGTGAACAAATGTTCATAACATGAGAGGTCCAGAAGAAGAAGAGATAGAAAAAGTGTAGAAAAGCCTATTTATGCCACAGAAGAAGGTGCAAATGAAAAAAAAGAAAACCTATTTAATAAAATAATAGATGAGAACTTCCCATCTGGAGAGAGATATGAGCATCCAATTCAGGAAGCTCAGAAGTTCCTAAATAGATTCAATTCAAAAAGGTCCTCACCAAGACACATTATAGTCAAATTGTCAAAAGTCAGAGACAGAAAGAGAATTCTAAGAACAGCAAGAGAAAAGCATCAAGTCACATACAAAGGAATCCCCATTAGACTAACAGCAGATTTCTCAGCAGAAACTTTATAGGCCAAGAGAGAATGAGATGATATATTCAAAGTAATGAAAAAAAAAAATTGTCAGCCAAGAATACTATACCCAGCAAAGCTATTCTTCAGAAATGAGGGCAACATAAAGTTTTTCCCAAAGAAGCAAAAAGTGAGAAAATTCATCAATACTAGATCAGCCTTACATAAAATGCTCAAGGGAGTATGGCATCTAGAAGAGAAAAGACAATAATTGCCCTCACGAAAACATGCAAAGTACAAAATTCACTGGTAGAGCAAATACAGAAAGGAGAAAGAGAAAAGAATCAAACTTTATCACTATAGAAAACCATCAAACTGCAATGATGAACAGTAAGAAAGGAACAAAGGATATACAAAACAACCAGAAAATAATTAACAATATGACATGAGTAAGACCTCACATATTAGTAATAACCTTAAATGTAAACAAATTAAATTCCTCACTTAAAATATATAGATTGGCTAACTGGATTTAAAAAAGAAAAATGACCCAGCTATATTCCACCTACAAGAAACTCATTTCACCTATAAAGACAAGTGAAAGAATGAAAGAAAATTATTCCATGCAAACAGAAAACAAAAGTGAGAAGGAATTGCTATATACTCATAAATTAAGTCAAAAGGTGCAAAAAGAGACAAAGAAGGTTATTATATAATGATAAAGGGTTCAATTTAGCAAGGGTATATAACAATTACACAGGTATCTGCACCCAACACTGGAGCACCCAGGTATATAAAACAAATATTAATAAATCTAAAGGGAGAAATCGCCTTCAATACAATAATAGTGGGGGATTCAACACCTATTGTCAACATTGGACAAATAATCTAGACAGAATATCAACAAAGAAGCATTACATTTAAACTATGCTTTAGATCAAATGAACCTAACAGATATTTACAGAACATTTTTATCCAATAGCTGTAGAATACACATTGTTCTCGTCAGCACATGGAATGTTCTCCAGGATAAACCACGTATTAAGCCACAAAACAAGTTTCAAGAAATTTAAAAGAATTGAAATAATATCAAGTATCTTTTCTGACCACAATGAAATAAGACTGAAAATTAATAAAAAGAGCAACTTTCCAAATTGTACAAATACTTGGAAATTACCACCCCCCCTTTTTTTTGAGACAGGGTTTCACTATGTCACCTAGCCTGGAGTGTAGTGGCATGATCACAACTCACTGCAGCCTTGATTTCCTGGGCTCAGGTGATTCTCCCACCTCAACCTCCCAAGTAGCTAGGACTACAGGTGCACACCACCACACCCAGCTAGTTTCTTGCAGTTTTTGTAGAGAGGGATTTTTGACATGTTGCCCTGGCTGGTCTCAAACTCCTAGGCTCAAGCAATCCACCCACCTGAGTCTCCCAAAGCACTTGGATTACAAGCATGAACCATTGAACCTGGCCAACACCACATTTTTGAATGACCAATGAATCAATGAAGAAATTTAAAAAAATTTATTGAAACAAATGAAAATAGAAGCACAACATACCAAAACATGGGATACAGCAAAAGAAGTGCTAAGAGGGAAGTTTATAGCAATAAACACCTACATGAAAAGATTAGAAAGATTTCAGATTAAAAAAAAAACAATGCATCTCAAGGAACTAGAAAAGCAGGAATGAACCAAACCAAAATTAGTAGAGGAAGAGAAAGAATAAAGATAAAACAGAAATAAAGGAATTTGAGACTAAAAAAATTACAAAAGATTAACAAAAGGTTGTTTTTTTTTAAAAGATAAGCAAAGCTGACAAGCTATTAGCTAGATTAAGAAAAAAGTAAAAAGACCAAGTAAATAAAATAAAAAATGAAAAGGGAGAAATTACAACTGATACCTCAGAAATAAAAAGGACCATTAAACACTACTATGAACACTATATGCCAACAAATTGGAAAACCTAGCAGATATGGATAAATTTCTGGATGCATACATCCTATCAAGATGGAACCAGGAAGAAATAGAAAACCAAAACAAACCAATAATGAGTAATGAGATTGAATCAGTAATAAAAAAATCTCTCATCTAAGAAAACCCCAGGTCCTAAAATGGCTTCACTGCTGAGTTCTATCAAACATTTAAAGAAGAACTGATTCTCAAAATCTTCCAGAAAATTAAAGAGGAGGGAATTCTTCATTCATCTGATGGAGCCACCATTACCCTGATATCAAAACTGACAAAGATACAACAAAAAGGAAAACCGTAGGCCAATATCCCCATTGAATAGAAATGCAAAAATCCTAGCAAACCACATCCATCGGCACATTAAAAAGATCATTCACATGGTCAAGGGGGAATGAATGCAAAGATAATGCAACATATGCAAAATAAACATGATACATCACATCAATAGAATGAAGTAACAAAAACTATATGATCATTTCAATGGATGCAGAAAAAAATTTTGATAAAATTCAAAATCCCTTCATAATAAAACCTCTCAAGAAACTAGGCATAGAAGAGTATACCTCAACACAATAAAGGCCATATCTGATGAACTCACAACTAAATTATACTGAATGGGTTCCTCTAAGCATGAAAATAAGACAAGGATGCCCACTCTTCTCACTCTTATTGAGCATAATACTGGAAGTCCAAGCAGGGCAATCAGGCAAGAAAAGAAATAAGGGGCATCCACGCTGGTCATGGTGGCTCATGCCTGTAATCTCAGCACTTTGGAGGCTGAGGAGGGTGGATTGCTTGAGCTTAGGAGTTCAAGACCAGCCTGGGCAACCTGATGAAACCCATCTCTACTAAAAATAAAAAAATTAACTTGGCTTGATGGCACATGCCTGTAGTTCCAACTAGTTGGGAAGCTGAGGTGGGAGGACTGCTTGAGCCTGGGAGTTTGAGCTACAGTGAGCTGTGATCATGCTATTGCAGTCCAGCCTGGGTGAAAAAGTGAGACCCTGTCTCAAAAAAAAAAAAAAAAAAAAAAAGGCATCCAAACTGGACAGGAGGAAGTCAAATAGTTCTTGTTTGCAGACATGATCTTACATATAGGAAAACACTAAAAGCTCAACCAAAAAAGCTCAACCAAAAAACTCTTAGAACTAACTGATAAATAAATTAAGTAAAGTTGCAGGATATGAAATTAATATATGAAAATTTATAGCCTTTCTATACAACAACAAACTAGCAGAAACAGAAATCTTGAAAGCAATCCCATTTTCAATAGCCAGCAAAAATTACCTAGGAAGAAATTTAATCAAGGAAATGAAAGATCTCTACAAGCCAATCTATAAAACACTAGTGAAGGAAATTGAAGATATTACAGAAGTGGAAAGACATTCCATGTTCATGGATTGGAACAATTAATACTGTGAAAATGACCATAGTACCAAAAGTCAATGCAATCCCTATCAAAATACCACAGGAATTCTTCACAAAAATAGAGAAAAATTTAAAAAATTTGTATGGAACCACAAAAGCTCCAAAAAGCCAAAGAAATTCTGAGCAAACAACCAAAGCTGGAGGCATCACATTACCGTATTCCAAAATATACTACAAAGCTGTAACAACCAAAACAGCATGGTACCGGCATAAAAACAGACACATAGACCAATGGAACAGAATAGAGAACCCAGAAATTAATCCACATATCTACAGCCGATTGATTTTTGACAACAACACCAAGAGCACTCATTGGGGAAAGATCAGTGTCTTTAATAAGTGGTGCTGGGAAAATTGGATATCCATATACAGAAGACTAAAACTAGACTCCCAACTCTAACCCTATACAAAAATCAGCTCAAAATGTATCAAAGACCTAAATGTAATACTTGAAACTGTAAAACTCCCAGACAAAAACAGAGGAAACACTCCAGGATGTTGTTCTGGGCAAAGATTTTATGGAGAAGAATTCAAAAGCACAAGCAACAAAAGCAAAAATAGACAAATGGCACTATATGAAACTAAAAATCTTCTGCACAGCAAAATAGAAACAATCAACAGAGTGAAGAAACAACCCACAGAATGGGAGGAAATATTTGCAAACTATTCATTTGACAAGGGATTAATGTCCAGAATATCCAAGGAACTGAAATAACTCAATAGCAGAAAAACAAATAATCTGATTTACAAATGGGCAAATGAGCTGAATAGATCCCTTTCAAAAGAAGACATACAAATGGGCAACAGATACATGAGAAAGTGCTCAACATCAGTAATAATCAGGGAAATTCAAATCAAAACCACAATGAGATATGTTATCCCAGTTAGAATGACTACTATAAAAAAGGCAAATATAACAGATGCTGGTGAGGATGTAGAGAAAGGAGAACTCCTACACACTGTTGGTGGAAATGTAAATTAGTACAGCTATTATGGAAAACAGTATGGAGATTTCTCAAAAAACTAAAAATAAAACTACTATATGTTCCAGCAATTACACAGCTGGCTATATATTTAAAAGAAAGGATATCAGTATATTGGAAAGATATTTGCACACCCATATACGTTGCAGCACTATTTACAATAGCCAAGATATGGAATCAACCTAATGGGTGAATAAAGAAAATGTGGTAGATAGATACAATGAAATATTATTCAGTCATAAAAAAGAATGAAATCGTGTCATTTGCAGCAATACAGAACTGGAGGTCAATAAGTTAAATAAAATAAGCCAGGCACAGGAGGATAATGAATTGCATGTTCACACTCATGTGGGAGCTAAAGAAGCTGATTTCATGGAGGTAGGAGGTATAATGATGATTACCGGAAGCTCAGAAGGAGGAATGAAGAGAGGCTGGTTAACGGATATTGAAATGGGAGATCACCCTTATTCTCCTTGCAGGGCGTGTGACAGGGTTGTGGCCCACTTCTTTGGTGCCCTGCTGCTCAAACCCCTAGGAAGGGCAATGCAGACGGGGTGGGTGCAGAGGTCGCAGGGAGCTCCTTTGGGCTCTGACCCCATGGCAGAGTCTGGGGTGAGTGTTTACGATTCTGGAAGCCCAAGTGCGCATGTGTTACAGTGTGCTCCTTCAGCTTCGCTGTCTGCAGACAGCTTACGTTAATTGGCTCAATTAGACCCTCTGCCTTATCGCAAGGGCAGAGGGTTTTCTCTACCCTGAGTTCTTGCCCAGTGTACCAGGAACATTGGATCTTGGAGGATGAGTGCAAGGTTTTATTTATTTATTCATTTGTTTGTTTGTTTATTGAGACGGAGTCTCACTCTGTCACCCAGGCTGGAGTGCAGTGGCGCGATCTGGGCTCACTGCAAGCTCCGCCTCTTGGGTTCATGCCATTCTCTTGCCTCAGCCTCTCAAGTAGCTGGGATTACAGGTGCTCGCTGCCACGTCCGGCTAATTTTTTGTATTTTTAGTAGAGACGGGGTTTCACTGCTTTCCCCAGGCTGGTCTCGAACTCCTGAGCTCAGGCAATCCACCCGCCTCGGCCTCCCAAAATGCTAGGATTACAGGCGTGAGCCACCGCGCCGGCCGCAAGGTTTTATTGAGTGGTGGAGGTGGCTCTCAGCGAGATGAGTGGGGAGCTAGAGGGGGATGGAGTGGAAGGCAGTCTTCCCCTGGAGTCGCGCTGCCCAGCAGCCGGACTTTTCTCTGACCACCCCTGGCCGAATTCCCCTCGATGGCTGCGTCGTTCCACCATCGCTGGTCTGCCAGTATCTGCTGGTGTCTCCTGGTTGGTCCCTTTGCTCCTCTTGACGTCCAGCCTCTGTGTCTGTGCCAGCTAAAGCCTCGGGTTTTTATGGGCACAGGATGGGAGAGTGGCTGGCCAGAGTGGTCTTGGAAAATGGAACCTTTGGGCGTGAAAACAGGAGTGCCTGTTCTCACTTAGGCCCGTGGGCACAGGCCCGAGGGTGAAGCCCTTACCAGCGACTCCGCTCTTCTGTACCCAGCACTTCCCTGCCCTCCTCCCACATCAGTATTAAAATACAGTTAGAGTAAGGAGCAGTAGCTCGAGCCTGTAATCTCAGCTACTTGGCAGGATAAGGTGAGAAGATAGTTTGAGTCCAGGAGTTTATGACAAGCCTGGGCAACATAATGAGACCCCATCTCTTAAAAAAAATTAAAAATACAGTCAAATAGAAGGAACAGGTTTCAGTGTTCAATAGCACAGTTGGGTGACCATACTTAAAAATAATCTTTTGTATATTTTAAAATAGCTAGCAGAGATTAGGAATGTACCCAACACAAAGAAATGATTAATGTTTGGGGTGATGGATATCCCAGTTACCCTGATTTGATCATTACATGTTGTATGCATGTATCTGTGTCACATGGACCCCACAAATATGTATAATTATTGTGCGTGAATTAAAAATTTCAGTGCATGTTGCAAGTGAAATTTTTAAACCATGAGTTTTTCAGATGAGTCATCCTTTCTTGCCTTAAGACCAACATCTTATTCTTCAGAGGCTCTATAATTCACTACTATGCCAAGCCTAAAAGGACTAGTGGATACTTCTATGACGTCTATGCAGATAGTTTAAAAAAAGAAGTGTTCCAATATACGTGAATCAATGCAACTGTCTCCATGTATAAAACTTTGCACATCACTGGTGAGAATGAAGGGAAGATAATTGATTTGGATCAATACATCTACTTCATCCAACTTCAAGAAGAACTGTTAAGAGTCCAGCTCCAACCAAATGCCTCCACCCTAACTTAATGCAGGGGCAAGAAGGCACTTCTTACTTTCCTGAAGTTACAGTGGGTTCAAATGACAGAAGTTAAATACCTACTTTGGAATCTGGAAGATGTCACTGGAGCTTATGAATACTCTATTGTTGACTTAAAAATTATATGTGGGCTGAGTGTGGTGGCTCACAGCTGTAATCCCAGCACTTTGGGAGAATGAGGTGGGAGGATCACTTGAGGCCAGGAGTTTGAGACCAGCCTGGGCAACACAGCAAGCCCCTGTCTCTAAAAAAAAAAAAAAAAAAAAAAAATTTAGCCTGGTGTGGTGGCACGGGTCTGTAGTCTCAGCTACTCTAGAGGCTGAGATGAGAGGATTGCTTGAGTTCTGGAGATCAAGGCTGCTGTAAGCAGTGATTGCACCGCTGCATTCCAGCCTGGGTGACAGAATGAGACCATGTCTCAAAAATAATTTTTTTTTTTGCAAATACAGTCACTTGTATCACTAAGCAAGTTTCATTTTGCTGCTTCTCAGTTATTCAACACCCTCCCCTTTTAATTCCAGGCTATCCATCACTAGATTAGTCTTCTAGTTTCAAATGAATGGAATCCTACAGCATGAACTCTTGTTTCTCACTTCTTTCATGCAGCGCATTTTTGTGACTTAAACATATTGTATCAATAGCTCATTCTTATCTATTGCTGAGTAATATCCTATTTTCTGGATATACCACAGTTCCTTATCCGTTCATCAGTTGACAAACATTTGGGTTGTTTCCAGTTATTGGCTACTATGAATAAATTTGATATTAACATTCCCCTGCAAGTCTTCATGTGGACGTATGTTTTCATTCCTGTCAAGTAAATACTTAGGAATGTAATGGCTGGGAGTTATGCAAGGTGTGTATTTAACTTTTTATGAAACTGCCAAACTGTTTTTTCCAAAGTGGCTATATCATTTTACATTTTCTTTTTCTTTCTTTTCTTTTTTTTTTTTTTTGAAATGGAGTTCTGCTCTTGTCGCACAGGCTAGAGTGCAATGGCGCGATCTCGGCTCACTGCAACCTCCTCCGGGGTTCAAGAGATTCTCCTGCCTCCACTTCCCTAGGAGCTGGGATTACAGGTGCGTGCCACCACGCCCAGCAAAGTTTTGTATTTTTAGTAGAGACAGGGTTTCACCACCTTGGCCAGGCCGGTCTCGAACTTCTGACCTCAGATAATCCGCCCTTCTTGGCCTCTCAAAGTGCTGGGATTACACGCATGAGCCACCGTGCCTGGCCTCATTTTACATTTTCACTAGCAGTGTATGTGAGCTTCCCCTGCACCACATTCTGAAGTCTTTAACTTGAGTCATTTCAAGTATGTCAGCTGTAGGTTTATTTGTTTATTACTGTTTTAGATGACCTTTACCAGATTGAGGCATTTCCTTTCTATTCCCAGTTGGCAGATATTTTATGAGAAACAGAGGTTGAATCTTCTCAAATGTTTTTACTGCATTTATTAAGATAATCATATGGTTTTTCTTTTTTAGTCTGTTAATATGATGAATTGCATTGATTGATTTTCAAATGTAAATTCATCCTGCATTCCTGGCCTATCTGCCATTTGGTTATGATGAATTGTTCTTTTTATATATTTTTGGGTTTGACTTGCTAAAATTTTGATAAACATTCTTTCATCAAGCATAACACATACAATTATGTACAGCACATACTACTTGATAATGATAATAAATGACTCTGTTACTGATTATTTACTATACTAAAAATAAAATATTTTTCAGTCAGGGTCTTGCTCTATCACCCAGTGGGGAGTGCAGTGGCACAATCACACCAGCCTCAATCTCCTGGGCTCAAGCAATCCTCCTGTCTCAGCCTCCCAAGTAGTTGGGACTATAGGTGCATGCCACCATGCCCAGCTAGTTACACAATTTTTTTGTGGAGATAATGGTCTCCCTGTGTTGCCCAGGCTGGTCTCAAACTCCTGGGCTCAAGTGATCCTCCCACCTCGGCCTCCCAAAGTGCTGGGATTACAGACATGACTGTGCTTGGCTGAAAAAAAATTTTTTTCATAAATGTTCACGAGGTGTATGAGGCTGTAGTACTCTTTTCTTGTAATTCTCCCACCCCTCTTTTTTTTTTTTTTTTTTTTTTTAAGCTTTGGGAACAGGCAATGTTGCACTCTTAGAACAAGTGGGAAAATGTTCCCTGCAGGCCTCTATTTTGGAACAGCTTGTGTAGAATTGGTACTATTTCTTCAAGAAATGTTTGGTAGAATTAATCATTGAAGCCATCTGGGCCCAAAGTTTTCTTTATGGGAAGGTTTTAAACTAAAATTGAATTTTATAGTTAGATATAGGGCTCTACAGATTTTCTGTATCTTCTTGGATGAACTTTGGTAGTGTTATGGACTGAATGTTTGTGACTCTTCAAAATTCATGTTGAAGCCCTAACCCCCAGTGTAGCTGTATTTGGAGATGGGGCCTCTATGAAAGTTAAATAAGATCCTAAGTGTGGGACCCTGATCCTCTAGGATTAGTGCCTTTGTGTGCTTGTAAGAAGAGACAACACAGAGCATTCCCCCATCCTCCCATTGCACCACTGAGGAAAGGCCACGTGAGAATGTAGCGAGAGGGTGACTATCCACAAGGCAAGAAGAGAGCCCTCCCCAGAAACCAAATCAGCCAGAACCATGATCTTGGACTTTCAGCCTCCAGGACTATGAGGAAATAGATTTCTGTTGTTTATGCCACCCAGTCTATGGTATTTTGTTATGGCAGCCCAAGCCGACTAATATAGGCAGCTTTCTTTTCAAGAAATTTGAACATTTTTAATAAATTGTCAAATATATCGGCATAGATAGTTCACAACATTCTTATTATCCATTTAATGTCTTTTAGAGCTGTCACTTGGCCTCTCTCATTTCTGACATTTAAAATTTATGTATTAAGCACTTTTTAGTCTAGCTAGAGATTTATCAATTTCATTAATGTTCTTAAGAATTAGCTTTTGGCTTCTCTCATTTTCTGTTTACATTTCATTGGTTTCTCTGCTTTTTTTAAAAAACCATTTCCTCTTTTCTATTTTATATTTAACCTGTTTTCTTCTGGTTTTTTAAGGTGGAAGTTTAAGTTATTGAATTGCTTCTTTTACAATGTGTCTAATGCTATAAATTTCACTCCTAGGCTCTGTCTTAGACACATTCCACAAATTTAGATATGTCACATTTAAATTTTCAATCAGTTCAAAATATTTTCTAATTTTGGCTGTGATTTCTCATTTCATCCGTGAGTTATTTAGAAATGTGTTTAGTTTCCAAATTTGTAAAGCTTTTCCAGAAATCTTTTTAAAAAATGGATTTAATTCCATTGAGATCAGAAAACATACTTTGTATGATTTGAATCATTTAAAATATCTTGATAGGTTATTAATGTCCAAACTATGGTTTATCTTAGTAAATGTACCATGTACACATGAAAATATTGTTTGTTTTACATGAAATGTTTTATAAATGTCAGTTGGGCTTAGTTCACTATTTTCTTCCGAGTAGCTAATTTGCTATTTGTTATACATGCATTTTTCATCTATAGAACTTCTACTTGGTATATATACATAAAATCTGACATGCCTTTCTTCTTCATGTTCATGCTTTCCTCTACCTTTAGAAAATGTACAATTGCCCATCAATATCTGTGGGTTATTGGTTCCAGGACCCTGTGGATACCAAACTCCATGGTGCTCAAGTCCCTTACTAAAACGGCATAGTATTTGCCTATAACCTATGCATATCCTCCTGTTTATCTTAAATCATCTCTAGACTACTTATAATACTTAATACAATGTAAATGCTATGTAAATAGTTGTTACACTGTATTGCCTTTAAAATTTGTATTTTTAATTGTTGCATTCTTAAGTTCCGGGATACATGTGCAAAACATGCATATTTGTTATATAGGTATGCATGTGCCATGGTGGTTTGCTGCTCCTATCAACCCATCATCTAGGTTTTAAGCCCTACATGCATTAGATATTTGTCCTAAAGCTCTCCCTCCCCTTGCCCTCCCCCCCCGCAACAGGCCCCAGTGTGTGATGTCCCCTCCCTGTGTTCATGTGTCCTCATTGTTCAACTTCCACTAATGAGTGAGAACATGTGGTGTTTGGTTTTCTGTTCCTGTGTTAGTTTGCTGAGGATGATGGCTTCCAGTTCTATCCATGTCCCTGCAAACGACATGATCTCATTCTTTTTTTATGGCTGCGTAGTATTCTACAGTGTATATGTACCACATTTTCTTTATCCAGTCTGTCATTGGTGGGCATTTGAGTTATTCCATGTCTTTGCTATTGTAAATAGTGCTGCAATAAACATACGTATGCATGTATCTTTGTAGTAGAATGATTTATATTCCTTTGAGTATATACTCAGTAATGGGATTGCTGGGTCATATGGTATTTCTGGTTCTAGGTCCTATTTTTGTTTCAAATATTTTTTGATCTGCAGTTGGTTGAATCTACGGATTTGGAACCTCCAGATAGAAAGAGCCACTGTGTAGAGTATATTTTAGCTGTGTCGTTGACTACTAACTATATTATCTGTATGATTTCTGCAGTTTTCACTGACAGATTTTTCTCCCTGAGTCAATTTTCCTGCATGTTTGCATGCCTAGCTTTTAAGCTGTTAGGCAAGACCAGACCTAGGGATAATTTGGCTCCACTAATGATACATGCAATACCTTCTGTTTCCTATGCCTCAGGTGTTAGGTCTTTCTAGTCAGGCTGGTGGAAATACAAACTATTCTTGACCCCGTTTCATACTGAAGGATTATTCTGCTGCTCTATTCTAGTGGTTTCCACCACTCTTAGGTCGTTTCCTCATGTGCTGCACTCATCAGTATTCAGCTGAAGACATAAGAAGAAACCCTGTGCGGATCTCTGGAGCTCTTTCTCGCCTGTGCAGTGCTCTCCTTTCTCCTCTCTGCCTTGCAAATTCTGGCTGTTTTCGCCTCTGTAAATTCTGCCTCCTTGATTTAGGGAAACTCCTGGGCTTTGTTTGGGTCTGTCCCCTCACTTCGACCTACCTCATGCTGTTTCGGTGCTGTAAACTTGGGGAATCATAGAGCTTACCTTGTTGGTTTCCCTTCTTTCATGGCACTGTCCTTTGCTGTCTGTTGCTATTTGAAACCCATTGGTTCATGCATTTTGTCTGGTGTTCCAGGTTAGAAGTAAATCCACTTTCTTTTCTTCATCATGGGCAGAAGTGTGAGTCAGACTTCATTTCTTTTTTTTTTCTTTTTTTTTTTTTTTGAGATGGAGTTTCGCTCTTGTTGCTCAGGCTGGAGAGCAATGGCACGATCAGGGCTCACTGCAACCTCCGCCTCCCGGGTTCAAGCGATTCTCCTGCCTCAGCCTCCCGAGTAGCTGGGATTACAGGCATGCACCACCATGCCCGGCTAATTTTGTATTTTTAGTAGAGATGGGGTTTCTGCATGTTGGTCAGGCTGGTCTCGAACTCCTGACCTCAGGTGATCCACCCGCCTCTGCCTCCCAAAGTGCTGGGATTACAGGGGTGAGCCACCATGCCCGGCCCATTTCTTCATTCTTAAAACATAGTTTTGCTAAGTCTATACAGATGACCCTTGAACAACTTGGGGATTTGGGCATCAACTCCTTGCACATTTGAAAATCCTTGTATAACTTTTGACTTGCTCCCAAATTTTACTAATAGCCTGCTGTTGACTGGAAGCCTTAGTCAATTCACACATATTCTGTATGCTTGCTATATACTGTATTCTTAAAGTAAGCTGGAGAAAAGAAAATGTTATTAATAAAATCAGGCCAGGCACTGTGGCTCATGCCTATAATCCCAACACTTTGGGAGCAGGAGGACTGCTTGAGGCCAGGAGTTCAAGACTAGCCTAGACAACACAGCAAAACCCCATCTCTAATAAAAAAAATCAGCTGGCGTGGTGGCACGTGCTTATAGTTCTAGATACTCAGGAGGGTGAGGAGGCTTGCTTGAGCTCAGGAATTTGAGGCTGAAGTGAGCTATAATTATGTGCCACTGCACTCCAGCCTGAGCAAGAGAGTGAGACCCTGTCTCTAAAAAAAGAAAAAGAAAATCAGAAGGAAGAGTAAATATATTTGCTATTCATGAGGTGGAAGTGGATCATTATAAAAGTCTTTGTCCCTGTCATCAGGTTGAGTAGGCTGAGGAGGAGGAGGAAGGGGAGAGATTGGTCTTACTTCTCGGGGGTGACAGAGACCGAAGAAAATCCACAAAGTGGACCCACAAGCTGGGCTCTTGCCTCTAATCCCAACTACTCAGGAGGCTGAGGTGGGAGGATCACTTGAGGACAGGAGTTCAAGACCAGCCTGGGCAACACAGCGAGATTGACTCCAAAAAGAAAAAAAAAAGTGGAACCATGCAGCTCAAATCCATATCATTCAAGGGTCAATTGTAAGCCTGGAACAATTATTTTCTATCCATTGGAGGTATCATTCCACTGCTTCATTACTACTGCTGAGAAGCCAGCTGTCAGTCTTGGACATTTTCTTGAAGACAGTATAACTTTCAATCCTTGGCTTATTTTAAGATTTTTTTCATTGATTTCCCAGTTGCACTTGAGAGACTAGTTGCATATTTCTTTTACTTTATTCTGCTTGAAATTCACTGGGCTTCTTCAGTCTGTGGATTGATGTCTTCAATTGTTCTCAAAAGCTCTCAGCCTTTATTTCCTCAAATAACTTTACCTCATTCTCTGTCTCTGGAACTCTAGTCAAATACTCATTACACCTTGTCACTGAATCTTTGTCTCTTCTCTTCTGTACTGTTTTTCTCTCTTGGTGCTATGTTATGGGTAATTTTTTCTAGTTCTCTCTTCTGCCATGAAGTTTGCTGCTAAGAATGTCCACTGAGTTTTAAAATTTTGGTTATTGTATTTTTCATGTATATAAATTATATTTTATCTTTGAATTTGTATCCCTTTTTAGTTTTTCTTTCCCTACAAATATTTTCAAGTTCACTGATCATTTTTTAAACACAATAAGCATAGTTGTTTAATAATATATCTCATAATTCTATATCTAAAGCATGTGCAGAGCTTGATTTCTTGTGCACTATTTTATCTTTCACTCCATGTCCATCATTCCTCCTGAAAATTTATTTACAGTGCTTTGCAAAACACCTAATTAATGCGTCTTCCTTCAGAGAGGTACTGGAATGGCTTCTGCCAGGTTCAGGGGACACTAGTAGTTGGGAACTACTCAAATTATGTGAAATCTAAAGGTCCTTCGTTCACCCAGGCTTTTGTGCTCAAGGCATACACACACAGAAAAAAACCATCTGAAGGCTGATATGTGGCCACAACTTACCTGACTTTTCTGTCCCTTTCCCTTCTTACAGTGCCTAATTTGGGGTTGGGTTTAGTTTTAGCTCTCCCTTAGTGTGAAGATGTAACTCTTTGGGGTTTCCTATGGGATTCTCCGATTAGGATGGCCCTTGACCTTACCTTTCATTCTTTTTGCCCCATGAGCCCACTATATCAAAGTGTGAGGTATTGGACATGCTTTCAGGTCAAAAGTGGCTTTTTCCCCTACAATATTCTACTTATTTCTCTGAGTTGGGGCTTTCTTCAAAGTTTTGGTCTTGCAATTCATCATCTTTTTACCTCTTGTGCATGTTTTTAGGTGTGTAACAAACACACACTCTTCAAAGATCCATCATCAATCAAGTGATAAGCATTAGAATGTGTTAATTTATGGGGAAAAACCCCAACTTTAACCTCTCTGCTGAGAAGTTTTAAAATGGTAAGTAGAATGGTGTGTTATTCCAAGAAATAGGAAATATCAGTATATATATTCTTTAAGTGATGGAATCTTGCTCTGTTGCCCAGGCAGGAGAGCAGTGGCATGACCATAGCTCACTGTAGCCTTGAACTCCTGGGCTCAAGAAATCCTCCTGCTTCAGCCTGCCAAGTAGCTGGGACTACAGGTGCACACCACTGCGTCCAGCTAATTTTGTATTTTTTGTAGAGATGAGGTCTCACTAAGTTGCCCAGGCTGGTCTTATACTCCTGGCTTCAAGTGATCCTCCCACCTCTGCCTCCCAACGTGCTGGGATTACAGGTGTGAGCCAGTGTGCCTGGCCTGTAGAATTCTTAATGCATTAATGCCAGGTGTACTATTTTCTATAAAAAAAAAAATTTTTTTTTTGAGACAGAGTCTCACTCTGTCACCCAGGCTGGAGTGCAGTGGCACAATGTTGGCTCACTGCAACCTCCACCTCCTGGATTCAAGCAATTCTCTGCCTCAGCCTCCCGAGTAGCTGGGATTACAGGTCCCCAGTACCACGCCCGGCTAATTTTTGTATTTTTAGTAGAGATGGGGTTTCACCATCTTGGCCAGGCTGGTCTTGAACTCCTGACCTCATGATTCACCTGCCTTGGCCTCCCAAATTCCTATCAAATTTATTCTTTTTGATTCTCTGGGGGAGATAAGAATGTGCAACTAATAACAGTGTAAGACCTAGAAACTGCTCTGACCCTGACCCTTTACACAAGTGACTTAATTTCATGTTCAACTCAATATCCTTGCATGTTAAATGGAGAAAAGACAAAGTTATCCTGATAGCCCATTTAATGCTAACATTTATTAATCTACAGATGCTTCCACATGTCAATTCCAACACTTATAATAGACCTTACTGAAAAATAGCCCTTTTCCTCACTGGCATAATCTTTCCATAACAACACTCCAGAGTCACACACTGCTAATCGACTGGAGATGGCACAAATCTTATTGATCATCCTTATTCCTGCACATATATAACATCTTTTGAAATATGGCTAAAACAATTTTTTTCTACCATATTATACCCTTTTCTAATAGTTGTAATAGTTTAAGAATTAATAAATAACCTCCCCAAAATCATGCCCATCTTTCAGGATTGTAAAGAATTAAAGTACTGAATTCATTTTCTTCCATTATGAAGAAAGAAATCATCAGGTACAAAACCAACAAAAGTATTATCAGCTTGATGTAAAAGCCTTCTATTGAGAAAAGTAAAATAATAAATAAAAGACAATCGATATACTTCAGGTAGACAATAAAAATTTAATAGCAATATCATAAAATAAACACACATATTAAAAAATCAAGTATTTAGTTTCAGATATTAGAAATAATATACATAATAAATTCAACATACTGATAGTGCTGCAAGATAAGATTTTATTTTTCAAATTACATATTATGCCAACCAGCCTGCTTTGGACTCAGAGGTTCAAAAACTTTGCTTTTATTACGAAGAACATCTGGACTGTAGACACCTCTAACGAAACCAGGTTATACTTGGCATATTGTGATTGAAGCTGTGTGATCATCATCTTAATGACCTAACTAAATCCTCTCATAACAGAAAGAAGTTCAACAGGCAAACATTTCCCTCCCTAGGATCCTAGTTACCAAAACTGTCACAGTGTCAAAATAAAAATAATTATTTCCTCCTTTTTAACATCTTATTGTCCTTGAAGCTTATGTATGGAGGAAGTTAAAAACCAAAAGAGCAACTTTAAGCTATATGCTAAGTCAATGTTAAATCCACAGACTAATTTTTCGATATAGTATTCCTGGTTCTGGTCCTTAAAGAGAAATAAAGGTATTAAACCAACTTTTTATATGTCAAGAAATATAATCTTGCTACTCTTTCATAATCAAATCTTTCAATGATTTCTAAGACTGTTTCTACAGCCTGTGTGCTAGTTCAGGAGACACACTGATTGTAAAACGACTTGAGAATATAAACTTTAAGGCTAAAAATTTCATCTTCAAAATGTATAGACATAAACAGAGCCCTTGACAAGGTGATTTAATGTAGAACTGCTGGCCAGAATGAAAACAAGTACTAGACAGAAAAAATATCATGCTTAAAGACTCCATTGAAAAACCACAGACAGGTCCTTCATGACATAGGTAATTCCTTCAACCTAAAGACATTTGCTGAAACTCAAAGTTACCCTATTGCATAGTAAATCTTCAAAACCATTAAGTCAGGTTCTGGGTCAATGTTTCCTACGCTTTGGTTGGATGATTTAATAAAGTATATATTTTATGAGATTTAACCATGGAATTCAATGAACAAAATAGATAAAATATTAGAATCTTCATTGAAAAATGGCATGTTTCTCCATCTTTTTCATGCAATAAGAAAGTCCATCTTAAATCTGATTTTTTAAATAAATAATTGCTGTATTTCCCACTGAAGCTTGTTATTCTGATAAGCCAAATTCAAATGCTTTCATATAGTTGAGGATTAAAAAACATTTTGAGGATTATTCATCATTATCTGTAGAAAAAAGAAAAAAATTGACTTCATTTCAAATCAAGCTGTATCTACTTTAAAAAAAACCCATTCTTGTTCATGCTAAAGGAGAAGAGCTTTAATGTAGTTTTAAACATACTTTTTAAATTATTTTATCACACATTCCTTGTAAAATATTCAGACAATACAATGAAGCATAAAATGGGAAGCAAAAATCATCTATAAGCAAAAGACAACCAATGTTAACTTTATATAAATCCTCCCACAATGCTTTCCTATGCATACACAAATATCTTTTAAAAATTACACTAAAATGCAGTTTTGAAACATAGGTTTTCCACTGAAAACACCCTAGTGAATGGAAAGGTGGATACATAAGTGATAATGTAAGATTAGAAAATGCTAATGTTAGAATCTAGGTGGTGGGTGCATGGGTGATCACTGTAAAGTTCTTTCAGATTTTCAATATGATAAAAATTGGACAATAAAATGTTAAAGAATAAATCATGGATATATTCTATGTTGACTTCAATGTCTGCACAGTATTCTGTTTAATGGATATGACATAATTAACCATTACTATTTATAGACATTTTTGTTATTTTCAATTTTTTTTAATTCTAAAGATTATAATCAAGTGAATTAAACAGATTGGTTAACTTAATCTTATATGCAAGCACTATCTTCCACATTCTAGCAAAAGTGATCTTTCATTAAAATCCAAGGGTCATGTCAAATCACTGCACTGCTTAAAACATTCGTTAGCTCCCTGCTGCCTCAAAATGGAATCCACGCTCCTTAACGTGGATTACAAAGCCCTTCATGATCTGGCCTTTTAAATATTTCTCATCTTACCAAATTTCATTCCCCACCTTCCTTAACTGCCCCTATAATTTATGCTTTAGGAACACTGAATTGCTTATAGTTCCCCTACTACATTTTGCGTACTTCCATGTATGAGTACTTATTCGCATTAAATTCCCATTTGTTTTTCAGAATCCAACTTTGATGTCCTCTCCCCTAGGAAGACCTATCCTGTCACCATCAATGTAGTTGGATCATTACTTTATAACTTACATACATTTTATTGCTTCCAAGGTAACACTTATCACTGGACTATAATTTACTTACTTTTCAAATAATCAGGAAAGTAATGAACACACATATCCATAATATGTAGAATTAACAAAAGCTAACTTTTGGCCATAGTGGTTTGGATTATTTAAGTAAAACCATATTACAGATGCAGAGTACCCTTTCTCAATCTTACTGCCTTCCTTTCTTCCCCAGGGGCATTTTCAGTACTCTGAAATTGATATGTATTCTTCCCGCTCATGGTTTTTGCTTTTATTTTTATTACGTACATGCACATCTAAATAAAATTGTTTAGAAACACTATATAAATAGTGTAATATTCTACTTATTCAACTCATCATGTTTGTGGGGCTTATCCATATTGACAGTCGGAATTTAATTCATTCATTTTAGCCGATGTATAAAATTTCATTACATAAACGCAGCCCAATATTCCACCTAAAATGAATATGAAGAGAAGGTATGTGTCTCCTTCTTAAGAGTCTATAATGGCCAGGCGTAGTGGCTCATGCCTGTAATCCCAGCACTTTGGGAGACCGAGGCAGACAGATCACCTGAGGTCAGGAGTTTGAGACCAGCCTGGCCAACATGGTGAAACCCTGTCTCTACTAAAAATACAAAAATTAGCTGGGTGTGGTGGCACATGCCTGTAATGCCAGCTACTTGGGAGGGTGAGACAGGAGAATTGCTTGAACCTGGGAGGCGGAGGTTGCAGTGAGCCGAGATCATGTCACTGTACTCCAGCCTGGGCGACAGAGCAAGACTCCATCTCAAAAAAAAAAAAAAAAAAAAAAAAAAAAAAAAAAGAAGAAGAAGAATCTATAAACTTGGGCCGCTAATGCTAATACTCAATGTGAGAACATGGTAGCCTCTGCCAGGCTGCCACTGGCCACAGCTGTTATACTCCTTCTCTCCTTGTGGAAGAATTTATTAGGAATACTATCAAATCGCTTACACATTTTATTAGCTCTATTTGACTTCTGACTCTGGATAGTATCTAGCTATGGAAAAAAAAGCATTAACTTTATCAACGGCTGAAGATATTGATGCTTACCAAACCTGCACCATAACAGTATCAGGAGAGTTAAATAGCTGAGGCTGTCTTTTCAGGACTTATATAATTTCCAGTGAAATAAAACAGAAATGTGTTTTTGACAATCTTCTTTTTAACTTGTATCTTAATGACTTGATGTCACTTTCGGGTGAGCGAGATAAAATTTTGCTTACCCCTTCCCTTCTTTACTCTCCCTTTTCCCCAACACAGAAAATAAAAGTGTGTAAGTACCATATGTAGATGACATGGCTTTATCATCTCCTAGATGTGGCCTAAAAGATAGCTGTCTGGACAACTGTCTCTAAGACAGGTAGGCTGGGTGTGGTGGGTCACACCTGTAATCCTAACACTTTGGGAAGCTGAGATGGGAGGACAGCTTCAGGCCAGGAGTTTGAGATCAACATGGCGAAATGTCATCTCTGCCAAAAAAAATACAAAAATGAGTCAGGCATGGTAGCTCACGCCAGTAGTACCAGTTACTCAGGAGGCTGAAGTGGGAGGACTGCTTGAGCCCAGGAGGCGGAGGTTGCAGTGAGTTGAGATCATGCCACTGCACTCCAACCTGGGTGACAGAGCAAGGCCCTGTCTCCATAGGAAAAAAAAAAATCCCAACAAAAAACTCCCCAAATCAAAAAGAACAGCTATATATGGGCTCTACTGACTTCCAATAAGAAGGAGTGCAAAACGGTTATTCTGAGTCAATGAATATGAAATCTGTATCTAGTCATTTCATTTAACTCTCATGATTAACAATACAGAACAGCAAGTCATCCACATAATTCAATATCCATTTTATAACCAGTTTCTTTAGTAGCTATAGTAGTAAGTTACAATATTTTATGGGCTGTACTAAATTTTTTTTTAAGCTACACCTGCTGTAATGGTATGTACTAAGAGTTTTAGAAAAGATTGCCAGGGTAGGCATCTTCAATTGCTTTACATTTTTTCTAGGGTGAAGGAATTACTGTCAGGCTTTATGATACAGAACTCTGGGGTTCTCTTTCCCTTTCCATTTGTGCACTAGAGAAAATCTGATATTGCTTCCTGAGTGGTGTATTAACCTAGCCTGATTCTTGGTCCTTTGCAGGGGAAATGGCCTTCTGTGTAGGCGTATATCCTTTTGAAGCCACTCAGTTGTCAAAAGAGGGTGTCAATTCTACCTTGTGAATAAGTTGATTGTTACAGTTCTCCACTTAAGGGGCAAGGCAAACTAAAAGCTCTCCAGATACTTGTTGAGCAAAACTGAACCCCAAGCACATTGTTGCTGATTACTTATGAAAAGCTCTATTGAAACAATACTTAAGGAGAACCGCCTGGAGGTGGAATAGTCTGAATATGAATAGAATTGGTTGGATACACTCTACAGAATTACTGAAATGGAATCATCCTCTGGCTTCGTGCCATTAACTTACAGCATGACATATGAGAAACAGCCTCATGAAATCTAAATATTGTAAAAATTACTGAGGATACTTTTCATTCCATTATAGCACTGTTTTGTAAAATGAAGTCCAAGGTCTCAATAAAATAAGAAATCCACAAGTACCAGAAAATGTTTACCTTTTATATTTTCATTTTGATAAAATTTATTAATATTTAGAAAAATACAACATCTGTTTTACAGTAATAATTCACAACTGACAGAAATTTTCTACCACTAAGACTTGAGTTTTTTTTTTTACTGGGGTTTATAGACCCTTGGATTCTTGTGCCTGAAAAAAATACTTTTTGCTCCTTAAAGGGATCCACATGTTATTCAAGTTTGAGGAACACTGTATCATAGTGCCCTCTTTTTAAAGATCATGGGAAAATTGTTCCTTTGGTTTCAATACCAAAAATAGCTGTCCTCTGAGCAACTAAAATGTTTTGTCTCATGAATACCGTGACTCATGTAATTAATTAGGTTTTCTGCTTTGTGAGAAAGACCAGCACCAAATTTGTTTCCTGTTTTTAGAAAATGTGGAAACCTTTTGAACATGAAGTTTGTATTCTTCATTCCTGGCTTCATGTTATACTGCTTGTGCTCATTTGTCCAATTTGTTGACTTCCCCAAACTTTTTTTTAAAACTTAATTTTCTCTCTTACTATATACATATATATATATTTAAATGCAATCTTAGACTTTTTTGTATGAATATGCAAACACATTTTGTATGGAATACAAATACATTTTATAAACATTTTTATTGCTAAAATTAAGCATCAACATTTAAAACCCTCAATTTTAGTCTATGAATTTAACATTTAAAGTAATAAAATTAATGTTTGGGCAAATAATCTAGAAATAAATTCTTGTTCAAAATTTTACATATTGCTTTTTGTTTTGCCAGGTGCAGTGGCTCACACCTGTAATCCCAGCACTTTGGGAGGCCAAGGAGGGGTGAATCATTTGAGGTCAGGAGTTCGAGGCCAGCCTGGCCAACATGGTGAGACCCCATCTCTACTAAAAATACAAAAATTGGCCAGGCGTGGTAGCACCTGTAGGCCAAGCTACTCAGGAGGCTGAGGCAGGAGAATCACTTGAACCCAGGAGGCAGAGGTCGCAGTGAGCTGAGACTGTGCCACTGCACTCTAGCCTGGATAACAGAGCAAGACTCCATCTCACACACACAAAAAACGTTTAATACTACATCCTTGGTAAGAACTATTCTAGGGCCAGGCACAGTGGCTCACATTTGTAATCCCAGCACTTTGGGAGGCTGAGGTGGGTGGATCATCTGAGATCAGGAGTTCAAGACCAGCCTGGCCAACATGGTGAAACCCTGTCTCTACTAAAAATACAAAAAGTAGTCAGGTGTGGTGGCGCACACCTATAATCCCAGCTATTTGGGAGGCTGAGGCAGGAGAATCACTTGAGCCCAGGGGGTGGAGGTTGCAATGAGCCGAGATCACGACACTGCACTCCAGCCTGGGCAATAAGACTCTGTCTCAAAAAAACAAAAAAATGAATTATTCTAAGTTATAATCTTCTTTATTTTTATTTATTTATTTATTTTTGAGACAGGGTCTGGCTTTGTCACCAAGGCTGAGTGCAGTAGCACAATCACAGCTCACTGCAGCTTCAAACTCCTGGGCTCAAGCAATCCTCCCACCTCAGTCCCCTGAGTAGCTGGGACTAGAGGTGCCCACCACTATGCCTAGCTAATTAAAAATTTTTTTGTGTATAGAGATAGGGTTTCACTATGTTGTCCAGGCTGGTCTCAAACTCCTGGCCTCAAGCCATCCTCCCACTTAAGCCTCCCAAGTAGCTGGAATCACAAGCATGAGCCACGGCACCCGGCTAGGATTATTCTAATTGCTAGAGCTGTCCAAAAATCTATCTAGTAAGATTTTTAAAAACCTCATTCAAAGGTTACTTGTAAATTAAATTAAAAATATGGACCTAAAGGACTTAAGTCAGTAAAAGTATATGACAGATCAGTAAAAGTACATGACAAAGTTAATTTTATTATTGCTTAAAAGTTATATAGTTCCCAAGTAGATTTCACAAAATGGATGTGATGTAAGCTGATTCATATACATGTATCATCTTGTTTTTCTCACATTTACTGAAAATTATACAGACATGTGAGGAAATCTTACCTTCTTGGTAGGCTCCATCTGCCATGACTAAATGAAGAATCTTGGCATAAAGATGCTGATGTTCATTTCCCAAAATATTTTGAACTATTTTTGAACAAATTTCAATATTTTCATCTTCATCTTCATGAATAGCCTATACCAAATTCCCAAATATAAATTGATATTTGAATAACTTTCTGTAATTGTAGACTTCACTTTTTATTTATAATAAATCTAATGACCAATACAGATTATCAACATTTCTTCAACCTTCAAACATAGCACATTTTAAGTGTTTTAATTGACTTTTCACTTACCTTTATTTTCTCATAAACCTCAAAGAATTTTTCAAAGCCCATTTCCTGTTCCAGATGAAGTCTCAGTTCCTCTAAATGGTTAAAGACACTATCACATTCACATTCACTAGCAATTTCACCATCACTGTTATCTAAAAAACAAAATTAAAATAGAGATTTGATTTAAAAAGACTGAATAAAATAACTCATACCCTAATAGACTAAAATTCTATGACAAATGAATAATGCCATTGAAATAGACTACTTCTACTTTCATTATAAACAGTTTTTGTCATTTTAATATTTGTCCTTTATTTGGCAAAAAAAAAGTATAAATCTGTCTAAACAAGAATGTTACTTTTCATTTATAGATATAAAAAATAAATCAGGTTGGAATCTAAACACTCCTAGAGATGTTACTTAAATAAAAAAAAAAAAGTGGAAAAAGCACAGCTCCATGTTTTGCTTTGAAGCAGCTAACCCTAACTAGTATTTTCAAAAGTTGGTAATAAACACGGGAAACACCATGGAAAAGCCTGCAGAAGGTAGACAACCTAAGACATACATCATTACATTTCAGGAAAGCACCTAGAAAGTATAAATGGCCAATATGTTTTGTCATGTACATGCTCAACATACTTTGAAAAAAATTACTTAGTCTTTTCACATTAGCTTTTCTTCCTAAATTAATATAATATAGTTATTGAAACAGACACACTTTCTATGCATCTTAGGGGTAATATTATGAAAGAGAAAGTTTACAAATTTACGAAAAGAGTTTTTAGTACTTTAAAAACTGCTTTCAGTGTTAACCCTGCTGGTTAATATATGCAGAAGCTCTTTCTAAAATATAGAATGCCAAGAAAACAATGTTATTATCTTTATTACTGGAAAAATCAGTCAATAAATGGAGATTAGAATAAAAATGCTTCAAAAAAGCATTGACATAATAGGAAAGAAATAAAAACTTTAATAAAAAATGGAAAATCACACATTTGTATGAAAAGAAAAAGAATGAAAAAAGGGGAGAGACCCAGAGGCATGCTTCAGTTGTATTTAAAGTTGGAAATGGTTCACAGCAGAGATTAGAAAAATACACTCTACTTGAAATATTTGTAAACTGAAAAAGAAAAAGGTCCAAAACTCTGATCATGCACCTGAGTGCCATTCTTCGTTCAGGGCACTTTCACTGCTGGGATTGTCATCTTCATCTGCCACATCTGTCCCATTTGCAGTTGGCTCCACATCACTGTTCTTCAAGACTGACTCTTCTTCTTCACTGTATTCTTCACCAGGTTGTTCCCTAAGCAACTGTTCCATCGAGGCCTGCAGCTCTTGTAAATCTGTGTCAGTTTCTTCAAACACACTGAAATTTAAAAAGTATAACTAAAAGTTTCAAACATACTGAAATTTACCAAGTTAAACAACTAAAACTACCTCATACTGAAATTTTACTTCTACTCAATATGTAGGCACTTCTTAAAAAATCCTAATAGTAGATAACAAAAAATCTGGAAAAAGCCTACATTGTTTTTCACCGGTAAGTTGAGGATGAATACAACTGATAAATGTATCACACAACACATATTCTGGAATATATAAGCCAGAAGATGATTTGTTTAAAATGATCCCAACTTGCCAAAGAGAATCACATAACTATCGATGTTACTCATTGCTTAAATTCTGAAACAATGTTTTGATATTTTAACAGGCCAGACTACAGAAGTTTTTCTGAAACAAATAATAAATTATTTTCTCTTTTATGGAATTTTGTAATTTTCAAAATATCCATGTGGCTAATAGCTAGACACTATACAAAAGGGTTTCCATATACATGCCCATTGGGCATTTGAACTTTTAGAAATAGAAATACTTAGGAAATTTTATATTCATGTTAATAGGATGACCCAGTAAATAAAATGGTCACCAGAAATCTTATCTTTAGATGCTTATTCTTAAAAATGTTCTAAAATACATAATAGATTTTCTGTGTAACTAGCCTATACCAACCATCATAATTCTTCACTGGAGAATTTTGTTTCCAAAGTATTGGTAAGAATATTCATTCTATTTTCATGGGATGCTGGAATGAAATAACTTATACAAATAATACCTTACATTTATATAGAACTTTTGTTTTTTGAACAGTTTTATCCTACTACTCAAATTTTATCCACAAAAAATCACTTTAGAGACATGAAAACTATGAACCAAAATGTTTAAATGACTTGGTCAAGGCCACATAGTCAGTAAATGACAGAGCACTGAAATCTAGGTCTTTGACCACTTCTGTAATATCTGAGAAACATACTCCGAAAAATTTTTTTCCTCTTATGATTTGCTTCTTTCTCCTAACATGGAATGTAAATGGAAAAGTTTGTAGACTAAAGGAGTTAATTGATGTTTTAGATGTCTGAAGACTTCTAAAAGAGATTATGTACCTAAGCCGGGATTTCATCTATCAGGAAGGCAATGCTTAACAGGACACAAGGGCTAATTAAGGCCTTTCTAAAAGTTTAGACTCAAATCAAATATTTACTGAAGAACTAAAATATAAACACTATTGTGTAAGACTGTCAATATAATTTCCATTAATAGAGTAAATAATCCTTTTATGTAGAAATATCTTTATTTTGTACTTATACGTACAAACGCCTATAATTTGACTTGTAGGAGCTATAGAAAAGCAAAGCATCTAATTAGAATGAGAAAATAGTGTCTAATCTCTTGAATCATCCTACTAGTAGCATTTAACTTAATATATAATTACAAGACTAATTTAGGCTGGGTACAGTGGCTCATGCCTGTAATCCTAGCCCTTTGGGAGGCTGAGACAAGAGGACTGCTTGAGGCCAGGAGTTTGAGACAAGCCTGGGCAACATAGCGAGACCCCTCTAGAAAAAAAAATTGCAAAAAACTTAGCTAGGCGTGGTAGCACGAGCCTGTATTCCTAGCTACTAGGGAGTCTGAGGCAGGAGGACTGCTTGAGCCCAGGAGTCCAAGGCTGCTGTGAGCTATGATTGCAGCACTGTACTGTAGCCAGGGTGACAGAGTGAGACCCTATCTCCCCGCCAAAATTTTATTATTAAAAAAAGATCAACGAAGCATGCACACCTGCTATGTACCATTACTACAACGAGTAAATATTGACCTGTTCATAAAATCATCTAGTGGCTGGCCTAGAGGAATTAGTACCCTCTGCAGATGGTATTCAATTGAGGCAGCTAAGCTTGCCACTGTAAGAAAGTATGAGAAGATTAAGATCTTTTACTAAATGAGCACCAAAAAACTTTAAGGTACTTAAAAAAATCTGGTCTTGAATTCAGTTTTTAGTTGGCTTTCTTATAAAATCTTGACTAAAGTTTAGACAAAAAAAAATAATAATTTTCCAAAGACAAACATCAAGTGAAATATCCCTATAACAATATGAAATAACGTACTTTAAAAACAACTTGGTTTTCAAATTTTTCAATTAATACTAAAGGCTTCTAACTTAAGTTTTAAAATAAAATTCTGTCATCAATTGTTCATTGAAAGAACACAGGCAGAACACAAACTTAGCAGCTTAGAAGAAAGAAAAAAATAAAAGAACACAAGCCACAAATAAGCTGTAGTTCATTCAGATAAAAATAAATGATTTCATAAAATTTTTGGGAAAAAAATTTTAGTTAGCAGTTTGTCAACAATAAAAATCCTGAATGTTGTTATGTTCTCCAATAGGATTAATAAAAATACAATATTTCAGTGTTTAATGACCACAGTCAAGTAGAAGAAACAAAAGTAAAAAGGTAACTTTTCTTCTAGATTGTAAGGTCATTAGCAAAAATCTACAGAACTCTAGGAAAAATGAAAAAGGCAATCTTTTAAAAATGAAGTTTCACCAGAAACTTAAGAAGCAAGGGCAAGGCTTAAAAAAGAACCAAAAACCAGAAAATAAAATGTGCCAGCGGCATCGATCCTACGTAACTCAATACAGAAGAAAACATTATGAGAGTGATACAATACTTTCAATCAGATCAAAACACAAGTTCTTTCCAAAGGTAAAAGTAAAAAGCAGAAACAAGTTCAAAGAAATTACAAAATAAATTATAAAAATTCTAATATTTTATAACTTTTTCTCCAGGTGATTTGAACACACTGTACCTTCTCACCTTACTCTAGGAAACTCTGGTTTTATTGCCCCAAAAAGTGTGTAACATTTGTCTAAGACAGTTGAGAGGGCTGACCAACACTGAACAAGGTAAAGGAAGGTTCTTTTTGTTTTTTTATGGAAAAAAAAATTTTTTTTAAATTTTACTTTAAGTTTTAGGGTACATGTGCACAATCTAAGGGGCTATCACTCCTTACAGCTCTCAGAGGTATTGCTTGTTAAATTTCCCTCCTAGATTCAGGATTCCCCATGAATCACAAAGAAAGCAATTTTGTGAAAACAATCCAATTACATGCAGAAAACATGTGTGCACTGACACATGTGCACACACACACATGAACAAAACTGGTCTACCTGCTAACTCCCCATTGCCATGGCTTTGAAATCATATATGGCAGGAGGTAGATGTGGAGCTTTCTGGTCATTCTCCTGGGAAACTGTAGAGCACAGTCATGAATTGCTTAACAACAGGAAGCATTCTGAGAAATGCATTGTTATAGCCAATTTCATTGTTGTGCTAACATCATAGAATGTGCTTACACAAACCTAGTCAGTATAGCTAACTACATACCTAGGCTACATAGTAGAGCCTGTTACTCCTAAGCTACAAACCTGTACAGCATATGACTGTACTCAGTACTGGAAGCAACTGTAACACAATGCTATCTGTCTATTCTAAATATATCTAAACATAGAAAAGGTACAGTGAAAACATTGTATAAAAGATAAAAAATGGTAAACTTTATAGGGTACTTATCATAGGACATTACTATACACTACTATAGACTTATAAACACAATATGTGCTTAGGCTACACTAAATTTATCAATTTATTTTTCTGCAATAATAAATTAACTTGGCCAGTCCCAGTGGCTCACACCTGTAATCCTAGCTATTTGGGAGAGTGAAGTGGGAAGATTGCTTGAGTCCAGGAGTTGGAGGCTGCAGTGAGCTATCATCATGCCAGTGCACTCCAGCTTATTTATTTTTCATTTTTGAGACAGAGTCTCACTCTGTTGCTCAGGCTGGAGTGCAGTGGCATGATCATGGCTCACTGCTGCCTCAAACTCTTGGGCTCAAATGATTTTTCCACCTCAGCCTCCTGAGTAGCTGAGACTACCTACAAGCCATGTGGAAACAAACCTGGCTATTAAAAAAATTTTTTTTGGCTAGGTGTGGTAGCTCATGCCTGTAATCCTAGCACTTTGGGAGCCCAAGGTGGGCAGATCGCTTGAGGTCAGGAGTTTGAGACCAGCCTGACCAACATGGTGAAACCCCATCTCTACCAAAAATACAAAAATTAGCCAGGCGTGGTGGCAAGTAATCTCAGCTACTCAGGAGGCTGAGGAGGAGAATCGCTTGAACTTGGGAGGCAGAGGTCGCAGTGAGCCAAGATCATGCCACTGCACTCCAGCCTGGGTGACAGAGCAAGAGTCCACCTCAAAAGAAAAAATAAATTTTTTTTGTAGAGATGGTGTCTCACTATGTTGCCCAGGCTGGTCTCAGACTACTGGGTTCAAGCATTCCTCCTGCCTTGGCCTTCCAATGTGGTGGGATTGTAGGTGTGAGCCACTGTGTCCAACCCACACTCCAGCTAGGTGATAGAGTGACACCCTGTCTCTTAAAATAGATAAAAATAATATACAGAAGACATAAAAGCAGAGGTTAATGATTAAAAAAAAGAGCTAGGTAAGTTATCCCCTCTTTTTTACATATAAATTCAGAAACTCTTTTAATGCTGTTTACTAATGACGTTATAGCCACTGTGTCCAGCCTGTATTCCAGCTAGGTGACAGAGTGAGACCCTGTCTCTTAAAATAGATTAAAATAGTATACAGAAGACATAAAAGCAGAGGTTAATGAGTTAAAAAAAGAGCTAGGTAAGTTATCCCCTCTTTTTTTACATATAAATTCAGAAAATCTTTTAATGCTGTTTACTAATGACATTATACTTACATGTCTTCAGAATCAGAAGGTCCTTCTTTAATGTTTTCATCTTCAATTTCATCTATGTCAAGATTGTCTTGACGAACATCTCCTACGGTGGGAACATCCATAAGGGTTCTGAACAGCTTTGAGAGATCTGGAAGTGAACATGTCCTTAACATCTAAAATAAAAATCAACAAATTTCTTATTAGGAGAAAGATAATTAAAACATAAAAATGAGAGAAAACTAGAACTAATCACAATTTTGTTACATATGTGTAAAATATAACATATAAAAATATGTTTTTTATATATGTAACATATATATGTAACATATATAAAAAATATATATATATTTTTAGAGCTAGAGGATCCAAAGGTGACTTGCATAAAGCTAGAACCTAATTCTCTTGAATTTCAGCTCAGTCTTTTTTCACAGGAAACTAAACTTGTGAGTTATGTTTGGGTTTTAGCACAGGAATTCCCTGATACCACCTTTGAAAACTGGGAGAAGTGTTTATTTAGGTATAAACATGGAATGGACTTGGAAATCTGTCAGGAATCAGGCAGTGCTAGAAACTACCTGTTTTCTCCTTCTCACTCATGACCCATTTGTTCCGCTTTCATGGTGTTTCTGCTAAGTGTTCCTCTCATCTTCCTATGGTCAACTTGCCCCACACAGTCTTGCCCAAATGCTGCAGCATGTTAGTCTGAAGTTTGGCTAAGCACCACCACACGTAATTGACGGCCCCTTGTATCACTCAATTGTAGGAACTGCTGATTAGCCACATACTGGTGAAATGAGGGGCCTCAAATCAGTGCAGAGAGAAGCCTATCAGTGCTTCCCTGACCATGGGACTGTGAGTGGAACCTTTCTCACTAGAACAGAAGGCAGGAAGGACAAGCACTTTGATGTCAATGCTGAGCATAATTTGTAGGAACAGTAAGAAGAAACTCAGCCAACTGAGTTGAGGAAAGAAAAAAAGCACAGTTGAGGTGTTGAAAATGTGAATCTGTACTGGATAAGGGATAATAGAAATAGCCTCTGTCCAACAACCTTTCAACAATTAGAATGTGATAGATAGACAAGGCTATGAAACAACTAACTACATACATAACTCTCACAGCTGGGTTAACCCTAAAGGAATCTGTGAGATTTGAAACATGACTACTAAGGCACTGATAAGAACTCTTCACCAGATGGGAGCCTGTGAGGAAAACACAATGTTTAGCATATTAATGAAAATTTATATACTTGGCCAATTTTATTGGTACAATCTGTTTTTGAGAATAATGAAAAAGATTTCCATTATTTGAACATAATTTAAATGTTCTCACACTCAAGGGAAAAATCGTTATGAACTACAAGTTGGTAAAAGTACACTGCTTGTTAAATCACTTAGTGATGGTACTGGAAGTATTTCTTTTGCTGAATTTCCCACTGTCTGTAGAATTCACACTTTCCTTGTTTATTATTTTAATGGTTTGGACCATGTATATTATAAACTAGCAATATGTACCAGAAATGGTTTCCTTAGGTACCTGCTAATCAATAAACAGCACATATGCATTATATACTTAAATTTGGGGTTACTACATAAAATAATGCAATATTTTTTAGGCTGAGATACATTCTGGCCCTGGTAAAATAAACTCAATTCTAGTTTACTCCTTTTGTTAACCAAAATAAATTTCAAGTGGTCATGTAATTTGACAACTTACCTCCTGGAACAGGTTTATACCAACCCACTAATCTGACAGCTATCAACTGGATAAGCCCTTCATGTTCACAGTACTCCTTGATAGACTAGTAAGTCCCCCCACCTACTCCCCCATGGCTTTGGAGGCTTTTTCCCCTATAGATTTATTTATTTTCATTTTTCCTTTTCATATTTTAAACAATACAAATGATTTTTTTATTTCAATAATTTTTGAGGTAAAGGTGATTTTTGGTTACATGGATACGTTCTTCAGTGGTGATTTCTGATATTGGTGCACGCAACACCCGAGCAGTGTACACTGTACCCAATGTGCAGTCTTTTATCCCTCATCTACCTCTCACCCTTCCCCCCTTGAGTCGCCAAAGTCCATTATATCACTCTTATGCCTTTGGGTCTTCACAGCTTAGCTCCCACTTATCAATGAGAACATACGCTATTTGGTTTTCCATTTCTGAGTTACTTCACTTAGAATAATGGCCTCCAGCTCCATCCAAGTTGCTGCAAAAGACATTATTTCATTCCTTTTTATGGCTGAGTAGTCTTCCAAGGTATGTATATTCCACGTTTTCTTTATTCACTCGTTGGTTGATGGGCAGTTAGGTCGTTTCCATATCTTTGCAATTGCAAATTGTGCTGCTATAAACATGCGTGTGTGTCTTTTTCATATAATGACTTCTTTTCCTTTGGGTAGATACCCAGTGGTGGGATTGCTGGATCCAATGGTAGTTCTACCTTTAGCTCTTTAAGGAAACTCCATACTGTGTTCCATAGTGGTTGTACTAATTTACATTCCCACTAGCAGTGTAAAAGTGTTCCCTTTTCACCACATCCAAGCCAACAGCTATTGTTTTACTTATTGTTTTCCTTTTTTTTGAGACGGAGTCTCGCTCTGTCCCCAGGCTGGAGTGCAGTGGCGCGATCTCGGCTCACTGCAAGCTCCGCCTCCTGGGTTCACGCCATTCTCCTGCCTCAGCCTCCTGAGTAGCTGGGACTACAGGCGCCCTACACCATGCCCAGCTAATTTTTTGTATTTTTAGTAGAGACGGGGTTTCACCATGTTACCCAGGATGGTCTCGATCTCCTGACCTCATGATCTGCCCGTCTTGGCCTCCCAAAGTGCTGGGATTACAGGCGTGAGCCACCGCGCCCGGCCACTTACCTGTTTTTGGACTTCTTAATTATGGCCATTCTTGGCCGGGTGCAGTGGCTCACTCACACCTGCAATCCCAGCACTTTGGGAGGCCGAGGCAGATGGATCACTTGAGGTCAGGAGTTTGAGACTACCCTGGCTAACATGGTGAAACTCTGTCTCTATTAAAAACACAAAAATCTGCCAGTGTGGTGGCATGCGCCTGTAATCCCAGCTACTTGGGAGGCTGAGGCAGGAGAATTGCTTAAACCTAGGAGGCGGAGGTTGTAGTGAGCCGAGATCACACCACTGCACTCCAGCCTGGGCGACAGAGCGAGACTTTGTCTCAAAAAATAAAGAAAAGAAAAGAAAAAATTATGGCCGTTCTTGCAGGTGTAAGGTGGTATCTCATTGTGGCTTTAATATGCATTTCCCTGATGATTAGTGATGTTGAGCAGTTTTTCATATGTTTGTTGTTTATATTCTTTTCAGAAATGTCTATTAATGCCCGTTGCTCACTTTTTGATGGGATTGTTTTTTTCTTATTTGTTTGAGTTCCTGGTAGATTCTGAATAGTAGACTGGTAAGTTTGAAACAGGTTATTCATCTTTGGTCAAGAGAATTTTATAAAAGAACACTTTCAGTTCTATAATTCTGATTCTACTATTTCTATGTTGTTTAAACAATATTCTATAGTTTTAATATCCACAAAAAGAACTCTTTCTGAAAATAACAGCTCATCTATAACACACTGGCTGAGATCTTCATGTACAGTATTTTTTTTTTCAAGATTGTTACATGATAATTTACACATCTAGCATTTGGTACCATTATAAGTTCAAACAGGAGTACCAAATTTTAGGAAACCTTAAAATGTTTCCTTCAGTTTTTATTGCTGGTTAGTTCTATTTTTTTTCAAAGATGTAGAGAAACATATAACATAGTGAATGAATTCAGTATTACTTGCATTAACAGAACTTCAACTAAAAAATTCTACTCATAGTAATTCTAATACACTCTTTGAGCTCCAGTATTTTTCATATAAAATCAGGAAGTAGTAGTATTCTAGTTACACTACCAAATGTCTTATGATGGGCACATTCTTTTAGCCTCTGTTTACTGCAATTAAATGCTGCTGCTGCTCTCTAAGAATAACGACTGTGAATATCTGCTTACTTCAACCGATACATCAGGCTCAAAATGGATTTAAAACATTAATTTAAAACTTAGGAACACTTCCCAAAGACAAAAATTATGGACATTATCTAATAATGGAATACTTTAACAAATCAAAAGACATCTAAGGTACATGTGCTATTTATGTGAATTATACATTCATCATTTTTTGCCACTTTGCATTTGCTTTAACAAGAAATTCTCAAGTTTTCATAAAGGAGATCAGTTTTTTGTCCCACTCCCTATCCACAGAACACATCTGGTCTCTCTCCATCCCTTATTCACTATCCCCTAAAGTGAAGAAACACGAGCTGACTGAAGGCAAATTTGCAAGAGGGCACTGACAATAAAGTGTGTGTCCTTCCTGTTCTCTTTCTCAGATCTGCCTGCCACAGAGTGTGTGCGTGCGTAGCCTGTTTCCCTTCTGTTGCCTTGTGGTGAGCACAAATAGCTCAGGCCTACGCCTGCTTTCTAGGGACAAGATAGGTCTCACTCTCAGTCTTCCTGCTACTGGAGCTTGATGGATATAAAGCTCTTATTGTGGGTTAAGAAAGTTTGTTCTTCAGATTCCAAGGACTAGTCACTGGAGGAAAATATTGAGAGGCATGATTTTAAGCCAAACCTAAGCCACATTTTCCAGTAGAGCTTTATCAAAAATAAAACTGATATTATGATCTTTATCTGACTCTATTTTTTTTTTTTTTAGTCTCAGTGGTCATGACTGACTTTTTTATTTTTTATTTTTGAGATGGTGTCTCGCTCTTGCTGCCCAGGCTGGAGTGCAATGATGCAATCTCGGCTCACTGCAGCCTCTGCCTCCTGGGTTCAAGCGACTTTCCTGCCTCAGCCTCCAGAGTAGCTGGAATTACAGGCATGTGCCGCCACACCTGGCTAATTTTGTATTTTTAGTAGAGATGGGGTTTCACCATGTTGGCCAGGCTGGTCTCAAACTCCTGACCTCAGGTGATCCACCTGCCTCGGCCTCCCACAGTGCTGAGATTACAGGCGTGAGTCGCTGCGCACCGCCATGACTGACTTTTATGTCATTTTAACTGGCTCCAAATGAAGTGGAGTTAGCAGGTAATTCTCTATCTCAACCTACTACAGATTTCATGGAATTATAAATTAATCAAATCTTGAAAATGTTACTATTTTTAAAAATTCCATTGGAAAAATATATTGATAATTTCCCTTTATAAAATCACAACAAATGCAAAGTTTTGATTTGAATCTTTACAAACCTATGTTGGCCTACAGACCATTCACTGCATTATGAAGGCATGTATCCCAGCCAGGAGTAACTTCTGAGGAATACCTTCATACCTGACTAGCAGGCTCCAGATAAGGAGGAGAAATGGGGCTCATGTACACAAACTTTCTTCACTAGCCTTGCTTCAATTTTTCCAATTATTTATGATCATGTATTTTATCATTTATATTCTCCAATTAGAATGGCTCCATGAGCAGAGGATTTTTGTCTGTTTTCCTCACTATTGTTAACTCTAGCATTTAGAGTGGTACCTGGCACATAGCAGATATTTAATAAATATTTGTTGACTAAATGAATCTGCCTTACAATAGCTTGACTCAGAGTGAGAATTTGTGGGGAACTCCACAAATTCATCCTGTATCCACTTGTGAGGACAACCAAACAGGCTTAACCAGTTTGTACTTTTAAAGAAACAGTTGTTCTTTAGAGAAGAATACAAGACTGTATCACTGGCTTTAAACTGCTTATCACCTGTCCTACCTTTGTTTCTTCTGAAGGTGGAACAGTGTTTCCCTAGACTGATTTCTACTTTTAAAAGCCTCCTTGTAAAAGGCTTTTAATCAAAACCCATCACTGATGAATTCTCCCTAACAGGACAAAGAAAAGGAAAGCTTTACGGTAGAGAATGAACTTTAAACCATGCTTCACCATTATCTTCTACTATTGGACTTCTTTGGCCTGCCTATACCTTTATCAAAACAAAGCTAGATTTGGTAAGGTACAAAGCAACCACATGTAAAAAGTCCCTAACTGATGAATACATTCTATCCACTGATAGAATTTATTGGGCATTAACCATGTATTGGATGCTGAGGATATAATGGTGATTGAAAATAGATCCAGTCTTTGCCTTATGATACTTTTAGGGAAGAAAAATATCCTGACTCTGGGAATTCTGAACATAGAAAAGTTATCACCACAAGACCAGAGAACAGTTGTGGCAACAGAAAGGAGAAAGTCTTATCTACGTTTCAGGAGCCATAGGTCTCTGCTGGAATAAGACTGAGAGGGGTGGTGGGGGGAGGGAGGGAGGAAGAGAGAGGAAGAGAGAGGAAGAAAGAGAGGGAAAGAGGGAGGCAAGGAGAGAGGCAAGGGAGATTGAGATTGAATGTCTCTTTGATGGAGTTCACTTAATGAACAAATATAAGGACCCAAACTTTTCAGACTGTTCTGATTTGTGGGCTATAAACTCTACCATTCTGTTCACTTAACACCATAGGTGTGTGGTGTTAATTTAGTTTATGTCACTTTTTTTTTAAAGCAACTCTTTACTCCTTCAAACTATAGTTATTAATATTTAAATATTACAGCTAATTTTTTTTTGAGACAGGGTCACGCTCTGTCATCCAGGCTGGAGCGTGACAGCATGAACACGGCTTACTGCAGCCTTGACTTCCTGGGCTCAAGCGATCCTCCCACCTCTGCCTCCGAAGCAGCTGGGACTAGAGGTGGGTGTGTGCCACCACGCTTGGCTAATTTTAAAATGTTTTTGTAGAGGTGGGGGCTAACTATGTTGCTCAGGCTGCTCTCAAACTCCTGGGTTCAAGTGATCCTCCTGCCTCGGCCTCCCAAATACACCTAAATTTTATGCCACATTCCTCTACAACAAATTCCAGAGTTTTCCAGGCAAGTTTTCATATAAGATGGCAATGCAGGAAGTACTTCACCACAGGCAACAGTTATTTTATGAATAAATAAGTGATAAAGAGAAAGTACAAATTTAAATGACCTTTAATCAGTCTTTGTCTCTGTGTGAGAAACTAGATCAGTCACTTCATGTCACTAATACGTCCTTCAAAATCTATACTGATCCACCATGTACTTCACCTCTCTGCATTGTAATTTCCTCATCCGTAAAATGGAGACAACAGTATTAATGGCCAGGTGCGATGGCTCACTCCTGTAATCCTAGAACTTTGGGAAGCCGAGGTGGGCAGATTGCTTGAGGTCAGGAGTTCAAGACGAGCCTGGGCTACATGGTGAAACTCCGTCTCCACTAAAAATACAAAAATTAGCTGGGCATGGTGGTGGGTGCCTGTAATCCCAGCTACTTGGGAGGCTGAGGCAGAAGAATCACCTGAACCCAGAGGGCAGAGGTTGCAGTGAGCCAAGATTGTGCCACTGCACTCCAGCCTGGGTGACAGAGCGAGACTCAGTCTGAACAAAAACAGTATTTGTCACATAGGGTCACTGTGAGAAGTAATTATATGTCAAGCAGCTAGAACAGTATATAGAATACTATTCATACTATTAGCCAGCTACTATTACACTAATAATTAGTATACTTTTATTAGATGGTAGTTCATAGCTACTTCCCAAGACAAAAAATATTAATAATTATGAACAATGCAAGGCTGTTTTCTGATCTAGAATCTATTTGCTTAAATTTTAATGCGTTACAGTCATACATCCTACTAGTAACAACAGAAAGGTCAGTATAATCTGTATTACTCTGATAATATGGTCTTAAATTTGGTACTTCTTTTTTATTACCACCAAGAAGTAAACCTCATATTAGTAATCGCTTTCCAAAATTTTATTGGTTGTTATCCAATAACCCTATATAGAAAATTAACTTGTTTAATATTTATGAATGTATTTGACAAAGTGTTCATAATTATAATTCATCAGAAAGGCACAGCACTCAAAATTAGACATTCCTTTGAAGCATTATTAATATTTTTAGCGGTCAAGGAGGGTTGACATATAACATACTTTAAACACTTTCCAGGCTGCAATTAGGTCAACTGTGATGAGTGGCAGTATTTCTCAAGTGCGGAATGTGGACCACCAGCTGCAGAATTACTTACGGTGTGTGCCAAAAATGCATATTCCTGACCTCTGCTCCAGATATATTAAAAAATACCTTTAGCTGTGAGGTGTAAGAATCTGTATTTTAGACAAACATTCTTCACGGTACCCACATTAAAATTCTAGAGTTAAGGCTGTATGGTTTAAAACAAACTGATCATTAATCAAAGGTGAATGAACAAAATGGTGAATGAACAAAAAAGTTTTCATGAAGAAGTTCTAGTTTTGATTAAAAATTGCTCTGTAACCTACTTTAACAAAAATGCTGGCCACCTAACCAGAGTCTGAGTTATAGTCATTTTCCATTATAGGTTATCAATTGTATCACCGCCTCATTGGATTTAAAAGTTATCAACCAACAACACAGAGCACTGCATGGCATGCCTTTGCAGTGCCATCCACTGAATAATCTATTAAAAGCTATATTGCAAAATGTGACTCTTTCAAAGACAAAGAGCTAACTCATTTGGTAATCTAGAATCTGTCCTTATGTAAACAAAAGCATGAGAAAACAACAATTTTAGACTATTTAATTTTGACCTTTCCCAAACTAACTTTCAGTGATCTCCAAGTGTGATACCTCATTTTAGTAAGTCACTTTATAGCTACCTTATAAAATCATCTACTGTATTTACAGTAGAAGTAGTACTGAAGTTATCACAGGTTACAGAATTTATTGGCTGTTATAGAAAACTCCAGTAGAGAAATCCCTTACAGAGGGAAGAAGCAAGGAAAGGATTTATTCCCCTGAACAATTTATATATGTCTCTCCTCTGGGGAATATGGCATAGTTTATAATTCTCTTTTCATTTTGACTATCATTTAAACAAATCTTATACTCAATATTAATAACTATTATAATAGTCGCTAATGGCTTGCTGATTTGTAATGCATATTCTCTAGTACAATCTATATATTTGGATGTGATCAATTCTTCTGGTCTGAAGCAGGGTATAAACAAATATGCAGTATAAAAGGAAGGGCAGTCTTCTGGAATAACTGCTTATTCCAGGCCTATCCCTGCTGATGAATGGTGGCAATCAAAGCATTACTCTGACTGCCAGTCTTACAGTGATCAACTAAGCCACTAACTACTATCTGTATGGTTGCTTAAACATGTAATTCAGTTTACTGTCATTACATCTTAGTTTCTGCAAAAAGAGCCCTTTAAAGTACATTAAAGGAATGCCTTAGTATCATGATCCAGAGCATATTCCCAGAATTCTAGGGCTGTAAACACGTGGCTAAGGAACTGCTTGTGAGGTGGAGGGCGGGGTAGGGGCAAGAGGACAAGGGAGGACCTGGGCCACAAGAACAGCTCCACTTTTATGTCTTTAAGACATTGTATTCCTTTATTCAGAAAAAAGAGAGACTTTTTCTAGAAACCGGGGAAAAGATCCCACAGATTCGAAAACTAAGGACATCTGCTTAAGGACAAGAATGACTGGAATCTTACCTCCTTCACATCTGAGTTACTAAGAACTAGTTGTAATGCCTCAAACACACTGCGCTATCTCATGTTCATGACAGTTAATTTTGCTTTAAATGTTCTCTGTCTTATCCACCATGCGAACTTTTCCAGAAATCTTTCTTTGTTCTAGGACAGACTTAATCATTTCCTCTTTAGTGGTCCCACTATCCCACACTCATCTCTCCATTACAGGAATTATCATAATGCATTACAAGTGTTTTCACTTATTTGTTCCTTCTCAAACTGTGTGGTAGATAAGATTTACAACAACATCCTCAAGGTAAATACAAAAGTCTTCTAGAGAATTTCTTATACTACTCACCAAAGTAAACTGACAGCATAAAGATATATTAATGTACATCTTATTTAAGACAGATCTTTGGTGTACTGGTTAACAATCCTCACATTAGGTATCACAGATACATAAATGTCTAGATGTTATCAGAAGTACTCAAAGATTAAGATTAAGCACATGTGGCTGGGCATGGTGGCTCACGCCTGTAATTCCAGCACTTTTGAGAGGTCAAGGTGGGAGGATTGCTTGAGCCCAGGAGTTCCAGATCAGTCTGGGCAACATAACGAGACCTTGTCTCTACAAAAAATTTAAAAATTAGCCAGATATGGTGAAGCATGCCTGTAGTCCCAGCTATTCAGGAGGCTGAGGCGGGAAGATTGCTTGAGCCCAGAAGGTTGAGGCTGCAGTGAGCCATGATTGCACCACTGCACTCCATTCTGGGAGACAGAGCAAGACCCTGTCTCTAACATTAAAAAAAGATTAAGTGCATTCATGAATATACTTTAAATAAAATCACAGTAATAAGTGAAGCTGAAAAGCTAACAACTACTATATTAGAGTTTCCTGTATGTGCTATAGTAGCATGTCCTATAACTGTAATTTTCCAACCTGATGGCCAAGATGATGATGTCTGACATTACTTGGGATGGCAATTACTAGAAATGGAAATGCAGCCAAGGCCCCACTTGAAAGACTGTAATGAGTCACAGTTGAAAAGAACAAAGAGAAGCTCATTTCAGGCCAGGGTAACAGCAAGTGCAAACTCTACTGCAGGAAAGGGACTGGTGTATCAAGGGAAAATGTTAGAATGAGCTAGAGAAAAATGTTTTGAGGTCAGACAGAGAGGCAGTCAATGCCATATGAAACCTTGTAGACCATGGTAAAGAGTCTGAATATTAGTTAAGCAGCAGAAAGCCACTGAAGTCTTAAGCATGGCTGTGATTTGACATAATTTATAATACTAAAAAAGACTTCTGGTTTCTATTTGGACAATGGATTTCACACAGGCAGCCACAGAATTAGGAAGAGAAGTTAGGAAACAATTGGTTGATATGACTAGTAGATTGATGAAATAGATGAATAATCTGTAGGAAAGAACTAGAGTAATAAAGTTGAGTATCATCAGCATATAAATTATATTTAAAGCCTTGGGGTCAGATTACTTGGGAAGCAAATGCAAATAGAGAAGGCCCAGGACATAGCCTTGAAATATCACATTTATCTTCTGGAGACTTCCAGCTGTGGCCATGAGAGAGTAATAATGGCCAGACTTAACTCCCACAGGGAACAACTAGAAAACTGGACAAAATACATGACATTGTGTTTAGATATTAAACAATAAGCAGCACAAGACTGTGATCCCTGTGAGAAGGGAAATGAATGAAGTAAACCCTACCACGAAACTGGCTTTCTGCCTGGAGAAAATATCTGGACTTTGGGTGCAGCCTTGCTAGACTGATGAGACAAACATCAAAGTCCAGGGAGGTAGAACTAGAAAAGAGAGATTCATTAAAATAAAACAAAAAAAAACTTCAAAACTTTGCAAGGTAGTTTTCTTGAGTCTTTGATGAGCACAGGCCATGAATATGCAGAATGAAACTTCACAAAGCTAGGCCAAAACAACTGGGGAGTTGTAAGCTGAACAATGCTCAGAGCTCATGCAGGTAGGAGATGATCAAACTGACCGGGAGGGAGGTGTTTCCTCAAGATCACCTGTGATGTACAGTGGAGGCCCTAGAGGGTCATGCCTTGGAAATAAGTTAACTAGCTCTAGAATGAAGACAACTTTACACTTGTCCTAGCAAAGCTTAAAAACAAAGTTTAAAAGTGTAAAATAGATCCACAAGTAACTCGACTAACTTAAACCCAACACTCTTTACAGGAAGATAGTAATAACAAAAAAATCAGGGACCTAGGAATATAATATTCACAAGGTCCACCTTCAAATAAAGAATTATAAAACACACCCAGAAGTAGGAAAATATGATCCATAACCAGTAGAAAAATAAGTCAACAGAAAAAGATACAGAGATGATGGAACTCGCACATAAGGATATTAAGCCAGCTATTTTAATGGAGTATTAAAGGATAAACACGAACATAATGTGGAGAGAAATGAAAGATACAAAAACAACTTCTAAAGATAAAACACACAATATCGAAATAAAAGTTTCACTGAGTGGGATTAATAGTATATTATTGCAGAAAAAAGATAAGTAAACGTGAATACATACTAATAGAATTTATCCACAATGAAGTACAGAGAGAAAAAAAGACTGAAAACAAAATGAACATAATCTTAGTGACCCGTGGAATGGTATCAAAGAGTCTAACATATGTAACTGGAGTCACAGAAAAGGTAGTAGAGAGAGAGAAAAAATATTTAATTGAAATAATAGCCAAAACTTTTCCAAATTTAATGAAAAGTATAAACCTAAGGGTCCAAGAAGATCAATGAACCCCAAAGCAGGATAAACACACACACATTACAGACCCCATATACAGCATTGGTCCCATAAGATTATAATAAAGCTGAAAAATTCCTCTCACCACCTAATGGCATTGTAGTGTCATAGTTTAATGAATTACTCACGTTTGTGGTGATGCTGATATAAACAAACCTACCACACTGCTAGTCCTATAAAACCTTACTCCAAAAACCTTACTCCCCAAAACCCTTACCAAAGCATTTAATAATCAAAATGCTAGAAACCAGTGATAAAAAGGAAACTGTAAAAGAAGCCAGAGAGAAAGATACTCTATATACATGAAGATAAGAAAGCTCACATATTTCTTAGAAACAATGCAACCCAGAAGACAATATAATTCTATATCTAGTGAAAATATCCACTCAAAATGAAGGTGAAATAAAAACACTTTCATACAAACAAAATCTGAAAAAAAAAATCATCATCAACAGGGCTGTGTAAGAAGTGTTAATGGAAGTTCTTAAAGTGGAAGAAAAAGAATACCAGATAGAAACTTGAATTCTGCACAAAGGAACAAAAAATGTCAGAAATAGTAAACATGTAAATATAAAATACTTTCTCAATTTCTGACTGCTGTAAAAGATAAACGAATGTTTAAGCAAAAATAATAAAAATGTATTGTGGAATTTATAACATGTGGTAGAAAAAATACCCGACAACAATACCACGAAGGACAGGCAGGACGGGAATGGAAGTACAGTCATGCTTTGCTTAACAAAGATACATTACGAGAAAAGTGTTGTTAGGGAATTTTGTCATTGTGTGAACATCATAGAGTGTAATTACACAAACCTAGATGGTATTAGCCTACTACATATCTAGGATATGTGGTACAGCCTATTGTACCTAGGCTACAAACCTGTATAGCATGTTACTACACTCAATATTATAGAAGATTGTAATACAATGGTAAATATTTGTCTATCTAAACACTAAGGTATAGTCAAAATACCATATAAAAGATTAAAAATGGTGCACCTGTATAGGTACTTACCATGAATGGAGCTTGTGGAACTGGAAGTTGCCCTGGGTAAGCCAGTGAGTGAGTGGTGAGTGAAATGTGAAGGCCTGGGACATTAGCGTACACTACTGTGGACTTCATAAACATTGTATACATAGGCTACACTAAATGTATTTAAAAATTTTCTGTCTTCAATAAATTAACCTTATCTTACTGTAACCTTTTCACTTTATAAACTTGAAGACACAAACACACACGTTAGCCTATGCCTACAGAGGGTCAGTATCATCAATATCACTGTCTTCCACCTCCAATCTAGAAAGTCTTCAAGGGCAATAACACGAATGAAGCTGTCATCTCCTGTGATTAACTATACACTATACACTGAAATACCTCCTGAAGGACCTGCCTGAGGCTGTTTTACAGTTCACTTTCTTTTAATAAGTAGAACACTCCAAAATAATGATAAAAAGTAAAGTATTAAAAATACACAAACCAGGCCTGCAGTCAATTATTATTGTTGTCAAGCATTAGGTACTGTACATAATTGTATGTCCTAAACTTTTATAGGACTAGCAGTGTGGTAGGTTTGTTTACATCAGCATCACCACAAACATGTGAGTAATGCACTACACTGTGACACTACGATGTCATTAGGTGGTGAGAGGAATTTTTCGCTCTATTATAATCTTATGGGACCACTGCTGTATATGGGGTCTGTAATTCACTGAAATGTCATTATGTGATGCATGACTGCCTATAGTTGTAAGGTTTTTATGACATATGTGAAGTGGTATAATATTATTTGAAGGGAGATTATGCTAAGCTAAAGATGTACCTTGAAAACAAACAGTAGAGATAAAATAAGGTGCTAAAAATACTAAATCCAAAGGAAGGAAGAATAAAAGTAAAAAGGGAACAAAAAAGTGATCAGACAAATAGAAAACAAATAGCAAAATGGTAGGTTTAAACCCAATCATATGGTTGTGATATTAATAATTACATTAAATGTAAATTGTCTAATCAATTAAAAGAGATTGTTAGACTTGTTAAAAACAAGACTTGACTAACATGCTAACTGTAAGAAATCCACTTTAAATATAAAATGTTTGGTTAAGAGCAGTAAAGAATGTATATATACCATATAAAGATTAAGCACAAGAAAGCTGGAATGGCTATAATAAAACCAGAGAAAATGTTTCAGACAAGGTGATATGACCAGTGATAAAAGGATTCATTTCATGGTGACAAAGGGGTTGATTCATTAAGAAGACATATTGATTCTCAGTTTAAATGCAACTGAGTGGAAATTTCAACACTCCTTTTCAGTAATTGATAAGTAGAAAGAAAATCAGTAAGGATACTGAACAACATGATCAAACAAAAAGGATACTTCATAAACATAAACATATCAATTCATCCAGGAGACATAAGAATGCTAAATTTTTATTTGCCCCAAAACAGAACTTCAAAATACATAAAATAAAAACTGACATAACTGAAAGAAGAAATAGTTATCTATACAAGTTGATATGGTTTGGCTATGTCCCCACCCAAATCTCATCTGGAATTGTAATCCCCAAGAGTCAGTGAAGGGACCTGGTGGGAGGTGACTGGATCATGAGGGCAGATTTCCCCCATGCTATTCTTGTGATGGTGAGTGAGTTCTCATGAGATCTGACAATTTAAAAGTGTGTGGCACTTCCCGCTTCATGCCCACGCTCTCTCCCTCTCTCTGTCTCCTGCTGCCATGTAAGATATACCTTGCTTCCCCTTCACCTTCTGCCATGATGGTTAAGTTTCCTGAAGCCTCCCCAGCCATGCGGAACTGTAAGTCAATTAAATCTATTTTCTTCATAAATTACTCAGTCTCAGGTACTTCTTGAAAGCAGTGTGAAAATCGACTCTACACAAGCGTAGTTAAGAATTTCAATCTTCTCTCAGCAATTTATAGTTCAAATAGATTAAAAAATCAGTAAAGATGCAGAAGACTTGAACACTATCAACCAATTTGACTTAATAGACATTCATAGCATATTTCACAGTAGAAAAACACACATTATTTTTAAGAAATTTGTTAGAGTAGGATCCACCAGCAGTGGAGACAGAAGAGTGACTACTGAGTTCAGAGAAAAACTAGGAAAGTACAATATAAAGGGAGCCAACAGATAAAGTGAATTTAAAAGTACAGCACATATGAACTCTGTTGAAAGAAGAAAAGCTAAGAAAGGTGAAAGAGAAAATGGTGCAGAGAATTTGGCAACATACTGGTAACTGACTATCTGAACAGAGCGGCTTCAGTGGACGAGCAGGCTAAAAGCCATACTGGAATGTATTGGGAAGTGAACGTATGTGGAAACTGCAATGAGACTGCAACATAGTCAAGATGCTTGGTTGCAAAAGGGGATAGAGAAATGGGGTCGTAAGTAAAGAAGGATACTGTGCTCAAAAGAAGTTTGCTATTTTTGATGAGATTTATTAGAACATATATGTTGAGTAAATGATCCACTATAGAAAAAGTTGATGACACGGGTTAGAGTGGCAAAATTAATGGAGTCAGTTCCTTGAAGAGTGACGAGGTAGGATCCAAAGCACAAGGGGAATTTCCTCAATCAAGAAAAAAATCCCACCAGTAATATAACTTAACATTTGCAAAAAAGAGCTTTAAACATGCTTATAAAAGGTTAAATTATCCCACCTTAGTAAACAGATTATATAAATATTTATAGAACGGGCAGGGATGGTTTTGTGTTCTTTTCCTAAATGGCTACAGACTGCTTTGATTTTCTAGTGTTTTGCTTGCCTCTTTTCCTCATACTCCTCTACATGAAATCTGCATTGCTGCTTCTAATTTGCTGTGGTTACTTCCAGAGTAAGTTCTTCTATAGAACTCTTAAGGTCATAAAAGAAAATCAAACAATCAAATGTATTATGCAAAGAATATTAACTTTATAGATGGCAATAGGTATTAAGAAGCTCTGAGCTAAAGATGGCTATACATCTTTACTACAAAAAAAGTACATGAATTGTATGATAGTCCTTATCTATAGGCCTTTCTCTCTAACTCTGAAGATCATAAATTGGTTTTGGTAGTTCACACCTTTCAAAAGACTGATATTAGATAAATGAGGAAACTTAATAATCTCTAAATTTAAGATAAGCATAAGAAAATACTCCACAAAATGAAAGTATACCCAGTTGGAAAATTAAATTGAAAATCAAAGTGACTATTTATTATTTATTTGAGACAGAGACTCACTCTGTCACCCAGGCTGGAGTGCAATATTGCAACCTTGGCTCACTGCAACCTCCACCTCCCGGGTTCAAGTGATTCTCTTGCCTCAGCCTCCCAAATAGCTGGGATTACAGGCCCACACGACCACGCCCAGCTAATTTTTGTATTTTTAGTAGAGATGGGGATTTGCCATGTTGGCCAGGCTGGTCTCGAGCTCCTGAGCTCAAGTGATCCGCCCACCCCAGCTTCCCAAAGCGCTGGGATTCTAGGTATGAGCCAGCATGCCTGGCCAAAATGACATATTTAAAAAATAGTTAAGGACTAAAGAATTCAGGCAGTTCATTCTTTTACAGGCTAAAATAAAAAAAAATGCCCAACCTCATTTGTAAAACACAGAAACATAAATGTATACAAATCAATACCATTACTCATTTGATAAATAGACAATTTTTAAGTAAATAATAATAGTGGGTGGTATTTAACACACAGAGAAATGGATGTACTTTCACGTACTATTGACAGCACTATAAACTATTTGGAAATCAGGCAGTATACAATATAACCTTTTGAATTCCACTTATAGAAATTTATTTTAGGGAAATAATTGTAGATATGTACAAAGATAAGAGGTGTGATTACAACAACAAAAATTACAGCGGAAAGGCATGACAACAGAAAAAGATTTGTAAAAAGATTATGATAAGCAGCTCAATGAAATATGTGGTTATTTATGATGATATAAAGAGAATATGTGACAATGACAAAGTGCTATTTTCATCACAGTATTGTAATAATGGCATTTGCAATAATGTCATAATATATATTGAATAGAAAAGGTTATAAAGAGTATACATAAAATCTTATTTTGGTAAAAAGTTATGTATATGCAAAGGTTATATAAAGAGTAATATAACAAATGATTATTTCTTATTTTTACCTGCGTTTCAACATTTTCTGTAGAGACATTTTTTATAAGAAAAAATTGGTTACATATATTCAAAAATAGCAAGTGAGAAAAAGAGGTCTGAAAAACTTCTACCAGAAAGTGCATATGAATATCTATTAATGTTTTTATATACAAATTAGGCAATATAGCACCTCTGTCTATTTAAGATATATTGCTTAAACTTAGTGTGATACTAAAAATGGAAGTCAGGTTGGGTAGTGGGAAAGAGCAATAGTGCATGAGGGTATATAAAGGGACTTTTTGCTCAAGTAAAAGACTCTATAAAAAAAATCCTGAACAGGAAGCCAATGAAATAGTCTTTATCCTAGTTGTACTCTCAATTGCAATTTATTTGCTCAGAAGATGGAGGTTTTTGTTGGATGTGTGTTTGTGTCTGTGTTAAGAGATTAAAACTCAATATTATGGTTTATAAAAGAAAAACAATAATACATGTTATCGAATGGATAATATTTTCCATTTGAGGACCATACTTGCCTTTGGGTTGTTTGCATCAAACAGACCAGTTGAAAGTCCAATCAGCAAGGAATTCTTGTTTTTATTTTTTGGTGGTAAATGCGAGTGAGATCGAAATGCAAAGGATTCTTCTGGTGAACACTGAACTGATTGAACTTGAGGGACTAAGTTCAAGTGTTCAGAATGAACCACCTTATGGAAAAATGGTTCTGGTTGCACAGACTTATCTACATCACATTTAGAGTGCTGAGAATCATTGGTTCCAGGCTCTGTGGTAGAAAGGAGAGATTATGTGGTAAGTCTATACAGTACTTAAAGTTCTAAATGATATTGACAAGGCACAGTATGTAACACAAATTCTAGCAAAAAACCCACATATCAGGAAAATAAAATCAAAATATGTGTGTCAATATATTACCTTCTGAATAATCTTTAATAGGATACAATGTTTTATCTTCAGAGAGTTGATTTAATTTGTTATGTACTTTCATTATATTGAAAGTTCTACAATACAGACACAAGGCTGGGCATGGTGGCTAATGCCTGTAATCCCAGCCCCTCAGGAGGCCAAGGTGGGAGGATTGCTTGAGGCCAGGAGTTTGAAATCAGCCTGAGCAACTAAGTGAGACTCTCTCTCCACAAAAAATAAAATAAAATTAGCCAAGGTGGAGGATTGCTTGAGGCCAGGAGTTTGAAACCAGCCTGAGCAACTAAGTGAGACTACGTCTCCACAAAAAATAAAATTAGCTGGGTGTAGTAGCGCATGCCTATAGTCCCAGCTACTCTGGAGGATGAGGTGAGGGTTGTTTGAGCCCAGGAGTTCAAGGCTGCAGTGAGTTATAATCACACCACTGCACTCCAGCCTGGGCAACAGAGTGAGACCCTGTCTCTCAAGAAAAACAAACAAAATGAAAAAAACAAAAGACATAAATCCAAAGAAAGGTGAAAAAATACACTATTTAGATACATATTTAGTTCCAGTTTATCTTTGTTCCTATAGGTTAGATGAAAAAAATTATTTTTTCTTTTCTTTTTAAGAAATAGGTCTTGGTCTATTGCCCAGGCTGGAGTGCAGTCTTGGCCTCAAGCAATCCTCTCACCTCAGTCTCCTGAGTGGATGGGACTACAGGCATGCCACCATGCCTGGCTAATTTAAAAAATTTTTTGTAGAGATGGAGTAGCGCTATGTTGTCCAGGCTGGTCTCAAACTTCTGGCCTCAAGTGATCCTCCCACCTCAGCCTCCCAAAGTGCTGGGATTACAGGTGTAAGCCATTACACCCAGCCTACCTTTCTTACATTTTAACTAATACTATTTTAAAAAGAAAACAATTTATTTAATGTCCTTAGTACACTGGCTTAGCTTCGGCAAGTAATTCTTTTCATTTTTAATATTCAATAAAAATAACTGACCAAAAACTTTCACTGCCATGTTGCCATACAATCCAGGCTTATTAATGTAGTCCAGTGTGCTATGCCTATTATATTTTTTAAATGATTGAGATGACTGATAAGGAATGCTTTCTTATTTATATATTACCCAAATAAAACAGGTTGATGTTAATAATCATTAACATCTTCCAGAAAGTAATTAGACTAATGCAATGATGCTTACCTATATGAATGTCACTAAGTTGGTCCACAGTACTCGAGACTCCATCTTCAGAAACTTCATTTTCCTGAATGGTGATCCTATCTGCCGACCTGCCACAGATGGGTACACCAATTAAAAACACACACACTCAGTTTACCAGAAATAAAAGTGCTCTAAAATACAGGAAATGGAACACAACTTCACTAGCATTCTTTGATCCCTCTTCCAAGTATTTTTCTCACTTTCATATATACTTTCTCACATAAGTACAATGTATTTTTCACCCTGTTCAAATCCTCACCAAATAGTAATCATTCACAGCAACCAGGCTCACCATGTTTTATAACAATGGTTCTCAAAGTACAGTCCCCAAACAACGGCATAGTAAAGAAACTGGTTAGAAATACAAATTCTCAGCCTCACCCTTGACCTGTGAATCAGAAACTTTGGGGGATAACGCCCAGCAATTAGTTAGGAAAAGTCCTGAAGTCATTCTAATACATGCTAATGTTTGAGAACCACTACTTTAAAGAATGGGAATGCCCCTTAAGAGTGGAGAATATAAAACAATTACAATATATTAATACCATGGAATATCATGCAGCTGTTAAAAAATGAAGCAGAGATCTATATAAACTGATTAGAATAGGCAAGATATACTGTTAAGTAAACAAAGTGATTCACAGACCAATTTGTATTAAATGGTGTTAGGTTTTGAAAAAATGGTTTGTAGCACAGAAAAATAGAATAAGATTCACGAAAATATTTTAACCCTCAAAGGGAGGGGATTAAGATTGAGGAAAAAAAAGTAAAAAAGAACTCACAATTTTTATCTCTATATGCCTGGGAATTAAATTCATGCATTTTTTTTTAACAAAAATTTAAAGACTGGAAGAATATATTCCAAAAGTACCAGTAATTTATCTCTGGGAGTTAGCTTATAGGTAAGTTTTTATTTTCTAAATACTTTTAAATCGGTTTCAAATTTTATTTTATCTTTTAAATTTATTTATTTATTTTGAGACGGAGTCTCGCTCTGTCGCCCAGGCTGGAGTGCAGTGGCACGATCTCGGCTCACTGCAACCTCTGCCTCCTGGGTTCACTCCATTCTCCTGCCTCAGCCTCCCGAGTAGCTGGGAATACAGGCGCCCGCCACCATGCCCGGCTAATTTTTTGTATTTTTAGTAGAGACAGAGTTTCACCGTGTTAGCCAGGATGGTCTCGATCTCCTGACCTTGAGATCCACCCGCCTTGGCCTCCCAAAGTGCTGGGATTACAGGCATGAGCCACCGCGCCCGGCCTGTTTCAAATTTTAAATAATTTTCTACTTTCTCATTTTCAGATTTTCAACCATTTTCTGCTTTTATTTTATTTTATTTTATTTATTTTTGAGAGAGTCTCACTCTGCCACCCAGGCTGGAGTGCAGTGGCACAATCTTGGCTCACTGCCGCCTCCTCCTCCCAGGTTCAAGCAATTCCTATGACTTAGCCTCCCAAGTAGCTAGGGTGACAGGCACATGCCACTGCACCCAGCTAATTTTTGTATTTTTCAGTAGAGACGGGGTTTTGCCATGTTGGCCAGGTTAGTCTCAAACTCCTGACCTCAGGTGATCCACCCGCCTCAGCCTCCCAAAGTGCTGGGATTACAGGCATAAGCCACCATGTCCAGCCTCTGTTTTTTATTTTTTAAGCTTATATATATATTTATTTTAAGAGACAGGGTCTTGCTCTGTTGCCCAGTCTGGAGTGCAGTGGCATAATCATGGCTCACCTCACTGCAGCCTTGATCTCCTGTGCTCATGTGATCCTCCCACCTCAGTCTCCCAAGTAGCTGGGATTACAGGCACATGCAACCATGCCTGGCTTTTTTTTTTTTTCTGTAGAGGTGGGGTCTTGCTATGTTGCCCAGGCTGGTATCAAACTCCTGGCCTCAAATAACTCTCCCACCTTGGCTTCCCAAAGTGCTGGGATTACAGGCATGAGCCACTTTCCCCAGTCAAGCAACATATTTATTCATTCAAAATATAATGCCCCTTGGTTCCTCAAAAAGGTAAACTGAACTACCATATGATGCCACAATTCCACTCCAAGGTATATACCCAAAGGAACTGAAAGCAAAGACTCAAACAGATACTGTGTGTCAATGTTCTTTGCAGCACTCTTCCAATAGCCAGATGGTGGAAACAACCTACGTGCCCATCAACTGATGAATTATAAAAATATATGGGATATATATATATATATATATATAATGGAATATTATTCAGCCATAAAAAGAAATGAAGAAGTGGCATATCCTACAACATGGATGAAAAACTAAAAACTGTGTGTTAAGTAAAAGAAGCCAGAAACAAAAGGCTATATACTATATGATTCTGTAAGAAATATCCAGTATTGCTAAATCCACAGAGACAGAAAGCAGATTAGTGGCTGCCAGAGGTTGGTGGGGAGGGAAAAAACGGGGGATGATTGCTTAACAGATAGAGAGGTGGGTGATGAAAATGTTCTGGAACTATATAGTGGTGATGGTTGTACACCACTGTGAATTTCTAAATGTAATTGACTTGTACAATTTTAAATGGTGAATTTTATGTTATGTGAATTTTATTCCAATAAAAAAGTTAAGTTCCTTTCAGGACTCCTAACTACTCGAATTCCAGTTGCCTTTCCTATTAGTTTGGTGCACACCTTACGAGATTTTTCCTCTAAATTTACATGCTAATCTAATCTATGGAGATGGTTTTTTCATTCAATATTATTTTATTCCATTAATCAATGTTTTAGACATCTTTCCATATTAATAAAGAGTCCCATTTATTCTTTTAGGTGCTGTATTATATTCCATTAATGCTTTAGAGTTGACCCTTGAACAACATGGGTCTGAACTTCATGCATCTACTTAGATGCAATTTTTTTTTCAACCAAATGTGGATTGAAAATACTGTATTCGTGGGATGCAAACCCGTGTACACAGAGGGCTGGCTTTTCATATATATGGATTCCACAGAACCCACTGTGGGACTTGAGTATATGTAGATTTTGGTATACGAAGGATACTGGAACCAATCCCTCAAATATACTAAAGGATGGCTGTATACAGAAACACAGCAGTATTTTTAGCTATCTCCTTATTAATGCTTATTTAGACTGTTTCAAATTATTGGCTGTGACTCTCCTGGAATGAATATTCCTGCATTTGCTTCTTTGTGCTCATGTATGAAGGATCTGAAGAGTAGATACCAAAAGTAAAAGAGGTATATTATAGGATGTGCACATTTAAAACGTTAAAAAAACTGTCAAATGGATCTCTAAACTGGCTCTACCATTTCATATATGTATTTGCAGTCCACCAAAGAACCATAGTCCCAATCCCTCACATACATTTGATATATCATTTCTCTTCCCCATTGCTTCATGTTATTTTATGGAAAAACAATCAGTGGAAAATACATCTTTTCCACTGATGTGGAAAAGGACTCTTGCCCTGCCTTTTACTCACTCTTCTTTGAGGAGGAGTAAGTATCTGACTAGCAGTGACATTCACAGGACCCTAGTTCTCCACTAAGTTAGTCTCTCAAACACTTACCATCTGTCATTTTATTGATGCCCTATAACTCCTAAAGTATCATACTGTTGTATTTACTATCTGGGTTTCTTCCTTCATGAATAGCCTATTCATCACCTTTCCCCATTTTTCCCTTGGACTTCTGTCTTTTTCTTATTAATTTATACACGTTCTTTATAAATTCTGGATATTAATTTTTATGTTAGGCTGCCTCCTTTAAAAATTTTTATTTAGGTCTTTAATCAATCTGGTATTGTTTTGTTGAATGATTTCAGAAATGGAAATGATTATTTTATTTCTTCCAAATTGTGATTTATTTGTCCCAAAAGCAGGTATTAAATAGGTTATCTTTTTATGTTGATTAGAAATCTTTACCATTTATTAAATTTCCATACACACATATCAAACACCGGTTTTCTATTATTCCTATAATATGTAAAAATGATTTAAAAAATAGAAAACACTCTCTCTGCCTTTAAGAAGCTTTTTTTGTTTTTCTTTTTTTTTTTTTTTTGACAGAGTCTCACTCTGTCACCTAGGCTGGAGTACAGTGGCGCAATCTTGGCTCACCGCAACCTCTACCATTGGTTCAAGTGATTCTCATGCCTCAGCCACACAGGTAGCTGGAATGACAGGCGTGCACACAACCACACCTGGCTAATTTATTTGTATTTTTAGTAGGAACAAGGTTTCGCCATGTTGGCCACACTGGTCTCGAACTCCTGGCCTCAAGAGATCTGCCTACCTCAGCCTCTCAAAGTGCTGGGATTACAGGTGTAAGCCACTGGGCACATACTGCTAAGCAAAAGGGGCCAATCTAAAGACTTCATACTATATAACTAGATGACATTCTGGAAAAGGCAAAACTATGGAGACAATAAAAAGGTCAGTGGCTGCCAGGGATTGTGGGGTGCAAAGAAGACAGGATAAACAGGTGAAGCACGGAGGATTGTACAGTATCATAGGAATAATAGTGTAATGTGAATCCATGTCATTACACATTTGTCAAAACTTGTAGAATGTACCAAATAGTGAACCCTAATGTAAACTATAAACTTTAAGTTAATAGTAATGTGTCAATATTGGCTCATCAGTTGTAACAAATAAAATACATTAATGCAAGATGTTAAAAATATCACTTGCCAGGAATAAGAAAAAAAAAATTGTTGGGGGTGGGGAGTGAGAGGTATCTAGTAAGTCTATAATTTTTGCTCATTTTTTTGTAAACTAAAATTGCTTACAGAAATCTATTAGTTAAAAAAAACCAATAAAGCCAATACAGCAAAAGACTAAAAAGAATATACAAATAAAATAAAAATGACAACAAAATTCAACTATTATATCATATCAAAGATATAGCATACTTCTGTAAATTAACTAGATATTTAAATACAAAAATTTCAGATTGAATCATGAACGATATCAGAAACATAATAAAATAATTCAGAAAAGCTGAAAACAGAAGGATGAGCCAATGCAGATTGGGCAAATATAAATAAAAAGATAAAACTTAGTCAAAAATATTAAGCAAGACTAAAACAATGATATTTTATAATGCTATAATGTGTAATTTACCACTAGAGTATTATACTTGTGAATATCTATGCACCAAATAACTTAGGATCAACATTCATTAGATAAAAATCACTTGAAATATAAAATGAAATAAATGGAAACACATTAGTAGGAAGAAGCCTTCACTCATTTCAATGAAGTGAATAAAAATTGTTAAGTATATGGAAAACCTAAATAAAAAACCTGATAACCGATACATAACAATGCCAAAATATTTTATAATTTATTAATTAAAAGTATGTACTAGCTTACTGTAGACAGACCAATAGAATAGGAAAAAATGTATACAAACAGACTCAAATCTATAAACCATGATAAATTCCACAGATTTACATGTAAAAAAATCAAATATTTAAATGTATAAAGCATCAAATAAAAGTCCTAGAATGCTGGCCAGGCACAGTCTCATGCCAGTAATCCCAGCTCTTTGGGAGGCCAAGGCGGGAGGATTGTTTCAGGCCAGGAGTTTGAGATCAACCTGGGCACCAAAATTAGACTCCGTCTCTACCAAAATAAAAAAAAAAGAAAGAAAAAAAAATACTAGAAAAACTGAAAAAAAATTTGGTAATCTTAGAAAGAACAAGGCTGTTCTGAGTAACTATCAAAGCTCAGATAAATATGATAACAATAAAAGATAAACAAAAATAAACTATATACTTCAGCATGGCAAAACCACACACACGCACACACAAAACATAAATGACCAGCAGAGAAAAAATAGTTGCAATTCATGTAACCACCAGGGCAAATATCTCTCACTTTTAAGAGTTTTTACTAATTTATAAAAGACCAACGACTAAATTAAAAAAAAGGGGGGACCAAAGATATAAAGAGAAAATTCACAGACAAGGAAGTTCAAATGAAACTTACATTTGAAAAGATGTGCTTACCTTTACCTATCATAAGAGCTAGACTAACAGCCCAAACAGATATACTATTTTTTACCTTGTTAGATTGGAAAAACTCAAAAAGTTTGATGAGAAAAGTTTAGCAAGGCTGTGGAGAAAATGGGGTTCAGACATTCTTTCTGAAAGTGTAAACCAGTACAACCTCCAGGAGAACAATAACCAAATTACAAATGCAACTTATAAAAATGCAGTTGACCAAGCAATTATACTTATTACAGATATATACACACACGAAAGTCACTTTATATAAAAAGTTATTCATTGCAGCATCATTTGTAATGTCAATCAATGTCCAGCAGGTAGGAAACTTGTTGAGCTGTGGTATTCTACATAATGGAATACTAACTAGCTATAAAATAAGAAAAAAAGAAAGCCCTTTATGTATTATTATTTTAAAAATTTCCCAGATTTATTATTAACCAAAAATAAACAAGGTGGAAAAATCTGTGTACACTATACTAACAAATGTAGTTAACTGTAAGGAGGAAGACAATATATTTATTTTTGCTTAAGCATATACTAGAAATACATGAAAGAAGACAAGAGTGGATGGGGACAGATGTAAGCAAGACTTTTTACTGCATATCATCATACTTTAATTAATTAATTAATTTATTTATTTGAGTTGGAGAGTCTGTTGCCCAGGCTGGCATGCAGTGGTGCCACCTCAGCTCACTGCAACCTCCACCTCCCAGGTTCAAGTGATTCTCCTGCCTCAGCCTCCTGAGTAGCTGGGATTACAGGCACCCGCCGCCATGCCTGGCTAATTTTTGTAGAGATGGGGTTTTGCCATGTTGGCCAGGTTGGTCTCGAGCTCCTGTCCTCAGGTGATCCGTCCTCCTCGGCCTCCCGAAGTACTGGGAATACAGGTGTGAACCACCGTGCCTGGCCCACTTTATTTTTTGTGAGACAGTCTTGCTCTGTAGCCCAGGCTGGAGTGCAGTGGCATGATCTTGGCTCACTGCAACCTCTGCCTCCTGGATTCAAGCAATTCTTGTGCCTCAGTCTCTCAAGCAGCTGGGACTATAGGCACGTGCCACCATGCCTGGCTAATTTTTGTATTTTTAGTAGAGACAGAGTTTTGCCATGTTGGCCAGGCTGGTCTTGAACTCCTGCCCTCAAGTGATCTGCCCGCCTCAGTCTCCCAAATTGCTGGGATTACAGGTGTGAGCCACTGTGCCCGGCCTCTTCAAATATTTTATATACTTGTTTATTTCTGAACCATATGAATATCTATTAAAATTAAATTCCTTTTATAAGGTATTACAATATTAGGATATTATGTTGCAATATTAGCTTATTATAGTATTTTCTTAAAAGTTATTACAAAAGGGACCTGGGTTTTAAAATGTCAGGAAAAGATGTACATACTGAGTTTCCTTTGTTTCTTTTTCCTCACTAATCCACACATCAGTAATAGTGCACGGCAAGCTCTCATCTTTGTTTGTTCCACTTGGCTCTTGTAGAATTTCTGTTTCCAAATCATCAGGTTCTGCAAAGGATAAACGTAACGAGAGACATCTCAAAGCAAAATTTGTCAAGAGAATATTGAATAAACTTGCTATAAATTATTGCTACCTAGTTTTAGGGTAATATATTCATTAAAACAGAAAAATTAAGTATTCTCTCTATAGGGTTTAACTCTTATTATGAAGTCTTTAGTTCAGTTATTTCTGAAACGACAGACTACTTCTTTTGCCTTTTACTGTAATAAAAATGCTCAAAGGTAATATGGCATACTCTATATTTTTCACCATTATGTAAAATTTTCTCTTCAATTAAAATTTTAGTAATATGTAAATTCATTTAGGGAAGGTATAAAACCAGTTTAAAGAATAAAGACATTTGTGGTTAGAAATATGGAAGAATAGACTGTGATATTACTGATCAGTGACTAAAATAAAATTTCAATCTTCAAAATCTATCTTTTAATAGTCAAAAAAGAAAAACTATTACCAGGACTTTCACAATGATATTGAGAACATAATTGAATGGCACTAAAAATCTATTTTCTTAGACCCTCAAATAGTTTTTTTTTTTTTTTTTTTTTTTTTGAGACAGGGTTTCACTCCCATCGCCCGGGCTGGAGTGCAGTGGTTTGCTCTTGGCTCACTCACCACAACCTACACCTCCTGGGCTCAAGTGATCCTCCTGCCTCAGCCTCCTGAGTAGCTGGAACTATAGGCACACACTACCACACCAGGCTAATTTTTGTATTTTTAGTAGAGATGGGGCTTCACCATGTTGGCCAGGCTGGTCTGAAACTCCTGACCTCAAGTGATCCACCTGCCTCAGCCTCTCAAAGTGCTGGGATTACAGGCGTGAGCCACCACACCTGGCCTGACCCTCAATTAACACTGTTTTCTGGCAGTGGCTCATTTTTCACCTGGCTAATATTTTCCAAAAGTGAACAGCGATGAGGAGAGTATTTGTTAACTTCTCTTTTTCCTTTCCAATTAAGATTATCAATAATATCCTGTTTAAGCCAACACTAACCCTCTTACTTCCCCTGGAATACAGACATACTTCTCCATTTTTAAAGCTTCCAATTATCTGTCTTATTTGGAAAGACAACTGATATTGTACTAATCTTTAAGTTTTTATCTTTTATTCAAATGATTATTTTGGTCATTCATTCAAGGTAAGCACTTGGGGGCAAAATCCTTTTTTATTTTTTAATGAATAATTCTGTTTCCTAGTACTTTAAGCTGTATCATTATCAACTTATTCTATAAACTTGATTTATGACTGCATTACCTGCAAAGCCTAGAATATTTATTCTCTGGTCTATCAACTCCTGCACTAGGCTATACAGCTTCCATAGTATGCCTAACACTATTTTCTTTTCTTTTTTAAAGAAAAGGCATAAGATACTGTTTTAGTTCAGGCTACTATAACAGAGTATCATAGACTGGGTGGTGTAAACAATAGAAACTTATTTCTCAGAGTTCTGGAGGCTGAAGGATCCAATGTCAGGGTGCCAGCATGGTTGGTTCTAGAGGGCCCTCTTCCTGTTTTGCAGATAACCTTTTCCTCCTTGTATCCGTATGTGGTAGAAAGCAGAAAGCTCTCTGGCCTATTCTTATAAGGGCACCAATCCCATTAATGAGGGCGCCACTCTCATAACCTAATTACTTTGCAAAGACTCCACTTCCAATACCATTACATCAGGGATTAGATTTCAACATATGATTTTTTTGGGGGGTAGGGAGGGGAACAAACTTTTGTTCCATAATGATACTAGTAACTATGTTCTAATGAATAAGATTATTTAAGTTACTGTGGTGAATTAAGGACGGTCACATTTTGCAGGGTTTCTGGTTTTCCTCTCAACTAGAGGGAGCTCTGTTTCTCCTCCTCTTTAATTTCAGCTGGCATGGTGATTCCCTTGAGTAATGGAAGACAGTGAAAGTGATGCTATGCCAGTTCCAGGCTGAGCCTTTAAGAGAACTGGGAACTTCTATTTGATATCTGGAAGCCCAAGCCATCATGAAAATAGTTTATTCTTAAAGACCACATTGCAATGCCATGAGACTAAAATGAAGGAGAGGGACCCGGATAAGCCCTGCCAATATGCCAGGCATGGGAGTGACGTCATTTTGCGTCTTCCAAAAAAGCCCAGCTGATGGCTGAATACCACTGAGCAATACCAGTTGATGCTACATGGAGCAGAAGAACCTCCAAATTCCTGACTCAAAAAATTGTAAGATAACATAAAATAAAAATAAAAATTGTTTTTTATTTTGGAGACAAGTTCTCACTCTGTCACCCAGGCTGGCATGCTCATGGCTCACTGCAGCCTCAAACTCTTGGGCTCAAGTGATTCTCCCACCTCAGCCTCCCTAGCAGCTGGGATTACAGGCATGCACCACCACATGTGGCTAATTTTCATATTTTCAGTAGAGAAGGGGTATTGCCATGTTGCCCAGGCTGGTCTTGAACTCCTGGGCTCAAGCGATATGCCAGCCTTGGCTTCCCAAAGTGCCGGGATTACAGGTGTGAGCCACTGAGCCTGGCCTAAAATTGTTATTTTAAGCTACTAAGTTTTAGGAGTAATTTGTTTTGCAGCAATAGATAATTGAAGCAGAATTACATATCCGGAAGCAAGGAGCTGATGTAAAAGCCTATGTGCACTGGCTTTGGGACTGCGGAGCAGGCAGAAATTGGAAGGGCTTCAATGACATTGTTGGTGAGAGACTGGCAAGTGAAAAACAGTTACTGGAGGCTGAAGAAAAGGGGATTCTTGCTCTACGGTGGCTGAAAATTTGGTAACTGCAATAATGTGGAAGATAGTAACTGTACTTTATGGATCCAGTGGTCTAGCTAAGGAATTATCAAAGCAGAACATTCAAAGTGACAGCTGCTTCTAATAACTTCTGATAAAGAACAAGAAACTAGAGATTAATTGAAGAAAAAGTTTAGCTTATGAGCAGAATTTAGAAGAGATACAGAGAGCCCAGGATGATTCCTTCTAGGTAACAAATGCTTCTCAAAGGAAGACATGGCCTCAAGACAAAGACTAAATTTAGGACAGTAGGGTGTGGCCTCAGGGCAAAGATGAAGTCAAGGTTGTGCACATAAGATCTGTTACAGCACAGAAAGATTTAAAGGCATGTCTTGCAGACCCTCTTTGATAGAGAAAGAATTTCTAAGAACTCAACAGCACTGTCTTACAGTATCCTTATAGATAACTGAAGGTAGAGAAGAGTCTGTCTCAGAAACATGAGTGGCTTTTGTTAACCACAGTGAGTATCAATAATATTCACATAAACCCACAAAATTATTTAGAAATTCTGCTTTTGGAAGCACTGTGTAAGCTCAGACTGAAGGGGACAAACATAGTGCAAAAGAGAAGAGCCCTTGAGCACACCAAGCTTTGGTGCAAGGAAGCAGGCTGACAATGCTATTCCTGGTTGGATTTTAGAATTTCTAGGGACCAATGACTGCTATCTGCTTCCCATCTTCCTTGTTTTCGAAAAGGTGTCCCAAAGGTTGTTTCACCATTGTATTTTGCACATATGGAAAACAAATAACTAATTTTTTTTTACTCATAGGTCTTCAGATTGAGAATAACTGTACTCAAAGACCTGTAGATGAGAAAACCCATCTGCACTGAGGCCTGACTTTGTTATCATATTAAACTCTGAGCTAATGTCATAATGAGATGAGGCTTTCAGAAGGTGTGAGTGTATTTTGCATATGGGAGGAATGAAGATAATTTTTGGTCAGAGGGCAGACTATGGCAGATTTAGGACAGATGCAAACTCTTTGACGCCCTTCCCATTGAGAGGTGGGTTCTCTTTGCCCTCCCTTTGAATCCAGGTTGGGCTGTGACTGCTTTGACTAATAGAGTATGGCAGAAGTGATACTGTGCTAGTTCTGAGATCAGCTTTTCAGAGTACAAGCTGCTTTCACCTTAGCATCTGTGAGCCCCGGGCCATCACATAAGAAGTCAGACTATCCTGCCAGAAAGAGTACATAGAATAGCCCTGAAACCACATAAAGAGGGAGAGGGGCCCAGCTAAGCTGTACTTGCCAAGATAGCAGTGAAGCTTTTTGGGACCCTTCAGACCAGCCTAGCTGCCAGCTGACCAACACTTACTGATCTCTGAGATAAAGGCACACGAATTAGGAAAAATCACATTAGACAAGTCTTGACTCAATTCCTGGCACATAAAATCATGATATGAAACGGTTGGTGTTTCAACACTAAGTTTTGGGGTGACTTGTTAGGCAGTCATAAAAAAAAGACCAATAGCTAAAAATATAAAAATACTGAACCTAATTTGAGATAATTACCCAAACATATACAAATTTTGATAATCTGTTTATAAAGCTTGTGAAATTTAAGTTTTTACTAAATCAAATATAGCTCATTTTGACTCATTAGAACATACCTTCTAAATTTCCTTCCAGTTTCAATGACATCTGTGGAGATGCCTCACTGAACTCGGGACTTTTTGTCTCAACAGGAGAATCAACAATAGCTGATGGGTTTATTTCATGTGAAATACATTGTACTTTTTTTTCTCCAGTAATTAAGGGTTTGTACTTTTCCCCTTCGGGAAAAATCTCTGTGAAAACAAAAAATAAAAAATCATGCTAGTTCTCAAAATGACGAATTTTATCTGTAATGGCATTGGGGGCAAAGTTCAAAAAGCTGCATTACTGCAACAGGCAATTACTAGTTAAGCTCTGTTACATATTAGAAGTTAATAAGTGACTACAGTATATGAAAGTCAAATTTCATTTCAATTGTACATAATAATTTCTATGGGGGTCAAAATGGTTTACCTTCTTTCTGCTTTTGGTAAAATTAATATGTGTATTAGAATACTATTTTTTAAATTATTAACTAGTTGATTCTGTTTATATGAAGTAACTCCTAGTTACTTCTAATTGCTCTGAAATTCTCCACACTTTTAATTGGTGTCAGGAGAGAGGAGGTTTACCTCAGAACATCCTGAGACAGGTTCAAAAAAGAATAAAAAGAAAAAAAAACTACCTCAGAATAGCTTAATGCAGTTATTTACCACCCTCTCACTCCTATTAATCCGTTGAAGATTTTACTTTCCAGGTTACAAGCTCCCCAACACTAACTCTGTCATAACTAATTTAGGTGATTTCTATATTTGTATCAATAATCCTTCCAATAGGTAGGCCTCTTGGTTTGTTGCACTTCACTCTACCTCAGTCTTCATCCTATCTCCAGCACTCCAATGGTCATATCTTAGAGAACTTGTCATTAATTATAGCCTCTTTAAATTTCCAGTGTTAAGTATTCCACCCTCTAATCTCTAACACTCATTTTCCACTTCTCCGCCTCTACAACTCCAACTCTAAAAAAATTTTACCCTGAAAGTACCTACAATGCACTGATTCTGCTACATTTTCTGTCATCTCCATTAAAATTCACAGAAATTCCATAATATAGTCATTCTCTTGTGCATCCTCAACTTATTGTATTCAAGTGGCAAAACCCCAATTTTGCATAAATTCAATTCTCTGCCTACTATATCTGCATACACAGGGTTAAAATGGTTGAAGAAAAACAGAAATCCTTGCTCATTGGTCTCAATTTAAATTCATTGTTTCTAAAGCCAAGTAGGCCCTTTGTGTTGGCTGCAGTCCTTTTATAACACTGGGTTAGCAGGAACTGTCCTTAGCTCAGTTAATTTCCAGAGCAAAAAAGTTGTTCATCAAGTATTTATAAGTTGTTTTACTCTTTACTTCTTTCTAGTCAACAGAGAACAAAACTATAGTGTTGCAAATGTTTCAGAATCATTTCCCTGCACTGTACTTCAACAAACTGCTTGCCAAAACAAACTGACTGTAGCAGAGATCACATCTGTGTTTTTCCTCCTTCAGCCCTACCATTCTGCAATAAAATCATGTCTACTAACACCAGAAATCAGGATACCATATCGCATTATTATTATTATTAAAGACTGCTTTAGTGGGTTCTAACAGAAGAATACGAAATAATCAAAATATAGGAGAAAAATCTATTTCTTGTCACTGATGATAAATCTGCACATTTGGAACATCTAAGATCTCAAGGAAGAAAGCTTAATAGATTTAGTAAAAATAATCAGTACAGCGTCCAGATATAAAATTTTCTATCTATATATAGAAAGAAATAGGGGAAGGAAGAGGAGGAGGTTAGGATATCTTTTTTTTTTTTTTTTTTTTTGTTAGAGACCTGAGTTTTGCTCTGTCACCCAGCGCAGTGGCGTGATCTCAGCTCACTGCAACCTCCACCTCCCGGGTTCAAGCAATTCTCTTGCCTCAGCCTCCCTAGTAGCTGGGATTACAGGCGCACGGCACTATGCCTGGCTAATTTTTTATATTTTTAGTAGAGACAGCGTTTCGCCATGTTGGCTAGGCTGGCCTCAAACTCCTGACCTGAAATGACCTGCCTCAGCCTCCCAAAGTGCTGGGATTACAGGCATGAGCTACCACACCCGGCTGGATAGCTATACTAGATAAAAATTCTTAAAACATAGCAAAAAGCAATGAAATATAAAAAAGGGCAGAGAATATAAACAGGCAATTTTCAAAGCAGCAAATCAAAATAGTCAATAGAATGCAACATAATGAAATTCACTCACAATCAGAAAAGGAAAAATAAAACCAATGAAATATATACCACACAAAAATGGTAAAAAAATTTTTTAAAGGGATATTACCTTTCAGGCTGTTTGATATTTAAAAATCAATCAATGCAATTTGCAACATTAATATAATAAAAGAGAAATTATACTATTATATTAATTGATTTGGAAAATGGGTTTGGAGAGAGCTTCAGCATGGCTGACCACAGACACCTGGCACTTGTCTGTTCCACAAAGAAGTACCAAAACAGCAAGTAGATAATAACACATTGAATAGAGCATCTAAAAGAGAACACAGGAATTCAGCCGCAAAGGGATGGGGAACCTCTGAGGCATGGAAGGAGAGGGAAGCAAAACAGTTGGCCTGGCTAGGACTGGCTAGAAGCCAGGAGAAACACCACAGATTGACCTGCCTGAATGCAGGAAAACGGTAAGAGAGATCCCCAGTGCTCCATGTTCTCACCATGGACTCCTGCAAGCCTAGCCATGGCTCCTCAGCCCTCAAGCGCCCTGAGACTAGTAGAGGAAGCTGCCTGGAGTCAAAGTGATGCATTATTCTAGAGAGGAAGTTTGTGCTGGATCTCACACAGCATCCTGAGACCCAAGCAGCTGCAACATGGTGCCACTTTGAGAACCCAATCCCTACCAGATAACAACCTGCCCCAGGACTCAACAGGCCCTGAATCTCCACACCCCTGGAGCCCTACTGACATCTACTCCATGTCCACCTACAGATTTGCAACCTTGTGACATGAGCTGGACTCAACTGTGCAGCCAGGTCCCTAGTCCTCTAGCCCACATACAGTCCTACACCACAGGAAATGGGTGGTGCAGCACATTAGGAAGGCTGCCCCTGGGAAAAAGGGAGCTGAAGCATGTGCTCCCCAGAGCCTGGGAGCTGCCTTCCTGGAGTTGCTGGTACTGACAGCAACCCTGCCTCCCCTAGCACCTGGGTGAATGTGCACTTGTGTGCACCTTCAGGAGCAAGGAGATAGGCATGCTTGGGTGCCATCCTAGAGCCTGAGGTCAGGCCTGGCCCACTCACTGATGCCACCACCTGAGAATGCTACCTGGTAGCTGGGAGATTGATCTGCCCCATGCATCAGAGCTGGCACTAGCAAGCATGTCATCCAGGACTGGAGATCAACCCACCATGCCTGCTGATGCAGGTGCCTGCACACACAGTCAGGGGGCCCGAGGACAGGCCCTCCTGCCTACCACCACCACCACTGATTTCTGAGTGTGCAGTCTGGGGTTCTGGGGGTAGACCTACTGTGCTAAGCACAACCTGTGCCTGACAGCACCATCACAGGGCTTGAAGACAGACCCACCCTGCCCTGCTCCTGCCTTGGCAAAGGCCTGTGAGCATCATCCAGGGGCACAGGGATCAATTTGCCATGCCTATTGCTGCTAGTGCCTGTATAAGCTTTCCAGGGGCTTTGGAAAGGGCCTGCCCTGCCTGCCAGCACCCACACACATCATCTAGGGTCTAGAGATCAACCAGTCCTGCCCAACATAAACTGCCTGCACATGCACCACACAGGGGCCCAAGTATAGGCCTGCTCTACCTGGCGATGCCCCCAATAGTGCTATGTGTATTGTCCAGAGGTCTGGAGATCTACCCACCTCTGTCTGCCACCACAGATACCCAAACATACCTTCCCGAGGGCCCTGAGACCCAACCTGCAGCCACTGCCACCATCCACCTGCACTAAAGGCCTGGAGACTAGCCCTCTCAGTTCACCACCACCACTGCTGGTGCCCATGAGTGCTGATGATGGACCCAGGGACTAGCCTTGCCCACCTGGCCCACCATTGCTACTGCTGGCACCCAAGTAAGCCATGTGGAGGCCCAAGGATTACCTGGACCCACTATCACCAGTGCCTGAACACCATCTGGGGGACCAAGTACCTGCATTCTCAGCATGCTGCCAAGACTGGGGCCTGAGGACTGGCTCAACTGGCTCCCTGTCCACAGTAAATCCTTACCAGAGTCTCCACGAACAATCATAACCTAAGACACACAGGAATTCACAGATACCACTGACACTGATTACAGCCGAAGAAATCATATGAAGACCGCACTACTCTGCCCACCCAGAATCAAAGCCAAAACACCCTACTCAACCAACACTATGGATACATATACGGGAAAAAGTCTTTGCCTACGAAAGTCAATCCGTAAAATCGGAAGAAGTGATTATTACAATAGATGCACAGATATCAATATAAGGACACAAGAAACATGAAAAGTAAGGAAACATGATACCTCCAAAAGAACACGGTAATTTTCCAACAAGATTCCAACAAAAATAAATCTACAAAATGCCTAAAACAATTCAAAGTAAAATTAAAGCTAAGTGAGGTATAGGAGAACACAGATAAATAATACAAAGAAATCAGAAAAACAATTCATGGTCTGAATGAGAAATTCAACATAGATATCATTAAAGATAACCAAACAGGGCCAGATGCTATGACTCACAAATGTAATCCTAGTGCTTTAGAAAAGGAAGGCAGAAGGATCGCTTGCAGCCAGGAGTTGGAGACCAGCCTGGGCAACACAGTGAGATACTGTCTCTACAGGAAATTCTTTAAAAAGTAAGTCAGGTGTGGTGGCATGTGCCTATAGCCATAGCTAGTCTGGAAGATAAGGTGGAAGGATCTCCTGAGTCCAGGATTTGAGGCTGCAGTGAGCTATGATTGCACCAATGTACTCTAGCCTGGATGGCAGACAGCCTGTCTCTAACCAAGTAAAAATATTTTATCTATCTATCTATCTATCTATCTATCTATCTATCTATCTATCTATCTATCTATCTATCTCATAATTTGAGACCAGCCTGGGCAACATGGCAAAACTCTGTCTCTACACAAAATAAACAAAATTAGCCAAGCATGGTGTCAAAAGCCTGTAGTCCCATCTACTTGGGAGGCTGAGATGGGAGGATCCCTTGAACCCAGGAGGTCAAGGCTGCAGTGAGCTGTGATCACGGCACTGCCACTGCACTCCAGCCTGGGTGACAGAGCCCTGTCTCAAAAACAAACAAATTAACTAACAAAGAAAACCCCAAACCCCCCCACCCACCACAAAATTCAATGAATTAAATAAAATTACAACTGAGAGCTTCAACAATAGACTAAACAGAAAAAAAAGTTTCTGAATGAAAACAGTTCTTTCGAAATAATCCACTCAGAAAATAAAGAAAAGGATAAAAGAAAAAAAAAGAATAATGGAAGTCTATGTGACATAAGAGAAACTGTAAAGTGCCCAAATATTCAAATTTTGGGTGTTTCAGAAAAAAAAGAGATGGGCAACGACATAGAAAATTTCTAAATAACAGCTGAAAATTTCCCAAGCCTTGTAAGAGATATAGACATTCAGATACAGGAAACTTAAAGACACAAAAATATTCAACCCAAAAAGATCTTCCCAAGGCACATTACAATCAGACAGTTAAAAGTCAAAGAGAATTCTAAAAACAGAAAGAAAAGAGCATCAAATTACATATAAGAGCACCCCCAACAGACTAACAATGGCTTTCTCAGCAGAAAACTTATAAGATAGGAGAAAACGGGATGATATATTCAAAGTGCTGAGAAAACAAAAACAAAACCAAAAACAAACCAACAACAAACTGTCAGCCAAGAATACTATACCCACCAAAGCTATCCTTCAAAAATGAAGGAGAAATAAAGTCTTTCCCAAAGAAGCAAAAACTGGGAGAATTCAACAGCAGACTGATCCTATAAGAAATGCTTAAGAGAGCACTACATGTGGAAATAAAAGGTCAGTATCTACCACCATGCAAGCACATTAAAGTATAAAACCTGACAGAGCACATTCACAAACAAAAGAGAAAAAGGAGTCAAATGTTATAGAAAATAACCAAACTGCAATGAAACAATAAAAGAGAAAGAAAAGAACAACAAATATACAAAACATCCAAAAACCAATTAACAAAATGACCAGAGTTAAGTCCTCACCTATCAATAATAACCTCTAATATAAATGAAATAAATTAATCATTTAGAAGATACAGGTTGGCTGAATGGTTTAAAAAAAATGACCAAACTACATGCTGCCTACAATAAACTCATTACATACATAGACTGAAAATGAAGAAACAGAAAAAGATATTCCATGCAAATGGAAACAAAAAAAGAGTGGGAGAAGGCATACACTTATATCAGATAAGACATATTTTAACCCAAAAGCTGTAAAAAAAGACAAAGAAGGTCATTACATAATGATGAAGGGAAAAATTAAATGAGCAGATCTAACAATTATAAATAGATGTGCACTCAACAGCAGAACCCCTAGATATATAAAGCAACTACAGGGAGAGATAGACTCCAATATAATAAGAGTTGTGGACTTCAACACCCCACGGACAGCACTGGACAGATAATCTAGACTGAAAATTAACAAAGAAACATTTGATTTAAACTGCACTTTAGACCAAATGGACATAACAGACATCTATAGAACACATCCAACAGCAGCAGAATATACATTCTTCTCATCAGCACATGGAACATTCTCCAGGACAGGCCACATGGTAGGCTACAAAACAAATCTCAACAAATTAAAACGTAACTACTTCATATCAAGTACCTTCTCAGACCACAACTGAAGAAAACTAGAAATCAATCACGAGAGGAACTTTGGAAACTGTACATATACATGGAATTTAAGCAACATGCTCCTGAGCAAACATTGAGTCAACGAAGAAATTAAGAAGGAAATAAATGGATTTCATGAAACAAATGGGGACAGAAACACAACAAACCAAAATCTATGGGAAACAGCAAAAGCAGTGCTGAGAGTTTATAGCAATAAACACCCATATCACAAAAGGGCCAGAAGCTCATGGCTGTAATTTCAATATTTTGGGAGGCTGACGTAGGAGAATCCTTGAGGCCAGGAGTTAGAGATCGGCCTGGGCAACAAAGTGAGACCCTGTCACTACTGAAACAAAAACAAAAACAAAAAACAGCTGGTCATGGTGGCTGCCTGTAGTCCCAGTTCCTCAGGAGGCTAAGGTGAGAGGATTGCTTGAGCCCAGGAGTTTAAGGTTATAGCAAGCTACAACTGCACTACTGTACTCCAACACTGGTGACAGAGTGAGACCCTGTTTATAAAAAAAAGAGACAGATTTCAAATAAATAATGTAATGATGTATTTCAAGGAACTAGAAAAGCAAAAAAAGGTCAAATCCAAAATTAGTAAAAGCAGCAACATGGATGGAGCTGGAGGCCATTATCCTAAGTGAACTAACTCAGAAACAGAAAATCAAGTATTACATGTTCTCACTTATAAGTGGAACCTAAATAATTGGTACACATGGACACAAAGGTGAAAATAATAAGATAATGAGGACTCCGAAAGGAAGGAAGGAGGGAGTGGGGAGAACGCAAAAAAAAAAAAAAAAAAAAAAAACAAAACTATCAGGTACTATCATCACTATTTGAGTGATGGGTTCAACAGAAGCCCAAATCTCAGCATTATGCGATATACCCATGTAACAAACATGCACATGCACCCACTAAACTTAAAACAAAACAACTATATACATATATATATATATATATACACACACACACACACATGCACAAAATGGACCATTATTCAGCCATAAAAAGAATGAAATCTTATTTTTTTGCAGTAAGATGGATAGAACTGGAGGTCATTATCCATATAGAGAAATACACATTGCATGTTTCTGACTTATAGGTGGGAGCTAAAAAAATTGATCTCATGGAAGTAGAGAGCAGAATGGTGCTTATCAGAAGCTGGAAAGTGTGGTTGGTTAATGCATACAAAATACAGTTAAACAGAATAAAATTCTAGTGTTTAAAATAGTACAGTAGGATGACTACAGTTAATGAAAAAAAGCAAAACTAGTAGAAGAAATAATAAGCAGAACAAAATGAAACAGACACTAAAAAAATCAACAAAAGTTGGAGTTTTGAAAAGATAAACAAAATTGAAAAACCACTAATGAGACTAAGAGAAAAAGAGTGAAGACCCAAATAAAGAAAATAAAAAACAAAGAGCCATTACAACAAATACTACAGAAATGCAAAGTACCATGTGAAACTATTATGAACAACTATATGTTAACAAATTGGAAAACCTAGAGGTAATAGATAAATTCCTGCACACAGACAACCTCCCAAAATAACTACAATAAATATCAAATTCTTCAACACCCAGACACCGATGAACATCCATAACATCAAGACCACCCAGGAAAATATGACCTCACCAAATAACTAAATAAGGTACCAGAGACCAATCCCAGAAAGACAGAGATATATGACCTTTCAGACAGAAAATTCAAAATAGCTGTTTTGAGGAAACTCAATGAAATTCAAAATAACAGAGAAAAAATTCAGAATCTTACCAGATACATTTAACAAAAAGATTGAAATAATTAAAAAGAATCAAGCAGAAATTCTGGAGCTGAGAAATGCAACTGGCATACTGATGAATGCATAAGAGTCCTTTAATAGCAGAACACATCAAAAGAAGAAAGAATTAGCGAGCTTGAAGACAGGCTGCTTGAAAATACATAGTGAGAGGAGACAAAAAACAATTGAAAATACATAGTCAGAGGAGACAAAAAACAAAGGAAAAAGAATGAGGAATACCTACAAGATCTAAAAAACAGACTCAGAAGGGCAAATCTAAGAGTGATTCGTTGTAACGAGGAAGTAGAGAGAGAGACCGGGGTACAAAGTTTATTCAAAGGGATAATGTCAGAGAACTTCCTGAACCCAGAAAAAGATACCAATATTCAACTACAAGAAGGTTATAGAACACCAAGCAGATGTAATCCAAGGAAGACTACCTCAAGACATTTACTAATCAAACTCCAAAAGGTCAAAGACAAACAAAGGAGAAAAGCAGCAGCAGACTTTTGTGTCTGGCAGCAGACTTTTCAGCAAAAATCTTACTGGCCAGGAGAGAGTGACAGGACATATTTAAAGTACTGAAGGAAAAAACTTTTATCCTAAAATGGTATATCCAGAGAAAATATCCTTCAAACATAATGAAGAAATAAAGACTACCAGACAAACAAAAGCTGAGGGATTTCATCAACACAAGACCTGTCCCATAAGAAATGCTAAAAGGAGTTCTTTAATATGAAAGAATAGGACAATAATGAGTAATAAGAAATCATCTGAAGGTGTAAAATTCACCAGTAATAGTAAGTATACAGAAAAACACAGAATATTAGAACACTGTAATTGTGGTGTGTAAGCTACTCATATCTTGAGTAGAAAGACTAAAAGATGAACTGATTGAAAATACAAATTATTCACGCCTGTAATCCCAGCATTTTGGGAGGTGAAGGCGGGTGGATCACTTGAGGTAAGGAGTTTGAGACCAGCCTGGCCAACATGCTAAAATCCCATCTCTATTAAAAATACAAAAAAATTAGCCAGGTGTGGTGGCACACACCTGTGATCCAGACTAGTCGGGAGGCTGAGGCAGGAGAATCACTTGAACCCGGGAGGTGGAGGCTGCAGTGAGCTGAGATCGTGCCACTACACTCCAGCCCGGGCAACGGAGTGAGACTCTGTCTCAAAAAATAAAATGAAATAAAATACATAAACATTATGTGAGGTGTGATGGCTTATGCCTGTAATCCTAGAACTTTGGAAGGCTGAGGTGGGAGGATTGCTGGAACCCAGGAATTTGAAACCAGCCTGGGCAACATGCAACATGAAACCAGCCTGGGCAACAGGCAAAACCCTTTCTCTACAAAAAAAAAAAAACAAAAAAATTTAGCCATGTGTGGTGGCTACAAGCAGTGGGACATGCTTGTAGTCCCAGCTGCTTGGGAGGCTGATGTGAGATCACCTGAGCCAGGAGGTGGAAGTTGCAGTAAGCTGAGATTGTGCCACTGCCCTCCAGCCTGGGTGACAGAGTGAGTCCCTGTCTCAAGAAAAAAAAAATTACAACTTTTTGAGAGACAATACAGTAAGATACAAATAGAAACAAAAAGTTGAAAAGTGAGGGACAAAGTTAGAGTCTTTATTAGTTTTTTATTTGCTTGTTTGGTATCTGTTTTTGCAATCACTGTTGTCATCAGTTTAAAATAGTGGGTTATAAGATAGTATTTATACCTCATAGTACCCTCAAAAATAAAAAATCATACAACAGATACACAAAAAAATAAAAAGCAAGAAATTAAAACATACCACTAAAGAAATCACCTTCCCTAAAATGAAGATATGAAGGAAGGAAGGAAGAGAAGTCCACAAAACAACCAGAAAACAAATAACAAAATGGCAGAATTAAGTCTTTACTTGTAATAATCCCATTGAATGTAAATGGAATAAACTCTCCAATCAAAAGACAGAGAGTGGCTGAATAGATTAAAAAAGAAGACTCAACAGGAGTTCCAAGATGGCGGAATAGGAACAGCTCCAGTCTACAGCTTCCAGCGTGCTTGATGGAGAAGACGGGTGATTTCTGCATTTCCAACTGAGGTACCTGGTTCATCTCAATGGGACTGGTTGAACAGTGGGTGCAGCCCATGGAGGGTGAGCCGAAGCAGGGTGGGGCATCACCTCACCTGGGAAGCGCAATGAGTCGGGGGATTTCCCTTTCCTAGCCAAGGGAAGCCGTGACAGACTACCTGGAAAAACAGGACACTCCCCACCCAAATACTGTGCTTTTCCCAAGGTCTTAGCAACCGGTAGACTAGGTGATTCTCTCCTGTGCCTGGCTCGGCAGGTCCCACGCCCACAGAGCCTTGCTCACTGCTAGCCCAGCAGTCTGAGATGGATCTGCCAGGCAGCAGCCTGACTCGGGGAGGGGCATCCGCCATTGCTGAGGCTTGAGTAGGTAAACAAAGCTGCCCAGAAGTTCGAAATGGGCGGAGCCCACTGCAGCTCAACAAGGCCTACCACCTCAGTAGTCTCCACCTCTGTGGGCAGGGCATAGCTGAACAAAAGGCAGCAGACAACTTCTGCAGACTTAAACGACCCTGTCTAACAGCTCTGAAGAGAGCAGTGGTTCTCCCAGCATGGTGCTTGAGCTCTGAGAAAAGATAGACTGCCTCCTCAACTGGGTCCCTGACCCCCATGCAGCCTAACTGGGAGACATCTCCCAGTAGGGGCTGACTGACACCTCATATAGGTGGCTGCCACTCTGGGACAAAGCTTCCAGAGGAAGGATCAGGCAGCAATATTTGCTGTTCTGCAATATTTGCTGTTCTGCAGCCTCCACTGGTGGTACCCAGGCAAACAGGGTCTGGAGTGGAACTCCAGCAAACTCTAACAGATCTGCAGCTGAGGGACCTGACTATTAGAAGGAAAACTAACAGTAAGGAAGAGCATCAACATCAACAAAAAGGTCACCTACACCAAAACCCCACCTGGAGGTCACCAACATCAAAGACTAAAGGTAGATAAAACCACAAAGATGGGGAGAAACCAAAGCAGAAAAGCTGAATATTCTAAAAACCAGAGCACCTCCTCTCCTCCAAAGAATCACAGCTCCTTGCCAGCAACAGAACAAAGCTGGACGGAGAATGACTTTGACAAGTTGACAGAAGTAGGCTTCAGAAGGTCGGTAATAACAAACTTCTCCTAGCTGAAGGAGGATGTTTGAACTCATAGCAAGGAAGCTAAAAACCTTGAAGAAAGATTAGAAGAATGGCTAACTATAATAAACAGTGTAGCGAAGAACTTCAATGACCTGATGGAGCTGAAAACCATGGCATGAGAACTTCGTGACACATGCATGAGCTTAAATAGCTGATTCAATCAAGTGGAAGAAAGGGTATCAGTGATTGAAGATCAAATGAATGAAATAAAGCGAGAAGAGAAGTTTAGAGAAAAAAGAGTAAAAAGAAATGAACAAAGCCTCCAAGAAATATGACACTACGTGAAAAGACCAAATCTACGTCTGATTGGTGTACCTGAAAGTGACGGGGAGAATGGAACCAAGTTGGAAAACACTCTCCAGGATATTATCCAGGAGAACTTCCCCAACCTAGCAAGGCAGGCCAACATTCAAATTCAGGAAATACAGAGAACACCACAAAGATACTTCTCTAGAAGAGCAACCCCAAGACACATAATTGTCAGATTCACCAACGTTGAAATGAAGGAAAAAGTATTAAGGGCAGCCAGAGAGAAAGGTCGAGTTACCCACAAAGGGAAGCCCGTCAGACTAACAGCAGATCTCTCGGCAGAAATCCTACGAGCCAGAAGACAGTGGGGGCCATTATTCAACATTCTTCAAGGAAAGAATTTTCAACCCAGAATTTCATATCCAGCCAAACTAAGTTTCATAAGTGAAGGAGAAATAAAATCCTTTACAGACAAGAAAATGCTGAGGGATTACAAGAGCTCCTGAAGGAAGCACTAAACATGGAAAGGAAAAACTGGTACCAGCCACTGCAAAAACAGGCCAAATTATAAAGACCATTGATGCTATGAAGAAACTGCATCAATTAATGGGCAAAATAAACAGTGAACATCATAATGACAGGATCAAATTCACACATAACAATAATAACCTTAAATATAAATGGGCTAAATGCCCCAATTAAAAGACACAGACTGGCAAATTGGTGTGCTGTATTTAGGAGACCCATCTCATGTGCAAAGATGCACATAGGCTCAAAATAAAGGAATGGAGGAAGACCTACCAAGCAAATGGAAAGCAAAAAAAAGCAGGGGTTGCAATCCTAGTCTCGGATAAAACAGACTTTAAAGCAACAAAGATCAAAAGAGACAAAGAAGGCGATTACATAATGGTAAAGGGATCAATGCAACAAGGAAGAGCTAACTATCTTAAATATATATGCACGCAATACAGGAGGACCCAGATTCATAAAGCAAGTTCTTAGATACCTACAAAGAGACTTAGACTCCCACACAATAATAATGGGAGACTTTAACACCCAACTGTCAATATTAGACAGATCAACGAGAAAAAAGGTTAACAAGGATATCCAGGACCTGAACTCAGCTCTGCAATAAGCAGACCTAATAGACATCTACAGAACTCTCCACCCCAAATCAACAGAATATACATTCTTCTCAGCACCACATAGCCCTTATTCTAAAATTGACCACATAATTGGAAGTAAAGCACTCCTCAGCAAATGTAAAAGAACAGAAATCACAACAAACTGTCTCTCAGACCACAGTGCAATCAAATTAGAACTCAGGATTAAGAAACTCACTCAAAACCGCACAACTACATAGAAACTGAACAACTTGCTCCTGAATGACTACTGGGTAAATAAAAAAATGAAGGCAGAAATAAAGATGTTCTTTGAAACCAATGAGAACAAAGACACAACATACCAGAATCCCTGGGACACATTTAAAGCAGTGTGTAGAGGGAAATTTATAGCACTAAATGCCCACAAGAGAAAGCAGGAAAGATCTAAAATTGACACCCTAACATCACAATTAAAAGAACTAGAGAAGCAAGAGCAAACACATTCAAAAGCTAGCAGAAGGTGAGAAATAACTAAGATCAGAGCAGAACTGAAGGAGATAGACACAAAAACCCTTCAAAAAATCAATGAATCCAGGAGATGGTTTTTTGAAAAGATCAACAAAATTGATAGACCACTAGCAAGACTAATAAAGAAGAAAAGACAGAAGAATCAAATAGATGCCATAAAAAATGATAAAGGGGATATCACCACCAATCCCACAGAAATACAAACTACCATCAGAGAATACTATAAACACCTCTATGCAGATAAACTAGAAAATACAGAAGAAATGCATACATTCCTGGACACATACTTACATAATTACTACCTGGAGACTTTAACCATATACTCTCCCAAGACTAAACCAGGAAGAAGTTGAATCCCTGAATAGACCAATAACAGGCTCTGAAATTGAGGCAATAATTATAGCTTACCAACCAAAAGAAGTCCAGGACCAGACGGATTCACAGCTGAATTCTACCAGAGGTACAAAGAGGAGCTGGTACCATTCCTTCTGAAACTATTCCAATCAATAGAAAAAGAGGGAATCCTCCCTAACTCATTTTATGAGGCCAACATCATCCTGATACCAAAGACTGGCAGAGACACAACCAGATAATTTTAGACCAATATCCCTGATGAACGTCGATGCGAAAATCCTCAGTAAAATACTGGCAAACTGAATCCAGCAGCACATCAAAAAGCTTATCCACCATGATCAAGTTGGCTTCATTCCTGGGATGCAAGGCTGGTTCAACGTACACAAATCAATAAACGTAATCCATCACATAAACAGAACCAACAACAAAAACCACATGATTATCTCAATAGATGCAGAGAAGGCCTTCAACAAAATTCAACAGCCCTTCATGCTAAAAACTCTCAATACACTAGGTATTGACGGAACATATCTCAAAATAATAAGAACTATTTATGACAAACCCACAGCCAGTATCATACTGAATGGGCAAAAACTGGAAGCATTCCCTTTGAAAACTGGCACAAGACAAGGATGCCCTCTCTCACCACTCCTATTCAACATAGTGTTGGAAGTTCTGGCCAGGGCAATGAGGCAAGAGAAAGAAATAAAAAGTATTCAGTTAGGAAAAGAGGAAGTCAAATTGTCCCTGTTTGCAGATGACATGATTGTATATTTAAAACCCTATTGTCTCAGCCCCAAATTTCCTTAAGCTGATAAGCAACTTCAGCAAAGTCTCAGGATACAAAATCAATGTGCAAAAATCACAAGCATTCCTATACACCATTAACAGACACACATAGAGCCAAATCATGAGTGAACTCCCATTCACAATAGCTACAAAGAGAATAAAATACCTAGGAATTCAACTTACAAGGGATGTGAAGGACATCTTCAAGAAGAACTACAAACCACTGCTCAATGAAATAAAAGAGGACACAAACAAATGGAAGAATATTCCATGCTCATGGATAGGAAGAATCAATATCGTGAAAATGGACACACTGCCCAAAGTAATTTATAGATTCAATGCCATTCCCATCAAGCTACCACAGAATTGGAAAAAACTACTTTAAAGTTCATATGGAACCAAAAAAGAGCCCACATTGCCAAGACAATCCTAAGCCAAAAGAACAAACCTGGAGGCATCATGCTACCTGACTTCAAACTATACTACAATGTTGGGTACAAGCCCCCCAAAATCTGGCCATAAACTGGCCCCAAAACTGGCTATAAACAAAATCTCTGCAGCACTGTGACATGTTCATGATGGCCATAACGCCCATGCTGGAAGGTTGTGGGTTTACTGGAATGAGGGCAAGGAACACCTGGCCCGCCCAGGGCAGAAAACTGTTCAAAGGCATTCTTAAGCCACAAACAATAGCATGAGCGATCTGTGCCTTAAGGACATGCTCCTGCTGCAGTTAACTAGCCCAACCTATTCCTTTAATTTGGCCCATTCCTTCATTTCCCATAAGGGATATTTTTAGTTAATTTAATATCTAAAGAAACAATGCTAATGACTGGCTTACTGTTAATAAATACGTAGGTAAATCTCTGTTCGGGGCTCTCAGCTCTGAAAGCTGTGAGACCCCTGATTTCCCACTTCACACCTCTATATTCCTGTGTGTGTCTTTAATTCCTCTAGTGCGGCTGGGTTAGGGTCTCCCTGACCGAGATGGTCTCGGTACTAAAAGGCTACAGTAACCAAAACAGCATGGTACTGGTACCAAAACAGATACATAGACCAATAGAACAGAACAGAGGCTTCAGAAATAATGCCACACATCTACAACCATCTGATCTTTAACAAACCTGACAAAAACGAGAAATGGGGAAAGGATTCCCTATTTAATAAATGGTGCTGGGAAAACTGGCTAGCCATATATAGAAAGCTAAAACTGGATCCCTTCCTTACACCTTATACAAAAATTAATTCAAGATGGATTAAAGACTTAAATGTTAGACCTAAAACCATAGAAACCCTAGAAGAAAACCCTAGGCAATACCATTCAGGACATAGGCATGGGCAAGGACTTCATGACTAAAACACCAAAAGCAATGGCAACAAAAGCCAAAATAGACAAATGGGATCTAATTAAACTAAAGAGCTTCTGCATGGCAAAAGAAACCACCATCATAGTCAACAGTCAACCTACAGAATGGGAGAAAACTTCTGCAATCTACCCATCTGACAAAGGGCTAATATCCAGAATCTACAAAGAACTTAAGCAAAGTTACAAGAAAAAAACAACCCCATCAAAAGGTGGGGAAAAGGATATGAACAGAAACTTCTCAAAAGAAGACATTTATGTGGCCAACAAACATATGAAAAAATGCTCATCATCACTGGTCATTAGAGAAATGCAAATCAAAGCCACAATGAGATACCATTTCACACCAGTTAGAATGGCAATCATTAAAAAGTGAGGAAACAACAGGTGCTGGAGAGGATGTGGAGAAATAGGAACGCTTTTACACTGTTGGTGGGAGTGTAAATTGGTTCAACCATTGTGGAAGACAGTGTGGCAATTCCTCAAGGCTCTAGAACTATAATTACCATTTGACCCAGAAATCCCATTACTGGGTATACACCCAAAGGATTATAAATCATGCTCCTTTAAGACACATGCACATGTATGTTTATGGTGGCACTATTCACAATAGCAAAGACTTGGAACCAACCCAAATTCCATCAATGATAGACTGGATTAAGAAAATGTGGCACATATACACCATGGAATACTACACAGCCATAAGAAAGGATGAGTTCATGTCCTTTGCAGGGACATGGATGAAGCTGGAAACCATCATTCTCAGCAAACTATCACAAGGACAGAAAACCAAACACCGCATGTTCTCACTCATAGGTGGGAACTGAACAATGAGATTACTTTGACACAGGGCAGGGAACATCACACACTGGGGCATGTTGGGGGGTTGGGGCCTGGCAGAGGGATAGCATTACAAGAAATACCTAATGTAAATGATGAGTTGATGGGTGCAGCAAACCAACATGGCACATGTATACCTATGTATCAAACCTGCACGTTGTGCACATGTACCCTAGAACTTGAAGCATAATCAAAAAAAAAAAAAAAAGAAGACTCAATGAACAGTTGCCTACAAGAAACAGACTTCACCTATAAAGACACACACAGACCAAAAATAAAGGGATGAATAAAGATATTCTATGCCAATAGAAACCAAAAAAGGGCAGAAGTAACTATGCTTACATGAGACAAAATAGATTTCAAGACAAGAACTATAAAAAGATACAAATAAGGTCATTATATAATTATAAAATGGTCAATTCAGCAAGAGGATATAACAGTTATAAATATATATGCATCCAATACTGGAGTACCCATACATGTACAGGAAATATTATTAGAGTCAAAGTGAGAGATAGCCCCCAATACAATAATACCTGGAGACTTTAACACTATTCTCTCAGCATTGAACAGATCATCCAGGCAGAAAATCGACATAGAAACATCAGACTTAGTTGACTCTAGTAGCACTGCCTAGGGGTCATCACAGCTCTGCAAGTAGCAGCAAAAGAAAAATAAAAAAAAGAAAAGAAACATCAGACTTCATCTGTATTGTAGACCAAATGGACCTAATCGATAGCTACAGAACATTTCATCTAACAGCTGCAGAATACGGCTTCTTCTCCTCAGTACATGAATCATTCTCAAGGATAGAACATATGTTAGATCACAAAACAAGTCTTAAAACATTCAAAAAACCTGAAATTATACCAAGTTTCTTCTCTGACCACAATGGAAGAAAACTAGACATCAATAACAAGAGGAATTTTTGGAAACTATACAAACACATGGAAATTAAACAATATGCTTCTGAATAAACAGTGGGTCAATGAAGAAATTAAGAAGGAAATTGAAAAAAATTTTGAAACAAATGATAATGGAAACACAATATACCAATACCTCTGGGATACAGCAAAAGCAGTACTAAGACGGAAGTTTATAGCTATCGGTCCCTAAATCAAAAAAGAGGAAAAACTTCAAGTAGACAATCTAATGATCCATCTTAAAGAACTACAAAAGCAAGAGCAAAGTAAGCCCAGAAGTAGTAGAAGAAAAGAAATAATAAAGATGAGTGCATAAATAAATAAAATAGAAACAAAGAATACAAAAGATAAATGAAATCAAAAGTTGGCTTTTTGAAAAGATGAACAAAATCAACAAACCTTTATCCAGACTAAGAAAAAGAGAGAAGACCCAAGCAAACAAAATCAGAGATAAAAAAGGAGGAATTATAATACAACTGATACTGCAGAAATTAAAAGGATCTTTAGAAGCTACTATGAGCAGCTGTATTTCAATAGATTGGAAAACTTAGAAGAAATGGATAAATTTCTAGACATATATAACTGTTTGGAGGTTCCTCCAGAAACTAATAATATAGCTACCATATGATCCAGCAATCCCACTGCTGGGTATATATCCAAAAGAAAGGAAATCAGTATATCAAACAGATATCTGCAGTTCCATGTTTATTGCAGCACTATTTACAACAGCGAAGATTTAGAAGCAACCTAAATGTCTATAAACAGTTGAATGGATAAAGAAAATGTGGGACATATACACAATGGAGTACTATTCAGCCACAAAAAAAGAATGAGATCCTGTCAGTTTCATGTATGGAACTGGAGGTCATTATATTAAGTGATATAAGACAGGCACAGAAAGACAAATCTCACATGTTCTCACTTATTTGTGGGAGTTAACAATTAAAATAACTGAACTCATGGTGATAAAGAGAGCAGAATGGTAGTTACTAGAGGCTGGGAAGGGTGGTGGTGGTGGGTGGTGGGGGATGGTTAATGAGTACAAAAATACAGTTAGACAGAATGTATATGATCCAGTATTTGATAGCACAACTAGGTGACTAGAGTTAAGTCAAGAATAATATATTGTGCATTTAAAAATAACTAAAATAGTAGAATTGGACTGTTTGTAATACAAAGAAAGGATAAATGCTTTATGTGACCCATTTACCCTCATGTGATTACTATGCATTGCATATCTGTATCAAAATACCTCATGTACCCAATAAATATATACACCTACTATGTACCCACAATAGTTAATAAAACATTAAGAAAAAAGAGCAACTGACTGAGAGGAAAGGCAAAGACGACCCAAAATATACAAAGTGGAAATTCCCAAAGACTGGAGAAAAAAAAACAGAATACTAGATGCCCAGTATGGTGGCACATGCCTATAATCCCAGCCCTTTGGAGGCTGAGGCAGGCGGATCACTTGAGGCCATGAGTTCAAGACCAGCCTGGGGAACATAACAAGACTCCATTGCTGTTAGAAAAAAGAAAGAAAGGGAGAAAAGGAGAAAAGGAGAAAGGGAGAAAGAGAGAAAGTGCGGGGCAGGGGGAGAGAAGGAAGGAAGTAAGGAAGGAGAGAAAGAAGGGGGGAGGGGAGAAGGAGGGAGAGGGAGGGGAGAGGAGGAGAAAGGAGAGGAGGGGAGGGGAGGGGAGGGAAGAAGGCAGGCAATAATTCAAGAGTACTGTCCTAAAATTGAGAGGATAAAAAAAGACTCCTAAAACTGACAGGGGAAAAAAAGACCGGAAGCTACATATTAAAAAGATATACTATGATGAAGACTACAAAACTGATGAAAAAATTAAAGAACAATAAAGAGATATCTCAAACTTATGGACAGGAAGCTTCAATATCATTAAGATGTCAGTTTTTTTCCAACTTGATCTTTGGATTTAACATAATCCCAGCCAACCCAGCAAGCTCTTTTGTGGATACAGACATAATAACTCTAAAGTTTATATGGATATACAAAAGACCCAGAATAGCCAATACATAATTGAAGGAGAACAAAGTTGGGGGACTGACACTATGTGACTTCAAGAAATACTATAAAGCCACAGTAATCAGGATACTGGGGTACTGGCAAAAGAACAGGAAAAAAGTTGAATGGAATGGATACAGAGTTCAGAAATGGCCCCATACAGATATAGTCAACTGATCTTTGGCAAAGGAGCAAAGATAATTCATCGAAGAAGGAATAGTATTTACAGTAAGTGGTGCTAAAAAAACACTGTAAATCTACTTATGAAAAAAATGTATCTAGACACAGACCTTATAACTCTTCAAAAATATTTACTCCAAATAAATCACATAACTAAATATAAAATGCAAAACTAGGCCGGGTGCAGTGGCTCACACCAGTAATCCCAGCACTTTGGGAGGCTGAAGCGGATGGTTCACTTGACCTCAGAAGTTTGAGACCAGCCTAAGCAACACGGAGAAACACCATCTCTACAAAAAATACAAAAATTAGCCAGGCACAATGATGCACACTGGTGGTCCCAGCTACTTGGGGCTTTGAGGTGGGAGGATCACATGGGCAAACCCTCTCTCTACTAAAAATACAAAAATTAGCCAGGCATGGTGGTGCATACCTGTCATCCTAGCTATTCAGGAAGTTAAGGTGGAAGGATCACCTGGGCCCAGGGAGGTTGAGGCTGCAGTGAGCCATGTTGCAACACTGCACTCCAGCCTGGGCAACAGAGTGAGACCCCATCTCAAAAAAAAAAAAAAAAGACAATGTCAAGAGAACATGAAGAAAAGCCACAGACTAGGAGAAAATACAGGTTGACTATCTCTAATCCAAAATGCTCCAAAATATGAACCTTTTGGAACATTGTTATAATGCCCAAAGGAATGTTCATTGGAGCATTTCAGATTTTGGATTTACGGATTAGAGATACTCAACTGGTATAATGCAAACAGTCCAAAATCTGAAAAAAACCCAATCCAAAACACTTCTGATCCCAAGCATTTCAGATGAGATACTCAATCCGTATTTGCAAAAGACATATTTGATAAAGGACCATTAACCAAAATATACTAAGAATTCTTAAACTCAACAATAAGAAAATAAAGTACCCAATTTAAAAATGGGTGAAAGATCTCAACAGGCAACTCACTAAGGTATACAGGTGGCAAAGCAGCATATAGTAAGAATCATATGAAAAGAGGTTCAACATCATATGTTATTAGGAGATTGCAAATAAAAACAACAACAAGATACCACTACACAGCAACTAAAATAACCAAAATCCAAAACACTGACAACACCAAATGCTGGAGAGGACATGGAGTAAAAAGAACTCTCATTCATACACTGCAAAATGGTACAGACACTTTGGGAGACTGGTGGTTTCTTACAAAACTAAACATAATCTTACTAGACAATCCAGCAACTGTATTCCTCTGTATTCACCCAAATGAATTGAAAACTTCAGTCCACACAAAAACCTGCTCATAGATGTTTATATCATCTTTATTCATAATTGCTATCACTTGGAAGCAATCACGATGTCTTTCAGTACATCTTGAAAGTGAATAAATAAACTGTGGCACATCCATACAATGTAATATTCTGCGCTAAAAAGTAATGAGCTATTGAGACACAAAAAGATTACAGAGGAACCTTAAGTGTATATTACTAAGTGAAACCATCCAATCTGAAAAGAGTACATACTGTATGAGTCCAATTACATGACATTCTGGAAAAGACAAAACTACGGAGATAGTAAAATAATCAGTGGTTGCCAGGGTTTGGAAGAAAGGGAGGGATAATATAAGCAGAGCACAGGGGATTCTTGGGGCAGCAAATTCTTGTGTAATAATAGTGGTTACATAGCATTATACATTTGTCAAAACCCAGGGCAATTAAAGCACCAAGAGTAAATTTTAATGTAAACTATACACTTTGGTGATAATGATGTGTCAACATTGGTCTATTGATTAAAACAAACGTACCTCTCTGGTGTGGGCTATTGATGGTGGGGGAGGCTGTGTGTGTATGGGGGAAGGGCATATACAGGAACTCTGTACTTTTCACTCAATTTTGCTACGTGTATTAGTCCGTTTTCATGCTGCTGATAAGGACATGCCTGAGGCTGGGAAATTCATAAAAGAAAGCGGTACAACTGAACTCACAGTTCCACATGGCTGGGGAGGCGTCACGATCATGGCAGAAGGCAAGGAGGAGCAAGTCACATCTTACATGGATGGTGGCAGGTTAAAAAAAAAAAAGCTTGTACAGAGAAACTCTCATTTTTTAAAAACCATCAGATCTCGTGAGATCCATTCACTATTACGAGAATAGCATGGGAAAGACCTGCCCCCATAATTCAGGCATCTCCCACCAGGTTCCTCTCATAACACGTGGGAATCATGGGAGCTATAAGATGAGATTTGGGTGGGGACACAGAGCCAAACCATATCACTATGTATCCAAAACTCCTATAAGAAAAGGTCTATTAAACAAACAAAAAAAACCCACTATGTACTGTACTAGAAAAATAAACTCAATGCCAAAATATATTTTAAGAAAATGATTGGACTTTAAGTAAAAAGAAAGATATACTCTGAGCATCCAAGCAAAAAGACCAAATCACTTATAAGGTAAAGAAAATAAAACTGCCATCAGACTTTCTGCAGCAATGTTTTATGCCAGAATATAATTAAACTATATATTAAAGACAGTCAAGGAAAAAAAAGTAAGCCAAGGATTTTACATGCAGCCAAATCGACCCTCACAAATAAAGTCATAAGACAAACTGTTATGAAAATGGAAAATCTATGAGTGTAGTGTTCACACAAGTCCTTCCTAAGGAATCTATTACAAAAAGAGTTTCAAGCAATCAGAATGACTAAGGAGACACTGACATAAGAATTGGAAGACTAAAATAAAGAACACCAAGGATCTTTTATGTTTCTCATTTAATACACAAAACAAGCCTTGATAGTAGTGTTTCCATTCTACACATGGAGGAAATGAATGCCAAAGTCAGAGGAACTTATCCATTGTTGCTGAGCAAGTAATAAAGCCAGGATTAGAACCAAAGCCCATTCTCTTTCTACCACGTGAAGCTACCTCCACATACACATGAGCTAAACCTTTGTCTTTGCATATACTAGAATAGCATACTGCCTGGAATTTCATTCTCCCCCTTATCTACCTTATGAGTTATTTGAAAAAAAATCTTTGATACACCCAAAAATTGCTTATTCTCTGTGGCTTTCCCTTACCTAAAAGGGCCATATATATTGTCATTAATAAAACCGTATGGTACTGATAAAGAAAAGCCACCTCATCTGTGGTCCCAAAATTGCTTATTGTCTTGTGGCTCTCCCTTACCCAAAAGGGCCATATGTGTTATCATTAATAACGGCATATAGTACTGATAAAGTAAAGCTACCTCAGCTGTGGCCGCAGAGCATTTCACAAAAAACATCTATAACACAGATTTTGCCACATGTGATTTCGATGATGGTAACAACTGTCACTTCTTTGGCTTAAAATCCCAATACAGAGCATATTCTTCCCAGTAAACGTATTTGGGAGAAAAAGAAGAGGGGAGATAACAGGTCTGGGATGTCTTTCTTGACAATACAAGATAAAGTTAATTACCTAAATATCTCTGCATTAATTCTTAACTTTGTGGGTACTTTTTATTCTTGTCCTTTTCACGCAATGTTATTATTTGTTTTCATTTTTGTCTGTCCTCTGAGAGCAAGAATGATCTTTTTTTTCCTTTATAGCTTACCATCTAACATATAATAGTGAACACAACTAAGAAGTGTTCAATAAATAGTTGGTGACTGAATGAAGAGAAATCATAAGTTATTTCTCAGTTCCAATTCTGTGCAAATGGATTATGATGAATACGAAGAATGAAAGCCCAATTTTTATGTGGTTTAAGTATTACTGTACACCAAATTGCATATATTTAATTAATAAAATGACATCAAGGAATCAGAATCTAATATTTTAAAAGTAATAGTGTTAATGAGCATCAGCATATTATAGAGCTTTTAGACTACAAAAAAATCTGAATTTTTTTTCTCATTTTTTTCCAGAGAGTTTTGCACTGCAGAGTAAAATTATTATTATTATTTAAAAAAATGTTAGAGCCTGAAGGCATTTTTTGTCTTGAATAAAGCCTGGAACATTTTGAAAAAGTTATTAGTATTTTTAATTAGTATTTGGCATACAACTGCAAAATTTCCTTATATGAGAATGTGAACAAATTAATTACAAACATATACACTTTTTGCCTTTTTTGCAGATGACTGTATTTCTCAATTCAAATTGTTTTCTCCCTTTAATATTAAAGAAAATAACAGAATTATTAGCAGCCTACTTTTGCCACTTCAGTAACATGTGTATAGGTTCATTTCACTGGCTAATTCTCAGCATCTGGCTAATTCCATTATTGAACATATCAGCAGTGTCATCTCCTAGGTTATTTTTCCACCAGCTCTGGATATGAGTGTCACTAGAAGCTTTTTAAGGGGAGACAGAGAAAAAGAGTGAGAGAGATAGAGAAGGAAAAAGAACACAAAAGTGCAACACACACTCCTGCCTAGACACAACTTCTAAAAAGAGGAAAAGTACACTCCACTTCCTCATCATTTAAACAAGCTGTTTAATCTGAAAATACCTGTTTCATACATAGCCACTCTTCTTGATGCATAGCTGTAATACCAAAGGCCACAAAACTCATGGATCAGGAATATTTCCTCCTGCCTCATGACAACTCTCCTTCCCCAGTCCTAGAATTAATAATGTCTGTCATACCTACTAAAATACCTTTTAGTCAATCTCATTCTTGAATCCATATCAAAACAGACACAATTCATCTCAGTGCATTTCTCCTATATCTGTTTTCATGTAAAACATCATTCTGACTTTTCCAACTCCACCCATACACACTTCATTTTCCTTTTAGATCCCATCCAGGTCTATCAGGTCAAAACTCAAGACTACCATTTGGACAATCCCCCTAGAAAACACAATCATTCTCAATCTAATTAAAAAATTATTATAAGAGAAAGATAATTAAAAATAATTCACTTAAAATGGAAACATCTTAAAATACGTAATTAGATTTTTAATAATATTACTTCTAGTATAGAAAAACTACCAGTTTCTCCTTACCACTTCTAATAGTTGTATTTTCTAATAGTTCTGTCTGAAGTTGTAGTTCAGCTTCTCCAAGTATCTTTAGAACAGAATCTGTCGGACTTTTCCCCCAGGCTCTTCTTGGAGATCCATTAGGACCTAATTTAATAACTTCTCCCACTGTATGTCCTATAAGAAAAATATACAAAGAAACAATTTTCAATAACAGTATAATAATACTGCATGGTAAGGCAGATTTTGAGTCTTTTATCCAATTGAGTGGTTCATGAGAAAAAAAGGTTATATCACAAAGACTTTCAGGGAAAGAATGATGAATAATGGTGAGAACAGAAGCAAATGAAACTAGCAATAAAAATATATCTACAATTGCCTTGTAGAATATGAATTAAATTCTAGTTTTGGGGAATATAAAAATAGGAAAAAAACATAAATTAATACAGACTGAGTATCTCTTATCTGAAATGCTTGGGGCCAGAAGTGTTTTGGATTTTGAATTTTTTTCAGACTTTGAAATATGTGCATATACGTAACGAGAATCTTGTTGATGGGACCAAAGTCTAAACATGAAATTCATTTGTTTGTTTTTTAAGAGATAGAGTCTCACTATGTTGCCCAGGCTAGTCTTGGACTCCTGGGCTCAAGTGATCCTCCCACCTTGGCTTCCCAAAGTGCTGGGATTATAGGTGTGAACCACCACAAAGGGCCTCATTTATGTTTTACATCCATCTTATACACACAGACTTGAGGTAATTTTATATAATATTTTAAACAATTTTGTGAACAAAACAAAGTTCATATACATAGAACTATCAGAAAGCAATAGTGTCACTGTCTTGGCCACCCATGTGGGCCCTCTATGGTTGTTTGGCATCACCATCATTCCTGACTGTGAGTTTATATGCTGCTAATAAGCAATCATTTTCTTACACTTGTTCACACAAAAATACTTCATAGTTAAAAAAAAGAGAGACCTGGGAGGCCGAGGCGGGCGGATCACGAGGTCAGGAGATCGAGACCATCCTGGCTAACACGGTGAAACCCCGTCTCTACTAAAAATACAAAAAAATTAGCCGGGCGTGGTAGCGGGCGCCTGTAGTCCCAGCTACTCGGGAGGCTGAGGCAGGAGAATGGCGTGAACCCAGGAGGCGGAGCTTGCAGTGAGCCGAGATCGCGCCACTGCACTCCAGCCTGGGCGACAGAGCGAGACTCCGTCTCAAAAAAAAAAAAAAAAAAAAAAAAAAAGAGAGACATACCATTACAGTGAAAAAATGTGTTTAAGATAACTAAGCAGCACAGTATTATCACCAGAATACCTGAGAGCTGTTAAGCAACCGCAGGCTTTCAGTCTCCACCCACGAAACTGGATTTTGATTAAAAGGTTACTCTATGCTGTCTTTCATTTTATGGGCAAAAAGAAATATCAGAAGCAGCTGAGGGATCAGAAAGGGATCTGAAGGGATGAGAAGGTATTCTATCAGATAGCTTTTTAAAATGGCTGGAGGGTCTTTTTGTCCTTGGGGATGCTGAATAAACCATGTGTTGTGTACCTTCACTTTGACTTTGACACATCACATGGGGTCAGATGTGGGGGTGTCACACTGGTACTCAAAAGTTTCAGATTTTGGGGCATTTTGGATTTCAGATTTTGGATTAGAAATGCTCAACCTGTATTACGTTTCTATAAAATCTTTATGTGAAAAAATAGAAAAAACTAAGATAAGTAAATACAATTGGGGGGAATATAAAAATAGAAGAAACAAATTAGTATTTCATTTCTATATATTAAACAGAAAAAATAGAAAACAAATCTTAAAATAAACATACATATGGATTAAAAAGCAGAGAAAAGTATTTCTAAGAAAATTTGTCCTGCTTTATTTATCATAAGTAGGCAAATAACTGCTACTTCCTTATTGACAATAATAATTTGGGGTAAACCATTTTAATAACATTTATCAAAGCAATATATAAAAATTATATACTGAAGTTTGAGTCTTTAGAATATTTGGTAATAATATATGAAGTATACAGGTACCTAGTAGTAACATACAGGATATAATATTATGTATTATGAGGCATAAGGTATATAGACATTCAATGGTAACCTAATACATATTGATACAGTTAATGTACCAGTTCCATGAAAGTACATGCAAATTAGCAGATAATAATTAGTTTCATACAGCCAAAATGATTACCAAGAGGAATTTCTTAAAGGATGGTTAAAATAGAGTAGAGAACCCAGAAATAGACCCATAACTTACAGTCATTTGATGTTTGACAAATATGCCAAAGAAATTCAAAAGGGGAAAAAGTTCTAACAAACAAAACTGGGATAACTAAATGTTCATAAGAGAAACCCTCCTGTCCCCCCCACCACTGGAATTTAACCCCTTCAATGCAGGGAGGGAAAACAGAGGTGGAGTCAATGGTCTCTCTGAGCTGAGGAGGTGGAAATGGGAGTCTAGGGAGGCCAAAGTGGCTAGTGTTTGCAAGATAGGAGTACTGAAGTAATACGTTTCACAGAGAGAGAACTCAGGAAAATTGTAAAAAGCCCCTTTGAGTCTTTACTTGAGTACTGATCAGCATATCAGTACATAATGTATAAAGAAATTTTAGAGAAAGTTTAGAGAAAAGACCACTCAAAAGAAGCAGAGGTAACAATACTTCGAGTTCACACAGTGCCAGAAAGAGTTCCTATTCCCATCAGCCAAAAAAGACTGATTTATAATTCACAAGGCACAAGGCAGATTATTCAGAAAGGTTGTTGATGCAGAAAAGGTAAAAGATTAGCAGTACGCTAATGCACAGTAATACTAATAAATACTAATAATATAGATTGCTGCTTTGTTCCAACTAACAAAGCTTAAAAGCAAGACTTGAAAGAGCCAAGCTATGCACAGGTAACTAAATTGTGTCCAAGAATAAAGGTCAAGAATATTTATAGAAATACAAAAATACATAGCACAAATATTAAAATTCACAACATTTGGACGCCCCCCAAAAATTATCAAGCATGCACAGAAACAGAATATTAACTATAAAAAAGGAAGAAAAAAATCAATGAATCCAATCCAACTCTATAATGACAGAGATGATGTAACTAGTAGACAAGGACATTTATAACTGTCATTGTAACTGAATTCCATATGTTCAACAAGCTAGAGAGAAGACTGACCGTGATAGAGGTAAAGAAAACATTAATAAGATCCATACTGAACTTGTCCTAATGAAGTTCATATAAATGAACCTGTCCATTGAACTCGTCCATTCATACTGAAGACAGAAAAAAAAATAGAATAAATAATGGCCACGAGTTTTTCAAGTTTGATGAAAACTATAAACTCATAAATCCAAGATGCTCAACAAAACCCAAGCAAAAGAAACATGACGAAAGTGACATCAAGGCACATCACAATCAAATTCACTGAAACCAAGGCTACAGGGAAAAATCTGAAAAGGAGTCAGAGAAAAAAGACACAGAGGAATAAAACTAAAAATGAGGGTAAAAGAAGACTTCTCATCACAAGTAATGTGCATAAGATGACAGTGGAGCAGCATCATTAAAGTACTAAAAGAAAAAAATTTCAATTTAGAATTCTATGTCTCAGAAAAAATATCTTTGCAAAAGGAAGGCTAAATAAAATAAAAATAAAAACTTTTACAGACATTTGTATGTCTTTAAAATAAAAACTTTTACAGACATACAAATGTTGAAAGAATCACCAGCAGGACTGTACTACAAAAAATCTTAAAGGAAGTCCTTCAGGCAGAAGAAAAATGATACAAAATAGATATCTTCTACACAAAAGAAATGAAAACTACATGGGTAGACACAAAATAGTTTTTTCTCTTATTATTTAAATCTTTTTAAAGAATAAATGACTCTGCTGTATTATGGGATTTATAGCATAAAAAAAATAGCACCAAAGGTCAGGAGGGAACAAATGTAAGTACAGGTGACCCTCAAACAAAGTTTTGAGATGCCAGGGTTCACTTATAAACAAATTTTCTTCCACCTATGCCACCCCTCAGACGCCAAGACCAACCCCCCAACTTCCTCCTCTTCAGCCTACTCAATGTGAAGATGATGCGGATGAAGGCTTTTATGATGATCCATTTCCACTTAATAGTAAATATATTTTCTCATTCTTATCATTCTCTTAGTAACATTTTCTTTTCTCTTGATTCCTATTATGAGAATATAGTATATAATATGTATAACATGTAAAATATGTGTTAATTGGCTTTATGTTATTGATAAGGCTTCTGGTCAACAGTAGGCTATTACTAGTTAAATTTTGGGGGAGTTAAGAGTTACGCACGGATTTTTGACTACACAGGGGATTCAACACCCCCCACCCCTATATTATTCAAGGGTCGACTGTATATTATTGTAATAATCTTATACCATATATGAAGTATAACTCAATTGAAGATAGGCTGTGCTAAGTTAATACACTGTGCTACAATAATACACTATAAACTCTGAAGCAAACACTGAAATAACAATGAGCTATAGCTAATAATTCAACAACAGAGGTAAAATGGAATAATAAAAAATAACTAACCCCAAATAATGCAAAACAGGAGGAAAAAGGAAAGAAAGCATAGATGAGGCAAACAAAAAACAAATAGAAAAATGGTACACAGACAGTCCCTGACTTATGATGGTTCAACTTAAGATTTTTCAACTTTACAATGGGTTTATTAGACTGTAATCCCATTGTAAATTGAGGAGCATCTGGATTTAAATCCAATCACATTAATAATCACATTAAATGTAAATGATCTAAACATACCAGTTAAAGGTTATTTTAAAGGATTAAAAATAAATTTAACAATATGCTGCCCACAAGAAACCCATGTTAAATATAAAGACACATACAGATTAAGAGGAAAAAAAAGGATAAAGATATACCAGGTTAACACTGAGCAAAACAAAGTAGGAGTGACTATATCAATATCAAACAAAGAAAACTTTTAATAAAGCAAAGATTTTTTTAAAAAGAACAAGCTATTAATAATTACAACACAGATGAATCTCAAAAATCATTATGCTTTCAGCCAGAGGTGAGAGATTAGGGAAAAATAATCATTATGCTTGAGTGAAAGAAGCCAGACATAAAAGAATACAAACTATTAGAGTCTGTTTATATGATATTCTAGAACAGGAACATTTAATCTAAGGTAGAAAAAAAATTCAGAAAAAGTTGCCCCTGGGAGGATAAGAACAGAGAACGATTAGGCAGGGGCAAACTTTCTGGGGTGATGTTAATGTTCCGTATCTTGATGGGGGTTCTTATTTTGTAGCTCCCAGCATTTGTTAAAAACCAGTTAATACATATTTGTAATGTGTGCATTTCATTGCATGTAAATTTAACATAAATGAAAAAACAAACATTGAACTCTAATAAATAATTACATGCTGTGAAATACTTAGGGCAAGGTATACCAATGTCTGCAATTTACTCTGAATTGCATGAAACAATGACAAACCAACTGATGGTTTTGGTATCAGGATGATGCTGGTCTCATAAAATTAGTTAGGGAGGAGTCCCTCTTTTTCTGTTGTTTGGAATAGTTTCAGAAGGAATGGTACCAGCTCCTCTGTACCTCTGGTAGAATTCGGCTGTGAATCTGTCTGGTCCTGGGCTTTTTTTGGTTGGTAGGCTATTAATTACTGCCTGAATTTCAGAACTTGTTATTGGTCTATTTTAAGGGATTCGACTTCTTCCTGGTTTAGTCTTGGGAGGGTGTATATGTCCAGGAATGTATCTATTTCTTCTAGATTTACTAGTTTATTTGCATAGAGGTGTTTATAGTATTCTCTGATGGTAGTCTGTATTTCTGTGGGATCAGTGGTGATATCCCCTTTATCATTTTTTATTGTGTCTATTTGATTCTTCTTTTCTTCATTAGTCTGGCTAGCCGTCTATCTATTTTGTTAATCTTTTCAAAAAACCAGCTCCTGGATTCAGGATTTTTTTTTGAAGGGCTTTTCATGTCTCTATCTTCTTTCAGTTCTGCTCTGATCTTAGTTATTTCTTGTCTTCTGCTAGCTTTTGGATTTGTTTGCTCTTGCTTCTCTAGTTCTTTTAATTGTGATGTTAGGGTGTCAATTTTAGGTCTTTCCCATTTTCTCCTGTGGGCATTTAGTGCTATAAATTTCCCTCTAAACACTGCTTTAGCTGTGTCCCAGAGATTCTGGTACAGTGTGTCTTTATTCTCATTGGTTTCAAAGAACTTATTTATTTCTGCCTTAATTTCATTATTTACCCAGTAGTCATTCAGGAGCAGGTTGTTCAGTTTCCATGTAGTTGTGAGGTTTTGAGGGAGTTTCTTAATCCTCAGTTCTAATTTGATTGCACTGTGGTCTGAGAGACTGTTTGTTATGATTTCCATTCTTTTGCATTTGCTGAGGAGTGTTTTACTTCCAATTATGTGGTCAATTTTAGAATAAGTGCTATGTGGTGCTGAGAAGAATGTACATTCTGTTAATTTGGGGTGGAGAGTTCTGTAGATGTCTATTAGGTCTGCTTGGTGCAGAGCTGAGTTCAAGTCCTGAATATCCTTGTTAATTTTCTGTCTTGTTGATATGTCTAATATTGACAGTGGGGTGTTAAATCTCCCACTATTATTATGTGGGAGTCTAAGTCTCCTTGTAGGTCTCTAAGAACTTGCTTTATGAATCTGGGTGCTCTTGTATTGGGTGCATATATATTTAGGATAGTTAGAGCTTCTCGTTGCATTGATCCCTTTACCATTATGTAATGCCATTCTTTGTCTTTTTGATCTTTGTTGCTTTAAAGTCTGTTTTATCAGAGACTAGGATTGCAACCCCTGCTTTTTTTTTTTTTTTTTTTTTTTTGCTTTTCATTTGCTTGGTAAATATTCCTCCATTGCTTTATTTTGAGCCTATGTGTGCCCTTGAATATGAAATGGGTCTCCTTAATACAGCACACTGATGGGTCTTGACTCTTTATCCAATTTGCCAGTCTGTGTCTTTTAATTGGGGCATTTAGCCCATTTACATTTAAGGTTAATATTGATATGTGTGAATTTGATCCTGTCATATGATGCTAGCGGTTACTCTGCCCATTAGTTAGATGCAGTTTCTTCATAGTGTCAATGGTCTTTACATTTTGGTATGCTTTTGCAGTGGCTGGTACTGGTTTTTCCTTTCCAAGTTTAGTGCTTCCTTCATGAGCTCTTATAAGGCAGGCCTGGTGGTGACAAAATCCCTTAGCATTTGCTTGTCTGTAAAGGATTTTTTCACTTATGAAGCTTAGTTTGACTGCATATGAAATTTTGGGTTGAAATTCTTTTCTTTAAGAATGTTGAATATTGGCCCCCACTCTATTCTGGCTTGTAGGGTTTTTGCAGAGAGATCTGCTGTTAGTTCAATAGGCGTCCCTTTGGGGGTAATCCAACCTTTCTCTTTGGCTGCCCTTAACATTTTTTCCTTCATTTCAACCTTGGGAATCTGATGATTATGTGTCTTGGGGTTGATCTTTGCAAGGAGTATCTTTGTGGCGTTCTCTGTATTTCCTGAATTTGAATGTTGGTCTGCCTTGCTAGATTGGGGAAGTTCTCCTGGATAATACCTTGAAGTGTGTTTTCCAACTTGGTTCCATTCTCCCCGTCACTTTCAGGTACACCAATCAAACATAGATTTGGTCTTTTCACATAGTCCCATATTTCTTGAAGGGTCTGTTGTTTGTTCCTTTTCATTCTTTTTTCTCTAATCTTGTCTTCATTCTTTATTTCATTAGGTTGATCTTCAATCCCTGATATCCTTTATTCCACTTGATTGATTCGGCTATTGATACTTGTGTATGCTTCACAAAGTTCTCTTGCTGTGTTTTTCAGCTCCATCAGGTCATTTATGTTGTTCTCATAACTGGTTATTCTAGTGATAGTTCCTGTAACTTTTTATGAAGGTTCTTAGCTTCCTTGCATTGGGTTAAAACACACTCCTTTAGCTTGGAGAGTTTGTTATTACCCACCTTCTGAAGCCTACTTCTGTCAATTCATCAAACTCATTCTCCGTCCAGTTTTGTTCCCTTACTGGCAAGGAGTTGTGATACTTTGGAGGAGAAGAGGCATTCTGGTTTTGGGAATTTACAGCCTTTTTGCGTTGGTTTTTCCTCATCTTCGTGAATTTATCTACCTTTGGTCTTTGATGTTGGTGACCTTTGGATGGGGTTTTTGCTTGGGTGTCCTTTTTGTTGATGTTGATGCTATTGCTTTCTGGTTGTTAGTTTTCCTTCTAACAGTCAGGCCCCTCTTCTGCAGGTCTGCTGGAATTTACTGAAGTTCCATTCCAGACCCTGTTTGCCTGGGTATCTCCAGTGGAGGCTGCAGAACAGCAAATATTGCTGCCTGATCCTTCCTCTGGAAGCTTCGTCGCAGAGAGGCACCCGCCAGATGCCAGCTGAAGTTCTCCTGTTTGAGGTGTCTGTCGTCCCCTGCTGGGAGGTGTCTCCCAGTCAGAAGGCACGGGGGTCAAGAATCCACTGGAAGAGGCAGTCTGTCCCTTAGCAGATCTTGAGCGCTGTGGTGAGAGATCTGTTCCTCTCTTCAGAGCCAGCAGGCAGGAAAGTTTAAGTCTGTTGAAGCTGTGCCCACAGCTGCCCCTTCCCCCAGGTGCTCTGTCCCAGGGACATGGGAGTTTTTTCTATAAGCTCCTGACTGGGGCTGCTACCTTTCTTTCAGAGATGCCCTGCCCAGAGAGGAGGAATCTAGAGATGCCTCTCTAGATTCTGGCTACAGCGGCTTTGCCATGCTGTGTTGGGTTCTGCACCCAGTTCAAACTTTCTGTCGGCTTTGTTTACAAAGCCTCAGTAATGGCAGATGCCCCTCCCCACACCAAGCTTGAGCATCCCAGGTCGACTTCAGACTGCTGTGCGGGCAGCGAGAGTTTCAAGCCAGTGGATCTTAGCTTGTTGGGCTCCATGGGGGTGGGATCCGCTGAGCAATACCACTCGGGTCCCTGGCTTCAGCTCCCTTTCCAGAGGAGTGAACAGTTCTGTCTTGCTGGCATTCCAGGTGCCACTGAGGTACAAACAAACAAACAAACAAACAAAAAAACTCCTGCAGCCAGCTCGGTGTCTCCCCAAACGGCCATCCAGTTTTATGCTTGATACCCAGGGCCCTGGTTGTATAGGCACCCAAGGGAATCTTTTGGTCTGTGGGTTGTGAAAACCATCGGAAAAGCGTAGTATGTGGGTCAGATAGCACCGTCCCTCATGGCACAGTCCTTCATGGCTTGCCTTGGCTAGAGGAGGGAGTTCCTCAACCCCTTGCGCTTCCCAGGTGAGGCAACGCCCCACCCTGCTTCTGCTCTCCCTCTGTGGGCTGCACCCACTGTCTAACCAGTCCCAATGAGATGAACTGGGTACCTTAGTTGGAAATGCAGAAATCACCTGCCTTCTGCATTGGTCTCACTGGGAACTGCAGACCAGAGCTGTTCTTATTTGGCCATCCTGACACTTTCCCCCAACTTACTTGTATCTTTCTACCTTTGCCTCCATGCATCATTTCACAATGGCAATGATCTATTGCCTCAGAGGTGCTCTCAATCATCTCCAGCCCCACCATCTCAGAGATCTCACAACACCAGTGTCTCTCCTCATTATTTTTTTGTCCTCACATTCATTTATTTAATAACTACTTTTCATGTATAAATTACATGCTACATGACGGAGCATAAACATGCAGTACAAATAAGACAAGCTTTATCAAAATGTTTATATTCTAAAACAGAACACAGGTAAATTATACTTAAACAAATGAAGAAGATAATTACAGTATGTGATTAGTTCTTTAAAAATAATAAATAAAAGAACTCAGAAATAAAAAATCAAATACTGGCCGGGCACAGTAGCTCACACCTGTAATCCCAGCACTTTGGGAGATGGAGGGAGGAGGATTGTATGAGGCCAGGAGTTCAAAAGCAGCCTGGTTAACACAGTGAGTCCACCATCTCTAACAAAAAAGAAAAAAAAAATTAGCCGGGCATGGCAGCACGTGCCTGTAGTTCCAGCTACTCTGGAGGCTGAGGCAGGAGGATCATTTGAGCCCAGAAATTTTAAGATACAGTCAGCCATGACTGCGCCACTGTATTCCAGCCTGTCTTGAAAAAAAAAAAAAAAACTGCATATTCTTATAGAATTCTAAGTGGGAGCGAAACAATGGGTAAACATGGACATGGAGGCAAATAATAGACACTGGGGACTCCAAAAGGGGAGAGGTTGGGCAGGGGTGAGGGTTGAAAAATTACCTATTGGGGTACCAATACCAATTACCTATTGGGGTACCATGTTCACTATTTTGAGTGGTAGGTACACTAGAAACCCAAACCTCACCATAATGCAATATATACATGTAACAAACCTGCACATGTACACCCTGAATCTATACAAATAAAATAGATTTAAATAAATAAATATTTAAAGTACAGAAATAATATTCAATGATTTGAAAATAAGAGAAGGGTCGGGCATGGTGGCTCATGCCTGTAATCCCAGCACTTTGGGGAGCCAAAGTGGGTGGGTCACTTGAGGCCAGGAGTTTGAGACCAGCCTGGGCAACATAGCAAAACACCATCTCTCCAAAAAATACGAAAGAGAGAGAGAGGTCTACTATTAATAGAGGGGAGAAAAGTGAAGAAAGTGCTTCAAGAAGAGTGTGTATGTGTGAGCACACGTGTGTGTGCATATGGACAATAATCCAGGATGTCGAAGCTGTAAATACATAAAATAGGGCCTTTAAAACTTACCGACATGAAGGTCTATAGTGACCATGAAAAGAATTGTAATGGAGTGGTAGAGGAAAAAGTCTGGTTGAAGTAGGTTAAGGGAGAATAAAGGAGAGGAACTAGAATTGTAAACAGAGAACACTTTTGAAGAATTCTGATATAAAGAGGACTTTAAGAAATGGGGTGATAGCTAAAGAACAGGGACAGAAAAAAAAAGAGAAGCAGCCATATTAAGGACTTGGGAAAGAGGGAAGGGGAAGAGTACGATGGAAAAGAAAGAGCTTGGCATGTTTTAAGAAGTGAAAGGTGAGAAGTAGTTCTAGTGAGCTAGTTAGAAGGAAATGGATACAATGAGCAGGCAAGGCATAAACCAAGAGAGAGGAGAGACTTGAATCATGAAAAGAACTTTGGACTTTTATTCTAGTTGCAATGAAAACCAATTAGGTTTTAAAATGAGACAGTGATGTGATATACTTTGGTTTTCTAATCAGCATAAAATATTTTCAAGTCTCTTTTTACACAAGGTTACAATGACTCTACATCCCCACCAAGTAATACCATCTTACCTCTCTGTTTTGCTTCACAGTTTAGCTTCTTGAAAAGGTTCTAAACTCTCTTTTTAAATTTCCTCTCCTATTCACTTCCTAATTCTTGGATTCTATTTCTGTCTCTAGCACTCTAATGACACTGCTTTTACCAAGCTCACATTGCCTCTTCTCTGACGAATCCAGTGTATATTTTTTAGCCTTCAATATGTTACCTCTCTTCCTGAAGTGCTCTCTTCTTTCTTTGGAACCCATACTACAGTCTCCTAATTTTATCTCTGTCTGTTCCTCATTTTCTTTGCAAAGGTCTTCCTCTGATGAACTCTTTGAAGAGTTTCACATAAAGCCCCTATAAGTCTGTCTCCTAGTATCTTTTAAATATCTTCTCTTTATTACCTTTCAGTAATTTAGTTAAGGTCATCATTAACTTCTGCCTAGATTAGTGCAATAGCCTCTAAAAACTGGTTTCAAGGATATCTACTTCTTACTAAGATGGTATAAAGTAATTAGAGTTATGCTGCTCCCTAAATAACCAAAACAACTGGACAAAATATGAGACAGCAGTTTCAAGACATTGTACAACAGGTAATAAAGAACATGGGTCCCTGAGAGAGGGAAAAAACAAAAACAAAAACAAATGAGATGATCCCTATGATTGCCCAGCCTTTAGAGTTTTCAGGCTATAGCTAATGGGTCTACCACACTCCCTGAGTTCAGGAGGTAGAGCTGGGATTCCTGGAAGACCAAGGCAACTAGAAAGAGAATTCCAGAGACCTGCAGACGGTAGCCCTGAGTATGAGCAGAGCAAATATATGAGAAAACTACCCAAGTTAGGAAAAAAAGCACCCAAAAAGATTACAGAGAACACAAGACATGAAATAGTGTCTATTCCTACCAGCCAAACTGAAAAACCTCATCATTCCTTCTGTAGAGCACTCAGAAGCATCTTATCTCCTAAATGGGTATAATTAGCATTAGACTAAACATGGCTCTGATCTCACCTCACAAATATTAAAAATAAGACATGAATGAATCAAACTGAGTCCAAGTATTATAACTTAACTGCATTCTAGAATAAATCTCCAGAATAATTACAAAAATAAAAAAATACCTAGCACCCAACAAGGTAAAATGCAAAATGTCTGACATCCAATTAAAAACAGCCAAGCCTGCAAAGAAGCAGAAGAATACAACCTGTAACAAGGAGAAAAGGCAATCAATAAAATGGACCCAATAAAATTCTAACATTTGACACAGATGTCAGAATAAGTAAAGACATTAATAAAGTTTTTACAACTGTATTCCATATGATCAAAAAAGTTAAGTAGAGACACGGCAGATAGAAAAACAACTCCTTAAACTTCTGGAGGTGAAAACTACAATATCTGAGATGAAAAGTACATTGAATAGAATTAATAGCAGATTGGGTATGGCAGGAAAAAAAGACTATCATCTATTAAAGATAGAGCAATAGAAACTATCCACAATGAAACACAACAAGAATCTAAAACATTAAAGTAAAAAGAGCACCACTGAGGTATGAGACAGGAAGTAAAACTGGAGTCCCTAAAGGACAGAAGAAGGAGGAGGCATGGAAAAAATATTAGAAGAAATGATGGCTGAAAGTGTTCCAAATGTGATAACCATAAACCCAAAGACACAAGAAGCTCAATGAATCCCAAGGACAGGAAGCATGAAGAAAACTATACCAAGGCACTTTACAATCATATTGCTCAAAACCAGTGATAAAGACAAATCATAAAAGCAGACAGATAGTGTCCCCACCCAAATCTCATCTCGAATTATAATCCTGTGTTGAGGGAGGGAGGTGACTGGATCATGGGGGCTCTTCCAAGGCTCATTTATGGTCTCTTATGTATTCCTGCAGTAGTCTATGATTATTCCTAGCACAGTATTTATCAACTACAATTATCTCTTTACTTGCCTGCCTTTCCACTAGACCTTAAGCTCCTTAAGGGGAGGGACTACATTCTAAACATTATTATATTCCCATTGCTTAAGAGTGTATTGCATATGGTAGGTACCCAATAAAGAACTGTTGAATAAATAAGCAAAATAAATGCTATCAAGTCTTTGGGCTTTTTTCCAATGCAAGAAAAAATTCTACAAAAACAGTCTGTGAAAAAAATTACTTAAAATCAGAGTTGTTGATGGTCAGACTTGCCCTTCTAGAATGTAAGCTCCACAAGAGCACATATGTTTCTGTTTTGTTCCTATATCTCCAATTCCTAGAACAATGTAAGAAATATAGATTCTCAGTAATTATCACCGAATATATAAATCATTAAGTCTGATTTTCTCAATACTCTCGCTAAATGCCTAAGAGATGTTTCTGAGACACTACCCTGGTTCTCATCAAGAATTATTCATAGTAACAGATTAATTTAACATGGTATACAGAGTTAAAGTAATGCAATTTAAATATGTATCATTAGTTCCCTCTCTCACACTATACACTTTTGTAATAAAAATCCTTGCTATTAAGGCTGATTAGTTTGATTAGTTTTCTCTGCTCTTCACATTTCACTGTGAGAGGGAGGCACTTCTATTCGCCCAAAAGGAAAATATATAGAATTCTTTCAGCTTCTCTCAATTCTTCTAAGTGTTCATTTTTTTCAGAGTGGTTAGTCTATAAGTTTACATATGTACTAGACCTAAATAGGATATTAATATACTACTATACATACTTTCAGTTGTAGAGAAGGATGTATCTAGTGTTAACTCATCCAGAGGAATCACAAGTTGACCTCCTGCCTCCCACTTCTTGCGATCAGATGAAACTGATTTTTCTTTTTCATGCTCTTTGGCATCTTCATGAACATTTATCTCACAAGTATCAGAGAGATTCTGCTTTCCTTTTTCATCTTCTTGAGCTTTAAGATTTTCATTTAATCTACGAAGTATTTCTCGCTTACTCTGAAAGTCACGACATTATATATTTTAATATGTATATCATTAAGTAAAATGATTGATAAACTTTGAAAATTTTACTTACTGAAATAGCATTGTTGGTCTTTTGCATCTCTTCTGAAGTTTCCCGGGTATCAGTTAAACTACTGTCCTTTAAATGCAGATAGATACAGAGAAAGAGATAATTTTATTTTTTTAAATCTACCTTTAAAAATATTATATCCTCGTTACTTTTTGGTTTTCATTAATTTGTTCCTTGTAAATTTTTTATTCCTATAAAATGTTAACAAAGCTTCCTTCATTATCAGCAATGACTAACCTTTAAATATTATTAATTAGACAACATAGACAGGGGCCAATTCTCAATTATTTGTCATATTTTTAGATTACTGCTCACATAATTAACTATATCCTCTTCCTCTTTGGTACCTGATTTTTTGGTAATTTGAGTCAGAAAATTAGAGGAAAAAGTAGAAATTAGAGGAAAATTCATATACTCTCTTAATTATAACTAGAAAAAGTTTTGATAGATGAAGTAATTCAAAATAGGCTGTGTTATTCTAAAACTGTCTTTATGTTTCATGTATATATATCCTTGTTAAGCCATAGTACTAAATGTAATTGAGAAGTGGCTTTCCTCCCTAAACAAAGAGTGTAACAAAAATTAGTTCTGAGTCATTTGTACTACAAATGACATAAATGTTATCTCCTAATTAGCATTGTCAAAGCAATCCAGACTATCTAAAATTAAAAAACATACGAAAAGAAGAAATTAGCAGTTATGAAAGCTATGAAAGCAAAGGCATGTAGAAGATTCAAAGAACAATTTTCTAAGTTTTAAGTAAGTGACATTTACCAACACAACACAGAAAGAAAACCGTTCAGTTATATGGATTACCTCGAATTTTGTAATACTTAAAAAAAATTAAAAATTTGGTGGTCAGTTTCAAAGTAATATATGAAGCAATGAGACAAAGAACATTTTACCCAGTAAAGTAGTCAGGAATTAGCAGTCCTACAACCAGAGAGATGAACAGCTATTGAGATGTGAGACTGGGTACCAAGAAGGGACCACACAGTGGTATCTAAAGTTGGAGTAACAACGTGGCACACGCAAAGTCGTTATCAGAAAGAAAAAGTGACTAAGCCTACTTGAAGAACAATAGTTTCTTACATGAAGTTCTTGAGAATGATCAAGAAACTTATATTTTCCTACTGAGTTTTATTTTCAAAATCAACCCAAAGGCTATAAAAAAAAACAACTAGTGTACCAATTTTGTCTGCAAATATTTACTGAAACTAAACAAATAAAAAGCACAGACATCCATTACCAGGAAAGGGGAAAATGAAGTTATTATGTTATCTGATTCAGTAGACTTTTCTCCTTCTGTCTGTTGAATTCTAGGCAGCAGCTCCACACTATGAGCCCACTTCTCTTAACCCCTGAACAGTCTTCACACTTCAGACAGATACCTGAAATATACTTCTAAGTTTAAGCTTTTTATTTGTCTATGTTTCTTTGTTTTACTATCTGTAGGGCATGACAGAGATTCAGAAGTAGAAGGTAAAAGGAATAACTGATGAATTAACTAGTTCTACTGAGTCCTCTAACATTTGCCATGTCACAAAATTTGAATAAATGTAAATATGTGTTGGACCTAATTCCTAGAGCTACTTTAGCACCAAGGAGACATTATTCTTTTTAAAGTGAACATTTGTTAATCATGAGGGTTGGGTAGAAAAATGTTTATAGTATTATTTTCAGTACATTTCTCTGTATATTTTATTTTTTCAATATTCTTTTAAAGTAATATAAGAGTTATTGTGATATATTTTCATCTACCAGGTGGTCCTAGATATAAAACTTATAAACAATGAGGCTCCAGTATTCTGAGTAAACTAAAATCCCTTAAAAAGTAATTTTTTTCCTTAGAAAAACCTGAAAGGGACATTAGGGATTAATGTGATTCCATTAAATTTAATTTCCTTTTAAATAATCTTTCGACTTTGAGGAGTTCTGAATCTTAGGAAACTTACCACGCCAACTTCTTTCAAAGCTGAAGTTACAGAAATAACAGATCTCATCTGTTGCTTTGATGGAGAGCCACCTGTTTCATGCTGTCCCAAAGGTGGAGAAACATCAGAACTCTTAACTCCTTTAGCCACCAACTATAAAAAAGGATTTTATTAAATACATTAGGGATTTTATATTTGTATGAAGAAATAAAATGGTACCTACCAGATCACTATTTATCCACTCTATCCACAAGTAGTTTTTTTCATTCCTGAATTATCTGTTGAGCAAGGCATTATGATGCTACATGCTGGGGATACAGCAGTGACTAGAGAAAAAAATCTCTGGTCTCAGATGTAAACATAGTCATGTCACATAGTCCTAAATAACCCGCTTTCATTGCATTATCAATGTTTCATGAAATGATCCTGAAAAACTGTCTTTTAAAGATTCAAGTGTAAGATTTTGTTAATCTTACACTTCTAAAAGAAATGCTTTTGTAATTCCTGCAGGTTTGGGTACAATCTTCTCAAAGTTCAAATATCAATTACTCAACATAAGAGCCCTCATAAAAATGCCAACATAAATGAGAATGGAAGGAGAAACAGATCCAGGTAATAAGATTTACTTCACTGAAAACATCATGTTGTATTAACATATGTGCTTGTTTTTATGTTGCCATTTAAAGTCTAAACAAAGTAAGATTATGAACCCTGAATTAATACAAGGAAATGACATTTATGGGTATGACAACAGTAACACAGCAGGAAGTTTACTCCCTACTCCTTATTCCTAGTCTTCCTCAATCTAGGAAACAAGACTTTCTGGGGAGTATACATTTCAAACACAATATTTATTGAGTATCTTCTAAAAATACAGTAATAATACAATCTTAATATTTAGGCTTCTAGACCTTCACTTTACAACAATACAGGCATACCTCTGAGATATTACGCACTTGGTTCCAGACCACTGCAATAACGGTAATATTGCAATAAAGTGAGTCACACAAATTCTGGGGTTTCTCGGAGCATACAAAATTTATGTTTACACGATTCTGTAGCCTATTAAGTGTGCAACAGCATTATGTCTAAAAAACAATGTACACACCTTAATAAACACCTCATTCCTTAAAAAAAAAAAAAAAAAAAAAGCTAATGATTCTTCTGAGGCTTCAATGAATTGTAATTATTTTGCTGGTGGAGGGTCTTGCCTTGATACTGATGGCTACTGACTGATCAGGGTGGTGACTCCTGGATGTTGGGGTGGCTGTGACAATTTCTTAAAATAAGACAAAAATGAAGTTTGCTGCATCCATTGACTCTTTCATGAAAATATTCTTTTGATTTTGTAAAAATATTTTTAAAATTCTTTATTATTTAAATAAAGATGAGGTCCACTATATTGCCTAGGCTGGTCTTGAACTTCTGGCTTCAATGACTGTCCTGACTCAGTCTCCCAAAGTGCTGGGATTACAAGCGTAAGCCACTGTGCCCAGCCCATGAAAATATTTATCTGCAGCATGTGATGCTGTTGCATTTTACCCACAGTAGAATTTCTTTCAAAACTGGAGTCAGTCGTCTCAAACCCTGCTGTTGCTTTATCGAATAAGTTTACAAAATATTCTAAATCCCTTATCATTTCAACAATGTTCAAAACAGCTTCACCTTCGTAGACTCCACCTCAAGAAACCACTTTATTTGCTCCTCCATAAGAAGCAATTCCCCATCCATTCAAGTTTATCATGAGATTGTAGCAATTCAGTCATATCTTCAGGCTCCCCTTGCCATTCTACTTCTCTACCACATCTACACTGACTTCCTCCACTGAAATCTTGAAGAATGGAGTCAACTTCTTCCAAACTCCTGTTAATGTTGACATTAACATTAACATGACATTAACTCCATGAATCAAAAAAGTTCTGAATGGCATCTAGAATGATGAATGATGAATACTTTTTAGAAGGCTTTCAATTTACTTTGCCCAGATCCATTAGAGGAACCATTATCTATGGCTACAGCCTTTAAAAAATGTATTTCTTAAATAAGAAGACTTGAAAGTCAAAATGACTTCTTGATACATTGGCTGCAGAATGGATATCGTGTTAGCAGGCATGAAAACAACATGAATCTCTTTGTATAATACATCTCCATCAGAGCTCTTGGGTAACTAGGTGCATTGTCAATGAGTAGTAATATTTGGAAATAATTTTTTTTTTCTAACCAGTAGGTCTCAACAGCGGGCTTAAAATATTTACAGCAAACCGTGCTGTTAACAGATGTGCAGTCATCCAGGCTTCATTGTTCCATTTATAGAACACAAATAGAATAGATTTAGCATAATTCTTAACGGTCCTAGGAGTTTCAGAATGGCAAATGAGCACTGGCTTCAACTTAAAGTCACCAGCTGCATTAGCTCCCAACAAGAGAGTCAGCCAGTCTTTTGAAGCTTTGAAGCCAGGTATTGACTTCTCTTTAGTTATGAGAGTCCTAGATGGCATCTTCTTCCAATAGAAGGCTGTTTTATCTACACTGAAAATCTGTTGTTTAGTATTACCACCTTTATCAATGATCTTAGCTATATCTCCTGGATAATGTACTGCAGTTTCTCCATCAGCACTTACTGCTTTACCTTGCACTTTCATGTTATGGAGGTGGCTTCTTTCCTTAAACCTTATGAACCAATCTCTGCTAGCCAACAATTTTTCTTCTGTAGCTTCCTTATCTCTCCTAGTCTTCACGGAATTGAGGAGAGTTAGGGCCTTGCTCTGGATTAGGCTTTGGCCAAAGAGAATGTTGTGGCTGGTTTGATCTTCTATCTAGAGCACTAAAGCTTTCTCCATATCAGCAAGAAGGCTGTTTTGCTTTCTTTCTTTCTTTTTTTTCTAAGAGATGGGGTCTTGCTCTGTCACCCAGGCTGGAGTGCAGATCCAGGCACAATCATAGCTCACTGCAACCTTGAAATCCTAGGCTCAAATGATCATTCTGCCTTAGCTTCTCAATGTGGTTGGGACTATAGGTGTGTGCCACCACATCCAGCTAATTTTTCTTTCCTTCTTTCTTTCTTTTTTTTTTTTTTAGAGACAGGTTCTCACTATGTCATCCATGCTAGTCTCAAACTTCTGGCCTCAAGCAATTCTCGTGCCTCAGTCTCCCGAGTTGCTGAGACTACAGGCACCTGGCTGTTTCCCTTTCTTATCATGTGTGTTCACTGGAGTAGAACTTTTTTTTTTTCTGAGATGGAGTCTTGTACTGTCGCCCGGGCTGGAGTGCAATGGAGTGCAATGGCTCAGTGAAACCTCCGCCTCCCTCCTGGATTTACATGATTCTCCTGCCTCAGCCTCCTGAGTAGCTGGGATTACAGGCACACACCACCACGCTCAGCTAATTTTTTGTATTTTTAGTAGAGATGGGGTTCACTATGTTAGCCAGGCTGGTCTCAAACTCCTGATCTCATGATCCACCCGCCTCGGCCTCCCAACATGCTGGGATTACAGGCGTGAGCCACTGCACCTGGTCTGGGGTAGCACTTTTAATTTCCTTCAGGAACTTTTCCTTTGCATTCACAACTTGGATAACTGGCGCAAGAGGCTTAATTCTGTGCCTATCTCAGCTTTCAATATGCCTTCATCACCAAGCTTAATCTTGATTTCAGGTGACAGACATGCAACTCTTTTACTTGAATACTTAAGAGGCCACTGTAAGTCATTAAGTGGCCTAATTTCAATATTATTTTGTCTTAGGGAGTAAGGTCTGAGGAGCGAGACAGGGGAACTACCAGTCAGTGGAGCAATTAGAACACACAAATTCATCAATTAAATTTCCCTTCTTATATGGGTGAAGTCTGTGGTGCCTCAGAACAATTACAACAGTAATATCAAAGATATAATGACAATAATGAAAAAGTTTGAAATATGGCAAGAATTACAAAAATGTGACACAAAGACACAAAATGAGCAAAAGCTGTTGGGAAAATGACACTGATAGACTTGCTTGATGCAGGGTTGCCACAAACCTTCAATTTGTAAAAAATGCAGTATTTATGAAGCACAATAAAACAAGGTATGCCTGTATTTATTTTGTTCAAAAAAGGATGGAAACATTGCTTTAGTCCCATAGTTCAGTATTATTGAAAAAGTATACTGATATTTAAGATGTTACTACAAATAGGCCGGGCGCAGTGGCTAACACCTGTAATCCCAGCACTTTGGGAGGCCAAGGCGGGTGGATCACAAGGTCATGAGTTTGAGACCAGTCTGGCCATCATGGTGAAACCCTCTCTCTACTAAAAATACAAAAAATTGGCCGGGCATGGTGGTGTACACCTGTAGTCCCAAGTACTCGGGAGGCTGAGGCAGGAGAATCACTTGAACCCGTGAGGCAGAGGTTGCAGTGAGCCGAGACTGTGCCACTGCACTCCAGCCTGGGCGACAGAGTGAGACTCTGTCTCAAAAAAAAAAAAAAAAAAGTTACTACAAATAACTTTTAAAAATATCTAGAGCTCACATAACAGTATTATCACCTTGAAAGATTATATCTAAATATTTTTGAAACTTTGTTTGTTTTAATTACTATAGAATATAAATTCAAATAAGGTTTCATACACTGAGAGAATAAAAACAAGCTCCAAAGTTGTTCTGAATAGTAGCAGTATTTTTAGAACAAATATGTTATTTCTCTAGATGATTACTTAAAAGAAATATACTTTGAATGAACACATTCTGCTATTTTTATTTAAATCAGTAATCACTTCTCTACCACATACTAGGATTACAGGTGTGTGCCACCATGCCCAGCAAATTTTTGTATTTTTAGTAGAAATGGGATTTCACATGTTGGCCAGGCTGGTCTCGAACTCCTGACCTCGTGATCTGCCTGCCTTGGCCTCCCAGACTGCTGGGATTACAGGCGTGAGCCACCGCGTTTGGCCTGCTATTTTGATACATCAATCTGACACGATTTCTGTGAGAAGACAAATCCACAATATTTGATAAAAATTAATTTATCAATAAATTAAAATACATATTAATACCTATTAACGTCAAGCACAGTTCTAGATAATGATATCCAAAATGAATTAGACACAATATTTTCTCTGAGGGGACTGTAAATTAGAAAAGAAAAAAGAACACATAAATCAATCAGTATGTTACAGAGAAAAAAATAAAGAGATAAGTACTAAACGATCTGGGGAAGAATGAAACAAAAAATATAGAAAGAACTAACTCTGTAAAGCCAAGAGGGGCGCCAGTGAGAACAGCCTTCGCAGAGCAGCCAATGGTCAGCCATTCATTGTTCGGGAAGGCCATAAAACACAGATAAAGTAGGACAGTTGTACATTCAAATCCCAAAACACTCACCAGTCCTGTGATTTTTCATTGTCTTTATCCTCTCTGAACCTCACAGTTTTTCTCTAAAATAGAAATGCTGTACTCTTTGCCTCTCTGCTATAGGGATTGCATGAGATAATTTACGTAAAGTACACATCTGTGTACCTAATAAATAGTAGCAATTGTTATTTATTTGGTTTCCATTAAATAAGGTTATTTGGCTTAAACACTACAAGTCTGGTTTTAGTTCCTGATGAAATGTATTAAGTTTCAGAATGCAAGTTTCTCATCTTTAGAATGCAGACTAAAAACAAAAACCTCCTATCTTAACCATGATCAGAAATTAAAATTTGAGCATTGTGAGAGACAAATTTATTGGCACTTTTATAATAATGATCTTCAGCAGCCTTCAGTAAATGCTTATGTTCTATAATCAAATGCATACGGATCTCTCCTCTGAGTCAACTAAACCAACAGATTAGAAGAACCTAAACAGACAAATTCAGACATGGAATCTAAATAAATGAACAAAGACAGATTACTAACTCTTACAATCACTTAAGAAGACAACTAAGTTACTGAAAATTTATGGGTGGTTCAGGATGACTACTGAGATGTGGCAACATCATTATAAGCTAATGTCATACACTTAAGTAACTTATGAGTACAGTTGAATTGGGCCTTCTGTATAAATATCATGGTGTATTATTTATAATCAGAACCTTAAAGCTTTTCAATATTAACTACATCTTGAGATAAAAGATGATAATGTACTTCAAATTATTGAAAGATAAACCATTACACTAAGCCTTTTATACGGAAAGTTGAGCAAATATGACATATCGCAAAAATTAACTAAGCCAGGAAAACAATATAAAGTTTCATATAAGAGAAAAATATAAAAATTTGGAACAAAGAATGACCCAATTTTATTACACAATTGATCACCCAGCTAAATCTATAATATATATTTCACTCTAAACATACTTTTTCACTGGGTGCAATGGCTCACACCTATAATCCCAGCACTCAGGAGGCTGAGGCAGGAGGAGCACTTGAGCTCAGGAGTTTGAGACCCAGTTAATTTTCTTTTTTCTTGTAGAAATGGAGTCTCGCCAGACCAGTGAGACTCCATTTGTACAACAAATAAGAACATTAGCTTATGTATGGTGACGTGTGCTAAGGGTCCCAGCTATAGACAGGCTGAGGCAGGAGGATCCCTTGAGCCCAGCAGGTCGAAATTGCAGAGAGCCATGTTCACACCACTGCACTCCAGCCTGAGTGACAGAGCAAGACACTGTTTCAAAACAAAACAAAACAAACAAAGCACAGTCTTTCAAAGTTTAACCACAGTTTTAAATATAAAAATGTGCAAAAAAAAAGATAAAACATTGACCTGAAAGTTTCATAATTCAGGTTTAAAAGAAATGCTTTAGAAGCTTTTTTTTTCTTAGCCATTTTTCTCACAAGGTTCAAAAATTTAAGGCTTTTCAACATTGCTTTTATTGTCACAAAAGGTTTTCAATTACCGCTGTAAAACTGTTTCTACTTCACGTGTCAATTTTGCCATGTGCTGAAAAATTAAGCAGCAGTGCCACCAAATGACGAAACTCAAAATTTCACCAAATAGTGAGGCGAGGCTTATAAACACATGAAACCACCAGTCTGCCTACTCTTGATGTCTGCCTACTCTTGATCAATAACAAACATATTTTCATCTTTATGCTGACTTATTAATAAGGATTTAATGTATGCTAGGAAAGTATTAAATGACTTAATTTCATATTTTGAATAGAGTAATTTCACACAGTTTTATACAGCCTAAAGATATATCATGGCCAAATCTTACCAAATTCATATTTAATGTCTCAAAACCTTATCTTTGAAGAACCAATAGTATAAAAGTATTTGTATTTGAATAAATTTTCTTAACTAGTATTGCCATAATGCTTTTATAAGAATATCTAAGAATAAGAACAAGGTAGCCAGAAGCAATGAGTGTGTACACCCTGTGGGGAGCCTTACAGGCGTGCATGGAAAGTCTAAAAATAAGACAAAGATGGAAACAGAAATACACAAGAATTTACATTCAAAATATTTTATCCAACCTAACCAAGACAGAATCTCCCTAATTCTATTTTTCACTGAATTTTAATTCTTAAAACATTGCTACCCTTTTAAAAAACTGAATCGATCTTCCTTACATACTTCATTCACAATATAGCATACGTGATGGCTGAAAACGTAACACTATATTACTTGGCCCTCCCAAAAAAAGGACCCATCATCACATATTGTTCTCCATATCTAAATCCCAATTGGTACTACAATTTTTATCATTAAATATGTCAAAGAGAAAATTTTATAAAATTAGGTATATACTGCCAAAGAATCACAATAGTTAAGGCAGTGATTTTTTTTCCCTTCACTTTTAAGTTCCAGGGTACATGTGCAGAATGTGCAGGCTTGTTATATAGGTAAATGTGTGCCATGGTGGTTTGCTGCACAGATCAACTCATCACCCAGGTATTAAGGCCAGCATCCGTTAGCTATTCTTCCTGATGCTCTCCCTTCCTCCACATCCCTCAAAAGCCCCAATGTGTGTTGTTCCCACCAATGTGTTCATGTATTCTCATCGTTCGGCTCCCACTTATAAGTGATACCATGAGGTGTTTGGTTTTCTGTTCCTGTGTTAGTCTGTTGAGGATAACAGCTTCCAGCTCCATCAATGTCCCTGCAAAGGACATGTTCTTGTTCCTTTCTGTGGCTGCATAGTATTCCATGGTGTATATGTACCGTGTTTTCTTTATCCAGTCTATCACTGATGGAAATCTGGGTTGATTCTATGTCTTTGCTATCGTGAATAGTGCTGCAATGAACATACGCATGCATGTATCTTTATAACAGAATGATTTATATATTTTGGGGTATATACCCAGTAATGGGATTGCTGGGTCAAATGGTGTACCTGCTTCTAGATCTTTGAGGAATCCCCACACTGTCTTCCAAAATGGCTAAACTAATTTACACTCCCACCAACAGTGTAAATGCATTCCTTTTTCTCTGTAACCTTGCCAGCATCTGTTGTTTCTTGATTTTTTAATAATTGCCATTCTGACTGGCGTGATATGGTATTTCTCTGTGGTTTTGATTTGCATTTCTCTAATGATCAGAGACGTTGAGCTTTTTTTCATGTTTGTTGGCTGCATGCATGTCTTCTTTTTAAGAAGTGTCTGTTTATGTCCTTTGCCCATTTTTTAATGCGTAAAAATGGACATTTTTGTTTTTTTCTTGTAAATTTGTTTAAGTTCCTTGTAGATTCTGGATATTAGCTCTTTGTCAGATGGATAGATTGCAAAAATTTTCTCCCATTCTGTAGGTTGTCTGTTCACTCTGATGACAGTTTCTTTTGCTGTGCAAAAGCTCTTTAGTTAATTAGATCCCATTTGCCAATTTTTGCTTTTGTCGCTATTGCTTTTGGCATTTCATCATGAAATCTTTATTTGCGCCTGTGTCCTGAACGATACTGCCTAGATTTTCTTCTAGGATTTCTATAGTTTTGGGTTTTACATTTACATCTTTAATCCATCTTGCGTTAACTTTTGTATAAAGTTTAAGGAAGGGGGATCCAGTTTCAATTTTCTGCATATGACTAGCCAGTTCTCCCAGCACCATTTATTAAATAGGAAATCCTTTCCCTATTGCTTGTTTTTGTCAGGTTTTTCAAAGATCAGTTCCGTGTAGGTATGTGGTTTATTTCTGAGTTCTCTATTCTCTTCCATTGTTCTATGTGTCTATTTTTGTACCAGTACCATGCTGTTTTGGTTACAGGGCAGTGATTTTTATCCTTTGTTAGATTGAAAATATTATACTTTTGAGAATCCAAGGAAATATACGTGGTTTTACTGAAGAAAATGCACCAACATACATACTGCCAAACTTTACATTAATATTTTAGGGGGCTTAATAATGCTTGCTTCAATTCTGAATTCCATGTTAACCACTCCTGAGTAATGGTCAATGAGTAAAGATAGATATATGAACACTACCCCCCAATATAACATCTAGATTATGCTATATTAGACTTTCTATTGAAATAATAGTTAAATAACTTTAATCAATTTTTTTTGTATATTAAGCTGGATCTAAATACTTACATTATGGATACTATTTTTCTATACAATTTAGATAGAGCAACATTAGAGAATATGCCCTTCATCTAGACGAGGAAATAAAGGCCACAAACATTAAGTCAATCTTCAAACAAGCTAATTAATTGGCAAGGCTGAGACCAAAATCAGGTATTCTGATTCCCAGTCTCATTTTTTTCCCACTATACTAGTGTGCATTAAATAAACATATGTTTCCTGAACATTTCCTTATGCACAGCTCTGGAATATCATGAGACACAGAATTCCCAATGAATTTATTTGTGTTACTATTCACCAGGTACCATGCTGAGCATTTTACATGGTAAATCAGTTAAGATTCTTTGGTTGAAGGCAATAGAAACTAACCATAGAGGGGCAGAGGGAGGGAGGGAAGGAGGCAGCTAGGTAGCCAGGCAGCCAGGCAGCCAGGCAAGGAGGGTGGTGACATCAGCAGGATGGCAAATTACAAATGCCTAATGCTCTACCCTCTGCCCCACAAAAAAGGACAAAAACAATGAATTGATAACTGCATTTTGACCAGAGTGACTTAAGAATGTCAGAGAATAGCAAGGGAGTGGCAGAAACCCTGTGAAGCACAGGCTAAGTATGGCCATATACAGAAGGGTGGAGTCATTGTTGTGCTATTCCCTTCCCCCAATGCCTAAGTCACAGCTGTGCCCCACCATTCATGGGCCCTTGTTGCTGCTGTACCCAGCCTCACAAAGTCTGGTCCATTGCTATGTCCTGCCATGCCAGAGTCACCACTACAAAGAACCTCCTCTCCTGGTGTCCGAGTTGCCACTGTGCCCTACTGGCTCCAGAAACTGAAGTGCAGTTATGCCCTGCTCCCTAGGGTCCAAGCCTCTAGAACATCTCTTCTTCTCCAGACCCATGCCAGTGCTGTGCCCTGACTCTCAGGATCAGAGTCACAGCTATATCCCTGCTACCTGGGCCCAAGCTACTGGGGAATGCCTTAGAGTCGGTCCCCACCTTTGTAGAACAGCTTCATCTACCCATACCTCAGAGAGTGAACTTGTACTCAAGTCACAAGTATCATAGTAATTCAGGAAGACAGTGGGCCCAGGACCCTAGCACCACTGTAGGCTGCTTGTGAGCTCTGCCAAATCTGACAACAAGAAGGATTTCCCCAACAAAGTCTCCCCACGGTACGATAAACAAGAGCAGGAGGACCCCCACTAAAGCCCTTGTCACTGAGAATCCTAATAACCTATGCTGCTACCACTGCTGTCACACACTCCTACAGTCATGGCTAAAGTACTTGCAGCCATTACTCAAATTGATTACAACTGAAGGAGCTGCATGGACACTACACTACCGTGCCTACCTGGAACCAGAGGCAGAACCTCTGCCCTTGAGCCACTATACCACCACCCACAGAGCCAATGCACCCTGCTCAACTGACCCCCTAGCAATCATCTATAGGTAAAATCATCCCCTACAAAAGCAACTCTATAGATTTGGAAGAGGTCACTGATCCACTAGATGTGCAGTTATCAATGCAAGGACACAAGAAACATGAAAAAGCAGGAAAACATGACACCATCAAAGGAATAATTCTCCAGATAATGACCCCAAAGAAATGGAAATTTACAAATTACCTGATAGAGAAATCAAAGTAATGATCTTACGGAAACTCAGGGATATACAAGAGAATAGACAATTCAATGAAATCAGCAAAATAATCCATGATATGAACACAAGCTCAATAAAGATATACATAACATAAAAAGAACCAAACAGAAATCTTGGGGCTGAAGAATTAAATGAATGAAATTGTTAAAAACTGAGAGCTTCAACAGCAGACTAGATCAAGCAGAGGAAACAATCTGTGAATTTGAAGATAGGTCTTTTGAAGTTGCCCAGATAGAGAAAAAGTGAAGAAAGCCTACAGGAATTATGGAACACCATGAAATGAACAAATGTCACAGTATGAGCTCTAGAAAGAGAAGAGATGAGGCCGGGCATGGTGGCTCACGCCTGTAATCCCAGCACTTTGGGAGGCCAAGGCGGGAGGATCACGAGGTCAGGAGATCAAGACCATCCTGGCTAACATGGTGAAGCCCTGTCTCTACTAAAAATACAAAAAATTAGCCAGGTGTGGTGGCACGCGCCTGTAGTCCCAGCTACTCGGGAGGCTGAGGCAGGAGAATCGCTTGAACCCAGGAGGTGGAGGCTGCAGTGAGCCAAGATTATGTCACTGCACTCCAGCAACAGAGGAAGACTCTGTCTCAAAAAAAAAAAAAAAAAAAAAGAAGAGATGGAGAAAGGCACAGAAGGCTTTTTAAGTGAAGTACTTGCTGAACACTTCCCAAGTCTTGGGAGTGATATGGTCATCCATATCTACAGAAGTTGAAAACTAGCAAACAGGTTCAATGCAAAGAGGTCCTCACCAAGGCACTTTATAATTTAAAACATTAAAAGTAAAAGACAAAGAATTTTAAAAGCAGAGGGAGAAGAGCATCAAGCAACATACAAGGGGCTCGCCATTAGACTATCAGCAGATTTCTTAGCAGAAATCTTGCAGGTCAGGAGAGAATGGGATAATATACTCAAGGTGCTAATTAAAAAAACCCTGCCAGCCAACAATACTATACTTAGAAAAGCTGTTTTTCAGAAATAAAATAGAAGTAAAGTCTTTCCCAGATAGACAGAAGCTAAGGGAATTCATCACCTCTAGAACTGATTTACAAGAAATGCTTAAGAGCTCTTCAACCAGAAACAAAAGAACAATAACTACTACCACAAGAACATATCAAAGTATAAAACTCACTGGTAGAGAGGTATTTATATATATTCAAATTCAGAATATTCCATTACTGCAACAATGGTGTGTAAATCTCTCAAATTGCTATTATAAAGGTTAAATGTTGAAACAGTAAAAAACAACTGTAATTGCATTAAGTTGTTATGAAGTCCAAAATGTAAAAAGGTATAAACTGTGACAGCCAAAATAATTGTGAGGAGGGTAAAAGTCTAGAATATCTTCATGTGACAAAGTTAAATTGTTATCAGCTTAAAATAGTCTATTATTACTATAAGATGCTTTGTGTAAGCCTCATGATTAACTTCAAAGCAAAAAACTACAGTAGATACACAAATGAGAACGAGAAAGGAATCAAAACTTAGCACATAGCACAAAATCACAAGAGTAGACAATAAGAGAGGAAGAAAGGAACAAAGGACCAAAAAACAACCAGAAAACAATAACAAATGCAGTAGTACATGCTTACCTATCAATAACAATCTTCAATGTAATTAAGCTCTCCAATCAAAAGATTTAGAATGGATGGAAAAATAAGATTCAGACGCTGCTTCAAGATTGTGACTACAGACATCTCATGCCCGTTCTCCTCAGAAGGAAGATCAAAATTACTGGTAAATCATCAAGTTTTGACAAGGAAACAGAGGGAACAGAGCCAGGACCTGTTGGAGTACCCACGTGAAGAAGATTGGGTGGAGAGAAAGAAAGCAGCAAAAGTCTGGTTGATAGCGACCGCTGAGGAACTCAGAGTCCAGCAGAAACTGTAGGTGGGAGTGTGTCTCTGCTCCCCTCACCCCTCTGACAACACACTGGCTGCTAAACAGCTGGGGAGCCCCTCAGCCCTTGCAAGCCAGGGCAACACTATTGGTGGCGATTAGAGGACTTCCTGAAAACAGAGAACTGGGTGAGCAGCTGACTTAGCCATGCTGCACCCACCTCTGATCCAAACTGAGATGGCAGTTGTCATACCAGTTGTGTACCTGTGGTGCCACTCCCCTTGCTTGTAGATCCTCTGCCCTTGAGCCACTGCACCACCACCCGCAGACATACTACACAACCTACTCTGACTTTGGCAAGTACATGACACCAGCAGATTCTCAGGGAGTTTGGGGTCTCCCACAGATTGAACCCTTGGCACAAACTGCCCCTCAAGGAGGAGACAGAGCAGACTGTCAAAGCCACCAATGGGAAACAGGAAATGTGGGTGCAGCAGTAACCACTGAAGGGGGCAGCGCCAATGCCTCGGAACAAACGTGGAGAAGGGGGTCATCTCTCACCTTCTCATCTCGCCAAAGTGCATGATTGTGGACATGGCAGCAGTTCTTTCTGTTGGGGCTCAATGGCCCTTTCTGGGCTTCTCTGGTGGCTCGATGAAAGTGAACAGAGCCTAAATAAATCTGCTGTATCTTACTCTTCGGCACCATCTACTGGACTGCAGCCTGAATTACACCGCCAAGCAAAAACTACAAAAAACAGCATCTGAGAAAGCCACCACACAAACCTACCTGCAACCAAAAAACCCATATGGAGCTTTGGCCCCCTAAAAGCACCCAGAAAAGAAGCCAATCGAGCATACACAACATACATCACAGTTACACCTTCAAGGGGAAAAAAAAATAAGTCCCATCCAAATAAACACAAATCCAAAAAAAGAATTGTCAACTCACTCAGATGAGAAGGAATCAGTGAAAGAACTCTGGAAGTACAAAAAGCCAAGGTGCTTTGTCATCTCCAAAGGATCGTTCTAGCTCCCTAGCAATGGATCCTAAGCAGACTGAAATATCTAAAATGATACATAAAGAACTTGGAATATTGATGGCAAGGAAACTCCACAAGATCTGAGAGGAAGTTGAAATTCAATACAAAGAAGCCAGAAAAATGATCCAGGACATGAAAGATGACATAATGATATTAACAAAGAACCAAACAGAACTTTTGGAATTAAAAAACTCACTATGGGAATTTCAAAATACAGTTGGAAGCCTTAACAACAAACTAGACAAAGCAGAAGAAGAATTTCAGAGCTCAAAGACTGGTCTTTTGAATTAACCCAGTCAGACAAAAATAAAGAGAAAGAATTTAAAAAAGCAAACAAGGCCTTCAAGAAATATAAGATTATGTAAAGCAACCAAACCAATGAATTACTGGCATTCCTGAGAGAGAAAAACAGAAAGTAAGGAAACTGGAAAACATATTTCAGGGTATGATTCTGAAAAATTTCCCCAATCTTCCAAGAGAGGTTGATATGCAGACACAAGAAATTCAGAGAACACCAGTGAGATACTATATAAGATGACCATCACCAAGGCACACAGTCATCAGACAATCCAGGGTCAATGTGAAAGAAACAATCTTAAAGGCAGCTAGAGAAAAGAACCAAATTGCCTCTTTTAAAGGGAATCCCATCAGACTCACAACGGATTTTTCTTTTTTTTTTTTTTTATACTTTAAGTTTTAGGGAACATGTGCACAATGTGCAGGTTTGTTACATACGTATACATGTAACATGTTGGTGTGCTGCACCCACTAACTCGTCATTTACATTAGGTACATCTCCTAATGCTATCCCTCCCCACTACCCCCACCCCACAACAGGCCCTGGTGTGTGATGTTCCCCTTCCTGTGTCCATGTGTTCTCATTGTTCAATTCCCACCTATGAGTGAGAACATGCAGTGTTTGGTTTTTGTCCTTGCGATAGTTTGCTGAGAATGATGGTTTCCAGCTTCATCCATGCCCCTACAAAGGACATGAACTCGTCATTTTTGATGGCTGCATAGTATTCCATGGTGTATATGGGCCACATTTTCTTAATTCAGTCTATCATTGTTGGACATTTGGGTTGGTTCCAAGTCTTTGCTATTGTGAATAGTGCCGCAATAAACATACGTGTGCTTGTGTCTTTATAGCAGCATGTTATATAATCCTTTGGGTACATACCCAGTAATGGGATGGCTGGGTCAAATGGTATTTCTAGTTCTAGATCCCTGAGGAATCGCCACACTGACTTCCACAATGGTTGAACTACTTTACAGTCCCACCAACACTGTAAAAGTGTTCCTATTTCTCCACATCCTCTCCAGCACCTGCTGTTTCCTGACTTTTTAGTGATTGCCATTCTAACTGGTGTGAGATGGTATCTCATTGTGGTTTTGATTTGCATTTCTCTGATGGCCAGTGATGATGAGCATTTTTTCATGTGTCTTTTGGCTGCATAAATGACTTCTTTTCAGAAGCGTCTGTTCGTATCCTTCGCCCACTTTTTGATGGGGTTGTTCTTTTCTTGTAAATTTGTTTGAGTTCATTGTAGATTCTGGATATTAGGCCTTTGTCAGATGAGTAAGTTGCAAAAATTTTCTCCCATTCTGTAGGTTGCCTGTTCACTCTGATGGTAGTTTCTTTTGCTGTGCAGAAGCTCTTTATTTTAATTAGATCCCATTTGTCAATTTTGGCTTTTGTTGCCATTGCTTTTGGTGTTTTAGACATGAAGTCCTTGCCCATGCCTATGTACTGAATGGTACTGCCTAGGTTTTCCTCTAGGGTTTTTATGGTTTTAGGTCTAACATTTAAGTCTTTAATCCATCTTGAATTAATTTTTGTATAAAGTGTAAAGAAGGGATCCAGTTTCAGCTTTCTACATATGGCTAGCCAGTTTCCCCAGCACCATTTATTAAATAGGGAATCCTTTCCTCATTTTTCGTTTTTGTCAGGTTTGTCAAAGATCAGATAGTTGTAGACATGCGGCATTATTTCTGAGGGCTCTGTTCTGTTTCATTCGTCTATACCTCTGCTTTGGTACCAGTACCATGCTGTTTTGGTTACTGTAGCCTTGTAGTATAGTTTGAAGTCAGGTAGTGTGATGCCTCCAGCTTTGTTCTTTTGGCTTAGGATTGACTTGGCAATGCGGGCTCTTTTTTGGTTCCATGTGAACTTTAAAGTAGTTTTTTCCAATTCTGTGAAGAAAGTCATTGGTAGCTTGATGGGGATGGCATTGAATCTATAAATTACCTTGGGCAGTAGGGCTATTTTCACGATATTGATTCTTCCTACCCATGAGCATGGAATATTCTTCCATTTGTTTGTATCCTCTTTTATTTCATTGAGCAGTGGTTTGTAGTTCTCCTTGAAGAAGTCCTTCACGTCCCTTGTAAGTTGGATTGCTAGGTATTTTATACTCTTTGAAGCAATTGTGAATGGGAGTTCACTCATGATTTGGCTCTCTGTTTGTCTGTTATTGGTGTATAAGAATGCTTGTGATTTTTGCACATTGATTTTGTATCCTGAGACTTTGCTGAAGTTGCCTATCAGCTTGAGGAGATTTTGGGCTGAGACGATGGGGTTTTCTAGATATACAATCATGTCATCTGCAAACAGGGACAATTTGACTTCCTCTTTTCCTAATTGAATACCCTTTATTTCCTTCTCCTGCCTGATTGCCCTGGCCAGAACTTCCAACACTATGTTGAATAGGAGTGGTGAGAGAGGGCATCCCTGTCTTGTGCCAGTTTTCAAAGGGAATGCTTCCAGTTTTTGCCCATTCAGTGTGATATTGGCTGTGGGTTTGTCATAGATAGCTCTTATTATTTTGAGATACGTCCCATCAATACATAATTTATTGAGAGTTTTTAGCATGAAGGGTTGTTGAATTTTGTCAAAGGCCTTTTCTGCATCTATTGAGATAATCATGTGGTTTTTGTCTTTGGTTCTGTTTATATGCTGGATTACGTTTATTGATTTGCGTATGTTGAACCAGCCTTGCATCCCAGGGATGAAGCCCACTTGATCATGGTGGATAAGCTTTTTGATGTGCTGCTGGATTCGGTTTGCCAGTATTTTATTGAGGATTTTTACATCGATGTTCATCAGGGATATTGGTCTAAAATTCTCTTTTTTTGTTGTGTCTCTGCCAGGCTTTGGTATCAGGATGACGTTGGCCTCATAAAATGCGTTAGGGAGGATTCCCTCTTTTTCTATTGATTGGAATAGTTTCAGAAGGAATGGTAACAGCTCCTCCTTGTACCTCTGGTAGAATTCGGCTGTGAATCCATCTGGTCCTGGACTTCTTTTGGTGGGTAAGCTATTAATTATTGCCTCAATTTCAGAGCCTGTTATTGGTCTATTCAGGGATTCAACTTCTTCCTGGTTTAGTCTTGGGAGGGTGTATGTGTCGAGGAATTTATCCATTTCTTCTAGATTTTCTAGTTTATTTGCGTAGAGGTGTTTATAGTATTCTCTGATGGTAGTCAGTATTTCTGTGGGATTGGTGGTGACATCCCCTTTATCATTTTTTATTGCATCTATTTGATTCTTCTCTCTTTTCTTCTTTATTAGTCTTGCTAGCAGTCTATCAATTTTGTTGATCTTTTCAAAAAACCAGCTCCTAGATTCATTGATTTTTTGGAGGGTTTTTTGTGTCTCTATTTCCTTCAGTTCTGCTCTGATCTTAGTTATTTCTTGCCTTCTGCTAGCTTTTGAATGTGTTTGCTCTTGCTTCTCTAGTTCTTTTAATTGTGATGTTAGGGTGTCAATTTTAGATCTTTCCTGCTTTCTCTTGTGGGCACTTAGTGCTATAAATTTCCTTCTACGCACTGCTTTGAATGTGTCCCAGAGATTCTGGTATGTTGTGTCTTTGTTCTCATTGGTTTCAAAGAACATCTTTATTTCTGCCTTCATTTCATTATGTACCCAGTAGTCATTCAGGAACAGGTTGTTCAGTTTCCACGTAGTTGAGCGGTTTTGAGTGAGTGTCTTAATCCTGAGTTCTAGTCTGATTGCACTGTGGTCTGAGAGATAGTTTGTTATAATTTCTGTTCTTTTACATTTGCTGAGGAGTGCTTTACTTCCAACTACGTGGTCAATTTTGAAATAGGTGTGGTGTGGTGCTGAAAAGAATGTATATTCTGTTGATTTGGGGTGGAGAGTTCTGTAGATGTCTATTAGGTCCGCTTGGTGCAGAGCTGAGTTCAATTCCTGGATATCCTTGTTAACTTTCTGTCTTGTTGATCTGTCTAACGTTGACAATGGGGTGTTAAAGTCTTCCCATTATTATTGTGTGGGAGTCTAAGTCTCTTTGTAGGTCTCTAAGGACTTGCTTTATGAATCTGGGTGCTCCTGTATTGGATGCATATATATTTAGGACAGTTAGCTCTTCTTGTTGAATTGATCCCTTTACAATTATGTAATGGCCTTCTTTGTCTCTTTTGATCTTTGTTGGTTTAAAGTCTTTTATCAGAGACTAGGATTGCAACCCCTGCCTTTTTTTGTTTTCCATTTGCTTGGTAGATCTTCCTCCATCCCTTTATTTTGAGCCTATGTGTGTCTCTGCACATGAGATGGGTTTCCTGAATACAGCACACTGACGGGTCTTGACTCTTTATCCAATTTGCCAGTCTGTGTCTTTTAATTGGAGCATTTAGCCCACTTACATTTAAGGTTAATATTGTTATGTGTGAATCTGATCCCTTCATTATGATGTTAGCTGGTTATTTTGCTCATTAGTTGATGCAGGTTCTTACTAGCCTCGATGGTCTTTACAATTTGGCATGTTTTTTCAGTGGCTGGTACTGGTTGTTCCTTTCCATGTTTAGTGCTTCCTTCTGGAGCTCTTTTAGGGCAGGCCTGGTGGTGACAAAATCTCTCAGCATTTGCTTGTCTGTAAAGTATTTTATTTCTCCTTCACTTATGAAGCTTAGTTTGGCTGGATATGAAATTCTGAGTTGAAAATTCATTTCTTTAAGAATGTTGAATAATGGCCCCCACTCTCTTCTGGCTTGTAGAGTTTCTGCCTAGAGATCAGCTGTTAGTCTGATGGGCTTCCGTTTGGAGGTAACCCAACCTTTCTCTCTGGCTGCCCTTAACATTTTTTCCTTCATTTCAACTTTGGTGAATCTGACAATTATGTGTCTTGGAGTAGTTCTTCTCGAGGAGTATCTTTGTGGCATTCTCTGTATTTCCTGAATATGAATGTTGGCATGCCTTGCTAGATTGGGGAAGTTCTCCTGGATAATATCCTGCAGAGTGTTTTCCAACTTGGTTCCATTCTCCCCATCACTTTCAGGTACACCAATCAGACGTAGATTTGGTCTTTTCACATAGTCCCATAATTCTTGGAGGCTTTGTTTGTTTCTTTTTATTCTTTTTTCTCTAAACTTCTCTTCTCGCTTCATTTCATTCATTTGATCTTCCATCACTGATACCCCTTCTTCCAGTTGACAAATTGGCTACTGAGGCTTGTGCATTCGTCATGTAGTTCTTGTGCCATGATTTTCAGCTCCATCAGGTTCTTTAAGGACTTCTCTACGCCATTCATCTAATTTTTTTTCAAGGTTTTTAACTTCTTTGCCATGGGTTCGAACTTCCTCATTTAGCAAGGTGTAGTTTGATCATCTGAAGCCTTCTTCTCTCAACTCGTCAAAGTCATTCTCTGTCCAGCTTTGTTCTGTTGCTGCTGAGGAGCTGCATTCCTTTGGAGGAGGAGAGGCACTCTGATTTTTAGAGTTACCAGTTTTTCTGCTCTGTTTTTTCCCCATCTTTGTGGTTTTATCTACCTTTGGTCTTTGATGATGGTGACATACAGATGGGGTTTTGGTGTGGATGTTCTTTCTGTTTGTTAGTTTTCCCCCCAACAGTCAGGACCCTCAGCTGCAGGTCTGTTGGAGTTTGCTGGAGATCCACTCCAGACCGTTTGCCTGGGTATCAGCAGCGGAGGCTGCAGAACAGTGGATATTGGTGAACAGCAAATGTTGCTGCCTGATCATTCCTCTGGAAGTTTTGTCTCAGAGGAGTACCAGGCTGTGTGAGGTGTCAGTCTGCCCCTACTGGGGGGTGCCTCCCAGTTAGGCTACTCGGGGGTCAGGGACCCACTTGAGGAGGCAGTCTGCCCGTTCTCAGATCTGCAGCTGCGTGCTGGGACAACCACTACTCTCTTCAAAGCTGTCAGACAGGGACATTTAAGTCTGCAGAGGTTTCTGCTGCCTTTTGTTTGGCTATGCCCTGCCCCCAGAGGTGGAGTCTACACAGGCAGGCAGGCCTCCTTGAGCTGCGGTGGGCTCCACCCAGTTTGAGCTTCCCGGCCACTTTGTTTACCTACTCAAGCCTTGGCAATGGTGGGCGCCCCTCCCCCAGCCTCGCTGCCGCCTTGCAGTTTGATCTCAGACTGCTGTGCTAGCAATGAGCGAGGCTCCGTGGGCGTAGGACCCTTTGAGCCAGGCGCCGGATATAATCTCCTGGTGTGCCATTTGCTAAGACCGTTGGAAAATCGCAGTATTAGGGTGGGAGTGACCTGATTTTCCAGGTGCCGTCTGTCACCCCTTTCTTTGACTAGGAAAGGGAATTCCCTGACCTCTTGCACTTCTCGGGTAAGGTGATGCCTCGCCCTGCTTCGGTTCATGCTCGGTGCGCTGCACCCACTGTCCTGCACCCACTGTCTGACACTCCCCAGTGAGACGAACCCAGTACCTCAGTTGGAAATGCAGAAATCACCTGTCTTCTGTGTTGCTCACGCTGGGAGCTGTACACTGGAGCTGTTCCTATTCGGCCATCTTGGCTCCCCCTCCAACAACGGATTTCTTAGCAGAAATCTTACAAACCAGAAGACATTGGTGGCCTATTTTTAGCCTTCTTAAAGAAAAGAAATGCCATCCAAGAATTTCACAGCCTGCCAAGCTAAGTAAGCTTCATAAACAAAGGAGAAATAAAGTTTTTCCCAGACAAGCAATTGCTAAGAGAATTTGTCACCAGCAGATAGGCCCTACAAAAATGCTTAAAGGAGTTCTAAACATGAAAATAAAAGAATGATACTTGCTGCCACAGAAGTACATGTAAGTTCAAAGCTACTGCCACTATAAAGCAACTATACAATTGAGACTACAAAGCAATAGTTAACACTAAGAGAGGAAGAAAACCTCACATATCAGTATTAACGCTGAACATAAATGGCCTAAATGCTTCACTACAAACACAGAATGGCAAATTGGATGAAAAAACAAGACCCAACCATCTGCTATCTTCAAGAGACCCATCTCACATGTAATGACACCCAAAGGACTTGATGTAAAGGGATGGAGAAAGATCACACAAATTTAAAACAAAAAAGATCAGGGCTTGCTACTCTTGTATCAGATAAAACAGATTTTAAATCAACAACAGTACAAAAGGAGAAAGAAAAGTACTACATAATGATAAAAGGTTCAATTAAACAAGAGGATTTAACTATCCTAAATATGTACGTGCCCAACACTTGAGGACCCTGATTTATAAACAATTACTACTAGATCTAAGAAAAGGGACAGACAATAATATCATACAATAATAGTGGACACTTTAACACCCCACTGATAGCATTAAACTGATCAAGGCCCAAAACTAATAAATTCTAGACTTAAATTGGACACTTGACCAGTTGGACCTAATTAGCATCTACAGAACACTCCACCAAACAACCACAGAATATACATTCTTTTTATCTGCACACAGAACATAGTCTAAGACTGACCACATACTCAGTCATAAAGCAAGTCTCAATAAATTTTTTAAAAAACTGAAATCATACTAAGCATCTTCTTGGACCATAGTAGAATAAAAATAGAAATCAATACCAAGAGGAACTCTCAAAGCCACACAAATACATGGAAAGTAAACAACCTGCTTCTGAATGACTTTTGGAAAACAATAAAATTAAGGCAGACATTTAAAAAGATTTTTGAAACAAATGAAAGTAGAAACACTACATACCAAAACCTCTGAGATACGGTAAAAGCAGTTAAAAGGAAAGTTTACAGCATTAAATGCTTATACAAAAATAATAGAAAGATCTCAAATTAACAACCTAATGCTGCACCTACAGGAACTAGAAGAACAAAAAGAAACTAAATCAAAAGCTAGCCGACGAAAAGAAATAACTAAAATCAGAGCGGAACTAAATTAAATTGAGACCAAACAGCCATAGAAAAGATCAAAGAAAAGTTGGTTCTTCAAAAAGATAAACAAGATTAATAAACTTCTGGAAAGATTAACACATGAAAAAAAGAGAAGATTCATAAACACAGTCAGAAATAACAAAGGTGACATTACAACGGATCCCACAGAAATACAAAAGATCCTCAGAGACTACTATAAACATCCCCATGTGCACATACTATAAAATTAGGAAATGAACAAATTCTTGGAAACACACAATCTCCCAAGATTGAACTAGGAAGAAACTGAAACCTTGAACAGACCAATAATGAGTACAAAATTGAATCAGTAATAAAAAAAAAAAAACTACCAATCAAAAAAAAGTCCTGGACCAGACAGATTCACAAGATACACAAAGAAGGCTGATGCCAATCCTACTGAAATTATTGAAAATAAATTAAGATGGAGAGATTCCTCCCTAACTCATTCTACAAGACCAGTTTCATCATGATATCAAAATATGGCAAGGGCACAACAAAAAAAGAAAACTACAGGCCAATGTTGCTGATGAAAATAGACACAAAAATCCTCTATAAAATATTAGCAAACTAAATCCAGTAGCACATTAAAATGAAAATTTGTATGATCAAGTGAGCCTTATTCCTGGGATGCAAGGATGGTTCAACACACACAAACCAATAAATGTGATTCCCCACATAAACAGAATTTTAAAAAAGAATATGATCACCTCAATATACACATAAAAAGCATCTGATAAAATCCAACATTGCTTTATGATAAAAAACACTTAACAAATTAGGCATCAAAGGAAGATATCTCAAAATATTAAGAACCACCTATGACAAACCCACAGCCAACATCATGCTGAATGAGCAAAAAGTTAGAAGGATTCCTCCTAAGAACTAGAACAAGACAAGGATTCCATTCTTAGCAATCCTATTCAACACAGTACTGGCAGTCCCAGCCAGAGCAATCAGGCTAGAGAAAAAAATAAAAGACATCCAAATAGGAAAAGAGAAAGTCAAATTATCTCTTTGTGGACAATTTAATTCTGTACCTGGAAAATTCTAACAATTCCACCATGATTCCTAGACTTGATGAGTGACTTCAGTAAAGTTTCAGGACATAAAATCATTGTACAAAAATCAGTAGTATTTCTATACTCCAATACCATTCAAGCTGAGAATGAAATCAGTAATGCAATCTCATTTACAATAGCCACTCACACACAAAAATACTGAGGAATACATTTACCCAAGGAGGTGAAAGATCTCTACAAGGAGAACTACAAAACACTGATGAAGAAAATCATAGATGACATAAACAAATGGAAGTGCATTCAATGCCCATGGAAGGAGACTTGGTATCATTAAAATGTCCATACTGCCTGAAGTAATCTACAGAATCAATTCAATTTCTATCAAATTACCAATGTTATTTTTTTGTAAAAAATAAAAAAACCTAAAATTCATATAGAACCACAAAAGACCCAGAATAGCCAAAGTTATCCTGAGCAAAAAGAACAAAACTGGAGGAATCACATTACCTGACCTCGAATTATACTACAGAGCTGTAACCAAAACAGCATGGTGCTGGCATAAACACAGGCACATAGAACAGTGGAACAGAATAGAGAACCCAGAAATAAATCCATACATCTATAGTGAATTCATTTTTGACAAATGTTCCAGGAATATACGTTTGAGAAAAGACAGTCTCTTCAATAAATGGTGCTGGGAAAACTGGATATCCATATGCAGAAGAATGAAACTAGACTCCTATCTTTTGCCATATACAAAAATCAAATCAAAATGTATTAAAGACTTAAATCTGAGGCCTCAAACTATGAAACTACTAAAAGAAAACACTGGGGAAACTCTCTAGGACACTGGCCTAGGCAAAGACTTCTTCAGTAATATCCCATAACCACAGGCAACCTAAGTAAAAATGGACAAATGGACTTGATTGCACATCAAGTTAAGAAGCTTCTGCACAGCAAAGGAAACTATCAACACAGTGAAGAGACAACCCACAGAATGGGAGAAAATATCCGCAAACTACCCATCTGACAAGGGATTAATAACCAGAATATATAAGGACCTCAAACCACTCAACAGGAAAAATCTGATAATCCAATTTAAAATGGGCAAAAGATCTAAATAGACATTTCTAAAAAGATGACATGCAAATGGCAAACAGGCATATGAAAAAGTGCTCAACATCACTGATCATCAGAGAAATACAAATCAAAATGACAATGAGTTATCTCACCCCAGTCAAAACAGCTTTCATCAAAAGGACTAGCAATAACAAATGCTGGCGAGGATGTGGAGAAAAGGGAACCCTCTTACACTCGTACACTGTTGGTAGGAATGTAAACTAGTACAGCCACTTATGGAGAACAGTTTGGAGGTTCCTCAAAAAACTAAAAATAGAACTACCATACAATCTAGCAATCCCACTGCTAGGTATGTACCCAAAAGAAAGGAAATCAGTATATCAGAGATATCCGCACTCCCATGTTTATTGCAGGACTAGTCACAATAGCCAAAATCTGGAAGCAACCTAATTGTCCATCAACAGATGAGTGGATAAAGAAAACTGTGGGACATAAACACAATGGAGTACTATTCAGCCATAAAATAGAATGAGATCCTGTCATTTGCAACAATATGAAAGGAACTGGAGTTCTATTACGTTAGGTGAAATAAGCCCGGCACAGAAAGACAGATTTTGCACGTTTTCACTTATTTGTGGAAACTAAAAGAATTAAAACAATTGAATTCATGGAAACAGAACATGATTGTTATCAAAAGCTGGAAAGGGTAGTGCATGAAAGTGGGAATGGTTAATGGGTACAAAAATTAGATAAAATGAATAAGATCCAGTATTTGATAGCACAACAGGGTGAATATAGTCAACAATAATTTATTGTACCTTTAAAAATAACTAAGAGTGTAACTCGATTGTTTGAAATGCAAAGAAAGGATAAATGCATGAGGTGATAGATACCCATTTACCCTAATGTGATTAGTTTGTATTTATGCCTGTATTAAAATATCTCATGTATCCCATAAATATATACATCTACCATGTACCTACAAAAATTAAAAGTAAAAAAAAAATTTTTTTTAAGGCACAACTTACAGAAAACAGGGGAAACAGCGTAAGAAAAAGACTTCAACATTGGGCAGATCCAGGTTCAAATCTTTGTTCTGCCCTTAGTTGGAAATATTTTATATAATTATTTTATCCTTTCTATATATGCTTTGTAAAGTTGTAAGGATTAAAAAAAAACAATAAATATACAGTTAATCCTTGAACAACACAGGTTTGACCAGCACAAATCCACTTACACACAATTTTTTTTTCTGCCTCTGCCACCCGAGACAGCAAGACCAACCCTCTTACTCCTCCTTCCTCAGCCTACTCCACCTGAAGATGAGGATGAAGACCTTTATGATGATCCACTTCCATTTAAAAATAGTAAATATATTTTCTCTTCCTTATGATTTTCTTAATAACATTTTTCCTTTAGCTTTGTTGTAAGAATACAGCATATAATACACATAACATAAAATACATGTTACTCTATGTTATTGGCAAGGCTTCCAGTCAACAGTAGGATATCAGTAGTAAAGACTATGGGGAGTCAAAAGTCATATGTGAATTTTTGACTGTGCAAGGGGCCAATGCCCCAACCCCCATGTTGTTCATGGGTCAATAGTAGAGTGGTTATAATATGCCTGGCATAAAACAAGCAATAAACTATAGGAACTGTTGTTACTATGATGTATATCATGACTATTTGCCAATGATCTAGTTGTAGGCTAAAACCCAGAAAATTAACTTAAAATTGGCAGAACAGGAAAACTCACTGGATAAGAGGATAAGCAAAAACTCAAAATGTCTGCAAATATTAGCAATATTCTGTTAGGAAAAAAAACCTTTAAAGATTGAAATGGAATTATAAACTATCTAGAAATAACCTTTATAAGAAATACAACAGATAAGTGTGAAAATGATCAAAATTTGTGTAAGAGATATAAAAGAAACTATGAGTAAATGTAGAAATTTAACTTGTTTCTGTATAAAAACTATTATAACTATGTCAATTATTCTTAACTTGTAGGTTTAATATAATACTAATCAAAATTACAATAGGATTGAAAAAAAAAAGAAACAAGAATTACCCTAAAAATGTATCTGGTAAAGAAAAAGAGAGCAAATAACCAAGAATAATAAGTGTAAAAAGGAGAGTAAAGGGGAAATGAGGAAAGAATTCTATTAGAAATTAAAGCATATTGTAAATAATTACTAATACAACGAGGTACTGGCAGAAAAGACAGAGTAATAGAGCAAAGGAGAAAGCCCAAAGGAAGATATAGCTTGATACATACTTGCTATAGATTCATTCACTGGTATATATAAGAATTTAATAAGTCTTACAAGTAGCATTATAAATCAGTGGCAGAAGGATGATGTAGTCATTAAATTATGCTGGGATTTTGATAAGCTACTTGGCAATAGTAAATTAAAAATTTTTAAATAAAATAAGGGCTGGGCGCGGTGGCTCATGCCTATAATCCTAGCACTTTGGGAGGCTGAGGCGGGCAGATCACAAGGTCAGGAGTTTGAGACCTGCCTGGCCAACATGGTGAAACCCTGTCTCTACTAAAAATACAAAAATTAGCCAGGCGTGATGGTACGTGCCTGTAGTCCCAGCTACTCGGGAGGCTGAGGCAGAAGAATCGCTTGAACCCAGGAGGTGGAGCCGAGATCGTGTCACTGCACTTCAGTGAGCCGAGATCATGTCACTGCACTTCAGCCTGGGTGACAGAGCAATACTCCATCTCAAATAATAATAATAATAAATAAATAAGATAAATTAGTTCTGACTTCAAATCAATCTCCCAAATAACTTCCACATTGATTATTCTTAAATGCGAGAGAGACAGAGAGAGACTGAGAAAGATAGGTAATGAGAAAGGGTGAGAGAGAGAATGAGAACGAAAAAACAGAAAAAAAAAAGCACTAGAAAATTATAATACTGATGTACTACCCAGGAAGAGCTATAAAAATGTTAATACAACCAGGATTAAGAATATGAGCTAAATCTTACATGCTCTTCCCACACTTTTTTTTCTCTCTCATAAGCCTCCTTTCTCTTTCGTTCTAGTTGTTCTTTTAGTACAGCAGCACGTGCATTTGCATGGGCCTAAAAATAAAAACAATTAACAAAATGAGTTACCAGAAAGAAGGGCATAGGGTTTTTGTTTTTTTTTTTTGCCAGGTCTATGAAGATATTTACTTATTAGCCAAAAAAGAAGTGTGCATGTGGTCTTAGAATAAAAATGTAAGCTCACTCTAAATCTCTAGCACCTAAAACCAGCCTTGACATACAGCAGGTGTTCAATAAATATTTGCTGAGTGAAAATAAAGGCAGGTATATTTGAACGTGAAAAAAATGTAAAAATTTAAAACAATTATTATACACAGACTTCATTTGCCTTCATGGGGATGTATATTCGTATATTTTTTATTTTTAAGGTTACCATTTTTTTCAAGATTACTTATATGATAGTTTCATGTATTTATGCCATGGTTTTATCTATTTTCATAAACATAATACAAAAAGAGAAAAATACTATTTTTAGAAACCAAAAAGTGGAGGAGAAAGATGAAAGAAAAAGGAAGAGACTAAAGTGATATAACTATGCAAAACTTAAGAACACAATTTGCTATCTCAGCTTTCAATTTTCTCTAAGAAAACCTGTATCATTTCCAGTCTATACCTTCAGTGATTCGATTTTTTTGCGCCTCATGTCAGCCTCTTCACTTCCTTCTTGTCCTTCAGAATGATTAGCTTCTTTCTACAAAATAAGTAGATAAGCAAATCACTTAGGATAGATTCATCAAATTGAGTGCAGAGCTCTGTGAAAGATAACAATGAATAACTAAAATCTAAAAATATAAAATGGAAATCATTTAATGCTGTTAGTTTTCTCCTAAAGCTGCAACTGAACTCTCCACCACTATCAGCCTTTCAGAACAATGGAACAAAAAGATAATGATATAAAATGCATTTTAATCCTCCCATGAATACTAGTTATATTTTCCTCTCAGAATTTCTCTGGAACAAATGGTCTTATCAATTTAAAATCACATAAATAAGATTTACTTTATGTGTAGTTTTTTGATCTTTGAACTTCCACTGTCGTCATCAGTTTTGTTGTTGTTGTCGTTGTTGTTAATGGCACAGCATTTTAAATGTTAACCTACTATGATATCATTCAATTTCTTCAAAAAAATAGCTTTTCAACCTACCTTTTCACCACGAAGTTTGGCTTTAATCTGTTGGCGCTCATTGAAATTCTGTAGTCTTATTTGCCTCAGTCTTGCCAGATAAACCTACAAGGAGGCAAAAACCCCAACATAATAATGTAAAAGCAAAGCTATTGACATTTTTACTGCTAGATTTTTTTAAAATTTAAGGAACAGTGTTAATTTGAACACAAGAAATAAAAGTTCTGAAATCCGGTTAATGGAAATGTAATATTAGCTTTCAAGTGTTTAATTAAGAACAATTTATTTCTGAAAAGAAAGAAATACATTATAAAATTACAAATTTTTAATTTAATCAAAAGAAAAGAAACTGAAATCATAATATTGAATAAGTTACGGGGCAAAATTATAACACAGAATGTCAGTCAAAAATATATTAACAGGTCCCTATAGACCTACAAAATCTTCAAATAATTGTTAAGAATTTAAACCATGCAAGAAAAGAAGGCAATAAATTCAAAAATGGCTATGTGATGGAGGTAGCGAACATGCGGGAAGCATACCTCTTCCTCTTTGTTTCTTGGCTTCCCTCCTCTTGAAGAGCTGGGCCTGCCTCCATACATAGCTGCCAGGTTTTGCAGGATTCCCTGTTTATCATTTAATGTACTAAGTTTAAAGAATGACTAAGGCTACATTATTATCTTACCAAGGAATATCCAGGTGCTACTTTATTTCTTTTGGCAAATACTGACCATTTCTTGATGATAAACTGTGATAACAAACCCTGGCGTTTTCCTATGTCAACTTGAAATATATATTTAGTGAGAACAGAAGGAAGCAATTAAGCCCCAAACATAATTATTCAAAACAGAGACCAGCTATCTTTGTGTTAGTCACTTAAGAGGGGTTTTTTTTGTTTGCTTGCTTGTTTGTTTTAAATCACTGCTTTGGAGGTTAAACCCCAAACCAAATTTTCCTCTACAAACAGCCAATCCATTTCGACATATGTCTATATATATACTAAACACATACAAAATAAGATATTTGAGATCGCTTTTTCTGAATTCAACAAATGGGTTGTATATTAATTAAGAGATCTCAATCAAACTCTGTGCACTCAGGCATGTTCAGTTACTATACAGCAAATGTTCAAACCCAATCAAAAATGGACTCATTTTTGAACATAGTTTATATATTTCTCTTCCTTCAGCATACAAGCATGCTTCGACTTACTCCCTTAAAAAAACTCTTTAGTCCCACTTTCCTGTCAAATGTCTTTTTATTGGCTTATTGAATGTGTATTTTTTTATTCATCATCTCAATTTTCCTGCTTCCCAGTCATTTTTTAGCTCACTACAATCTAGTTTCTGATCCCATTATGACTGAAAATTTTCTAAGGTCACCAATGACTTTCTACTTCACAACTGAAATGAGCCCTTTTGAGTGATTTTTGCATTTAACATTTCCACTGGAAATTAGTTTTGACTGAATCCACTTAATTTATATATGTATTTTTTCTGTCATAACATAATACATACTCATTATAGAAAATTTATTAAAAAATAAAGAAAATGTGAATCATTTATAATTCTGCCATCTGAGAAACTTAAAATTTGAGGGTACTGTCTTCCAAATTTCCTTCTCTGCATATGTATAATACATACATGTTTATTTTTATAAAACTGGTATTTTACTAGTTATCCAGACAATATTATATCCTAAATCTCTTCCCACATCCATTTAATATTCCTTACAAACACTATTCTTAAGTGACTATATACTATTCATAACACTCCACTATACAAATGTTCTATAATTCACACATTTTTAAAAAGTCTCTCTTCTCTTTCAGTATTTATAATGGCACTCTCTCGGGTTCTTCCAATTGTCACTATTTTTCACAGGCTTTTCTCTCCTTGGCTTGTTGCTGAATGCCAATATTTTCTAGAGTTTCATTTGCTGGCCCTCCTTCTCTTCTCATCCCCAGGCTTTAACATATGCTGCCAATTCCCAAACCTTGTAGCCCTTTTCTCTTTACAGCTTTCTGTGTATGTTAAACTGACATCTGGGCAACTCCACTCTTACGCAGCAAAGCTACCTCAATTTATAAACCTGACTTTATCCTTCTTTTTACTATATAATCTTATTCCCAATTCAGTTATTGAACATGATCAGCCACTCAAGTCAGCAAACTAGGAATTACATTTGCCTCTTACCTACTATACTCAAATATGCCAAATTACAGTTCTATCTCCTAATAATTCTATAATTGATCATTTCAGTTTCTGCCTTAGCTCAGCCTCTCTTCTTTTGACTCTTAAATTGCTAAATGAGTTTCCCAACTCATCCTACCTCTAGTCTCACATCCCACAATTCCATTCTCTACAATGCCCTGAGAGTAACCTTTCTCTTTCACATCAAATCCCACACAAATCCTTCAATGGTTACTATTATCTTCAGACTTTAATTCACATTCTGTTGAATGGCAGGTAAAGCCATTTGTGATCTCGCCATTTCTAGTCTCATCTCTGCCACTGCTCAGTCATAAATCCTACATTCTGGCTACGACAACTACTTGTGGTCTGTAAACTGTACCATGATCTCACTCATCCTCTTAAGATGGGTAACTCTACTCATCTTCCAAAACTCAAACCAAGTATCTCACCCTAGAAGCCTCTTCAAAGCCTTCTCTAGGGAGTTAAGTGTGCTTCCTTTGACCTTCCATACCATTTCTTTATAGAAACCTCTCACAGTAGCACTCATTAGAGTGCATTATAATGGTGGAAGGGCAGTATGTTTTAGTTAAGAACATGAAATACAGACTCTGAAATCTGTTTTTGTCAACATCACATAAACACTGCTGATCTTAAACAAAACTGCTTAAACTTGTTGTTAAGCCTAGGCATAAAAACACCTACTTCTTGGGTGTACCAGCGCAAAAAAGTATTACTGTAAGAGCATGCCCTACCTTTTTTCTTTTGCAGCATGACAAAGCGCCTTTACTCACTCAGTTTCCTCCCCTCTTCAAGAAGGCCCTTGCAATAGCTTATCAGTATTTGAGCTTTTGAGATATATATAGGTCAAAGAGTTGGGGAGATGAAGGAAAATAAGAAATAAGCAGCGCTGGGCAAAGATGTGAGATAAATTCTGAAAAGGCATATGGGAGTATCTACAAAGTTAAGGGGAGTGGGTGGTAGTGAATTGAGTATTGCTATAGATGATAACTTCCTTTCATGATATTTGAGAAATGCAAGAATCTGAGTTACTCTGAAGTTTTAAAACCTTTTTAGTTTGAAATATTATAGATATACAGAAAGGTGAAAAGAATATACAGGGAGGTCCTGTGCGCCCCTTCACCCAGCCTTTCCCAAATTTCTCACCTTGCATAGCTACATTACACCATCAAAACCAGGAAACTGACACTGATTCAAATTATAGATATAATCTTTAATTTGTGCCGTGCATCTACACAATTTTGTCACTCATGTCATCTTATGTTAATTCCACCCTAATCAAGACGCTTAGCTGTATTATTACTGGAACACTTCATAGCCACATTCACTACCTCCATCCCTAACCCATCGACCATTAAACTGTTCTCCATCTTGATAATTATGTCATAATTTCTATATAGACTCACAATATGTGTCCTTTTGAGACTGAGTGTTTTCATTCAATATAATTATATATGGTCCATCTATGGTATTGCAATGCATCAATAGTTCATTCCTTTTCATTGCAAAGCAATATTCCATGGGGTGGATATAGTGTTATGATACAGTCTTTTCATTCATTCACCCATTAAAGGGCATTTGGGTAGTTTTAAGTTTTTTTGCTATTACAAATAAAGTTTCTATGAATATTCATGAATGAGTTTCTAAGTGACAACAAGTTTTCTTTTCTCTGGAACATATGCACAAGAATGAAATCGCTGGTTCTTGGTATGAAGTCCATTTTTAGTTTAAAAAGGAACTGTGAAACTATTTTGCACAATGGCTGTATCATTTTACATTCCAAACAACAATGTATAGGTGACCAGTTTCTTCAAAACTTCATCAGCATTTGGTTTTATCACTATTTTTTTATTATAGCCATTTTGATAGGTGTGAAGTGATAACATCATTGTGGTTTAAGTTTGCATTTTCCAAATGATTTGGGTATCTCTTCATGCGTTACCTGCCATATGTATATCCTCTTTGGTGAAATGTTTTGTATAAATTTTCCTCATTTTCTAACTGGATCTTTTATGTTTAATGTTGAGTTTTGATACTTCTTTATATTTTCTAAATATAAGCCCTTTGTTGGATAAGTGCTATACAAACATTTCTCTCAACCTGTAATTTGTATTTTCTTTCTCTTAACAGGGTCTTTTGCAGAGCCAAATTTTTAAATTTGGACAAAGCCTGGTTTATCAGCTTTTCCTTTTTTGGATTATACTCTTGGTGTCAAGTCTAATAACTCTTTGCCTAGTACTAGATCCCCAAATTTTCTTCTCTTTTTACTAGAAGTTTTGCAGTTTCATATGAAAGCCCATGATCTGTTTTGAGGTAATTATTTTATATGGTTTGAGGTTTAGGTCAAGGTTGGTAGAGCTTATGGATGTCCAATTCCTCCCACAATAATATTGAAAAGGTTACTCCTACTCCACTGAATTGCTTTTATGTGTTTGTCAAGAATCAGTTAGGCATATATATTTGTGTGCATCTATTCTGGGACTCTCCATAGTGTTTCATTGATCTATGTGTCTATCCCTTTGCCACTACTATACTGTTTTGATTACTGTAGCTATAAGTTAGCCTCAAAATCGGGAAGAGTTATTCTTCCCAAGTTGTTGTTCTTCAAAATTGTTTTAGTTACTTTAAGGTCTTTCTCTTTCCATATAAATTTTAAAATAAGCCTGTCTATATTAAAAAATATTTTCTGAGATTTTAGTAAGAATTGCATTATCTCTCCAATTTAACAAGAATTGCCATTTTTACTATTGTGAGTCTTCTGATTCATAAACAATGTATCTCTCCAAGTATTTAGGTCTTCTTAGATTTTTTTCATCAGCATTTTGTCATTTAATTGCATTTAATATTGCATATGTTTTGTTAGCATTCTTTTTCACATTCTTTGGAACAACTGTAAATGGCACTACATTTTTTGTATCAGTTTCCACTTGCTCACTGTCAATATATATAAATTCAATTGATTTTTGTGTACTGATCTTGTATCCTGCAACTATAATGAATTCACTTTTTAGTTTCAGGAGTATTTTTGTAGAGTTCTGGGAATTTCCCATTCAGATAATCATTATCAACTTGAAATAGCAACAACTTTATTTCATCTTTTCAATTCTGTATGCCCCTTCTTGCTTTATTGCAGTAACTACAACTTACAGTACAATGTCAAATATGAGTGGTAAAAGTTACATGCTTGCCTGTTCCCTAATTGTAGAGGGAAATCCTTCAGTCTTCTACCTGTATAATATTAGATGCAGGGTTTTTGCAGATGCCTATTGTGAGGTTCAGAACATTCCCCTGTATTTCTAGTGTGCTGACAGTTATTATTTTTTTAAATCATGAATGGGTGCTGATTTTTTTCAAAAGATTTTCTGTATCAATTGATGTAATCATATGAATTTCCTTCTTTAGCCTGTTGATATGGTGAATCACATTGATTTTTTAATACTGTAAAATACTTGTACATCTAGACTAAATTCCACTTGGTTGGGGCTGGATATAATTTACTAAAATTTTATTGAGGATTTTTGTTATTTATTTATTTATTTATTTATTTATTTATTTATTTATTTTTTGAGACAGAGTCTTGCTCTGTTGCCCAGGCTGGAGTGCAGTGGCACAATCTTGGCTCACTGCAAGCTCCGCCTCCCGGGTTCATGCCATTCTCCTGCCTGAGCCTCCTGAGGAGCTGGGACTACAGGCGCCTGCCACCACGCCCGGCTAATTTTTTTGTATTATTGGTAGAGACAGGGTTTCACCATGTTAGCCAGGATGGTCTTGATCTCTTGACCTCAGGCGATCCACCTGCCTCGGCCTCCCAAAGTGCTGGGATTACAGGCATGAGCCACCGCGCCGGGCAAGGATTTTTGTATTTAATTTCATCAAAGATACTAGTCTGTAGTTTGCTTTTCTGTGCTGTCTTTGGTTATGGTATTAGGGTAATACAGTCTCAAAATGAGTTGATTAGTATTCACTCCACTACTACTTCTGGGAACAGATTGTAGTGTTGTATCAAATTGGTGTTAATTCTTCTTTGAATGTTTGGTAAAATTTTCCAGTGAAACCATCTAGGCCCAGAGATTTTCAATAGTTTTTGAATCACGAATTCAACTTTTAAAACAGTTATAGGACAATTTAAGATATCTGTTTCAACTTGGCTAAGTTTTGGTAGTTTACGATTTTTATAGGATTGGTTCATCTCTTCTAAGTTGTTGAATTTATGAATGTAAAGTTGAATTTATCCTTTTAATTGTTACAAGATCTATAATTATACCCATTTTTTTCTGATATTGGTGATTTGCGTCTTTTTTATCTTTGTCAATTTTGCTAGAGACTTATCAAATTCACTTTTATGTTTCTAAGAGTCAGTTTTTTGTTTCATTACATTACTCTATAGTATTACTGGTCTCAATTTTATCAGTATCTATTCTTAATTACTTCATTCTGCTTGATTTGGGAATATTTTGCTCTTTTTTTTCCTAGTATTTTGAGTTAGGAATTTACAGTGATTTGAGACATTTCTTCTACCGTCTGCATTTAGTGCTATAAATTTCCCTCACAGAAGTGCTTCAGCTCTCACACATTTTTGTGCGTTGTGTGTCTATTTCCATTCTGTTCTATGTACATCTAAATTTCCTTTCAGATTTCCTCTTTGACCCATGGTTTATTTAAAAGTGTGCTAATTTTTAAATGTTTGGAGATTTTCCTGTCACCTTCCTGCTACTGATTTCTAGTTTAATTCCACTGTTCTCTATATTTGTAAAGGTTTTATAATTCAGTATATTATCTTGATGAATTTTTGATGGGTGCTTAAAATGTGTATTTTGCTATTGTGGAGTGGAATATTCTGTAAGTGCAAATTAGATCCTGGTGGTTAGTGATGGTGTTTAGCTATTCTATATCCTTGCTGATTTTCTGTCTAGTAGTTCTATCAATTGCTGAGAGCAGGATGTTCAAGTCTCAACTGTAATTGTGAACCTGTTTATTTCTTCTTTCAGCTCTATTAGTTTCTGCTCTCTATATTTTAAAGTATGGTTATTTGGTGTATACATATTTAGGATTGCAATAACTTCTTAGTGCATGATTCTTTTGTTACCTTGTCTCTTTTTATCTCTTTGTCCTTAGTAACTTAATTTTGCTCTATTACAAACAAATTCTTTTAGTTTCCTGCATTTGAGAGTGTCTTTATTTCTACTTCATTCCAAAAGGACAGTTTTGGTCAGATATAGAATTAAAGATTGATAGTACTTTTTCCTCTTTCAGCACCTGAAAAATGTTGTACCACTTCCTTCTAAACTCCATGGTTTCAGATGAGAAACCTGCTGTTATTCAAATTGGTGTACTTTCATATGGAATGTGTCATTTCTCTCTCCCATTTTTCAGATTTGTCTTTTTAAAAACATTTCTTAGTGTGGATTCGAGTTTATCTTATTGTAGGATTTGCTCAGCTTCTTAAATCTATAGGTGAGAAATTTTCAGTCATTATTTCTTCATTTTTTGGTCACATACTTTCTCCTGTCCTTTAAGCTTTGAAGATACAATGTTAAATTTTTGTATTGTCCTATAAATTCTTGGGACTGATAATTTCAGTATTTTTACTCTCTGTTGTTCAGATAGAGAACTGAACTGGTATGTCTTCAAGTTCATTGATTCTATCTTCTGTCATCATCTCCACTGTACTACTGAGTCTAATCTGTGAATCTTAATTTTGATTATTGTGTTTTTCAGTTCCATAATTTCCATTTAATTCTTCCTTAAAACTTCTATTTGTTTGCTGAGGTTTTCCCTTTTTATCATTTTAAGATAATTTAAGATAATTGATTGTTGAAGCATTTCTATCACAGCAACTTTAAAACCCTTGTCAGGTAATTCCTACATCTGATTCATCTTGATATGAATGTCAAATCAATGTCATTTCTCACATAAATTGTGTTTTTGCTGCATTCAGCTTGGTTTGACAAGTTATTATGTTAGAAGACTCATAGTCCTGCTTAATCTATTTTATGCAGGAAGTAGCCTGTCAAAGTTTAGCAATCGGCTTCTAGCCTACTTTTGTGGGCTTTAGTTTCAATTGCAGTTCGGTTTTCTGAAAACTTGTGATACTCTTCTGGTCTGATTCATTCTTCTGGTGCTTCCAGAGCTCCTGTTCAATCACTGCTGCTGCTGTCTTGTGAGAATGGAAGTTGCTTCTCTGGGCTACCGGCTGTTGCTGGGAGACTTCCATGGTGGAAGTACCATGAATAAGTTGTGGAGTGGGGCAGGGATAGCCTGAGGCTTCACCACTGTCCTGAGCTTGAATCACTCATCAGGTCCCTGGTGTCAGGAAAATGTTGAGGTTCCCTATCTTTGTTGGGATTCCCCTTTTCCAGTCCTTTGGTGAGTAAGAGCAGGCTTTTCTTGTTTAATATTGTTTTTTGTCTAGTGGATCTGGGTTGCAGGCCTCTCTAATACCCAGTCCAAGATATACGGGAGACAGAAAACCCAGAGAACCCTGGTGTTATTTCTCAAGTCCCGAGGTCTCTAGCCGCTCACCTTCTTTCTGGCATTTATAATCCAATTATAATTGTATGCTAAATAATTTCCAGGGTATTTAGTTATATTTAGAGGGAAGAAACAGGGAAAAGTGAGTCTATGCCATTCTTTTTGGACCTGGGCAGAAACTACTTTTTGATAGCTAAGGTTTTTACACTGCAACATACTCTATAACATGACTTGCACATCAAAGTTTGACACAGTTACACAGGATTGTTGGAAAGACTAAGAGATTGCTATGTTGAACTGTGCCCCTCATAAATTCATATGTTGAAGTCTCAAACCCTAGTACCTCAGAATTAACCTTATTTAGAGATAGGATGTTTCACAAGTTAAAATGAGGTCATCAGAATAGGTCCTAATTCAGTAGGACTGGTGTCCCTATAAAAAGGGAAAATTTGAAGACAGACTCACACACAGCAAGAACACGACATGAAGATGAAGGCAGAGATCAGGATGCTGATAATATACACCAAGGAAGGTCAAAAATTGCCATCCAATAACCAAAAGGTAGGAAGGAGGCATGGAACAGATTCTCCCTCAAAGCCCCCAGAAGGACACAACCCTGCTGACACGCTGATCTTGGACTTCTTGCCCTGAAAACTCTGAGATAATAAATTTGTGTTGTTGACGCCATTTAGTTTGTAGTCTTTTGTTACAGCAGCCTTAGCAGACTAATATAGAGGTAATGCATATAAATTGCTTAACACGATGCCTGGCATAATAAGCTTTCAATAAATAGTTATTATTACTTAATTGTTGGTTTATTGTCTATCTCCCTTTACTGCTTATATGTTCCTGCTAGCATGAAACCTAACATATTACAGTCATTAATTTCTGTATAAAATTAAATCAATGAAAGAATGAATGAAAAGTTTTAACAGTTAACTGCACATTTTGTAAGGTAGGTTTTCCATTGGTATAAATAAACACAGTATGATTTAAGATGAGTTAATAAGAAAGTAACATTTCTCAAGGGAAATAATGCTGTTTCATCATTTTTGTAAAATTCAGAGGTTCTTCTGTTAAGTTATTCAACAGAAGATAACCAAGAAAAACTCTTGCACATGTGTACCAGGATATATCTACAAGAATGTTCAAAGATGAACTGGAACCAACCTAAATAATTACTGTCAGGAGAATAATTGTGGTACAGTCACACAATGGAATATCATACAGCAATACTTGACAATATGAATGAATCTTAGAAAAATGTTGAATGGGCCGGGCACAGTGGCTCACTTGAGGTCAAGAGTTTGGGGCCAGCCTGACCAACGTGGTGAAATCCTGTCTCTACTAAAAATACAAAATTAGCTGAGTGTGGTGGCGCATGCCTGTAATCCCAGCTACTTGGAAGGCTAAAGCAGAATTGCTTGAACCCAGGAGGCGGAGGTTGCAAGTGAGCCAAGATCGTGCCATAGCACTCCAGCATGGGCAACGAGAGCGAAATTCCATCTCAAAAAAAAAAAAAAAAAGAAAAATGTTGAATGAAAAATGTCTCAGTCTATATACAGTAAAATTTTTATAATACTCAAATCAAACAGAACAAGGTACTGATTAATCACGCATATGTGTGTGAAAAAGAGTATTTTAAGAAATCTACAGGAATGATAAATTCAAATTCAGGATAATGGCTACCTGCAGGGAAAGGTGGAGAAAAAAGATGAAATAGGGGTTGGAAAACTATGGTCCATGGTCCAAATCCAGCCCATCACTTGTTTTTGTATGGTCCAAAAGCTAAGAATGGTGTTCAAATTCTTAATGGTATGGAAAAATGAAAAGGATATTTCACAACACATGAACGTTATGGGAAATTCTAATTTCAGTGTCCATAAACAGTGTACTGGAACACATTCATGCTTACTGATTTACACATTGTCTACAGCTGCTTTTGTGCCATAATGCAAAGTTGAGTAGCTATGATAGAGACCTTATGGCCAAGCAAAGCCACGAATGCTTACTATCTGGCCCTTTACAGAAAAATGTTTGCCAATCCTTGAGTTAGGGAAGAGTACACAGGCTACTTATTAGTGTTCAATCTTCTGGGTATATTATTTTGCTTTTTAATTTACACACATATTACACATATTCTTTTCCATGTACCAAACATTATTTTATTTTATTTTGTTGAGAAAGAATCTTGCTCTGTCACCCAGGCTGGAGTGCAGTGGTGCGATCTTGGCTCACTGCAACCTCCACCTCCTGGGTTAAAGTGATTCTCCTGCCTCAACCTCCCAAGTAGCTAGAATTACAGGCACGCACCACCATGCCCAGCTAATTTTTTTATTTTTAGTAGAGATGGGGTTTTATCATGTTTGGCCAGGCGGGTCTCGAACTCCTGACCTCAGGTGATCTGCCTGCCTCAGCCTCCCAAAGTGCTGGGATTACAGACATGAGCCACCGCACCCAGCCCAAATGTTATTTTAGAATAATAAAGGAATATTTTTAAAGAAGATCTGAAAAAAATAATCTTTTCAAAATAAACAGCGTTGAAGAACTAATTTACTATACAGGATAATCTATAGCAAAGATCAGCAAATTATTATCAACAAGTCAAATCTAGTCTGCTGTCTTATTTCCAAAATCAAGCTTTACTAGAGCACAGCCACACTCATTTGTTTAGCCTTTTACTACTATGGTAAGAGTTGAACAGTTGTACAAAACACCATATGGTTTAAAGCTTAAAATATTTACTCTCTGGCCTTTTACAGGAAAATATTTGCCTGCCCCCGCTTTGCAATGCTGCCTTATCTACAAGTTTTACCTAAACTAAAGCAAACAGTAATATGCCATTTAAAAAGGAACAAACAACATAGTCAAACAGCTAAAAGCATAATCTCGAGAGTCAGACATTCTGGGTTTGCACCCTGTTTCTGGGCATTACTACGTGATCTTGGGCAAAGTACTAGTAACTCTGGGCCAGTTTTAAAACCAGTAACACTGGAATAAAAATCCCCACTACAAAGAATTACTATCAGGAGTAGATTTTCAGTCATTTTAATTAATTTTACTAATAAGGTTCAGAGCAAACCCACCTTCCCTCTGACACACACATACACACGAAACCACTACCAACAAAAAACATGTGGCTTGAAGTCTTCTTGATAGAGTTTCCCTAAACTGCATTTTTTGTTTTAAAGTTTCAGTTACCTATACAGGGAAAATTTTAAATTCATCAAAAAGCATGAGACCAGTCACAATGGGTCATGCATGTAGTCCAGTATTTTGGTAGACTGACATGGGAGGATAACTTGAAGCTAGGAGTTTGAGGCCAGCTTGGGCAACACAGCAAGACCTAACTCTACAAAAAGATTAAAAAATTAGCCACGCATGATGGCAAGCACCTGTAGACCCAGCTACTCAGGAGGCTGAGGTGGGAGGATCACTTGAGCCTAAAAGTGTGAGGCTGCAGTGAGCTACAGATTTGCAACACTGCAATTTAACCTGGGTGACAGAGGGAAACCCCGTCTCTAAAAAAAATAAAAATAAAAGTAAACAAAAGCACATAAAATTATTTTGAAATACACGATTTCTTTAAACTATAATTCAACCTAAAAACTATTTACATTTTCCCATAGAAACCTGTTTTAATTCACTGTGGTTTCCCAAAGCAGTTAATAAATACACTGTTCAAATAACTTGACTATAGCAGGTTACTAATTTCAGAGGGTTAATCCTTCAGACTCAGAATTTAATCATAATTGTTCAGGCTTATTTGATATTTTAAAATATCAGAAAACACATAATTGGGTTTAAGACCTGAATCTGTTAGAACCTCTTTAAAAGCTTTACAAACCTGTGGGAGAAAAACAAAAAGTCTAACATTTCATGCCATCAGAGAACCAGAAGAAGAGAAAGAGCGCAGTGTTGGAAAAGTATTTGAAGAAATAATGGCTTAAAACATGACAAGTTTGGTGTAATCCATAACCTTGTAAATTCAAGAAACTAGCAAACCATAAATAGAAAAAATCCCCAAAAATCCATTTCCAGAGATGACTTAATCATACTGCTGAATACTAAAGACAAAGAAAAAATACTGAAAGCGTCCAGAGGAAAACAAAAGATTAACTACAAGAGAAAAAGCATTTGAACATTCAGGTGAGAATTTCTCACTGAAAACTATGGAGGATAGAAAGCCAGAAAGTAACATTTTTACGTGAGAAAAGAAATATGCTGTCAACCAAGAATATTACATCCTGTGAAAACACCATTCAGATATGAAGATGAAATAGACACTCTCAAATAAAGTAAAGAAATCTACAGTCAGCAGACCTGATCTCTAAGAGCTGCTAAACGAATTTCTTTAGGGAAAGGGAAAAAGAAGAAAACTTGAAACATTAGGAATGAAAGAAAAGTAACAGAAATAAGTATTTGTATAAATATAACAAAGTATTCATTTTCTCTTAGAGTTATTAAACGTGTCTGACAGTTAAAAGAAAAGGTATAACATTTCCTGGTGTTATTTTAATGTGCGCTAACGTAATACAAGACAACTATACCATAAAGGGGAGAGGGTAAAGCTACTATGTTGGAAAGATTTCTATGTTCCAACTGAAATAGTACAATATTGTTTATAAACAGATTGTAAAAAGTAAAGTATGTATTTTTAACACCTAGAGCAACCACAAAGAAATTATACAAAACAAAAATATAGTCAAAATCACAACAGATTAATTAAAATGGAATATTAAAGTGTTCAAATAATCTAAAGGCAGCAGGGAAATGGAAAGAGAGAAACAAAATCATAGGGTATAAACACAAAACAAATAATAGAATGTGAGACGTAAATCCTAACATATCAATAATTACATTAAATGTCTTTAAGTATAATAATGAATTACTTAAACACACCAATGAAAAGATAGGAATTGTTAGACTACATTTTTTAAAAACACATAAAAAAACTATAAATTCACTGTAAAAAACTCACCTCAAACAATCATTCAGGTAAATTGAAAGTAAAAGGGAACAAGATATACCACACAAACAGTACACGACAGAAGCTGGAATGGGTATAATACTATAAAAAAATTATCTTCAAACCAAAAAATTACCAAGGATACTCCTTACTGACTATAAGATGGCCTCCATGATGCCCAGCTCCTAATGTTTATAATATTGTAAAATCCCCTCCTGAGAGTGTGGGGAGGACCTGTGATTTGCTTTTAACCAACAGACTATGACAAAGGTAATGGATGTCACTCCTGTAATTGTCACATTATATACCATTCTGCCCTTGCTAGCATACACCCTCCACAGGTTGCCCTTGCTTGATAAAGCAAGCAAACATGTTGAAGAGGCCCACGTGTCAAGAAATGTCTCTACAAATGCAGGTGGCCCCTAGGAACTGAGAGAGACCTCAAGTCAACAGCCAGCAAGCAGCTGGGACCCTTGTTCATTAAGCCACAAGGAAATAAATTATCTCACTAACATGAAAGAGCTTGGAAATAAATTTTTCCTCAAATGAGCTTCTAGATAAGAATGCATACTGGCTGACCATATTACAGTCTTGTGAGACTCCAGGTAGAAGATATAGCTAAGCTGTATCCAGACTCCTAATCCACAGAAACTGTGAGATAAACTGCTAAATTGTGGTAACTTGCTACACTGCAAAAGAAAACAAAGAAAGAAAAAACTGACAGAACTAAAAGGAGAAACAGACAAATCCACAATTATATTTGAAGACTTCCTTAGTATCAAATAGAATGTAGATAGGCTATCAGTATGGATCAAGAAGAATAAAACATCCACCAACTGGATCTAATAAAAGTAATATTCCACCCAACAATAGCAGAAAAACATTCCATTCAAGTACATGTGGAACATTCACTATGACAGATCATACACTAGATCAAAGTACAAACCCTAACAAACGTAAAAGGACTAACTGAAATCCTACGAAGTATGTCCTATGACCAAAATGAAATAAAACCAGAAAACGACAACAGAGATAATAAGAAAATTTTCAAACACTTGGAAATTAAACAGAATACTTTTACGTAATCCATGGGCCAAAGACAATATCTCAAGAAAAATTAGAATACATTTTGAACTGAATGAGAATGAAAACACAACATAGAAAATTTGTAGAATATGGCTACAGCAACGCTTAGAGGGAAATTTATAAAATGCAATACCACTATCAGAAAAGAAGAAAGGTCTCAACTCAATGTTTTAAGTTGCTACCTCAAAAAACAAGACATCACAAATTGTATGCTTATATCAAAATATCACATGTATCCCATAGATATGTATAACTATTATGTATCAATAAAAATTTAAAAACAAAAAAAAGAGCAAAATAGAAATCAAGGAAGACAACATTGTGAATGTACTTAATGCCACTGAACTGTATACTTTAAAATGATTAAGGGAGTACATTTTATGTTATGTGTATTTTATTATAATAAATGTCTTCTTCCTGGATCATAAATCTAAAGGTGGAAATGAAAACTATAAAAACTTTAGAAGAAAAAATAAAAAATCTTCATGATTGTTGGATAAGCTGAGCTCTTAGACATAACACGAAAAGCATGATCCAAACAAAAAAATTGACAAACTGGACTTCATCAAAGTTAAAGCCTCATCCTCTGCAAAAGATTCTGTTAAGGGAATGAAAAGCTAAGTTTCAGACTAGGAGAAAGTATCGGCAAATCATTTATCCAATATAAGACTTGTATTCAGAACATATAATAGAACTTTCAAAGCTAAAGAATAAGAAAACATACAATTAAAATGGACAAAGACCTTTCTCTAAAAGGATATAAGGATGGCAAATATGAAAAGACATTCAACATCATTAACATTTAGAGAAATCCAAATTCAGCCACAGTGACATATTCCTATACATGGTTTAGATGGCTAAAATAACACTGACAACAAATGCTGATGAGGATGCAGAGCAACTGGAATTCGAGTACAATGCTGATGGGAATGCAAAATGTTTGAAACACTTTTGGAAAAAAGAGTTTTTAAAAAATCAAGTTAAATGTACACTTACAATATGACCCAGCAGACCCACTCCTGGGTATTTATCCTATGGAAATAAATGATCAAAACAGCTCTATTCATAATTATCAAAAATTGGAAACATCTCAAATGTCCCACAACTGGCAAATGGATAAACAAACTGTTGTACATCCATTCAATGGAGTACTACTCAGCAGCAAAATGAAACAAGCTATTTATACATGCAACAACTTGCATGAATATCATTACAGTGCAGGAAAGAAACCAGTCACAAAAGGTTACAACATACCATTACGTGTACAGACAGTTTCCCACTTATGATAGTTTGACTTACGCTTTTTCAACTTTACAATGGTGTGAAAGTGACAAGCATTCAGTAGAAAATGTACCTTAAGTACCCATACAACCATTCTGTTTTCCACTTTCAGTACAGTATTCAATAAGTTATATGAGATATTGAACACTTTATTACAAAATAGACTTTGTGTTAAATGATTTTGCCCAACTGTGGGCTAATGTAAGTGTTCTTAGCATGTTTAAGGTAGGCCAGGCTAAGCCATGTTTTGTAGGTTAAGTGCAATAAATACATTTTTGACTAAATATTTTCAATTTACAATAGTTTATCAAAATGTAACCCCATAATAAGTCAAGGAACATATGTATGTATACATACATACAATTTACAAGACACTCTGGAAAATATAAAATGGTTGCCAAGGTGTTGGGGGTAGAAGGAGAGAGTGTGACTACAGAAAGATAGCATAAGTGTTGGGGGGGTGATGGAATTGTTCTGTAACTTGATTGTGGTGCTGGCTGCATGAATTTATACATGTGTTAAAATTCCTGGAAAAAAGTCTATATCACTATATGATCATTTGAAAATAAAATATGCAAAAAATGAGATGCCAGTGCACCACCTGGGAAACAACATTCGGAAGGCAACTAGATAAACAGGACAGAAGTTAGGAGAGTCATGAGTTACTGATATAGATTTTCAAGTCATCTGGTAGAATTATCAGTGAGATCACTCCAGGATATTATTTATAGTGAGAAAATAGCAAGGACAGAGCTGCAGAGAATATTGGCATTTAAAGACTGAGAAGAAAATAATTCTATAGAAGGCATTAAGAAATTGTAGCCAGAGAAATAAAGGGTAAATCAAGAGAATATGGTATCGTGGAAGAAGGAAATTTTGAAGTAGTAGTTCATGATCAAATGTCACAGAGAGGCAGAGTAAGATGAGGATTAAAAATAGTCTATTATATTTGGCAAGATGGATAGCAGTGACTTCTTTGATATGATGATAAACTATTAACAATAAATTGAAAACTAAATAGTAGATAAGAAAGGAGAGACAGCAGGTGTTTCATTCATTTGAAGAGTCTGGCTATGAACAGGAAGAAAGAGACAGGATGATAACTACAGACGTATGCAGAGTTAATGATGTGAGAAATTTGAAAATATATATACTACATACATATATGTATTACATATATATTATGTATACATATATTATATATATGTATGTGTATACGGTATAGGAGAGTACCGGTAAAGAAGCAAAGTCGAGGAGAAACTTTCTTAAGTAGATAAGCGATGGAATAAGGCCCGAAAGTAAGAGATGGTATGGCATAGAATAGAAGGAAATGGTTGAAACCAGAGAAACAGACATTATTAATCATCATAGCTTTAATTTTCTCCAGCAGTGTTCAGAAGTCTAAGTGTAGTAACAGTCACTAGTTCAGTTACACACAACGAGGAGGGATATGCTAACTCAGAAAATACGGTTCCATAGGGAAGACAGGCTAGCCAATTCTATAGGTATGTATATAAATAAGTGAATTTAATGATCACGTAACTCTGATGAGCTTTAAAAGCATCTATTTTGGAAACAACACAAATGTTCATCAACAGAGAAATTGAACAAAATGTGGCACATCCATACAAAGGAATATGACTTAGGAATAAAAAACAACTAACTAGTGATAACACTCCAGTCACAAGAAAACTATATACTGTATGATTCATAATTTTATATTAAATTCTAGAGAGGACAAAACTATAGTAACAGGAAATAGATCAGTGGTTGCCTACGGCTGATGGCGGTGAGTAGATGCCTGACTTCAAAGGGGCATGAGGAAACTTTTAGGGGGGCAATGGAACAGTTTACATATGATGATGGTGGCGGCTACGTAACTATATATATTTGTCAATACTCATTGAGATATACACTTAGAATTTTATTGCATTTAAATTATATGTTAATAAAGCCAATTATAAAAAAAGGCTCTTGTATGGTAGCCTGGGTTACTATGTTCTAACACGAAGTATGTTGCTAAAAACAGCACTTAAAAGTAGCTCCTCTTAGGGCAGAGAAACATTACAGTGTATGACATTACAATGGTGATAAATACCATTATATATTTGTTTAAATCCATAGAATGTTAGCACCAAGAGTGAGCGGTAATGTAAACTATGGACTTTGAGTGATAATGATGTGTTAATGTAGGTTCGTCAGTTGTAACAAATGTACTGCTCTGCTAAGGGTGGTGATAACGAGGGAGGCTACACATATGTGGAGGCATGAGGTATATAGAAAATCCTTGTACTTTTCCACTCAATTTTGCCACAAACCTAAAACTGCTATAAAAAATAAAGTCTATTTGCTGGGCATGGTGGCTCATATCTGAGTGGCTCATCCCAGCACTTAGGGAGGCTGAGGAGGGTGGATTGCTTGAGTCCAGGAAATTGAGACCAGCCTGGGCAACAAGGTGAAACCCCATCTCTACTGAAAAAAAAAAAATATGAAAAAAAAATTAGCCGGGCATGATGGCATGCGCCTGTAGTCCCAGCTACTTGGGAGGCTGAGGTGGAAGAATCAACCGAGATTGTGCCACTGCACTCCAGTCAGGGAGTGAGTGAGTCCCTGTAGAAAGAAAGGAAAGGAAAGGAAAAAGGAAAGGAGAAAGGGAACTAAAAGAAAAAAAAAAAGAGTAGCTCCTCTACTTAGTCTAATCTACTGTCTCCAGATGTAGGCTCTAAAATTATAAGCAAAGGGAGTATAGTAGGCAGAATTCTAAGGAAACTTCCAAGGTTTCTGTTATCTCCCTGTACTCCATTGGGTCAACCCTGCATAATTCCCAGGACTGTGAATATGACAGATTTTGTGTTAAATGCAATGACTGATGTTAACATAAAGAGATTATCTGGTGGGACTGACCTAATCACCTGAGCCTTTTAAAATCATAGTCTTCTCTGGCTGGTTGTAGAAAGGACAGAATATCAGTATGTCCCACTCATCCTTCACTCTCACTGAAAACTGCAGAGAACAGATCGTGGCACTAGCACAATGCCATCTTCCCAGGGAGTCACCCAAACAAAGGCAATGAACAGTAAAATTCATACTCCCAATCATGAACACACTAGCAAAGGTGCAGAACATTTGAGGAGTACCAACACTATGAAATACCTAACAAACTTTAAAGTGGAAGAAACCAAAGTAACATAGTCAACAGCACACTAAGAACAAGACTTTACAACAATTATATACTACCAGCGAAATGAAAACATAAGAAAAGAGTTCTATGGGAAAACTAATTAGAATTCATGGACATGAAAACGTAAATTTTTGAAATAAAAGGAAACTCATTAGATGAGCTGAATGGCAGAGTAGACAAAACCAAAGAATATATTCCAGTGAGCTGGAACATCAGGCCTAGAAATCCTTCCAAAACACAGTAAAAAGAGAGAAAAAGATTTTTTAAAGTACATTACATGCAGAGGTTCTAATATATCAGTCTAATAGGAGTCCTCTTGAGGAGAAAATGTAGAAGCAATATTTGAAGAACTTTTAATTTCAAATGTCCCTAGAATTGAAGATAAGTACTCACATTGAAAGCATTCAGTGGAAACTTAAGCCAGTAAGACAAAACAAAACAACTGAGAAATATTCAAGTGAAGTTCAGAACGTCAAGGACAGAAAAATAGTCCTAAGAGTTATGAGAAAGGAAAGAATTCCTTATAAAACAACAAGATCCAGAACATCACATGTCTCATTAGCAACAATGTAAGTAGGAAGATAATAAAGCAGAACCTTTAAAGTTCTATGGAAAATAAACTTCAAACTTATATTTCCTTATCCAGCCAAATTATCATTCGAGGCTCATTTGCAGCCATAATGAAGTAACAGATCTACCCTCCCATCTTAAACACTAAAAGTCTGAACAAAGCATATGAAATGGTTTTCAAACACTGGACAACAGATAGCACAGGAGAGTGATCCTTGAGAGAAGGGAAACAAAGGTGGTAAACCCAACAGCTGCCCACCTTACTGACTGGCAAGGGTTTCCTGGCTGCAGCACAGAGAGAAGGTAACCAAACAGAGCTTGGCAGTCCCCTTAGTTGAGGAAACATCATTCAGACCTCGGAAAATTGAAGAACACTCAAATTTGCAGGACAGAGTTGCAAAGAAGAAAGAGCTGCATGGGGGAAGGGTGCTGAAGATCTAAAGAGGGTCCCTAGAGCTTCCTGCTAAATGACAAACAGCATATTGTCAATAATACCTGAGGTTCAATCAGGGCTGCAAATGTCTCATGTTTCCAAGAGCCAAACTGAAAAGACCTCCAAATCAATAAAGCATTGGGTATTCAAAAGAGTAGTGCTATAGCAGTGAGGCCAAATTAGCACTAAAGACTGTTCTGTACTGGCCTGGCAAAGCTTACAGCCAAAGCTTACAAGCAAACTTTGAAAGACTCAAACTATTTCCAAGTAACTTAACTGCAATCCCAGAAAAAAGTCCACAAATATTTATAAAATATGCAACGCTTGGTATCCAACCACAAATTACCAGACATGTAAAGAAAAAAGATGACCCCAATTAGGGAAAAAAATCAATCAACAGAGACTCAGAAATGACAAAGATGGCAGAATTAATAGATAAGGACATGAAAACTGCTATTGTAATTATATTCCGTATGTTTAAGAACATGAAGAAAAGTGGGGGACACGGAAGGTATAAAAACAATCCAAATCAACTTTAACATAAAAAATTCAATCTCTGGCTGGGCACAGTGGTTCACGTCTGTAATCTCAGCAATTTGGGAGGCTGAGGCTGGCAGATCACCTGAGGTCAGGAGTTCGAGATCAGCCTGGCCAACATGGTGAAACCCCATCTCTACTAAAAAATACAAAAAAATTAGCCGGCTATGGTGGCACATGCCTGTAATCCCAGCTGCTCGGGAGGCTGAGGCAGAAGAATCTCCTGAACCCAGGAAGCAGAGGTTGCAGCGAGCGGAGATCATGTCTCTGCACTTCAGCCTGGGCAACAAGAGCGAAAACTCTGTCTCAAAAAATAAACAAACAAAAACCAATTTCTGAGATGGAAAACATATAATGTCTGTATAGAATTAACAGACACAGCAGAAGATTAATGCACTTGAAGACACAGCAATAGAACAACCCAAAATGAAACACACAGAGAAAAAAAAAAGACTGAACAAAATAGAGAGCATCATCAGTGAATGGTTAGTAGTGTACAAAGTGGTCTAATATATGTGTACCAGAGACCTAGAAGAGGGAGAGAGGCAAACAGAAAAACATTTTTTGAGGAAATAATGGGCCAGACGCAGTGGGCTCACGTCTGTAATCCCAGCACTTTGGGAGGCCGAGGCAGATGGATCATCTGAGGTCAGGAGTTTGAGACCAGCCTGGCCAACAAGGTGAAGCCCTGTCTCTACTAAAAATACAAAATATTAGCCCAGCGTGGTGACGGACGCCTGGAATCCCAGCTACTCAGAAGGCTGAGGCAGGAGAATCACTTGAACCCGGGAGGCGGAGGTTGCAGTGAGCCGAGATTGCGCCACTGCATTCCAGCCTGGGCAACAAGAGTTAAACTCCGTGTCAAAAAAAAAAAAAAAAGAAAAGAAAAAGAAATAATGGATGAAAAATTTCCAGATTTGATGAAAATCATAAACCACAGATCTGAGAAGCTCAATGAACCCCTATACAAAATAAACATGAAGAAAACTACACAAGGCAGGGTGCAGTGGCTCATGTCTGTAATCACAGCACTTTCGGAGGCCAAGGCAGATGGATCACCTGAGGTCTGGAGTTCAAGACCAGCCTGGCCAACATGGTGAAACCCCATCTTTACTAAAAAAATACAAAACTTAGATGGGCATGGTGGTACACACCTGTGATCTTAGCTACTTGGGAGGCTGAGGCATGAGAATCACTTGAGCCAGGGAGGTAGAGGTTGCACTGACCCAAGATCACGCCACTGCACTCTAGCCTGGGTGACAGAGTGAGAGTTTGTCTCAAAAAAAAAAAAAAAATACACAAACCACATCATAATCAAATTGATTCTAGTGATAAAGAGAAAAATTTTAAAGTAGAGAAAAAAGATACATTATATCCCAAGGAAAAAGATAAGAATGAATGCTTAGTTCTTGTCAGAAACAGGGCAAGCCAGAGGTAAAAAGTTTCAACCTATAATACAATATCCAGTCAAAATATTTGTTAACAACAAAAGCAAAATACTTTTTCAGACATACAAATGCTAATCAAATTCACCAGCAGACCACCATTACAAATTATCATTCAAGTGTGAGGACAAAATAAGAGCATTTTCCAACACATCTTGGAAAGTTCCTCTAAAAAAAAATTACCAGATTCTCCAGCATGAAAAAAAATAAACTGAGGGGGGAATAGTAAGACATAAGGAATGATGTTGAGAAAATAAATTAGTAAATTTCGGTAAGCCTACCAATTCTTTTAAAAATATTTTAAGTAAAAATCTGTAACCAAAATTCCAGCTGCTATTAACATGGGAGATATGAGCAAAGGAAAAGGCTGGAGGTTCTCATCTACTATCTAGAGGAAAGATACAAATACAGATTAATTCCGGATGTAGAAAAACAAATTGAAGTATCTGTGTTAACAATATAAAGGGTAACTGTTCAAAAATTTTAACTATGTTTCTATGACATTGTTTCAAAGAAAAAACATACTATATTGAACTACATTAACTCACAAAGATACCACTTACGAACTTACAACAGATATGTAATAAGTCTAATTAAAATATATTACCATCTAATTAACCTATTTCTTATATGAGTGTGCTGCTTCATGGGTTGCTGAGTGGACAGACATAATCATCAGTTGTTCTGTAGACAAAATGTCAAAAGGCATTTGTGTACCTCTACAAATCAAACTATGAAGAGTTTTAACTACCTCAAATCCTGTTAAATACCAAAGAGAAAACAAAGAGTTTTAATGATTGAAATGATTACCTAAAAACTTAATATTTTCTTGGATACATAACTTAATTTAGTTAAATGGCATAACTGGAGACTTTACTAAAATTCTACTTCTAATTTGCTTTTGAGCAAATGCATAGTTTACATATATACTTACCCAAATACTTATTTCCCATTTTTCTTCTAAAATTCTTTGCCACTTAAAAGTATGTAAAACCAAAAGCATATTGGGGAAAAAAAAACATGCAGCAATCCAAGAACTTATTTCTTTAATATATCTGGGTTGCTATACCCATTTCTACTCTTTTAAAGGAAGGATACAGGTATGAACTTACTCCCAATTAACCAAAGCAACAATAGAATTCCACCCCTGGTATAAAAGATAGCAAAAGAGAAGGTAAATGAGTTAAGATATCACAATTTTATACTCTGCAAATGACTTCTGAGTATCTTTACTGCCTCTTATTATGCCTAGATTGTTAGACTGTCATTCTTTTTACTTACACTTACCTTATTCCAGACCTTCACTTGGAATACTAATACATTCAAAATCTCAGAAACAAACAAACAAAATTCATACCATATGTCCTTCGGCTCGAGCTTTATTCTGCATAGCTTCCCGTTTTCGCTGCAGGAACTCTTCTACTTGTTTAGCTCTTTCTACAGCTAGCTGCCCTTTTTGCCTAATTTGAACAAATCATAAAGTCAGCCATCCTGAACAGAAAATATTCTAAAAAGTTAAAAATTACATTTATCCTAAATTTTTTTTTCATTTCAGAATATGAAGGCTGATGAAACACTATCTCTGTAATGAAGAAATCACTATATATATATTGACATCTACTACCTAAATCACATTCTTTATTATTTTCAATACAAGTAAAATCTATAATTCTACTCTAAGTCTTCACAAGACAGTTTCTTTTATATTTATTTGATCTATTCTACTTATTTAAACATACAATTATTTTAGATACACTTAATTACGGAAGAATCTGAGAAGTTTCCAAGTTTATTTCAGAACTCTGTATCAAATATAATAAGAATCTTAGCAGCGAAGTCAAATAAAAGCAGTACAGCAGCAATTTAAAAAATTAACAAAAAGAACAAATGCTTTAAGTATGAATTTTCAAAAATACAGTAAAAAGCTATGTTTGAATTCCCTAAATATCAAAACTATAAAAAAGTAAAGTGGATAGATTAGGGAAAAGATTAAAAACAGTTATTTGTTTTAATCTTTTCCAATTTTACTTTTGTGTCTTTCTCTGACAATTATGAAAGAATGTAAACATGCTGATCTTAGACTATAAATAAAAAGTATCAATAACAAACACTGATTAAGCATCTACTATATATTGTGTTAGTTACCTTGCTAAGTATGGAAGATACAAATATAAATAAAACCCAGCCCCAGTAATCAGAGAACTCATAGCATGGCATCAACTGTAGTTAATTTTGGAGGTAAGGAAGAAAGATGAGCAAGTTGTTGGCCGTGTTTCTACTTGTATTTTGGCTAGTAAGGCACAGAAACTTCCTATAAAGGCTTTCTTTGGGACCATAACTAAATTATGTCCTGAAAATTACATGAAATAAATCTCAGTCTCCTAGTAAGATTTGAGCACTTCTGATTTTCATATACCAAATAACTGCTTCTTTTACATTCTTTGGCAACTATTACTAACTGAAACATAAAAATATTTGAAATATGAAACTAAGCTGTAAAACCTAAAAATCTATCATCACATAACTATGAATGACAGTGATCTAAGGTTCATTTACCTCATGTAGTACTTAAAAAAGATTCTTACGAAATTTCCATCATGAGAATTTTCTAGAATTAGATAATCTCTATAGCTGGTTTGAAGGCCTATTACTGTTGCTCTCAGATGTGTCTGGGTAGCTAAATCTTAATCTAGTTTCACATCGCTAAAGCCAGAAATCCACTTCACCAATGCCATGTTAGCTTGAGTAGGCTGAACACAATGAATGAGAAATTTGTTCATGCCTCTGTAGTGTACCTGTGCCATCCCCTAACAGTCCCATTAGCCACTGGAAAATTCTGAGATTAATAACGCATATCTGTTCTGAATGCAATTTATCTCCTGCATATATCAATGTAAGGCTATATCCTGCTTTGCTATATAGCCCCATTTATATAAGGCTGGGCCTAAGGAAGGCAGATAAACCTTCAAATGTGATGCTCTGACATGAGATTAATAAGGTATATCTGGTCAGAATGCAACTTATTTCCTGTATATATCAAAGTAGGACTGTACCCTGTTCTGCCACATCCCCATCTATGTAAGGCTGGGCCTGAGGAGGCAGATAAATCTTCAGGAGTAATGCTCTGACATAAAAATAATAAGGTATATCCGGTCGTAATGCAACTTGTTTCCTGCATATATCAAGGTAAGGCTGTATTCTGTTTTGCTATAGCCCGTCTACGTAAGGCTAGGCCTGAGGAAGGCAGATAAACCTTCAGGTATGATGCTCAGACATGTCATCTGAAACTCTATGGTTACAGATAAGGCACTTTTGGGGGGTCCTGGAAGTTTACACCACCATCTGCAAGTAGACAAGATAGGTGATCTCTCTGCTGTGTATCCTGATTGTATCAACTTCCTTCTCTAACTTTTACGGAAGTAAAGCATGTTTGACTTCCCATCTTAAGATGCTTTCTGTGTCCAGTGATTGTTAGCCTGAACTTACAATTGGCATAGGTTAAACAGCGGTTGCACAGAATTGTTTACTAAGAACCTGGTCATCTGTATAACAGCTTTGATTTATAGATTTTCACACCATTTATGCATATATAACACTACTTGCTCTATGTATTTATATGATTTATAAATTTTGCTTCATTGAACAGCTGCTTCCTACGCTGGCTTAAATAAGCAGGTTTACATTACTGGCTACTTTCAAACACAAACTTAATAACTGTAGTGCTTTTGTTTAACACTAATTCTTTTTTCCTATAATTTATTAAACAAATATTCAGTGTCAACTATTTGCCACATTATATCTGCCAAAAGATATAAAGATGAATAAAACAGAGTTCCAGGGAGGCAAGGTTGGTTCAACATATGAAAATCAGCGTAATACATATATTAATAGAATAAAAGACAAAATCAATTTTATGGCTCCTTACACTGTTTAAAAACCTATAAAATCTGTGTCCTTATTTTTCATATGCATTAGTGTTTACTACTTCACATACGCCAAAAATAGTCCATAACCCACATGCTTAGTCCTCTCTAAAGTAATACAACTCTACTAAACTATGGGCATAAACTACGCTTGTGCTGGGATCATGGGGATTAAGAGAAAACAGTCAGTTTACTTCTTGACAGTAATTTTCTTCATTAAACACTATTAAGAATTCACATGAGCATGCTCTGTTTTACAAAAATTAGACTATTTCTTTTGAGTTCCAGAATTATACCACTTAAAATCAGTAAAACACTGACCCTGATTAAGGATAAGAGGATGATAATATAAATGCAAATATAGTAAGAAATTAGGAATTGGATAGTAAAACACAAAGACATTAAAATGGACTAAAAAGTATAATGTAACAGGATAAGGGACATCAAACAAAGAGATAACAGAAGTATAGTGTTCTTTTATCAAGAAATAATTATTCCAAGACAACCTTTCCTTTTTTTTTTTTTAGCCCTGACAAGAGAAGGGGAGGAAAAGGGAGTAAGTTATTTTCTTTCCTTTTCTTATTGTAAACACATGAATAAGCAACAAGATTTGGCTGGGAACTGCATGCCTCACATCCATGGTTCAAATTCTTTACTGATAAAGAAAATTTAAAACTTCTCAAGGATAAAGTTGAAGACAACATAAAAATAAGTAGCACTCTAGGTAACAGAGATAATCTGAGAAATAAAAATGAGTAATATGGTATTGGGCAGAAGAGATGGGGTGGTACAGGATTACTGAGATGAAAAAATGATGTAGAAGGGTTTATTCATTTAGCTTCCTCTTAAGGGGCATGTCTATGTAATAGAACGAAACTGTTGTTAGTTTTATCCAAATTAAATGAAGCAACACAGACAGAAGGACTTGGAAAAAGTAAAAGCACCATAAAAACACAAATGTTAGGTGGCAGTCCGTAATTTATTAAAAAGTGGCTTCAGCCATTTGAACAGTACATGGCTTGAGCTTATAATATTAAAAATCCTAACAGAAGAGGTATGTTATTAAGAAATTGCATATAAGCAAAGTAGACTGGTCAGAGTTACTGATAAGAAAGGAAGAGGAAAAATAACTACTACCATAAAGAAGAAACAGGCAAATATAGGTGATTATGAAGAAAAGAGAATCTGAAAGAGTCTTAGATGACTACAGATTTCAGTTTGCTGATTCAGTTTGAATCATGGAAAGGAATGAATCAAGAATGAAAATGACATACAAATTATAATAATCAGAAATTGTGACAGCGTGCAGAGAAAATGTCCTATAATGCCAGTGACCACTAAACAGTACAAGACAAAAGAACCATTCAGATTGGAAGCAACCTTCGGTATCAACTAGTCCAAGTTTTCATTGAATAAAATATTCCCATATTCCCATCTAAATACCCCATGACACACTGTCATTTCAACCTCTGGTTAATACTTCCAGTTTGAAGATGTTCATTAAATCCCACGATGATCCAACCTTTGAACAGTCCTCATATCTGACCGAAATGTGTCTTTATATTTCCACCCTGGGTCTAGTTCCTCTTTTACATGACAAGTCAGTCAATTCTTCCAAGTTTGCTCCTTTAACCATGATTTCTTTAATGATGGTTAAATTCCCAGACTCTTTTTGTTTTATTACACTTTAAGTTCTGGGGTACATGTGCAAAACGTGCAGATTACATAGGTATACACATGCCATGGAGGTTTGCTGTATCCATCAACCTGTCATCTACATTAGGTGTTTCTCCAGATGCTATCCATCCCCTAGCCCCCGACCGGCCCCAGTGTGTGATGTTCCCCTTCGTGTGTCCATGTGTTCTCATTGTTCAACTCCCACTTATGAGTGAGAACATGTGGTGTTTGGTTGTCTGTTCTTGTGTTAGTTTGCTGAGAATGATGGTTACCGTGTCCCTGCAAAGGACATGAACTCATTCTTTTTTATGGCTGCATAGTATTCCATGATATATATGTGCCACATTTTCTTTATCCAGTCTATCCTGATGGGCATTTGGGTTGGTTCCAAGTCTTTGCTATTGTGAATAGTGCCACAATAAACATACATATGCATGTGTCTTTATAGCAGAATGATTTATAATCCTTTGGGTATATACCCAGTAATGGGATTGCTGGGTCAAATGGCATTTCTAGTTCTAGATCCTTGAGGAATCGCCACACTGTCTTCCACAATGGTTGAACTAATTTACACTCCCACCAACAGTGTAAAAGCATTCCTATTTCTCTACATCCTCTCCAGCATCTGTTCTTTCCTGACTTTTTAATTATCACCATTCTAACTGGTGTGAGATGGTATCTCATTGTGGTTTTGATTTGCATTTCTTTAGTGACCAGTGATGAAGAGCTTTTTTTTTTCATGTTTGTTGACTGCATAAATGTCTTCTTTTGAGAAGTGTTTGTTCATATCCTTTGCCCGCTTATTGATGGGGGTTTTTTTTTGTAAATTTATTTGTAGATTCTGGATATTAGCCCTTTGTCAGATGAATAGATTGCAAAATTTTTCTCCCATTCTGTAGGTTGCCTGTTCACTCTGATGATAGTTGCTTTTGCTGTGCAGAAGCTCTTTAGTTTAATTAGATCCCATTTGTCAATTTTATTTTTAGTTGCCATTGTTTTGGGTGTTTTAGTCATGAAGTCTTTGACCATGCCTATGTCCTGAATGGTTTTGGCTAGGTTTTCTTCTAGGGTTTTTAGGGTTTTAGGTCTTATGTTTAAATCTTTAATCCATCTTGAGTTAATTTTTGTATAAGATGTAAGGAGGGGATCCAGTCTCAGCTTTCTGCATATGGCTAGCCAGTTTTCCCAACACCATTTATTAAATAGGGAATCCTTTCCCCACCACTTGTTTATCGGGTTTGTTAAAGAGCAGATGGTTGTAGATGTGTGGCGTTATTTCTAAGGCCTCTGTTCTGTTCCATTGGTCTACATATCTGTTTTGGTACCAGTACCATGCTGTTTTGGTTACCGTACCCTTGTAGTATAGTTTGAAGTCAGGTAGCAGGATGCCTCCAGCTTTGTTCTCCTTGCTTAGGATTGTCTTGGCTATGTGGGCTCTTTTTTGGTTCCATACGAAATTTAAAGTAGTTTATGCTAATTCTGTGAAGAAAGTCAATGGTAGCTTGATGGGGATAGCATTGAATCTATAAATTACTTTGGGCAGTATAGTCATTTTCACAATATTGGTTCTTCCTATCCATGAGCATGGAATGTTTTTCCATTTGTTTCTGTCCTCTCTTATTTCCTTGAGCAGTAGTTTGTAGTTCTCCTTGAAGAGGTCCTTCACATCCCTTGTAAGTTGGATTCCCAGGTATTTTATTCTCTTTGTAGCAATTGTGAATGGGAGTTGACTCATAATTTGGCTGTTTGTCTGTTATTGCTGTATAGGGATGCTTGTGATTTTTGCATATTGATTTTGTATGCTGAGACTTTGCTGAAGTTGCTTATCAGCTTAAGGAGATTTTGGGCTGAGATGATGGGATTTTCTAAATATACAATCCATGTTATCTGCAAACAGAGACAATTTGACTTCCTCTCTTCCTATTGGAATACCCTTTATTTCTATCTCTTGCCTGATTGCCCTGGCCAGAACTTCCAATGATATGTTGAATAGGAGTGGTGAGAGAGGGTATCCTTGTCTTGTGCTGGTTTTCAAAGGGAATGCTTCCAGTTTCTGTCCATTATGATATTGGCTGTGGGTTTGTCATAAATAGCTCTTATTATTTTAAGATCTGTTCCATCAATGCCTAGTTATTATTTGGAAAGTAGGGCTGTTAAATTTTGTCAAAGGCCTTTTCTGCATCTATTGAGATAATCATGGGGTTTTTGTCATTAGTTCTGTTTATGTGACGGATTATGTTTATTGATTTGTGGATGTTGAACCAGCCTTGCCTCCCAGGGATGAAGCCAACTTGATCATGGTGGATAAGCTTTTTGATGTGCTGCTGGACTCAGTTTGCCAGTATTTTATTGAGGATTTTTGCAACAATGTTCATCAGGGATATTGGTCTAAAATTCTCTTTTTTTGCTGTGTCTCTGCCCGGCTTTGGTATCAGGATGATGTTGGCCTCATAAAATGAGCTAGGAAGGATTCCCTCTTTTTCTATTGTTTGCAATAGTTTCAGAAGGAATGGTACCAGCTCCTCTTTGTATCTCTGGTAGAATTCGGCTGTGAATCCATCTGGTCATGGTTTTGTTTTTTTTTTTTTTTTTTGCTTGGTAGGCTATTAATTACTGCCTCAATTTCAGAACTTGTTATTGGTCTATTCAGGGATTTGACTTCTTCCTGGTTTAGTCTTGGGAGGGTGTATGTGTCCAGGAATTTATCCATTTCTTCTAGATTTTCTAGTTTATTTGTGTAGAGGTATTTATAGTATTCTCTGATGGTAGTTTGTATTTCTGTGGGATCAATGGTGATACCCCCTTTATCATTTTTTATTGCATCTATTTGATTCTTCTCTCTTTTCTTCATTAGTCTTGCTAGTGATCTATCAATTTTGTTGATCTTTAAAAAAAAAACAGCTCCTGGATTCATTGATTTTTTGAAGGGTTTTTTGTGTCTCTATCTCCTTCAGTTCTGCTCTGATCTTAGTTATTTCTTGTCTTCTAGCTTTTGAATTTGTTTGCTCTTGCTTCTCTGATTCTTCTAATTGTGATGTTAGGGTGTCAATTATAGATCTTTCCCGCTTTCTCCTGTGGGCATTTAGTGCTATAAATTTCCCTCTACACACTGCTTTAAATGTGTCCCAGAGATTCTGGTACGTTGTGTCTTTGTTCTCATTGGTTTCAAAGAATTTATTTATTTCTGCCTTAATTTCTTTATTTACCCAGTAGTCATTCAGGAGCAGGTTGTTCAGTTTTCATGGAGTTGTGCGATTTTGAGTGAGTTTCTTAATCCTGAGTTCTAATTTGATTGCACTGTGGTCTGAGACTCTTTGTTATGATTTCCATTCTTTTGCATTTGCTGAGGAGTGTTTTACTTCCAATTACGTGGTCAATTTTAGAATAAATGCTATGTGGTGCTGAGAAGAATGTATACCCTGTTGATTTGGGGTGGAGAGTTCTGTAGATGTCTATTAGGTCCGCTCAGTCCAGAGCTGAGTTCAAGTCCTGGATATCCTTGTTAATTTTGTGTCTCATTGATCTAATATTGACAGTGGGGTGTTAAAGTCTCCCACTACTGTGTGAGAGTCTATGTCTCTTTTTAGGTCACTAAGAACTTGCTTTATGAATCTGGGTGCTCCTGTATTGGGTATGTATATATTTAGGATAGTTAGCTCTTCTTGTTGCATTGATCCCTTTACCATTATGCAATGCCCTTCTTTGTCTCTTTTGATCTTTGTTGGTTTAAAGTCTGTTTTATCAGAGACTAGGATTGCAACCCCTGCTTTTTTTGTTTTCCATTTGCTTGGTAAATATTCCTCCATCCCTTTATTTTGAGCCTACACGTGTCTTTGCACATGAGATGGGTCTCCTGAATACAGCACACTGATGGGTCTTGACTCTTTATCCAATTTGCCAGTCTGTGTCTGTTAATGCAGCATTTAGCCCATTTACATTTAAGGCTAATATTGTTATGTGTGAATTAGATCCTGCCATTATGATGCTAGCTGGTTATTTTGCCCATTAGTTGATGCAGTTTCTTCATAGTGTCTATGGTGTTTACATTTTGATATACTTTTGCAGTGGCTGGTACCAGTTGTTCCTTTCCATGTTTAGTGCTTCCTTCAGGAGCTCTTGTAAGGCAAGCCTGGTGGAGACAAGATCTCCTAGCATTTTCTTTTCTGTAAGAATTTTATTTCTCCTTCACTTATGAAGCTTAGTTTGGCTGGATATGAAATTCTGGGTTGAAAATTATTTTCTTGAAGAATGTTGAATATTGACCCCCACTCTCTTCTGGCTTGTAGGGTTTCTGCAGAGAGATCGGCTGTTAGTCCGATGGGCTTCCCTTTACCGGTAACCTGACCTTTCTCTCTGGCGGCTCTTAACATTTTTTCCTTCATTTCAACCTTGCTGCGTCTGACAATTATGTGTCTTGGGGTTGCTGATCTCAAGGAGTATCTTTGTGGTGTTCTCTATACTTCCTGAATTTGAATGCTGGTCTGCCTTGCTAGGTTGCAGAAGTTCTCCTGGATTATATCCTGGAGAGTGTTTTCCAAGTTGGTTTCATTCTCCCCGTCACTTTCAGGTACACCAATCAAACGTAGATTTGGTCTTTTCGCATACTCCCATATTTCTTGGAGGCTTTGTTCGTTTCTTTTCACTTTTTTCTCTAATCTTGTCTTCTCGCTTTATTTCATTGAGTTGATCTTCAATCTCTGATATCCTTTTCCACTTGATTGATTCGGCTATTGTTACTTGTGTATGCTTCACGAAGTTCTCATGCAGTGTTTTTCAGCTCCATCAGGTCATTTATGTTCTTCTTTAAACTGGTTATTCTAGTTAGCAATTTGTCTAACCTTTTCTCAAGGTTCTTAGCTTCCTTGCATTGGGTTAGAACATGTTCCTTTAGCTCAAAGGAGTTTGTTATTACCCACCTCCTGAAGCCTACTTCTGTCAATTCATCAAACTCATTCTCTGTCCAGTTTTGTTCCCTTGCTGTCAAGGAGTTGTGATCCTTTGGAGGAGAAGAGGCGTTTTGGTTTTTGGAATTTTCAGCCTTTTTGCGCTGGTTTCTCCCCATCTTTGTGGATTTATCCACCTTTGGTCTCTGAAGTTGGCGACCTTCAGATGGGGTCTCTGAGTGTATGTCCTTTTTGATACTATTCCTTTCTGTTTGTTAGTTTTCCTTCTAACAGTCAGAGCCCTCTGCTGCAGGTCTGCTGGAATTTGCTAGAGGTCCACTCCAGACTGTGTTCGCCTGGGTATCACTGGCAGAGGCTGAAGAACAGCAAAGATTGCTGCCTGTTCCTTCCTCTGGAAGCTTCGTCCCAAAGGGGCACCCGCCAGATGCCAGCCAGATCTCTCCTGTATGAGGTGTCTGTCGGCCCCTACTGGGGAGGTGTCTCCCAGTCAGGATACACAGGGGTCAGGGACCCACTTGAGGAGGCCCACTGTCCCTTATCAGAGCTCAAACTCTGTGCTGGGAGATCTGCTGCTCTCTTCAGAGCTGCCAAGCAGGGACGTTTAAGTCTGCTGAAGCTGTGCCCACAATTGCCCCTTCCCCCAGGTGCTCTGTCCCAGGGAGGTGGGGGTTTTATCTATAAGACCCTGATTGGGGCTACTGCCTTTTTTTCAAAGATGCCCTGCCCAGAGGGGAGGGAATCTAGAAAGGCAGTCTGGCTACAGTGGCTTTGATGAGCTGCGGTGGGCTCCTCCCAGTTCAAACTTCCCACTGGCTTTGTTTACACCGTGAGGGTAAAACCACCTACTCAAGCCTCAGCAATGGTGGACACCCCTCCCCACTCCAAGCTACAGTGTCCCAGGTAGAGTTCAGACTGCTGTGCCGGCATCCAGAATTTCAAGCCAGTGGATCTGAGCTTGCTGGGCTCTGTGGGGGTGGGACCCACCAAGCCAGACCACTTGGCTGCCTGGCTTCAGCCCCCTTTCTAGGGGAGTGAACAGTTATGTCTCACTGGCGTTCCAGGTGCCACTAGGGTATGAAAAAAAACTCCTTTGGCTACCTCGGTGTCTGCCCAAACGGCAGCCCAGTTTTGTGCTGGAAACCCAGGGCCCTGGTGGCATAGGGACTGGAGGGAATCTCCTGGTCTGTGGGTTGTGAAGACCATCGGAAAAGCACAGTATCTGGGCCAGAGTGCACGGTACAGTTCCTAATGGCTTCCCTTGGCTAGGAGAGGGAGTTCTCCAAACCCTGGTGTTCCTGGGTGAGGTGACACCCCACCCTGCTTCAGCTCGCCCTCCTTGGGCTGTACCCACTGTCCAACCAGTTCCAATGAGATGAACTGGGTACCTCAGTTGGAAATGCAGGAATCACACGCCTTCTGTGCCGATCTTGTTGGGAGCTACAGACCAGAGCTGTTCCTATTCGGCCATCTTGCCAGCTGCCCATCTTTTGTTTTTGTTTGAGACAGAATTTTGCTCTTGTCGCCAAGGCTGGAGTGCAATGGCGTGATCTCGGTTCACTGCAACCTCTGCCTCCTGGGTTCAAGCAATTCTCCTGCCTCAGCCTCCCAAGTAGCTGGGATTACAGGCATGCGCCACCATGCCTGGCTAATTTTTGTATTTTTAGTAGAGACAGGGTTTTGCCACGTTGGCCAGGCTAGTCTTGAACTCCTGACATCAGGTGATCCGCCTGCCTCGGCCTCCCAAAGTGCTGGGATTACAGGTGTAAGCTATGACACCTGGTCTTTTTTTGTTTGTTTAAGACGGAGTCTCACTCTGTCACCCAGGCTGGAGTGCAGTGGCGTGATCTCAGCTCACTGCCACCTCCGCTTCCCAGGTTCAAGTGATTCTCCTGCCTCAGCCTCCTGAGTTGCTGAGATTACAGGCACCCACCACCATGCCCAGTTCATTTATTTATTTATTTTAGTAGAGATGGGGTTTCACCATGTTGGCAGGCTGGTCTTGAGCTCCTGATCTCAAGTGATCTGCCCACCTTGACCTCCCAAAGTGCAATTCTCAGATTCTTTAATTATTCCTCATAAAATTTTTCAAGACTTAGCAATATAGTTTGGCTGTGTCCCCACCCAAATCTCAAATTGAAACTCCCATAATTCCCATGTGTTGTGAGAGGGACCTGGTGGGAGGTAACTGAATCATGATGGCGGGTCTTTCCTGAGCTGTTGTGGTGACAGTGAATAAGTCTCACGAGATCTGATGGTTTTATAAAGGAGAGTTCCCCTGCACATGCTCTCTCTCTTGTCTGCTGCAAGACATGACTTTACTTCTCCTTTGCCTTCTACCATGATTGTGAGGCCTACCCAGCCATGTGGAACTGTGATTCCATTAGACCTCTTTTTCCTTATAAATTACCCAGTCTCGGGTATGACTTTGTTAGCAGTGTGAGAACAGACTAATACACTTAATAAAGTCAATATGGTACAACAGTTAAGTGAGTGAGGTCAGGAACCAAACTGTCCAGCTTCAACTCCTGGTTTCACTAATAGTAATGTGACCTTCAACAAACTACTTAATTACACATAGCCTCAATTTCTTAATCTGTAAAATAGCAAAAATAATAATTCCTGCCTCACAGTATTGGTGATGATTAAATGAGTTAATAATACATTCAATTCTCATTATTCTCATAGCTATGTTCTATAAAGTCTCCATGAATACTGAACAGAACCACTGCTCCTAGGGTAAATACAGAGTTAGACTCCTGGATCCATTATATTGTGGATTCATTAACACTGAATTCATGGCCAATAGTGGCATAACTAATGCCCAAATGAAGTCTAACACACATATTTTCTCCCTAAAGCACATCGCTGCCTTTTGACATTTCAGCACTATGCTTTTGGGCCACTTTTGCTATTCTGAGCCCATGAATGACCCCAGGTTCATGAATGACATGGGCTGAGCCTATGCCCATGCCCATGAATGACCATGACAGTGCTTCACATATTGATTTTGAGGTTACAAATACATTTTAGCAAGTAGGTAAATTCGCAAATACGGAATCCACAATACTAAAGATTAACTATATATGTAAATTACTTAGAACAGGTCCTTGCACAAGTGCCCAATTAAATATTAGTTGCTACCTTTTACTTATAGGAATCTAGTTTGTCATTACCCTATTGTGTAAACAGTGCAGAATACAGTGAAAACTTCATCTCCTATGCTACTTTCATTTTAAACTTTTTATTACAAAAAAAACTTCTTTAGCTCCTAAGAAGTTATTAATACTGGCCCAGGGGCAATAAAACAGGCACTATCATACACTGTTGGGTTAAGTACAAACTGGCACTTTTCTAGAAAAAAACTTAGTAATATTTCTTTCAAGAATCTTCATCAGGAACATAGATGACCAAATCTTTTAGCAAAATAATTGCCCTTATAAGATTATATTTCAAGGAAATAATAAAAAATGAAGAATAAAATGTGGCAGAAAAATGTTCAAAAAGGTGAAGGATTACAAACAACTGGTTATACTAGGGGATTTGTTAGATAAATCATAGCACATTCAGGCACTGGAATCTTATGTAGATATTAAAAAATTGAAAACAACATGGGAAATATGTATGGTAAGAACACTAAATTTAAAAAGATAAAAATTTGTATGTATGATTTTGTTTCCACTATCTTGGGAAAAAGAAAAGGAAAAGGTATGCAAGAAAATTAACCAAAGTCTTCATCAGTGACCGCCACTATAGGGATTTGGAATTATTTTCTTTCCTGTTTCCTAACACTCTCCTCCTATACACTCCAATTTTTCTAAAACTAACCTACATCACTTAGCAAGCAGTAAAACAAGAAAAAAAAAAAGCCTCTTGTGATTTTTCTTCAGGTTTTCTTTTTTACTGAGCAAAAAGGAGAGAAAAAGGAGGTATGAACAGGTGACTGAGAACCCTGTATGAAAGGACAATAATAAGGTAGTTAGCTGTTGGTATTTTTAAAACAGAAATATGTGAAAATTCTTGAATATTCAGCAAAAGAAAGAGTATTAAAAAGAATGTAAGAATGAGAGGAAGGAAAAAAAGATTAAATGCCTTTCAGTAAAGCAAAACACTGAAGAACAAAGACAATAGTTTAAATTTGGAGTAGTGAAAGTTGTTGCTCCACGTCAGTGAAAAGATTACAGTGTGTATGTAAATCTAAGACAATGAGTATTATTAAGAAAGAGATCACAAGAAAATTATACACATAGTAATTAAATCATTTCCTTATAAGTGATTACCAGCTATGAAAGGAAAGGGCATTTTTATTCTTATAGCAAAATATAATAAAATACAGCTGTTTCAACATCTGAAGATCAATTAATGTAATCCATCACATCAATAAGCTAAAGAAGAAAAATCACATGATCATATCTATACATGCCAAAAAAAAAAAGCATTTGACAAAATCCAGCACCCATTTCTGATTTTAAAAAATCTCAGAAAACCTAAATTAGAGAGGAACGTCCACAATTTCATAAAGAACATCTCCAAAAAACCTACAGCTAACATATTTAATGGAAACTTGAAGCTTTCCGGCCAACATCAGGAACAAGACAAAGATGTCCTTCTCAACATTACTTTTCAACATCATATTGGAAGTTCTAGCTAATGCAATAAGACAAGGAAAGAAAACACAAGGTATACAGACTGGGAAGGAAGAAATATAACTGTCTTTGTTTGCAGATGACATGATTGTCTATGTAGAAAATTCAAAAGAAACACCAAAAATACCCCTCTCAAAAAAAGTGATGACAGCAAAGTTGCAGGATAGAAGGTTAATAAACAAAAGTCAATTGCTTTCCTATATATAAACAAGGAACAAGTAGAATTTGAAATTAAAAACACATTATCACTTTCAGTAGCACCCCCCAACATGTAATACATAGGTTACAAATCTAAAAAAATATGCACGGGTATGAGGAAAACTAAAAAATTCTGATGAAATACATCAAAGATATATTTCAGGTCTAACATGAAGTATTGGAAGATTGAATATCGTCAAGATGTCAGTTCTTCCCAAGCTGATCTACAGATTCAACACAATCCCAATCAAAATCCCAGCATGTTAGTCTTTAGATATGGACAAACTTATTATAAAGCTTATATGGAAAGACAAAAGAACCGGAATAGCCAACTCAGTATTGAAGAACAAAGCTGGAGGACTGAAAATACCTGATTTCAAGACTTAATCAGTAGAACAGAACAGAGAGCACAGAAATAGACCGACATAAAAATCCTTTGTCAACCAATCACTGACAAAGGAGCAAAGGCAATTCAAAGAAACAAATATAGTCTTTTCAAGAGATGTGGAACAACTGGGCATCCACATGCAAAAAAATGAATCTAGACACAGACCTTATATCCTTCACAAAAATTAACTCAAATGGATCACAGATCTAAAGATAAAACATTAAACTATAAAACTCCTAGAAGATAACATAGGAGAAAACCCAAATGAACTTGGGTATGGTGATAACTTTTCAGTTATAACACCAGAGACACAATCCATGAAAGAAACAATTGATATGCTGGACTTCATTACAACAAAAAAGTTCCACTCTGCAAAACAAAATATTAAGGGAATGAGAAGATGAGCCACAAAGAAAAAGAAAATATCTGCCAAAGACATACCTGATAAAGGACTGTTAAATAAAATATACAAAGAACTTTTAAAACTCAACAATATAAAAATGAATTTTAAAATGGGCAAAAGGCCTGAACAGACAACTCATCAAGAAAGATATACAGATGGCATGAAGCATATGAAAAAATGTTGAATATGTCATTAGGGAATTGTAATTAAAATGAGATACCACTACACACTGATTAAATTGGCCAAAATCCAAAACACTGACAACACTAAATGCTGGAAAGGATGTGGAGCAATAGGAATTCTTAATCACTGCTGGCAGGAACGCATAATGGTATAGCCACTTTGGAAGACAGCTTGGTGACTTCTTACAAAATCAAACATACTCTTAAGACATGATCCAGCAATCATCCTCTTGGCATCTGTTTAAATACTTAAAAAATTTATGTCCACAAAAAAACCTACACACAAATGTTTGCAGAAGCTTTATTCATAATTGCCATAACTTAAAAGCAACCAAGATGTCCTTCAGTAGAATAACGGATAAAGTGTAGTACATCCATTCTGGCTGGGCATGGTGGCTCACGCTTGTAATCCCAGCACTTTGGGAGGCCAGTGCAGGAGGACTGCTTGAACCCAGGAGTTCAAGACCAGCCTGGGCAACATAGCAAGACTCCATTCTACAAAAAATTTAAAAAATCAGCCACACATGGTGGCAAGCACCTGTAGTCCCAGCTGTTCAGGAGGCTGAGGTGGGAGGGTCACTTAAGCCCCAGAGGTCAAGGCTGCAAGTGAGCCATGATCATGCCATTGCACTCCAGCCTGGGGATAGAACAAGAATCTGTTTCAAAAAAAAAAATTACCAAAAAAAAAAAAAAAAAAAAAAAAGTATGGTACATAAATACAATGGGATATTAGTGTTAAGAAGAAATAAGGTATGAAACTATGAAGATATACGGAGGCACCTTAAATGCATATTAGTAAGTGAGAAAAGCCAGTGTGAAAGGCCACATACTATATGATTCCAAGTATATGATATTCTAGAAAAGCTAAAACTATGAAGGCAGTAAAGCAACCAGTGGTTGCCAAGAGTTGGGAGGGAGGTTGGAGGGAGGTGGAGCACAGGGGATTTTGAAGGCAGTCACATTATTTTGTATGATATTACAGTGGTGGATACCTATAATTATACATTCGTCAAAAGCCATGGAGTGTACAATACCAAGAGTAAACTCTAATGTAAACTATGGACTTTGGGTGATAATGGATCGATGTTTGATCATAACAAACGTTATCACTCAAATGAGGATGTCAATACAGAGGTTGTGCATGTGTGAGGAAGTAGTACATAGGAACTCTCTGTACTTTCCACTCCATTTTGCTGTGAACCCCAAATCGCTCTAAAAATAAAGTTTACTAATTAAAAAATATATATAGTAGAAAGATCAATAATTCTGGAGAATAAAAGCCTCCCACAAAATTTGTCTCACTATTCATAAAAAATATGCATATGTGTAAGTCTGTAAACTTCCTTTCTCAAAAAATAGATGCTTCATATATCAGGCTTCTGTATATAATTTATAATGTGTATATAAACGTTAATTTATATTTACCTCAATCATTTATCTCTGCTCAAGTACATATTAATCAGTTACCATTATTAATTCAATGGAAGAAAAGAAATAATATGATGAACAGGATCACAAAGAGTTATAAATCAGAGATGAAGGTGAAGAGAAAGCATGCTAAGACAACAAAGAGAAAAGTAGGCTTTGAAGTGATGAAGAAAAGGGCGAAAAATGCACTGGGGTTCTGCATAAAGTGTGATTCAATTTAGATTTATATCCTGATTTATTTAAAGCAAGTGGGTGATAAAATGTTATAATTATGTTGGCAGAATGTTATCACATGTTCCTTTAAATAGTATATTCAGTCTAAACCCACAAACAAGACACAAAAATCAGGCTGAACTGGAAAGCTACATGCTTTCCACAGAGTAATCAAGGGCCAAATTTGCACCTCAGAAAATTATTGTACCCAAGAGGCAAAAAACATCATATGTGAACAATGGAGAAAACATCCACAAAGTGTAGGTACTAAGCTATGTATGACAAATGACAAAATTACACACATGGATGAATTCATGGATCATCACAGTCCAACCTGTTTGCATTGGCTTGTTTAGACACCGCCTTCAATCTTTTCAAAGTTTTTCTAATATCATCAGCATCAGGAAAATGGTGATGACCTGCAGCCCCATAAGGAAATCCTGGACGAACTCCAGGCAGAATTCCTCTGTAGATAAATATGCACAGTGACTTTCATTACTATCTCAGAAGCAAAGCATAAGCAACTTCTGCAGAACATAGCCATACCTTTCTGGAAGACCTCGACCATATATTTCTCTTTTCCATTTAGCTTCATTATCTTCTGCTCTTTGTTGCTGCATTTGGTCAAAAATGGCATGGTAATGTTCATACTGTCCTCGAGAAGAAAAAGATGATGGAGCTATAGTCCCTCCACTGCCAAGAAAAGGAGCCTAGGGATTAAACAAAGAGCTCTCACATGTTTATCTTATAAGGCCTAACAGGCCTGTACTAGTCTCAAAAGAAAAAGTAAATTTCAATGCTTCACTTTAAAAAAGTAATTACTTAATATGAACATACTAACAAACATAAAGCCTAAAGCAAAATGTTTTCCTATTATAACTATTAACAACCAAAAAGCAGTATATTTTGTAATTGACAAATTACAAAACAGCAATTGACAAAACAGCAAAATGACACTAATTTCATGTAAATATGGAAAAATTTGATCTTAATTAACAGGTTTTGAAACAAGCTTCCAATATACATTTCATGTAATTCTGTTCCATTGTTTATGTATAGCTTATGAGAGCCTCCTTTTATATAACACTCAGAATTATATTTAACAAAAACATCTGCATATGGCTTTTAATATACCCCAAATCCTTAAATTCACCAAGCAGATATGAAGGTATAAACATTATTAAAACATGTTCTGTATGTATATAAAAGAGGCAAAAAGTCATATCTATCTTTAGTTTCCAAGTAAGTTGGGAAAAATAGCACAAAACTAGAAAAACATTCAATTCTATGGTAAACAAGTGACAACAGAGAGATTCCAAAGTAGCTGAGCAAATCCACAAAGCAGTAAAAAAAAAAAATCAACAGTAAAATCCTTATTTAGAAAAAAGGCCTTGGGGAGAGATATTGTTTAATCTGGTCTTGATAGCAATGTAAGGAGAGTAAATATGAGCCAAGGCATTAAAGTAAAAATAATCAATGTATGTATATATTTAGGTATGGAAGGTGGAAGAGGAAGGAAGTATGATGACAAATACAAGGAAGGCAAAGTATTAAGTTTGGCTATAAAAGCTTGGTATAGCTAAATGCTAAATGCTATCTGCCATTGGTGTTTGCAGTCAAATAATAAATAACAATAGAAAGGATTTATAAAGTTTCTAGCAGCAGTAGTATATCAACAGAGTTTTAAAGGTCAGTAAGTCAATATTATGCATGGTAAGCAGAAATAAGAAAGTAAGGCAGAGGAATTAATTAGAAGGATGTTGCTGCCCTGACACCAAGCCAAGAAGCCTGGAAAGCCAAGAAAGGCAATCAATGAAAAAGTAACTGCTGAAGGAAGTTTGGATTCTCTGCAGGAATGACAAAGGATAAAGGCAAAGACTTAAAGACTCAACCACAGAGACATAAGAACTCAACCACATGGAAAACTCATAGTAAAAAATAGAGATGTCAGAAAAGGATAAGGGTAAAAGTAAATAAAAACTGTATAATGCTACAGAAGTCATGGTGAAAGAATTTCATTAAGAAGAAATCAATAACCTCAAATGCAAAGGTCAACTTCTTTTAACTTTTCTTATCTGAGAATAAGACCACCAGATATGACTAAGGCTGAGTGGAAGCCTTTAAAAAAACCATTTTCTGAGTGTGTGAAGTGATGAGAACAGAAGCCACAATAATGAGAGTAAAAAAGGGAAAACTTCCAGGTGAAAACATCTTAAGGAAAATGCCTGGTTAAAAAAAGAAACAAAGGCCAGGCATGGTGGCACATGCCTGTAATCCCAGCACTTTGGGAGGCTGAGGTGGGCGGATCGCTTGAGCTCAGGAGTTCGAGACTAGCCTGGGCAAATTGGCGAAACAACATCCCTGCAAATACAAAAAATTAGCCGGGCGCAGTGGCATGTGTCTGTAGTCCCAGCTACTCAGGAGGCTGAGATGGCAAGATCGCTTGAACTCAGGAGGTCAAGGCTACAGTGAGTCATGATCCCACCACTGCAATCTAGCTTGGGTGACACAGTGAGATCCTGTCTCAAAAAATAAGTAAATAAATAAAATAATAATAAAAGAAACAAAGAAAAATGTCAGAATCCAATAAAAGAAACTTCAGTGTAACCCAATAAGACAAAATTTGTCTTCCATCAAGGTGGTCCTTACATACATCCTCAAAATGTACATCTGAAGTCAAGAATCAGAATTCAGTTATAAGGTGGTCATATTTCCTATGAAACTGGTTACTCTTTGAATTTAGCCCAATGCTAACATCATCTTAACTTGACTGAGTGCTCCATTTCTCTTTAGCAAAAACAAAAGTATGTAAACATCTCAGAAGATGCTCATACTCAAAATAATGTTGAAAATACTATATGAGAATACTGATGAAATATGTTTGTTTGAGACATAATTTATGTACAATAAAAATTCACCAATTGTAAGCACAGGCTGAATTCTGACAAATGTAGACACTCACATAACCACTACTACAATCAAAAGCATATCCATTACCCCAGAAAGTTCCCTTGTGTTCCTCTGCAGTAAATGCTCGCACTGTCAGCAACCACTGATCTGCTTTCCGTCACTACAGGTTGGATTTGCCTTTCCCATTATGTCATGTAAATAAAATCATAAATATGTACTCTTTTATCTGGTTTCTTTCACTCACAGGTTTTTAAGATTGATCCATGGTGTTGCATGTATAAACAGGCTATTCTTTTTACTGCCAAATGGTATTCCAATATATTTTCAAACAAGAGATACACCTCTTCCATATTATAATCACCATATAACCATACATGTGGAATATATAATTTTTCTAAAAACACATTCATAAAAGACACATTAAAAATGGATAAAACAAAGAAGGTCCAGATTTTGCAGATACTAAATAATCAAAAACATTTACATTGGATATTTATACTATGAATAAAAATGCCTCTTATTTAGAAGTACGTAATAATAGTATTAATTTTGAAATACTTTAGTTTTAGTTTTATCTTTCTTTTGGGGAATCTCCTTAATTTGATTCATATTATATTGAGCCTCCAGGTCCTTATCAACTATGTAGAAATCAAACAGCCTAACAAGTTAAAATATTTCAAATTCAATGAGGAATAAATATAGAAACTAACATAGAATTTCCTTTAAATCATGGAAAATAAATTGTTTTATTAATCTTCAATGAAAGCATTACAGAAGTTTATAAAGTGATGCAGAAATCTATTCAGTACACAGTATGTAACTTGAAAATTGTCTCAGTTATTAAACATTAATAAAACTGATTAATACTGTATTAGACATCATAGGAAAAAGCACTTTATTACACAAAAGGGAGAAGAATAAATCATCAAAACTTCAGTGCTAATCACGGACTTGATAAAAAAATGCTTGAGATCTGAAGGAGTACAAGTTGACAAGCTTTCTCTTTCCAATCGGGTAAGATGTGAGGTTAGTTATTTTAGAATGGACCAGATTCTAAGTCATTCCTGATCATTCAGGAGGTAATAAGTTCTACTTAAAGGTAAGATAAAATTATACTACTAAAAACACTGTATAATCTATATCAATACAAATTTGGAAAAAGTTACTCTTAATGAATTATTACTATGATATGAAGAACTTCTGCACCTCAAGAGACTGAAAAACAAATCTATAAATCCAGGGCAGAATGTATATGTCTAGATAAAACAAACTTTTATTCAAATTATAACTTTTGGGGAAAAAAAACCAAGAATTATAATGGATCCAATTTGACAAGTATCTATTGTACATCTAAATATCAAGATTAATGGGTGTACATGAGTGAAACTTATAGTTTGAAGATGTATTGACTTAGGCTGGGCACGGTGACTCACGCCTGTAATCCCAGCACTTTGGGAGGCCGAGGCAGGCAGGTCACCTGAGGTCGGGAGTTCGAGACCAGCCTGACCAACATGCAGAAACCCCGTCTCTACTAAAAATACAAAATTAGCTGGGCGTGGTGGTGCATGCCTGTAATCCCAGCTACTCCGGAGGCTGAGGCAGGAGGATCGCTTGAACCCGGGAGGCAGAGGTTGCAGTGAGCTGAGATCGTGCCATTGCACTCCAGCCTGGGTAACAAGAGCGAAACTCCATCTCAAAAAAATAAAAAGATGTATTGACTTACAGTTTATTCAATGATACAAATTAGTGCATTCATCTTCTATTGCTGTATAACAAATTATCACAAATTTAGCAGCTTAAAACAATATCTATTTATAATCTCAGTTCCCCTGGCTCAGGAATCTGGGTGCATTTAGCTGGGTCCCCTCCTCAGGATCTCACCAGGCAGAAATCAAGGTGTCAGCCAGGGTTACAATTCTGAGACTCAGGATCTCTTCCAAGTTAACTGGTTCTTGGCAGAATTAATTTCCTTGTGGCTGTATGACTAGGACCACAATTTTCTTGCTAGTTGCCCATTAGAGACCACTACTTGTAGAGGTCATCTCTACTGTTTTGCCACATGAATGTTTACTATCTTCCAGGTGAGCAGAATTCTCTCTCTCTAATTTCTTTTCCCCTTCCAGTCAGCTATGAAGGAGTCTTATATGTTAACGTAACTCTGGGAGGGACCATCCCATCACCACTTGCCATATAACATAACCTAATCAAGTGAGCTGCTATACTACAGTATTTACAGGTACCACTTATACTCAAGGGAATGGAATAACACAAGGTGTGTATACCGCGGTTGAGAATCTTGGAGACCATCTCAGAATTCTACCAACTACAAATAGAGATATGTATAGGATGCTGTATGAATAAAAGAGGAAGTATAAGATTCAGACTGGCAGAACAAAGAAAGGAAAGGGAAATTACTATAGAAGCCCTTGCCAGACAGGTTCCAGGCACTGTTCTTGGAAAAAAACTTTTTTTTTTTTTTTTTTTAAATCAAGAAACCAAAGCTCAGAAAAGTTCAGTAATGTGCCCAAGGTTAAATAGCGTGGATCTACCCAGAAGGAATGTTTAGATTAACTCATCTATGTAACTGGTTATTTAGCTAAATGGATGGAGGTGGGGGGTGAGGGTGAGGAGGGATGGAGAGTGCTATTAAGTAAAAGGAAACACAAGTGCAAAGACAAAGAGATTTGGCAAACTACATATAGTAATGAAACTACAAATATGGTCTTCACTTCAGCATGAATAGAGCATACAGTATGTGGTAGGGAATGGATGGTGATGAAGTTGGAGAGACAACAGGGATCAGATTAAGAAGCGTCTTCTGAGAACTTAATCTTCAAGGCTACATGAAATCACAGAACGATTTTAGGCTGCAGTGTCACGAATTTTTTAAAATTTTAAAAAATTTAAAAATGTATATAATTTTTAAAAATTCTTGACAGGAATAATGTTATAGTCTTCACAAAAAACTTTTAAAGCAATTTTGAGTACAGTCACATAACAGCAACACAAGTTACATATCAGATACATGCAGGAAAGCTAAGTATTCATAATAAATGTTAAAGAATTCTAGGTAAAAATTAATTGTACACTAAAGAAAGAAAGAAAATCCCAGGTACATGCATTTTATAGAACAAGGTGGAACTGGAGGGGAAAATGGTAGTATAACCATATTGGTATAAAATGCCTACCTTTACTTCACCACTTCCACCAGCACTTAGCACATTTCTCCATCCTTGTTCCCTGGCCCTATTTATTCTTTCCAACTTTGGGGAAAAGAAATAAACAAAACACCATTTCAAGTATTTAATATAAAATACACATAATACATTTAGCAATAAACTGAAAATCAGTGTATTCCTTAAGAAAAAAGTATATTTAATAGATTATCCTCTTACCCTTTCCTTTTCTTGCCTTTTCATTTGTTCAGCCTTCATTAAACTAATAATCTGTAACAATTTTAAAGACAAGCTTCTTACAACTCTTGAACCTATTATCACTTAACAACTTGCCAAAGGTAGAAAAACAAGAGCAAAAAACTACCTGATCCTTTTGTTTCTTTTCTTTTTCAATAAATTCCAGCCTTCTCTTTCTTGCTGCTTCCTTAAATAAAAAAAAGAACATTTTAATCAATAATAATTCCTGTTTTTTCTAGTTTCATCAGGAAAGTTAGTACACCAATGGCAGAGGTATGTTCAATGAGGTTTTTTTTTTTAAAAAAAAAAGAAGTTACAGGTATTCGTTTGAAAGAAATAAGGAAAGGTTTGGAGGCTTTATAGTAAGATTTTGTTTCTTCTTTAAAATTATGTTTGCAAAGCTTTAAAATAACCAGACAGATGTCTTTATACCTCAGATATTTTCCTCCTTTCTTCTCCAGTATTCACTCTCTTCTCTGGAGTTTGATGGGCCTGGACAAAAAGTAAAACTACAAATTAAATAAAGATTTTGAGGCACTTATTTGAAAATCCCAAATTTACAGAAATTTAAAATAAGAAAAAGGTAAAGTCAATACTTCCATAACTCTCTTCCAAATTACATTATCTTAAAAAAAAAAAAACTCATAGTCTTTGATATGCTGTTAAACAAAGAGAAACATTAGATTCAAAGAAACTGTGGAAAAGGGTCCTTCCCCAATCATCAACTAAACAGTTTTGTGTTCAGGTATGGATGTTTAAGTTTTCCAATATTATCATAGACTATCATTTGAAAAGCCCAATGATGGAGATAATTTTTTTAAAAAAATTAGTGACACAATATATATTCAGTATATAAAATTCAAACAAGATTAAAAATTTAGGGTCTATTTTGCTCTCCACCTCCAGAGTAATGGTAACCACTGTTAATATTTTCATTAGTGTCCTTTAGAGATTATTTTTGTACTTATATATACAGCTCAACTATATACATACAATAATTTTAGCTATGATTTTTACATACATGTAATATTAATGTGTTAATAAAATGACTTTAATTTTTAAAATTTCAATAGCTTTAGGGGTACAAGTGGTTTTTGGTTACATGGATGAAATGCATAATGGTATATATTAGATATTTACATTTCTTCTTTTATATACTGTTTACCTAACTTTGGGGTTGTTAATGGACTCATACAATATATATTCTTTTGTATCTTGCTTTTGCTCAACACTGTTTTCAAGGTTCATTCATGTTATTATTTATATCTGCATCTGTTTTCTTCATGGATATATAGCATTCTATTAATTTTGATTCCTTTCTTTCACAATTATCTTATACTTTACTCATTAGGTCTATTCTAAAGTATTTGGGGGCGGGACTGATGTGGTAGCTCACACCTGTAATCCTAGCACTTTGGGAGGCCAAGATAGGAGGACTGCTTGAGCCTAGGAGTTTGAGACCAGCCTGGATAACATAGTGAGTCCCCATCTCTACAAAAAATTTTTAAAAATTAGCCAGGCATGTGGCCCGCACCTGTTGTCCCAGCTACTCAGGAGGCTGAGGTGGAAGGATCTCTTGAGCCCAGGAGGTAGAGGCTACCATGAGCCATGATCACATCATTATACTCCAGCCTGACAGAGCGAGATCCTGTCTCAAAAAAAAAATTAAAAAATAAAAAAATCAAGTATCTGGGGGGTTTGTGGGTAATTCTTTCCATTTATTTTCTAATCATTTATTTTTTACATGTTGCCCTTCCATCAGGCCACTTTATTTAATTTATTAATAGTTTAATGCTGCTTCACCACGATTTTCTAGGTAGGTAATCATATCAAATGTAAATATGATATGTCTATGTTTTCTCTCCTCTTCCAATATTTACATTTCTTTCCTTTTAATTGCTCTAGCTAGAACCTCTGGCATAATTTAACGATGGCAATGACAGCAAATCCCTCTGTCTTGTTCCTGACTTTGATGATAATGCTTCCAATGTTTCATCATTATGTACAAAGCCTGCCATAGGTTTCAGGTATACATACTGTATTAGAACTTACCTTCTGTTTCTTGAATCAAACTTTTAAAAACAAAAGTTAGTGTTAAGTTTCACCGAATTTTCAGCATCTACTGAGATGATTTTTATATGGTTTTCTTCTCTAATCTGCTAATGCAGTAAAATTACAGTAATTGGTTTTCTATTGTTGAAACGTCCCTGTATTGCTGTAATAAATCCTATTTGATAATTATTACATTATTTTTTGATAAAATGCCTGATTTCCCCCTTTTTAAGTCCTTTTCTTTTTTCCAGGATTTCTGCATATGTTCTTACAAGTGATCTACAGTTTTGTTTTACCCTGTGTTAACTACACAATTTTGTAATCAAGGTTAAGCCTAATGTATGATCAATTTTTCAAACAATTCTAAATACAATTCTATATACCAAAAAAGATAAAAATTTATAGAAAAGTTTAAGTTATTCTATCATGTACCAGTGTTTACATTTTTCAGCCACCTTAAAAAAAGATTTAAAAAGCATACTGTACAATTTTTCACCTACACTGGATTTCAATACAAAGGAAAGCAGACATTACTTAAAAAAATTACTTGGGAAAAATATTTTGATGGTCATTTACATTATTAGTAAAATAATCCAGCATTTGATTATATCATTAAAAGTTGTCTCTACTAACAATTCCATTTTAACAGCAGCTATATTTTAACATAAGTCATTGATATAAAATTAGTTTTATATATTATCCTGTGCTTCAGTTTTCTAAATTATGTAGAATGACCATAACAGATAGGCACTAAAATTCTAACCCTGAAAAGCAAATTCAAAATATTACAAAATAAACATGACCCTCACATCATTTTTGAAATAAATGTCTCACAATATATTAAAAAATTAGAAAGGCATACAAAAATTTACTTTCACTGAAAACAATTCAAGAGGATAACATTTCTGCTTTAGAAAGCAATGGTATAATTTAAACTGCATATTTCTTTCTAATGAAACACAACTATTTTACTTTAATGAATATATTATTGAGTACGAGACCAGGAAAATGCTGATATCTAAAATATGTAATACCACCCAATGGGTTAATAAACTTATAAATGATAATAATGAGTCTTTTGTAATGTGCTTTGGCATTTTAATTAAATGATCATAAGCCAATTTTATTGGTATGTTTTAACTCAAGGCTATAGCAACAAAGTGATAAGCGGTACTAAATCTCACACCTGATTCCACTCTTATGACTAACTAAAGAATGCATTTACTCTCTGACAAAATAACCCAAGCAGTGGGTTCTTAGAACTATCCCACACCCTCACTGTATTATTAGTTCCTAACTCCTAACCTCTAATTTTGGCTAGTTATTTCAATTCAACTCTTATTTAAGCTAACCATTTACGTTACCACTTTACCTCAGAAAAGACATTAGAGTTGATGAGATAAAAACAATACTGAAATATTTAAAAAACATTAGCTTTCAAACTTTTTCTAAAGGCAACCCACAATAAGAAATATATTTCCCATCTGGACTCAGGAAGATACATACACACCCCTAAGTTTCATAAAATACCTTCACTATGTATAGCAGACCCTGCTACTTTCTATCACTTGAAACAAACAAACAAAAAATTCCCTGCTCTTTGCCTACTAGAATGTTTTTGCCACCACTAATGGATAGCAACCCCTTGTTTTAAAATAATTATGAGAGATCTCTGGGGGCACTATTGTTGAAGAACAAGAAATAAAAATTGTAGATAATGCTCCTCATAGTATCATTACAAAAACACAGTTAACATTTCAAGGTATGTTCTATGTATACAGAATTTAAACAGTGGCGAACGTTACCCAGAAGCTTTGTAAAAATACATATTCCTTCTATACAAATGAATATTTGGCAACAAAAAGAAAATGAAGTACTGATACATGCTACAACCTAGATCAACTGTGAAAACATTATGCTGAGTTAAAGCAGCCAGTCACAAAAGACCACATACTATATGATTCCATTTATATAAAATGTTCAGATTAAGCAAATCTGTATAGAAACAGAAAGTAGATTAGAGGCTGCCTAGGGCTGCGGGGTTGGGGGAAGAATGGGGAGTGGCTGCTAATGGAAAAAGGATTTCCCTTGGGGTGATAAAAATGTTCTAAAATTGATTGTGCAGATCGTTATGCAACTCTATAAATACATAAAACCATTTAATTGAAAACTTTTAATGGCTGAATTACGTATAGTATGTGAATTATATCTCAATAAAGCTATTTTTTAGAAATACATATCCCAAGAGTTACTAAATCATAATCTTTGGACATAGAGCCCTACATTCCATATTTTGACCTGCTGCACAGGTTAACTTTAGTAGCCAGTCTAGCACCATTCTCAAAATTTGTGAACTACAACACCAAACAATTAAGCAATTTAAAAACATTAATACAGCAACTTAATATAAACAACTTGATTATATATATATTACACAATAGTGTGGAATAAGAAGAGAATGTTTACATATTCATATACTCTTGGGTAAGTTACATAAAGGTCAAGATTATATTCATCTTCTAATGGTTCATATTGCCTTACATATAAGATATTCAAATATTTATGAAATGAAAATACTAAGCTGTTCCTCTAAGATCACATAGGTATTTTCAGAACACTATTTCTATAGTGAAGAGAATAATACGAAACACAAAACATCCACACTGAGAGAACTGTTTGTGTTCTTTTTAAAAATCACAGCCAAAGTACTGAAGTAACATAATATATTCAAGGAGCTCCCTCTGGTGGCTTAATGGCCACTCCTTTGCTTTAACAGAGCCTTTAAAAAAAAAACCTATGACTTACAGGAACTGGAGCAAAAAAAAGTCTCACAATACATGAATATTTTGTGGACAGGTTGAATAATAACAACTTAATGCACATTAGCTTAAATTTGTGCAATTAAAACATGACAGTATCTTAAGTGGTTAAAGCTTTCCTTTTTCAGGCTTGAAGTTAAAAATTCTAACAGGCCATTGTGCATTTCAACCTAAAAGATGCTTTAATTTCCAGGGGGAAAAGAAGTCTTTTTAAAAAATGAGATTAAAAAAAAAAATCAAGGGAAAGGCCGTGTGTGGTGGCTCATGCCTGTAATCCCAGCACTTTGGGAGGCCGAGGTGGGTGGATCACTTGAGCCCAGGAGTTTGACAATAGCTTGAACAACATGGCAAGACCCCGTCTCTACAAAAAATAGCTGGGTGTGGTAGTATGCACATGTAGTCCCAGCTACTTGGGAGGCTGAGGTGATTGCTTGAGCCTGGGAGGTGGAGGTTGTAGTGAGCCAAGATTGCACCGCTGCACTATGGCTTGAGTGTAGTGAAGGTCCTGTCTCAAAAAAAAAGAAAAAAAAAAAATCAAGGGAAAAACCTATTTTTACAATCATGCAAAAATCATATTTAAAACACTTCAGAAATCTGGGGTTTATTTTCTTTTAATTCTTTTGTTAGAAGATTTGAAAAACTTTCCACACAATCGACTGCCGTTTCTTTTTTTTCCTACTTACTTTTTCTTTTCTTCAAATGTTTTTCTTTCATTGTGGTAAAATACATAAAACAAAATTTATCATTTTAACCATTTTTAAGTGTGCAGTTCTGTGGCATTAAATACTTTCACATTGTTGTTTACAGAAACTTAGTTTTAAGTGAAAAAAAAATTTTTTTTTTTTTTTTTTGAGACAGAGTCTCGCTCTGTCACCTGGGCTGGAGTGTAATGGCACCATCTCTGCTCACTGCAACCTCCACCTCCCAGGTTCAAGTGATTCTTCTGCCTCAGTCTCAAAAGTAGCCGGATTACAAGCACATGTCACCATGCCTGGCTAATTTTTGTATTTTTACTAGAGACAGGGTTTTACCATGTTGGTTAGGCAGGTCTCCTGACCTCAAGTGATCCACCTGCCTCGGCCTCCCAAAGTGCTGGGATTACAGGCATGAGGCACTGCGCCCAGCCAGTGAAATGTTTTTAAAATAAGCTATATAATACTTCAAGGGCTGATTATTATTTAGTTCTCAATGGTCTAGCTCAGACCATACTTGTCTGCCTGATGAAGTTTGAGGGCAACGACTCTGCCTGAAATTCAAAACATTTATAACTACCATCTGAATCATTTGCCTATGATTCAGAATATTTGATAGTAGAGACATTATTCAGAATATTATTAACTGAAATCTGAAAATTCCAAAGCATGCTGCTTTTATATACTGAATATTAATGGAAAATAAGGAAAACATTAAGAAAACCAACACATTACTTGATTCTATCAGTCATATGAAGAAACAGATTATACACTTGGCTACAATCCTACCCAAACACTAGGGACTTTCTATGATATCATTTATCCAGGTTCACCAACAGTTCTGATCTCTCCATTCAGTCAGGCTGATACATGGCCAAGAGATAAGGCAACTCGCTTCTACAAGTCCACTCGAGCGTGTATTCCTTACAGACATAATGACATAAAGATACAAACACTCCCAACTTCCCATCTCTCTCTACCCCCACAATGGTAGTTTTATTCCATGGGAAGACAGAGAATTCCATGTGCATATATTCCAAACATTGAAATGGATTACATTTGTAAACCATTTAGAATAAATAAGCATCTTAAAAATGGTCCATGAAATAAATTTACTTTGAATTCATATTTCACTGAACTCTATCAGAAAACATAAAACATATTTCCAAAGAAATTTTGATCCACGGCACATTTTTTTAAAAAAGGACATTTATAAGAATCCAACCCACCTGACTGATTTCATACCAATGAAATACAACTACTGATAATCACAAGTAAAAATATACAAAAAGTATATATAACACTAAGTAAAAACACTAGAACACAAAATTATCTATAAACTTTCTGAGCTATATTAAAAATACGGGCAATATATATTTGAATATAAATAGGAAGGCCCGCTGGACGTGGTGGCTCACGCCTGTAATCCTAGCACTTTGGGAGGCCGGGTGGATCACTTGAGGTCAGGAGTTCGAGGCCAGCCTGGCCAACATGGTGAAACCCCATCTCTACTAAAAATACAAAAAAATTAGCCGGGCATGGTGGCACATGCCTGTAATCCCAGCTACTTGGGAGGCTGAGGCAGGAGAATTGCCTGAACCTGGGAGGCGGAGGTTGCAGTGAGCCGAGATCACGCCATTGCACTCCAGCCTGGGGGACAAGAGCAAAACTCCATTTCAAAAAAAAAAAAACCCAAAAAACAAATAGGAAGGTCCACAACAAAATTTAGTAAAATTAAATGCGTGTGTAAATACTGGGGATATGTTTTACGCTTTTATTATATAAAACTCTTAAAAGTACACTAAAAGTTATAGCAAGTTTATTAAAATACATACTTCACAGAAAAAAATTACAGATCAAAGTTATACTACTCAAATTACTTCAAAGAACCAAACAACTTTAATAGAAATAAAGTCTCTATCTCAAGAATTAGATATGTATGTACAGAATCAATTTCAAACGTTCTAGAGCTTCCTTTTCATTACCTCAACCTGAAGTAGTTTTTTTACATTAGATTTTATTTTTAAAAATGGATACATAACAATTGTACATATTTATGGGATAGATGTGATATTCTGACACATGCATACAATGTGTAATGATCAAATAAGAGTAACTGGGATATCGTCAGCAGCTGCTTTTAAACATTAAGAATAAAAGCTCTCTCCCTCTCCCTCTCTTCCTCTCTCCCTCCCTCCCTCTCTCCCTCTCTCCCTCTCCCCATGGTCTCCCTCTCCCTCTCTTTCCACGGTCTCCCTCTGATGCCGAGCCGAAGCTGGACTGTACTGCTGCCATCTCGGCTCACTGCAACCTCCCTGCCTGACTCTCCTGCCTCAGCCTGCCGAGTGCCTGCGATTGCAGGCGCGCGCCACCACGCCTGACTGGTTTTCGTATTTTTTTGGTGGAGACGGGGTTTCGCTGTGTTGGCCGGGCTGGTCTCCAGCTCCTAACCGCGAGTGATCCGCCAGCCTCGGCCTCCCGAGGTGCCGGGATTGCAGATGGAGTCTCGTTCACTCAGTGCTCAATGGTGCCCAGGCTGGAGTGCAGTGTCATGATCTCGGCTCGCTACAACCTCCACCTCCCAGCCGCCTGCCTTGGCCTCCCAAAGTGCCGAGATTGCAGCCTCTGCCCGGCCACCACCCTGTCTGGGAAGTGAGGAGCGTCTCTGCCTGGCCGCCCATCGTCTGGGATGTGAGGAGCCCCTCTGCCTGGCTGCCCAGTCTGGAAAGTGAGGAGCGCCTCTTCCCGGCCGCCATCCCATCTAGGAAGTGAGGAGCGTCTCTGCCCGGCTGCCCATCGTCTGAGATGTGGGGAGCGCCTCTGCCCCACCGCCCCGTCTGGGATGTGAGGAGCGCCTCTGCCCCACCGCCCCGTCTGGGATGTGAGGAGCGCCTCTGCCCGGCCGCGACCCCGTCTGGGAGGTGAGGAGCATCTCTGCCTGGCCGCCCCGTCTGAGAAGTGAGGAGACCCTCTGCCCGGCAACTGCCCCGTCTGAGAAGTGAGGAGCCCCTCCGCCCGGCAGCCGCCCCGTCTGAGAAGTGAGGAGCCCCTCCGCCCAGCAGCCACCCCGTCCGGGAGGGAGGTGGGGGTCAGCCCCCGCCAGGCCAGCCGCCCAGTCCGCGAGGGAGGTGGGGGTGTCAGCCCCCCACCCGGTCAGCCACCCCTCCGGGAGGGAGGTGGGGGGGTCAGCCCCCCGCCCGGCCAGCCGCCCCGTCCGGGAGGGAGGTGGGGGGGGTCAGCCCCCCGCCCGGCCAGCCGTCCCGTCCGGGAGGGAGGTGGGGGGGTCAGCCCCCCGCCCGGCCAGCCGCCCCGTCCGGGAGGGAGGTGGGGGGGTTAGCCCCCCGCCCGGCCAGCATACCCGTCCGGGAGGGAGGTGGGGGGGTCAGCCCCCCGCCCGGCCAGCCGCCCCGTCCGGGAGGTGAGGGGCGCCTCTGCCCGGCCGCCCCTGCTGGGAAGTGAGGAGCCCCTCTGCCCAGCCACCACCCCGTCTGGGAGGTGTGCCCAGCGGCTCATTGAGAACCGGCCATGATGACAGTGGCGGTTTTGTGGAATAGAAAGGGGGGAAAGGTGGGGAAAAGATTGAGAAATCGGATGGTTGCCGTGTCTGTGTAGAAAGAAGTAGACATGGGAGACTTTTCATTTTGCTCTGTACTAAGAACAAATTCTTCTGCCTTGGGATCCTGTTGATCTGTGACCTTACCCCCAACCCAGTGCTCTCTGAAATATGTGCTGTGTCCACTCAGGGTTAAATGGATTAAGGGCGGTGCAAGATGTGCTTTGTTAAACAGATGCTTGAAGGCAGCATGCTCATTAAGAGTCATCACCACTCCCTAATCTCAAGTACCCAGGCACACAAACACTGCGGAAGGCCGCAGGGTCCTCTGCCTAGGAAAACCAGAGACCTTTGTTCACTTGTTTATCTGCTGACCTTCCCTCCACTATTGTCCTATGACCCTGCCAAATCCCCCTCTGCGAGAAACACCCAAGAATGATCAATAAAAAAATAAAAATAATAAATAAATAAATAAATAAAAAGAATAAAAGCTTAGCCTGGTTGCGGTGGCTCATACCTGTAATCCCAGAACTTTGGGAGGCCAAGGTAGGTGGATTACTTGAGGCCAGGAACTATTTGCCAGGAACTAGTGAACAACAACAAAAATCCCTACCCTCATCAATTTCTGCACTGTAATGGAGGAAACTGGTAATAAACTAATTGAAAATAGATTAGAAAGTGATAACATTGTGGAGAAAAACAAAGCAGAGTAAAGTAGAGTAGAAACGTGGGAATGGCGTAGAGGGATGGTTATTACTTGATATAGTGTGATCAAGAAAGGCTCTATTCATAAAGCAAGTTTTGAGCACAGACCTCAAAGACAAGACAGCAGCAAGTACAAACTTGTTTTTGCAGGTAAGTACTTGGCATGTTTAAGGACAACAGGTTTGGCAAGGCTGTACTGGGACTAGCAAGGGAAGAGTAGCAAATGAGACTTGGAAAGGTAGTGAGGCTGTCGGGGGCTTCGTAGACAGTTGTAAAGACTCTGGCTTGCTTTTTTTTCTTGAAACCAAGTCTCACTCTGTCTCCAGGCTGGAGGGCAGTGGCATGATCTCAGCTCACTGCAACCTCTGCCTCTCAGGTTCAAGCAATTCTCCTGCCTCAGCCTCCTGAGTAGCTGGGATTACAGGCACACACCACCATGCCCGGCTAATTTTTTTTTTTTTTTTTTTGTATTTTTAGTAGAGAAGGGGTTTCACCATGTTGGCCATGATGGTCTCAATCTCTTGACATCGTGAGATCAAGGTCACAAGGCCCACCTCCCAAAGTGCTGGGATTACAGGCAGGAGCCACCGGGCCCGGCCGACCCTGGCTTTTACTGAGTGGGATGAAAAGACACTGAAAAGTTTCAAGCAGGAGAGTGTAACGATCTGACTTCCATCATAAAAGGAACATTTGGGCTGCTCACATGAGAACAGACTAAGAGGGTAAGTCTGAAAGCAGTTAGACTAATCATGAGATTATTATAACCCTGGTGGAAAGTGAGGGTGGCTAGGACTAATATGGTGGTAAAAATAAGGAGAAGTAGTCAGACCATGAATATATTTTGAAGTCACAATTGACAGGATATGACGTAGAAAGAGTAGTCAATAATGACTCCAATATGGAAGATGAGAACAAATGGAAGGGCAGAGTTCCCATTTACTGAAATAAGTAAGATCAATTTGGAGAGAAAATGAAATCAAGAGTTCATTTTTATATATGGTAATTTTGAGATGTCTATTAGAAACACAGCTGGAGATGTAAAGACAGGTATCAGTCTCCAGTTCAGGAAAGGAGTCCAAGTTGGAGATACAAATTTGAGAGTCAGCTTATAGATGTTATCCATTAGAAAGTTCGTATGGATACAAAAAAGAAGATATCTGAGGCCTGAGACCTTGAGCACCTCAGCATTTAAAAGCCCTGGAGGTGAGGAGGAACTTGCAAAGGAGGCTGAGAAGCAGCAGTCAATGAGGTAGGAAGAAAACCAGAAGAATGTAATACCAGGGACTCAAATGAAGAAAATATTTCAAGAAGGAGGGGGCAATCAAGTGAGTCAAAAACTGAGGTCAAGGAAGAAGAAAAATGACCCATGGATTTAATAATATAGATATCAGGAGCCATTTCACAACAGCTGTTTCATAACAGCTGTGACAAAGAAAGCCATGAGTGAAGTGGGTTCAAAATGAAATGAACTGGAGACAGTATAGACAATCTTTTGGGAAAGTTTTGTTGTTAAAGGGACCAGAAATATAGAGAGGTAGTTGGAAGGACATAAGGGAAAGTTCCTTTTTAAAAAGACTTAAGATATAGGATATTTGTTTGCTAACATGAATGATTCAGTAGAGAGAAAAAACTATAATGATGCAGGAGAGAGCGCAAAGTCCTTTAGCAGGCAAAAAAGAATCACAGTATGCAAATGATTGAGTTGATCCTAACTGGGAACAGAAACAGGTCATCCAAAGTAAAAGGAAAAAAGGTAAAATATTTGCCAACAGGTAAGACTGACTAGCAGAAGTAATTGTGGGAAAGTTTTCTTCCAATTGCTTCTATTTTCTCAGTGAAGTAGGAAGAAAATATTGGTCCTTGTGAAAAGCAAAGAGAAGGTAAAAAATAATCACCTAGGAAGTAGAAGAGTAAATACATTGAGGAAATATAATAGGGTGACCAGAAGGTGCTAACTTGATATTGTTGGTTACATATTGAAAGTTAGACTAGTTACAATAGTCATATGCTTTCTCCAGCCATATTCCACTGACCAGCTTCAGGCACAAATGAAGTGGAGAGTTGGATTTCACAAAGTTAAGTTTTTTGGTTATTGGTAATAATGGAAGAGAGGGCAAGAGAGCTGACCATTTGGAAATTATTATAAATGAATATGGAATTTAAGCCAGGTAAGGAAAATAGAAACAAAGAGGGGGAATAAAGGAAGTTATTAGGATTCATGGATCCAAATGGGACAGACGTTTTGGAGGCAGACTCCTAAAGAAGTAAGCTAGAAACACAGGAAGTGGTGATCAGGGAACGGGATGATTATAAATGAGGCTAAGAAAGAGTTGTTATTATTGATAATAAAAATTTTAATGGCATGGCCATAGGTGAGAGTTTCAAGTTAAAGTGGGAGACAAGATATTTGAAAGAGAATGATCAAGAAAATAAGCCAGGCACGGTGGCTCATGCCTGTAATCCCAGCACTTTGGGCAGCCAAGGCAAGAGCATTGCTTGAGCCCAGGAGTTTGAGACAAGCCTGGGTAACATAGTGCAACCCCACCACTACAAAAAATAAAAAATTAGCTGGGTGTAGTGGCACTTGCCTGTGGTTCAGCTACTCAGGAAGTTGAGGAGGTGGATTGCTTGAGCTCAGGAAGTGAAGGCAGCAGTGAGCCATGACCGCACTACTGTCCTCTAGCCTGGGCAACAGAGCAAGACTCTTTCTCAAAAAGAAAAGAAAAGAGAAAGAAAGAAAATGAAAACAAAAGGCCATGTTCTACAGGAAGTATCATCTTTTTTTATACTAAAACTGTAAAGAATTATGACAATATTGGAAGGAGTGACAGTGAGTCAGGTGTTAAACTCTTCAAAAGACAACGGTTGGCGGGGCGTGGTGGCTCATGCCTGTAATCCCAGCGCTTTGGGAGGCCAAGGCGGGCGGATCATGGGGTCAGGAGATCGAGACCATCCTGGCTAACATGGTGAAACCCCGTCTCTAATAAAAATACAAAAACAAAATTAGCTAGGTGTGGTGGCGGGCGCCTGTAGTCCCATAGTCCCAGCTACTCGGGAGGCTGAGGCAGGAGAATGGCGTGAACCCGCGAGGCGGAGCTTGCAATGAGCTGAGATTGTGCCACTGCACTCCAGCCTGGGCGACAGAGGGAGACTCCACCTCAAAAGAAAAAAAAAAAAAAAGACAAGTGTCTACAGATGATCTTAACACAGAAGAGCAGTAGGTGATACAGTCTGGTAGCAAAAGCATCAAGGTAGAGGGATGAGGAGAATGGCAGGATCAGGCAGCAGGGAGAGTCTGGCAATGAGAAGCAAGGGAAACATTTCCTTCATCCTACCTCTAGACCCAATAATATTAAGGGATTAGAGAAAACAGCCAGCATGTAAGAGAGCTGCACAACAGTGTGTTCAGGGACAAACCAGGTTTTCAAGCAAAAAAGGTGAAGACATCTTTAGAAGTTTAAAATACAGTGGATTTTGCCAAGAATGTACTATAAGAGAGTTTTCTGGAAGAGATTACAGGTTGGTGCAAAAGTAATGGCGGTTTTGCTTTCAATGACAAAAACCCCAATTACTTTTGCACCAACCTATAGAAAACTATGCAGGGGTGGGGGCAGATCAGAGTATGACCAGAGTCTTACAGCAATAGGAGAGTCTAGGCAGTGAGGGAAAGCTGGAGTCCTAGGCTTCCTGTGGTGACTGAAGTAAAGAGAGATAAAACGATAAGATGGAATTGGCCCACTTAGGTTTGAATACATCTTTTTAAAGATAGATAAAACCAGCAGGCCAGTTATCATATTGCCCCTCAGCTCCAAATCTACTCTTCATTGTCCAGCTTGTGATGCTAGAGCTGGACGTTGTAAACATTTCTTCTTTGATTGCTAACACAATATTAAGCTTTGTCAGTAAAACTGAGAGGGTCACTGCAAAGGCAGAAGCTTCTCTTCCTGATTAGTGTGTTTCCTTTCTTCCTGTTACTGCAGCAAGTGGGACAAACAGCAGCACTCACCCCTACGGGCACCTTCCAGGAGTGTTTGGCCAGTGCCCCTACCAGCTTCCCTGTGAGTTTCAGCGGCACCTGCAAGAAGAGCTTCCCACAGAATTCTGCTGGTGCCTCAGCCAGCATCCCAGCTAGAGCAGCACCAGATAAGTTCCACTGGCACCCCAGCAGGCTTCCCAGGGAGTTCAACGGCTCCTCAAGTGGCTTCCCAGTACATTCTACTGACACTCCAGGCAGTTTCGCAGGGAGTTTCGTCAGCTCCACAGTGGACACTTTCCTCTTTGCCAGCCCCAGACTGTGGGGCCATCGAGTGAGCTACTGCCATACCTACCCAGTAAGGTCTGAATCTCAGCCTTTGCGATGGGGTTAGGGTTTCTTTAAAAATTTGTGTCTTCTTTGGGTACTCTGCCTCAGCACTAGGAATAGCAGCTGCTTCCTGTATCTGCTATTACTGCATGCTTTAAAAAAAAATTTTTTTTTTACAATCTCTCATTTTATTGTTTATTATAATTTTTCTAAATTTCTTTTTTGTTTTTTTTTTTTGAAACAGAATCTCATGGTCACCCAGGCTGTAGTGCAGTGGCGCACTCTTTGGCTCACTGCAACCTCCGCCTCCCTGGTTCAAGTGATTCTCCCACTTCAGACTCCTGAGTAGCTGGGACTATACGTGTGCGCCACCACACCTGGCTAATTTTTGTATTTTTAGTAGAGAAAGGGTTTCACCATGTTGGCCAGGCTGGTCTGGAACTCCTGACCCCAAGTGACCCACCCGCCTTGACCTCCCAAAGTGCTGGGATTACAGGCGTGAACCACCACACCTGACCTATGATAGATTTTAAACAAAGTGACTGATCATTCCTACTATATAAAGTTTATCTTACAGCAGTGTGTATACACACATATCTAAGGCTGTGTATATGTATATGTATGTGTATGTAATCCAAAATGAAACAAGCTCCATATACCAAAGCATGCAGCTACTGACATAAAGAAAATGTCAAATTCCTGCAACTATCACTGTGTTCTTGGGCATGTCGCTTAAATTCTACAGGTCTTCATTTTTCATCTGAAATATGACAGAGTAGATTATATGATCACATTCCTTCCAGCTCTATGATTCTGTTTATCTGACTGTGAATTCTCAAATACCAAATATTTCCAGATTTTTATCAAGAATGTCATAGGTATTTATTTCATTTATGCACAAAAACAAATGGCTCTGCTTAGGTTGCTCAAAAGTTATTTCATTTATAATGTCACTCGCTTTTTATTACACTAATTATATTACTTAATATATTTACTTAATGACTTTTTATGACTCCTGTAAGGCTTCTCAGTTTTAGAGGACTGGTAAAACACAGAAGGAGGACATTCCTTGGTAACTTAATAAAAGTAATCCTATAATATCAAGGTAACTGAATTGAGCTGCAATGAAATAAGGTTGAATTGAATTTGTTATTAACACATGGTATGTAACATGATCATACCTGTTTATGTTTTTGCAGTGGTTTCTTTTCGTGTAATTTTTTATCTCCGTATTTCTTATATGCTAAAGGTATTCCATATTTAGCGGCAGGCTTTGTAATTTTCTGAGCAGGCATAACAGAAATCGAGTTTTGTCCTGAAGCTGGTCTTTTAGCTAGATGAAAAGATACAAAGAATTTTGTCTGCAGTTCTTTACATTAACTCTTTACTTTCAGAATTCTTCAAGATAGCACTGTTTAATTTTCATAATCATTGATAGTATTTTAAACTTTCTATCAAATATCTTAATTCATCCCTTAGTATTTACTAATGCCTTAACTATTTTACCCTAAAGTCACTTTTTGACAGAAGCTAAAAGCCAAATTCCTCTAACATGTTGAAGTTTTTAATATTAAAAAAAAAAATCCCTGAAATTGACTGTGAGTGATGGTTGCACGTATCGGTGAATATACTAAAAATAATTTAATCATGAATATACTAAAAAAAATTTAATTGTAGACACCAAATGTATAAACTGTATGGTATGTGAGTTATGTATCAATAGAGCTGTTAAAAATAAAGGCCAAGCGCGGTGGCTCACGCCTGTAATCCCAGCACTTTGGGAGGCCGAGGCGGGTGGATCACGAGGTCAGGAGATCAAGACCATGGTGAAACCCTGTCTCTACTAAAAATACAAAAAATTAGCTGGGCTGGTGGTGGGCGCCTGTAGTCCCAGCTACTTGGGAGGCTGAGGCAGGAGAATGGCGTGAACCCGGGAGGTGGAGCTTGCAGTGAGCCGAGATTGCGCCACTGCACTCCAGCCTGGGCGACAGAGTGAGACTCCGTCTCAAAAATAATAATAATAATAATAATAATAATAATAGTTTTTTAAAAATTCACATTTTAGAAACTACTTTCAAAATCAGAAGATAATCAAGAGCCACTGTTAAGCATTAATTACATCAATATAAGCAACTTTTTTCCTTCATATAATGTCTGAATGGTATCTATACCTATAGACCTGACAAAAAAGAAATATCTTAAAACAATCATTATCATTAAGGGTTCCACAGAATGGGTACCTTAAAGACTGCTGGCAGAAATATAAATTGGTTACACTTTCTGGAGAGCAATCTATATTAAGAATATTATTTATGACTTGATATTAAAGAAATAATCAGAGAAACTCCATGCACAAGAATAAACCCTGCAGTATTATGTATTTAACCCTTAATGAAGCCTAGATGAGGTTCAGTCTTAGAAGGGATAAGTTCAAGAAAAACACCCTAAGGTAATAAAAAGGAAATTCTACTATTTATTCACATCTCTGGAGGATATTAAAAGAAGTCAGAGTCTACATAAACCCTTATTGAAACCCTCTTTCCCTCTCTTATTTTTAATATCTGCCAAGATACCCCTCTGCTCAAACTCCCCTAAAGCCTAAGCAGCAGCTTGCTTTCTTCCACTTGCAGACTGCTCTCTAGCTCAGGATTTTATATTGTGCTAAATCAATTTAAATCAATCTCTTCCAGAAGTGTTCTTACTTTTTAGGAGGGGAAAGGAGAAAAAAATTTAACTGGTAGTTCAAAATGAAATCCTACCACTAAACTCAGTTCTTCAAAAAAATGTAATTGTAATAGAAAATGTTCATCATATAATAGTATAAATTAAAAGAAACAAAACTTCTAATAACGCATTCTCAATTTGTAGTTATTATGCATATATCATCACAGAAAAATATATCAAATATAACAGTGTGTGTTAAAATTGGGGTAATTTTTCTTTTAAAACATTTTTATAATAAATATCTATTTTGCATATAATTTAGTAAACTGTTTTAAAAATAAAAACAATATAAGCCATTAAGTCGGCATTTTAGAGATTCAGAAGTAATTTTTGTTGACAATATGGGATATACGACGTGATAGGGTAAGGTTTTCCAAACACATACTCCAACTGCATCTTGACCCAGAAACCAGGAAGCATGAGAAAAAAAAGATTTCCCTTTGAGAGTTCAACTGTACAATCAAATTAGAACATACACACACACATATACACACACAGTCACAATACTGCAACCTGGCTAAACGTGTTAATAGAATCAAAGAAATACAGCGCATGCCAGAAAAGGGGCTAGAGGCGCAAAAGCATAAAAAATAAAGATTTCTAAGAAACAGATATGAACAGTCCCATCTACTTTCCAGAGAAAAGAAAGAATTACTTATCTGATTTTAGAGTATTTTTCAGGATCATTGACAAGGCTACCTATGGCATGAAGTTTAACATAGGGGACTGGAGGCGACAAAGTATTTATCAGTAATACTACTCCTATTAAGCATTTCATTCAACCAAATGCTCTTACGACAAATTACTTTCTAATTTCTATATGGGTTTATCCATGTGGAAAGAACGTGCTGACACTGGGTATTTCCAGCTTTTGTGACAAAGAGCCTTTTGATTAAGATATGACTTCTACGAAGCTTGACTGCCCACTGCCCAGAGAAATCATGCTGATTCTTGGTCTCTTGTAAATTCTGTTTAAGTGAGTTGACTTCTCAGGGATTGGTGGTCTCTGCAATGAGAGGATGTCTAAGGGTCTTTAAGAAAGGCTAAATGCAGCTGGTGGCTCATGCCTGTAATCCCAGCACTTTGGGAGGCCAAGGCAGGCAGATCACGAGGTCAGGAGATTGAGACCATCCTGGCCAACAGGGTGAAACCCTGTCTCTACTAAAATACAAAAAATTAGCTGGGCGTGGTGGTGGGCACCTGTATTCCCAGCTACTTGGGAGGCTGAGGCAGGTGAATCCCTTGAACCCGGGAGGCAGAGGTTGCAGTGAGCTGAGATTGCACCACTACACTCCAGCCTGGCGACAGAGCAAGACTCCATCTCAAAAAAAAAAAAAAAAAGACGGGCTAAATGCAGCTTGCCTTCCTGAGAACGCACTGTCATACCACTTCTAGCTAAATGGGCTCATTTTTATGATACATATTTTTATTAATTTGTCCAAACTCAAAATGGAGTAGTACAAATAATTACATTTGAAAAACAATATACCCTTCACGTATTAAATAACTTCCATTGATTTTAGAAATCCATTCTGAAATCATTCTATTCAGGAAAAAAATAATTTCCCTCTCACATAGATACATCTAAATACATATACATAGTATATAACCATATCCACAATCTTACAATGATTCTAATACCACTGGTCACATTGTTTAAAAGAAAACCTATCTTTAATGAAGTGCTTGACTTCACATTCACTTACTTAAAAAAATTCAGAATATGAAATATTTCTCAAAGAAAATATTTTACAACTGGGTGCGGTGGCTCACGCCTGTAATCTCAGCTCTTTGGGAGGCCGAGGCGGGTGGATCACCTGAGGTCGGGAGTTTGAGACCAGTCTGGCCAACATGGTGAAACCCCATCTCTACTAAAAATACAAAAAATTAGCTGGGCTTGGTGGTGGATGCCTGTAATCCCAGCTACTCGGAGGCTGAGGCAAGAGAATCACTTGAACCTGGGAAGCGGAGGTTGCAGTGAGCCGAGATTGTGCCACTGCACTCCAGCCTGGGCAAGAGCGAAACTTCATCTCAAAAAAAAAAAAAAAAAAAAGATAATATTTTATATAAAGATTTACACCAAAATTGGACATTTTATAATTCTATAACAACGTTCTCAAAATATCAGCTAGGCATTTGATAAAGACATAAGATTTCAAGCCAGATTTCATTTAAATAAAATGAACAATAAATGAGAATGTTATTAATTTATAAGAAACTGTATATTGCCATAAATCATTAATAATTCTAAGGTGCATTTTCTCTGGATTAAATTTATCCTAGAATTATCCCAACTTACTATATCTACATATATTTCCAGTTTAATTAGGGTTGATTATCGCAAACAGATGAAAGGCTTCATATCAGATTTCATTTACCTGGTATAGGCTGTGATCCAAACTTTGAAAATGTTTTTAGACAAAATTCTTCTGCAATAAGCTGAGATTGAAAGAGAAAAAAAATTAGAAAAGATGTTACATTTTCAAAATAAAAAACCTACCCATTAATTATAATACATCTTCCCCTTTTTCAGTAGTAATTATGCTGCCAAATAAACTGTACTAAAACCAAGTTGTTAAAAAAAAAAAAAAAAGAAGCCCAGGTGTCGTGGTTCATGCCTGAAATCCCAGCACTTTAGGAGGCTGAGGGGAAGATCGCTTGAGCAAGGAGTTAGAGTTCAGCCCTGGCAACACGGTGAGATCTTGTCTCTATTTTAAAAATTAAGAAAAATAAAAAAAAAATCCATTCAATAAATTCCTCTCATGCTTACTCCCTCCCAATCTTATTTATGTATGTATCTGTGGGTGTATGTTTTTGAGACAGGGTCTCACTTTGTTGCTCAGGCTGGAGTACAGTGAGACAACAATGGCTCACTGCAGCCTTGACCTCCTAGGCTCAAGCAATCCTCCCATCTCAGCCTCCTATTAGTTGGGACCACAGGCGTGTGTCACCATGCCAGGCTGATTTAAAAAAATTTTTTTTGGTATATTTTTTATGGAGATGGGGGTCTCCTTATGTTGCTCAGGCTGGTCTCGAATGTATGGGATCAAGTGATTCTCCTTCCTCAGTGTCCCAAAGTCCTGGGATTAAAGGTATGTGCCACCGTGCCCAGCACCAATTTATTTTTATTAGTTCTCCAGATAGAGGCTTTCTTCTCAAATTAATGTAATGAACAAGGTAGGCATCCATACATTACTTGCCTATTTCATCTCTCAGCAATTTAACACAACTACCTATCTGGAAAAATCTCTATATTCTGTGTGCATCCATAGCCTTCACTTTCTTCAAAACTACTGAAGAATCTCTTCATTATCAAAAGAAATTATCTAGTAATCTCTCAGTTATTTTAATTTACTCTGAATCCTCTTAACATCTCCAATGAGTTTTGTAGCTCATAATTATAAATTATAACTAATTTTATTAAGTTATTGAATATGTAAATATTCTTAATTTAACAAATGTACCCATTTAATATTAGTATAAACGCTCCATTATATATTCTCCAGCATTTATAAACATAGATGTTTATAAATCAGGAACAAAAATCATTTACATTTTCTGCAAGTAATTTTTTCTCCTTACTCCATATTTTTCTCTCCTTAACTTCAAAACTATGATACCAACAAAGAATTAACTCGATTTATGCTTTTTTTTCTTACTTTGTGGGGAAGGCAAAGGCAAGTGAATTTTCTCTTTTTTCAAGAGAACTGATTCTTGGTGAGAGAATCTTCCTATATTAACAGTGGTCCAGACACTCCAATAGGCAAAAAAAAATACGTGATCTGAGGGGGTCGTTTTTCCCATTAAGAAAACCCCTAGAGCAATTCTCAAAGTCTCATACCAGCAGGATCAGCATTACCTGGAACTTAGTAAACATGCAAACTGTCAGGCTCCACCTCAAAATTACTGAAACCGAGACTGTTGTGGTGAGACTCAGCAATGCCCTCTAGGTGATTCTGATGCATGCTAAAGTTTGAGAACCTTTTCACTAGTGGACAAATGTAAGAGCCAAGTCTGGCTCACAGGCAATTTAGAGCAACCATGTGAACGTGTGTTCTCTTCTCAACAAATGCATTTTTTTCCTTTTCTTTTTCTTGGAAGAAAACAGGTGGTTTATGATCTCCATCTTGTCCCCAAATCTAATCATTTCTTCCACTGTTGGAGAAGTCTTTGTTTTCCTGTGTTAATGCTCATGTGAATTGAGAGATGGGGCATATAGAATCCAAGAAGATCCTGAAAACCCTACGTTATGTTGTCCAATAGAGTAGCCACTAGCCACATGCACCTATTTGAATTAAAATTTAAGATATATATATATGAAGCTTTTCAGTTATACCAAGGACATTTCAAGTGCTTACTAACCACATGTGGCTAGTGGCTGCAATATTGAACAATGCAGATATAGAACATTTTCATCATCACAGAGCATTCCACTGGACAGCCCCTACATTCCTAATGAATCAGAACTTATCCATGGTTTTTCAAGCCATATCCAGGAAGAAGTTGCCACAGTGCCCAAGACTGAAAACTAGGCCCTATCAACCACGGTTGATGGCCTTGAGAGGACTGAGGTATTAAAATGGTAGGGAGCATTACAGTGATACTGGAAATAATAGTTTATATGTTACACTAAAGCTCATGAATTGTTTCAAAGTTATAGCCTTTAAAAAAAGGTATCACAACTACTCAGGAGGCTGAGGAGGGAGGACTGCTTGAGCTCCAGAGGTGGAGGTTGCAGTGAGCTGAGACTGCACCACTGCACTCCAGCCTGGGTGACAGAGTGAGACTCCATCTCAAAAAAAAAAAAAAAAAGTATCACAAAGCTTCTCACCTAAGTAGATATATAGTACAAAATAAATCTGAGGAACAGCAGATAAAGGTTTTTATCTTTAAACAACAAGCGATATATAGTAGAAAATAAATCTGAGGAACAGCAGATAAAGGTTTTCATGAAGAATGAAATCTAAGTGGTGCTTAAATAGTAACAAGTAGGGTCTATGTATATAATAAACACATAATGTCAAATATCCCATTTGTGAATAATCACAATCTACCCTTGTTTCTTTTCATATTATAAGTTTGGCACATTTTAGGCTTGAATATTTTCTCTTTCATTGCTAGCTAGCTAAATTCCAGTACTTCAGCCTTGAGACAGTATGTCCCAACTCCTGGTATGGGGAGAAAGAAACCTCAGCAAGACTAAATGAAGTCATTGTTTATTCTCTAGTGGCTGCCAAAAAAACAATAGTATGCTACATAATAAAAGTGTCCTCGCAAACGTTATTTATAACAAAGGAGTCTTGTAAGACACCCACATTTCAGAGGCTGCTGCTATGACCTATACAAGTAACCTTTAATCTCCAAATTTTATTTGGCTTTCTTGCATACTAATGCATTCTCCTGGTAGTAACAGTAAAATCAACATCTGTTTTCTGAAGAGTATTTGGTCACATGCATGTTCTGTTAAGTCAGAAGGATATATGATACTTCCTTCTTCTCCATGAGCATATAAAACTAATATAAAAAAACTATAGTTTTGGTGAATATCTTATTTACTGACGAGGTTAACAGTTATTTAACAAAGACCTCACTAAACCAGAAAAGTAAAACAATTCCAATTTCAGGTGATCAAATTTTTATGAATAACTTATGCTAATTGATTTGATATAGATTGCTTTAAAAATCTTGTGAAATTAAAATTCAGTTAAACTCAACAAATATTTATTATGCACCTACATGTGTGCACTAAAGGAGAAATCATGAGTCAGTAATCTAGTATACCTACATATAAATGGTTTCTAGTCATTTCCTATCAAAAAGAATACAACTATAATATATAAATTACGTTAATAACACATTTATAGGCCAGGCGTGGTGGCTCATGCCTGTAATCCTAGCACTTTGGGAGGCCAAGGTGGACAGATCACTTGAGCTCCGGAGTTCAAGACCAGCCTGGGCAATATGGTGAGTCTCTGCCTCTACAAAAAATACAAAAATTAACTGGGCATGGTGACATGTGGCTGTAGTCCCAGCTACTTGGGAGACTAAGATGGAAGGATGGCTTGAGCCCAGGAGATGGCAGTTGCAGTGAGCTATGATCATGATACTGCATTCCAGCCTGGGCAACAGAACTACAACCTGTCTCAAAAATAATTAAAAAAAAATTTGTATTAGTAAAATACGTTGATATGTAGGTGATATTTAAGACATTAAATATTTTGAGCACTTACATGCTAGACGTTAAGCACTTTATGTGTATTATCACTTTTAATTCTCACAATAACCTTATAGATACATTTAATAATCCCTTTGCTCACAGGTGAGGAGAGTGAAGCACAGAAATGCTCAATGATTTTACAGTTAGAAATCCAGAGAACAGAGGAAAAACGCATAACTGGAAAGCAAACATTAAGAAAACATATAAGAATGGAAAGGCTGGGCGAACTGGTTCACACCTATAATCCCAGCACTTTGGAAGGCCAAGGTGGGATGATCACCTGAGGCCAGGAGTTCTAGACAAGCCTGAATAACATAATGAGACTGTCTCTAAAAAAATTTTTTTTTAATATTAGCTGAGTGTGGTGGTGCACACCTGTAGTCTCAGCTACTCAGGAGGCTGAGGCAGAAGGACTGCTTGAGCCCAGGAGTTTGAGGCTGCAGTGAGCTATGATTTTGCCATTGTACTCCAGCCTGCACAATAGAGCAATACTCTGTCTGAAGAAAAAGAAAGACCATGGAAAGGAAAGTGACACTAATGTAGTTTGAAAAAGGCACACCATTCCTCCAAGATCCAGATGTGCTCTCCTCAACACTGGAGGCCATGTCTTAGCTAAGCAACATAACCCTACTGTTTAATTTTAAAGGAAAAAGAACTTACCTGAGGAGAGAGAAACTTTTCAATGCGTTTGGCTATAAAACCTTTCTCCAATATGGAGTTGACTGATGGTCTATCCCTAGGATTTCTTTTAAATAACTGAGACACCAAACTGCGGAGATCATAGGAATAATGCAAAGACACAGGTGGAAAAGATCCAGATATTATCTTCAGTACCAGGTTTTTCATACTGCCAGCTTCAAACTAAATTCCAGAAAATAAATAACATATAGGAAACATATATAAATTGAAACTGAGAATATCGGTAATAAGAAATAGTTCTTTTCCTACCAATATAGAATAGAAACACAATCCTCTTCCAAATAATTAGAATATGTTTTCTAGAGCAAAGTTTACTTGGTTATCTATAAATTAATATCAGCCCTCAAAAAATAAGAGTAATTTTTACTTATTCGAAATATTTAAAGATGGGATGTATTAAATAAACGTTTCATAAACTATGACAATAATCAAATGGTGAAAGGTTATGCCTTAGAGGTAGCAAAATTAGGGCCAAAGAACCACAAGCAGAAAAAGAACAACCTGCTGGTCTTCATTTAAGACCTGACTTTTAGTGCCTCTGTTGTAATGACTAGAACAACAAATTAACTACAGAACTAAAAGTATTGGGGGAAAATATAATAAATAAAACTACTAATACTTTCCTTTTAGACAATGCTCACTATTATGTGTGCGTGTGATGCTCCTAAAAGCTATGGAAATCAGCAATATAAAAAATATCTTAATAGGAATATATATGTCAGAATTAAACACAATATAAACTTTAAAGTAAAAAGAAAACAGGTGGGGCAGTTTAAAATCTGAAGATTTCATTTTGAAAGAGGGCAATATTAAGCTTTTGATATCTCCACTAAAATATTACAGAACAATTGTACAATGTTGATATCTTCTTAATATACATATTAATAAAATAAAATGTACTATAAATTAGGCATCAGTGATTACAAAAGTTCTACTAAATGTTGAGCTCTCCTAAATGTCATTTGAGTAAATTCAATCTTATAGAAACATCTGTACACCTAAATAGGAATCCTAAATGCAGAAAAGATGTGGTTCTCTATTCCAATGCACTTTCGTTTATCTCTCAATTGACACGCTCTTCATAAAGGGTAAGTTACTGAATTTCATGTATCTTAAGACACATGCTACTTAAGAGTAAACAATCCCAAAATAAAGAAGAGATGGTGACAGAACAATGTAGTTGCAAAGATTTTTTAAAAACCCACAAACCAATGGTTTAAAGCTCAAATAACTGTGTTGCAGAAAAACTGATCGATTATTTCAAATAAGCATCTGATAACCACCATCCCACATTACTTTGTCAGCTTATGCTTTTTTCCTTAAGAAAGAAAAAAAAAAACTAAGGCAATATAGTAAAAGGGTATGCAACCATTAAAAAGAATGACAAGAAAAAATATTCCCCAAATAGTATTAAGCAATAAAGTCAGGTTATAAAACTTCTTATAAAGTCTAATCAAACTTTTGGGGAAGAAAAAAAAATTTCATTTTACAGGTAGTCAATACTGGCTGGAAGAACTGCTTATGAACCTTATTCACTTATTTATATTTTCTGAGGTTTTGTGTAATGAAAATACAATATTGTTTAATCAGTGGGTAAAAAATGTTAATCACTTTCCATTTCAAAAAACTGCTTTTTTAAGATTAAACCTACTTAGGACAAGAACCCTCCCCCTTTTTAGTGTGTTATATGTTATTTCCAAAAAAGTCTCAAAAGTAAAAATTTTAAATACTCTGAATTAATGATTACTCAAATTGATAAAAGTCATCAATGAGTATATGGAATGAAATTTTTTAAATTAGTTCAATTCCAAACTCAATCTGGGTGTTTTGAAAGAATTCACTAAAACAAAACTAGTAAAATTTATTAAGCTGAAATATCAAATTCATACAAAATTTAACATTAAGAAAATAGCAAAATTTATTTCTGTCATTAGAAATAATTTTCTGGAAAATATGAAATATTATAAAATAGCAAATATACTAGATATGCACATATACAAAGGGAAATCGATTTATACTTCAGAAAAAATGAGAAATCCAAAAACGGACTTAGAGGAGAATTTCTAGGATGAGGGTTACCTGAAAGATAATATAACTTAAAATATAATAAAAACATTATAGTCACTTTTTAACATAACTTTAAAAGTATTTCAGAAATTTCTACTTACAGCATGTTTAAGTGTACACAGCTCATAAAGGACACACCCCAGAGCCCAAATGTCACTGGAGAAGATAAAAATGAGAAATTTCCTCTAAGTATTTCAAATTTTTTCATTTAAAGGAAACACAAACAGCATAAAAGTGTTTTGGAAAAATATGTGCTCCAGAAAAAATTTCCTTTAAAACTAAAAATTTCAACCATAATCAAATGACAAAAGTAGCTGTCCCAGATTGGAAAAAGAAAATGGTTGCCCCAACAATTACTTTGAAGCTTCATTAAAGAAATTTAATATTTAAAAGAACAATATCAAAAAAATTCATGTAAATTTTATTTTTATTTCATAAAACTCAAACTTTTTTCAATTATTTGTAAAATACCATGATTTTAAAAATTATAAAACAAAATACTAATTTAATGGACATTAAAAATGTATTAAGAAATTTGCAACAGCTACTGACTAATGTTACCTTGGTTGGAATTTTCCAATTAGAGAAAATAAAGGGTAGCTGGAATTTAATGGTAGAATTGCTCTTTCTACGCACATATTATATAGTCTGCTAGCCAGACTACAGTGCTGTGATTAGAAATATGGGCTTGGGAGCCAGATGTCTAGTTTGGATGCTGATTCCACCACTTATTAGACTCAAGGATTTCAAAGAAGTTACTTTGCCTCTCTCTGCATTTGGTTTCCTTATAAAGAAGAGGAGGAATGATTAATACCTACATCTCCCAAAATTACTGTGAAGACTAAGAGAATACCTAGAACTCGAAACAGTACCTGGCTTATAGTGTGTTCAAGAAATACTAGCAATAATTTAATAAGAAGTGACTATCATGAAGAAAAGACCAAAGAAAGCACTCTACTTTCAATTATAACATAAATAATAAGGTGATTCTTTCTGCTGTTCTTCCAGTAAGATAATCAAATAGCTTTTTTACAATTCCCCTCACCATATATTAGCAACATTTTATATATACATATGTGTTTACATGTATGTATTATTTATTTTAGAATAGTATTCCAAAGGTTAATAAACATGACAACAAAAAAATTGAAAGGAAATACATCATATAATGAATATCATTTTAAATACCTTTTATTATTGTAAGGTTTGTTTTCACAGATTTCAGGTGACAAGTAGTATGGGGTCCCTATGCAAGTTCGAGCCAGCTCCACAGTACTAGAAGAAAAATAAAATTATTGGAGAAGTTAAAGACACAGTCATGTGCCACATTAATGTTGTTTTTGGTCTACAGCAGATCGCATATATGATGCTGGTCCCATAAGATTATAATGACACTGAAAAATTCCTATCACCTAGTGACACGGTGACTGACATACACTGTAGAGCAATTACTTTATTTTTTAATAAATTTAGTATAGCCGAAGTGTACAGTGTTTATAAACTCTACAGTAGCATACAGAAATGTGCTAGGTCTTCACATTCACTCACCACTCACTCACTCACAGAAAGCAACTTCCAGTCCAGCAAGCTCCATTCATGGTAAGTGTCCCATAAAGGTATATCATGTTTTATCTTTTATATTGTATCTTTTCTATGTTTAAACAAATATATACCATTGTGTTACAACTTCTTACAGTATTCAGTACAGAACATGCTGTACAGGTTTGTAGCCCAGAAACAATAGGCTACACCATACAGCCTGCCTGTGTAGCACACTCTATCATCTAGGTTTGTATAAGTACACTCTATAATATTCACACACTGACAAAATCACCTAATGATGCCTTTCTCAGAACATGTCCCAATAAAGCAACATCCCAGTAAAGAATGTACTTAAAGATACTATAAATCATCACATATACATCATCATGGATTGAAGGTTCGCTGAAAACATTATATCAAAACAAAGTTTAAAATTCATGTTACCTATTAAGAACTCTAGCAATTCCAAAATCTCCAAGTTGTACTGTTCCATCTTTAGTTAAAAATATGTTCTGTAAAAGACAGGAAAAAAAAAACCCTAGAAATATTGTTACAGTCCAGTTCTAAGTCAACATTTTTCATAAAATTTAAAATCCAGTTAAAAAAATTGTGCTAGAGTAACTGGATATTCACATACAAAAGAATAAATGAAGTCCCCTACCTCAAATCATAAACAAAAATTAATTCAAAATGGAGTCTAGATCTAAATATCAAAACTAAAATACAAAACTCCTAGAGAAAAACATAGGAATAAATCTTCATGACATTGGGCTAGGGAATGGTTTCTTAGATATGACGTCACAAGCAAAAAAATTAAAAGGATAAATTGGACTATCAAAATTAAAAACTTTTGTGCATCAAAGGACACCATCAAGAAAAGAGACAATCCATAAAATGAGAGAAAATTTTTACAAATCATATATTTGAGAAAAAACTTTTATCAAGAAAAGGACTTGCATAACTCAACAATAACAACAAAAAAAACCAAATAGTATGACTTAGAAATAGGCAAAAGGGGCCAGGCACAGTGGCTCACACCTGTAATCCCAGCACTTTGGAAGGCTAAGGCAGGCAGATCACTTGAGGTCAGGAGTTCAAGATCAGCCTGGCCAACATGGTGAAACCCCATCTCTACTAAAACTAAAAAAAATTGCCAGGCATGGTGGCAGGTGCCTGCAATCCCAGCTACTCGTTGGTCTGAGGCAGGAGAATCGCTTGAACCTGGGAGGCGGAGGTTGTGGTGAGCCTGAAATCACGCCACTGCACTCCAGCCTGGGCAAAAGAGCGAGACTCTGTCTCAAAAACGATAGATAGATAGACAGACAGACAGACAGACAGACAGGCAAAAGGCACATATTTCATAATACCCATTTATATAAAATGTCCAGAATAGGCCAATCCACACAGACAGAAAGCAGATTAAGGGTTACCAGAGTCTAGGTGGAGAGGAATGGGAACTCACTGCTAATGGGTACAAGGTTCTTTTTGGAGTTATAAAAAATGTTCTGTAAGTTTCAGAGACTGGGAAGGAAAGTAATTTTTAGAGTATGGGAAGCAAGCAGGAGATCTAATACAGGATGCAGATGAATAGGATAAAAAGGAAGAGACAAGACAGATAATCTGATGCACACTAAATCAGGTTCAAAAAATTTTGGCCCAAAACAATGAAGGTTCCATGTCTTTATCCATTCAGAAGTTATCAGTGACAGAATAACATACCTGAGATTTAATGTCTCGATGAAGAATTTTTCTATCATGTACATGTTTCAGGGCCAAACATATCTGTACAAACCAGTCCAAAATCTAGGAAGAAAAATCAGATCTGTCAAGCCTCTCTTTGACCATTAAAAGAATTCAAGAATATTTAGGGATGAGACGAACTAAATCCTTAAAAAAATATTTTAGGCTACAATTTCTTTTAACTTTGTAGGCACTGACATCAAATAGATATTCAAGTCAACACAAGCTCTGCACATACTAAATCCAAAATGTAAGAGATGTTACTGGGTCATCTCTTATAAATCAAAACAAACATGGAAAGTAACTTTATGAGTGAAAATGCAAATAATTTATATTTTATAATATTAAGACAAACAGGTGATTCTTCTTTGTTTTTAATACATCTTTTTTCTATAACGCCCCCCCCTCCCCTTTCTTTAGGGATAGGGTCTTGCTCTATCACCCAGGCTGGAGTGCAGTCGTGTTATCATAGTTCACTTCAGCCTCAAACTCCTGGGTTTAAATGATCCTCCAGCCTCAGCCTCCGAGGGGCTAGGACTACAGGTGTGTGCCACCACGGGCAGCTAGTTTTTTATTTTTGTTTTTTTTATAGAGACAGTGTCCCACTATGTTGCCCAGGCTAGTGGTCTTGAACTCCTGGTCTCAGGAGTTCCTGAGATTCAAGTGTTCCTCCTGCCTTGGCCTCCCAAAGTACTGGGATTACAGGTACAAGCCACTGCATCTGACCTCTATAATGCTTTTTAAAAATATAAAAATCACAAAAGGAAAAAAATCAAGCTGGAAATTTGGAAGACATCTCTGACTTTTTTTCTCTTCCCACATTTATTATATATAAACACTCTTCTCTGGAGACGGCCACTTGGAAATAAAAAGGCTTAATTTCTATCTCATTGTTAACATCAAAACAATTCCAAGTACATGGCATTTTTAAACTAAAAAAAAATAATAAAAGAAAACATAGGTTAATTATCTGTAATAATTGACTAAAGCAGGACTTTCAAAACATGACATAAAATGCTTAAGTCATACGAAAAAGACTGATAAAGTTGACTACATACAATTTAAAACAACTGTAGAGCAAAATACACATAATCAAGTTTAATAATAATTTGAGAAAATACCTGCAACATAAATGATAGATTGCTAGTTCTCTAAGATGCAAAAGTTATTCAAATCACTTGAGAAAAGTACTGGCAGACCAAAATAAGAAGTGGACAAAAGACTGGAGATGCAAATGACGGGGCGAAAAAATGCCCGAAAAACGCATATACAAAGTACTAAACTCCCTCACAAATTAAAAAAAAAAAATTAAGATACTATATTATCTTGCTTAAAACGAAATAATACATACTGTATGTCAGAATGTTGGGAAAAGAAGCCTTTTTCTCACAGGTGTTTGTGAAAAGGTTAATTATAATCATTTGTCAAAATATGTGAAAATTTTAAATTCACATACCATTTGAAACAGCAATTTCAATTTCAAATTTATCCTACAAATAATATCAGAAATATAAAACCATGTATATAAGATATTTACTACAGCACTGTTAGCCGGAACCCAAAAATATAAACAACCTGAATGTTCATCAAGGGGCCTGATTAAATATATTGTATTATCCCTATACTAGAAATACTATGCAGTCACTGACAAGAATGAAGCACTTCTATGTATACTGTTTATGTACTATTAAGTGAAAAAAGGAAGTTCCAAAACAGTATGCATAGTATAACCCTATTTAAAAAAATATGCTTATATTCCATACCTGAATCTATGTAATTGTGTGTGTGCACTGAGGAAGGAAAGAAGGAATAAAGGAAGGAAGCATAGAAGGATAGCTACCAATCAGTTAACAGTGTTTACCTCAGGGAAGTGGACTGGCAGAAGAGGGAATGAAAGGTAACATGTTTACCTTTTACTCTATCTCTTCAGTATTTTTTTAAAAAACAATTTTCTTTAAAAAAAAACAACTCTCAGTTCAGTTCTATAGATATTTATTTAATGAGGATTACATAGATTGTTAAGTTCCTTTCTATACTCACGTAAGGCATTTTAAGTATAAAGATCAAAAACAGTTCTCTAAGGAGTCCGTACAGTGATAAGGAATATACTCACAAATACCTATAATAATTGCATAAGCTTTTAACAGAGATATATACAATAAGACAGCAATTAATTCAACAAGGGAGAGGTCAGGAAAAAGAAAGTGAAAATTATGTTAAGTTGAGTATTACTGATAAAATGGAGTTTACCAGTAGAAATGGAACACATCTTAGAAACCACTCATGTCTCATTTCACAGATAGTGTTCTTCTATTACCATATTTCCCATATTAGTACTTCTTAATTTGACAAAAATTTATTCAGTACCAACAATGTACCAGATATGTGCAGGAACTAGCAAAAAAAAAAAAAATTAATGAAAGAGCTCAGAGATCAGGGGTCAGCAAATTTATTCAATAAATGGCCAGACAGTAAATATTTTAGGTTTTGCAAGCCAGATGGTTTCTGTCTCAACTCAAGTCTTCCATTATAGCATAAAAGCAACCACAGATTATAAGCAAACAATTAAGTTTAGCTGTGTTCTAATAAAACTAACAGAGATAGGGGGCCAAATTTGGTTCATGGGCCATTGTTTATTGATCCATATCAAAGACTACTGGGGGAGATGGGTAAGTAAACCAGTAATTAAAGGGAGTAATGCCCTGAGTTGAAAAAGCATACAGAAGGAGCGGCAACGCAGTCTGGAGGTGATAAAATAAAGCTGGACAGAAGAGGTGATTTCTGAGCTCAGTTTTGATGGAATATATAAGCAAAGCAGAGAAGAAAGGCACAGCTTATAAAATATAAATGTTACATTTTCATTCCCTTTGTCTACCCTAGTTCAGACTCTTGCTACATTAGGGTTTGACCACATGGGGTTGGACTTGGAGGTGACGGAAGCCCTTTAAAATTGTAACCCTGGCCAGGCGCCGTGGCTCACGCCTGTAATCCCAGCACTTTGGGAGGCCTAGGCGGGCAGATCACGAGGTCAGGAGATCGAGACCATCCTGGCTAACACGGTGAAACCCCGTCTTTACTAAAAATACAAAAAAATTAGCCAGGCGTGATGGCGGGCGCCTGTAGTCCTAGCTACGCGGGAGGCTGAGGCAGGAGAATGGCGTGAACCCGGGAGACAGAGCTTGCAGTGAGCCGAGATCGCGCCACTGCACTCCTGCCTGGGCGACAGAGCGAGACTCCGTCTCAAAAAAAAAAAAAAAAAAAAAAATTGTAACCCTGCTTCTAATCTGTGCATTTTATTTCATCACACATTAGTTTCATATTAATATTTACAAAATACTGTTTCGAAAATGGGATTCTCTTGCTCAGAAGACTTTTAAATTCAAATGTTATGTTGTATTATATCAAGAACCATACAGTAATTATCATATAGTTGTCTGAATTACAGTTGTATGTTATTTTGCATTAGTACAGACGGCCTTATAGCACCAACCAGTACCACAATCCATCTTCTCTGCTCCAAAACTGAGATTTCTATGTGTAATAAAATGTATTAGAATTTTCCCAAAGTATGCTCAGCTTTGATGGGTTTATTCATTAATTTTTTAAAGGCATGAGCTTTTATTGCCAAACATTATACTAATGGAAAAATTTGAACTTGGCTTCTCTATTAGAATGGTAAACTGATCTTGGAACTTCTAACCAGAAGAAAGTAAGCTTACCATTTACTGTCTGTGTAATCTGCTCAAAGAGTAGATATTTCATGTCTACCAGAATAATTTTCTCTGCTTTATACTGATTTTATCATTTGGTTATGTTTTTTGAACAAAAGTTCCTCACTGTGAAGATCCTTATATTTCCTTCATCTACATTTTACAATATTTTGTCACTTTGATTAAATAAGTAACCAAAGAATGTTACCTATTTGTTAGAAAAAAAAATTTCAGGATACTTCTCACTAAAACTATTAGCTCAACACTGCTATACAACATGCCTGGGAAGACTTGCCAAATCTAAAAAGATGCTCAGTCTTTCCTAGGTTAAGTCTGTATAGCTAAAATACTATTAATATTTCACAAAATGCATGCTTTAGAGAAGGCCCTGGAGATTTGTCAGTAACTTTGCTCTCCATTTTTATCCTCAAGAAAAACATTCATCAAGCCCTTATCAAATCTATGTACTCTGCCCCAACAGAGCATTTTATTCTATTATTGGTTACTATAATAAACTAACCACAGCCTTTCAGTCTCATTATCAAATAGGCCTTTGCTGCTTGATGCTTGCCAGAAAGCTCCTGAAAAGGACTACACTAGGAATGCCAAACTACTGGCACTTCAGAAAATAGACTCTTGGGTACAAGTTTCTGACCTAACATTGCTTAAATGATCAAGGAACTTATCAATGAACTGAGTCAGAATTTCTTCAAGACTTTTTTGTACATAAGCTGACAAACATCATGAATGCTAACTGCTTGATCCAAGATCAAGAATTACTAGGAATGAATAAACTGAATTAAATAAAATTTAATTGTGGTTGTTTGGAATATGATTGGTATTATTTTTAATGTTCAAAATTTAATGAATAGATGAGGAAGCCTTTTTTCTTTCTTAAGCTATATCTAATTCTCAATTTAGATTATGTTTTTATAAACTTAAAATGATATTTGATCTTAATAATCTACTCAGAATTCAGAAGCAAATAGTTTTACATATTTTTACTTTTCAGGACAATATTGGTAATTTTCATGGGTTCGATAAGAATCTATATTCCTTTTTATCAGAATGTAATTGGACAAATCAATTGTGCAACCAAGGCCATACCTGGAGTGCCTTATTTGAGATGATTTTCATGTAATCAGTTATGACAAACCTACTACTAAGAAATATATGTGGAACCAGGCTGGGCGCAGTGGCTCATGCCCATAATCCCAGCACTTTGGGAGGCAGAGGCGGGCGGATCATGAGGTCAGGAGATCAAGACCATCCTGGCTAACACAGTGAAACCCCGTCTCTACTAAAAATCCAAAAAAATTAGCCGGCGTGGTGGCGGGCACCTGTAGTCCCAGCTACTCGGGAGGCTGAGGCAGAAGAATGGCGTGAACCCGGGAGGCAGAGCTTGCAGTGAGCCGAGATCACGCCACAGCACTCCAGCCTGGGGGACAGAGCCAGACTCCACCTCAAAAAAAAAAAAAAAAAGGAAATATATGTGGAACCAATACTTACATCGTGCTGCCAGGAAACTGTCCTGTTATCTAACTTACAGGGTCCTTGCGTCGTAAATGGTAAAGTCACTTTCTAGCAACCAGGGACCTTGGCATATTTGGAGATTCTCAAAAAGAAAAAACTTCACTCCAATTTATAGGTACTACAGGTGAAATTTGGTAGAGAATGTATCGGGCTCAGTTTCCTGACGTTAGGATAGAAGAACAAATAAGAGTTTTTAAAAATCCAATCAAAGATTCTTTATGAAAATTTATAGACAGAAATCAATTCTGTAACCTTAGTAGTTGTTTGATAATATAATGCTCTAGGTTTTCAGAGCAAACTCAAGTTCTTTGTTTAATTAACATTCTTGCTGCACCTAACTATTTGGACCAACCCTAATGAAGCCAGATTTTATTTTGATCAAGAATATATTCTGAAAATTATTTATGGTCACATGTGGGGAGACTATCAAAAAAACTCATCCAAAACTTGCAAATAAGGCAAAAATACTGGTACATCTTTAAAATATCTATGTAGAGACTGTCCAAGGGAACGTACTTAGTTCATCTCATTATTTTCTATTAATAAAGTCATAGACTCAGGTTGCTTCTTAACCTGACTAGATTTTTGTCCAGTAAAGATGCAAACAGGAAGTATCACTGAAGAGAATGGCTTCAGTAGCTGGAGAATCATCTGTTTCACAGGTCTTCCTGTTCCCCACTTACATTCTAGAAAGGGACAAAATCATCTCAAACTGATGCTAAGCTACAGTTTAATGGAGCTCTAAGTTTTCCTGTTTCAAAGCCCAGAAAGTAGTTTAAATGACCTCTTCCTATTTTAAATAGGCTAAAATAAATAGCATCCTTATTTGTGCTAACAGAACTTGCTATTCAGAAGGGTAGAAAAAATGCTATTAACTTAAAAGAATGGCTTGCCAAATTTTTATCATTTATGATAAATAACTTCACTGATGGATGAACTATACAAATCTCCATAATAATTTCCAGGAAGACAAGATACACACACACATACACACACACACACATACACACACACACCACATTATGTACTAAGAGTACTTATCAAAGAGTAGAATCAAATCTATAAAATATCAATGTGCTTTATAAGGGAATATCATTTAATAGCAAACATTTTAAAGTTCGATAGGGATAAATGAATGAAAATAAGCACAAACAATGAAATATATCTGACAATGTTCTAATAAAAATAGCATTGTATATACTAACATACATTACTATTTGACCTTCACCATATGTATAGTAGGTATCTCCCTATTAACAAATGAGAAAATAATCTCAGAACTTGTTAACAGAACAATTACCAACTTGATAAGTAGAGCAAGAACTCAAACCCATGTCTGTGCCTGGCCAGAAATGGCACAGTGGCTCGTGCCTATAATCCCAGCACTTTGAGAGGCCAAGGTAGGAAGATTGCTTGAAGCCAGGAGTTTGAGAACAGCCTGGGCAATATAGCAAGACCTCATCTCTACAAAAAAAATAATAATAATAAAATAAATTTTTAAAAAATTAGCTGGGCCTAGTGGCACGTTCCTGTAGCAGCAGCTACTCCAGAGAGTGAGGTGGGAAAATTGCTTGTGTTCAGGAGTGCAAGGCAGCAATGAGCTGTGATGGTGCCACTGCACTCCAGCTGGGGTGACAGAGCGAGAGCCTATCTTAAAAATAATAATATCCCAGCCGGGCGCGGTGGCTCACGCCTGTAATCCCAGCACTTTGGGAGACTGAGGCGGGCAGATCATGAGGTCAGGAGATGGAGACCACCCTGGCTAACACGGTGAAACCCCATCTCTCCTAAAAATACAAAAAATTAGCCAGGCGTGGTGGCAGGCGCCTGTAGTCCCAGCTACTCGGGAGGCTGAGGCAGGAGAATGGCGTGAACCCGGAAGGCGGAGGTTGCAGTGAGTCGAGATTGTGCCACTCCACTCGAGCCTGGGTGACAGAGTGAGACTCTGTCTCAAAAAAAAAAATAAAAATAAAAATAAATAAATAATAATAATATCCCATTTCTGAATGTGTGTGTCTTAATGTATATATGTACATGTGTTAAGTATGGAAAAGAAAGTCTGGAAGAATACACCAAACTAAAAGCAGTGGTAATCTCAGGAACAAAAGGGTGGAGAAAGAAGACTTTCCATTTCTGTATACTTCAATACTTTTATAATTCAAGTGTGTGAAAAGAAAATGTTATAAACTTTAGAGTTAGAGGTGGGTTCAAACACTGACTATGTGATTTGGGGCAAGTACTTAACCTCTCTTGGATTTCTTATAAATTGAAAAAACTTATCCAAATTAGAAGAGATAACAAATACAACACTCCTAGCACAGTGCTCCCTCTACTCCCCTATGTAAAAGCGGGCAATTAAAATTAAGAACTGGTGATAATGAGAAATGTGATAGGAATGTAGAGAAGGAAAATATCACAGATTAAAGTAGTTATGGAAAATTTAAAGAAGGTGGGACTTGAACTGAGCTTAAAAAAAAAAGGTAGAGTATTAATAACAAAGTTTGGGGAAAAGGCTTACCAAAATAAATTAAATAATCAGAGTAAATACACAGGAAGGAGAATGAGATGTACAAACATGTGGCCTGGTGCCTAACACAAAGCACATGCTCAATAAATATCTGTTAAAGCAAATGAAAAGAGGTACAGATTAGGGAATAGAAAAAAATAAGGCTGCTTAGGTAGGGAACGGCCATATTTTAGAGATCCTGGAAATCAAAAGAGAGATTAGATTTAATGCAGTTGTCGGTGCAAGGCTTCTAGAGCTGGAGTTACCTGGCAAAGCCACATTTTAGGAATATATAGTCTGGCAGCAGTAAGCCAGATTGACAGAATATAGACTAATTAGTCAGTTATAATGAATAATTAAGGCATATACATAGACGCATGATATATATAACATACATCAGAGAGATAACAATATATCATTACAGACTATAAATGAGATGGGCAACTGAACAAAGGTGGCAGCTAATTAGAGGTAAATATGAGTAAACTATTGATATACTAAACTTCCCTAGTAATTTTGATTAGCATTTGTAGTTAAAAACAAATACACACATAAACAAATTTTGAACTACTTCTCAATAATAGAGTAAGAGTCAATTTCCTAAATGCAAACTTACCTGATCCTCTTGAAACAAAACGCCTTTCTGAGCATTTATTCGCTTAAACAGATCCCCTCCCTCACAGTAATCCATTACTATGTAGAGAGAGCCATTTTCTACAAAATATAAACATTACAGTCCACTTTTAAAAATGTACACCAAAAGCATGGCTAAATTAAAAGTACTTAAAAGCTTACTAAAAAGCAGCTGCTAAACAAAAAACAGGACCATACTCAAAAGAATTAGGGCACAAAGTCAAGGTATACCGGTCACAAAGATTGTATAATGACTTAGGTTAACAGAAAACTCCATCATTAATGATTTCTATTAAAAATACACTATTTTATTGAATAGTGCTGTTTGCATTGACCTAAACATCTCTGAAATATAAAGAAAATGCAGACATACTTGATTTCATTCAATAAATACAATTCCTTAAATGTCACACATAAAATCATGTTTTTCCACCAATATATCACATCAGAGATGGGTTATCTTAGTTTTCTGACTGGCCACTAATTCTCTGCTTTGTTTTATCCACTTTAATCACTTACTTATTAAATAAATAAAATAAGTGTTGTGATAAACTCTGAGGATTCAACAGTGTATAGGATACACTGTTTCCACCCTCTTGGAGCTTTCTTTAATTTTATGCACTTTTTAAAAAATTGCATATGATTTGTGAACAAACATGAAGATGGGCACTGCCCCATCCACCTTTATGTCTCGGTCCACAAAGAAAGGTACTTCTGTGCTTCTTCCTATGGATAGAAAGGACTACAAGAACACTTCTTTTTTTTATTTAGGCTTTTTTTTTTCTTTTAAGAAAAAGTGTCTCAATATTTTGCTCATGCTGACCTTGAGCTCCTGGGCTCAAGGGAATCTCTCGCCTCAGCCTCCCCAATAGCTAGGACTACAAGCCCATGCTACTGTGTCCAGCTTAGAAGAACACTTTGATGATTCTTTCCATCCCTTACTTCTTAAGTAAGGAAGAGTGGCCAATATCACTTTTAACATTTTCTGAATCACTACATAGTACTGAGACTATCACAACTCAAAGAACAGTTTTCCTAGTTCTCACTTCTTTCACTGACTGTGCTATGGCCTTATTTCCAGCAGTATTTTTTTTTTCTTTTGAGACAGGGTCCAGGTTAGAGTGCAATGGCACGATGATGGCTCACTGTAGCCTCGACCTCCCGAGCTCAAGCAAACCTCCCACCTTAGCTTCCAGAGTAGGTGGAACCGCAGGCACACACCACCACACCTGGCTAATTTTTTAAATTTTTGTAGAGATGGGGTCTACAAACACCCTATGTTTCCCAGGCTGATCTCAAATTTCTGGGCTCAAGAGATCCTCCCACCTCAGCCTCCCGAAGTTGCTGAAATTACAATTGTGAGCCACCGCACCCAGCCTCCAGGAGTATTTATTTCTTATACTTTGTGGTGACATTCTTGTCACTCGTGGTGCACATATCTTCTTTTGATCTACTGTTTGTAATGTGCCACTGGGATAAGAATCTATATGATAAAGCTAATTAAGAATCTGTATGACTTTTTATGATTGACCTGGAAAGATCATCCAAATATACATGTGAGAAATTATAATGTGAAAAAAACTCCTGAAAACTGTATAATTCACTATTTATATGTATATAGATGTTATAATGTATGTAGCATAAGAAACAAAAAGCAAAAAATTACGTATACTATGCTATCATTTATGTTTGACGCTAGCATGTATTCTTCCAAAACTAAGAGAAATAATAAAGCCTTATTTTTAAAACATGCTACCCCTTTTGAATCACACAGATGTTTCTATGTGAAGCAGTCAATATAAATCCAAAACATCTGCTGGAATATTTGCTCAAAACCTTTTAACTTGAAATATTAAAATTTTGTTAACAACAACAAAAAAAGAAACTAAAGGATAGATGCCAGGAGAAAGATAAAGGAAAATTCAAGGTCCTGAAAAGGAAGAGTTGGTTAATTTTGTACTCTTTCACATGAAATATAAATCTTCATTTCACTGCCAGCATAAAAAATACAGTACCTTGTGACATAATGTATTAATTGAATCACATTTTTATAAAAGTAGAAGAGACTTATAGTAGACACTGAGTTCATCTGGGAATGTAGTAACTTTAGCTCTAATTCAGACTCTGAAACTGGTATGTGATATGTCCCTGAGTCATTTCAATTATCTTCTACTTTCAATCTAGATTACCTGGTTTTTAGTTTACAGAAATTTATAATAATGAGAATATTTGGGTAGGAATTCAATAAACCACTTTGACCTGCCTTTAGAGAAGCTTTGCCTTATCTTAATACCTGCATTATTAAATATAATGCATATAGTTCCAAAACAGCATTATAGCTATAATACTTTAAGAACCTGAGAAAACTTTCAACATACCTCACTATTATAATAGTGAGGTACAGAGGAGCATACTGAGTGAGGATACTTTCTAAAGATCAGAACATTTTCTCAGTGGTAGTGGTGGCAGCACTTACAGGAAGTTCAGTTTAAAAATATGTAAATTACTGTTCTTGCTCTGTCCAAATTCTTGCACTTACTGCATTGCTTCTTTTAAAGCAATCACTAATAACAGCCAGTATTAAATTATACAGGCACAGTTGGGAGGCTGAGGCATAAGAATCACTTGAACCTGGGAGGCAGAGGTTGGAGTAAGCCGAGATCATGCCCCTGCACTCCAGCCTGGGCCACTGAGCGAGACTGTCTCAATTAAAAAAAAAAAAAAAATGTAGGCATGATATCAGTATTGTCCTTGAATCAAGCTGATATTCATATGCGTACGTTTTTAAGCAAAAATGGTATCTTTTTCCTAAGAATGCATTCACAAAAAGATTTATTAATGTCTTAGGATTTTTTAACTCTCTCGCATAATTTATCTGACCTTCAAATGATTCTCTATACTGGACAATATTTGGATGCTTCATGTTTGCCAATACTGCAACTTCTCTCCTTGATTCTTCTCTTTCTTTACTGGACATCTTAAATGGGAGGAAAAAGAAAATAGTAAATGAAACCATTAATAAACAACCTAAAAGTCCATCAATAGGTGAGTGGCTAAAACATAATAGTATTAATACAGTTCAATCAACAAAATAGAGCAAGAAGTTAAAAAGAATGAGTTGAATCTGTAAGTAGAAACATTTTAAGATGTCCAAACTAGATTAGGTTACAGAACAGCAAGTATATTTTTCTAAACACATAAACATAAGCACATATCATAGAAAAAATCTGAAAGAATATATAGGGTATTCTGATATTAGTGGGAATAAAGGAGTCTTTTGCTTTAGGTTATCGATTACTTTTTTTTTTTTTAAAGAAAATCTCTAACAATGAGCTCTATTGTAACTAAACCATTACTCATGAAACCAAACTAAAAATATACTTACTCTTGAGATGTTAATTTCCTTGATAACATACTGTCTGCCATCTTCTGTAGATTTAACAAGAATGGCTTTTCCAAATGAACCTTCTCCAATCTTCTGTAGTCTAACATACTTCTCCATGATTCTTTTTCTAAGGCATCTTTACAGATATGCTAGACATTTAAAAAACTAACAAAAAAGATAAAGCATTTATAACATGAGATAAAACATTATAACTTCATAACAATTTTAATGTTTAATTCAAATTCTAATTCTTTAGTGATTTGCTAACATTTTAAAAAAGGATATTTAATATATTCACTAAAAGTTACACTTTATATACTTTACTAGTACAACCTAATTACATCCAAAAAGAGAAAAAAATGCGATATTTCAATTTTATAAGAATGCTTTGGAAAGCCAAATACTGCGTATACTTAATGTATGGAGAGAAAGGCAAATTTACATGAATTAATTAGTAGCATTACTTTATTTTCTCCAAAAAGAATGAAAACCTAATAATACACTATTTCTCGAAGTTATTTAACTAATCCCCTCTTATTCAACATTCGTTTAAAATGTTTGCTAGTATAGAACAATTTCGGATAGTTTTTGTACACATGTTTTAATGTGCTTATTGTAAGGATTTCCTTAGGATAAATTCTGAATTCAAAGAATATGCCCATGTTACAGTATGGCTTTCAAACATATTAAGTGTCTTAACAGAACTGTCTACTAATACGTATTTAGCCAGTAGTGCCTGCTACTAGGTACCCTCATTAACACTGGTTATTACTATTTCTTGTATTTAGGGAGATGTTTACTGTAATGTCATTTATAATAACAAAACACTGGTTGTTATTTATTAAAATCTTTGAGAAGCAATAAAGGGTAGTAGTTAAAGAACACTAAAAAGTTTAAATCTTAGCTTTATCACTTATTTGTTATGTAAACTTAGGCAAGTTACTTATCTCTATGTGCTCAGTTTGGTCACATGTAAAATGTGAATAACCATAGTACATATTTACAGAAGTGTTGGAAGAATTAGTTAATGTAAGAATGTACTGAAAACAGTACTTGGCACATATGAACACTGTGTCACTATTTGTTATTGTTGTTACTCCATACGTCTAATGGGGAAAATGGTGTTTCGTTTTTATTTTGATTTCTTTTGCTTACCAGTGAATTTGAAAAATTCTTCCACATTTATTGAACATTTCTTTTTCTTTTTTTTTTTTTAAGACAGTCTCACTCTGAAGCCCAGGATGGAGTGCAGTCACACGATCTCGGCTCACTGCAATCTCCACCTTCCAGGTTCCAGCGATTCCCCTGCCTCAGCCTCCCAAGTAGCTAGGATTACAGGTGTGTGCCACCACACACAGCTAATTTTTGTATTTTTAGTAGAGACGGGGTTTCGCCATGTTGGCTGGTCTTGAACTCCTGACCTCAGGTGATCTGCCCGCCTTGGCCTCCCAAAGTGCTGAGATTAGAGGTGTGAGCCACCATGAGCAGCCACATTTATTGAACATTTCTATTTTTTCTCTTTTGAACTATTCATCCATGTTCTTTAATCATTTTATACTGAGTTGGTCTTTAATTTGTAAAAACTCCTTATGTAATGAAGTCCTTATCTGTCATAAATTATTTTCCCTTATATCCTAGTTGCCTTTATTTAAGTATAAAAGATTATTTTGATATAAACAAATGTATTAATGTTTTCTTTATATTTCTACTTTTAGTATCACATTTAAACCCTTACCATACCAAAACAATTGATTAAGGTCATTAGTATCTTTAGGAATAGTAATTTCAAAAGAGTGGTAGTTTCAGGAGAAGCCAGAATACAATAAGCTAGCTAGTGAAAGCTGAAAAAAGTGTGAGAAAGAGTCATAAGAGCAATAATGTGTACCACCTATTGGCAATATCACCCTTATTGTAGACATACATGAATTTACTATGCTAATCTGAAACTAATAAACATTTAATTCACCTAGCTTGCTCTTTTTTATTTCCATTCATAGCAGGCTTCCAATGTGTGATTCCTTTCTAGGAGAAAATAAGTTTGTCGTGAAACTCTTTTTAAATTTCTGTGGCAGTTTACCATATTTCTCATTGTAAATTAAAAAATCCATGTTCTTATCTCATCCATCAATGCCAAATTTGTTTTTAACTTTATTTTGCCTCTAAAAATGATCCAATCTCCTTAAATGACAAACATCATATGCTGTGCCTGCAAGACCAGACCACAGGCCAGAACTCAGCCTGTGGTAGCACTGATGAGATAAGTATGACTCATGAAATTTTGTGAGAAAGAGCCTTTCTCTACCTTAGAAAACAAGATTGCCTTTAGCAACTTTAAGAGAAACAAGAAATAAACCATTATTATAGCATTTTAGCATCAGTGAGTTAAAGAAGAAAAGTTGTTCCAAATATATTTTCAAGCCCAAGTTGTGTTAACTGGCACAATATAATGGCTATCTGGGCACCAGCCACAATTTAATGATTTTTCCAGAACATGAATGTTTAATATATTACATTACTATGCTACTTACAAAAAAAATCAAGATAAACTCATCTTAGTAATCTAAATTTCATAAATTAAATTAAATAATAGCCATATAATGAGATTACTTCACAATCATCATTATTCTGTGACTTTCTGCCAAGAGAGGGAAACAAAATTAGTCAGTTTGGCCATTCCTTAAAATTAAGTTGCCAATTCCTTTCTAGGGACCACACTAATAAGACAGAAGCTCCAAAAGTCCCCAGTGTTGCATTCTACTGCCAACATTACTACTGAACATTGTGGTTCTAACTCTATAAAGCAGACCTACTGATCCTGTTAGTAAAGAAAGATGACTCTAATTGCCATCAAATATGTCAAATGCAGACACTTTTCTGAACAACAAAAGACTTGTGGTAGATGACTTTCAGGAAAACAGACAAACTCTCCTTTTTTGTAATGTCAGTGTACAATAAAGGAAGTAAAAGGGAAAACATGAAAAAATAGATTACTTTCAGCATCTTACAATATATTTAACTGAGCTACTTCCTAGTTGTGAGACTTCTCAACTGAATTATAATTCCATAAAATTTTTCATACCAAATGAAATAGAAAACAATAACAAATTGTACTATAGGCTTCCACATACAAAATCATAACTTGTAACTGAAGGAACATACGAATCCTGTTTACTTCAGTATTGTAATAAACTCAAATTAATGTTTGCCTTTTCTACCATTCAGTTTCCAACTTCAAATGAAAATCACAATACCAACTTTACTCACTCTATAGTGTTCTTAAGGTCTCTAATAATTATATCAATTCAATCTCTATAATACATAGCTGATCCTGAAGATAAGCAACAAGGAAAAAATCAGAGACTTTTTTGATATTTGAGCTTTCCAAAGAGTTATGTCACCTAATAAAGCAATGAATTCAGAATCAAGAGACAAGACTAGCTACATAATCAAACGCTAACCATCTGCCTTTTGTGGACTTCAGTTTCTTTATCTAGAAACACGAAAGATTTAAACCTAATGCCATTTTATAGACCTTGCCAACTCGACTAGTCTATGACTCAAGGAGAAGAAAATTAAAAAGTCAGAAAATATATAATGTCAACACTGTTTAGAATTGTACTCTTAGCCACAAAGAGTAAGAGTGATGGGGAAAGCCATTCCATCAAAAAATTAAAAGAAGTCATACTAATTTCTTTAGCCTAATTATTTAAAAAGTAAAAATAAATAAACTGTAATCTACAGTTAAGCATACTAGATTGACCCTTACATATTTAGCTCTACTACTTCTCCAAACCTGAGGAACATGACTTTAAACGGATTACCAAAAAGGCAAAACAGAAGAGAAGGCAACAGCAATACAGTTCTAGAAGCTGGCAAACACAAAAGAACATGCAGCAACTGACTTAGGAGAATAGAGAAAAGCTATACCTTAAGCCAGCAGTGGGAAATAAGTCAGAAACAAGTCAATTCCCACCACGAACTAGCTCAATAATTGGAAGTACTGGGGCATCTAAGAGTGAGGATAATATTAGGACTCAAACAGGATTGGTGAAGAGCTTGTGTAAGAAGTGTCAGACACTTAGTTTGCCTCCTCCACCTCTCCCAGTCAGATAAGTACTCCTCTCCCATCTTGAAAGAAGACCACAGATATCTCTAGATTGGGTACACCAGGCACAACTAAGAATGGAAATCCCATCTATGATCTAGGAGATTAAGTGAAAGTCTACATAATAAATCGTGAGACTCTCTTTCAACCATGATGGTGTTCTTAGTATCAGATCACCTCACCTTCCAAAACAATTTAAAACCTGAATAAAATATATAAAGAAACAGCAATGCATTGAGGGGCTATGATCACCGAAAGGTGGAAACATACTAGTGGGTTCTACATTCATCCCAGCCTTTTCCCTGAAGAGAGTTTCCAAACTGTGCTACAGTACAATGGAGCTCAAGTATAAAGCAGCAGTCTTGCTGAGGAGAGAAAGCGGTCAGAGTTCAGGACTACCAAAATCCTGAAGAGGAAAAATAATAGAAGGAGTCCAAAAATCTACAGTAAGTTCTGCTCCTGTTATTCTGTTCCTAAACTGTGCATACATGGAGGAGGACTGAAACAGTCTCATCCTAACAAAGCCTAAAAGCAACCATGGATAAAATCAAAGTTATTCACTGATACTTCATCAGACTGCCAAAACAAAACTAACAATTTTTACAAGATACATGTTTCAGAGTCTCTAAGACTTTTCATTCACAATGTCTAGTATCCCATCAAAAAATAATGATGCACATTAAACAAAAACAGATATAGACTCACAAATGACTCAAACATGAAGTTACTAATAGAGGACTTGAAAGTAACCATGATTAATTAATATGTCTAAGAAAACAAGATAAAAAGATGGATAAAACAGATTTTTTAAAAGATGGAGAATTTCAACAAAGAATTAAAATTTTTTTTTAATTTTTAATTTTTTTTTGAGACAGAGTCTCGCACTGTTGCCCAGGCTGGAGTGCAGTGGCGCAGTCTTGGCTCACTGCAAGCTCCAACTCCCAGGTTCACGCCATTCTTCTGCCTCAGCCTCCCAAGTAGCTGGGACTACAGGCGCCTGCCACCACGCCCGGCTAATTTTTTTGTATATTTAGTAGAGACGGGGTTTCACCGTGTTAGCCAGGATGGTCTCGATCACCTGACCTTGTGATCCGCCCGCCTCAGCCTCCCAAAGTGCTGGGATGACAGGTGTGAGCCACCGCGCCTGGCCTCAAAATTTATTTCTAAAAAGTGGACATTCTAAAACTACAATATAAAATATCTGAAATTAAGAACTCATTCATGGATTTATGGCAGACAGGGCACAGCAGAAGGCAGGATTACTAGCCTATAAAATGAACCAATAGAAAATATTCAACAAAAAAACTGAGAGAAAAATATTAAAAAACAACAACACACCGGGATGGGGGTGGGGGTAGAGAAAGAAATGTATAGGAAGACTTAATATCATAAAGATTTTCATTCCTAATCTCTACAGTTAATGCTGTCCTAATAAAAACATAAGCTTTGGGGCTGGGGGTGATTAGACAGGCTGATTTTAAAGTTCAGACACACACACACACACACACACACACACACACACACAAAGAAGAAGAACAGCCAGAGAAATATTGAAAAAGAAGAGCAATGAAGGAAAATTTGTTTGGCTTAATATCAAAACACATTACAAAGCTACAATAATTATGAAATAGGCAAATCACAGGAAGTCCAGAAATCAAAAAACTTTTAAAACTTGGTTAATAATCATAGTGACATTTCAAATCAGTAGGAAAAAAGATGAATTTTGAAATAAAAAGTTCAAAGCCAGCAGTGAGACAACTAGGTAGCCATGTGGGGAAAAAAAAGTTAATTTATTCCCTCATTTTACACCAACCTAAATTTTAGATGCTAAAATACTGAAATGTAAGAAATAAAAGCATAATAGTAATAAAATAAAACATGGGAGAATGACTTCTGTCTTAGAGCGGTTAGCTGAAGCACAACACAAAATCAAAAAACCTTGAGGGATTAATATGACTAGACCAATATTTTAGCTATTACAACAATCTCATTTTTCTAACAAATAAAAAACTCGTACATATTTATAAGACCAAAAAACACAACAATCCAAAAGAAAAGTGGACAAAGGATATGAAGTTAAACGTTAACACCGAGAATGAATACAAATTATGTTAAAATGTGCCACGATACCCAATCTCCTGTAAAACGATATACAATTTTGGCCGGGCATGGTGGCTCACACTTGTAATCCCAGCACTTTGGGAGGCCGAGGCAGGTGGATCACTTGAGGTCAGGAGTTTGATGTCAGGCTGACCAACATGGTGAGACCACTGTCTCTACTAAGAATACAAAAAATTAGCTGGGTGTGGTGGTGCAGGCCTGTAATCCCAGCTACTCGGGAGGCTGAGACAGGAGAATCGCTTGAACCTGGGAGGCAGAGGTTGCAGTGAGCTGAGATCACGCCACTCCACTCCAGCCTGGGTGACAGAGTGAGACTCCTTCTCAAAAAAAAAAAAAAAAGAAGAAGAAATACAATTTTAAAATACAAGGGGTAAGTTTTATGTTATGTATATTTAACCACAATTTTTTTAAAAAAGCACAAGAGACGGCATGTTTCATCAATTAGAATGGCAAAATTCACAGTTGATTATTGTACTGTACTGTGGGGGAATAGCAGGAAACAATATGGTGGGACTATAAATTGGTACAAGCACTAAGGAAAATAATTTGGCAACATCTACCAAAATTATAAGGGGACAGAAACTTTGATGCAGTGATTCAATTTCTAGGAATTTACCCTACAAATATTTCCAAATGTAGGAAAACAAAGTATCTACAAAGTTATCCTCTGCAGCACTGTTTCTAATAGAGCAATATGTAATCATCCACATACAGTCAACACAGCAACTTTTAAACTGATATAATTTCTTAATACACTGTTAGATTTTTAGGGATCAGAATAATAAATATGGCATGCTATCATTTGTTTAGTAAAAGGAAATACATAAGTATATATGCTTACTCATATATGTGTATATATATACATATGTATATATATACACACATGCACCCCTGGCTTGTATTAAATAATATCTATGGAGAGATACACAATAAACTAGTAATACTGCCTACAAAGAAGGCATTTAATAGTTGAAAAGATTTTTCAATCTTTTGTACTTTCTGAATTTTGAACCATACAAATGTATTATCTATTCAAAACAATAAATATTAAAACAATAATATCTGATAGAAATAGTAAGAATACTGGCTAAATCAATTTCTCCAATTAAAATCCTTCAACAATTCCCCATCTCCAAACTCCTCACTTTTGACATTCAAAGTTTTCTTATGGCATCATGCTTCTTTTCAAGTATATGAACTATGCTCCAGAAAAAAGTACCTCAGCCTCTAGTCAAATAAGACAGCTTTCCTCACATTTTACTAAGAATTTCTTTTTTTTTTTTTTTTTCTGAGACAGAGTCTTGCTCTGTTGCCTAGGCTGGAATGCAATGGCGCCATCTCGGCCTCCGAGGTTCAAGTGATTCCCCTGCCTCAGCCTCCCAAGTAGCTGGGATTACAGGAGTGTGACACCATACCCAGCTAATTTTTGTATTTTTAGTAGAGACGGGGTTTCACCATACTGGCCAGGCTGGTCTCGAACTCCTGACCTCAAATGATCCATCTGCCTCGGCTTCCCAAAATGCTGAGAATACAGGTGTGAGCCACAGCGTCTGACCCAGAATTTCTTTCTTTTTTTTTTTTTTCTTTGAGACAAGCCTCACTCAGTCGCCCAGGCTACAGTGCAGTGGCAGTATCTCGGCTCACTGCAACCTCTGCCTCCCGGGTTCAAGCAATTATCCTGTGTTAGCCTTCCAAGTAGCTGGGATTACAGGCACGCACCACCACGCCCGTCTAATTTTTTGTATTTTTGGTAGATATGGGTTCGCCAGGTCAGCCAGGCTTGTCTCAACCTCCTGACCTCAAGTGATCCACCCACCGTGGCCTCCCAAACTGCTGGGATTACAGGCAAGAGCCACCGCACCCAGCCACTAAGAATTTCTTTAAAGCAACAAATAAGCAATTTTGGACATAATAAAATTTTGTGAGCCACATATAAACAATTTTAGAGTATATGAATGGAAAAGCTCAACTTCGATCAATCTGGAACACATACTTAGGTTAAGCATTAAGCTCTCATCAGGTGTTTCAGATATTCTACAGACAGGCTGTCTTGAAGGGAAACATGGTAAAGGCATGGCAACAGGTTTCAAGAAGTCTTTTGGCGCTGTATGCGGCTACAATCCATACATACAGTTCTCCCTAAGCAATAAATACCATCTTGAATAGTGGGAGGGGATCCATTTATCTTCTCAGGAAAAAAGTTCTTTATTTTCCTTTATTCGAAAAAGCAGAAAGCAAAAATGGAATTTCTATTAGACTTTTTTCAAAATATTTTTTCTTCTCTGTAAGTCTATTCAGACAATATTCAACAGATTTTGTAGTAGAAACTACCAACAGGTAAATAAAGAATTTACATTCGTGAAAAGGTGTCATGTTCATGACTTAGACTAGAAGGCAGGAGATTAGACAGGGCAAAATTTACTTGGAATACAATGTCAATGTACTATTCACACGACCTCAAAAGAACTTCTGTGGTCAAGTCCGACGACCTTTATTAAATTCCTGACAGTGACTTTTAACGTGAAAAAAACCTGTTTTCCCACAAAATAGGCTCCTTACATTTCACCTAGAACAATGGATATTTTAAGTGAAACAGATCTGTAGAACCTCTAATACCAGACAAATGTAAACTAGAAACAAGGAGTTACTTCTCTCCAAATTTGGCTCCCCTCCATCAGCTCTACAATACTGCTGCATCATAAAAAAAGGTCATTAACTTAGATTGGATGCCACTTTTAATCCTTCATAAACATTTCTAATGAAACATACCAAGGCAATAAAAAAATTTCTGCTTCCTAAAGCAGATCTTAAAGAACAAAAAATAGGCCTGCAAAAAAAGTTATGATAAACTCTTAAAGTAGTACAACAATTAATGCCTTACATATGGAAACTGTGTCAAATCATGGAAACGGAAATCTAAGATTACAGGGTAACCAGCTAACTACTACTCATATTCGCTTCCTAATTAAAATTTATCAGTAATTTAAGATTGGACACAACATAAGCAATGCAAATGCTTGCTTATCCATACTAAGATTCCTATTATTTTAATCCCATTACCGCTCTAGTTTTTAAAAATACCGTAATGTCCAAGAATCGCTTTGTAATACAGAGTGTCTTAGAGAATTAACATTTAAATGAGATTAAGGTATTTTCCCTGCAAACACTTAAGGTATCTGTGTAATCTCAATATAAGCAGTTCTACGCACATCTCATTTCCAGGATGATTTTTACCATTTTGCATGTCATTCCTTCCCCCAAGTGGAACTCACCTCAGTGACACAGGACGTTAGTAGGAATAACGGTGATGACTAATAAGCATCAGTCTAGGTGTGGCAGTCTTCCTACGGGGCTTAATAAAGCAGAGGTACCATCCCGCATTTTGAAAATGACATCCTGAAAGAGAAACCAAGTCTGTCTAACCAGCAGCAGCTCACAGTCCAGACTGAAAGGGGGCACTGAGACTCTCCACACCTGACACTCGTCTTCAGTTGATACCACGGGTTTGACTCCGTCCTGCCTCGGGCGACGCCCGTAAGACAGGTCGACACTACCCCGACGAAACAAACAAACTGGTTTCTGAGCCCCGTAGAAACGGCGGGGTGCAGCAGGGGGAGTGCCTCCGTTACCGCCTCTCCAACTTCACAGAGGTCGTTGCTAGTGGCCACGGCGGGGTGGGGACGGGCGGCGTTCGGGACTGGGAAGCTACTTGACTGCCACGTGCTCCTGCCTCGCAACAGCGGCTCTAGATTCCGAGTTATGGGGACAACTGCTCGAGAGGCCAGGGTAGGGTAAGGACTCCGCAACCTAGGGTCCCAAAACCCTGGAGCGAATGCGGACTAAGGGGGAGCGGCCGGCGCGTCACCGGCGCTGGCGTGTGACGTCAGCGCGTGGAAGGCGGCACGCAGCGGAGGCGGCTGGGAAGGAGCACTGAGGCTGGGCTAGAACCGTAGGGTCGGGCGGGGTGCTGTGCGAAGGGGCGGGCAGGGTGCTGTGCGAAGGGGCGGAAGGGGCGGAAGGGGCGGGAGGGGCGGGCTCCGCAGGCGGGAAGACAGAAAGGAGGAGACGGGAGAGATGAAAAGGATGGAGAGAGTGTAAAGCTGTTAAGAGTCATGCAGAGATGCGGGAGAGAACTCACTAGTTGAAACCAATTTGGAATATAAAGCATATAAAATTTTCCCACAGCTACTACACCGAGAAAGGGACTTTTTTATTTTACATGAAAGCGCACTACTTAGGGATGCCACATTTTAAAGAGCAATTTTGCTTTAAAAAGCAAGTCTTTTCCTATTATATCTTGGATGGTTGAAACAGAAGAATGTTTAAGTCTTGAGATATTTTTTAAAAGCTGTATGGGGTTTTCTACACCTTTACATCTAATGTATGTATAAATTACTTGTCTGTATGTTGAAGGGTTTGGAAATGTACAGCAGTCTAAGTACATTTTTTCACTGCAGGACTGGCGAAGGTAGGAAGAGATTCCCCTAAAACTATAATAAGGGATATCATCTGGTGTCATCCTGAGTGGCCCTACTCAGGGCAACTTTATTCCTAGGGACATTGAAAGATTTTGGCGGCTTTGCCAGACGATGGCGCTGCAAGTCACCCAACCTGAAAAGCTGGAGAGTTTGTTTTATCTCCTCTTCAATCGCCATACAGCTACAAAAGACTTATTTTCCTCATTCTTTCTACTTCTAGTCTACACTCCTGTGGGCCCTCCTACCCCCAGTTAGTAGGAATTTTCGTGTCTGAATGCACAATTGTAGTTCTACCCACATCCTTTTGTACATCAAAGTGAAGTGAAATGTTGCCAATTACTAATCTAAGCAAATTCTTTTTGCTGCTTACAGGAAGAATGGCTAGTCAGCTAACCTCCTTAGATAATTCTTTAGGCTCATGTCATAAACTATTGGTAGGACTACAAACTGCTACAGTCTTTCTAGAAGGTATGCTAGCAGTATGCATATCCTTTGACTCAGCAATTTAACTTCTGGGACAAGTGAGCAATGATTTATATACAAGGATAACCGTTATTGTTTATAACCAGAAAAACTAGAAATACTGTAAATGTATAACAATAAAGAATTGATTAAATTATAATATATCCAAACAATGAAATACTCTACAGCCATTTAAAAGAGTAATCAAGATCTACTTTATTGACATACAAAGATACCATTGATATATTGATGAGTAAATAAAGCAGGTTACCTAAGAAGATTACCTGATTTCCCTTTCTGGTTTATATACCCCTGTACAATTGAATTTTTTTTATTTTTAAACAAGAGTGCTTTGGGGCTTCTTTTTCTTTAAATATTTTATTGGACTTTTCTTTCAAACAAAAAAGTTTTTGCTTCTTGCAACAAGCCAGTAACACAAGTACACAAAGATAAAGCCTATCGTCTCCTTCCCAGAGCTCTCTTCTGTGCTGTCCTCCACGAAACCAATGTTAACAGTTAATTAATATCATCTACATTTTTCTCTAAGTTCCTAAAAACACAAGCATGCATTTTTATATTTTATATATTAGTCTTAGTCTTTTATTTATTTATTTATTTTGGAGACAGGGTCTCATTCTGTTTCCCAAGCTGGAGTGCAGTGGCGCGATCTTAGCTCCCTGCAACCTCCGCCTTCCAGGCTCAAGTGATTCTCCCACTTCAGCCTCCTGAGCAGCTGGGACCACGGGTGCGTGCCATCACACCTGGCTAATTTCGGTATTTTTTTTGTAGAGATAGGGTTTTTGCCATGTTGCCCAGGCTTCTTGCGTGTGTGTTTTGTAGAGATGGGTTCTACCATGTTGCTCAGGCTGGTTTTGAACTCCTGAGCTCAAGTAATTCTGCCTGCTTTGGCCTCCCAAAGTGCTGGGATTACAGGCGTGGGCCACTGTGCCTAGCCGGGACTATAGTATACATATTATTTTGCAACGTACATTTTTAAATTTAATAGTATATGAACATCTATGCGGATATCAACTAATTCTTGTGAATGATATTGATATTTCATGATATGGCTATACCAAAATCTACTCCATTCAGTAGACATATTGTTTCCAATGGTATAATTACTTCTGTGGGATAGATTTCTAAAAGTAGGTTTGCTGGGTCAAAACGTATGCATATTTTTTCACTTTAACACTCCTATGTCTTGGTTATGAAAATTTCTTAACTCCTTATTAATAGTGGTAGTATAATATATTAAATGGAAGGGGACTAGCAGTATGCCTAAGCTATTCTACTAGAGATTTTTCAGAAATATATTCTGCCATGCATTCACAATTAAGCACTATATGTTAGATGATGGGGACAAACATATTCAAGGAATGGATATTGTTATTCCTTCTTTCTAGAAAGCAGGCAGCAAGGTGAAACAAAATAGAGAATAACAAATTAGAGCAAATGGTTGGTATAGAACTACACTATTTTCCCTTTGTGAAATTATTATGTAAATGATTTTATTAAAAGACCATGTATTTATGAAGGCATAAGTTCTGATTATACTCACCTAAAATCTTTTTTTTTAATTATACTTTAAGTTTTAGGGTACTTGTGTACAACATGCAGGTTACACATGTATACATGTGCCATGTTGGTGTGCTGCACCCATTAACTTGTCATTTAACATGTTAATGCTATCCCTCCCCCCTCCTCCCACCCCAGAACAGGCCCCGGTGTGTGATGTTCCCCTTCCTGTGTCCTTGTGTTCTCGTTGTTCAGTTCCCACCTGTGAGTGAGAACATGCATACTTACCTACAATCTTTTGTGATTAGAGAAGGGCCTAAAATACTAAATATGAAGAAAAGCATTCTCTAAAATCCAGATCTTTTACAGACATGTAATATTCAAATCCAAGGGAGAAAAAAAAGTCAATGTCTTGGCATTTAGTACTCCATCTTGCTACATTCTAGGCGAGAAATTTTTAGTTATTTAAGCCACGTTCCTGAAAGTCTACTCTAGCCTTATGTGGTTTGAACTCACTGTTAACTCTGCGTAGCTACGAGTTAAACTGTAGCAGCCTACTGAATTTCTGGATCTTAATCTGGTAGGCCCAGCTCCATATGCAAAGATACAACATCTAGTCAGCTTTTGAGTTTCTGGCTTTCTGAATGGGGTCACCTGCCAGGGCTCACAGATGAGTCCACCATCTGAAAAGAATGATCATAATCTGTATCTAGGATGAATTAAACAAAACACTGTGCCCTTAGTTGTGTGCAGCCTGAGAAATGAGTCACTTCATGAGACTGTTTTCAGGATATGATTGGCTGAAAGAGCTTTGAGTGTATCAAGTCCTACTGAGGCAGTTTTGTGGGAAACAATCACACTAAACTGGAAGACTGTTTGCCATGTCAAAGGTCTCGAATTGTAATTAGAAGTGCAAAGCTATTTCGGATAACTTCTTGTTATCTTTGGGGAAAAGACAAAAGACAAGAAAAGGTCATTTTCACTTCTATGATGCTAGTGGAATCAGGAGGAAATTCTAGACTAGAACCATGCTACTATTTTCATAATAGAATGTTTTAATCCCTTCTATTCTCTCTCTTTCCAATGTGTCTGAAACATAAACAATAAGATCAAAGTTCTTTTTCTTTTCTTTTTGAGACAGAGTTTCACTCTTGTCACCTAGGTTGGAGTGCAGTGGCGTGATCTCGGCTCACTGCAACCTCCACTTCCCGGGTTCAAGTGATTCTCCTGCCTCAGCTTCCTGAGTAGCTGGAATTACAAGCATGCGCCACCACACTGGGCTAATTTTTTTTTTTTTTTTTTTTTTTTTTGGAGACAGAGTCTCACTCTGTCACCAGGCTGGAGTGCAGTGGAGTGATCTTGGCTCATTGCAACCTCCGCCTCCCGAGTTCAAGCAATTCTCCTGCCTCAGCCTCCCGAGTAGCTGGAATTATAGGCACGTACCACCATGCCCAGCTAATTTTTGTACTTTTAGTAGAGATGGGGTTTCGCCATGTTGGGCAGGCTGGTCTTGAACTCCTGATCTCAGGTGATCTACCCATCTCAGCCTCCCAAAGTGCTGGGATTACAGGCATGAGCCACCGCGCCTTTCAAGATCAAAGTTCTTTTTCTGAAACAACTCACAAATACATGAAGTAGAGCTATACAATCTTGTTTGGTTTTTCTGTGCAACTTTTTTAAAGTGTATTCTTTTAAGTTGTTATGGTAAGTAATCCTATTTCTAGGTTTTTTATTTCAAGGAAAGTTCAGAGTAACTTTACTGGTCCAGGGAGCAAGATAGAAGAAACTGAGATATGATTCCCAGTGCTCTTTACTTTGCCACTTCTATAAAATAGCATCATACAACTTGCCACTCCCAGAGAGAGAATTGCTGGCAGAGGGCAAGGTTTATACCACCTCCACTCACTGGTAATGTCTATCATTTGTTTCTCTTGTTTCAATCTGCCAGGGTTCCAGATATACTAGTGAACAGGCTATCCTACACCTGGTTGTAATTGGTAAACTCTTACACTGTGAGTCAATCTTTTTGTCCTTTTTCCCTTTCCTTGAGGCCCCAAGAGTTTTGTTGGTTGATTGGTGGCAGAAGTGTGAAGCTAATTTAAATATTGGTTGAGTATTTGTTATTAACTTAAACTCCAACCAGTCCTAGCCCAAAAATCTGATTTACAGTAGAAGAAACTGACCCTTTTCATATAACTTATTTTGCTATGTCTCCAAATACTTCCTGTATACTGGGGGCCTTTTAAAAAATGCATACTGAGACTTGTGGTTAAAAGATGAATTTAAGCACCCTATGGTAGGCAAGATAACACCCCCTGCCCCACCGCCCCAATCCCTGGAACCAGTGAATATATTAGATTACATGGCAAGGGGGACTTATATATGATATGAGAAACATTCAGCCTTCCATTGCTGGCTTTGAAGATGGAGGAAGTGGACAATGAGCCAAGGAAGTCAAGTGACCTCTAGAAGCTGCAAAAGGCATGGAAGTGGATTCTCTCCTAGAGCCTGTAAAAGAAAACAGCCCTGCCAACACCTTGATTTTTTTTTTTTTTTTTTTTTTGAGACAGAGCTTTGCTCTTGTTGCCCAGGCTGGAGTGCAATGGTGCGATCTTGGCTCACCACAACCTCCACCTCCCGGGTTCAAGTGATTCTCCCGCCTCAGTCTCCCAGGTGGCTGGGATTACAGGCATGTGCCAACAAACTTGGCTAATCTTGTATTTTTAGTAGAGATGGGGTTTCTCCATGTTGGTGAGGCTGGTCTCGAACTCCCAACCTCAGGTGATCCGTCCATCTTGGCCTCCCAAAGTGCTGGGATTACAGGCGTGAGCCACCACATGTGGCACCAAGAGGTTGCCCAGCCAACATCTTGATTTTTAACCAGTGAGCCCTATGTCAGACTTTTACCCTACAGAACTTTAAGATCAAAAATTTGTACTGTTTCAAGCCAGTAAATTTGTGGGAATTTGTTACAACAGCACTTGGGTACTAATACAAATTCTTCTTAGGGTTCTGGGAGCAGTTATTTACAGTACAGAGATCAGGTGGGCTGTTAAATTATTTTCATATGGGAGAAAAGCCCACAGTTGGATCTGTAAACCTTACTGGGAATTATCTCAGCCCTAAGAAGTTCCTTCTTAATCACTCCCACTAAAATAAGGGATGTGGTAAGAACGCCAATCAATCAGCATCCTTTCTGTAGTATTTACCACGATGGAATGAGATCAGGCTGAAAGTATTCACATTAGGGCACTTAAAATGTACCAAAGATCTGGCTATGGTGCTTACCCTGTGTTTCCTCCCACCAGTCTGTTGAACAGAAAGTTCAACATCACCAGATTCTCTGACAAAAACACCAGAGGAATTACAGAGAACGTTTTTTCCCAGATGCGATCTGTTGTTTTATCACCAAGCAATCACATACCACATTGTTTAAATATATTGCCCCATATGTAACGCAGTGTTTCTGACTGAGCACCTTGGATCAACTGGGAAGAGTTAAACACAGGAATGCTTAGGTCCAACATTGAAACAATTAAGACAGGATTTCTGGGAGTGGGACCTAAGCAAGGATATTTTTCTGAAGCTCCCTAGATGGCTCTGATGCAAAGTGAAGATTGAGAACTACTGGTGCGATGACTATGTATGCCAGAAACCATGACTTTAAGTTCTTATAAAGGAATAAGGTAGTACATAATAGGGATAATATTACAAAAAACCAAACGTACAAATAGACTTGTTTTTGCACACTTAAGAGAGATCCTTGGAACAATCCTCCATTAAGAAACTACGACACTACCATGAAATAATTTTTCATCCTTATAGAAAGCAGGTAAGATTGACTAATAGACCACAACTACTGTCTACATTCTCAAAATCCATGTGCCTTTCCAAAATTAGCTACGTAACTACAGTGAGAGAGAAAAAAAATGTGAGTAAATGTCTTGTGAAAAATTCCACTTGGTTTGGAAAAATTTTTGCCTGCTTTTCCACATTCTCTAAGAAGAATCTAAAGATCTTGGCCAACAGTGTCCCAGGTAAGAGAAAATCGTGCTTGGGTATTTCCATAGTTCTACAAACTCTACCTGGATAAAAGTAATGAAAGAGGTTCTAAGAAGCTTGACCGCACTGTGATCACCACCATGGGCACTATACTAGCTCTGAAGCCCAGAACTGTCTTTGAGAATATTCAATTCTGCCCTAGAAGAAATAGGAGAACAAAACTCACGTGTTCCTAGCCTGCAAAACAGTCGGTGGAGCACGTATATGTAAAAATAGAAAACGCTGGCAAGACCAGGTCATATTTAATATTCATGAGGCACAAGATATACAACACGCACTTAATATTCATTAATCAGTATATATTCATAACATACTAAATATACAGGAGATATTAAACGTTCACGGGTCTTAATTCTGCCACCCAGTGGAGACACTCAAAAGTGATCTCGCCAAAGAAATGCAAAACCTGTACCTGCCCACCAGGCTATTAGCATGCTACTGCTGTGGCCACCATTCTTTCACTGCATCGCCCTGCCCCTGCATCGGAATATAGCACCTTGAACACGGGATCAGGTTTACTGAATTCTGTGACCCACGCTGGGAGCTCAATAAATGTTTGCTAAACGGAAATGAACCCAATTCAGACCGTGTAGAAACCCCAGATTATATCTTTTCTCCAAACATTCAATTTCCAAGCAGTATTTTTGAAAATGCGTGATGGCTAAATTCGAGTTATCCTTTTTGTATGTATGTTAGGCACACAACCGGCGATGACATACAAGGCGAGGTGACACCACTGCACTCCCAGCCCGCACGTCACCTATAAGCACAGGGGGCTTTTGGTGCTGGTTTATTTTCGAAGGCTGGTACTTCTCTTCGATCTAAGTTTTAGGAACCTGTGCTCGTCGACGGCTGCCAATACTTTTTATTTTCAAGGCTGACGCTCGCCAGAGTTTCACAAGCTGCTCCCGGACGCTGTGGTCTCTCGCTAGAGTGGATCCGAACTCTGCGTGACGCTGGGAACGGCCAGCGTCTGTTGCCTCACGAAAACATCTCCCACAAGGTGGCCGCCTCGCGCGAGGTCAGCAGCAGGGCAAACAGGGATGCGTGAGTGACTGACGTGAGCTAATCGCTAATGACAGGCTTCACAGCCCCGGCGGCCCTCAGAGCCAGGCACCTCGCACCGCTCCTCCTCCTCGAGACGCAGTCCCGGCCCGCCCACCGTTCCCACGCCGCCCAATAGGCGCCGACGCGACTCAGCGAGTGGCCGGAGGAGGAGGTGTTGGGACGGCCGGACGCTGAACGGCCGTTCACGACAACGTAGTGACGTCACGCGTCGACGCTGGGGCGTACCTGTCGGGCTCCTGACTCCTGCCGCTTCTCTTCCCCTTCCGTGGGTCAGGGCCGGTCCGGTCCGGAACCTGCAGCCCCTTTCCCAGTGTTCTAGTTCGCCCGCGACCCGGAATAATGAGCAAGGAGGGTGTGGTGGGTTGAAAGCCATCCTACTTTACTCCCGAGTTAGAGCATGGATTCAGTTTTAGTCTTAAGGGGGAAGTGAGATTGGAGATTTTTATTTTTAATTTTGGGCAGAAGCAGGTTGACTCTAGGGATCTCCAGAGCGAGAGGATTTAACTTCATGTTGCTCCCGTGTTTGAAGGAGGACAATAAAAGTCCCACCGGGCAAAATTTCCGTAACCTCTGCGGTAGAAAACGTCAGGTATCTTTTAAATCGCGATAGTTTTCGTTGTGTCAGGCTTTCTTCGGTGGAGCTCCGAGGGTAGCTAGGTTCTAGGTTTGAAACAGATGCAGAATCCAAAGGCAGCGCAGAAAACAGCCACCGATTTTGCTATGTCTCTGAGCTGCGAGGTGAGTTGCATTGTATGAGCGAAGAGTCGTCAGCTCTCCTGTTCACAGATTTTGGGTCAACTGTGAGGCCACAGCGCTCATCTTGGTTTCTCTTATAATGTACCTACATAATGTTGAAAGGTACATCATGAATTGGGATGCTAACCCATCCTGATTAGGTATATACCCTCAGACATTCTTTAAAATTTCACACATCTGCTTCAGGAACCGTCGAAGGACCTCTGAATAAAATGGAAGTGGGTTCCAGGAGAAGATTAACTTTAAACTTAGAGGAGTGGGTTTTACTTTCGCTGAATTTTCCCCAATTTAAAAATAATATTCAGTTTTTCTATCTTTAGATATATATGTATGTAAAATATTTTTTGTGTATATATATTTGTGGTTTGATCTTAAACTTGACCAGAAACTGCCTTAGAATCTCAGAAATTGACTTTGCATGTGGTATGCTTTGTTTGTATGGCATTTTAAAACTGCGGAGCATATAGAAGATAATTACATATGCATTGTGCATATTAGAAACTGAGATTTCTGTTTCCTTTAGAAAGAAATTCCTGTTCATGGAATTGAATCAACAGCGACCATACCTTTTACATAGATATATAATTCAAAAGTTCAGTTCTACAAACGTAAACTTTTGGAGCTATGCAGTTCAGTTACTGCAGCATCATTATGGCTTGTATAATTGTTGAATCTTTCCAGAAATGCTTTTACTTTCATCTTTAAAGAGTTAATTTAGAAGATTTTTTTTTATGAGGTCGGTATGGAAATAACTACGTCCCTTTGTGAGTCACTACAAAATAATATTTGTTCAGTTCAGGAGTACATATGGGAATTAAAGTGCTTGTGTATAAATTGTTGACTTTCATCTTAAAAGGTGCTGCTGCTATTCAGTGTCTTGTTCTATAATATGGCTTTAAAAACCATGTGTGTGACCTACAGATATTTTCTCAACTTGAATATGCGTATATGGCCTCTGGTTAATACAGACAGCCACTGTTGGCAGAATTCATCACAGATTGCATACCCTTCCCACCCCTTACTCCCCTCAGCACCTCGAAAACTTGCTGCTTTGCTTGAATGATGAGTCACATTATTTTAAGAAGTCAATATGAATGTATAGTACCTACATTTTTACTTGGAAATTGTACTTCAGTATGTGTTATCAGTCATACATAGCTCATTAAGAATGTAAATATTTAAACTACTTTTGGATAGATGTGGTTCAGGGAAACAGATTTGTTGATGTTGTGGGTTTGTGTTAGTAAATTGGCTATTTTCCAGGTCATGTTAGTGGTAGGCTTTCCATTTCCTGTTGTGACATGTTGGTCATAATTTTCAGACGGCTCAGGAAGCCAGATTTGATCTCTGTGGTGGGTTTTATATCAAAGCAGTATCCTGTGGGGTTTGGCCACTATCACTGTTTTGTAGAACTTCCAACTTAGTTTGGTAGTCAAACTTGTCAGCAGTGATCTAAAATGTATAATATTTTATAATAAGTGTTAATATTTGTTGAATGCATTCTGTGTTTTCAGGCTCTTTTCCAAGTAATTTTTGTGAATTATCTCAATTTTCACACCAACCCCACGAAGTAGGTACTTTCACTAATCCCGTTTTACGTTCGTAGAAACTGAGGCACAGAAAATTTAACTAACTTGCCCTACAGTAACTGTCAGAACTGAGACTGAAGCCTGGGAGTATGATTTCAGAGTTCCTGCTCTCTGCTGCACCATAGTGTAGTTTAGAATAGTCAAAATGCTAGAGAAAAACAAGGAGGGACGTGGCTTGTAGGTTCAATTATAAAAGCAATGTAAAATTACAGAGAGTCTGGGAAACAGTGTTTTTAAAAGGAATACTCATAATCTTACTACTCTAATAAACATTTTAATTTTTTAAATATGCACATTCACATCTGTACATAAACATTGTAGCTGTGATTCATTTTGGTTCTTAAAGATAAATCTTCAGTGAAGTTTAATATGGAGATTGAACCCCACTGCCTCACTTTCATTGTTGAAATCCAGAGAGATTTGATCTGCAACTTTGACTGGAACCAAGTTAAATAAATATATTTCCTGCTATTTCTTGTGAGAAATAATTGAACAGTTTCTATCTTTTAAAATCATGAAGACTATTTAGTTTTCAAAGTTTCTGTCTTCCACAGCAACTTTTTATTGGTTTATTGTTTTATCTTTCTTCCTTGTTATAATCTGAGTGTTATATTTGTATGTGTGTTTATTCCGTTGTCCTCTTGAAAGCCTCTAGCATTTATACCCGCTGCCCCTGAGGAATTTGGGTTTTTTTGTCTGTTTTTATTTATTTTTAATTGACAGATAATCATTGTGTATATTTTTGGGGTTCAATGTGATGTTTTGATAAATGTATATTTTGTAGAAAGGTTAAATCAAGCAAATTAACATAATTAACATGTCCATCATATCACCTACTTGCCATTTGTTTGTGGTGAGAACGTTTAAAATTAACTTTTAGCAATTTTGAGGTATATAGTACATTATTATTAATTATAGTCAACGTGGCATGCAATAGATCTCTAAAACTTACTCCTCTAACTGAAACTTGGTATTCTTGGACTAACCTCTCTCCTTTCCTTTTTCCCCCTTCTCCCTAGCCTTTGTAGACCACCATTCTGCTCTCTGCCTCCCTGAGTTTGACTTTTTTTTTAAGATTTTACACATATGTGAGATCATGCAGTATTTGTTTTTTTGTGTCTTATTTATTTCACTTAGCATTATGTCCTCCGGGTTAATCTACGTTTTTGAAAATGACATAATTTTCTTCCTTTTAAAGGCTGTATGGTATTCCATTCTGTATATATATTACATTTTCTTTATCCATTCATCATAGATCCTTTTAGATATCTCTAATATCGACCTTAAATGCAGAAGATGAATCACTGTATTGGAAGAAAGAAAAGTAATCCTATAAAATCAGTTTAAAATTAGGTCAGTATAGCAAGGATTAGATATGTTGATTTTACTTTGGGTACTTTGAGAACTTGATTTAAACTGAACCTTGCCCAGTGCTAATGTAATCAGTAGACCACACTAATTCCTATGGTATAGTAGTGACTTTTTTTTTGAGATAGACTCTTGTTCTGTTACCCCAGCTGGAGTGTAGTGGTGCAATCTCTGCTCACTGCAACCTCTGCCTCCTGGGTTCAAGCGATTCTCATGCCTCAGCCTCTGGAGTAGCTGGGATTACAGGCACGCGCCACCACTCCTGGCTAATTTTTGTCTTTTTAGCAGAGACAAGGTTTTACCATGTTGGCCAGGCTGGTCTTGAACTCCTGACCTGAGGTGATCGACCCGCCTCGGCCACCCAAAGTGCTGGGATTACAGGCATGAGCCACCGTGCCGAGCCAATTTTTGTATTTTTAGTAGGGACAGGGTTTCACCCTGTTGGCCAGACTGGTCTCAAACTCCTGACCTCATGTGATCTGCCCACCTCGGCATCCCAAAGTGTTGGGATTACAGGCATGAGCCACTGCACTGGGCTGGAATACATACTAATTTTTAGAAAGCTATTACAGCATCCCTCTTGAGGAAAATGTATAATGTAATTTATGCTGAAGTCTACTGAAAGCTGTAGGGCCTATACAAATATAATGGCATTAATACAATAAAAACTGTGTTCATATTTATTATAATTTCTGGTACATTGTTAGCTATTCTATAAATGTTAGTAAATGAATAAGTTATGTTGAAATTCCTTTTCACATTTTTTTTTCTTTTGTTTGAGGCTCAGTCTTGCTCTTGTTGCCCAGGCTGGAGTGCAGTGGCGCGATCTCAGCTATCCTCAGCCTCTGCCTCCTGGGTTCAAGCTATTCTTCTGCCTCAGCCTCCTGAGTAGCTGGGATTACAGGTGCCCGCCACCATGCCCGGCTAATTTTTGTGCTTTTATTAGAGACGGGGTTTCCCCATGTTGGCCAGGCTGTTCTTGAACTCCTGACCCAGGTGATCTGCCCACTTCGGCCTCCCAAAGTGCTGGAATTACAGGCGTGAGCCACTGCACCTAGCCTCTTTTCACGTTTCAATCTGTGACTAGTACTTAGCACAGTTTTTACAATATTTATATGAAAATGCTCCTTACATACAAATGGCTAGCTCAGATTTTCACCTCTCTGCCATCGTTGCTCTTGAGACTTTTGTTCCATCTCTCTAGTTGCTGACATTGACAATCTTTTTCTTCTTTCACCCAGTTTATATCTACTTTTCTTTTTAGCTTAACGGAGAGTTGACTGACACACCTTTGAGAATTAGATGTGGTCCTCAGCTGTACCCAGTCAGTCTCCTTTATGGGAGAGACAAAACTTTGTTGGGAACCATGAAAAATTAGTGTGCATATCTCAGGCTGTGGATCCTTTCGCCACCCATTTCCATGGTTTTCCTATTTTTGCTCCCCTCCCCAAATTCTGGTGGCATATTGCTTAGTGTTTGCAGTTTTGGGGCTCAGGTCAGTGTAATGGAGGTAACCTTCTTTATAGTCTGACCTGGAATAGAAACTAAAGCCTCGACCTATAATCCTAAAGTTGGAAAGAACATGCTGGTCTTGAGTTCTGTGAGTTGCAGGAGACTGAAATTTGTTTCTGCCAACTGTTTTCAGTTAATCAAGTTGGAACCTTAGTGGATATCTTAGATTCTTCTTTACCATTCCCTATATCTTATTAATTACCAGGTCCTCTTAAATATTTCTTCAAACTCTCTCTGCTTCTCAATATTGATGTGTCTTAGTGAGCAGGGTAAAATCACAGCCAAAGTATTTTTTAATTCTCTCACTCAACACAACAATAATTAACACAGAAGACTTCTGTGACCAGATGCTTGGGGGTTTCTCCCCCCACAGCAACCAACCAGTTAGTTCTGCAGCAGATACCAACTGGGTGCCCCCCGGTTCCAATACGGTGTACCTGGAGGTAGTGTCAGACACCACTGGTTGAGGGCAGTTCCCAAAAGACTTCCCCCACTTCCAGTGCTAATCGCAAGCCCCAGGTTATTTTGATTTTGCCTGTGCTTCTGATAACACTGGCTATAAATCAGGGATCCCATGACCCCCCCCACTCCTTACGTCCTTGGGTTCAATTAATGTGCTAGAGCAGCTCACAGAACTCAGAGAAACACTTACCGGTTTATTATAAAGGATGTTCAAAGGATACAGATGAACAGATGCATAGGGGGAGATAGGGGAAAGAGCATGGAGCTTCCATGCCTTCCCATGGTGCGCCACCTTCCAGGAGCCTCCAATATTCAGCTATCCGGAAGCTCTCTGAATCCACTCCTTTTGGGTTTTTATGGAGGCTTCATTACATAGGCACAGTCAACAACTGTGTAGAAATGTGATTGGACAAAAAGAGTATGACCTAACAGCACTAATAGACCCAGTGGGGAAACCCAGCAAGGCCTGCCTGTCCAAATTCTTCTGCCTGTCTGCAGCATTCCTTCTTCCAGGGTCTGGGGCAAGCTCCCTTCTAAAGGGAAGGTCTTATGACCCACAGTCAGACAGGCTGTGGAAGATTAGAGTTCTGCCTTGGGTTGGTGGAAAGGAGGGCAGGAAAAGGTCAGCAAGAGAAGAGATTCTGTTTTCTGAGGTTTAATGTGCCCCAACATTATACAAAAGACTGTAGTAAGGCCAGGCACAGTGGCTTACCTCTGTAATCCCATCACTTTGGAAGGCCGATGTGGGCGGATCACTTGAGGCCAGGAGTTCGAGACCAGCCTGGCCAACATAGTGAAATCCTGTCTCTACTTATATAAAATTAAATTTAATATTAAAAAAGAATGTAATAAGAGCTGTGGGACTTATAAACCAGGAACCATGGATGAAAACCAATATATATCATATCACTCTTAATTCAGTTATGCCCTATCTTACGTTCAGAATTGTTCAGACGTCTAGTCTCATCTCCAGCTTCTCTATCTGTAGTCCTTCAGTCTCTTACCCTTCTTATCTGGCTTTCACACTGCTGCTAGTGTTGGCTTACTAAAATTCATGTCTGATCATGTGATTTCTCTAAAGTTCTTCATGGTTTCCCCTGTGTATAGATGAGTATGTAAGTTTCTTAGTGTGACACATGAACCCCTCCCCTTCATGATCTGGCCTATGTCTGCCTCTGTAGCTACTCTCTGGTCCTTTACCTCTTACATAAGCTACCCAAGCAGGTTTTACTATGATGCTTTTATGCTGTTGCGCATACTTTTTTTGTGTGTGTGCCTGTATTGACTTTTTACCTCATAGCCCAATTAATTTATCCTAATTCTTCAATATTTTGCTAAAATATTCCCTCTATTAAGTGCTTATGGGCTGTTTGCCAGCCAGCTTGCTTACTTTTCTCAGGTTTATCAAATACATTGTATGTACCTCTCCTGTGATGTGTATCATACCATATTGTTGTTACTTGTTGATGTCTGTCACCTTCACTGCCTTAGGAACAGGAACCATATCTTATTCATTACCCTAGCATCTGGCTTTGTGCCTGGTACATGCTAAGTGTGCAGTCAATGATTATCAAATAAATTAATAAATGACTCCAAAAACTAGCTTTGAATACTAGATAAATGGTGATCCTGTAAACTGAGATAGGAAAAGTAGGAGGACAAGGACTTTTGGGGCAAATATTTATTTAGTTTAGGTCTTGTTGAATTTTAGCTCTTTTACAACATCAAGGAAGACATGTACCATTTATTTCTTATACATTTGTTATTTATTCATACAATATAATTAACCCAACAAGATTTTTTTTAGATATGGACAAGATTATTCTAAAATTTACATGAAAAGGCAATGAAAAAGAAGAATAAGGTGTGAAAGATCAATCTACTCAATTTCAAGACTTATTATGTAGTTACAGTAATCAAGACTGTGTGGTATGGGCATAGATAAAGACACAGATCCGTGGAACAGAACAGAGAACTCTGAAATAGATCCACATAAATATACCTAGTTTTTGTCAAAAGTATGAAACAGTTCAACGGAGGTAGATAACTTTTTCAACAGTTGGTACTGGAGCAATTAGACATCCATACACTGTCCCATTCCCAACCCCCCAATAAAGGAACCTCAACCTATGTCTCATACCCTGTGCATGCACAAATTAAAATGGATCACAGACTGAAATATAAAAATATTAAACTATAAAACTTTAGGAAAAATAGAAGAAAATTTTGGGGAGGTAGGGTTAGGCATATGTTTCTTTGACTTGCCACCAAAAGAATACTCCTTAAAGGCAAAATTGATAAATTAAACTTCATCAAAATTAAGTATTTTTGCTCTGTTATAGACCCTGTTAAAAAGATGAAAAGATAAACTAGAGAGGGGAGAAAATATTTGCAGACAACACAACTGACAAATAACTAGTATCTGTAATATATAAAGAACTCTTAAAAGTCAACAGTATGAAAGCAGTCCAGCTAGAAAACGGACAAAAGACATAGTCATTTCACTGAAGAGGATTACACATATAGCAAATGAGCACATAAAAAATGTTCAGCATCATTACCCATTAGGGAGATGCAGATTAAAGCAACAAGATACTACCGTACATCTATCAGAATAGCTAAAATAAGAAATAGTGACAACACCAAATGCTGGCAACGAGGTCAAGAAACTGGATCACTCATACATTGTTGGTAGAAATGTACAATGGTACAGCCACTCTGGAAAACAATTTGGCAGTTTCTTTAAAAACCAAATATGTGACTACTGTATGACTCAACTATTGTACTCTGACATTTAGCCCAAAGAAATGAAGGCTATTCATTTTCAAAAACCTGTACATGCATGTTTGTAGCAGCTTTATTCATAGTCACCAAAACATAGAAACAAGCCAGATGTTCTTCAGTGGGTGAATGGTTAAACAAACTGTGGCATATCTGTTATCATAGACTACTCTGATAAAAAGGAAGGAACTATTGACACATGTAACACCCTGGATGAATCTCCAGAGAATTGTGCTGAGAACAAAGAGTTAATCCCCATATCATATCATTTATATAACATTCTTGAACTGGCAAAATTATTGAAGTAGAAAACAGACTATGGGTTGCTAGGGGTTAAGGAGGGATGGCTGTAAAACGGCAACATGAGAGATACCTGTGGTGATGGAATATTCTGTATCTTGACTGTATCAATGTCGTTATCTTGATTGTGATATTGTACTATAGTTTTGCGAGATGTTCCCATTAATGGAAACTGGGTAAAAGATATACAGGATTTTTTTCTGTATTATTTATTGTAACTACATGTGGAACCACAATTATCTCAAAATAAAAATTTAATTAAAAAAATTGAACATCTACTGTGACACATTTTTTTTTTTGAGGCAGATCTTGCTCAGTTGCCCAGGCTGGAGTGCAGTGAGTGGTGTGATCTCAGCTCACTGCAACCTCTGCCTCCTGGGCTCAAGTGATTCTTCTGCCTCCTGGGCTCAAGTGATTCTTCTGCCTCGGCCTCCTGAGTAGCTGGGATTACAGGCACTCACCACTATGCCCGCCTAATTTTTGTATTTTTAGTAGAGACGGGGTTTCACCATGTTGGCTATGCTGGTCTTGAACTCCTGACCTCAGGTGATCTGCCCTCCTGGGCCTCTTAAAGTGCCGAGATTACAGCTGTGAGCCACTGCGCCTGGTCTAATGTGACATATTTTGCTAACCATTGAGTATGCAGTGTTGAGCAAAAATTGAGTGTCAGACCTCATGACACGTTCTACAATGGCAGACATATTAAATAATCACATAAATAAATTTAATATTCAACTGTGGTAAGTGCTGTAAAAGAGAGCTATAAGAACTAATAATGAGAAAATTTGATCCAGATAGTAAGTGGGTCAGCGAAGATTTGCTTACTAACTGCATGACTTTGGGCGAGTTATTTACATGCTTTGTGCCTCAGTTCCTCATTTTTAGTGGGGACAATAATAGCACCTATTCTTTAAGGTTGTCATATATTTAATATGAATATTAAATGAATGAATTTGTAAAGGGCTTAAGATATTGCCTAGCATGTAGTAAGCTCTGGTTAAGAGTTTGTTAAATAAAGGGATACTTGTAAGACCTGAAAAATGAGTAGGAGAGTTAATTCTTTTTTATTTTTACAATTTCTACTTTTATTTTAGATGTGCAGGTTTATTCCATGGGTATATAGCATGATGCTGCGGTTTGGGGTACAGTTGTACCCGTTACCCAGGAAGTGGGTATAGTGCTCAACAGTTTTTCAGCCCTTGCTTCCTTCCCTACATTTCCCGCTCTAGTAGTCCTCAGTGACTATTGTTGCCATCTGTATGTCTGTGAGTACCTGATGTTAAAGCTCCCACTTAAAATGAGAACATGCTGTATTTGGTTTTCTGTTACTGTGTTAATTCACTCAGGATAATGGTCTCCAGCAGCATCCCCATTGCTGCAAAGGACTTGATTTTATTCTTTTTATGGCTGTGTAGTGTTCCATGGTGTATATGTACCATATTTTCTTTTCTTTCCTTTTTTTATTTTTATTTTTTTTTGAGACAGAGTCTTGTTCTGTCGCCCAGGCTGGAGTGCAGTGGCACGATCTTGGCTCACTGCAAACTCTGCCTTCCAGGTTCAAGCAATTCTCCTGCCTCAGCCTCCCGAGTAGCTGGAATTACAGACACCTGCCATCACTCCCGGCTAATTTTTGTATTTTTTTAGTACAGGGTTTCACCATGTTGGCCAGGTTGGTCTTGAACTTCTGACTTCAGGTGATCCGCCCGCCTTGACCTCCCAAAGTGCTGGGATTACAGGCGTGAGCCACCGCACCCAGCCTGTACCATATTTTCTTTATCCAGTCCACTATTGATGAGCACCTAGGTTGATTCTGTGTTTTTGCTATTGTGGGTAGTGCTGTGATGAACATATAAGCACATGTGTCTTTTATGTAGAACAATTTATTTTCTTTTGGGTATATACCCAGTAATGGCATTGCTGGGTCAAATGGTATTTCTGTTTTAAGTTCTTTGATAAATCTCCAAACTGCTTTCCACAGGGGCTGAGCCAATTTACATTCCCACTGACAGTGTATAAGCATTCCATAGCCTTGCCAGCATCTGTTGTTTTTTGGCTTTTTAATAATAGCCATCCTGACTGGTGTGAGATGGTGTCTCATTGTGGTTTTGATTTCCATTTCTCTAATGATTAGTGATGTTGGGCATTTTTTCATCTGCTTGTTGGACAGTTGTATATCTTAATTTGAGAAGTATCTGTTCATGTCCTTGCCTACTTTTTTTGTTTGTTTGTTGGAGACGGAGTCTTGCTCTGTTGTCGCCCAGGCTGGAGTGCAGTGGCGCAATCTCGGCTCACTGCAAGCTCCGCCTCCTGGTTTCACGCCATTCTCCTGCCCCAGCCTCCCGAGTAGCTGGGACTACAGGCGCCCGCCACCACGCCCGGCTAATTTTTTTTGTATTTTTAGTAGAGACGGGGTTTCACCATGTTAGCCAGGATGGTCTTGATCTCCTGACCTCGTGATCCGCGCACCTAGGCCTCCCAAAGTGCTGGGGTTACAGGCGTGAGCCACCGCGCCCGGCCGTCTTTGCCCACTTTTTAATAATGTTGTTTTTTGCTTGTTGAATTGTTTGCTTCTTGTAGATTGTAGATATTAGACCTTTGTCAGACGTTAGCTAGATTAACAGAGAAAGAGACAAGATCCAAATCACCACACAATCAGAAACAACAAAGGTGACATTACAACCAATCCCATGGAAATACAAAAGATCCCCAGAGACTATTATGAACACATCTGTAAACACGAACTAGAAAATCTAGAGGAAATGGATAAATTCTGGAAACAACCTCCCAAGATTAAATCAGGATGAAATTGAAATCCTGAACAGACCAATATCGAGTTCCAAAATGGAATCGGTAATAAAAAATCTACCAACCAGAAAAGCCCTGGACCAGATGTATTCATAGCTGAATTCTATCAGATGTACAAAGAAAGCTGGTACCAATTCTACTGAAACGACTCCAAAAAATGAGGAGGGGCTCCTCCTTAACTCATTCCAGCTTCACCCCAATACCAAAACCTGGCAAAGACACAATGAAAAAGGAAAAGTACAGGTCAATATCCCTGATGAACATAGATGTAAAAACCTTCAACAAAATATTAAGAGAGTGAGTTGTTAAAGAGAAGAGGGTATGATCCAGGCAGAGGGAGCAACAAAGGCCTTGGGGCAGGAGTCAGGAAAGAGCTTGATAGGACTGAGAGATTGAAAGATCAGTGAGTCTAGAGTACTTCAGGAAGTACATACTTCTCAAAGTAAGATATACAACTGGCCAACAAGCATGTGAAAAAATGCTCAACATCACTAATGATTAGCGAAATGGAAATCAAAACCACAGTGAGACACCATCTCACGCCAGTCAGAATGGCTATTAAAAGAAGCTGGGGCCAGGCGCGGTGGCTCAGGCCTGTAATCCCAGCAATTTGGGAGGCCGAGGCGGGCGGATCACGAGGTCAGGAGATTGAGACCATGGTGAAACCCCGTCTCTACTAAAAACACAAAAAATTAGCCGGGCGCAGTGGCGGGCGCCTGTAGTCCCAGGTACTCGGGAGGCTGAGGCAGGAGAATGGCCTGAACCCAGGAGGCGGAGTTTGCAGTGAGCAGCGATCGCGCCACTGCACTCCAGCCTGGGTGACAGAGCGAGACTCCATCTCAAAAAAAAAAAAAAAAAAAAAATGCTGGGGAACTAGCAGGGGTTGGGCTGCATAGAACTTTTTCTGCTATATTAAAGAGTTTGTTTCTTAAGGGTAGCAGGAAATGATTAAGAGATGTTAACATGGAATGGAGAGAGATTATGAGCAAACTTACTTTTTGGAAAAAAAAAACTGTGCTGGCTGCAGTGTCATCAGATTCGAAGGAAGCAAAATAATTGCACGTAGATAATATAGGAATTTATGAGGTAAACGAGGCCTTATTACTGGAAGTTTTCATAGTTTATCTCTGATTATGATTATTACTTTCTTTGAGACAGAGTCTCACTCTGTTTCCCAGGCTGGAGTGCAGTGGCATAATCTCAGCTCACTGCAACTGCCGCCTCTCTGGCTCAAGCGATTTTCATGCCTCAGGCTCCTTAGTAGCTGGGGTTACAGGCGGCTGCCACCACGCCCGGCTAATTTTTTATTTTTAATAGAGATGGGGTTCACCACCATGGCCAGGTGGGTCTTGAGCTCTTGACCTCGAGCGATCCAGCTGCCTCGGCCTCCCGAAGTGCTGGAACTACAGGCATGCGCCACCACACCCAGCTTATCTCTAATTTTTATAATTTTGTAAGAATATATTTACAAGCTACTGTGTATCTATTACAATGTTTTGAAATGATTATAAGTATATTTTTTGGTGATTAAAATGGAAAAGGTGACTTTGCATTATTTTTTTTTAAATATGTAAAATTTCATCTGCTGTGTTAGAGTCTAAATAGCCTTTTGTGCCCAAGCCTGGGAATTGGGTTTAGAACCTGAAAATATTTAACACTAGTGTTCAGATTTCCTTCTGTTATATGTCCTTTATGCTACTATAGAAATTTGAATATTTTATAGCAGTGCTGTTCAATAAAAGTGTTAGTGCTGCAAATGCAAGCCACATAGGTAATTTTTAATTTTTCAGTAGCCACATTAAAAAGGTAAAAAGAAAGTTGTGAGATTCATTTCAAATATATTTTATTTAACCCAATGGATCTAAAATATTTCAACATGTAATCAGTATAAAATTTCTAGTCAAATATTTGACATCCTTTTTAAATATTAAGTCTTAGAAATCTGGTAGGTATTTTACACTTAGAGCACATTTCAGTTTGGACCAGCCATGTTTCAATGGCTCGATAGCCGTATGTATGCTGGCTGCTGCATCAGTCAGTACAGCTCTATAGGTTTCTGGGTTAATACGTGGAATAGTTTTTTTTTTTATCTTAAGTTATCAAATTTATAGAAATAGAAACCCATGCAGGCCTGGGTTTAATTGGTTTATTTGGAGCAGAGTTGCATGCTCGTGTTATAAAGAATGATCTGCAGGCTAGGTGTCTCAAAGGTATTATGAAATTAATTTTTTTAACGGAAATAGTTAAATTTCCAGTTACCACTTACGATTTTTGAGAGACTTTTAGGAATAAAATGGAGGAGATATATTGGAATTTGCTGATTGAAGTATTAACACATAAAAAGGTTTAATGATTTTACAGAGATTTCTCAGTGCTGTGTAGCCTCTAGCTAATGTTCACTGAAATGTTATCATATGTATTAAGCCCTTCTATTCTGTAAAGAAATAAAAACAGAGTGTCTGTGTTCTTCACAAAAATCTTAGCATACATGCTTTGATACATCAAAATTAAATGATTCTTAAGCTATTAATGTTTATGTTTTTAAAAGCCTTTTGGTAATTTTCTCAAAAGCCACATAATATTTAATTTGTTTGCTTCTATGGAACTGCAGATTTCTTAGTATGAACAACTACTTTCATACTTTCCTATTGTTTTAATTAATATACTCTAACAAATCTCATCTCAGTATAATATGCCATCTTTGGTAGCGATAACTATAAAACATTCATAAAGTTGCAAAGCAGCAAGTATTTACATTTTTCTTTTTTAATTTGCTAATTTTGGTTATTCCTCCAAGAACAGTTTAATACTCTTGGAGAGAGGATTTTTTTTAAATTGAAAACTGAATACATTTCTCTTTTTGACCTCATTAATTGAATAGTTTGACATTTGTTGTTCTTACACTGTGCCAGTCATTATGCCAGATGTGGAGAGCAGAGGCATGCTCTCAAGGAGCTCTCAAAACTTCACCTTTTTCAAAGTGATCTTTAAGTTAGGAAATTTATATAATCTGTTTAAAAGATATTTATTGTCAGTAATAGTCTAGTTTTCTAAAACTTCATAAATACCTTTTTGTTATTAAAGCTCTTTGAGGTTATTTTTCCATTTGCAGAAGGAAAATTTACTGAGTAGAAGAGATTGTCTTAAAACACTCCCCGTCTTCAGTATTAGAATTCACTGCTAGAATTCAGCACTGGAATTGAACTGTGCTTACTTTAGTCTTCATCTGTCATTTTCTGTGTGTACTTACTAGGCCATATCTGCTAAGTCTTGTTTTACAAGGCTTACTGGTTTGACTGCTTTTATGACTGCATCTTTCAAATCCCACACATGCAGCTTAAAAGTCTATTACTAATGTCCCCATACTTATGTTGAACTCTTATTTTGGTGTTGAGTAAGTAAGTGGATGTATTTAAAAATCAAACTAGTTAGGAGTAATACAGATTTAAGAATATGGAGAGTAAGAACAATGAAAACATACCCTTTTTTGATTTGTTGCATGTTACCATTTTATCAGTGGCTAATGTTTGACCATAGGCTCTGAAGATTTAAATTTTAAAATGATGAAAGGAGAATGAAATAAATATTTTAAAATTTTTAATTGTAGTATTTATTTTTAAAATCAGGTTGTACTTACACCTCTTACACCTGATAAAATATTCAAAAGGGGCAGTCTGTCTTTCAAACCTTGTACTTCAGCCATCTTGTTCCCTACCCTTTGGGCAACTTACTTGGAACTCTCTCCTGAGACAAATCTATACATACACAAGCAAAAATGTAAATATACGTTACATTTTTCAACTTAACAATTGGAGATCTACCTGGAGAAATTCTTCATTCTTTTTTACAACTGTATAATGAGAATAAAATTATTACCTCACCCCAAAATACTTAATAAAGGTAACTATTGTTACAGTGAATACGCTTAATTTTTTTTAGCACATAGATCATAACTTTCCTTTTGTGATGTTAAACTAGATGATTTTTATTGTATGTTTGAAAAATGTTAAAACTACTTTTTCCCCCCCACAGATAATCAGACAGCTAAATGGAGTCTGAGCAGCTGTTCCATAGAGGCTACTATAGAAACAGCTACAACAGTATAACAAGTGCAAGTAGTGATGAGGAACTTTTAGATGGAGCAGGTGTTATTATGGACTTTCAAACATCTGAAGATGACAATTTATTAGATGGTGACACTGCAGTTGGTAAGTTCAGCATGACAGCCTAATGTTTGTATTCATGAATATCCACTAATAAATATGTACACTATTTTATTGAGGTTGAATTTTTCAGTAACTTTAAAAATTTGAGATCAAATTTACATAACATAAACTTAACCATTGTAAAGTGTGGAATTGAGTGGCATTTAGCACATTCACAGTGTTGTGCAACTACCGTTTCTATCTCGTTCCAAACATTCTCACCACCCCAAAAGAAACTACTACATTTAAGGGTAAGCTTTTAAATATAATGTAATACAGAGAGGTGTGCAGTCATCACATCTTAGTGTGGAAATTGATGAATTCCTACAAAGTGAACATTTATTATATAACTACTCCTCAATCAAGAAGTAAAACATTACCAGTAGTTTCAGAATCCTTCCTTGTTCCACCTTCAGTTTCAATATTATTTTGATTTCTATCTAGATTAATTTTGCAAGTATTTAAACTTTATGTATGTGGAATTCATACTGTGTACTCTTTTATGTCTGTGGCTTTTACTTACGTTTCAAAATCATCTATATTGTTGTGTATAGCAATAGTTAACGTATTTTCATTGTTGGTGTAGTGCCCCATTGTGTGAACATGCTTCAATTTATTTAGTTATTCTACACTGATATTTCATTATTTAGTTGTTTTTTTTTTCATATTTTGGCTATTGCTAACAGTGCCACTATGAATTGTCATGTGCATATGTTTTAGTGCACATTATGTACACAGTTCTGTATGATTTATATCACAGAATGGAATGCTTAGATCATAGAATATGTATATCTCAGCATTATCAGATACTATCAGAGATATTTCCATTTCTTTTTTTTTTGTCAGTTACCCTATTCAAAGATACTACCAAAGTGGATATAGCATGTACATTTCTACTAGCAATGTGTGAGAATACTAGTTACTCCACATCTTCACCTATACATGATAACAGTTTTTAAAAAATTGGCTATTCCAGTGTGGTTGCAGTAGTCTCATTTTGGTTTCAATTTATGTTTACTTGATGATTTATGAGTTTAAATGCCTTTTTGTGTGTTTATTGGCTTTTTAGATTGCCTCTTTTAAAGCACCTATTCAGTCCTTTTCCCTGTTTTATAGGAGTTCATTATGCATTCGGATTATGAATCCTTTTTCAGATACATGTACAGTATTGCAGTTATCTTCTCTCATTCTGTGGTATTTTTTTTACTCTCTTAAAGGAATCTTTTGGTGAAGATATCATCAATTCTAATGAAATCCAGCTAATCTTTTCCTTTATTCTAAGCCAGTCTCAGTCACTTATGCCTGCAATCCCAGCACTTTGGAAGGCTGAGGCAGGAGGATTGCTCGAGGCCAGGAGTTTGAGACCAACCTGGGCAACAAAGTGAGACTCTGTCTCTACAATAAAAATGGAAAAGAAAAAAAATTAGCTTTGATTGCACCACTGCACTCCTGCTAGGCACCAGAGCAAAACCCCGTCTCAAAAACCAAACAAACACCACCACCACCACCACCACCAACAACAAAAACTTTTTCTTTTCCTTTATTCTTAGTGTTTTTTTTTGTTCTGTTTAACAAGTCTTCCCATACCTCAAGGTCACAAAGATATTCTCCTGTTTTGTTCTAGAAGTTTTATTTTTGTGTATTCACATTTAGATCTACCTACCTGCAGTTAATTTTTTAAATATGATGTGGGTTAAGAGTTCAGATTCATTTTTTTCCCATATGAATAACTAGTTGACCCCACACCATTTGTTGGAAAAAACTTTGCTTTTTCTAATGTACTATAGTGACATCTTTGTCATGTATCAAGTGGCTATATTTTTGTAGATCTGTTTCTGGACTTTCTACTGTGTTACATTGAAATAATTGTCTTATCCGTATGCCAATGCCCAGGATATATATGAGTTTTGTTTTTTAAATTTGTTTTTGTCTTTTATTGATTTATAGTCTGTTTGCATTTAACATAATCACCAATATGTTTGGTTTCAGACCATCCTCTATTTGTTTTCTGTTTGTCACATCTGTTCTTTCCTCTCCCCTTATTTCTGTTACCTTCAAAACCTTGTTATATGTTCTCTTATTTTTTGTTCAGTAGGCTACCCTAGAGATTATTACATGTATCCTTGATTTATTAGTTCTAGGCATTGGTACTTTTACCACTTCATGGAAAATGCAGGGACTTCAGAATACTTTACCTCTTTTTACCCCTTTCTGCTTCCTTACCATTTTCTCACCAGGAAATAGGTCAAGAATGAAAATGGTTGAGACTATTGGGTTTTACCTTTCTTTGTTTCACTTCTTTTCAGAATATTGACACTTCAAGTTCTGGCTCCCTTGGATATTTACTGGTTTAAAATACAATATTTTGCTGTTATTCGTCATTTGCTGTCTTTATCACAGATTTTTTTTTCTAATTTTAATGACAAAATTATAAACAAGAAAAATACATATATTCATAATTTGAAACATTAGGTGAAATTAATAGCATACCCATTTTTTCTGTGTTTAAATAGCTCTTTAGCCCTTTATGTGAGGCAGAAAATTAACTCCAGGAAGTAGAAAGATATAGAAAGAGCTGACTCCTTCCACCTTCCCACGTTGCCATCAAGTGCTGGTGATGTCTTTACTCATGGTCTTCAACAGGAGAGAGTGCCAAGCAGTAAGGATGGGGCAAGGGCATAAAAAGGATCTATTTGTGTTGCTCTTTTATCAGGGAGGATAATTTTTCTAGAACCTTATCATTAGACTTCCTTATGTGTCACTGGCCATAATTGGGTCACATGCCCACCCCAAGACTGATAACTGGCAAAGGGGAATGAAATTACTGATTGGTTAGGACAATTATGATTCCTTCTCTGAAATTAGGCACTTTAACATGCAAACAAGAGGAAGGCCCAATTAGCAAGTATAAAGTTGGAATGACTATAGCGTAGGCAACCATTGGTGTTTTCTTTTCTTTTTTTGGAGACAGAGTCTCGCTCTTTTGCCTAGTCTGGAGTGCGGTGGCACAATGATGGCTAACTACAGCCTTTACCTCCTGGGCTCAAGAGATACTTGTGCCTCAGCCTTCTGAGTAGCTAGGACCACAGTTGCACACCACTAGACCCAGCTAATTTTTAAAAATTTTTTGTAACAATGGGGTCTCACTGTGTTGCCCAGGCTGGTTTTGAACTTTTAGGTTCGAACGATCCTCTTGCCTTGGCCTCCCAAAGTGCTGGGATTACAGGCATGAGCCACTGTGCCCAGTCTATTGGTAGTTTATATAAAGATTCTGTCCTCAAAGTTAGTGTAGTTGAAGGTATAAGTTATGGAGTAGCAGTCAAAAATAACTGTGTGAGTTTTAAATTCGGTGGTACAGTTCCAAATGTTACATCTCACCAAAAAAAGATATCATTTTGATATCCCTTTAGAATTGGGAAGGTTGTAAAGGGAAGATAATGCATGAAGATCCAGCAATAGGGATAATTATTATATATGTGAAACAGTGAATGTCCTTTTTTAAGACAGTGAATATTCTTTCTTTCAACATAGCTGATATTCTTCTGTTAACAGTAGCAGGGAGGGGAATGTCTTGGAAGAAGTTGGAGCCTCACATTAGGTCTCTCACTGTGGGTTAAGGCAGATTTCAGAGGAAAAAAACTTATTTCTGTTTCTGCTCAGTATCTGGGGAGTATGGAAGTGGTTAGTAAGTCAAGCAGTAATTCTTCGTGACTCCATATCTTTTTAGCATACCAAAAAATAACTATTACCAGAAGGTACTGATAGTGTTTTTTTGAATATGTGTTGAATGAAAATCCATGATGTTCAGTGGCTTTCAAGTTGGTGACCTGAATTTACATCCTGGTTCTGTCAGTTATTCTCTCTCTAACTTTTGGCAAGTCACATAGCCTGTTTATACTTCAGTTTATTCCCATGTACAACATAGTAGTAAACTCCTAAATAATAAAGTCTTTAAATGATTGCTCTGAGAATTAAATGCATATAGAGATCTTAACAAATAATGCATATAGAATCCTTAGCAGTGTGACTGGCTTATGGTAAGGACTCACTAAATAGTAGCTGTTTCTGTTTTCTTCTAGATTACTTTCCCTTTGGATATGTTAGACTCTGTACCCCCAACATAAGCAGTTTTCTTTTATGTTCATGTTCAAATGAGATGTCAGTAACATCTCTACTAGTATTAATGAAAAGCTGTAGCTCTAGAACTCAAATATGACATCTGGATTAGGATTTAGCTTGTCAGAGATAAACTGCTTTGGAATCTACTGACTTCAGTAGATATCTGTTGCATAGCCCTTGCTTTGAAAGTAACTATGTGTACTTAATAATCTCAAAAATGTAATCAATCTGCTCAGAGTGAGTGCTAAACAATCTAGAGTACACTGATTAAAAAATAGAAGTTATTCTGTATAATGATGACTAGTAGTATCAGTCAGAAATTTCAGCTAGCAAAAAGCTGAAAAAGTAGGCCTGAAATGTGTTTATATTAGGTATATCTAATTTGAATGAGTCATTTTGGTCAATAATTCAGATTCCATGGAAAATGCAAAATTTTTTTAATGCAAGTAACAGGAAGGGAGAGCCAAGATTTTGTTGCCAGAGTTGTATTCATTAAAGAGAACCATATGGCTCTTGACTCATTGAAAATGAAGCACATGACTGTTCATGAGTGCAGCTTTAGAATTATTCTTATAATAGATGGTACTATCTTCACTTGAAGTAAGAGAAGTTATTGAGATTGACTGATGGGGTAAAAACTGTAATCAGCCATGTTTAAGCAAATTAACTTTCAGTAGTTAATTTATGTTGATAACGTGATTATGCTAGTAAGTTTAAAATTTAGGCGCCTATATCCTTTTTTATCACACCTGAAATGTTTACTTGACAACATCAAGGGTCTCCCAGGTTTCTGATTATGTATAGACTGAGAGGGAAATGTGAGAGGAGTAAGAGTTGAGAGGGCTCACTCCTAAGTGTTTGATTTCCTATCTATACATAACTTTAAAAAAATAAAAATAAAAACAGCCTTGGAAGCTGGGTGCCTGTAGTCCCAGCTGCTTGGGAGGCTGAGGCAAGAGGATTGCTTGAGCCCAGGTATTCAAGGCTGTGGGGTGCTATGATCGCACCTGTGAATAGCCCCTGCACTCTGGCCTAGGCAACAGTGAAACCCAGTCTCTAAATAAAAATAAAAAACCTTTGGAAATACTAAAATGCAAATGTGAGGTTTTCTGATTTATTGGAAATCTTGGGGCATGTGATAACTGGGAATGGAATCCAGAGAAATTACATAGATTATTGTATTCTACTTCCCATATATGTAACATTCTGAGCTTCAGAACTCAGAAACCACATAGTAGACGAGGCTCAGAGGTGGACTGTCCTGGTCAAGGTGTTGTGATCCTACCACCTGTGCTAAAACTTAAGCTACCTTCTGAGCTATTACAAGAGATTCCAGTATTTTCATTCAAATATCTATTGTTAGATTGAGCTTTATTCAAAATATTTGTAAGTTTATTCATCTGATATTCTTCTGGGTGGCATATTCATAACTACTGCCTACACAAGACATTTCAAAAGAAGAAGCTTGGCAAAGTAGATGCAGAGTGATAATGCCAGAAGCTGAGTGGCCATCTCTTAGTGTGAAGACACCTCCTAGAGTGAGGGTACACAACACAAATACAGGGTCCAGCCTTTCCTCCTGTAAACGCAGAAACATGGCATCAACATGAAACTAGCTGTCTCTAAGAGGCGGATTCATATTAACTAGGGTTTTAGATCTCATTAGGTAAAACCATAATACAAATGTATTTATAGTGAGAAATATACTAATAATCTACTTCATTCCAAAAAAGGATATAAAGCAACTTAAAAGGATAAACAGAATTCAATCATTTACATAAGTATTTGACACAGATGAAGCAAAGGGAAAACAACTTGAGGTGACGTAAAATGTAGATATGAGACCAATAAAAGTTACCAATATACATTTTAAAATGTATTTTTTTTTTAACTTTAAAAAATGTTTTGTAGAGATGGGATCTCACTATGTTGACCAGGCTAGTCTCAAACTCCTGGCCGCAAGCTCTCCTCCTGCCTCAGCCTCCCAAAGTGGTGGGATTATAAGTGTGATCCACCACGCCCGATTTACCAATATACTTCTTGAGAGGAGACTACAAATTTGCCTCTAAACTTCATAGCAGCAAGTAAATAAAAGAACCTGTTTAGTTAAATGATTCAAAGTGTTTATAAAACAAAAACCTAACCAATTGTTCAGCAGACACCCTATTACTAATATTAAGATAAATCTCCGGTGACATTATGAAGTGTTTACTAGCTAGTGTATGAAACAGTGATTTTTAGGAATATGCTTGGAGTAAGCAGTAAAATTTCACAGGGATTTGTTTTTTGTTTTTTGTTTTTGAGATGGGATCTGGCTCTGTTGCCCAGGCTCTCTTGCCAGACAGGGGTCTGACTCTGTCACACCCAGTGGCACGATCTCAGCTCATTGCAACCTCTGCCTCGCAGGCTCAAGCCATCCTCCCACCTCAGCCTCCTGAGTAGCTGGGACTACAGGTGTGCACCACCACACCTGGCTAATTGTTTTGTATTTTGTTTGTAGAGACGGGGTTTCTCCATGTTGCTCAGGCTGGTCTGCAACTCCTGGGCTCAAGCAATCTACCTGCCTTGGCCTTTCAAAGTGCTGGGATTACAGGCGTAAGCCACCGTGCCCGTCCTCACAGGGCTTTTATTATTAACATTCTTCAATATCTCCTACTTGAATCACAAGATTCCACAATGACACCATTATTATATAGTATAAACATTGATTATTTGTGATGTTCTGGCAGGATTCATAGGTGTATTTTAGACTATCTTCGAATAGATGGACTGTATAGAGAGTTTCAGGAGGTCATCAATGTATATTTTTTCTGAGGTTTGATATATATTAGGTAACAGTGATTTTAGAATTATAACAGAGCTATATTATAAAAGAGTGTATTATTTACATTTAGCTAGTTTTTCTTTAGCAACAGAACACAACCCAGCTGAATGTAAGACTGAATAGAAGCCACCAGAAGTCATCCTAATGAAAAGTAAAGGCTATGCCAATGGGCAAAGTCAGGAGTCTTCATTCAAAATAAAATATATATATATTTTTGAGACAGAGTTTTGCTCTTGTTGCCCAAGCTGGAGTGCAATGGCACAATCTCTGCTCACTGCAACCTCTGCCTCCTAGGTTCAAGCAATTCTTCTGCTTCAGCCTCCCAAGTAGCTGGGATTACAGGCACACACCACCATGCCTGGCTAATTTTTTGTATTTAGTAGAGACGGGGTTTCACCATGTTAGTCAAGCTGGTCTCAAACTCCTGACCTCAGGTTATCCACCCGCCTCGGCCTCCCAAAGTGTTAGGATTACAGGCGTGCACCACTGCGCCTGGCCTCAAAATAATTTTTTAAAAAAAATTCAGGGTCTCATTCTGTCATCCAGGCTGGGGTGCAGTGGCATGATCACAGCTCACTGCAGCCTCGACCTCCGTGGACTTGAGTGATCCTCTCACCTCAGCCTCCCAAGTAGCTGGGACTATAGGCATATACTACCACACCCAGCTAATTTTTAATTTTTTTGTAGAGATGGGGTATCTCACTATGTTGCTCAGGCTGATGTCGAACTCCTGGGCTCAAGTGATCCTCCCATCTCGGCCTTCCAAAGTGTTGGGAAGCTGTCTGGCTCACAGTGGTGAATACAAGTTTTCCAAAATTTGGTTTTTGCTTGAGAGCTCAAATTTTTTTTATTGGCAACAATATACTGTCAGTTGTTTTACTTGAAAAGACAGGTTGAGAAAATGTCTGGCAAAATCTTTAGCCTAAATAACTAAAGTGAGTGTGTCAGTTTTTCTTTCAAAGAAAAATGGTGTACCATGAAAAACGTTCGGCCCACAACTCAAATATTCAGATAAGTGCTTTTCCTCAGGACGGAACATTGTACAACAGTATGAGCGAAAGTGTTCTGTTCGTTCTTTCTACTTTGTTACACAGAATATTAAAAAGATGTGTACTCAAGAGTTGTGATTTAATAAAATGAATACTTACTGTTTTATCAAGAACATTTGGAAGTGAAACAGACTTTTGTTTTCTGCAAATTCATGTTGGTGAAAAATATAACAACTGCTTTTTTTTTTCTTTTTTTTTTTTTTTTTGAGACGGAGTCTCCCTCTGTTGCCCAGGCCGGAGCACGATCTTGGCTCACTGCAACCTCCGCCTCCCGGGTTCAAGCAATTCTCGTGCTTTGGCCTTCTGAGTAGCTGGGATTACAGATGTACACCACCACGCCTGGCTGATTTTTGTCTTTTTAGTAGAGATGGCCAGGCTAGTCTTGAACTCCTGATTTCAAGTGATCCGCCCGCCTCAGCCTCCCAAAGTGTTGGGATTACAGGCGTGAGCCACCGTGCCTGGCCAATACAACAAGTTCTAGTAAATTTTGGTGCCACTGTTTTGATTTATGCTAGATATCAAGCTGTCTTCGTCACTATTGCTTTTGTACTATAAATGAAAGGCCAATACAATGAACAAGACAAAGAATGTTATGGTCTGCTTAATAATGGCCATCCCCACACCCGAATTCCCAAAACCTGTAAATATGTTACCTTTCATTTTAAAATGGACTTTGTGATTAAATATCTAGAGATGGAGTGATTATCCTGGATTATCTGGGTATCTCTGATGTAATCACAAGGGTCCTTAAAAGAGGGAGGCAGGAGGATCAGAGTTAGTGGTAGCAGACATGATAATGGAAACAAGAAGTGATGTGAGAAAAAGGCCATAATCCGAGGAATGAAAGTGGCCTTTGGAAGCTAGAAAAGGCGAGGAAACAGATTCTCCCCTGAAGCCTCCAAAAGGAACACTGCCCTGCTGACACACCTTGATCTTAGACTTCTGGTCTCCAGAACTATAAGAAAATAAATTTGTGTTGTTTTAAGCTACTAAGTTTACGGCAGTGTGTTACGATAGCAGTAGGAATCGGACACGGATATCTTAGTATTATCGAAAGCGTTGTTTTTAACCTTATGGACCCCTGAGAAAGATTTTTGGGGTCTCTCGACAATTCTTGACCACACTTTGAGAATTCTAAGATAAGCTAGCTGCCAAATGCACACTGGGTACACGAATAAGGTGACTTGTTATATTGTATTAAAAACTTTAAGAGTGAAGGGTTTATATAAAAAGGGTAAAATCTACATATATGATTTCCCAATTCTCTTCAAATATTATATACACACACAGAAAAAACATTGGAGGAAAATACACCAAAATAATGTGCTTTTTCTTCATGATGGAATTTGGGGATTTATAATTTTTCTTTATACTTTCAGTATTTTCCAAATTGTCAGCAATTTGGCTGCAGAATTATAAAACTGAATTTAAACTTCCAGGTCATTCCGAGGTATATTTGTATATAGGATAGAACATATTAATAGTTTAAACTTGATGTATAACTAAATATTTTGTCCATATGGTAATTGGGCCTTCTGTTGTACTATTGCCCTGGCCCTTGTAAATGTTAGGTTTGAGCTTGTGCCTGGCTGTCATTTTTCCAGGTCTTTATACATGGTCCTTTGTCTAGAATACTAATAGTATTCCAATACCAAGTAGTGCTAAAGTACTACTTTCACTTTGCTTCTTAAATTAGCCCTCAGTCCCTTTAGTAAGCCTTACCTTACTACTCAGTTAAAGTTAAGGGCCCCTCGTATGTAGTAAATTGGGTGTTGCTTCTATTGTGCTTGCATTCTTGACTTTATCTGTATTTGTCTTACTTGTTTATAGCCTGCCCTCCTCCTAAATTGAGCAACACATTTTTTTCAGTAAAATTATCCTAGTAATTTCTGTTAGTTTGTAAGTAATTTATTTTCCTATGTACATAGTTCTGTTTAGAGCTGATTCATTACGTTTTGATTACATAGTTTAACACTTGATGAGCATTCTTATTTTTTTCTATTTCCAAGTTTTGTGGGGAAGGGATATTCATATATAATGGGCAGCCATATATACTGTTTATTTTATCCTTCCTTCTTACAAATGTCTAATATATTGGCATGCATAGAGTAGGAGCTCGTTAAGAGTTTACTTCTTTGTAAAATAGTCGTCTATTCAACATATTCACTGCTCATATTTTATACCTTTTAGGAGTCTTTTTTCCTTTTTAATTATTATTTTTGAGACAGAGTCTCACTCTGTCATTCAGGCTAGAGTGCCCTGGTGATACTTTGGCTCACTACAACCTCTGCCTCCCAGGTGGAGTGTTGAAGTGATTCTCGTGCCTCAGCCTTCCGAGTAGCTGGGACTACAGGCATGTGCCACCATGCCCAGCTAAGTTTTTATACTTTTTTTTTTCAGTAGAGATGGGTTTTGCTATGTTGGCCAGGCTGGTCTCGAATTCTTGACCTCAAATGATCTGCCCCCCTCGGCCTTCCAAAATGCTGGGATTACAGGCGTGAGCCACAGCACTCAGACCTTTTAAATTATCGAACTAATACAGTTATATAAAGTTTTGGTTTAGCTGGACACTAAACTGGTGGGTTATTCAGTAGAGTAGCAGGATATAAGCCACTTATCTATATTGTTAAACTGTATTGCATAAGGGCCCACCAAAATGGTAGTGTAATCCAGAAGGAAATAGGGATAGAATAGAAAGCCAGGAGAAAACCACAGAGGAAAATGGCTACCTGCCTGACATTAGTCAGTGTCATCACACCCTTTTAGATTTTCTCATCTAAAAAATGAAGGGAAACATATCTATTCTACCTACCTGATTCAGATTAGTTTTGGAAACAAAAGAATACGGTAGAAGAAATGATGGAAGTGTTGCTATTTAATATTATATGTGAGAGTCCTTTATGATAATTTTAGCCTGAGTGCCCAAAGTTTAAACTTACTTATACTTTCTGCAGCTATCAAACAGACTACCTACATCATGACATTCAGATAGATTATCCTGGGTTCATAAAAATCTTATATGGTTGGCTGGGCGTGGTGGCTCATGCCTGTAATGCCAACACTTTGGGAGGCTGAGGTGGGTGGATGGATCTCTTGATCCCAGGAATTCGAGACCAGCCTGGGCAATATGGCGAAACCCTGTCTCTACAAAAAATAGAAAAATTAGCTGGACATGATGGTGCTTGTCTGTGGTCCTCAATATGCAGGAGGCTGAGATGGGAAGATCACTTGAGCCTGGGGAGGTCAAGGCTGCAGTTAGCCGAGATCAGCCACTGCACTCCAGCCTGGGTGACAGAGCAAGACCCCATCTCAAGAAAAAAAAATCTTATATAGTTAACTTTAGGTCTTAGTAATGACTTGGATTGCCTAGGAGAAATGGCAGAGTCTAGGACTGAGAGAGTAGAAATACAAGATGTGGCCAGAGTGTCTTGTAGTACCAGGAGTGAAGAAGTACTCATAAAACAAAGGATGGGGGCACATCAGAGGAACACAGGAACTTACCTGAAGAAGCTCCCAAGGGTCAAAGCTGGAATAATTTGAGCAACAAAAATAATGTAGCGTGAATTATAACTCAAAGTATAAAATAATCCCATATATATGATATAAAGGATATAAGTTGACATAAAGGATTGAATAAATATGAGGCAAAAGAGACAAATCTCCCATCAAATAATTTATGTACCCATTCCATTCTATGGAGGAGAAGCTCAATTCCTACCTCCCTTGAGGGTGGACTGGACTTAGTGACTTACTTCCAAAGAATAGAGTAGGGAAAAACCTGGAAAACACTATCTTAGCCAAATAGTGAACATTAATATCACCAGAGATAAATCATAGATATCATGTACTCTTGATATGTGACAAGAAGAGCATGTCACCTTTGCGATAGTGTTTCCAAAGACCCATAATCCTAGTCTAATCATAAGAAAAGCAACTGATGAGCTTAGACTGAATGACATTTTACAGGATACCTGACTAGTCAAGATCATGAAAACTAGGAAAGACTGAAAAACTAAGACCAAAGGAGTTCAGGGAGACAAGATAGCTAAATGCAATGTGGATCCTGTATTGGGACCTGGAATAGAAAGAGGACACTCATGGAAAAGGTGCTGAAATCTATGTAAAGTCTGGAGTTTACTTAATATACAAATGTCAAGTTTCTTCGTTTTGACAAATGTATCATGGAAATGTAACGTGTTAACAATTGGGGAAACTATGAATGAGAGGTATTTGGGACATCTCTGTACTATCTTTGCAACTTTCATAAATCTAAAATTATTCCAAAATGAAGTTTATTTTTAAAAATGGACTGGAGTTAACTTTTAAATAATAAAAGCAAAATGTGCTTATTGTAGAAAATATAAATGATGAAAAATATAAGGTAGAAAATGAAAACTACCCATAATCCTACCACCCAGAGATAACTGATTATTTGGATATGTCTTTTTCTAGACTTAATTCTATGTGTATTTCACTCAGCAAATAATTATTAGACTCCTTTGTGGACCAGACATCTTGGTAGGTGCTAATGATAGAGCAGTGAAGAAGAATGATGTGTCCTTCTCTTATGGAGCTTATACTCTAGTGATAGAGAGTACTATTAAACAATCTCACAAAAAAAGTTACAACTGTGATACGATAAGGGCTGTAAAGAAGTATGAATGTCAGCCAGGCACAGTGGCTTATGCCTATAATCCCAGCACTTTGGGAAGCCAAGATAGATGGATCACTTGAAGCCAGGAGTTCGAGACCAGCCCAGGCAATGTGACTAAACCCTGTCTCTACTAAAAATACAAAAATTAGCCAGGTGTGGTGGTGCACACCTGTAATCCCAGCTACTCGGGAGACTGAGGCACGAGAGTCGCTTGAATCCAGGAGGCAGAGGTTGCAGTAAGCTGAGATGGTGCCACTGTATTCCAGCCTGGGTGATAAAGTGAGAATATCTTAAAAAAAAAAAAAAAGTATGAATGTGAGAACATATAAGTGGGGAAATCAAAATTGAATATGTATTATTTAAGATGAGAACTGAAAAATGAATACAAGTCAGGCATGTGAAAGAAGGAAGCAGGGCATTGGAGGTGCTAGGAGCTTGTACAGGTGCAGTTGCAGGCAGAGGGAAGGAGCTTGGAGCGTTAGAGGTAAAATGTCTGGAGTGCAGAGAATGATAACTAGAAAGCAAGGGACTGAGGCTGAAGACGTAGCTAAGCAAGGTCTAAATAATACATGTAAAGTTTTTGGTACTTTTCCCCAAGAGTGGTGGGAAACCACTGAAGATTTTTGAATCAAGGGAATCATACGAACTTTGTAATTTAAAAAGATCATTCAGAGGCCATGTGGGCAAATGGACTGTTAGGTGGTGAGAGTATGGAGGTAAATATAATAGTTCAGAAAAGAAATTATAGTGTCTAGGACTATAGGTAGTGATAGAGAGTAGAGAGATTCAAAATAGATTTAGGAGTAAAATCAGCCAGATATACTGATTGTTTTGGTGTAGAATGAGGCAGTATAAGGATAAATGTTCTGTATTTCTAGCACATGCAGTTGGTAGTGCCATTTATAAGGCAGAGAGTTTTTAATATATAAAGCACTGCCTTATGGTGCAAGAGCTTAATCATTTTTAATGGTTGCATAATAATCAGATACACAAATGTATTTTCAGTTCCCAGAAATAAAACATCTGTTAATGTGTAGTGAATATGATGTTTTGAAAATTAGTGGTGAAAGGCTGGGCGCGGTGGCTCATGCCTATAATCCCAGCACTTTGGGAGGCCGAAGCGGGCAGACTGCTTGAGCCCAAGAGCTTGAGACCAGTCTGGGCAACATGGCAAGGCCTTGTCTCTACAAAAAATATAAAAATTAGCTGGGGCATGGTGGTGCACGGCTGTAGTCCCAGCTACTTGGGAGGCTGGGACGTGACCATTACTGGAGCCTGGGAAGTTAAGGCTGCAGTGAGCCATGATCATGCCTCTGGACTCCATCCAGCCTGGGTGACAGAGCGAGACCCTATCTAAGAGAAAAAAAAAAAATGAGTGGTGGAATTGTTGCTAAAGATAGTCTGAGTGCTGATAAAACAGTTGAGTTGGTTCTTTCTGTGACTAAGAATAATGAAGCTCTTTGTTTGATATTAACTGCTGGTAGAAAACATTAATAAAACAATCCAAGAAAGGTGTTTTAGGAAACACAGTATTCTCGTATGTAGATTTATAAGCACAGAAAAATTTCCAACAGTATAAAGTTGTGGTATAGCTCCAAGAAAAGTATTCTTAGTTAGAAGAATTTGGCTTTGCTACAGAGTTTCAAAGGTTATGTGTGCGCATATTGTCTTCAGTAGATGACAAGTTGATTTTAGTTTTATTGTTTTATCTGGCATTTTCCAATAACATTGGTAGTATTCTAATGAGTAAGACATTTGACTCTAAAGTCAAATTTGACAACATATATTCTTAAGCCAGTTTAGAAAGTATAGAATGGTGGTTACATTGTAAATCTTTGGCAGAGTTTTTCTAAGAAATTCTTAAATGAAGTTAACACAACACTGCTACCATTTAATGTCTGTCTGTTGGGAAAAGGTCAGAGCTCTTTTAAATGCTCTACTCTGAATTATTTTTAGAAATAAACAAATAATTCTAAAGTTCATCTGATATTTATTCTAAGCAGGGTCATGTTCTTAATACATTTGACACTTCACATTCTGTTGCCAACTACTTTGTAAACATTTCTACACCTGTGTCCCCAGACTGCTTCAGCCAGAGCAACTTAGTTAACCTATTATACTTATATGAGGGAGTAGGAGACTGCCCAAATTTGTGGGTTTATATAAGAGTAAGGTAATGCATTTAGGGAAGACAAACTCATACTAGGTTTATGAAATGCTGTAATTCAGATGTTACTAATGAACTAGGAAAGAAGTTGGTATTAATAATAAACTGGTGCCTTGATAAAATTAGCCTAAGATGCCAGTGGAAAGTCAATCAAGTACTGGATAGATATCATCAGAAAGGTCATTGGAAAGAAATCAGCTTAATTTTATAATATACAGAAACTGGTGGTTTATACCTCACTTACCACCTTAATTATTGTCATTGCACTGCAAAAAAAATTTTTCTTCTTAAAAAAATTTCAAAGAAAGTTAACTAAAATGATTACCTCTTCACTCTACCTTTCTCACCCTAATATCATGATGTGACAAATTAACTTTTCTTCTGTGCATGTAGAATATTACCTATGAACTGTCCTTGGGAGAATTGAGAAAATTTTCAAGCTTCATGTTTTGTGTTGTGGTCCTGGTGAAGAATTTCAGTTGAAAAGGGCTGGAGGAGTTACGTGCTAAGCCTGTAAAATCATAAGCTGAAGTAAATATAGTCGTTTCTTGGTATTTGTGAGAGTTTGGCTCCAGGAGCCCCTCAGGTACCAAAATGCATGGATTTTCAAGTCCCCTATATAAAATGACATAGTAATTGCATATCACCTACACACATCCTCTTATATGCTTTAAATTGTCTGTAGATTACTTATGATACCTGATAAAATGTAAATGTGTAAATAGTTGTGCTACTGTATTGCTCAGGGAATCATGACAAGAAGAAGAAGCCTGTTCATGTTCAGTACAGAACAACCATCCATTTGTTTCCCAAATATTTTCAAGCCATAGTTGGTTGAATCCACATATGTGGAAACCACAGATGTAGAATCCCTGGATACAGAAGATTGATTATACATAAAATAATAAGTCTATGGACCTATTTTACACAGTTCTGAAATACAGAGGAAATTCCTTGGAAAAAGCAGCACCTTAGAACACATTGAAGTCAGTTTAGATGCTTATGAAATTTGTTACCTACAACTGATTGAGACTGTAAATAAGATTAAACTAGAAGGGTTTAGGTAGGGAAAAAAAGAAGAAATCCACATTAGATATTAATAGAATTAGAGATACTTAGGATATGTTTTTAACTTAAAGACTTTTGAATTGTGACATAACACATCAGAAAATGCATAAAACGTAATTGTGTAGTTTAATTAGTTATTACAAAGCAAGCATCTTTGTAGCCCACTCAGGTTAAGAAAATAAAGCATAACCATATTCCAGAAGCCTCCTGCGTACGTTCCTAATCACAACCCTTCCTTTCCCTCTGAAGGTAAATACTATTTTCTCTTTGTCTATCACTTTCTTGCTTTACTTTGTGGTTTGCTCATCTAGGTATGCATCCTTAAGAATATAATTCATTCAAGCCAGAAATGGTGTGTTGAAAAAAGAAGTATATAATTTAGCATTGCCTGTTTTTGAAAGTTAAGTAAATGGAATCATATAGTGTATATGTCTTTGTTTCTTGGTTTCACACAATGTGGCTTTCAAGAATCAGGCATGTTGTTGCAGGTAGTAGCTGTGTGGTTGCTCTAAACTATTATATATCATTTTTTAAAAAATGAATTTACTACAGTTTACCTATTCATTTTACTTTTGATGGATCTTGAAGCTCCTAACAGGTTTTGGTGGTTACTAACAATGCTACTTTGAATATTATGCATGTACTTGTGTGGTACTTAGGTCCTTAGGTGCACAAATTTTATTTGTCCTAGATGTGAACTTGTTGGGTCATAGGTCATGTTTTCCACAGTAGTGTTTCAGTATACATTCAGACCAAGAATGTATGAGAGCTTCCATTGCTTCACGTTCACTAACCACTTGATATTGTCACACTTTTAATTTTGTCAGTGTGCTAGCTATGTATGGATTTTGATTGTGGTTTTAATTTGCATTTTCTTTGTAGTCAAAGAGATGTAGCATCTTTTCATGTCTATTTGGAAATCCTTTTCAGAGTACCAGTTTGGGTCATTTACTCATTTTTCTATTGGAGTGCCTATCTTACAGATTTGTAGAAGTTCTTTATTTTCTAGACACAAACTTTTTGTTGGATAAATGTGTTACAGCTATCTTCTATGGAGTGCATTTCACTCTTCTAATGGACAAATTATGAACAAATATTCTTAGTTGTAATGTGGTCCTATGTGTTAATCTTTTGCTTTATGGCCAAGGCTTTTTGTATCTTAATTTTAAAAAACGTCCCTACCCTGATGTTATGAAGACATTTTTCTATATTATTTTGTAAGAGCTTTGCTGTTTACATTTAGTTGTGTAGTCATCTGATTTGTATATGTGTGTGTGTGTGTATGTGTGAGTGTATTCATTTTTTTCTCATGTAGATAGTGTGTTAGTCTGTTTTGCATTGCTGTAAAGGAATACTTGAGGCCAGACAATTTATAAAGAAAAGAGGTTGGCCGGGTGTGGTGGCTCAAGCCTGTAATCCCTGCACTTTGGGAGGCCCATGTGGGTGGATCACCTGAGGTCAAGAATTAGAAACCAGCCTGGCCAATATGATAAAACCCTGTCTCTACTAAAAATACAAAAAATTAGTCAGGCGTGGTGGTGGGCGCCTGTAATCCCACCTACTCAGGAGGCTGAGGCAGGAGAATCACTTGAACCCGGAGGGTGGAGGTTGCAGTGAGCCTAGATCATGCCACCGCATTCCAGGCTGGGTGACAGAGTGAGACTCCATCTCAAAAAAAAAAAAAAAAAAAAGGAAAGAAAAGAGGTCGTGCAGGCTGTATAGGAAGCATAGTGCTGGCATTTGCTTCTGTCTGGTGAGGGCCTCAGGAAGCTTCCAATCATGATAGAAGCTGAAGTGGAAGCAGGCGTGTCACATGGTGAGAGAGGCAGCATGAGAGAGATGCCGGGCTCCTTTAAACAACCAGCTTTGTTGTGAACTAACAGAGCAAGAAGTCACTCATTATCATGGTGAGGGCACCAAGCCATTCATGAAGGGTCCACCTCCATGAAACAAACACCCACTAAGCCCACTTCTAACACTGGAAATCGCATTTCAACATGAGATTTGGAGGGGACAAAACAACCAAACCATATCAGATAGCCAGTTGTCCCAACATCAATTACTAGAAAACAATTTTTTACCCACTCTTGTACAGTGCCACCTCTGATATATATATGAAGGGCTCATTATATATAGGAGGGCCTATTTCTAGACTCCCCATTTTGTACTATTGGTTTTTCATCCTGATAATGGTTATGTGTCTTTTTCTTCTCTTTTTCCCAATTCTTCTTATCCGTCTCCTTTCCTTTCTCCTATTCCCTCCTCTCCTTCCCTCCTCTCCTTCCCTCCTCCTTTCCCTTCTTCCTCTCTCTTGTTCTCCTTTCTCTCCCCTTGCCCTCCCCCATCTTAATCTGTGTCACTGTAGATTTATCAATAGTTAGGTTTTCCAATGAATTGGTTTGCCTTTTTTGTTCTTTTCTATTATGTATTTCTTTTCTGTTTCATTAATTTCTGATCTTATTTCCTTCTACTTTCTTTGAGTTTATTTTGATGAGTTTTTTTTCTAATTTCTTGAACTGGATGGTTAGCTCTTCAGTTAACTTGCCTTTTCCTTTAAGTGCATTTAAAGCTATAAATTTTTTTTCAGATACTGTTTTATTTCTATGCCATATGCCTTTTTTATTATCACTATTTAAAAATCATTTTTAACGTTTATAATGAGTCTACTTTGGGCTATAGGTTATTTAGAAGTTCAGTTTATAATTTCCAACACATGAGGAATTTCTGGCTGTTTTTAATTATTTATAACATTATTGCATTGCGGTCCGGGAATATGCATTATGTAATTACAGTGTGTTGAAATTTTTTGCAACTTGCATTGTGGCCCAGAAAAAAAGTCAACTTTTGTAAATGTTCCATGTATGCTATAAGAATACATAATGTGAAGTTTTCGGTTATGGTGTTCTCTCCATGTCCATTAGGTAAAGTTTGTTAATCTATTAAAATACTCTGTTTCTTTACTGATTATTCTCCTTGCTTGTTTCTATTAAGTATTTAAAAAATTTTCACTGTATTTGCACATTTATCTACTGCTTCTTGTCATTCTGTCAATTTTTGCTTTATATACTTTGATCTTATGTTATTAGGTTATATCTTCCTGGTGAATTGAACCACTTTTATTTTTTAAATAACTCTATTTCTAATTATAGTTTTTTATCTTACAATCTACTTTGATATTAATATAACTCCCAATATTCTTTGGATTAGAGTTTGCATACTATACTGTTTTTATCCTCTTTACTTTCAGTCTTTCTGCATCTGTTTGTTTTGTTGAAACTCTTGAACTGTATAGTTGAACTTTCAAATCCAATTAGGTAGCATTTATTTTCTAATTGGAGCATTTAGTTTGGTTCCACTTAAGGTAAATAGTGGCATATTTGGATTTAAATATTTCTAAAATTTAGAACTCTTAAAATCTTTTTTTGCTTAGTCTTTATATTAGCTTATGTTCATGCCTGAATATTTGAGAAACTCCTTCAAAAGGAATTGTTTAGGCATTAAAACAGGTTTGCCGGTTTTGGTTCTGATTTTGAAAAATTGTTCATCGTGTGATGTTTTTTGTTTTTGTTTCTAAGATGGGGTCTTGCTCTATTGCCCAGGCCAAAGTGCAGTAGTGCAATCATGACTCATTGCAGCCTTGACCTCCAGGGCCCAAGTGATCCTCCTACTTCAGCCTCCTGCGTAGCTAGGACCGCAGGCATGTGCCACTATGTCCAGCTAATTTTTAAAAATTTTTTGTAGAGACGGGAATCTGGGAATCTCCCTATGTTACCCAGTCTGGTCTTGAACTCCTGGCTTCAAGTGATCCTCCTGCCTCAGCCTCCAGAGTGCAGGGATTATAGGCATGAGCCGCCATGCCTGGGCCAATTGTGTGATGTCTGTGAAAGCAAACTCTTCATATTTTTATTCCTGTGATATGTTATTTGGGTAACCGGATAGCTATATTGGAAACTAAAACTTCTTATGTTTATGAGGTATGAATATTATAAAACCATTTTGTTTTTTCCATTTATTTTCTGGCTTGTCAGTTTTAAGAATTTCCACCTCTTCTTTCTTTAGGGCTTCAATAACTTTACAACTAATTGTGTAGTTTATTGATTGTCCCCCAGAAAAGCTTTGCTGTATCTTTTTTTTTTTCTCTGATGCATTTTGATTCGGAGAATGACTGACAATGCAAGTTAAGGTTTAGTGCCATATAGTGTGTCCAAATGTAAACTTAAAGCAGCCTGTATTAGTCCCTTCTCATGATGCTATAAAGAAATACGTGAGACTGGGTAATTTATAAAGAAAAGAGATGTAATTGGCTCACAGTTCTGCACGCTGTACGCGAAGCATAGCGTCTTCTGGGGAGGCCTCAGGAAACTTACATTCATGGCGGAAGATGAAGGAGAAGCTAGCATGTCTTACATGGCCAGAGCAAGAGCAAGGAGGGCAGTGAGGGAGGTGCTACACACTTTTAAAGAACCAGATCTCATGAGTACTCTATAATGAGATAGCACCAAGTGGATGGTGCTAAACCTTTCATGTAGGCTCCACACCATGATCCAGTTACCTCCCTCCAGGCCCCGCCTCCAACATTGTGGATTACAATGCAACATGAGATTTGGGTGAGGATACAGATCCAAACCATATTACAACCATACTGATGGATTGTAAACTACAGTTTTTAACCTGCTTCTATTAATTAGAGGGGTAAAGGTTGTAATTTTTTATTAATGTTTATCTCATGTAAGTGATTTTATTTATAAGCATTCTTCTAAAAATCTTTTTGGCTTGGTGCAGTGGACAGTGTTGGGTGGGCCTGGACAACGTTGTAAGACCTATCTCTACAAAAAAAGAAATTAAAAAATTAGCCAGGCATGGTGGCACACACGTGTGTATTCCCTGCTATTGGGGAGGCTGAGGTGAGAGGATCGCTTGAGCTAGGAGGTCGAAGCTTCAGTGAGCTATGATCATGCCACTGTACTCCAGCCTGGACGTTGGAGTGAGACCCTGTCTCTAAAATAATAAATACAAATAAAAAATCTTTTCATTATGGAAGAAATTTTAAAACATGGAAACATATGGAGAAGAATATTGTGTACCTTTTCATCCTGGTCACTTACTTTAATTAATTATCAATTCATAGCCAATTTTGTTTCATTTCTACTCCCTCAATTATGTTGTAATCTGAAACATTGTGTCATTTATATAGGTAGGTAGATATACATGTATATTGTGTATTTCTAAAAGATTAAGATTCTTTTAAAGGTCATTATTTTAAAATATGAATAATTCCTTAAAATCAAATATCTTGTGTTTCCCATTTCCCCAATTGTTTCTTAAAAAATTGTATTGCTGTATCTTTTAAGTCTTTTTAAAAAAATTCTGTAGGTTTCCCTCTCTCCCTTTTTCCTTACTAAATTGTATTTGTTGAAGAAAACAGGTCATTTGTTTCCTAGTTTGGTTTTTTCCTGATTACATTTTTGAGCTATCATTTAACATGTTTCTCTCCTCCTGTATTTTCTATAAGTTGGTAGATTTAAAGGCAAAAAATTGTTTAAAATTTATTTTTATTGTTTTAAAATTTAAGTACTCAGATCATTACTGTTACAAGGGGCTTAAAGGTAGAACTCTTAAAATATTATTGTCATCTATTCTGCCTTCCTGGTTTGTAGATACAGAGACATCCCAGAGAGGTTGTGATTTATCCAGATTTCCACATCAAGTTGAGATTACAGTTGAGGGTGCGTTCGAAAGTAAAAATAACTTCTTTTGAATTTTGATGGCTTCATGTGTGCTACTTGTGATTTTGGTTCTTTAGAATTCATCCTGAGCATTTTTCCAGAGCTATGCCTAGGAATTCTTGAATTTGTCTTCTGCTCTCTCTCTATCTGGGCTCCACCCTGACTGTAATTCAGTTTGTTAATATGGTAATAAAAAGTCTCTATCAAAGTCCTCTTATGTGTCAAAGTCCTCTTTTGCCACACCTTCCAGTCTACCTTGTGCTTTTCTAAATTGTGATTGGACTTAACCTGTGTACTGATTCTTTTACTTTAAGAAAGTGGCAGTTGTGGACCCCATAAACACAAGAGATGTGTTTACTTCTGAAGTTTTAAAGATTTTTAGGTTTATTATTACAAAAGTAATATATTTGTTTAAACAGTGTGGAATTATATAAACACTGAATGTACTCCTCAACCTCTCTACCTTATGTCTCAGTGATAACAATTGCTAAGGGCTTGATGTGTTTTATTCTAAACTTAATTCTATACAAATATAATTATATAGATATATATTATATATACACACAATTGTTTATCTTTAAAAATAATTCAAATATGGCTACAAAACTTTTACAATATGAAGCATTGTCAGTATTTATTTTACCGGGAGGATTTCCCCCATCAGTGAGTGCTGACTGTCATTTTCATTCTTTATGATCAAGTTGTAGATCAGGAAAAACAAGTTAAGAGAGTGCCCACAAATACTGGGAAAACTTGTGGATAGATTTTCATTTTTTATGTAAAGACATATAAGAACATGAATGGTATAAAAACAAAATCCTTTATAAATGCCATACAATTATATATTTAGAAAAATTATATGTACATTGAGCTAATTTAGTACAGTTAGCCTTTGTCAAAGCTTTCCTTGTTTAAAAACCTATTGGCTCAGTGTGCAGGAAGGAGCATAGGAGAAAAAATTGCCAAGAATATTTGAAAAATACAGAAAATAAAGGAAAAAATCACCTACTATCCTATCAAAAATTTTAATAGCTAGAATCAGGATAAGATAGAATATTCCTGTGGCAGTAATTCTAGTCTATATTCCTTTCCTGGAACCCTGTCTCCCAAATTTCAGGTGAGATTTTTATAAGAAGCTCTGTTTATCTGAGATTTAAAATATAAAAACTTGACTTAACCTATACAGTTTTTTAAAAAGACCCCAAATAAGTAAAACTTAGTACTCCACAAATTGAAGAGAATTTCTCTCTTCTCTTTACTGCCCTCTGAGTTTTCTCTTTCCTTCTCTCACCTCCAATTTTCATGTAAACACTTTCAGTTCGAGTGGACCTTAGAGATTGTCTCATTCGATACTTTAGGAAAACAAATTTTATAGAACCCTTGAGTTCTGTGGAATTGCTTCTAATGAACAACACCTTTTGTTGTTGTTGTTGTTTAGTGACACTGTGTAACAGGCATTTCAGGAGGAGAATCTCCCAGTCTAGAGGAATCCTCTCAGAGGTAGCTATAAAATATTGAACTCTGATCTTCAATAAGCATTGTGCGGTTTTTGTTTTTTTTTTTAATGACAGTTTTAAACAAGAAAGTTGCTTTATTTCTGAACTTCATAAAAATTTCTATTAAAGAGACAATTTCTGAATTTTATAACAATTTCTAGAACAGTTGAGTACCTCACTTTGAGACACATTTTTGCTAAAAGTTAAAAACACAAAACCCTTATGAGATAAAATAGGAAGCTAGTAGAGATAGGAAAGTCCTCTGCTTAGTAAACCTCTTTTTTGCGTAGTTTAGACACACACAATAGTAAAGTTACTTAGTACGTTGATAGTTTTCTTTCTCCTCAAAAGCTACAATGTCTTACTAGCTAGTTCCTTCAAGAAAGGAAACAAGAAGCTGCTGGAAGAGATTGGTGAGTGGGATAAAACACTATTCAACTCTTCAGTTATTCGGTTTTTAAATCCTCAATGAAAGGCTGCTGTATTATAGAGTATTTTTTTATTTTTAATAGACTTAGAACCAAGTTTCTTGAGAAACCTTTGGCATATTGTAGTTTTTTTATGGCTATGACTCACATGACATTACTGTATAAAACTAGTACATTCTCTCGTAAAACCACACAAACTTACTAGAGTGCTGCTCTCATTTTTCTACATTAGAAATGAAAAAGGGCATTGTCTGCATTCAAAATTTCCTTTTTACATCTCTGTATTACTTTTTCCCCTTTATATTTATCTTAAAACCAAAAGAAATAATGTTTCTATTGTTTTACTGTAGTTACCACTGATGCTACCGAAGCTGTATTGTGAGTGTTTCAAAATTCTCAAACCAGTTTTGTGTGTTATACTTGGAGCTTAGTCATCGTCATACGTAGCAGGACCTGATTAAGAAGGCTGTGCCGCCTCTAAGCCTTGCTAGATTGTAGCCACTAGCAACCAGGCTGCAATAATTTCCCTTTGATGACATCATCCACTGTGGAAGAACCCAGTTGCTTCAGCGAGTCGAACTACAGTTCTAACCTCATCAAATATGGCATCTCCCTTGCTTGCTGCAGCAGGGATGGAAGAAATGTCACTTTCTTTTTAAGCTAGCAAGCTTTTCTTTTTCTTTTTCTTCTTCTTTTTAAAAATTCTAATCATGGATGCTTCTTCCGACCCTTATTTGCCTTATGACGGGGGAGGAGACAATATTCCCCTGAGGGAATTACATAAAAGAGGTAATACCATCCCCTTGCTGTGAATTCTCTGTTGGTATGTTTTGCATGCGGCTGGGCGGTCCTCTAGCTTAAACTGGTTCTCGTTTGTCCTTTAAATACTGCAGTACGTTGTTTAGTTGCCCTGGGTTGTTAGTAAGGGGAAAATGCAACCTTCTGAATGGTTATGTAGCCATCCCTGATTGTTTTCTCTGTGCAGATTAGTACTGCTTCAGATCACGTCGGGCTCCGACTCCATCTTCTGCATGAAAATCTTCTTTCTAACTCTGAAAATGAATTAATCTGCTTTTACAGCCAACTAAAGTCGTGTTGGTTGGCATCTAAAAAGTAATGTTTTTCTTCCTTCAGAAAATTTACATTTCCTTTAATTTACACAGAGAAATCAGGTGCCTATGTACCATTATATTTTAGCTGCTGCCAATTACCATGTAGATTTTACACCACAAAGTAAATTTATAGCAAAAGCTCTACCTACATTTTAGAACATTTTAAAATGACAGTAAAGATGAATAATTTCTATATTAATACTTTTTATTTAATATGTATTTCGGCTGAGTAACATACTACATTGTCTTCCACAGGTATCTTGTGAAATTTGATATGATAAAACACATTTGACTAAATGTCAGAAAAAATAATATTGGTTTGTGAAAAGCAGAAGAGCACCCAGCATGCCTGTAAATCTTTTGGCAGGCACTTCCTCAGTCTCCTTAAAATTAATTGCGTGTTAATTACTACCCTTTTTTTCATTTTTGCTAAATTGCTTATTCGAAAAACAGACTGGTTGACATTTGTTGTCCTAGAAAAAAATTGAACTTCAAGAAAAATCTCTTAGCTTATGTTACTTCATTTTTGAGCCACATTAGTTTGAATTACTGCATGATATTATAAACTCACATTATGATTTAACCCAAATTTTATTTGTAAGTATATAAGGAATTAATAATGTTTTTCTAATATAATTAGCCTGCTTTATTTAAAATATACTTTGTGTTCTGATAACACTTTTTTTTTTAGTATTAAGTTCCACTATAATTTAAACATCATAATGTATTCAACAAATGTCTGTTGGTTGCGTTGTGTCTGCTACACACTATTTTAGGGTCTGAACAGTTGTAGCATTATTTATCTTGTAGTATTCTGTAGTTAGTAAAAACTTGCTTTTTACATTTTGAGAAAAGCTGTGTAAGGATCATGTTACATACATTGTGCTTTCTCTTACAGAGTTACCTTCTTAATAAAATTTTGATATATGTGTATATGTATATGTTAGAACATTTGGAAGAAATATCTAAAAGCATAAAGAAGAAAATAATTTCTTGTAATCACACCACCCAGAGCTTTTTAAATTTTTTTTCTTAATGTTACGATCATAAATTCTTCTATTTCCTATGTTCTGATTATCAGTTTTCTGGTAAGGAGTTCTTTAAACAGGAAGCAAGGTGAATGAATAGTGACTGTTCAAATGTCACATTATTTGCTAATCAGTAATTAAACTGTAAAACAAGACAGACTGTATTTTCCTCATGCTATTACAACATTTGGTTGTTAATGATGATAAATCAGAATACCTGGGCTTCAGAAATTTAAATTCCTTTTGTGAATCTTAACAGTCTTTGACAGAACTTACTTATGGACTGTCTTAGTGTAAAATATGCAAATAATAAGAAATAAGTCAAAACTTATGTGAGAGTAGGCATGGTTACTGATATTACCTAAACATAAGCTTTTTATTTCTATTATACTTTCATAAATAATCCTTTAAGAATCTTGCTTAGGATCTAAATCAGTCCCACTCTTGGCAGCTCAAATAGGTTCTTTATCCCTTGATGAGACTTATTCTATTAATATAAGTCATTGTTATTTGAAAGTAACATTGTGTATGTGTAGTAGAGATAAGTCAGTTATTAGGCTTGCGTGACTGTACTATATTACCTCAAACATACTGTAGTATCCTAGTGTCTATGCATAAGATGTTATTTGTTGTCCGTAATTTATGACCTGTTGTAGCCATGGGTCAACACAATGGAATTGATGGAGACAGGCAGCTAACAAATAGAAAAAACTGAGTCAGCCTCCCTGTGAGGAAGAACAAAACTATAATGATTAAAATTGATCTTCAGCCTGATAGTGAAGAGGCAGATAAAGTATAAAATTGTGAAGGATATCAGTAAAGTAAACATGGATCTGTTTAGTAAATCCCTGAGTGCTATAGCCAAGGATTACCTTTGTTGAGTAAATTGAATTTAATACTACTTTTCAAGGTGAGATGGTAAATGGTGAAGCTTCCTATTTAAGTAAATAATGTCAAGTCTGGAAGTATAAGTAGATTCAAATTAGAATTAGTTTGATATACTATTGATAGATTAGAAAATAAGATGACATTTCAGAAATAGCCATCTTTAGGGGTAGATTTCCTATGTAGAAACAATCAAGCTCTCTCAAAATGTCTCTTCCTTTTTTATCAGGAAAAAAGACTGGGCTTATCTGGACTGTTAGTTTTACACTTTTTCTTCTTAATTTGTTCAAGATGTTTAAGTAGTTTTAGAGGTCAAATTTCTTTCTTCTACCAACCCTTTATAATGGATTTGATCTTTTGGGCCTGAGCCTCCATTTACTCCATGAGGGGCCTTTACCAATTATTTAAATATTTAATTGTTTCATTCAGAGTGAGCATATGTGTGTGTGTGTGTGTGTGTGTGTATATATATGTGTGTGTGTGTATATGTGTATATATATACATATACACACACATATGGCACTCCTAGGTGCTGTGGAGAATTATAAAAATAGTAATATTAATAATAGTTAATATTTATTAGAATTTCCTGTTAGCTGGATACTGTCCTAAGTGGGTTTTTGTTGTTGTTGTTGTTGTTTTCTTAAGAGAGAGGTATCACTCTTTCACCCAGGCTGGAGTGCAGTGGAGTGATTATAGCAAATGCAGCCTTGAACTACTGGGCTTAGATCCTCCGTCTCACCCTCCTTGGTACCTGGGACTGCAGGCTTGCAACACCTTGCCTGGCTAATTTAAAAAACAAAAATTTTTTTTTTTTTAGGGAGAGTCTCACTATGTTGTCCAGGCTGGTCTCCAACTCCTGGGCTCAAGCAACCCTCCTTCCTTGGCCTCCCAAGTAGCTGAGATTACAGGTGCGAGCCACTGTGCCTGGCTTGTTCTAAGTGCTTTATGTGTATGAAATTATTTAAATCCTCATCACAAGTTTATGAAGTAGGTACTGTCATAATCCCCATTTTCTAGTTGACAAGACTGAGGTAAGGAATTGTTAAGGAAAAGTCAGAATTCCATCCAGATATTTGGCTCATACTTTAATCATGAGGCTAAACTGCTTCTCACTACACGTATCTTCATAGTAACTTGTGTTTTAAGTCTGGTAGAAGCATAAGAAGTTTAAACACAGACAAAATCCTGTGGAAGTTAGTAAATTTCTAGTGAATGATAGAAATGATAGAAATCTCTTCTTCCCCCAAAGTCCCAAATTGGGACTTTGCGGGAAGAACAGATTAGTCTCCTTTTGACAAGTGTTATCAAAGTAGACTGTTCTCACATACACAAGGGGACTCAATAGGGCATTGCTGGTGGATATAATAAAATGAGTAAATGCGATGACAGGAGGAAATGCCTAGTGTGTTGCTCTTGGATTAGTTTTGGTATAACAAAGGCAGTTTTGTTGTGAGTCAGTAGAGAGGGTAGTGTAGAAAGGTGGAAGTTGGAAGAGTGGCAGATCCTGGAGGACTAATGATGGGCTTAAACCACAAAAAGTGTAGCTTTGCCATTGAAATAAAAGTCTGGGGTCTTATTTTTTCAAGTTTCTCCCTGAAATTATTTCTTGACATTCATTAGCTCAGCAGTGTATCTAAATAAAGCTTTTTTGGGTTTCTATTATAATAGAGGTTTGTTCCTTTTTCTTCCCTCTGAAAAGTATCATTTTTTGCACATTATTTGAAAATCCAGGTGTTATATGATATTCTTATTGCCAGAGGGACATTCTGCAGGCTCTTTGTAAAATGATTTTAGGATTCAGATACTTATTATATTTTTATTGGCCCTAATATTTTATCCAACTAGAAAATTAAACCTCTTCTTAAAAATTAATCCATCTAAGTGTCTGTAAATTAAAGGAACAACTAAAGATTCTTTATTTGGTGTCAGAAACTCCTTGTTTCTACAACAGTAGTATAAAACAAAGCCTGTTTTTAAATGTACTTTTCCCACAGTATCTGAATTTCAAATCTTCAATAAAATCTGGTTCATATTACTACCTCTAGCTTGATTTTCTAAAAATAGCTGACACTTTAGTATGGTTAATTTTATGCCATCTCATGGCTTGTCAGAAATGCTTTGTATCAAGATTTCAAAGTGTGAACGGATTTCCTGCCGCATTGATTAAGTTTGTAATTTTGGCTATTTTCCCAGCATCGAGGTTTCTGCTTTGTGTTTATGCAGGAGACTGGTAGCTTAAATTGTACTTTAAGGTTTTGTTTCTTGTTTTTAAGTTAACATACGTTTAATTTCTAGTTTCTTTGTAGCCCTTTGCAACTTTAATTAGGTCATAAAATGGATTTACTCTAGTTTCTCTAACAAATGTTATAAATTTATGAAATATGAAATTTAGCAAATTTTATAAATCTTTTTATTCATGTATTGTACAGCTCATCATATATGCAGACATAATAATTGAATGTGGAACTTGTTTCCAATTACACAGATGTCTTAATATCCACCTTATCATCTCTAACTAAGGATGTGGTTTTTTACTTTGAGGTGGCAACAGAACAGAAAAGAAAACAGTGAATTGAGTAATGGGCTTAGTATTGCTGCTGCCTGGTTGTGTATCTTTGGTAAACTTCTTTGGGATTTGGCATTAACTTGCAAGTCTTTGCAGTTTAGACAGTTAAATATGACTGAATGGCCGAACAAATTTTAATAGCATATGCTTCTTTTTTGCTATTTATTTACCCAGTAGACATTTAATTGACCACCTGCTAAATGTGAGGCACTATTCTTGCCATTACCTTTTTAATCTTTGATTTGGAGTCTGCTAACAGTCTGGAACTTCCACTATCAACTTAGAACGTTTACTTTCCCCTCCCTTACCAGGATGGCCATTTCTTATCAGTAGAGTCACAGAGAGAGAAAAAAAAAAAACCATCTGGGGCTAGACTTCCTGCTCTTAACATACAGAAGCAAATAGGTTGTGAAGGAATACATAGTATTTTGGATTTCTGCCTCTTCCTTCCATAATTTTTTTAAAAAGGTTCATATGTTTTATGTGTGTCTTATGTAACAGTAATCTGCATTATGAACTTAAATGACAAGGATCACCATTTCACATCTTTGGAGATTGATCACAGAGCTAATAAGTAACTCTTATTAAATAACTATATGCATCATTTTTCATGTAAAACTATTATTTGGATAAACCCCTTTGAGAAAAGGCTTAGGCTCCTGCCAGTGTCACTGTGATATTTACTAATAAGCTCAGTTTAAGACGCAGCAATTAAGGTTGTGTTTTGTTTTTTTTTTTTAAGTTCAGTTCAGCAAATATATGTGGAAAGCTTGTGGGTAAAATTATATTTGTATTTATGGGAAAGCAGACAATTTTATTAATGCCTATATTTTTCTAGTTCAGTGTTTGTCAGACTTCAAGTTTTAACATGTTGATCATGAAACCAGTTGAATTGTGACCAGTATTTTAAAAGGAAAGATTAAAAAAACAAAATAAAATATCAGTATATACCAACTAGTAAGAGTAAGCATTGTTTACTAAACTTTGGTTTTATTTAAGTACATATCTATATACTATGTCAGTGAGAAACATTTCTCCGCTTCGTGTTTGAAAAACATTTTAAAAGCTAAGAAAAAGTTTGAAAACCTGTTTGTAAGTACACCTGGGGTAAAGGTACACCCTGTGGCATAAGATGTCGGGAACAACTGAGGGTAAGAATGGGGATGCACTACTATCATAAACTTCTGCTAAAGCATAAGGATGTGAGTGCTGGGAGCAAAGCAGTGCTGTATTGCAGCATTTTAAATAATATGGGAAAAAGTGGACTGCAACCAAAGGCAAAGAGGGATGGTGATGGTGAAGGGTAAGATTGTATTTATTGTCCAAAGGCTAAGTGCATATACATATGTGTTTGGGAGAAGGCATCACGTAATAGTTCTTAACCTACTCTGAGAGAAGGTTGTCCACATTTCTTAAAGTATACATGTAAACCAACAATGAAATTATTTTAGTGACTTGAGAATCAAAGTGCTAGAGTTTGAATCCCTGTTCTACTACTTGCTAGCAGTGTGACCTTGGGCCTGTTTAACTCTTGACACCTTGTTTTCCAAATTTATAAAGTAGAGATAATAATATCTGTCACATTGTGTTGTTGTGAGGATTATATGAACTAATATATGTAATGTCCTGAGAACAATGTCTGGCACACATTAAGTTAATTAAAATTAGCTGTTCTTACTGTTATTATTAGACACGAGCTAGATAACAGTGGCCTCTACATGGGAAAGATTATTTTAATTCTGATGTAGTTCAGTTTATCTATTTTTTTTATTTTTGTCCCTTGTGCATTGATGTCATATCTAAAAAACCTGCCTAACTCAAGATCACAAAAATTTACTGCTGTATTTTATAGTTTTAGCTCTTTAGATCTAGGATCCATTTTTAGTTAATTTTTATATATGGTGTGAGGTAGGGGTACAGTTTTATTCTTTTGCATGTGAATAGCCAGTTGTCCCAGCATCATTTATTCAAAACACTATTCTTTCCTCACTAGAAAAAATATTTCTTTAAAGAATAATGAATACTTTTTTTTCTTTTTAACCACTGTTACTCACTTGGAAAAAGAATAATGAATAATTTTAAGTAATTTTCCTACAGGTAAATTAAGTCTTTATGTTTAGATTACACATATTAGGAAATAATGGATTTGTATTCCATAGGTTTGCTTGATCTTTATAAAGTTCCCTGTCTCTGGAAAAAATAAAATAAGGCAAAACAATCTTCTTAGTAGAGTTATTTTTACAAGAAAGTTGCAAGCCAGTTTTAGTTCATCAATTGGATAATTTTTCCTGCTTGCTGGAGGTATTTCAGTATTGGTAATACCTGAACTATGAGATGCATGAATGATGCATTTTAGGAATTTGTTTCTGTGTCCATACCAGGCATAATGAATTAAGTTATCTGTTAAAAATACAGGATTTTTGCTCAATATACAGTTGTAGAAGAACTCATTGTCAAAATTTTTAAGACTTTTTTTCTTTTTTTTTTTTTTGAGATGGATCTTGCTCTGTCACTCAGGTTGGAGTGCAGTGGCACAATCTCCGCTCACTGCAACCTCCACCTCCAGGGTTCAAGTGATTCTGCTGCCTCAGCTTGCCGAGTAGCTGGGACTACAGGCGTATGCCACTATGCCCGCCTGATTTTTTTTAGTAGAGATGGGGTTTCACCATATTGGCCAGGCTGCTCTTGAACTCCTGACCTCGTGATCCACCCGCCTCAGCCTCCCAAAGTTCTGAGATTACAGGCGTGAGCCACCACGCCTGGCCAGACTTTTTTTTTTTTTTTTTTTTTTTGCTGTCTTTATCATATTGTTAGTCTTCTGGTTAAGCGATATTATAACTTAGTCATATGAGTAATATAATGCAACATGCTGAATTGTGTGTGTGGGAGGGGGTTGTTTTTTGTTTGTTATTTATTTTTTAAATAGAGATGAGATCTCACTGTGTTTCCCAGGCTCCCTTGAACTCCTGGACTCAAACGATATAGCCTCCTGCCACAGCGTCCTGATTAGCTGGGACTACAGGTGTGCACCACTACACGTGGCTTTCCTGATGAAATTTTAAATACCCAAATATTTGAGCAGAAATAATAGCTTGTGTTTATTGTTTTTCTACTATCTGTCAAGTATAGTATTAAATGTTTTACATAATTTGTCTCCAGTCCACATACAATACTCTAGTAGAAGTGGGTAACAAAACCAAGGTACTCAAAGAGGTTAATAAGTAACTTGTGCTGGATCACAGAACTAACGGGAGGCAGGGCTGGAATTTGACTCTAGGTCTTTCTGACCTCAAAGTGCAGTAAAGTCATGGAATTTCTCTTCTAGGCTACCTGGAAGAAAAGTGATCTTTTTTCCAGACTTTTTTGTTACTGTTTTTCAGCCAGGAGATAGTAGAGTTAGGTAGTAGAATAGTAGTCACTGGCATCCGGTAGTCAGCCCTCCAAAAAAGTTTTTGATTTTTTTTTTTTTTTTTTTTTGTCTTAAACTTGGAAGCTACTAACTTTCAGGTCATACTTTCTTATCATCCAAGAGCTGGATATTTAGGTAGCAGAAACTATGGAATTATCCTAAGTCCTCTTGAAGGTTCAGCTGTTAAAATTAATTGGTTCTGATTAACACTGTGCTCAAGATTTACATTTCTAGGAGCCACAGTTTGATTGGTCTAACTTGGATCTGTGTGTTTTCTTTAGCTGGGGAGGAGAAGGTACCTTGATTGATACCTTCACCAGGACTGCATGCAGTGAGGGACAGAAGTTTCCTTAAAATAATTGGGTTCTGTTATAGGAAGAAGGGGAAGGAGATACCAAGTGGGCAAAACAATCAGGTTCTATTACATAAATAATAACCCTAATGTGAGGATAATAAATGGATAATATGATTATTTTAAGTTTGGAAATATACCTGGTTATTAGTATTGAATATCTGGTAGTGGGGTTGGAGAAAAAGTCGAGAATAAAAAAAGACTTAAAATCGTAAAAATTAACTGGAAAAGAGGATGGCTGAGCAGATACATATATGTTAGATAATGTTCATAATGGCAAACCAACCTGAAGATTTGTTTAAATTGTAGTATGTAGCCAGGTGTGGTGGTGCTTGCCTGCAGTCCCAACTACTTGGGAGGCTGAGGCAGGATGATTGCTTGAGCCTAGGTTTGAGGCTACAGTGAGCTATGTTTCCACCACTGCTTTCCAGCCTAGGTGGCAGAGCAAGACCCCATCTCTAAAAACATAAAGTAAAATGAATAAATTATAATATGTTATGACAAATATAGTTATCTGAAGTCACAGAAAATGTGCGTGTGCATTTAATGATGTGAAATAATTTTTAGGAAGTATGAATGAAAAAAATCAACTTTTAAGTGTGGCTAGTATGATCTTACCTGTATCTCACTTATAGAAAATATAAAAGGCTGAAGCCAGTCACCAGTTTAATAGTTCTAACCTCTTGTTTACTTGATTCCCTTTTTTCTCCTCCCCAGCAATCCTCATATAGTTAGGTAAAGTTGGTTCTTCATCAGGCTTATTGCAGAAACCCCTAAGCCTTTTTACTTAAAGCTTTTTGAAACCCAGAGACCCATCTTTTGAATTCAAAAGTTTTGACTGTTAAGAATTAGTCTTTTTGTATGTTTGTTGGCCGCATAAATGTCTCCTTTTTATGAACAGAGAAGTGTCTGTTAATATACTTTGCCCGCTTTTTGATGGGGTTGTTTTTTTCTTGTACATTTGTTTAAGTTCCTTGTAGATTCTGGATATTAGACCTATGTCAGATGGATAGATTGCAAAAATTTTCTCCCATTCTGTAGGTTGCTTGTTCATTCTGATGATAGTTTCTTTTACTGTGCAGAAGCTCTTTAGTTTAATTAGATCCTATTTGTCAATTTTGGCTTTTGTCGCCATTGCTTTTGGTGTTTCAGTCATGAAGTCTTTGCCAGTGCCTATGTCCTGAATGGTATTGCCTAGGTTTTCATGGTTTTGGGTTTTACATTTAAGCCTCAAATCGATCTTGAGTTAATTTTTGTATAAGGTGTAAGGAAGGGGTCCAGTTCCAGTTTTCTGCATATGGATAGCCAGTTTTCCCAGCACCATTTATTAATATTAAATAGGGAATCCTTTCCCCATTACTTGTTTTTGTCTAGTTTGCTGAAGATCAGATGATTGTAGATGTGTGGTGTTATTTCTGAGGTCTTTGTTCTGTTCCGTTGGTCTGTATATGTGTTTTGGTATCAGTACTATGCTGTTTTGGTTACTGAGCCTTGTAGTATAGTTTGAAGTCAGGTAGTATGATGCCTCCAGCTTTGTTATTTTTGCTTAGGATTGTCTTGGCCATACGGGCTCTTTTTTGGTTCCATATGAAATTTAAAGTAGGTTTTTCTAATTTTGCGAGGAAAGTCAATGGTAGCTTGATGGGAATAGCATTGAATCTATAAATTACTTTGGGCAGTATGGCCATTTTCATGATATTGATTCTTCCTATCCATGAGCATGGAATGTTTTTCCATTTGTTTGTGTCGTTTCTTATTTCCTTGGGCAGTGGTTTGTAGTTCTCCTTGAACAGGTCCTTCACGTTCCTTTTAAGTTGTACTCATCATCACTGATCATTAGAGAAATGAAAATCAAAACCACAATGAGATGTCATCTCATGCCAGTCAAATGGTGATTATTACAAAAAGTCAAAAAAGAATAGATGTGGGTAAGGCTGTGGAGAAATAGGAATGCTTTTACACTGTTGGTGGGAGTGTAAATTAGTTCAACCATTGTGGAAGACAGTGTGGCAATTCCTCAAGGATCTAGAACCAGAAATACCATTTGACCCAGCAGTCCCATTACTGGGTGTATACCCAAAGGATTATAAATCATTCTGCTATAAAGACACATGCACACGTATGTTTATTATAGCACTATTTACAATAGCAAAGACTTGAAACCAACCCAAATACCCATCAATGGTAGACTGGATAAAGAAAATGTGGCACATATATACCATGGAATACTATGCAGCCATAGAAAAGAATGAGATCATGTCCTTTGCAGGGACATGGATGAAGCTGGAAGCCATCATTCTCAGCAAACTAACACAGAAATAGAAAGCCAAACACTGCATGTTCTCACTTATAAGTGGGAGTTGAACAATGAGAGCACATGGACACAGGGAGGGGAACATCACACACCAAGGCCTGTCGGAGGGTGGGGGACAAGGGGAGGGAGAGCATTAGGACAAATACATAATGCATTTGGGGTTTAAAACCTAGACGATGGGTTGGTAAGTGCAGCAAACCACCATGGCACATGTGCACCTATGTAACAAACCTGCACATTCTGGACATGTATCCCAGAACTTAAATTTTTAAAAAAAGAATTTTTCTCCTCTGTGGGTTTCAGAAGCCTACATTTGAAACTGGGATACCGTAATATCGAATCGTGTTCTGCATGCTCTGCTGTGTATTTCTTTTCCTATGGCAATGGATGTCTCTGACTGAATTGGTGTGGGGAAGGTGTGTGGAGAGGTCAAGAAAATAGCATGGACTAAGGAACTTGCTTAGTCTTTCCTGGAGGTATTCCACTACAGCTCTACTACTGTCTTCACAGGTAAGTGAGAACTGCATATGCTTTGAGAAATGGCTGATCCAAGGCAAATCCTGTCATTTTAGGTTAATAAAATCTAACTGTGGGCACAGTGGCTCACGCCTGTAATCTCGACACTTTGGGAGGCCGAGGCGGGCAGATCACGAGGTCAGGAGATTGAGACCATCCTGGCTAACACCGTGAAACCCCGTCTCTACTAAAAATTAAAAAAATTAGCCGGGCGTGGTGGTGGGCGCCTATAGTCCCAGCTACTCGGGAGGCTGAGGCAGGAGAATGGCCTGAACCCGGGAGGCAGAGCTTGCAGTGAGCCGAGATCTCACCACTGCACTCCAGCCTGGGTGACAGAGCAAGTCTCCATCTCAAAATAAATGATTGATAGATAGATAGATAGATAGATAGATAGATAGATAGATAGATAAAATGAGGATCTGGGACTACAGTCGTGCACCACCACACCCAGATAATTTTTGTATTTTTAATGAAGTCGGGGTTTCACCATGTTAGCCAGTTTAGTCTCAAACCCCTGGTCTCAAGTGAGCTGCCTGCCTCATCCTCCCGAAGTGCTGGGATTACAGGTGTGAGTCACCACGCCCAGCCTTTGATATATTATTATAGGAAAAAAGAGGAGATGTACTTTATGTAGAAGAGAACTTTAATTTATGCTGTGACGGTACCTAAAAGATACATCCTTTATTCATGTGTAAGATGAAATTGAGAGGTAAAATTGGATATACTGTTGCTTTTAAAAAATTTTAACGTATATGTAATTTTTTGTACTTATCTCATTTTAGCCTATATAAGTTATATATATATTTTTTGTTTGTTTGTTTGTTTTGTTTGAGACAGAGTCTTGCTCTGTCACCCAGGCTAGAGTGCAGTGGTGCAATCTCGGCTCACTGCAACCTTCGCCTCCTGGATTCAAGCGATTCTCCTGCCTCAGCCTCCTGAATAGCTGGGATTACAGGCGCCTGCCACCGCGCCCAGCTAATTTTTTTATTTTTGGTAGAGACAGGGTTTCACCATCTTGGCTAAGCTGGTCTTGAACTCCTGACCTTGTGATCCACGCGCCTTAGCCTCCCAAAGTGCTAGGATTACAAGCGGGAGCCACCGCGCCCGGCTGTAAGTTATATCTTACACAAATCTAGGTTTCATTCAGAGAATTATATGCAAAGAAACAGTGCAATAGGATTATTTTAAAACCATTGTTATTGTCGGAAAACATAATACCTTTAAAATTCCTTTTCACATTAGAAATATAGTGTCTTCTCCCCAGTTTAGGATAGAAATTTTCCTTTTCTTCTCCTTCTTTATACTATTCAGATTTGCATGTTTGGCAGAACAAATTATAAGAGAAAATATTTGAAATGTCACATACTAAAGTAAATGTTTGAATGTTTGAAAATTTTCTGGTTTTCAGAGATTTTGAATTGCTGAATCGTTGTGTAAATTAAGATGTTGAGTAGTTTCCACAGAGTAATTATTTGAAAGTCACTGAAAGCAAGACACATGCCTAATGTAAATGTTTATTGCACTACTGTACCTTTTTCTACCTCATAAAAATGAGAATAGCAGTCTGTACTTTTCCACTTCGTCATTCGTAAGTCCATTGCAGAAATGTATATTTTGTTTGCTTATTATCTTCATGCTGTAAATAGCTTGAAAATTCTTTAAGTGGGGCTAGCGATGTATTATGGATACATGTTAAGTGGTATAGAAATTTCGCTTTTTTTTTTTGCATAAAGAGTAACAAGACCAGTAGTCCATATTTCTTCAGCTCTACCCAGAGAAGGGCAACGTAGGAGGGAAAATGAAGTTTGCAAAATATTTCATAGTAGGCTTTTTCTTAAAGTAACTTCAGACTTACAGAAGTTTAAAAATAGTACAAAGAATCCCATATACCTGTCACCCCAATTCCTGAAATATTAATATTTTACCACATTTGTTCATTATGTCTGTATTCTCCAAGTACGATATATGCCATTATATGTAATATGTAGCATTTTATATAGACATAGGGCATGTATGCACTATATATTTTTTTCTGAGCCACATAAAGAGTAAAACGCAGACATGACGTGCTTTTACTCCTAAATACTTCAGTGTGTGTATTCCCTCAAGAAAGGGCATTTTCTTCTGTATAGCTACCGTACACTTCTACACTTTTCAAAATCAGAACATTTACACTGATACCATACTATGACATGATCTGCAGACCATTTTCCAATATGCCAGTTGTCCCACTGTGTCCTTTAGTACAAAAGAAAAAAGTTTTTTTTCCTGGTCTAGGAGCTAATCCTGGAGCACATGTTACATCTTGTTGTTTTAATCTAGAACAGTTCCTCAGTTCTTTATCTTTTATAACCTTGACATTTTTGGAGAGTACAATCCATATATTTTGCAGAATTTCCCTTAGTTTGGGTGTGTCTGGTTTTTCCTTATAAGATTCATTTTATGCATTTCTGGCCAGAATACCACAGAAGTACTGTATATATTACCAGAAAGCCATAAGTGGCATTTGCATTTTCTAAATGATCAATTTTAATATTATATGGAAAGCAGAGTCAGAGATTCTCACATATGTCAAGATATTATAAGTATTCCTGTTATATTTATTCTCCAATTGCTTTTTCTCAAGAAAATGTGTGGCCTTTCAGCTAGCTTTTCAAAGTGGAAGTTCCTACATAACTTAGGATGGGAGGGTGGGGAAGAGCTTTATTAAAGCTTTAAGATTGAGCTTTTGAGTATGTGTTGTATGTAAATGAACGTGGGCATTGATGCAGGGATTGGGCCTTTAAACCTTTGGCCCAGAATGGTATCAATTATTATTATTCTTATTTTTTGGAGTACTTCTGCTAAAACACTGAAATCAGTGTGCCACTCTCCTTTTAGAAGTTTTACACCTTTCCAAGGTACACTTTTTTTTTTTTTGGAGACGAGTTTTGCTCTGTCACCCAGGCTGGAGTGCATTGGCGCAATCACAGCCCACTTCAGCTTCTATTTCCCAGACTCCAGCAGTCCTTCCACTTCAGCCTCCCGAGTAGCTGGGATTACAGGTGCACACCACCATGCCCAGCTAGTTTTTGTAGAGATGGGGTTTTGCCATGTTGCCCAGGCTGGTCTCCAACTCCTGAGCTCAATCTATCCATCCTCCTCAGCCTGCCAAAGTACTGGGATTACAGGCGTGGGCCACCACTCCCGGCTTCCAAGGCAGGCATTTAAATGTAATAAATAGGGAGATAAGCAAGAACCCTGTTGGACCTGGTAGAAGCAAACATTTATTAGTACTATTACGTTGTTTAAAATATTAGCACCTTCTATATTCATGTCCTCTCAGAATTATCAAAAAACCTACTCTATAGTTTATTTGGCTTATATCTCAGCAGTAATAAAATTAGTTAATAGTATTGGCATCGTGGTTCTTTGTGCATTCCTCCCTTATCCCAACCCAAGTTGATTTCACATGATCTCTTGATCTAGTCTAAGAATGTTTATAGTGATTACGAGAAGTTCAGATTCTGGCTTTAACATATATAATTGTTTTTTAATCTGTAAACCAAAGAGAATGAGTTTGTTTAAACCAGAAAGATGGCAAGAGTAGTCTGGGAATTTTGCTCCATTCCTTAAAAGCCCTATAATAAAATAAACATATCTTGTGTTTAATTTTTACAATTTTTTTAAACATTAGTATAGAGTGCCACTTCTTATATTCTATATCAAATAATGAGCTACATTTTCAATAATAACCTCTCAGTAATTTTTGGCATTAAAATCTGCATTACAAAATAATTTGAGGATATAATTTATAATCACTTATGCTAAAATCACCTATTTGAAATTATGTATGAGGTTTTCAAAGTTTATAGTGCTTTGGAAAAAATTTAAATGTTTCTTTGTTTATGTATCTTTATTATAAGCTGTAGCATATATCATGTAGTTGTCAAGGATGCTGATAGATACTTAATATTTAAAGGAGACTTGTCTAAAGTTAGCTGTCGAGGACTAGAATCTGGGCCTTTTGGTAACAGTTCATTGCTCTGTTTACTTAAATGATTATTGGATTCGTTAGAATTTCTCTATTTTCATAGCTGTCTCTATGGTTCTATGAAAATACTGTGTGTGTGCTTATACATATATGTATATCTGTAAGTACAAAGTAGAAAATGAAAGTTCATTTTCTGCTTTTGACAATTGTAATCCCCAGAGATAACCGTTATTAATATGTTGTCTCATGTTTGGTCATACTGTTTTCTCTGTATTCTGTGTATTACTGTATAAATTTTACACAGTAATTTGCATATGAAAAATGCTGATCTACACCTGGCCCTTTTTTAAAAACTGCAATTTATTATGGCCAATTTTTTATACCAGTATATATTAATCAACCTTATTCTTTTTAACTGCTGCATTATATATAAATTACATAATTTCATTCATTACCAATAGATGAGACATTTCCATTGGTTTGAACTTTTCAGTATTACAGATAATGGTTCAATTAAATATTTAAGCTTTTGTGCACTTGTAGAATTAATTCCTAGACGTAGAACCCTTATATTTTGATAGGTATTTCCAAATTTCTTCCCAAAATGTTTGTATCTCTTTACTTCCACTGTCAGGTCTAATAATTTTCACTCGGATTATCATATTTCTTACCCAGCCTGTTTTTTACACTCTAAACTCTTTTTCTTTTCTTTTTTTTTTTTTTTGAGACAGCATCTTGCTCTGTGGCCCGGTTGAAATGCAGTGGCACGACGACCAACCTGGGCTCAAGCAATTCTCTCAACTTAGCCTACTGAGTAGCTGGGACTACAGACACATATCACCATGCCCAGCATTTTTTTTTTTTTTTTTTTTGTATTTTTAGTAGAGATGAGGTTTTGCCATGTTGCCCAAGCTGGTCTCAAATTCCTGAGCTCAAGCAATCCACCCATCTCAGCCTCCCAAAATGCTGGGATTACAAGCGTGAGCCACTGCACCTGGCCCAAAAGCTCTTTTTCTAATAGCAATATAAATTGTCTTTTACAGACTATACTCATAATATGTTTCTTCTTTCAGAAATAGGTGTTAAGTGTATCTAACATGGAATGTATAGCTATAATTCTCATTGTGAAACCATAGCCTAATTTATTTCATATTACAATTTAAAATTCATGTTTTTTAGGAAGTTTTCTTAGATTAATCCACCTAGTTCCAGGTGCTACAGTCCCAAGATTTCTTTCTTTTTAACAAATTAAATATAGGTAACATGACTAGAATTGTAGTCAAAGAATATTGGAACCTTGGAACTTCAGTATTTGAACTTTATTTTGAAATATAATTTGTTATATTATAACAATATTATAATATATTGCACCTGGAAGTTAGGGGCAGTTTTTTTTTTTAATTATCTTTGTATCTGCTACACTGTAAAGTGCTATTTATGTAAAAAATTCTTTATAGAAGTCTTCAGTCGTAAAGTCTGCTGTACAGACTTTAGATCAGGGATTGGCAAACTATGAGCCATGTGCCAAATCCTGCCCTTCATCTGTTTTGTAAATAAAGTTTTATCAGAACACATTCAGACTCATTCATGAACATATTGTCTATGATTTCTTTTCTGCTACTATGGCAGAATTGAGTTGTTGCAACTGCGTGGCATCCAAAGCCTAAAATATTTACTCTTTGGCTCTTTGCCAACCCGTTTTAGATTATGAGCATTTTGGCATTATTATGTTTTTGTTTTCTTTCTATAGCACATAGTAAGATGTTCTGCCCACATTGTGCATAATTTATGGGTTTATTCAAGGATTTATGCAAGTGTAGCTGCAAGAAAAAAACCTAGAAGTGAACTTGCTAGGTTGAAGAGCATCTGTGTATGTTAAATTTTGTTAGCTTTCGCCTTCCCAAAGGGATTATTCCATTTCATACTTAAACTACTAATTTTGTGATAGGACTTCTTTCTCCATAGCTTTGCTAAATTAGTGCATTCACACACTTCATCTTTACTAATCTGATAGAGGGAAATGATATTGTGGATTTGATTTGCATTTCTTTTTATGTGTTAGGTTGAGCTTATTTTCATATTTAAAAGCCACTTGTATTTCTTTTTCTTGAGCTATCTTTTAATGTCCTTCCTGATACATTTCTGAAGTCTGTGATACTCATATAAGATATATGGTGAACATGTGTCAAAGATTTATTTGACTCTAATGAGGGAACCCGCCTGATGACAAGGCTGATTGAGAAGAGGATGTGTGAGATGAAGTGTATATCATCAGTGAAAGAAAGCAAATTCTTACAGGGCAAAAACAAAACCACAACTCTAAGGGTTATTGTTTCTACTGGACAGAATTCATTTGCATTTTACCAGATAAAAATTACTATTTTCAATTTATCTTTTACAAATCATTTTCTAATTTTACAGAGTCTATTCCCTAATCAGTAGTAAATAGTCTTCAAAATTCTCCAGAGCATCAGGTGACTATTATGCAGGCTAATTGTTGACACTCGGGTTTGACTTTAAGAGGACATGCCATAATTTTTTGGCCTTATTTCCAAGTTTTGGATAATTTTTCTTAACACATTTTTCTCTAATTGCAGTGATTTCAAGTGATTTTTTTTTAATTTTTTTAGTATTTATTGATCATTCTTGGGTGTTTCTCGGAGAGGGGGATTTGGCAGGGTCATAGGACAATAGTGGAGGGAAGGTCAGCAGATAAATATGTGAACAAAGGTCTCTGGTTTTCCTAGGCAGAGGACCCTACGGCCTTCCGCAGTGTTTGTGTCCCTGGGTACTTGAGATTAGGGAGGGGTGATGACTCTTAAGGAGCATGCTGCCTTCAAGCATCTGTTTAACAAAGCACATCTTGCACCGCCCTTAATCCGTTTAACCCTGAGTTGACACAGCACATGTTTCAGAGAGCAGGGGGTTGGGGGTAAGGTTATAGATAACAGCATCCCAAGGCAGAAGAATTTTTCTTAGTACAGAACAAAATGGAGTCTCCTATGTCTACTTCTTTCTACACAGACACAGTAACAATCTGATCTCTCTTTCTTTCCCCCATATTTCCCCCTTTTCTATTTGACAAAACTGCCATCGTCGTCATGGCCCGTTCTCAATGAGCTGTTGGGTACACCTCCCAGACAGGGTGGCGGCCGGGCAGAGGGGCTCCTCACATCCCAGATGGGGCGGCTGCCGGGTGGGGGCGCCCCCCACCTCCCAGACTGGGCTGCCGGGCGGAGGTGTTCCTCACCTCCCAGACTGGGTGGCGGCCGGGCAGAGACGCTCCTCACCTCCCAGACGGGGTGGCGGCCGGGCAGAGACGCTCCTCACCTCCCAGACGATGGGTGGCCGGGCAGAGATGCTCCTCACTTCCTAGAGGGGATGGCGGCCGGGAAGAGGCGCTCCTCACTTCCCAGACTGGGCGGCGGGGCAGAGGGGCTCCTCACATCCCAGACGATGGGCGGTCAGGCAGAGACGCTCCTCACTTCCTAGACGGGGTGGCGGCCGGGCAGAGGCTGCAATCTCAGCACTTCGGGAGGCCAAGGCAGGCGGCTGGCAGGTGGAGGTTGTAGCGAGCCGAGATCACACCACTGCACTCCAGCCTGGGCAACATTGAGCACTGAGTGAGTGAGACTCCGTCTGCAATCCCGGCACCTCGGGAGGCCAAGGCGGGCAGATCACTCGAGGTCAGGAGCTGGAGACCAGCCCGGCCAACACTGCGAAACCCCATCTCCACCAAAAAATACAAAAATCAGTCAGGCGTGGCGGCGCGTGCCTGCAATCCCAGGCACTCCAAAGGCTGAGGCAGGAGAATCAGGCAGGGAGGTTGCAGTGAGCTGAGATCGCGGCAGTACAGTCCAGCCTTGGCAACAGAGGGAGACCGTGGAAGGCGGGAGTCAGAGACCAGGGAGAGGGGGAGACGAGGGAGAGGGAGAGGGATTATTTCTGTATGACTTAATAATGAATTTCTAAGAAGGTCACTTAGCTCACTGTTGTCTCTTCTAAAACATACTCATCTTTCCTTTTCTCTTCTGTAGGAACTCATTATACAATGACAAATGGAGGCAGCATTAACAGTTCTACACATTTACTGGATCTTTTGGATGAACCAATTCCAGGTGTTGGTACATATGATGATTTCCATACTATTGATTGGGTGCGAGAAAAATGTAAAGACAGAGAAAGGCATAGACGGGTAAGTATTTTTAGTAAAAATTTTTAAAAACATAGTGCATAATTAGATCCTTTAATAATATATTTCTGCCAATGATCTCAGGCTGCCAAAATATGTTTACATTTAATATAAGTAAATGTCTACATTTCATATGTGGTACATGTTTTTTTCTTTTTCTATGTTAAATTTTTTTAGTTTACTTATACCCTGTAACTTTCCAGAAAGGATTTCAGGTAGCTAAAAAACAAGGAAATACAATAAGAAGACAAAATAAGAAGGAAAGGGAAAAATACAGCACAGGAGTTGGGGGGAAGAACAAGCTAAGTTCCAGATATGGAGGTCAGCATGATTTTGGGCTTTGAGCAGCCCACCAGCTAAGGCAAAAAAGGAAACTCATTGCATAGCTCTTACCTATGGAAAAAGAAGAAATCTACTGGGGGCAGATGGTCTTGTGGGATTTTGCTGTTTTCTTTTATCTCCTTTCCCAGTATTTGATTCTGAGATATTTCTCAATTTGGCTCCCAAATAAAGCTTATTGAGTGTTGTAATGGTTTACTGTTTTTTTAAAAATGGCTTTAACATATAAAAGTACAACTTATGGATCCTTTTTGTTTGTGGTCGTGACTTACTGATAATGTAATCCAAAATACATTTTTTATTTTGTATTTATTTATTTATTTTTGAGACGGAGTCTCAGTCTTCTGCCCATGCTGGAGTATAGTGGTGTGATATTGGCTCACTGCACCCTCCGCCTCATGGATTCAAGCGATGCTCCTGCGTTAGCCTCCTGAGTAGCTGGGACTACAAACGTATGCTACCATGCCTGGCTAGTTTTTATACAAAATACGTTTTTTAAAAAACAATTTTTTTTTTTGGAGGTGGGGGGACTGTCGCCCAATCTGTTGCCCAAACTGGAGTGCAGTGGTGCAATCTTGGCTCACTGCAACCTCTGCCTCCCAGGTTCAAGCGATTCTTGTACTCAGCCTCCTGAGTAGCTGGAATTATAGGTGTGTGCCATCATGCCAAGCTAATTTTTGTATTTTTAGTAGAGATGAAGTTTCGCCATGTTGGCGAGGCTAGTCTCGGACTCCTGGCCTCAAGTGATTGGCTGACCTCAGCCTCCCAAAGTAGAAAATCTTTTTGAAAAATAAAATTCCAAATCTCAAAAGGCCCTATATAATTTTGGTGTTGGAAATTTACTTGTCAATGAAAATGACTATTTACACAAATTATAAGCTTCCATATTAATGTATATGTGTGTGAACCTGAAATTCAAATTATATTATATTGTTTATGAAAGGTACAGCTTCTGAGATTCATCAGATGATATTTACCTTTAGGGCATATCTAAAAATAAAATACAGTACATGAAATCCAGTGCTTTAATCCAGTGATTCTTAAACTTTTTGCTCTCAGATCCCCTTTAAACTCTTAAAAGATACTGAAGAGCTCCAAGGAGGCTTTGTTTACGTGGTTTTTATCAATGGATATTTACCATATTAGACACTGAAACTGAGGATTTAAAAAAAAATAATTCATTTAAAAATAACAGTAACAAAACCCATTACATGTTAACATAAATAACATTTTTACGAAACTATATTTTCAAAAAAAATTTAGTGAGAGAATGACATTGTGCTACATTTGTTATAAATCTCATTATTGTCTGGCTTAATAAAACACTGCTGGATTCTCATATCTGCTTTTGCAGTCAATATGTTGTATGTTGTTTTTATGGAAGTATGTGAAGAAATTCAACCTCATACACAGATAATATAGTTGGAAAAGCTATGAGTATTTTAATAGTCTTTAAGATTATTGCAAATATTCTTCTTTGATACTACACTAAAGTGACAATTGTTAGTTTCTTAAAGATTAGTTGTAATGTGTACTTTGAAACTGCATCAATGAACTTTGTCTTCTGTTACATTAAAATCCATTGATTTTGAATATATGATTTTGTAACATTATGCAGTGATCATTTAGAAAATATTGATTCACTGATTTATGTGGATCTTTTAAATGTTGACACTTATATAATATAATACAATATTTTAAAAATCACATTTGTTAATTTTACCTTTGATCTATTCAGAAAAGACTCTAAGTATTGGGAACCTATCATCCTTACAGTGATAGATACAAGTTTCCTAAAATTCTGATTTTTACTGGAGAGCTCAAATTCTATCATTGGAAACAAATACACATTTATTTAACTTAAAAATGACAGGATTACTTGGTTTCATTATTAAGAAAATACCTGTCAAATTCCCAAGTCTGGAAAACCATAGTTTGATGTCACTCTTTCAAGTAAAAATGGCATTCCATGTAAGAAGTGTCTAGTTTATTATGCAACTCAAATAAATTACGCAAGTGCTTTTCTTTAGGACATAACTTCATACATACTTCCACATGCAGCAGATGTGTGTAGTTATGCATAGTTCCTTATGCATGGTTCTTATTTCATCACACAAAATATTAAAAAGACTCTGATTGAGACGTAGCAGTTTTTACTGCTTCATCAAAGATGCTCTTATTTGAAACTGGCATAATATTATTTATTTATTTGATTTTACTGGGAAGCATGGCAGTCAAGAATGTAATGACTGCCAGTACATTTGAGTGCCACTGCCTGATTTTTGCTAAGGAGTCAGCAATTTTGCCACTGGTTTTGCATTTTCAGTAAAAATGTCAACACAGTGAAAAAGGCACATAATGTCTTGTATTATTTTGTAAACAGTTTTATCTTGCAGAACCCTTGAAAAGGTCTCGGGGATCCTCCAAGGTGCCTGTAGACCGTACTTTGAAAATCACTATTTTAATCCAAAGTGCCTAGATCAGACACACTATAAATCCTGTGTCTTGTATGATCATTAGGTAAATACATTTGTACTTAGAAGTATACATTCAGAGACATTAACAGTATTCAGGTTGGGATTTAAGTATATTTTAAAGTGTGGTACCTAGAGAGTATCCGTGACACTATGTTCATAAAATTTTAGAGAAAACTGAGATCAAAGGAAACCAAAACAGGCTGGTCATAGTGGCTCATGCCTGTAATCCCAGTGCTTTGGAAGGTTGAGGCAGAGGATCGCTGGATCCCAGGTTGAGACCAGCCTGGGCAAATATGGAGACTATCTCTACACAACAAAACAAAAATTAGCTGGGTATAGTGTCTTGCGCCTGTAGTCCTAGCTACTCGGAAAGCTGAGGTGGGAGGATCCCTTGAGCCTGGGAGTTCTAAGTAACAGTGAATTATGATTGCACCACTGCCCTCCAACCTAGGTGATAGAGCAAGACCCTGTCACCCTCCAAAACAAACAAAAAACACTTTTTTCTCTGAGTATGTAAATGGTTAGTGTACAGTCCTTGAAAACATTGCAAATGGTATAGCAATATATGAAGTAGCCAGTATGTGTCCTAGCTAATTTTATCAATCATCTCTTCCTAGACCAATAAAATATTTTTCAATATTTTGATCCATGCTTATATAAACAAAATTTTTTAAAGCTGGAAAATTCCACACATTTATATACTTACTATTGTTCTTAAAATTAATTTTTTTTTTTTTTTTTTAAGCAGAGTCTTGCTCTTTTGCCCAGGCCGAAGTTCAGTGGTGCGATCTCGACTCCCTGCAACCTCTGCCTTCCAGGCTCAAGCAATTCTCGTGCTTCAGCACCCCAAGTAACTGGGATTACAGGCGTACGCCACCACACTGGCTAATTTTTGTAGTTTAAGTAGAGATGTGGTTTCGCCATGTTGGCCAGGCTGGTCTCAAACTCCCGGCCTCAAGTGATCCACCTGTCTCAGCCTCCCAAAATGTTGGGATTACAGGTAGGAGCCACTGCGTCCGGCCTTCATTAACTTTTAAAGCCTTTCTATGTCAGTGCATATACCCAACCTAATTCTTTTTTTCCATGAACTTTTTTGTTATACTTGTAGCCTTCCTACCCCAGATTATTTCGAAGCAAATTGTCATTCTGTAATTTCAAATATTACTATTTCAGTATTTTACAAAATGGTTGCAGTTTAATTGTTGTTCCTTTTTTATTTATTAGCTTGCATATTTCTATAGAGAGTTTACCCCACATCAACCATTTGGATTCCCTGAAGTAAAGGTGGTACAGGAAAGGGAGAAATCTTGAAATACTAGGTTCCTTAGCATCCTCAAAGTTGACCAATGAGATTTTTTGCTTGTTTGGTTGTTTTTTTCTGTGTCTTCATGGACTCATGGATTTAAGTATATTTGTGGTTTAATCATCACTGTTATTATTCTTATTGATGTTCATGTTATTTAAATTAGTGGGAGCTTTTTTGGTTTGCTATCTGTGTCCTTCGTCATGTCCTTAGATAATCCTAATCCTAATCCTGATTCATCGTAGACATTTCCCGCAGCAAGCCTGGAATCAGCCATTTCTCAAGGAGCTCTCTGATTCCATTGAAGGAAAATATAATATAGGTACAATCTAGGCACTAGGTGATACTTGTTACTTCTGGGTTGGCTATTGTTTCTAGCCTCCTAAGTTTATATGACTCTACTAATTTGAATTCATAACTATGGGACTAAACTTCTAGTTCTTAAATCTGCATTTCCTTTAAGTCATGCCAAAAATCTGAACATCACAAACATAGTCATTTCATTTAGCCCACAATACACACATACAACATTGTCAGTATAACAGTACCAACACCATCTCCAACAATATGCCTACTGAAAAATTTTAGGTAATCTGTCTCCAGCCTCCCAGGTAGCTGGGACTGCAGGTGCACACCACCATGCCTGGCTAATTTTTTTTTTTTTTTTTAAGAGACTGGGTCTTGCTATGTTACTCAGGCTGGTCTGAAACTTCTGGCCTCTAACAGTCCTCCTGCCTTTGCCTTCCAAAGTGCAGAGATTACAGAACTGAGCCACCATGTCTGGCCTATCCTTTATTTATTCCACCAAAGTTATTTATACAAATTACTTTGTTGTAAAGTCCCTTGGAATAGTTTCTTCTGTGGCATTATGTTACCAGTTAGATGCACCTTTGATTCATTTAACTTTACTTCAATTTTTAAGGTTTGCTTTTTAGATTTAGTTTTGTTTTATTATACATATATGAAGTATTTCCACGGTTCCAAAGTTAAATGAACAAAACAGGCATGTTCAAAGAAGTCTAGTTTCCATCTCTGTCCCATCCAATCCATTGTCTTCTTCCCCTTATAAGTAATAATTTACATTTTTAACTTATGGTTTATCTTCTGATTTTTAAAAATATAAGCATAAATATTTATATTCCTGTCTTTTAGCATGCTTTTAGCCATCTTGCTTTTTTCCCGTATAATGCTAAATATATCTCATTCTTTTTAATTGCTGCAGAATTTCTCATTACATAGGTATACTGCAATTTATCTGATGCTATGTTGATGAACATTTAAATGATTTCCAGATTTTAGGAACGGTGATGATTGAACTCTCTGTACATATATCTTTTTTACTTGGCACACTCCATCAAGCAACTACTTAAGTGACTGACTATGATGCTATGCAAGCAGTTATATAAAGAAAACAGCAGTGACTCAGCCTGAAAACGGCTTAATATTATCATGTTTTCTTACACATTATTTTTATTGAGGAAAAGCAACATGGAGTTTAGTGATTATTTTTTAAAGAAATAACCTATTTCTAATTCTAAAGAATGGTTAATATCTGTGTTTGGTTGCTTATAGGGTAGAAGGGGTAAAATTGCCTCATTCAACTTAGAACTTACCGTGTCATTTTAGTGGAGCGTTGTGACTTCAAATAGACCCGATTCTTGAAATAGACTGGGTCCATGTCTTTTGTAGGGACATGGATGAAGCTGGAAACCATCATTCTCAGCAAACTGTCACAAGGACAAAAAACCAAACATCGCATGTTCTCACTCATAGGTGGGAATTGAACAATGAGAACACATGGACACTGGAAGGGGAACATCACACACCGGGGACTGTTGTGGGGTGGGGGAATGGGGAGGGATAGCATTAGGAGATATACCTAATGCTAAATGACGAGTTAATGGATGCAGCACACCATCATGGCACATGTATACATATGTAACAAACCTGCACGTTGTGCACATGTACCCTAAAACTTATAATAAAAAAAAAAAAAAGAAATAGACTGGGTCATTGAATTCCAGCTGTAGCCCTCCTTCAGAACAGTTGAGCACTGAAGTCCTGGGCTGAAAATTGACTTTTTTTTTTTTTTTGAGATGGAGTCTAGCTCTGTCACCCAGGCTGAAGTGCAGTGGCACAATCTCTGCTCACTGCCACCTCCGCCTCCCGGGTTCAAGTGATTCTCCTTCCTCAGCTTCCCAAGTAGCTGGGATTACAGGCGTCCGCCACCACACCCAGCTAATTTTTGTATTTTTAGTAGAGAAGGGGTTTCACTGTGTTGGCCAGACTGGTCTTGAACTTCTGACCTCGTGATCCACCCGCTTTGGACTCCCAAAGTGCTGGGATTACAAGCGTGAGCCACCACACCTGGCCAAAAATATGGGTTTCTAAAGCAACAATCCTAGTAGAACAGAAGAGAGGTGTTGACTAGTTAGGGATTTAGGTTTAGAAGTACATTCTTAGTAAGAGAGGTGAGACTTACCTTCTTGTGTTTTAGTATAGTGAGATCTGGATCAAATCTATTACTCTTATTAATCTCCTAACTTCCTACACTATATCCAGTAGAGGACACTTTTGCCTTACACAGTAAAGAAAGAGCCTCTGGACTCTACCAATGGGATCAGAGCTCTCCAAACCTGCGTATTAAAAGGCCTATAAGTTTTGGGGGGTCCCTTTGTCCACATGATTGTTCTGTAATACATTGTATTTATGGACATGGTATTATTATACACAGATCCTGTCTTTTAAAGAACATTATAATCCACTTAACTGCTAGGACCAGAGAATGACCGATAATTCAAACCATATTGTCTTACAGAAGACATATATAAAAGATAGTTAGTTATGTGTACCAATTGAGGTTCAAATTTGATTCAATTTAAAACAATCTAGGCCAGATTTTATATAGTTTGTGGACCCTTTGCACTCAAATCTCAAGGTTCTTATTGAAATGCAGATCTTGGCTGGGCACGGTGGCTCACACCTGTAATCCCAGCACTTTGGGAGCCCAAGGCAGGTAGATCATTTGAGCTCAGAAGTTCAAGACCAGTCTGGCCAACATAGCGAGGCCCAGTCTCATTGAAAGAAAAAAACTTTTTTAATAAAAAATAAAAGCAGATCTTGGGTAAAGACATGTAGTCTGGTTTACAGGTATTAACAACTGTCTGTAATGTAGTGATTTTGCTCCAGAATTACCTTTTCCATTATTTAGTTCTGAAATTACTGTTCTATGTATGGTAAATGAGAAAAATTGCTAGATTCTAGAACTGTGGCTTCTATTCATAGTTGGAAAAATGAAGCATAAACATTTCTAATTTCAGATCAACAGTAAAAAGAAAGAATCAGCATGGGAAATGACAAAAAGTTTGTATGATGCGTGGTCAGGATGGCTAGTAGTAACACTAACAGGATTGGCATCAGGTAAAGAAAATTTTTCAAGCAATCCTTTTTTAGTTAACAGAAGTATAAACTGTTCTTCCCTCCTTCCCTCAATTTTTTTTCAGGTACCATTGGATTTTAAAAAGCATTTGTTTCTCTTCTTCAAAAAATCTCCTTAAATATAAGACTAGGAGGCAGGAGGCTTCCAAGTCTAGTCTTGGCTCTATCACTTTACTTGTTTATCCAGCTTGGTTGATCTTTCTGGACTCAGTTTCTATATCTGTAAAATAAGTGGTTTGGATCAGATGATCAATAAAGTATCTTTTGATATTAACATCGTAATAAATAGCTAATATTTATTGAGTGCTTCCTATGTGTTGTACACTGTTCTAAAAACTTGACATGTATTTAAACCTCACCGCAATCCTGTGGTACCAGTGTTGTCATTATCACCATTTTGCAGATGAGGAGACTGAAGCAGAAGAAAAGTAACTTAGTTTGACTGAGGTCATACAGTTTAGTAAATGGCTAAACCAGGATTTGAATTAAAGCCTTCTAGCTCAAGACCTATCCCCTTCATCACCCTGCTATACAGCGTGGCCACAAAGTCCCAATGTGTGAGATTTTAAGAAAGAGCTGTTGAGGACCTGAAAACAAATATTAAGCACTGTTATAATCACTTTCAGCTTCCATGACGGAAGATTATGTTCAGAAGACCACAAAAATTAAAATTTTTGTGGAGAATAAAGTACTGATAATTCTAATTGGCATGCATAGTAATTTTACGGCCTCTGTGTATGTAACCCACTGATCTCTTTATATAAGAAGGACCCAGATTTGACCATAAATTTGTGTATTTTTTATATTCTCACAATAAAGTAATCTTGATATATGGTTTTCTGTAATTTAAGAAAATATTATTCCTATGAGTTTCAATAATTATTTCTAATGGACATTAAATTTTAATGAAATTGACATCATTTATAAGTCTGTTAATTAAGTTATCGATTGAAAATTAGATTTGTGAACCTCCTGCCAAGTAGCTGTCTTTTGAAGATATTTTAGTATCTTTTAAACACTGTTTTTCAGATCACAATTAATTTGAATGATGTGACTTTTTAAAATTCCAAACAAAAATAGCACTTTTATTGTAAAAAATAACTCTTTACAGTTTATAACTAAAATTTGAAAATCTTAAATTTATATGTAGTTCATAAATGACCCTTTATTTAGGAGTCTCCTGCTTTCCACTTGCCTTTTAACTAGATTGTTCTCGACTCCCAAAAAATTGACTTTTTTTTTTTTTACCATCTCCAACATGTTTTTATAGGGGCACTGGCCGGATTAATAGACATTGCTGCCGATTGGATGACTGACCTAAAGGAGGGCATTTGCCTTAGTGCGTTGTGGTACAACCACGAACAGTGCTGTTGGGGATCTAATGAAACAACATTTGAAGAGAGGGATAAATGTCCACAGTGGAAAACATGGGCAGAATTAATCATAGGTCAAGCAGAGGTAAGTCTTGCTTTGTCTCAAGATGAATTACTAATTGATATAGCAAAATGTTTCCAATTCATTTAATTATAGAACTAATCACATATTAGATGATTGCATACACATCAAATGGATCCACCCTCAACACATTGCAGCAAGAAAGAATTAAGTGCAATATTGTTTCAAGTAGCTTTTTTATTAGTTAACTGCATAGTCAGTCATATAACAAATCCTCTGGAGTGTGGTGCAAATATATTTGAGCTGTAGTAGAAAAGAAGTGATAGTTATTGCAGTAAGATCTGTGTAAAGTTACTAAGAAGTCAAGTTATTAAAACTAATATATTACTAAGATTGGGAAGTTTGAATTATGAAAGTATTATCAAATAATTTAGTAAAATCAACCTACGTAGAGATACATTGAAGATAATCAGACATTTTTATTTGTGGCATTACAGCATTTAAATGATTGATTTACTATGATCTACAAAGAACATTTTAGAACTTAGGATGTTACATGTATATTTTTTACATGATGACATGGATATATTTTTTAAATTTTGTTTTAGCTGAACTTTAGAACTAAAAGGTATACATTTGCGGTAAGATGAGTAGTATGCTGTTTCTCACCTGGCTTAATTGAATTGAGTTTAATGATCTGGAAAGTTGCAGCAGAGTGAAATCTGAGTGGTGATGCAATTTGTTTCCACTGTTTCCAAAAAGTGGTTTGTAGGCAGAGATTGAAGTATAGCTGAGATGTGTTGGTAACAAGACTTTAGGGATTAGGAAAAAGATTAAATGTGCTCAGGGTTCCTTGGTATATGTAGGCATTAATTTTTGGACTCTACTTAAATATTTTGTTTATATAAAGTTTTTATTATTGTGGAAATAAACCAGGAGACTTTTACACATTTTACTGAAGTTTCTTTTCTTTCTTTCTTTCTTTTTTTTTTTTGGCCAGTGGGATGGAGTCTCACTCTGTTGCCCAGGCTGGAGTGCAGTGGCACGATCTCGGCTCCCTGCAACCTCCGCTTCCGGGGTTTAAGCGATTCTTCTACCTCAGCCTCCCGAGTAGCTGGTATTACAGGTGTGCGTCACCATGCCCAGCTAATTTTTGTATTTTTAATAGCAACAGGGTTTCACCACGTTGGCCAAGCTAGTCTCGAACTCCTGACCTCAGGTGATCCACCCGCCTCAACCTCCCAGTGCTGGGATTACAGGCGTGAGCCACCATGCCTGGCCGTTTACTGAAGTTTCTTATGACAAGCATTTGCATTAGAGGTGCAATGTAAATTAAATTCATACTCTCGAACTATTTTCTTTTTAGGGTCCTGGTTCTTATATCATGAACTACATAATGTACATCTTCTGGGCCTTGAGTTTTGCCTTTCTTGCAGTTTCCCTGGTAAAGGTATTTGCTCCATATGCCTGTGGCTCTGGAATTCCAGAGGTAAGCCAAGTAATATTTAGTGTCATTAAACATTATTATGATGCTTATCTTTTTGACCTTAGTGATAATAAAAGTTGGCTTTTCTGGAGGGAGGGGATAGTTCATAATATGAAAAAAAAAATTTTTTAAGTATAAGCTGATGGTAGACATCATTGAAAAATATTGTTCCCCATAGTCATTTGGTCATTTACTGTGAAGGCTGATTTTTTTTTTCTCTCACCACTAATTTAACACATGAGTAGGCAAATTTTCAGACTATTTAGTTAAACATCAAGAGCCTGGAAGAAGTATCTTGTGACCTAATGTTCTTTGACGGGTTAGTTGTTACTTTGCTGTTATGACCCTGAATTTTTTTTTTTTGAGACTGAGTCTTGTGCTGTCGCCCAGACTGGAGTGCAGTGGCGCAATCTCAGCTCACTGCAACCTCTGTGTCCCAGGCTCAAGCAATTCTTGTGTCTCAGCCTCCTGAGGAGTTGCGATTACAGGCACGTGTCACCATGCCCCGCTAATTTTTGTATTTTTTTGTTTGTTTTTTTTTTTTAGTAGAGATGGGGTTTCACCATGTTGGCCAGGCTGGTCTCAAACTCCTAACCTCAAGTGATCACACGCCTCAGCCTCCCAAAGTGCTGGGATTACAGGTGTGAGCCACCACACCTGGCTATGACCCTGATTTTGATTCATTCACTTTTTATAATTACCTTTTGATTAGATAAGTTAATTATTCTTGAATTTGGCCATTTTATGCTTTGAGAAAGTAGTTAATCACAGTGGGTCAACAGTACAAACTTTTGGGTTTTATTTTTCATCACAATAAAGTAGAGTTATACATAGGATTGATTGAACTTGATTTGAACTTATCTCTTTTCTCTTTTATTTTTCTGTAGTTAAATAAGTTACCAACTTTTTCCTAATACATTTCTTTTTAAAATGGAATTGTGATCTTTAAGTTTGTATTAAGAATATCTTTCATAAAAAGCAATATCATGCAGTATATAACAGTTGTTATTCATTCTTGATACATAAAAAACTATTGCACATAATTACAGTACTCAGAGAAAACATAATATTCTTATTTCTAACATAATGTCCAAAATATATTTAAAATATTATGCTTATTTTTACAACAGAAACATTCAAATTCGCCCTTTTTTTGGTTATGTAATTATAATCCTTATAATTAAGGTCTGTATTCATTTTAACATGGCCTGATATTTTGATTTTGTTCCTGAGATAGTGTTGCCCTCTCTCCTTTCTTGGGTAGAGAATTAGATTATAATATCAATTTATTATATGTAGCATAATAGGTAAAGTTTTCGAAAAATTAACTATAAATTTTTCTGTAGGCTGCTAAAATTTGCAAGGTTGTTTTTGTGCATAAAACAAGAAAATAACTTGGATTTGTTACATTCTCATGTTTCTTAAAGGACATTAAGCTGCCTTAATCTTTGCCTTGTAGATTAAAACTATTTTAAGTGGATTCATCATCAGAGGTTACTTGGGAAAATGGACTTTAATGATTAAAACCATCACATTAGTCCTGGCTGTGGCATCAGGTTTGAGTTTAGGAAAAGAAGGTCCCCTGGTACATGTTGCCTGTTGCTGCGGAAATATCTTTTCCTACCTCTTTCCAAAGTATAGCACAAACGAAGCTAAAAAAAGGGAGGTAAGTGTCTTTTGTAGTTAATTTGACTGAAAAATATATATTATATAGTATTTATTTAAGTAAAGAATTTCTTAGTGTAAAATAATAAATTCTGTATTCAGATAAAAAATTTTGAGATTTGTGTTTCTGTTTTTCCTGAATAATCTATAACATCTTTCTAGAATCCATTCGCAGTGCTGCTCAGTTCATCTTACATTTTAGAGAAGCTTTAGATACACAGCTGGTGTCCATTGGGTTTCAGCTGCATTTCACGAAGATCTTCCTGTTACCACTTTACCTTACATCTTTCCTCTTCTGAAGTGTTTTCTAAGCTTAGCTTTGTTTTTCACTCTTACTTTCAACATTAAGAGGTTGGGAAATCTTAATAGCTGTGTTTTCCTCCTGGAGGCAGTGTCTGGTGCCAGTGTAAGTGGTGTGTGATATGAAAAATGCTATCCAGTGCTATGGGGAAGTTCTGAGGGCCTTTAGAAGCTCTTGAAGTTTAAATCAGAAATTCACATTAAAGAGATAACAGGAAATCCTTTTCATTTGATTGTTTAAGGCAATTTCCTTTACCATTTCTTTAGGCCAGCCTGAGATCTTCTACAAGACCTTGAAACCTTATATATATTATGGATTTCCTCTGATGTTTCCATATTGCTCTGGGCATTTTCCTGAATCCTTTATATTAGCTCTAGACTTTGGGAGCCCAGTCCCTTCCTATTTTCCAAATCTAAATCTACAGCCCTAGATGGTACGGAGATCTTTGAGTTTTTAAGATATGATTTTTTGAAAAACATCTCATTAAATACTGGCAGAACCTTTTCATCTTGTTGAGTTTTTTAATGTACTGTAACCAAAAAAATAGAATATTTTATCAAACTGTTTAATCTTCAATTGAAATAATTCTAGTACATTTTAATGTTCGCATTAAAATATTGTCCTTGCATTGGACGTAGATATCCCAAAAGTGGAATACTTCAGATTGTCATAGTTTCATTTCTGGATAATTGTGATTCCAGTACTTTATAACAAAAATAGCTAGCATTATTGATTACTTTCTGTGTATCTGGTACTGTGGCAGATACTTTACTTGGATTTTAATACTTAATTTCACAGTAATTTAGTAATATGGCCCTGTTATCCTCATTTAGTGATTAGGAAACTAGGGCTGAAAACAGCTAACTAACTTGCCCGAGACTACATACCTAGTAAGTGGTGGAACGTGGGTTAAAATTCATTTTTCTTTGACTTCAAAGTCTGTGGTCTTATCTACTTACATTACTGCCTTTACGACTATGTGGGTATATATTTGTGTGTGTTCAAAACAAACTCAAAACCATCCTGTAGCGTAGCAAGTTAGGAGCTAAGATGAAGCTAGAGGATTTGCCTCCTCAATTCAATTCCATTACTTTCTGTTGTACCTTTATATTTTTTGGTAAGACTTTTACTTATTCTAAGTTCAAAAAATGTAATTTATTAGATGTTTGAGAAATTAAGTTTACCTAAATTTTAATGTTCATACTGTAATGATTAGTTAATGTTTAATACGTTGTTATTCTGTCACCTTAGTGTATATATAAATGGCAAGAATTCACGGTTAGTTGAAAGCATTAAGGTCCCATAGTTTTGTGTAGACAAGAGGGGAGAGCGTTGATATTTTTAAATTAAATGCTTCTTAGATACGTGTGAAATGGATTAAAACATGTATATGAGTTATAGATACCTAGGTGTTAGTTTGGTTGTAAATTCAGGATCAGGACATTCAAATAAATATGTTTGCATTCCTTTTAGTGGAGGAAAAAAAAAAAGAAGCTAAATTTGCTCCCTTTCCTCCCCAAATAAGCAGAGTCTACATTCTAATGCCAACAATTTGATTAAAACAAATATTTATTTATTTTTAATTCACCAAACTTTTATAAAGTATTTACTGGTGCCAGGCACTGTTCTAAAGCACTCTCTATATATTTACTCAGTCCTTAAGAGCTAAGTAATATTATCACATTTCCATTTTAGAGAAAACTGAGGCACATATAGGTTAGGTTATCTACCCATAGCCATACAGCTAGTAAGTAGCAGAGCCATGATTTCAACACAGCAGCCTGACTATGGAGTTCATGATCTTAACCATTTACAGCTTAATTTTTATTATTTATAATTTCTCTTCTGGAAATGTAACAATTGACCATTTGAAGAAATACTTTAGGTAGCCTTGGATATTTGCTGTATTAAAGTAGTGAAAGGAATACAGACACTTGGCTGGGCGCGGTGGCTCACGCCTGTAATCCCAGCATTTTGGTAGGTTGAGGCAGGCAGATCACCTAAGGTCAGGAATTCGAGACCGGTGTGGCCAACATGGTGAAACCCCGTCTCTACTAAAAATACAAAAATTAGCCGGGCGTGGTGGCAGGCGCCTGTAATCCCAGCTACTCGGGAGGCTGAGGCAGGAGAATCACTTGAACCCAGGAGGTGGAGGTTGCAGTGAGCTGAGACCACGCCATTGCACTCCAGCCTGAGAGACAAGAGAGAAACTCTGTCTCAAAAAAAATAAAGGAATACAGACTCTTAGAAAAATAATTACAAATAAAACCCTAGTGAAATTATAGGTGTAGTTTGCTTACTGGTGGGAAGTAGACCATTACCAACTGATAGACTGGGGAGCTGGAGAGAGGACACGGAAGAGTGTCCTTGGATTTTTCTTTTCCTTTAATTTTTTTGTAGAGGTGTTGGTTGGTGAGACTGTAACTTGAGGAGCTGTTGTGTGTGCTTTCAGAATGAGGCTCTCTAGATTGATAGTATTTTAGCAGTATTTCAGAATGCATAGGGTAGTGAAAATATAGGGAATCTTACAAGGTCTTCGGTTCCCTGCATATCTTGCTAGGATTTGGAATAGAGTATTTATGGTGGAGCAGTTAGCTCTAAAATTTGAAGAAATGATATCCTATTTAAAAATAGCTCCCCATCCCAGTTACTGCCCTCCCCTCTTATCTACACAAACATACATCTTGAAAATTGTCTATATTCATTTCCTCCTCTTCTTTACACCCTATTCACATTAGTGTATCTGGCAAAAATGTTTTTTTAACTGAATAGTAAATGCATGACTGACCTTTCAATTAAAGCACAGGAGAAAGAAACAAATCTTAATAGAAGAAATGAATAGTTACCCTTTGCTTAGGGAGCAAGGAAACATGCAAGTTAAGTTCAGAAAATCCATTTGGAAAATTCAAGTAACATGAAGACTTTTTATTTGGTATGTTTGAATTTCTATGAAATTATGAAATAAGCCATATCCTCTTTCTAGGTGCTATCAGCTGCCTCAGCTGCAGGGGTTTCTGTAGCTTTTGGTGCACCAATTGGAGGAGTTCTTTTTAGCCTGGAGGAGGTAGGTGAAAAGAATGCAACAATTAAAATTATATATAATTACCATTACAAATATATTTCACACATTTCAGTTTTATAGGTGATGTAATAGGTAGAGACTTTGTTTTCAAATTTATTTTTCTAAAGTTGTTTTCCACTCATTCTTAATAAAAAGTAAATGTTCTTCATGCTCCATACCTGGAGGAAACTTTTTAAAAATTTATTAATGTATGAATGTTAGTAATTATTTAAAATCTAACTTTACTTTGTTGACATATTTAAAAGTAAGAAGATGCGAATTTGACTTAATAGAGGACATGTGAAACAATCTATTTCCATTGGCTAAATTCTGTATTTTTAGTAGAGATGGAATTTCACCATGTTGGCCAGGCTGTTTTTTTGTGGGGTTTTTTTGTTTTGTTTTGTTTTGTTTTTGTTTTTGAGACGGAGTTTCACTCTTGTTGCCCAGGCTGGAGTGCAATGGCGTGATCTTGGCTCACTGCAACCTCTGCCTCCAGGGTTCAAGTGATTCTCCTGCCTCAGCCTCCCAAGTAGTTTTTGTTTAAAAAATTTTAATCAATTCCTATGTTGTGTTTTAAAGTTTTTCCCATGTGATTATTTCTGATACAGTTACTGATGTTTAAGAAAATAATTTTAGTGACTTCAGTGGATTATTTTGTTTTTGTTTTCTTAATAGGTGTTTAAGACTTTTCTTTTTACATAAAAATGTAACCAGGGATTTTTTTTTAACTTTTTTTGACAAATAATAATTGTTTTTGTTTATGGGGTATAATGTGATGTGTCTATACATGTATACATTGCGGAATAATCAAATCAGAGTGATTAGCAAATCCCTCAAATATTTATTATATCCTTGTGGTGAGAACATTTAAAATCCTCTTTTAGCTATTTTGAAATATATAATACATATTATTAACTGTGGTCATCTTACTGTGCAATAGAACACCAGAACTTATTCCTCCTCTGTAAGTTCATACCCGTTGACTAATGTCTCCCCTTTCCCTGTTCACCTCCCCAACCCCCAGCCTCTGGTAACCCCTATTCTACTCTCTACTTCTATGAATTTAACTCTTTTAGTTCAAGAATGTTTTTAAATTTACTTTTTTCTTTTAGTTGTTTGTATTCTTTTTTCTTTTTTTAATGTAGAAGAGGCAAATTAAATGCATTATAAGTTAACAGGAGTTGGTGATGGTACATTTATTTTTAACTACCATGATTGAATTGAATGTGAAACTCACTTTGAATATAAAACAGCGCTAGGTATTCTATTAGTATTTATTAGACATTTATGATCAATTGATACTGTCAATTTGTAATGATGATCACCATCTCCAAAAATAATAATAACATCAATTTTTCTTATTACAGTAAAATCCATTACATGTAAATTCTAACTACAGCAAAATTTAGAGCTAGGATATTTACCATTGAAGTTATAATATATCAGAAACATCTTATAAAATTATAGCATTAATTTTTCTTTTCCTTTTCTTTTTTTTAGGTTAGCTATTATTTTCCTCTCAAAACTTTATGGAGATCATTTTTTGCTGCTTTAGTGGCTGCATTTGTTTTGAGGTCCATCAATCCATTTGGTAACAGCCGTCTGGTCCTTTTTTATGTGGAGTATCATACACCATGGTACCTTTTTGAACTGTTTCCTTTTATTCTCCTAGGGGTATTTGGAGGGCTTTGGGGAGCCTTTTTCATTAGGGCAAATATTGCCTGGTGTCGTCGACGCAAGTCCACGAAATTTGGAAAGTATCCCGTTCTGGAAGTCATTATTGTTGCAGCCATTACTGCTGTGATAGCCTTCCCTAATCCATACACTAGGCTAAACACCAGTGAACTGATCAAAGAGCTTTTTACAGACTGTGGTCCCCTGGAATCCTCTTCTCTTTGTGACTACAGAAATGACATGAATGCCAGTAAAATTGTCGATGACATTCCTGATCGTCCAGCAGGCATTGGAGTATATTCAGCTATATGGCAGTTATGCCTGGCACTCATATTTAAAATCATAATGACAGTATTCACTTTTGGCATCAAGGTAAGTGCTAATGTGAGGTGATATTTGGGTAATTTTGGCATGTTCAAAACTTATATGTGGAATGAGAGAGGTTGTTGTTTCATAAATGACTGAAAAAAGTACTTATCTTTTGAGTTTAATTTTAAGTAATGAAAAAGATAATTCCTTAGCATATATTGTTGACCATATTATCTGTTGCTATTTAACAAATTACCCCCCAAAACTTAGCAGCTTAAGGTAACTACTTATTTTGTTCTTGATATTGGGTCAACGACTTGGGAAGGGCTCAACTGGGCAATTTTTGCTTGTGGTCTTTCATATCGTTGTTATTAGACGTGGCGAGGGCTAATCATCTCAAAGCTTCTTTTTTTCATTTCCTTTTTAGAAAACTGTTTTTGTGGGTACACAGTAGCTATATATAGTTTTGGGGTATATGAAGTATTTTGATAGAGGCATGGAGTGCATAATAATCTCAGGGTAAATGGAGTATCCATCACCTCAAGCATTTATCCCTTGTGTTACAAACAATCCAATTATACTCTAAATTATTTTTAAGTGTACAATTAAATTATTGAATATAGTTCAAAGACTTCTTCATTCATGACTAGCACCTAGGCTAAAAAGATTCAGACACCTGGGCTCCTGGGATCAATCACGCATACTCTGTCTCTTGTGCTCACTCCCGCTGTCTCTCTCTCCTTCTCTCGCTTCCTTTTTCCTCTCTCTCTGTGGTTTTCTAGGGTGGTGGCCTCAGGGAATTGGATTTCTTATATTATAGCTCAGGATTCCCAAGAGGGCTGTTTTTAATGTAGCCAAAGAAGTCTTGCAGCGTGACTTGTTTTATTCTATTCATTGAGGCAGTCACAGAGGCCCGACCACATTCAGAGAAGGGACATACACTTGCTGGGACAAGTGTAAGAGAATTCATGATCATGTTTTAAAACCACTTTTATTAGTTTCCTATTGCTGCTGTAATAAATTACCACAACTTAATGGCTTAAAAGCCACACAAATTTAATATCTTACAGTTCTGCAAATCAAAAGTCTGAAATGGATCTCACTGTGCTAAAATTAAGGTGTTCGTAGGGCATTCTGGAGGCTGTAGGAGAGAGTCTTGTTTTTTGCCTTTTCTGGCTATTAAAAGCTGCCAGCATTCCTTGGCTCCTGGCTGTCTATTTGCATCTTCAAAGCCAGCAATGGCTGGTCGAGTCTTTCTCTTGTCTCATCACTCTGACCCAAACTCTGCTAAATCTCCCTTCCACATTTGAAAAACCTTTGTGATTACTTTAGGCCCACCCGGATAAATCAGAAAATAATCTCCTTTTTCAAGGTCAGTTGCTTCGAAACTTTCTTTCTGCCACCTTGATTCCTCCTTGCCATGCAACGTAATGTAATCACAGGTTCTGGGAATTAAGTTATGGACATCTTTGATGAGCCATTATTCTGCCTCATACCAGTATAGGGTGTTAGCTTTAAAGGACACTGCAGACTCAGTTAAATTACTAGATCTATAAATACATGCCTTTTTCCATCAAGAAATTAAGGCAGCTGGGCCTTATGCCCTGGGACATTGCTTCTTTTGGATTTATAAAATAACAAAATTTGTTGATTAATGGTCTATCAGTAAATATAATTTCTTATGTGACTATCAGTGATATATATGGGGAAGCACATATCAGCTTATTCTTGTTCTTTAAATTACTACCCCTGTACTTCATGTAATAGTATTTGCTAGTGATGATGTGCTTTTACAGATATAAATTAATGTGGAATAACAGCTTTGTTTCTACAAAATTAGAGTGGTTTTAGTTTTTGAAATAAGGTCTCTTTTCTCTTGTCCTAAGTCTGTAGTCCACTGAGTATGAAGAGTTAAATAATAGAAAAGCCTGGCCAGGCGCAGTGGCTCACACCTGTAATCCCAGCTCTTTGGGAGGCCGAGGCGGGCAGATCACGATGTCAGGAGATCGAGACCATCCTGGCTAACGCGGTGAAACCCCGTCTTTACTAAAAATACAAAAATTAGCCAGGTGTGGTGGCAAGTGTCTGTAATCCTGGCTACTCGGGAGGCTGAGGCAAGAGAATCACTTAAACCCAGGAGGTGGAGGTTGCAGTGAGCCAAGATCACACCACTGCACTCCAGCCCAGGCAACAGGGCAAGACACTGTCTCAAAAAATAATAATAAGAAGAAAATAATAATAGTAATAGAAAAGCCTTAACGTTTTACCTTTTTTCTTAGGGAATCAAGTTAAAAGAGCTGTTAAAGCTCTTTTTCCTACAGTAAGTGTTGGGTAAATCCCAACTTTCTCATAGTCGGTTGAACTACAAGAAGCTGGAGGCAATTGGCAGGCCTTTGTTAAGTCCCACCTTTGACTCAGCTCTGGCTGAAGGATCATACCTGGCAAGAGAGTGTAAAACACACTTTGATTTCTTCTATTGTTTATCCTTTTAATGATCCTAATACACTCAAGAGTACATGCCATCATTTTGTGTTTGGCTCATTTCATATTCAAAGGAGTTTATTACTCTTTCAGTAGTTTGTTTGTTCGTTTGTTTGTTTTTTGAAACAGGATCTCGCCTTTTTGCCCAGACTAGAGGGCAGTGTTGCAGTCTTGGCTCACTGCAACCTCCACCTCCCAGGTTCAAGTGATTCTCCTGCCTCAGCCTCCCAAGTAGCTGGGATTACAGGTGTGGGCCATCACACCCGGCTAATTTTTGTATTTTTAGTAGAGATGTGGTTTTGCCATGTTGGCCAGGCTGGTCTGGAACTCCTGACTCAGGTGATCCTTTGGGAGGCCTTGGCCTCCCAGAGTGCTAGGATTATAGGCGTGAGCCACTGAACCTGGCCTCTTTCAGTAGTCTTTAAATGATCTTGCTTATGGTGCTTCTTATCCCTATTTATTATCCTTATTAAATTTAATCAATAAATATTTTTCTCTTTTTAATTGATTCATATAAATAGACTTACCTGAGAGATATAGGTTCAGTTCAGAGCACCACAACAAAGTGAATATCATAATAAGGCAAGTCACATAAAAGTCTTAGTTTCTTAGTGCATATAAAAGTTCTGTTTACACTATGCTGTAGTCTTATGTGTACAATAGCATTATGTCTTTTAAAAAAGTAATACTTTAATTTAAAAATACTTGATTGCTAAAAAATGCTAATAGTAATCTGAGTCTTCAGTGAGTTGTAATCTGTTTTGCTTCTGTAGGGTCTTGCCTTGATATTGGTGGTTGCTAGAGGTAGGACTGGCTGTAGCAATTCTTAAAATAAGGTAACAGTGAAATTTGCCGCATTGATTGACACTGCCTTTCATGAAAGATTTCTCTGTAGCATGTGATGCTGTTTGATACCATTTTACCTACAGTAGACCTTCTTTTCAAAATTAGAGTCATCCTCTCAAACCCTGCTACTGCTTTATCAACTAAGTTTAAGGAAAATTCAAAATCTTTTGTCCTTTTAACAATGTTCACAACATCTTTACCAGGACTGGATTCTACCTCAAGAAACCACTTTCTTTGCTCATCCATAAGAAGTAATAACTCCTTATACATTCAGGTTTTTTAAATGAGATTCTAGCAATTCAGTCACATCTTTAGGCTACACTTATCATTCTAGTTCTCTTGCTATTTCCACCAGTCTGTAGTTACTTCTTCAACTGAAGTCTTGAACCCCTCAGAGTCATTCATGAGAGTTGGAATCAACTTCTTCCAAACTCCTGTTAATATTGATATTTTGACCTCCTCCCATGAAACATGAATGTTCTGGATGGCATCTAGAATGGTGACTACTTTTTGAACATTTTCAATTTATTTTGCCCGGATCAATCAGAGAAGCTGTTATCAGTGGTGGGTTTCCAAGTTGTCAGGGGCGAACCATACAGATCTTCAGCAACCTCAACTCTTGCCTTCTCAGAGGAAAGAATTCTACGGAGGGACATAAGGCAGAAAAAGAGACTGAGGCAAGTTTTAGAGCAGGAGTGAAAGTTTATTATTAAAAAGCTTTAGAGTGGGAATGAAAAGAAATTAAAATACACTTGAAAGAGGGCCAAGTGGGCATCTTGGAAGACAAGTGCCCCATTTGACCTTGGACTTAGGGTTTTATATGTTGGCATACTTCTGGCATCTTGCATCCCTATTCCACTGATTCTTGTTTTGGGGTGAGTTGCCCACATGCTCAGTGGCCTGCTAGCACTTGGGAGGGGAGTGTGCACAGTGTATTTACTGGAGTTGTATGCATGCTTACCTGAGGTGTTTGTCGCTTACCAGCCAAATGTCCCTAGGAGGTCATATTCATAAACTCCGCGATTTTGCCTCTAAATGTGCGTGCTTGAGCCCACTCACCCAACTCCTGGGATCTTATTGGAAAGCTGCCGATCGCTGGTTTCAGGTGTTTCTATCTGTTGGAAGACGGCCTTTCCCTGATGCTGGCTGCAACCAATTATTACTTTAGAGAGAGAGCATGAGAGCTATCTCACCATCATCATCTGATGGTTGCCTGACATTCCTGGTGGGGTTGGGAGGGTGCCTGTCCTGCCCTGCTCATGCCTGACTAGCTACCTGCTGTAACAAAAGTACTATCTATGGTAGCTGTAGCCATAGGAAATGCATTTCTTCAGTAAAACTTAAAAGTCAAAATTAGTCTTTAAAACAACATGAATCTCCTTGTACATCTCCATCACAGCTCTTGGAAGACCAGGTGCATTATTAGTGATGAGTAATGTTTTAAAAGGAATCTTTTTGTCTGAGCAGTAGGTCTCAACAGTGGGCTTAAAATAGTTAGTAAACCATGCTGTAAACAGATATACTGTTATCCAGGCTTTGTTATTCCATTTATAGAGCACAGAGAGAGTAGATTGGCATAATTTAAGGATTACTTAAAAAAAAGTCTTTGATTACTCTCAAAAAAAAGTCACGTCTCTCACTTTATATCAACAGCTAAAAATGGCCAGGTATTGTGGCTCACGCCTGTAATCTCCATGCTTTGGGAGGCCAAGGCAGAAGGATCACTTGAGGTCAGGAGTTAGAGACTAACCTGGGCAACATAGTAAGACCCATCTCTACAAAAAAAAAAAAAAAGCCAGGTGTGGTGGTGCACGCCTGTAGTCCCAGCTACTCACGAGGCTGAGTTGGCAGGATCACGCCCAGCCAAGAGACGTGACTTCTGCTTTCAGTTGTACACTTAGAGACCATTGTAGGGTTCTTAGTTGGACTAATTTCAATATAATTGGGTCTCAGGGAATAGGGAAGCCTGAGGAGAGGGAGAGACAGGGGAACAGCCAGTTAGTGGAGCAGTCAGACCACATACAACACTTATTAAGTTCACTTTCTTCTATGGGCATGGTTCATGGTGCAGTAAAACAATTGTAACAGGAACATCAAAGATCATTAATCACAGAGCACTGTAACATATAATAATAGTGAAAATTTTCAAAGCATTGAGAGAATTAGCAAAATATGATACAGAGACACAAAGTGAGCACATGCTGTTGGAAAAGTAGTGCTGATGGACCAGCTTGATGCAGGGATGTCAATAAACCTCAATTTGTGAAAACTGCAACATGTGTGAAGCACAGTAACACAAAGCATAGTAAAACAAGATATGTCTGTATATCAGTCAAAATATTGGGCAACTCTGATAAGTCTGTCCACTTAACATTGTACCACTTAAGATGAATAGCATCTACCATTTCCGTCATTTGTAAATATATAGGAGGACATAATCACATAATCTTGAAGTAAAAGACAATGCTTAAAACTGAATCAGTTAAGTTTTATGAAAAATACTTCATATTGTACTTTTAAAAAAATATATTTTTTAATTTCAATAGCTTTTGGGTTACAAGTGGTTTTGGTTACGTGGATGAATTCTATAATGGTGAAGTCTAAGATTTTATTGCAACTGTCACCCAAGTAGTATATATTGTATCCAGCATATTGTCCTTTTTTTTTTTTTTTTTTTCATTTCACCATGGACTAATGAAAATTTTATTAGGGACTGACATTAGGGCACCCTTGAGCTACCTTGAGCTAAAGGAAATAACCCTTGAATTTTTTTCTGTTTGGCCTAGAGAATGCGGTTTGTTTTGTAACTGAATTCATGGGATTGTTAAGGTACAAGATTTTGCTTTAGTTTTATTTGTACTAGGATTTTGCTATATTAATACAATGTGAAAAGAATCAAAAGTGTTAGAAATAAATGCATAGAATGTAAGTTTCCAGCATGTGAGTAGAGGATCTCTGCTCCATAAAGAGTTCTGTTGTTGTTATAGGTTCCATCAGGCTTGTTCATCCCCAGCATGGCCATTGGAGCGATCGCAGGAAGGATTGTGGGGATTGCGGTGGAGCAGCTTGCCTACTATCACCACGACTGGTTTATCTTTAAGGAGTGGTGTGAGGTCGGGGCTGATTGCATTACACCTGGCCTTTATGCCATGGTTGGTGCTGCTGCATGCTTAGGTAATATGGCTGTGTCTGCCTGTGTGTGGATGTTTGCAAGTCTGAGAGAGCCAAGAGAAAGTGGGACACATTCTTGCTTAATTGGTGGGCAAATTGGTTGAGTAAAGGAGGGTGCCGGGAGGAGATGTATTAACAGATAAGAAACAGTAGTACTATTAGGGTATTATACAGTACCGGTTTTCTGTCTTACAACATTTGTTAATACAAGAATTTAATGGCATTAGCATATTGTAATATAACTTAATACACTATGGCAGAAGCCATCTAAGTACAACATAAGCTTAATTTGAATCCTGACCAAAGAGGTCTTTGATTCTTTCATTGTTAAGGATCTTGGCTTACCTATAACAACTATAGCATAATACCCAAGATTAGCATTGCAACAGAGTTTCAGAGTAGGTTTACTTTGGTTCTGAAATGATTTATTGTTAGCCTTAGTAAAAGATGTATTTACCCATGCTCCATCATCTAAGGTATATTTGTAACAAAATGAGAAAAGGTAACTATTCATTTTAATGAGAAGAAAAGCAAAATACCTACATTAAATACTTGAGTCTATTTAATGTCTGTTAGGGCAGGAAAAAATGGTTATTGCTTTTCATATTTAAAATATCAGCTACACTCTGGTTATAATATTAATGGTTGCCATTTTGACCAGTTTTGTTTAGTGAATAAAAATTATGTGATTATTGATCTTTAAAAATGTAATATCAATTAAAAGGAAAGGACAGAATCATTTTCACCAAAGTAGCAAGTATTTATTAAATGTCCACTTTGTTTTTAGCATTGTGCTAGATACAGTGAATAATACAAAAAGAACATGGACCCAATCTCAACTCTAATCAAGTTGAGGAGACAAGATGAACACTGAGAATACAATAGTGAGGAATACTAACAAATATATACAAGGTTAAAAGAGTCTAAGTATGGTAGGAATATAGGGGAAGAAAGAGCTGAAGTACTTCAGGAAGAGCAGAACATGAGCTTTATTTAAAAGATTAGCAGAATTTAAGGAAAAGGTGACTTTGTTGAAGATTATAATGTGAAGACAAAGGAACGAGGATGGGAATAAATTTTGTATTCATGAGGCTTTGAAGAAATTGACTCTAGAGAGTACATTTTGGATACTTTTGGGAAATGAAGTTGGATTAGTGAGAAGGAACAGATTATGAAAAGACAAGAAACCTGATTAATGTCAGGATGATTTTATATTTGAAGTTGGTCAGATTTATGGCAGTCCTGGCTTTGCCATTTTTAGTTTGATGACTTTGAGAAAGTTCCTTCTTGAAGTTTTAATTTTCTGTGTATAAAAAGGAATAACAGCTGGTGATCTGCTAGGATTGTTTTGAGGATTATATGAGATAAAATGCATGCAAAACTGTTATAATAGTGCCTGGTAAAATAAGTGCCTAGTTTTAAAAACAAGTCTTTGTAAACTGCTTAGGACATGCCTGGTATAGGGTAGGTATGTAATACATAGTAGGTAGGATCTGTCTCCTTGCTATTTTTAGGTGAAAAACAAAAGGAAGAGCTTGAGCTTAATACAGTATGAACTGACAAGCCCTGGTAGGTTTTTGAGCAAAAGAGCAACACAGTAAAAGTAGTACTTAGGAAAGATTAACAAGAGAACATGGCTTATACAGTGGTAATGGGGCCTGGAGTCAAGGAGGTAAGATAAAATGGTATTATAATTAAGGAATAGCCAGGCACGATGGCACATGCGTGTAATGCCAGCTACTGGAGAGGCTGAGGTGGGAGGATCATGGGAGTCCAGGAGTTTGAGACCAGCCTGGGCAAATAAGTGAGACCCCAAATCCTAAAAAATACAAAGTAAAAAAGGAATAAAGTCATGAGGGCTTGGACTGGGTTGATAACAGTGAGAGTACCGAGAAAGGGACCATAGGCACTGTGAACGCAGCTCATTGCAGCCTCAAACCCCCGCCCAAACGAGCCTCCCACCTCAGCCTCCCAAGTAGCTGGGAACACAGACATACACCACCATGCATGACTACTTTTTTTAGTTTTTAGTTTTGTAGAGACAGGGTCTCACTGTATTGCCCAGGCTGGTCTCAAACTCCTTGACTTAAGTGATCTTCCTGCCTTGGCCTCCCAAAGTGCTGAGATTACAGGCATGAGCCACAGTGCCTGGCCCAAATAGTTTTCTGTGAGTGCATATTACTTGCATCGTTAATGTAAATCAAAGGCATCAAAGTATTTTACTCTTTTTGAAAAAAATTTAGAGGAGAAATTTATTATATTAATATTCTACCCATATATGAGTTTAATTTGCAAATTGTAGCAAAGCATGATGTGCTTTACTAAATTCCTTTATAATTAGAATAAGCTTTTATAAGGGTGAAAGTGTGTCTTTGCTACAGCACTAAACCAAAATGGCAAAATTGTTTTAGTCGGTAAGCTTTGATTTTTTTAAATATGAAATAAACAGGTTTTTAAAATGTTATTTTAATAGTCTTCTCTGTTATAAACAAAGAAAATTGGTGTTTCTCTAGAGCTTATTAAAAGTAGTGATTATTGTCCTAAAAGAGGAGTAGCAGTTTTAGGTGCTAATGCTTTTCCCTGAGTTCTATTTGCCATTTAGTTTTAACTGCCTAGTGCAAAAATTCTAATAAAATGTAATGATGAGGATCCTGTCCTTCCTGACCAGTGGGTGCTTACTTTTTTCAGGTGGTGTGACAAGAATGACTGTCTCCCTGGTGGTTATTGTTTTTGAGCTTACTGGAGGCTTGGAATATATTGTTCCCCTTATGGCTGCAGTCATGACCAGTAAATGGGTTGGAGATGCCTTTGGCAGGGAAGGCATTTATGAAGCACACATCCGATTAAATGGATACCCTTTCTTGGATGCAAAAGAAGAATTCACTCATACCACCCTGGCTGCTGACGTTATGAGACCTCGAAGGAATGATCCTCCCTTAGCTGTCCTGACACAGGACAATATGACAGTGGATGATATAGAAAACATGATTAATGAAACCAGCTACAATGGATTTCCTGTCATAATGTCAAAAGAATCTCAGAGATTAGTGGGATTTGCCCTCAGAAGAGACCTGACAATTGCAATAGGTACCCTTTCAAAAATATATATATGTATATATGAGATGGATTTCTGGAAGAAAGGAAAGCAATAAGCAGTAACATTTAATGGGTTGGATTTGTGGGGGCAAGGGACGTTATTTTATGTCCCTTAAAATCTTCTGTTCTTTAGGAAAGGAAGGTATGCTTCAGTGGATGATTTTCTGCTAAATACAGTTTTGTCTTTTGGTCTGGCATTGTACCAGAAATTGGAGTCAGATTATTTTCCCACTCAGATAAGCCTTGATAAGTTGATCTTGGTTATTCAAAACAGCATGTAATATAAGACCTTAGCTAAATGCATTCAGCCAAATACATTCTTGTATTTAATAAAGTTGGCTTATTGGAATACAAGTTATTGAAAATCTCATCTTCATCAGTCTCTTTCATATTAGAATAACACTGCTTTGCTTTATCAAAAGTCTTTGGAGTTAGAATTATAATATTAATTTATAATACCTGATTTAAAGTGACAATCACTGAGATTTTTATTTCTGATCAAATGCCAGGTTGAAAAAGTATAACGTATCAGTCCTGTTGTGTTTTATGCAGACTTTCCTGAAAATACTGTTTAAAGGTATTAGCCATAGTGTATTTCTTGGAGATAAATTAAACTTTCTATAGTTCTGTTTCTCTAAAATTTGTTTTTCTCTTTACCTTATAGTCCCGCAATATTGATGAGGAGACCATTAAGACTTAATATTTTTTTGACACAATCTTATATCTCTTCCTCCAACCCCTAAAAAGTGACTGAGGATAGGTACATCAAGCCATTGCTTTGTTACTCCCCAGTTTTTAGTACCAGACCCTGAATGGAAGTGTCAAGCCTTTGGCCTGTCTGAAAGGTCATTCCTGTGAACATATCATCTCCCTTCCAGCTTACCTCTGTGGCCATTGCAAAAGGATTTAAAAATAATTTTTGTGCCATTTGAATGGCACAAGACCAGACAGTGTATGTGGGGGAGTGTTTCTCAAATCAAACTGGAAACTCTTTAATTTGTAAGAACCGTTAAGCAGAGAGAGAAAAAAGAAAGGAAAAGAAAAAAGATCCTACAGAGAACACCCTGTTCAGTTTGGGAACAGGCTACAGCTTTGGATTTTTCAAGGCCTAGCATTCCCATCATTCTAAATTTTACTTAGCTAATACAATAGTAGTTGCCAGAGCTGATGACAAAGTATTCTGTCATGCTTGGTTCCATTCAAGCATTTTAGTTTTTTAGCCATTACCATGGCTAGACCTAGTCAGAAAAGAATTTCATTGTTTAAGATTCCCATTCTCTAGTTTTTACTAGTAGCCAGCCAAAGAAAAGAAAAAGGAGGTCAGAATTTCGGTATTTACATAGAAATTTAAGGGGAAAAGGCCAGGCATGTTTTTAAAGTGTGGAAATTAAGAACTATTCATTATCCCACTGATTGTGTGGATGTGTTTTTTAAAGTTTTGTTACTGTCTTGAGAGAGAGAATATTGAGATAGGAGATAATGTTGGTTTAAGGGAATGAGGGTACTTTCTGTAGGTGAGGTGCCAAGCCATGTCATCAGAAATGTTAGTCACATGACTTTTTAAGCACACCTTAAATGTTTTACCGTGTATGTTTTTGTAAAGTTTTAAATTTTTAACTGGGAAAAACAGACCTGTATATTAGGTTTTATATATATATATATAAATTTAAAATTACATATATATGTTTATATATGTAACTTTTATATGGGAGAGATATATATTTCTATATCCTCTATAAAAAATACATATCTATATATGAAAATTATATATGTAAATGTTAATTTATAATTAATTATATAAATATTAACATAATTACATTATATATATAGAAAACCTAGTGTACAGATCTGTATATAAATTAAAAATGTATGTGTTATATATAGTTACATCATATAATACATATAATTGATATATATAATGATAAATACTTTATTGAAGGATGAAAAAATTTCCATGCTGTCTCATAAAATAAGATGGTTGACATATGCTAAACTAGATAGATTCTCCTGTTTCATACTAAAGCAGAATGTTGTAAAATATTAAATCCAAATGAGATGTCTCAGATTAGGGCCATTTCAACAGGAATGCTGAGACTTAAAAAAAAAAAAAAAGTCTGAGGCTGGGCATGGTGGCTCATGCCTGTAATCCCAGCACTTTGGGAAGCTGAAGCAGGTGGATCACTTGAGGCCAGGAGTTTGAGACCAGCCTGGCCAATGTGGTGAAATCCCGCCTCTACTAAAATACAAAAAAAATACATGGGTGTGGTGACGCATGCCTATGATTCCAGCTACTTGGGAGGCTGACGCAGGAGAATCACTTGAACCTGGGAGGTGGAGATTGCAGTAAGCCCCACCACTGCACTCCAGCCTGGGCGAAGAGCAAAACCCTGTCTCAAAAAAAAAAAAAAAGCCTGAATTGTATCAGCAAATGAAAACTGTAATGTTGTTCTCTGTTTCAGAGGCCCTTGAATGAATAGCACTAAAAATATTTTTTAAAAAATGAAGAAAATGAAAATTGTAATGTTCCTTATTTCAAAGGCCCTTGAATGAGTAGCATCAAAAATATTTTTAAATGGGAGGCCAGGGTGGGAGGTTTGTTTGGCACCAGGAGATCAAGACCAGCTTGGGTAACATAGCAAGACCTTTGTCTCTACCAAAAAAAAAAAAAATTGGCTGGGTGTGGTGGTGCCACCTGTATTCCTAGCTACTGGGAACGCTGATGCAGGAGGATCCCTGGGACTCTAGAGTCCAGAGTGAGACCCTGTCTCTAAAACAAACAAACAAACAAAAACTGTATTTATGTAAAAGTAATACTTGTTTTTTAAATTTTATTTTTAATTGATAAAAATTGTATGTATGTGTATGTGATGTATATATTGTGGAATGGTTAAATCAGGCTAATTAACTCAGATTTTTTGTGTGTGTGGGGAGAATATCTAAAATCCCTCTCCTTAGCAGTTTCCAAATGAAATGAAAGAATAAAAGTGATTTATTTTTTTGAGACAGCATCTCACCCTGTTTCTCAGGCTGGAATGCAGTGGCACGATCTTGGCTTACTTGATCCTCGACTTCCCTGGCATCCGGTGATCCTCCCACTTCACTTTCCTAATTAGCTAGGACTACAGGCATGCACCACCATGACTGGCTAATTTTTGTATTTCTTGTATAGGCAAGGTTTTGCCATGTTGCCCAGGCTGGTTTCAAGCTCCTGGGCTCAAACGATCCACCTGCCTCAGCCTCCTGAAGTGCTGGGATTACAAGTGTGAGCCACCATACCTGGCGAAAAGTGTTATTTTTTTAAATGACAAATTTAAGTCAAAGAGATTGAATGTTCACTTCTGGTACTTTGTATATAAGAGAAACATTCCATTAAATAATTTTTTTAAAATTTCTAAAATTACATATTTTGTCATTAAATGTTTAAACAATCAGTATAATTTCATTGATACAGTGTTTGTTATTTTGTCGGTGTTTAAGATTGATAATTGGGGTTAGTTTTAATTCAGAATGTTATTCTATTTAATGTCACACTTCATGTCTTTTTATTTTGTTTATCTATTAACGAATTCTTTAAGCTATAGTTATTACTGTTTTAGAGATGAGGTCTTCTATGTTGCCCAGGGTAGACTTGAACTCCTGGGCTTCAGCAATCCCCTCCTCAACCTCCGGAGCAGATGGGATTAGAGACGTGTGCCACTGTACCTGGCCTGCTGTAGTTATTTTTAATTCTTTTGTCTTTCAACTTTTATACTAGAGTTAGAAATGATTTACAAACCCTATTGCAGTTTTAGAGCATTATGAATTTGACTATATATTTCTTATAACAACCTAACTTCAGTTGCTTACAAAAACTACATAGTTTTACTCCCCCGTCCACATTTTATACTATTGATGTCACACTTTACATCTTTTTATTTTGTGAATCCATTAATGATACTTCTAGTAGTTTTTACACTCCACTATTCAGTTGTCAGACACCATTCAGTTGTTAGATTGTTATGAGCTAAAAGCAACTTAATGGGTATTTTTCAAAAATCATTTATGTCAATTGCTAATGGACTTCTTTTCTATGCCATGATCATGCTTTTTTTATTTTTGAGACAGAGTTTCACTCTTGTTGCCTGGGCTGGAGTGCAATGGCGTGGCCTCGGCTCACTGCAGCCTCCGCCTCCCGGGTTCAAGCGATTCTCCTGCCTCAGCTGGGATTACAGGCATGTGCCACCGTGCCGGCTAATTTTGTATTTTTAGTAGAGACAGGGTTTCACCACGTTGGCCAGGCTGGTCTCGAACTCCTGACCTCAGTTGATCTGCCCACCTTGGCCTCCCAAAGTGCTGGGATTACAGAAGTGAGCCACTGCACCTGGCCTGATCATGCTTTTAAGGTGGTTGAGTAAGTACTAGTTGCTGGGGCTTTACTTAGTGCCCTCCTACTCAAATGTGTTAGAACATAGTTAAGAAGGCTGTAGTGTTCAAAAGGAGTAAAAAGCAGTGCAGTGTTTGTAGTAATATCTGCTTCTCAATTTAGGACTGATGCTTATTATGGCTTAAATGTTTTTGTAGTAAAATTTGTATTCAAAATATATATATTTTTTTCTTTTTGCGACAGAGTCTTGCTTTTTCACCCAGGCTGGAGTGCGGTGGTATGATCATGGCTGACTGCAGCCCTGACCTTCCGGGCTCAAGTGATCTTTCCACCTCAGCCTCCCAATTAGTTGGGACCACCATCATGCTTGGCCGAATTTTTTTTTTTTTTTTTTTTTTTGTAGAAACAAGGTTTCCCTATGTTGCCCAGGCTGGTCTTGAACTTTAGGGCTCATGTGATACTCCTGCCTTGGCCTCCCAAAGTGTTAGGATTACAAGCCTGAGCCACCATGGCCGGCCAAAATATTTTCACTATAACAAATATCATATCTGTATATACTCAGTTTTAATACTAACTTAAAGTAGAAACATAAAGCTGAATGACTATTTTATTTTCAGATTCTCTCCATTGAGTTTCCTTCTCCGTCTTGTGTGATCTCTGAACTTTTCTCCATCTTTGCCACTTCTTGTCCAGCATTTTTTTTTATCAGCAGTTTCATTCAGATTTTTTTTTAGTTCTTTCAGTGGTGGAGTGGAAGTAGGCAGAGGACAGAAGAACTTCAAGCAGAGCACACTGGAGAGGAGAAATTAACAAAGCCTTTATGAAGAAAACAACCCCCCAATATCAGTCTGTGTGTGTGCATTATGAGCATAATTGTACTTTCATCTCATCTGTAATGTTCATGACTTTTCTAGAAAATTATACTTTAACATGAGAAAAGAAAAAGAACCAGCTAATTCATAGGGATGGAGGACACAGCATAGTCAAAGCAAGAATGAAACTCTCTTTAGTGCCACCTCCAGTGCAGAATAAGTAACATTCAGCAGAGGCAGGTTTCATTTGATAATGGATTCCTATAATAAACTGCACTCAGAATTTGTGCAGGTTTTAAAATCCCATATTCCAAACCCACTTCCTTAGCCCCCAAGTTAGAAAACAGCTTCAGTAAAGAAAATTGTACAATGATACAACTTTACCAAAAAATAATTTCTTTCCATGAAGACGATATATTATTGTTGACTTCTAATTCAATCAAATATAAACAATTGCTAAATGGCTTTTCAGTTGACTCCTTTGTTGGTTAAGGAGAAGATAGGAAAAAATGAAGGGATCAGAAGTCATAGGATACATTAATTTTTTTTTATCTCTGAATAAACAGGTTGCCTACTTAAAAATCTATCAGTTTAAAAGTGTTGGTCTCTTCTCTCTCTTTTCAGAAAGTGCCAGGAAAAAACAAGAAGGTATCGTTGGCAGTTCTCGGGTGTGTTTTGCACAGCACACCCCATCTCTTCCAGCAGAAAGTCCTCGGCCATTGAAGCTTCGAAGCATTCTTGACATGAGCCCTTTTACAGTGACAGACCACACCCCAATGGAGATTGTGGTGGATATTTTCCGAAAGCTGGGACTGAGGCAGTGCCTTGTAACTCACAATGGGTAAGTCTGGTACCACAGGAATCAGTTCACTTGCTAGAATATAGGATCCTTTTTAGTGGAATCTATATAGTTATTAGGGGAGCATGTGAGTCAGCTCCCAGGTGGGCAAGTCTGTCCTATGGTATAGTCACAAATATAGGATCCGTCAATCAAATTTCACATTTACTAAGGAATAAGAAAGATGTCATCTGCCTGCTCTTTGCCAAACAGTGACATTTGTAAATAATACCTCAAAGTTGGAAAAGAGGTGCTGAAAGATCTCCAGCATGAAAGCATGTTGAGCTTAGAGTGCTTCTTTTCCTAGGGAAGAGTGGACCTAACCTGCATGGAGCACTGCAAAAACCTGTTTTATTTTTGTAAATGTTTCATTTTTAGTATATAAATTTCTAGTACAATAATAAGTTTATAGATATTTTGCTATTTACTCTTTCAGCCAATATTTGATTTATCATGTAATGAAGGAAAGAATATATACTTAAATGAAATTTGTAAGTGAGCTAAAAATCTCCTTTAACAAATGCTTTGTTTCCTTTTGTCTACCTTTCTCTATACACAAATCTTTTATATTTATATAACTGCTAAGGACAAATAAATACTCATGTATTTAAAATGTATACATTGATAATTTATTTTTCCACCTTTTACACGTGAACTGCCAGTGTTTCTCCATTGACAGGAATATAGGAAAGAAACAGATGTCACGGGGGTTGTGGAGACCTTAATGCACAGAATTGATTTAGCAAATACACTACTTCGTCACCACTGCTCTCTTTTCCTGGACCTGGGATCTGTTTCTCCACACTTCTTTCTTTAGGACCCTTCATTTCCACTATATATTCTTTCTTGTTGAACTTAAGAATGTTGTTTTATCCGAAGGCAAATACCAAAAAACAGAGGGTATTCTTGGATTATGCATAAACTGGATGGCTAATCCTGAACAGCGTAAAGCTGGTTGAAATTCTAAACAGAGAATCATAGCAGTTTTTTTTTGTTTTTTTTTTTTTAACATGTTGTAGAGAACACATTGGTGACAGAATACATGACTCCTGTCCAGAGAAAGGAGAGAAAAAGAACAGAAAGGAGGGAAATTTGTTTATTGAACACCTTCATATTTTCTCATTTAACTTTGCAGGACCTCTGCAAAGTAGGTAGTTATAGCCCTACTTTACAGATGTAGTAATTAAAGCTCAAGAAGCTTTAATAATTTGCCCAAAGTCATGTGGTGAACAAGTCATGGTTCAAGGAATCAGACTGTCTTTCCTACTTTAAAACCCAGCCTCTTGCTACTATTTTGCACTGTAAGTGACTGATAGAAATCCTCTTTGTGATTTCTTAAACTACTAAAACGTTTTCTTGGCCAATATATTAGATTGAGTTAAGAATGGAAATATGAAACTAGAGAATTAGATCTATGTTTAGTGTTTTTCACTGCGCTAATTAAAATAACTCTTTAGGAATATGAAGTAAATCATTAAAGAGATAAAGCCCTTAAAGGCAGGGAGTTTAGAATTATTAAATTCTAATAATTTAGATACTGATTGGAGAAGAGATGTATTCATAAGTTATTATTGTTACTATTTGTCTTTGAGTAATATTGTTTGATTAAATGATGGCACCGACTTCATTAAGTTTAAAAACTCAGTACTAGTTAAATGGGGCAACTTTTCATAAAGCTTTGCTAGTCCTTGAGCCCTTTTATTTGTTAAATGGCTCAACTGGAACCTAAGCTGAGTTGTTACAAACTATTATTTGCTTCAAGTTGTTTTCTGTTCCTGGCATGGCTTTTTCTTTTGTGTACTGACAAATATAAATGTTATTCTATTGAGTTATGGTTAACTATGAACACAGAACTGTTAGGGATTAATTTTCATATTTCAGTTTGTTGATTAATTCCCAGGTATTTGGCAGCATAGATATTAGAAAGGAAAATATTTAAAAGAAAGTGTAAAAATAGCGAAGTGTATAGAGCGAGGGGTGGATAGCTAATTAAAATTTTGTCTGGTCCTGCCTGTTCATATGAAAAAAGGGGTTGGACTTTCTTCTAAGGGAATATATTTAATTGCTTTCATCATATTTTCCTTATTTCTGTCTGTCAAGGAACATAAATTGATACATATATGGGGAGAAAAGAGATCATTTAGGGAAGTGGCTCATGGGACTTTTTGTTTTGTTTGAAGTGTATTAGGAAGTCGGGTGTTTTTTTTCTCACTTAAATTATTTAAAACCCAGAAAAGAAATGATATCTTCTGGTTTTTAAAGGAGACCCTGAAGTTCTGCATAGCTATCATTGATGTGTAGTTCATACTGCATTTTTAGAAGTGGAAAATAGTTATTTGGAGGAAGAGAGATAACAAATCTGGAACCTTAGGTGCAAGGAGAAAAAGAATAGATGAAAGGGAAAGATGTTTGTAAATTATAAAAATTTCAATTAGCTATTGGTTTTCTGCACTTTATATTTTAACTGCAGAATTTTTCAAAATCAGTTAATCTTGGTGGAATTAGCAGGATGTTAATAGGAGTGACTCAGAAAAAAACATTTTGTGACTATCTAAGTTTGGAAAGTATTGGATTAAATACAATTGAGGTTTCTTTACTATGGAACTCCTCAGAACTTATAATATGTTGATATTCTTTGATTCCCAGATGAGGGGATGGGTAATAGGATACATGGTTTTCTAGACTTGTTTGAAAATGCAACTATTTTTGGGTTGCAGGGAAGGATATAGAAGAACTCATGGGAACTGGTGTTTCTTGGAACATGCTTTGGAAATGCTGGGTTATGCCCTGTTAACTCTTACATCATTAGTTTTTAGCCCAAAAGGAAACAGCAAATAATGTTTTATATGAGCCACATTTTGCGTTGATTTTCCTTCCACTCTGTAAAATTACTAAAGCAGCACTCTGATCTTATTATGCTCAAATCGCTCTTCTCCATTAATGTGTGTTTCTCCATCTTTTAGGGTTTTTACTTTATAAATACAGAGATTACTGTGTAAAATTCTAAATTTGCCACTGGGTCGTTATACATTTGTAACCTTCCTCACAGTATATTTTGTGATTTGGCAGAGTTTACCAATATAGATGATACTAACTGAAATTAATCATTCTGTATAATTGGATAGAAAAGTATGAGTAAGAATTCAATTGGTATTATATTTAATTAATTGCCAAGATTTTCACATTTCCTGACTACAACAATAAAATCAAATGGATTGATGGCTTAAAAAAAAGAAATCTCAAATGTTTAGTCAATGAAGAACATCTATTGAATGAGTGAATGTTCATTATATATAGTGCATTTTCTGAGCTTTTTTGGAGGGGGAAGTTGCTCCCATGCTCTGAGAACTTTTAAGGATCAATACATTATTTTTAACATAATAATGAGAAAACATGAGCAGAGAACCCATTTCTGTCATTCCCATTCTCTATCCTCCTGCTCCCCCACCTCCCACCCCAGCCATCAAGCTAAGTAACTATTTTACACCTGGACATAGCTATAGGAACAGGCTACTTTGAAGTCTCCTAGTGACATCCTTCAAGTCTGAATGTTCAAAGGCAGTTTAACAGGGAGGTTGACTTAATGAGATCATCAAGGAAATGTCCAGTCATCCTGAAGGGTATTTTGGATGGGCTTCCAGAATTTAAAGATTAAAGTTTTTTTAAGGTTTTTTTATTTTCACTGTTTATATTGCCACATTAATTTCCATTATAAAACCAGTAACCATAGTTTTGTTTTAATTAGCAATCTAATTATTTTCATGTATCCTCATTATGAGAATTTATGTCCATCACTTTGCTTGATGTGATAACAGTGACATGCTAAATGAGAAACAATTGTTATTTAGAAAAAAATGCACAAAGTGAAAGTCCTTTTAATCCCTAATCATAAATACATTTTATTAGCTTACTTTAAGAAGTGGCAGTCACAGCTCCTGAACATTAGGGAGTGTTTCTTTTGGTCAGCATTATGTATTTAGTGCACATTGCCTTTAATTTGAATTTGAAATTATAGTAAAATCCACGGGAGTTTTTAAGTCTCCTCACAGCCTTTTGCTACCTTTTCACCAAGGTAGATCCAGATGATAACTGCTGTGTTGTGACATCATAGAAATTAGAAAAATATTTTCCTCTGAGGAAAGAACATTGGAAATGAAACTCTACATATCAGAGGTCTATAGTATGTATCAATATTAAGTTTCTTTTGTACTTTGCTTTGTAGTCATCTTCATTCCAAAGTTTCATAATTATTATTTTTACTTTAAAAAGAAAAATAACCCACCAATATTGAAGATTAGTATTGTGTCACTTTTGAAAGTCAGTAGAATTTATGCAAAAGGAACCTGGAACTTTAAATCATTTTTCTTTTTATTTTCTAAAGTTCATGAGACTCATTCTTATGGTTCATGTTTTTATTTTTTCTCTCATTCTTTATCATTATGATTGGAACCTCTTTTAATTTAATTTCTCACACAGTTATTAGCATAATAATCTGTTTCAGGATTGTCTTGGGGATCATCACAAAGAAGAACATATTAGAGCATCTCGAGCAACTAAAGCAGCACGTCGAACCCTTGGTGATTAGATATATCAGATCTCCTCATTAGACACCTTAGAAGTCAGGAAGCATGAAACTTGTGAACTGTTGAGTTCTGTCTTTCCCAGATATCTGCTGAACAAAAATATCCTACTATGCTGCCAATTACATTTGTATCTGATAAAATGTGTCTGTAAGATAAATTTAGATATGTGTAAAATCCCATTTATAGAAAGTAAGCAAAAGTTAGCATCTCTCATCAAATCATTCATTACAATTTCAGAACTGTAAACAGTTTGGTAGTGGAATAAGTGAATATTATTGGACATTCTTAAAGTGAATATGGCAAATCTGTCTACCTCAGTGGATACACCGGTCTCAGAAGACACCTGACTGGTTAAAAATGTCTGACCCATCCCCGCAAGCCCTTTTTTTTTTTTTTTTTTTTTTAATGTTTCCTGATCTTGTGGTAGTCTTATGGTAAATCTAAGCTCCTAAAGGATTTTAAAGGAGCTTAGCAATTAGAACTGCTTACAGTTAAATGGATTTTTTAATGGGCACACTAACTAGAGTGTAATGTGTATATTATTTGTGATCATAGCATTAGTTCTTTTTCTGCTATACCCTGCATATCTTCAAAGTCACAGTGTGTGTCCTGCCATCTCATTAGTGAATTGTACCTAGATTATGTGTGTGCCCCTTTTGTATGATGTTTCTAGAATGCTATAAGCAGCTTTTAGAGTCAAATGCATTCATTTTAACTGGCTTTATGTCCTAGTGGTTTCATGACTACAAATTTGAATTATCTTACTGCATAACATAAAAAATGTCTGGCTTTAGCAATTAATGCCTGAAATTATTTTGCCCTGCAGTTGTCATACCTGTATGAAACCTGTCCCAGTTTGCTTAAGTGCACAACTGATTATGTATTCCTGTTGTATGCTAATATTTCACAAGTGTTTCATGCATCCTTTTTTAAAAAACTACTAACCAGAATATTATCGTAGCTACTCATTCATTCTGCTTTCTGCTTCACCTATAATAATCTTTTAGGACTGCCTTCTGATTTTTCACCTATCTTTTAATGTAAGCATTAACAACTAAGACTTTCATAAAAGCACTGTATCTTAACTTTCCTGGCCTAAATCAAAAAAAGGAAAACATTGATAAGTGTCCTAGAAACTTGGATTCTTTTATAGATTTGTTCTTGGGGCTCTGATGTTTGGGATTGACGTTCTGTGCTGACCATTTTATATGCATTTTATCTTAATAGTATGTGCTTTCATGAAGATTCTGATACAAGTGGGCAATCCTTAAATTATCTTTGAAAAATTGGTTAATTTTGGTTAAAAAAGGGAAAGTGGCTGGGTGCAGTGGCTCACGCCTGTAATCCCCAGCACTTTGGGAGGCCGGGACGGGTGGATCACAAGGTCAGGAGTTGAAGCCCAGTCTGGCCAACATGGTGAAACCCTGTCTCTACTGAAAATAATTGGGGCATGGTGGCACATGCCTGTAATCCCAGCTACTTGGGAAGCTGAGGCAGGAGAATTGCTTGAACCGGGGACCCAGGAGGCGGAGGTTGCAGTGAGCTGAGATCGTGCCACTGCACTCCAGCCTGGGCTACAGAGCGAGACTCTGTCTCAAAAAATAAAAAAATAAATAAATGAAAAAGAGAAAGTATTGAGAGGATTTGGTCATCATTTTACTGCTCTCTTCATGTGATGGAAATCAATTTTCCTTCTCAAATGGGATCAGTATCATTTCCTAGTCATACATCCATCCAGTTTTTGTTACTTTTTTGTTGGCATACATTAATCAAAATAGCTCTGCTTCATTGAGGCATGCAGTCCTCAGACTCTCGGTGGAAAGGCTGTCATACTATTAGTGACCATAGTAACTTTTTATACCAAAGGATGGTTGCTGGATAATTTTAATATCTTTACCAATAAAGTACTTTTTGGAAATACCAAATCAGGCTGCTTGCTTTGCTCTATTCCTGTCAACAAAAAGGATTTAGCTATAGATTTAGCTTCTCCTTTTATTTTCCCTTTTATTTCATAGGAGTCTTCTGTTTATTCCTTTCAGGCGCCTCCTTGGCATTATAACAAAAAAAGATATCCTCCGGCATATGGCCCAGACGGCAAACCAAGACCCCGCTTCAATAATGTTCAACTGAATCTCACAGATGAGGAGAGAGAAGAAACGGAAGAGGAAGTTTATTTGTTGAATAGCACAACTCTTTAACCTGAGGGAGTCATCTACTTTTTTTTCCTCCTTTACAAAAAAAGAAAGGAAATATAAAAGCCGGGTTTTTGCAACGTGATTTGCAAATAATGCTGGTGGAATGGAGGAGTTGTTTGGGGAGGGAAAGGAGAGAGAAGGAAAGGAGTGAGGTATTTCCCGTCTAACAGAAAGCAGCGTATCAACTCCTATTGTTCTGCACTGGATGCATTCAGCTGAGGATGTGCCTGATAGTGCAGGCTTGCGCCTCAACGGAGATGACAGCAGAGTCCTCGAGCACCTGGCCTGTTGCTCCAACATTGCAAAGACACATTATCAGTCCCTATTTCTAGAGGGATTACTTTGAATTGAGCCATCTATAAAACTGCAAGGTCTTGCCCTTTTTTTTTAATCAAAACTGTTCTGTTTAATTCATGAATTGTATAGTTAAGCATTACCTTTCTACATTCCAGAAGAGCCTTTATTTCTCTCTCTCTCTCTCTCTCTCTCTCCCCTGAGCTGTAACAAAGCCTCTTTAAATCGGTGTATCCTTTTGAAGCAGTCCTTTCTCATATTGAGATGTACTGTGATTTTACTGAGGTTTCATCACAAGAAGGGAGTGTTTCTTGTGCCATTAACCATGTAGTTTGTACCATCACTAAATGCTTGGAACAGTACACATGCACCACAACAAAGGCTGATCAAACAGGTAAAATCTCGAAGGAAGCGAGAACGAAATCTCTCATTGTGTGCCGTGTGGCTCAAAACCGAAAACAATGAAGCTTGGTTTTAAAGGATAAAGTTTTCTTTTTTGTTTTCCTCTCAGACTTTATGGATAATGTGACCGGGTCTTATGCAAATTTTCTATTTCTAAAACTACTACTATGATATACAAGTGCTGTTCAGCATAATTAAATAAAATGCTGCTGCTTTGACAGTAAAGAGAAGGAAGTATTCTGAGTAGCTGTATCTGGTATTAATTGCATGTTAAAACACTGGAATTTTTAAAATTGAAATTAGATCAGTCATTCTTTTCTTTTCTCAAGATATCTCATGGCTGACACTGAAGAAGAAATGTAATTCATAACTTGCACTAAATGTATATTTTTTTTCTTAAAAATTTACCATTCTTATTTATATTTTTATGGATTAAAATTTATAAAATACAGATCAGTTAATATTGCACTTAAGTAATTTTACCTTTTTAATGTGATTTTTATAGAATAATTCAGACTTACAAATACAGAGATATGAACAAAGTTTACAGTGGGAACAAAGGTTTAAAAAAAGGTTGTGGTTCTCTCTCTGTGATCCAGTGTGTACATAAACCTTTCTCTGATCTTTCACTGCCATCCTCTGGATTATGTCTTCTGACCTGTCCATTTTGACCCATTAACTGGAAAGTTGAAAAACTACATTAACTGGAAAGTTGAAAAACTACATTACTTTGGAGAATAAAACCGAAAGTTCGTGTTTACCTTCTTAAAAAAAAAATCAAACCAAAAATTTGAAAACAATAGAATTGCAAAGATAGCAGTTAAAATTTTAATCTGAAAATAACCTTTGAATCTCGGGCTAGATTACGTCCATATTTGAAGTGGTCAATGATGGTTTGAACATTTTTTGCAGGATGAGTTAAAATGCACTGGATTATATTTGGGATTTTTGTTTTTGGAATTGTCTGTTTTAATCACAGTCTTAATTCACAATTGGCAAAGGCAGTTTACTCAAAGGACTGGGCTAAATATTCTGTAATTATGCATTTTTGATAGGAAAATGAAATTTTTGCAAACAGACATTTTCTTTTTTTTTGGCTGGAGTGCAGTGGGGCATGGTCTTGGCTCACTGCAGCGTTGACCACCTGGGCTCAAGTGATAGTCCCGCCTCAGCCACCCAAGTAGCTGGCACTACGGGCACACGCCACCATGCCCAGCTAATTTTTTTGTATTTTTAGTAGAGATGGGGTTTTGCCATGCTGCCCAGGCTGGTCTCAACTCCTCAGCTCAAGCAATCTGCCTGCGTGAGCCTCCCAAAGTGGTGGAATTACAGGCGTGGGCCACTGCGCCTTGCCCAGACAGACATTTTCTGAAACACAACTGGCAATGAGCTGTTTTTACATTTTGAAAGTGATTCTTCACTTCCTAGTTCTTAATTATACTATACCTATTAAGATCTGTAAGATCCTGAAGACTTATAAGATCATGAAGCCATATAAGAATGAGGATTGAAAGTTGAGCAAAATTTTCGGGATTTTGGGAAACATTCTTAGCTGTGCTATCTGCCTAAAATTATTCCTTATTACTTCTCTCCTTTGACAGACTTCAAGTTTTCTTCATAGCCCTTTCAAAGTTTTTTGGGCCATCCAGAGTAAAATCATTTCTAAATGATAGTTCTGTATGTCTCCAACTTGTCTTAAGTGTATTTGCCTGTGTGCAACGTATTGCTAGACTATGAACTCCTCAGCATGGCTGCTGGATAACTTAATTGTCCTGAGTTAATAGCCTTCAAAGGACAAATCGGTTTCTTTGCAGATAGCTTCGTAAAACTTCACATGGAGTTTATTTTATCATATTTCCCTTTTTTTCTGCTCCTCCTTTAATTGCCCATCTTGCTTCAGAGACTGACATTTCAGGGTGGATATTAATTAAAGCATTAATTTTGTTTTTTGGTATATTTCTATCCCTAGTGTTTCTATCTTACTGCTAAAATACAGGAAAAGTGCCGTATTTTTAATGCATTTAGTGGTTTTCTTTGGTGTTATCTGTTCCATTTTTCTTTTTCATACATTGAAGTGTGTCTCCTTTTCAACCAAAATAATGAAATAGTGGAGACCATGAAATTGTTGTGCCTGGCTAATTGGCAAATTAATTTACCAATATAATAAGTGTAGCGCCTTGTTTGAATACCCTTTTTGAGAAGGTATGATGAGAATGGGCAAGGGTGTCAGCATCTCTTCTTCTTAATAATTGTTTTCAGTTTTGGTTCACGAAGAATGCTTAGTTAATCTGTAATGTTGCCTAGAGCTGTATTTATCTGTTTTTATTTATACTAGTGTAGTAAAGCTGCATATCATTACAGTAAAAATTATTACTGTGATGAGTTAATCAGAAAATCTATTAAAATCTATATGACAATGTGTGGTTTGGCCTTTAATTATATCTGTAACAGTCCTCCCTCTTCACTGCTGCCCTACGCAGTGTAGGCCGATATGCCTGGCACAGGGAGCCCCAAAAAGGTAATAATTATAATGCTTCTCTCAGGTTACAAAGCATTTCTACACTTTGCAAGCAAGGAGCAATAGAAGAGTAGATAGATGCTGGATTGACGGCAGGATGTTCATACCACCAGCAATGGTTTAGCGCCCCCATTTGTCAGTGAAAGCTGCAGGTCCACAGAAAACTGATTTCATTTCAGCTCACTTTCAAAAGTGATTTTTTTTTTTTTTTGGCAAGAAAAATTACGCTATTTGCATGAAAAGAGGTAAAACGATTTATTTACATGTCTTTAAAAAATCACCTTGGACATTTGCTAATAGAACTGCCAAAAGAGGGTGGTAAGTAACAACCTTTGATTAAGATGTGGTCTTTTACTATTAAGCTTTTAGTAAAAAGGAACACACTAAAAGTTCAGAGTAGATCATTTATATTCACTGAGTATTTACTGAGCAATTACTGGGCGCCAGGCGCTATTCTATGTTCTTGAAGTTTTCATTCCAGCAGGAAGAGAAATCTAGAGTATGTCAGATGGTGATAAATATGGATTAGTTCAGCAATTTAAAAAAATGATTTTTATGTACTGCACACTGTTATGAATATACAAAATCAGTCAAGAATCCTGTTACAGTTTTTGTAATGTACAAAAAGTGAAGGTGTGTGCACCCACCCCATTTTTATAGAGGGTGATCAGGGAAAGCCTCAGGGATAAGGAAGCATTTGAGCAGAAACCTACAGAAAGTTAGAGAAGGACATTTATCCGTGAGAAAAAATGATGTAAGAAGAGAAAATGCTATATACAAAGGATTCTCCTGCCAGGTTCAAGGAACACCGAGTAGATCACTGTGGCTGGAGAGGGATAAGAGGGAAGAAAGTGGTAAGGAAAGAGGTTGGGGGTGTAGGCATTTGATTTTTATTCTAAATGAGAAGCCAGTGAGGCAGAAAAGTCACATAATGTGACCTAAAATATCTCTCAGACTCCTTTGTTGGGAATAGACTATAAGAGGGCAGGGGTGGAAGCAGGCTACCAGCCAGAAGGCTCTTGGAATAATTCAGGTGAGATGTGGTAGAGATCTGAACCTGATTGAAGCTGGTGGAGGTGGTGAAAGCAGTTGGATTCGAGACATGCTGAAGGTAGAATGGACAGGACTTGTGAATGGGTTGGATGTAGTGTGGTAAGTGAGGAGTCAAGGATGCCTGCAAAGTTTTTGGCTGAGTAATGACAGAACAATGGAATGGCCACTGGCTGAGTTGGGAAAGACTTAAGAATAGATTGGGGGTGGGGTGCTGTGTGCAGAGGAATTTTGGTTTTAGACATTGTTTTAAATGTCTTTTAGACTTCCAAGTGGGGGTGTCACATAGGCATTAGCATGTATCAGACTCGAGTTCAGGAGAAAGGCCCAGCCTGAGAGCTACACAGGGGCGGCATCATCCTGAGACAGGAGAGTACTGTGCATTGAATGCAGACAGAGAAGAGGTACAAGGACCGAGCACTGACACATGCTTATGTTTAGATTTGGGGAGGTGAGGAGCCAGCAAATGAGGGAGCTGCCAGTATGGTTGGGTTAGGAGTAGTGACCTTCAAAGAAGGGTATTCCACTGGTGGATATATTAAAAAATAAGCTGCGTGTGGTAGCTCAGGCCTGTAGCACTTCAAGATGCCAAGGCGGGGCAGCAGCATCTGAGCCCAGGAGCTCATGACTAGCGTGGGAAAGAGACTAGGACTCTACAAAAAATTAAGAAATAAAAATATGAACTGGGCATGGTAGCACATGCCTGTAGTCCTGGCTACTTAGGAGGCTAAGGCAGGAGGATCACTTGAGCCCAGGAGTTGGAGGCTGCAGTGAGCTAAGATGGTGCTACTGCACTCCAGCCTGGGTGACAGAGCAAGACCCTGTCTCAAAAAGCAAGGGTAGTCCCCTAAACCAAATGAATAATAGTTTCAAGGAGCGATGATTAACTGTCCCGTGTTGCTGATAGGTGAAGTAAATGAGGGCTCAAAATGGACCAATATAGAGAGAACTGATAACTTCCCCCAGAGTAGGTTCAGCGCGATGGTGGCAAGCCAAAGCCTGAAAGGAGTGGGTCCAACAGAGATTGGAAGAAGAATTGAAGACAACGATTGCGATTCTTCCTATCAGGTTTCCAGGAAAGTAATACGTGATAGTTTTAAGATGCAGGATATTATAGCTTCTTTTCCTGTTGTTGGTTTGACAGGGAAAATTAATCAGAACGATCGGGTTTTAAGATGCAGGAAATTATAGCCTTTTTGTTAATGATAGGAATGTTTGAGAGGAAAAATAGAGGAGAGGACCTCGAGTAGGCAAGGGAGGATGGGGTCTTGGGCACACATTCAACCTTCCTTGGGTAGTTAGTTAGTTGGTAGGGCAGTGGGATTCTGTTAAAGTTATTTTGGTGGCTTCTATTTTCTCAGTGAAATAAACTGAGGATGAGGGTGGGGGTTGGGGGTTGAGAGATGAGAAAGTAGGATTGATGGGCATCCAGTGTGGCAACTTGAGGTTAAAATAAGACGAGCTGCCATGGTTGTGTTTTTTCTCCAGCCACCTGATACTGAGCAGACTCTGGTAAGGAATAGGCAGTTTTAAAAATCTGCCTTAAGGTTAACAGATAAATACAACAAATGGAGAGAAGGGCAGTGGAGTGGAGGATGCGGGGGTGATTGTAATGATGGGGAGTAGAATCTAAAGGCTCGGTAAAGAGAGAATCAGGAATGGAGTGGGTGAAGAATGAAAAAGGTGGTTACATTTGTGAATTGTAGGGGAGTGTCGTGTTGAAAAAATTTTTGGGGTACTAGAGGGAAAGAGATGGATGAGTGATGATGTTAAGACAGTAGGATGCTTGAGATTGAGATTTGGGAGGTTTTCATTATTGGTACTGAGAAGGTACTAGTTTCTAGTTTGTCAATCAATCCCTAATCTAGATCATTGAAAGAGTAAGTCAGGGAACTGAGAGGTTAGAGTATTGTAGGGATCACCTACATATATATATATACATACATGTATGTATATATATAATTTTTTTTTTTTTTTTTTTTTTGAGACAGAGTCTCACTCCATCACCCAGGCTGGAGTGTAGTGGCACGATCTTGGCTCACTGCAACCTCTGCCTCCTGGGCTTAAGCAGTCCTCCCACCTTAGCCTCCTGAGTAGCTGGGACCACAGGTGTGCACCACCATGCCTGGCTAATCTTTTCTATTTTTAGTAGAGATGGAGTTTCACCATGTTGCCCAAGCTGGTCTCGAACTCCTGGCCTTAAGCTGTCTGCCCACCTTGGCCTCCCGAAGTGCTGGGATTACAGCTGTGAGCCACCGTGTCCAGCCAGACATTAAAATTAATTATGATAGGAATAGTTTGGACAGAATGCCATTAAGCTGGTAAGGTCAGTGTTTGAGGTAATGCAAAGGTCTTAGGACACTGCAGATTAGTTTATAGCAATCTGTTTTGCAGCTTTCATTTTTCCTTGGGTGTTATCATTCTACATACATGTTTGAGAGGTTATACAGAAACTCCATTATTGAACTCCAAGAGGTGAGCTTAGCTAAATTTGAACTGGTAATGATTTTCTGTTAAATCCTGATTGGATCAAGGTTCTTCATTCATGAAAGAGCCTAGGCACTTAAACTGTGTTCTCAGAGAACAGAGGTATATAGATGCCATTTGGAAGCTACTATAGCAATTGAGTGACCAGATCCTAGGTAATATTTAGTGAACTAGGTTTAAGTGGACTATGCCTTTAGTTAAGGAAAAAGATAAAATTTGGTATCTTCCTGTAGGGAGCTTGCTCTTTAATGAAAAATGTTCAGTAGTTGGAAGATAGTACCTCCTGAAACAGGTTAGTAGCACTCTGACACAACTAGTTGGAGTTTGAGACTGGAAATCCACATTTCTTATTACTGTCTTCAGGAAACTCCATTCACAACTGTATCATCTGAATTATAACCACCATATTCTTAGAGTTTGTGTCCAATTTCTATCTTGGCTCTGATGTGCCCAGCTTCCTGAAGATACATTCGTATTAGGTTTCTGTAAGGAATGGATGAAAAGCCGATTCACCTTTTTTGTCCCCTTTCATTTGTTCCTTGATAAAAAATCCTTCTGGAATCCATATTACTGATAAAGCATATAAAAAAATCTTACAAACTATACAGTTGAGACTGTTGGATCACCAAGTGACAAAATTAAAGGAATCTAAGTTTCTAGCTAAACAAATATTTAATGAGATACATGAATTTGGATATTTTTTAAGTGTGTTAACATTAGGGGCAGTATTTAGAAATGGTTGAGCCCGTTAGAAACTAAAGAAATCTGAGGAACAAAGCTCGAACTTCTAACATTTTATTTAAAATTTATAGCCTAAAATTATTTAAGATCAATGTGATTTGGTCACTTTTTCTAATAAAATACGTGTGAGCTAACTGTAACTGTAATGTTTTAATATAAAACAAGTTAATAGTTCAGATGGTTCCAGGGCCTGGAGCTACTTACCTAACTAAAATGGCAGTTCCTTAAAACCTGAGACCTCCCCATTAAGAGCTGTAAAAGTTCCTGCACAGTTATGAAAGGGAAGCTGAAGATCTTTTCAGTTTCATTTTGGTTAAGATATTATACAAAATATACCTACCTTGAAGAAAGCATCTTACCTGCCTCCAAAGGCAACATGAGCCATTGGCAGAAAGGAACAGATTTTGTTTGTGGCAGAGATTTTTGACCCCAGAAGACTTTTTGTCTGAGAAGTCAAGAATCCTTAACTCCCAGGCATCTTATCAGTTTCCCAGCTCTTGCCAGTTTGATTCTGTCTAGCACTGAAGAACATGTGACAGGGTCATTTTATTCACAAAGTGCAATTCCAAAGGTTTGTGTTACTGAGGGGAATATACATCCATAAAATACATGCCCTTAAGAAGCTTGCAGCCTAATTGGGGAGATGAGGAATGCTACTTATATTTAAAATTCTAAGTGTTGTCTTTTAATAGTTTACTCATACCCTTATATAAAAAAGAGTAAGTACCTCAAATATATTTTAAGGGGACAGCTGACAGAACTTTGGAGAACTACTGTCTAGTCAATAAATTATTTGAGTAAATCACATCAATCTTACACAATGTGGAGGTTTAACTAGATGACCTGGGATGGGGGGACGGTGCTTTTCCATCTTGAACTTCATAGAAAGGGGAAAAAAGCTTATACACTCCTCAGCCCCATCCAGGAAGTTTGCTATTCTGCATTTCATGGTCTGCCCTCTACCTATTTTTTTTTTGGAGACAGAGTCTCGCTCTTGTTGCCCAGGCCGGTGTGCAATGGCTATCTACTGCAACCTCCACCTGAGTTCAAGCGATTCTCCTGCCTCAGCCTCCCAAGTAGCTGGGATTACAGGCGCCTGCCATCACACCCAGCTAATTTTGTATATTTAGTAGAGATGGGGTTTCACCATGTTGGCCAGGCTGGTCATGAACTCCAGACCTCAGGTGATCCGCCCACCTCAGCCTCCCAAAGTGCTGGGGTTACAGGCGTGAGCCACCACGCCCGGCCCTGCCCTCTACTTTTAAGGTGAAAGACATGTAATCCGGTTTAAGGAAAATCTGGATCTAGTAAAACACAGCTATCCGCAGATTCGTACTAAACATCAATTGAAATCATGTGCAATGAAAAACTTTAAAATCTAAAGTAATGGTATACTGATTACTATCTTATACTAAAACTATATACTATGTATCAATATACTAAGCTATATTAGTAAATGGCTGAGTCAAGAGAAGATTTAAAATAATATGCCTAATGGGATAACTGGACTACTTACTGGGAGTCACCTGGAGCTACTACTCGAAATGCAGTTTGGGTAGGTTGGGGTCAGGCACCCTGGAAGAGTGCTTATTGCAGTGTCATGAGTCTCCTAAGTTTCCTTCTGTTCCCCTCTTCTCCTGCCATAAACCCAATCCTTAAAGCTACAGCTATTAACTCAAGACTCAGAAGAAATATTCTTAGTTGCCCATGTGATAAATATTGAAACAGGACTCTGTAAGGATGGTCTAGTTATAGCCACAGGCATTAGACAGTGGCTTCCTGTGACATTATCAGAGGGTGACTTTAATTGTCCTCCAAAATGTGATTAGGGTCACCATTTAGGTGATTTGACTGCCATTTTTTTGCACATTAAAGAAGGAAAACCAGGCAGAAGAACCTTATAAACGTTTTTAGTAAATGTTTATTTTTTGTATTCCTTAAAAACAAAACAAAAATCACAAGTTTAATACTAGTCCTTTGAAATACTGTACACCAATCAAAGCCACCTTACTCATGCAGCAAGTTGGTCTATGTTCTCTTTACTTCTGTTTGCCAGATGCTCCTCAATAATTTCTGCAAACAGATTCCTCTTCAACAGATTATATGCAAGAGGTAAAAGCTGGCCAGCAACTTTATGAAAATACTGAAAAATAAAAATATAACATTAAGCAGAGAATATAGCAGATATCCTAATAAGTAGCAGAAAATATATCAACAAAGCACTTGTTTAACAAAGGCTACTTCCAAAATCATTTTAGCTACACCCTCAGGTGGTTAGTGAACCTAATTTAAGGACAGGCGCCTGGCATTCTAAGAGGCAGTCTTGTTGCTCTAGATGACTAATGGCATATCTTGAAAATTAAGAAAACCAAATTAAATCTGAGCTTCCTTATTCCCTTAGGTTTTATCAACTTTTTCTCACCCCAAACAATGCCCACAAATACCTTTTATTCTCTCCAGTGTATTCCCAGGCAAAAGTTTAAGCTTTATTTTCCTCAATTCTGTAAGAATAGCTATGCTGAAAGTGAGTTTTCAGATCGTATTGCCTTTATCCTCAAATTCCTTCTCTCCCCCATCCCTAACACGTACTGCCTCCCAATCCCTGTTAAGAGTCACTGCCTTAGGCTTATCAAAAGATTTTAGATTACTGCTATTATCTACATATACCACCTTTTTGCTGATCATAATAAACATTTAGCCCTTAACATGCGGTAAGCACTGTGCTAAACCTTTTTATAACTCATACATGTTATTTCATTCTCACAACAAGCAAGTTTGCTATTCACAGGTTCACATCTTATGGCTCTACTTATTTATGGCTAGGGCCTCTCTAGCAGGTCAAGTACTATTTGGATTGGTCAATGACTGTCATTCTGGCTGTTAAACATTTTGATTATTTTTACTGATAACTATCTATGAGGTGGGCAAAGAAAAGTAGTATAATATGGTTTGTAGCAGGGTTCTCAAAATGTACACCTCCGACCAGGAGCATCAACTTCACTTGGTAACTTGTTGGAAATGCAAATTCTCAGGACCCACCCTAGAACTCAATCAAACTTGGGGAGGGTGGGAAGACTGCCAGTGTGCGTTTGGACAAGCCTTCCCATTGACGCTGATGCACGCTAAAGCTGGAGAGCTACTGGTTTGGTCTTGCTTTTCCCAGTGTGGTCTGTAGAGCAGCAGCATGACCGTCACCTGGGAGCATGACAGATATGCAGTCTCAGATCTCATCCTGGACCTACCGATAGAGTGCATTTTAACAATGTCTGCAGGTGAGTCATATGCATTTTAGTTTGGGAATTACTGCACTGATTTAGGCACTGATTCTGGAGCCAGACTGCTTGTGTGAACCTGGGCAAGATGCTTTGCCTCTCTGTGACTTGGTTACAAAGTAGGTTAAATGAGAATTAAATGATCTGCGTGTGGGTATGCACTCGTGCACATGTGCACACATATCTTACAGGTAAAGAAACAGATGCAAAGGTGTTGGAAAGCTTGCCCGATCTTACACACTGGGAAGATGTGATTTACAACCAGTTTGGCCCCAGAAACAGGTCATATCGGCTACACCTTATTGCCTCTTTGATCTTCAGGCAACTATGGTCGAGTAAGCACTGGTTTAGCTATTAAGTAAAATGTTCTTATTTAATGAGCAATTAGTTAACAGTAAAACAGCATCTCTTATAAAGCTTAAATAATTTAAAGTGTATTTTTCATCTAAGAATTTAAGCACAATAACAAATACCCCCACCACAATGGAAACGAAATGGAGCCTAAGGTGTGTGCACACACCCCCATACCTAGCCCCAAACGTACACACACGGCAAGAAGGCATGTCCCTATAATGTGTCTAATGAGTAAATTCACTTTAATGTGAGCCTGAATGCAAATAATCTTCACCTTTGAGTGAATGCAAATATTCACCTTTGCCAGAATATAAGATGAATTTAAAACATTTTTAGGACATGTATGTTAAAAAAATCACTTCAAAAACTTCATTTTGAAATACAAGCTGAATCCCTATCTTACCTCTGCTGGAATTTGGGGGTATAAATGTGCATGTATTCATGTGTGGATGTATGTCGCGGGGAGAGGAGGGAGGTGTGGCAGTGGGTAGCAGGTGGAGGGTTTTTTTACTCACATGTGAGCCATAGCAAAAGAGATCCATGCCCAATTCAAGCCCCATGCCATAATCACATTCATCATTAGCAAACTGCACAAAAGTCATCATTTCCTGAATGGGAGCAAAAGCTTTTAGTCTCTCCTCATCACTTGCAGCCTCAACTATTGTCTTGCAAATTCTCTTGAGGTCAGCTGAAAGAAATCAATAATATAAAAGATTATCTACATAGTTAGAAAATGAATCAGTCTTCAAAGGTAAGAAGATTATAAAGAGGGTTTTTCCTCCTAAGACTTTGTACTAATACAACTTGTGCCACCTTGGGTAGTAGTCTTCAGCACTCTAATTTAGAATGGCAATTTGGTAATTTTTCTACTTAGGATTCAAGCTTAAAAACAGGTTAACAAGTATTTCTTTATTAACGACTATTTCACAGGATTTAGTTACAGTCACGATTTTTTTTTTTTTTTTTAGACGGAGTCTTGCTCTGTCACCAGGCTGGAAAGCAGTGGTGCGATCTCGGCTCACTGCAACCTCTGCCTCCCAGGTTCAAGCAATTCTCCTGTCCCAGCCTCCCAAGTAGCTGGCACTACAGGCACATGCCACCATGCCCAGCTAATTTTTGTATTTTTAGTAGAGACGGGATTTCACCATGTTGGCCAGGATGGTCTTGATCTCTTGACCTCATGATCTGCCTGCCTCGGCCTCCCAAAGTGCTGGGATTACAGGCGTGAGCCACTGGGCCCAGATACCGTCATGATTTTTTTAAAAAGTCTATTCCATGGTGGTCATCATGCGTTTACATAAGCTTTAAAGATTCAGCAGACTAGTCCAGGAGTTGGCAAACTTTGGGCAAACCTGGCTCACCCTGTGTTTAACTGCCCTCAAACTAAGTTTTTTTCGTTTTTAAATGGTTGAAAAATCAAACAAGAATGTGATAGATTATGTAGCCCACAAAGTGTAAAACATTTACTATCTGGCTGTACATGGAAAGTCTGCCAGCCTGGTTCATGCACTATATAGTTGCCTCTGTATCTGAGGGTTCTACATCCTTGGATTAAACCAAGTGCGGATTGAAATACTCAGGAAAAAAATAAAACATACGGATTTTAAAAATACAGTATAACAACTATTTACATAGTGTCTATATTAGGTATTCTAAGTAATCTAGAAATGATTTGAAATATACAGGAGGATGTGCGTAAGTTATGCAAATTCTACACCAACTTATTTGAGGGACTTCAGCATCAGATTCTGGGTATCCTTCGAGGTCCTGATACTAAGACAACTGGATTAAAAAATAATCCAAGTAGGCAAAATTTGTTCTTTTTGCCCTGTCCTACCTTGTTTGCTAAAAAAAATTACTGACTTGTGACTTGTGGTGAACTAAACCCAGAAAAAGACAACAATGTAAGAGACAAGAAATCACTGCAGAATTAAACCTTTAACTAAAACCTTCACCAAATTGGGAGAAGAGTAGGTATGGCAAGCATGCGTTTGAGGTAAGAATAGAGAGAAAATGTCTAATATTTACCTAAAGAATATATTTTTACAAATTAACATTTCAATTTTGGCTTTCAAGATTTTTTTCATTCTTTCTGGATGTTAATGTACATCAGATTTCAGGACGCAAATGAGATGGAAGTATGAACAATATCTATTTAGACTTCCTTTTGACAAATTGTACGTCCTTTTTAACAAACAGTACTTCTTTGAGAATGAAAGAATGGATATTATTCAAACAAACCAACAAAACATTTCCAAACAGGTGGCTGCCATACTGGGGGAGAGGAAGACTGGTTAAAACATTAACAATGATACTTCAGAATGATAGGTGATGTTAAATTCTATGTATGAGGCACAACGTTCTGATGAGACTAACGAAAAATATCAGGTATGATATTACCAGGGACGGGCTGAGCGCAGTGGCTCACGCCTGTAATCCTACTGGGAGGATTTGGGAGGCTGAGGCAGGAGGACTGCTTGAACCCAGGAATTGGAGACCAGCCTGGGCAATGTGGTGAGACCCTGTCTCTACAAAAAATAGAGAAATTAGCTGGACTTGGTGGTGGACACCTGTAGTCCCAGCTACTTGGGAGGCTGAGGTGGGAGGATCACCCAGTGCAGGAGGTGCAGGTTGCAGTGAGCCGTGGTCATGCCACTGCACTCCAGCCTGGGTGACAGAGTAAGACCCTGTCTCAAAAAAAAAAAAAAAAAATTACCAAGGATGGTATTAAAAATATACTATATACTAGTGCTTTTAACCCCAGTCTATGAATATCATTTGGTTCAGTCTTGATGATAGTACAGAATACATGCTGTTACCCCAGTCACAAAATGTGTTTTGTTCCCTTTCCCACTTTTGGTGGACCAGTATCGCATTGAACGAATGGCAAACTGCACCACCTACGTTTCTAACTATCTATAAACAGTAGTGACATATTTGTTGGTTTGAAACCTTTTACAAATTAAATTATTTTACATGAGCTTCATGACATTCCTTTCTTCAGAAAAATCAGTGCTGATCATTTCAAGAAAACAGATGAAGCTTTCTCCAAAAACCTCCTTAAGGATGGAAAATAAGTGGTTCCTCCCTGTAATTGTGGGTGTAACTGATTGACTGGGACCCTTAGAATCTCTCTCGCTGTGCTCCAGTCAGCCACTACAAATCAGGGTGGGTATGGAAGTGAAGAATTTAAAGTTTATCGCTTTCCAGTATCTTATTTTCTATTTTTACACCTGGCAAGTCACATATGGACTAAAAAGAATAAGCAACTTATGCGAATTACTAAGCTAGAAAAACACTGAAGAACAGAGATGAAAATATTCAGCTCACCATCAGTACAAGGAAAAATATGTTCTTCCAGCAATAAAACATTCTACAGAAATTTCATTTAACTGAAACCCAAACTTAAAGAACATGAGTGAAGCCTTAAGTTAACTATTCAAAAATGATGACTTAAATGTTTCTACTCAAAATACTCAATTTAATGAGTTAGGAGTTTCACTGCTGAATTCTTACTATATCCCTGCCACTACTATCAACTAGAATACTTAAATTAAGCTACAGTAGTTCTGTCAAGGTAAAAATCAGGCAACTAGGCAGGCAACTCTTCTTACTTCGGATAGTAGTATGCACTCTACAGTCAGAAAACCAAGTATGAAAACCAGTGCCCTCAGCCGGGCGTGGTGGCTCATGCCTGTAATCCCAGTGCTTTGGGAAGCCAAGGCAGGTAGATAACTTGAGGTCAGGAGTTCGAGACCAGCCTGATCAACATGGTTGAAACCCTGTCTCTACTAAAAATACAAAAATTAGCTGGGCATGGTGGTGGGTGCCTGTAATCCCAGCTACTCAGGAGGCCGAGGCAGGAGAATCACTTGAACCTGGGAGGCGGAGGTTACAGTGAGCTAACACCCTACCATTGCACTCCGGCCTGGGTGACAAGAGCAAAATTCCATCTCAAAAAAAAAAAAAAAAGAAGAAAGAAAGAAAAAAAGAAAACCAGAGCCCTTACTGACTAATGCTAAGCACCCTGAGTCTATTTCCTTTGTGAACATGGGAATAAGACCTACAATAAAGAGTTGGGTGAGAATTAAATACATCACTTGTTAAAGTGAATCATGACACTGACATTTAAGAATTGCTCAATAAAACGTATCTTATTTGCTAAGTTAAAGCGTTATTGTGAGAAGCTTCAAAGGGTTAAGAACAAACTTAGTTGTGATTTGCTAATCATTGTCACATTAACAAACTGCCAGTCAGTTATACCTCTTGGCAAATGACACTGGCAAGAGCAAGAAGATTAGGTCCTTCAGTCTTAATGTTTTGCTACCACTTCAAAACTAATTAAATACAGAAGGATCTAATGCCTAGAATAGTAGACTTGGATATAAAACCCCAGAACCACAACTACCGCCGGGTAACAGGCTTTACTCCAGGGCACTACAATTTAACATCCATCACCCCAAAAGCTTTAGAGACTGCCCATCTCTACAACAAATGTGCGCAACCTTTCCCAAACGAGATAGTAATCATGCTTTTTAAAGCTCTCTCTGTGAGCAGAGACACGAAGAGAAGATGACTTAGTGTAGAAGCAGAAGACTGACCAGTAGCTAGTGCCCACAATGGTCCCATCAGAGACTAATTGACTCTGGCTTCAAAGAGGAGATATAGGACAGATCAGCCTGTCTAAGAGAAATACAGTGTGGGTTACATTGTTTCCAGTATCCACATGAAAAAAGAAACAGGTGGGGCAGGAGAAGGAGCTAAAACAACAACAACAACAACAACAAAAAACAGGTGAAATTAAGATATTTTATTTAACCCATATTTCCAAAATAGTATTATGTCAACATATAATCAATGTAAGAAACATTTAATCCTGTTTTAATTTACAAACTTAAACTAATTAAAATTATACAAAATTACAGGCCAGGTTCAGTGGCTCATGCCTATAATCCCAAAACTTTGGGAAGCCGAGGTGGGTTGATCACGTGAGCCCAGGAGTTCGAGACCAGCATCGGCAACAGAGTGAGACCCCATCTCTACAGGACAAAAACAAAAACAAAAACAAAACCCACCAATTAGCCAGGCATGGTGGTGCACACCTGTAGTCCCAGCTACTCGGGAGGCCAAGACAGGTTAATTGCACCACTGCGCTCCGTCCTGGGTGACAGAGTGAGACCCTGTCACAAAAAAAAAAAAAAAAGGTAAAAAATAAATACGAGTTACAAATTTTGTTGCAGGAGCCACCTGTGAGGCACTCAGTGGCCATCACACTGGACAGCTCAGCCACATTCGTCTTCCCTATGGCACTCCTCTAAGTGGCAGGGGTACAGCAAAAACAGGTCCGTATGAATAGCTGCCATCTAAGACATCTCTACCTACTGGCTGGAGACTCTGCACAGTAAAATTTGAGAAGAACTGCTTTAGAGAACTGGTTTAAATGCAGATGTCCAGGTCACAACCCCAGAGACTGGTAACTACCAAGGCTAGTTAGTTCTGTTCTGAAAAACAGATGGCCAAATACGTGCGTTGGGCAGGAATATGTGGTTCTTTGAGAAGATGCTAAGTTTGATTTCCCTTTAAGTTTTATCCCCCCAGAAGAGGATGATCAATAAAGGAATACCAGCAGGGCTGTTCACGATAAGGGAATGGAGACAAGGGGAAAAGAGTTGAGAAGCGATTTTAATTCTCGATGTTTAATGTAGCAATAACTAGATTATGTGCAGTGGTCCATTTTCAAAGTGTTTTTATACTTACAGATGACGTAGTTCAGGATCTTGGGCTTCTGAAAGCTAAATCATTTTATAGGCAGATGAAAAAATGTTCACAAAGAACCATAAAAACACAATTTCAATAATTACTACTTTGCAAGTTGACTGTAATGTCAAAGGTTCCGAAATAGTTCCCAAGAAGCAGGCAATGGGTTAAAATTCTGAAACCCCATCTCTACTAAAAATACAAAAATTAGCTGGGCATGGTGGTGGGTGCCTATAATCCCAGCCACTTGGGAGGCTGAGGCAGGAGAATCGCTTGAACCTGGGAGGCGGAGGTTGCAGTGAGCTGAGATTGCGCCACTGCACTCCAGCCTGGGCTACAGAGCAACACTCCGTCTCAAAAAAAAAAAAAAAAAAAAAAAAAACCACTGAATTTTGAACACTGAGGCAAGCATTTTGTTAAGTATTTTAATACTTGTTTATACCCCAAATTCCTTTATGAAGTGCATATGATTAGCTTCATTTTACAGATGAAAAAGACAAGATTTCACAGGGTTAAATAATTTGTTCAAGGCCACACAGCTATGAACTCGGTTTTAATTCAGGAATGACTGACTCTAAAACCTAAGCTTACTCTTTATTACTAAGGTCTAGCGACTGTGTCAGAAAAGGTGTATGGACATACCTACTTCCCAATATAAGTAAAACCTTTATTCATGTGCATTAACATATATGCACATGTTTACATATGAAATACATTACCATCTGTTTCAGGGAGCTCTCGGTACCCAACATCATTTTTATCTACTGGAACAACCAAGCCTGCACCATGAAAGGTCTTTGTCACAACCTACATTAAAGAAAAGAATAAAATGTAATCATGGTAAGCAGACATCAAAAAAAAAAATCCCCAAATACATAAACCCTCAACATTTCTGCCAAAATGTAACATTCAATCACATTTTATTTCAGTAAATTTGGACTCCAGGGTAAAAATTTAACACTATTTTTTTCTTGAAAATTAGCTAAAAGTTAAACAGTTGAAGTAATCACAGAACAGTGAAATAATTGGCTTTTCTTAATTGTGCCAGTCACTTGGAAGTCTGCATCCTGATTTGTTAAGGAAGAACCCAATACATCCTAGAAGGCAAGCCAAAATATCGGTTTCCTCTAAGGTCAAAGTACCTTCTGGTAGAAAGCACAGAGGAACCTGGGTCTAAAAGAAAAAGAGTAAGAAATAGTTCTTGTCAGCAAGAAGATATGGTAGGACAGAACTCCTCTCATCCATCCTGCCAAATTCAGACCCCCCTATTTTTACCTGGAATATTTAGGCTTCTCTGCAAACTTCCCAAAAGTAGGGCAGTTTCTAGGTTTGTGGTGTCCTTTATGGAGGCAAATCACATAACCAGTGAGCTTTTATTAAGTGGTAGTCTTCAAAGACAAAAACAGGCCCAACTACAACTACCACCATAACCCTTCCAGTTTCCATTCTTCCTTTAGCTCATGTTAGTGACATTATTTTTAGGTCTTTCCTTAGCAAAACATCTGTACAAATATTCCACTTCTTTGTGCAATTCAATGAAAAGTTTCCAAGGCAGAGGAAGGACACAACCCAAAAACCAAACTCCAATTTTAAAGGCCTCTCACCTAAGTCTCTATATCTTAAAGATTTTTTTCTCTCTAATCTCCCTATTCTCCCAGTCTCTTGCTTCTTTCATTATCCTTTATTAAGCTGCCAGAAAGGGCAGATTATTCAAAGGAAGTTATCAGACAACTGCTTACCACTTGGGAAAAAAATGAAGTCATTGTCTTCTATCTTAATCTTTCTATCAAGATAATCTGCAGCTGGATTTCAGAATTAAATGTAAAAATAAAGCCATACACATATACACCATGGAATACTATGCAGCCATAAAAAAGGATGAGTTCATGTCCTTTGTAGGGACATGGATGAAGCTGGAACCCATCATTCTCAGCAAACTACCACAAGGACAAAAAACCAAACACTACATGTTCTCACTCATAGGTGGGAATTGAACAATGAGAACACTTGGACACAGAGTGGGGAACATCACACACTGGGGCCTGTGGTGGGGTGGGGGGAGGAGGGAGGGATAGCATTAGGAGATATACCTAATGTAAATGACAAGTTAATGGGTGCAGCACACCAACATGGCACATGTATACATATGTAACTAACCTGCACGTTGTGCACATGTACCCTAAAATTTAAAGCATAATAAAATAAATAAAAAATAAAGCCATAAAACTACTCGAAGGTAAATTTTAAAAAATAATTTTGTGATAGAGAAGAGTTGACTATATAAAAATAAAAAGTCTATCCAGTGAAATCAAGTACACAAGACAAATTAACTGATAAAATATATCTGCAAAATGTAACAGTAAATAAAAATTAATGTCTTTAAACTATAAGGGAGTCTAACAAAGGAAAAGACTAACATCCAAATTAGAACACATGTAAGAAAAAGACTAATTCTAACCCTGATAGAGAAATGGGCAGAGTTCAGGCAGTTAAAAAAAAATACAATGGCCAACAGAGAAAAGTATTTAACGTCCTTTATAATTAAAGAAATGCTAATTAAAACTGCAGAATTTTATACCTACCAGCATGGAAAAAACTAAAAAGACTAAAGAAAACCCCCCAGAATTAGAAACAAGCAAAGAAAAACTACAAACACACATACACACACACAAACTACTTTGGACCTGGCAATACTACGTCTAGGAATTTCTTCTAAAAAAATAACCAGATAAGTATGAGAATAAAGGTATAAAAGGATATCTATGGCAGGATTGTGTTTGTGAAAAATCTTAAGCAACCCAAACTTTGACCATAAGCACAGTATTCTGCAGCCGCTCAAAATTATGAGGTAGATCTTAAATTGGCAATATGAAATGATAAACATACCATATTCATAAGTGTAAAAAGCAGGACATAAAGCACTGATAATGAAAGAAAAAGACAGCAGTGCTATAGTTGCCAGCTCAGGCTGAACAACATAAAGAATGATGGTAATATGTTCAGATTTTTCACAGATGATTACCTGTACTAATTATCCATGAAGAGGAATCAATTAAGAAGTCATCAGAATTGTAATTTTATTAAGAAATTAAGAAGAATAAGATTACAAATTTAGGAAAGCTGTATAGGGGTGGGTGACATCCTGAAGCATGGGATCACAGGTGGATGGAGTGCCACACCATCATTTTACGCATCATTTAACCAACGTTCCTTATGAAGAAATCCAGGTATGAAAAAGGTGAAGTGGCAGAGAGCCAATTAGTAAGAAGATGGGGTGGAAAGAATGCTAAATATGGAAAATATGAAGTTGGGTTTTACATGTGTCATTTAAGATTTTGGACAAGACACAAAACCTCTATAACCCTCAATTTACTCATCTATAAAATAGGATAATTCCAACTTTGCAGATTTGTTGTAGGGAGTCAAATGATATAACTCATAAAGACTCTGCATTCCAAAGTATGCTAAGTTACTATCAGTATAAAAACACTGATTTCTAGTGTGCTGCACAGTGCTCTATCATACTAGAGTGGAAATATGCTTACGCTCACACACAAGGACAAAGCCACTAACTCACATATACTAGTGGAATTGAATTCTTCAGTAGAAAAATATGAATTCAATGAAGATCTCACAAAAACAATAAAAGAACAACCTTGCATATAACAGAAAAGGGTTTGAAAGTATAGTCATTAACAGGGGAGGATTAAAAACATGATTGTCTTGAAAGTTCTTTTTTGTCTTTGTTTTTACCAGCTGTTTTTGTATAAAAAACAAATACTAAAATGAAACTTCATAGGGGAGGGGTCTAGGACAAAAATATCTATGAAATTTAAACCTCAATCATATCTTCTTTATGGGGAAGAATTAAGAAAATCTCCTCTGAAATAAATCATAGCTTGTGGTAGAAAAATAAAAAAAGACTGATTAAATAATTTGCTAACAGCTATTATGTGTACGGATGCTCAGACTTTAGTCAAAACAAATTAGAAATACATTAACTAGGTTACAAATGCTACCCTTCCTCCTAGTCACAAAGTGGAAGAAGCTTCCTGTGATAACCAGAAAGGTAAATGGCAATATAAAATCTTAATATTTAAAATGCCATATTGTAATGGGTTTCATTAAAATGTATGTTTTAAGAAACTTTCCAGTCTATAGGACTAAAGAGTGCCTACAGCTTGATACAAATATCACCCCTGCAGCTGAATCAAGATCAGAGAAGGAACTGAAGTAGGATTTAATGCCTAAGTAGACTAAGGTACTTCATTACCAGTGCTAGTTTATTAAGGAATAACAAGTTCTCCATTTAGCTTAGAACATTCAGATGAACCAGCATGGGCAGACAAATGGTGAGAGGCTGGAGGAGACTGGGGAGCCCTCATTCCAGTGACAAATATTTTTTTTGTTTTTGTTTTTTCCCCAGAGGCCATAAGAACAAACTCCTATAGAATTCTCATTTACTCCAAACCAGAAATCTTCCAGCTTGTCATTAACTTACTCTGAAATCTATAGCTGAAAAACCAAAAGAATCCAACACTAACAAGTATTTGCTCCTTTACAGAATACTCCCCTCATATTGCAGACATTAGGAGAGATGCAAAAGGAAATGACAGGATTAATAAGGAAAAAGAAAGGAGCACTGCTTATATACACGTTTACTGGAGAAAATGTATGTATGTAAATTTCATTATGTACAAAGCAGCTTTCACTTAACTTTATGAAGTGATTAAATGGTAAACAAGATTAAAAGAGTGGTAAATGCTGGCATGAGTTATTCAACCACAGCAGTGATATCACTGCTGTGATATTGTGAATTGCGCAATTCAATCAGTGTACCAACTCAAAGGAGCCATCTGACCCCTGTTTCAGTGCCATCCTCTTTCAGTGCCATCCTCCTAACATCCCTAAGGGACAGCATCCAGTTCTTAAGATAGGACTAGGGAAGAGAAGGGTAAAGTAGAGATGGGAAGGAATCAAGAGGGGAAAAAAATATGCTATAGCAAAACAGAGACCAACAGGTTGAAATCATACTTTCTTATCTCTCTGTTTCATCTTCATGGTTCTCTGTTCAAGCGAATACCCCAATTCTCTGGCTGCTTCTGTGAGTTTTTCATCTATGTTTTTCAAGAGATTGATTTTCTTTTTATCCGTTATTTCTTTAAGTTTTTTCGTCAAAAATAATCTGAAAAAGAAGTAAAAGTCCGCATTATGTGGCAGGCCACTGTACTAAGTACAAAGACCTTTGGAAGTTGAGCCAAGGTAAAAATGTCAAATTCCACACAAGAATAAGTCCACAGAATAATTACCAACACTTCTCTCAAAATCCCTAATAGTTTTCTTCAACTAAGAGAAAAGCAATATTCATAAAAAAACTGCCAGTCAGAGAAAGAGCAAATACGATTCAAATTTATATTAGTACTCTAATGTCTACAATAAAAGTATAAGGGGTATTTGCAAAGCTGAGATCAGTCTAGGTTTAAACTGTATCACTTGATACTAAGATATGGCATACTACTTTGGAGAAGTCTGACCTAACAGAAAAAAAAGTAGACATCAAAAAAAAGTAGACATCAAAAAAATTTTTCAGGCAAGGCGCAGTGGCTCACGCCTGTAATCCCAGCACTTTGGGAGGCCAAGGCGGGCGGATCATGAGGTCAGGAGATCAAGACCATCCTGGCTAACATGGTGAAACCTCCTCTCTACTAAAAATACAAAAAATTAGCCGGGCGTGATGGCGGGCGCCTGTAGTCCCAGCTACTTGGGAGGCTGAGGCAGGAGAACGGCGTGAACCCGGGAGGCAGAGCTTGCAGTGAACTGAGATCGCGCCACTGCACTCCAGCCTGGGCCACAGAGCAAGACTCCGTCTCAAAAAAATATATATATATATTTTCAGGGACCAGGCGTGGTGGTTCATGCCTGTAACCCCAGTACTTTTGGAAGCCGAGGTGGGCGGATCACTCAAGGTCAGAAGTTGGAGACCAACCTGGCCAACATAGTGAAACTCTGTCTCCACCAAAAATACAAAAATTAGCTGGGCATGGTGGCATGCACCTGTATTCACAGCTACCCGGGAGGCTGGGGTACGAGAACCACTTGAACCCGGGAGGTAGAGGTTGCAGCCAACCAGTCAGCCTAGATCGTGCCACTGCACTTCAGCCTAAGACTGCCTCAAAAAAAAAAAAAAAAAAAAAAAACTGTCTTTTTTTCCGAGATGTTGTTTCATTCTTGTTGCCCAGGCTGGAGTGCAGTGGTAGGGTCTCAGCTCACTGCAACCTCCACCTCCTAGGTTCAAATGATTCTCTTGACTCAGGCTCCCGAGTAGCTGGGATTACAGGTACATGCCACCACGCCCAGCTAATTTTTGTATTTTTAGTGGAGACAGGGTTTCCCCATGTTGGCCAGGGTGGTCTCGAACTCCTGACCTCAGGTGATCCATCTGCCTTGGCCTCCCAAAGTGCTGGGATTACAGGCGTGAGCCACTGCCCCCGGCCTTTTTTTTTTTTCATTTTTAAAGAGACAGGACACTATTATAACACTAAAGGTCAATAGATTTTTTTTTTAATGTTGAAGTTTGTGTTAAGAAAAATTTAGAAAACACAAAAGGAAAGCAAAGCTACTTTGTAAGCTTATACAAAAGCATAATCCAAAGTAGTTCTCAAAAGTATGTGAATATATATCATGTTAATGCCACTTATGGAAATAATTTTATATTTTGTCATAAACAAGTTAAGATTTTTGCCATCAATATAAAAGGTCAGGAGTAAAATGAAGAGCGGCAAGGGTGTGCCAGACTCCCAGGAAGAAAGTTGAGGGAGTAACAACTCCTAGGAAGAAACTCACTTCTATTCACTGCCAACATCTGAGAGTTTGTAGTATTCCCTACAACACTGTTAGGGAGTTAGAACATTTATAGTGGGTGCTAGTCTTAGCTTCATTGTACTTATCAGGAAAAAAAAAAAAGGCACAGAGGATAGTCAACTTACCCAAGTTGAGAGAGCTAATAGATTAAACCAGTAGAATTACCAGTAGAACTGGTAGATTAAAATGCCACAGAAACCCAAGCCATCAAAATCTAACTTCTGATTACAGCACACGGTTACACTAAATCTTACCTTCAATTATTACCAGCTGTATGTCTAGAGGGTATGTTTATATCAACCATAAAATACAGATTTGATCATGTCAGTCCTATGTGAATCAATCGATCTTTACAGTCTTCCTCAACACTCTGGCACGGCAATATAGCCATTCAAGTACCCTGTGCCACGTATTTTCACACTTTCACACACATACTGCTCCCTTACCTAAAACATCCTTCTTCCCATTCTTTCTAGTAAGTTCTTAGGCATTCATCAAAGCCCACATAAAATATCCTCTTTTACCTCTGCCACTATTGAAGGCACTTGGTAGCTGCCTTCCCATACATATGACATTATTATGACTATCTCTGTAAGTTTTTGTCTCTGCCGAAACCTACTCTAACACTTTACTGTGTGATGCTTAAAGATAAGGTGTGATGTGCGACTGAAGCCATAACCATGAACGTGAACATTTTGTGCTGTGACTTTAAATCCATTAGAATGTCTTCAACGCAAATGAACTTGTACCCATGCATGTTATATGGCATCATGCAATGGCCCTTTGGAAATAGTGGTTTACTAAGTTACATAGATGTAAGTGTTGAAACTTATATATCAAATTCATTACATAACATTATGAAAAAAAGCTATTGCGCTCACAGTGGTATTACAAGTTTCTCAATCTAATTTTTATTTGAAACCCTGAATTTTATCACTGACAAAAAATATAGTCAGTTGTTTTCTTTGGTTCATTTGAGAGAATTTCTGCCAGTACCTAGACCCAAATAACCAGTTTGTCAATGAGTCACTCTTTTTTTTTTGCATTCCAATCTTGGGTTTACTCAACACAATTCTTCCACTCTACACAACAAAGTACAAACACAATGTCATCTAAAATGCTACAAAGGTATAAAACTCAAAGAGAAATTTTATAGTACTGACTGTACAATAAAAGCAAAAAAGAAAAAAAAAGAAAAGCAACGTACATGTTGCCAAGATAACCTGAAAGACCACCATGAAGGACAGGCACAACCATGGCTGCGTGATGACCCCACAGAGCTGGCTCTCAACTCACTCGCCAATTTCAGAGTAGGGTGGTGGGGTGGGGTGTGTGCATAGGTGCACGGACAGACAGAACCATGCACAGCAACCACCATGGGTGAGAGGATCTTTGGGGGTGTGTGACCGTTGAAGTTGGAAGAGGCCTCGAGAGGCCGGGCCTAACAGGGTTGGCAGCTGCACTAAAGCCTGGGGCAGCTCCCTTTCCAAAAGGACACTGCCCAGCGACAGCAAGGGCACGGCCTGGCCACCATCCCAGGTCATCAGGGAAGGGAAAAGTGTGCTCCCAGGTAGGCAGGGTCAAAGCACCCCCAAGAGTCTTACTCGTCCCTGGTGGCTCTGCCACTGAACTGACTCTTAGCAACTGGAAATGGGTGAGCTTTCTAGCCAGAAAACCAGAGGGAATCTTGACAGGCACACAGTCAATGAGTCACTCTTTCTAAAAGTGGGGAAAAGTTCATCTCAAAATTCAATCATACAAGGGCTTTTTTTTCCCTTGAGACAAACCACAGTACTTCAGTATGAGAAACGCTTTCTATGTATTTCCTATTTCATCACAGAATGTTAAAGAGATGAACTCAATGGTAGACATCTAATACATGTATAGTCCATTACTGACGTTTTTCAGGCACAGGGTCTTGCTATGTCGTTTAGGATGAACTTGAACTCCTGGGCTCGAGCAATGCTCCCACCTCAACATCCCGAGTAGCCACCATGCCTGGCTCCATCACAAACATTTTTAAATACATTTGCATGTTACTGCTGTGAATAATGCAATGACTGCTGCTACCCTGGTGGCACTATCTTGATTCCTGCCAAGGTGACAACAGTATTATCCACTATTTACTTTGTGCCATTGGTGCAAAAATAACATTTTATTATCACAAATAGTTTTGACCTTAAGGGTTCCTGACCCAAGGTCAAAACTATTTACCCCAGTTATTTTAGGAAAATAAATAAGGCAGAAGGAAAAAAAAAATCATTCCTTTGTTGTTCAAAGTTAGTTAAGAATTATGTTTACTTCCATATGCATTAGACAGTATGAAATGGAATCATTCTACACTATTGTTATTTGCCCACTTCATAACAAATTCAACAAATCAATACCAAAGTATTATAGTATATGGATAGTTTATATTTACCTAATCTTCCCTATTGCTGGATATGTTGCCAATTTTTCATTTGATAAACAATCTGTAATACACATATTTCTGTACCTGTCCAAAATCCCTTTAATAAACAGCTAGAAGTGAAATTGCTAACTTAAGGGTATAAATGTGTACTTCATATAGTACCTGACAATGTCACCTATTAAGAAATCTTAGAATATGGTTGGTTAAACATTTTTCAAACTGCTTTCTACAAAAGTTTTACCAATTAACACATCAGTAAGGGTTCTTATACCCTAACCATCATTGGTTATTACCATTCTTTAACCTTTAAAAAACACTTTGCTGGCTAAATTTGCATTTCTTTAGTTACTATTAAATCTTGCAGACACAAGATTTAATAATAACTAAAGATAAAAATGTGTTGATCAAAGGTATGCCTTGAAAGACCTTATTCAGTCTGCCATAAAAATAAATTTTAAAATATATAAAGAAATTAAGTGTTCTGGTTAGCTGATTTAAGGAGGTAGTACCTAAAAAACTAAAACCGTTATAACACTTTAAAAGTACTAAAATAGTTATATCTCAGGTAATTTTTTACCCCTGTTTGAGATAAATTATTGGAGGTAGTTCCTCAAATACTCACTTGCTGATCTTCGCCTAAGTTATAAATATCACCCATGTATTTTTTTTTTCTTTTTCATTGTCTATGTTCTCCAATTAGCTTAAAAAAAAAAAAAAAAAAAGATACCAGAAGAGTCTTGGGTTATGTTACATGACCACTATTATGTTATCTTTTTTTTAAAAAAAGATTCAAACATGACTAATAACACAAATGAAAAGTTAGGCTTGTTTTTCTAAAAAGAGACAGTCTCACTATGTTTCCCAGCCTGAAAAAATTAGGTGTTTTTACATGCCAAGGTATTTATAGAATTAATATTTATGGAGCATCTAGTATGGGGCAGATACTGTGCACAAAACAAACCCTCTGCCCTCGTGGAACTTACATGCTAGTGCAAGAGACAGACAATAAGCAAGAAAACAACAAGAGTTTCTAATAAAGATGGCACCAATTTAAACTGAATGATAAATCCAAAGAGTTGAAAAGAAGTTATAAATTACAAATACCAAGTAACATTTTATAGGAAACTGAGAGGTATTAGAAAAGAAAGAACATTTTTGGACATCTACAATGTAGCTGCCTTGTAGATACACCAGGATGTACGTAGCATAGTCCAGGGGTTGTAGTAGGTTGATTTAGTTTGAATTCGCTTTACTGCAAATTTGTATGATCAAATCACAGGGAACAACAGCCCTTTAAAGAGACAGTACTAAAAGAGGTCAAAGAAAAGATAATCTACTTGTATTTGAAGTGATAAAGTTTGCTTTCTTCATTACAAGGCAAACTACACAGCCGCTGACAAATAAAATGGCTTCGAGTCATGTCTGTGGCTGATATAGCACAGACTGGCTCACTCACCTCTATTCCAACCCCTTCCCCATGAAAGTTCACTGCATTTCCCATACTACTCTTTAGCTCAGGCTCCACATGGGACCTATCTTCTTCCAAGCAGCTGCAATACTTTGAAATCTCAGAGGCAGAAGAGATACCAGGTGGAGGCTGTGCTTCCACGATCTCCATCAATGAGCACAGCTGTAGAGGCATCTGATGGTTCTGCAGCAGCTGTAGCTGAGATCCCAGCACCTGGTTCTTAGCTTCACGGGGGCTGAGAGGCAAAGAGTAGGGCATCCATTTACCTGGCCCAGATTATACCAAAGATAATGTGGTCCTAGAGCCACTCATTGTGGCAGCAGTTCTCAATTTCCCAGCTCCCTGATGGTGGCAGAGACAAAATCCACTGTGAGCCACACAACTGTCATTCCTGGAAGCTCAGCCTGCTCCCTCAACCCTTCTAAGGATTTTATGACCACCTCTTTTTACTTTATTAAGCCTTTCTGTTTGAACCATACATAAGAAATGAACTCTTAACAAGTGTTTAAAATCAGATGTCTAACAAAACTGTTGATGTTGCCATGGAACACCTGAGGTCAAGTATTATTTTCATTAAGTAAAATAGTTACATAAGAGGTGTATTTTTTTGGTGAAGAGTGACAAAATAACAGTATAGATAAGACTACCTGCAAAAGTCATGGAAATTATCTCTAGAAATCTACAATTATGGGCTTGTCTCAAATCCGCTTTGTTTTTTTTTTTTTGGAGATAGAGTCTCACTCTGTCACTCAGGCTGGAATGCAGTGGCACAATCTCGGCTCACTGCAACCTCCGCCTCCTGCATTCAAGCAATTCTCCTGACTCAGCCTCCTGAGTAGCTGGGATTACAGGTGTGTGCCACCATGCCCCCAGCTAATTTTTGTATTTTTAGTAGAGATGGGGTATCCCCATGTTGTCCAGGCTGGTCTCGAACACCTGACCTAAGCGATCTGCCCACCTCGGCCTCCCAAAGTGCTGGAATTACAGGTGTAAGCCACTGTGCCCAGCCCCTCAAACCCCCTTTGTAATGGACTAATGTAGTATAAACATTGTAAACAAATATAAGAGAAATTAAAATATTCTTACTTGACTGCAGCAAATACATTATCTCCATTTGGAACAATTATACAATTTTTCTTTGCTTCATTTATACCAACATATACAGGAAATTCATCAGGAGAATCCCTGTGTAAGCAAAAGACATTAAAAATTTAGCTGCCCATAATTTATATTATCAGGCAAGTGGGATTTCAGGTCTACGGACAACAATTTACACCTATTTTTTTTCCTTTTTGGAGGCCCTTTTTTTTTTTTAATCATACCAAAATTTATTGATTACATCAAACAAAAATTTCTGTAATGGAAAAGGCAAGTTGCAGTCATAAAAGATGGCATTCACATTCATTTTAGAAAGCAACAACGTAGATGTAAAAAATTGTTTAAGTGAAAAATGTAATATTGCAGTCCCATTTTGCAAGCTGAAAAATTTTGTCAACACGCATAAAATCTGCACATTTACATACTGCATGTTAAAAAATTCCATCACTAAAGTATTATAAATATTGCAAAGTTAGGCTTAAATTTATACTGTTGCTGGTGTATATGTAGTAGATATGGAATGAATGTTTTCAGTTTAGTAGGTAGCATCCTCAAACAACGGACAACAGTTGTGAAAATTACAAAGACATTTCAATAGCTCAAAATTATTCAAATTATAGGTACATCGTCCTATTATTACATTTTTTTCCCTTTCTCTGTCACAAATAGGATGATTACATTGTAGTGGTAGGAATACTGCATGGTCTACTTCAAATTATTCGATCTGCTAACCCCACACTAGTCATTTTTCATCAGCTCTTCAGTAAAATATCTTTTAAAAAGGAAAGCCAGGTCCCTCCCAAGGATCTAGGTTGATGCCTTTTCTATAAGGGCATTTTTTGAAAAATTCAAACAAATTTGCCAGTTTTAAGCTCCAAGTTTCTTAGGAATATCTATGATAAATCTTATATAATGGAACCTAAAACTAAGATTCTTAGGACCTAGTTGCTTTTATATTCAAATAAAAAAAAAAAAAAAAACGAAAAACAAGAAAAAGGATTGTAAAACATTAGAGATGAAAGGATCCTATTCACGTATATAACCAAACCTTTTATTTTAAAATTGAGGAAACAAATACCGAGAGGTTAAATTACTCAGCCAAGGACCTAGTAAGTTAGGACCTTGGCTACAGTATAATTCAATTCCTAGCCGCATGTGCATTCTGCTGTACTACAACACTTCTTCCTGGGCACGTTCCTTCTATTACCTTACATTTAATCTTCACTTTAAAGGATAGCATTTCTACTGGTACAAGCGGACAAGTATTTTCCTCCTGGAGTTTCTCTATTTCTAAGTATTTTGCATGCATTCATTTAATTCTTATAATATTCCTATCAGGTATGTACAGTTATCCCTATTGTTACAAGACAGGAAACCGAGTCACAGAAAGTCACAGTCACTAATGATACAGGGTCACACAGATAATAAACAAGAGGACCAGTGTGACTCCAGAGACCACTCTTAACTACCAGTTGCCACTCTGGCACCTGGAAGCACACGGCTTATTAAGCACAGCTGCTCTAAATTATCTTTCTTGGGCCAAAAGAGCTCTTCTGAACCCAAAAGGGAAAAAAAGTTTACAAGGAAAGGAAAAACCAGTGAGATTAAACCTAAAGAGTTTACCCATCCTAGGGAAGGTTAAAACGGTAACAGCAAGAACAACAGATGGCTCATATATCCACCAACAGGGGAAAATATGCCTTTCACCTTGGGTGAGGCCAGTGAATAACTATTTATCCTCATTAGCAGGACAGCAGCTGTATTTTAGAGGCGAAGAAAAGATCCTTTACCTGAAATACCCCATGTGGTACTGAGTTTTATTATCTCCAATAATAATGGTCTGGAACTCAGGAGGATCATAGTAAAACCTCCAGTGAAGGTTAAAATTCAGGCCTGTTGATTTTTTCTTCATTTTATGTTTTCCAGCAAGGATATCATAAGGACCAACTAATTGAAGTCCAAGGCTTGCAGAAAGTGAATCTATAAAGAAAATAAATTTAGACAATACTTTCTGGAGACAGGTAGGAAATAATGCTTTTATTTAGTAAACTATTTCTAAGCAATTGTCTTTAAAAAGTTTCTAAACTAAAAGAAAATCTTGAGTTATGTGTGAAGATGTCAGTTATAAACATTCAATGGAAAAGAAGTCAGAGTAACAGGAAAAGTGGTATTTACATTTAGGATTTCCTCTTAAATTTACCACTGAATTAGCCTAACATTTCAGACATTCCTGTTGTTTCTTATTTTGGCCAAAGCAAGACTGGTTTGTATTCCTATAGGCCCATTACCACACTGCAGTTAGCCTCAAATACTTGTAGTACACACAGGTTAAGGGAGAGAAAGACAGCAAAAATGTGTGGATTAAGAGTAGTAAAAAACAGGCCAGGTGTGGTCGCTCACACCTGTAATCCCAGCACTTTGGGAGGCTGAGGCGGGCTGATCACCTGAGGTCAGGAGGAGACAAGCCTGGCCAACATGGCAAAACCCCGTCTCTACTAAAAATACAAAAATTAGCCGGGTGTGGTGGCTCACGCCTGTAATCCCAGCTATTGGAGAGGCTGAGGTACAAGAATCACTTGAACCCTGGAGGTGGAAGTTGCAGTGAAACGAGATTGCACCATTGCACTCCAGCCTGGGTGACAGGGTGAGACTCTGTCTCAAAAAAAAAAAAAAGGTAAAAAACATTTCTATCCCCTTTCCTCTACCTCAGCTAATCACACCAGATTCCCCTGACTCTTTGACAATCTATTTGGCCAACCCTAACCCTGGATGATTCCATCTTCCTTCTCTATTCACAGATCACAGACAGGGAGCGTTCATAAACCACAAAGACATGAAGTCTGTGCAAGTGTACAATGCATAACTTCAAATGGGTCCTTACTTCTAAGATGGAGGGAAGCACCCCAGACAGGACCCAGTTTTATAAGGAGGCAAGGATGAAGAAAACAAAAAAATTCCTGGAAGAGGTAATAACATGAACAGAAGCATGGAGATAACTTGACAGGAAAAATAGTTCAGCTTAACTGAAGCTTAGGAGAGCATACACTAATTTTTAAAGCATGAAGAAAACTAAAACCATCCATCTCATTAGCCAAAGATAACAGTTAATAGTCTATTATACAGTAACAAATTTCCATACTCTCCACCCCCATGAACAGATACAAACATGAAACAAACTGAGAAGGGTTGTTTTGTATTGTAATCTGCTTTTGTCCTCCATCCTGTCCCATTTAAATGTTCTGAATATTTTTCCATGCTATTCAATGTTATTTGACATGATTTTTTAATAGGGCATAATACTGCATTATAAAGAGGTACCCATCTATTCTCTTACTGAGGGATATTTACTATTTCTTTTTTCTGTTCTAAAATGTTTCAGTGAACATCTTTGCTAATAAATGTTTGTATACAGGCATGACTTTTTTTTTTTTTTTCGAGACGGAGTCTCGCTCTGTCACCCAGACTGGAGTGCAGTGGTGTGATCTTGGCTCACTGCAACCTCTGCCTCCTGGGTTCAAGCAATTCTCTGCCTCAGCCTCCCAAGTAGCTGGGATTACAGGCACCCGCCACCACGCGCAGCTAAAGGCATGACTATTTTTAAAGAAACAGCTACACAGTTCTGTTCTGATCTACTGGCAAAATTCAGAATATGTATCAATATACATTTCCATCAATAGTGTATGACAGTGCCTACTAGTTAAAAAATTTAAATAGTATAGTGCAAAGTAATGAACACAGCCCATTAACAGTTTCTTTATCCTTTCAGAGACAAAATAAGCACACAGAAAAGTATACAGGGATATGTGTGTACTCTCTCTCCCCCATGCTATTTTTAAAAAAATACGAATAGTAGCATACTGTATACACTCTTCTTTTTCACTTAACATATTTCAGGCATGATAGTTTATTATTTCCTAAAAATCTGCTTCATTCTTTTAAAACAATGAAGATCTACTGAATAGATGTGGTATTGGTAGGCATTTAAGCCATTTCCCATTTTTTCTTTAAGTAAATATCCTCAAACATAATTCTTAGTTTATGTAATCCATAAGACAAGTTCTTGGAAGCAGAACTGTTATAACTCCTGCAACACATGAAAGAGCTTGCTTTCCTTCACATTCCCCCAGAATGTGATGAAATTACCTTTGCCAATAAACTAGGTGACAGTGGCATTACTATAGCATTAATCTATATTTCTTTCTATATTTTCTCTTACTAGAAGAAACATCTTGGAAAATATTCCTTTTCTATGAACAGTTTATATCCTTGGTTAGGTTTTTTTTTTTTTTTTTTTTTTTTTTTTTTTTTTTTTTTTTCTGAGACAGGGTCTTGCTCTGTCACCCAGGCTGGAGTGCACTGGCACAATCTCGACTCACTGCAGCCTCTGCTTCCCAGGTTCAAGCAATGATCGTGCCTCAGCTTCCCGAGTAGCTGGGACTACAGGTGTGCACCACCATGCCCAGCTAAATTTTGTATTTTTAGTAGAGACAGGGTTTCACTGTGTTGCCCAGACTGGTCTCGAATTCCTGACCTCAAGTGATCTGCCTGCCTCAGCCTCCCAAAGTGCTGGGATTACAGGCATAAGCCACCATGCCTGGCCAATTATTGTATGTTTTAGAGACGGGGTCTTGCTCTGTCACTGAGGCTGGAGTGATCAGAGCTCACTGCGACCTCAAACCACTGAGCTCAAGGAGGGATCCTCCCATCTCAGTCTCCTAAGTAGCAAGGACTATAGGCACATACAACCACGTCTAGTTTTTTGTTTTTGTTTTTGTTTTTAATTTTTTTGTGGAGGTCTCACTATGTTGACCAGGTTGGTCTCAAACTCCTGGCCTCAGGCGATCCTCCTGCCTCAGCTGGGATTACAGAGTGTGAGCCACCACACCCAGCTGGTTTCCTATTACATTACTCTTTCCATTAATACAAGAATGATTCTGGAGCAACTCACCAGATGGCTTTTCAGGATCAAGTTCTTCACAGAACTTCCAGAAGTGATAGAAATCTTCAGGTAAAGAAAGCTTATAATGATTTTCTACTTCTTTTCGAAGGTCACTGGAGACATCAGCTTCACAGAATTTACTTTTCTTCACATCAGTTGTTTTTTCACACTGAAAATTGGCACACAAACTTTAGTTCTCCAAATTTCAGTAACTCTCCTTGCATAACAGTATCTATCACTCTTGTTCACCCAACTCTATGAAATACATGTGTTTTCCTTAAAACTCTCTAAATGGTCTTTGAGTAAAATCTGGGAATTCATTTGGGCACAGGAAAAAAGAGTAGTTTATATGGTGGTTAAGAGGAATCCACACAGCAAGTCTTTAAATATATTTTTGTAAGATAATGGAAACCACAAAAAACAAAAAGGTAAAAAAAAGAAATAATAAAGAGCAGGAAGAGAGGAATAAAGAAAGGGCAGATTTTGCCCTCTTTTGGTTAAAGGTGTGAGTCTTTTAAACAGATTCATTGATCAAATGAGAAACAAATAGAAGTAACTGGATATAAGCAATTCATCAGTTAAAAAGCTGTTTCTTTAGCAACTTCTAGAGTTGTGTCTGAGCTATTCACTACAATCATTACCCAGCCTTAAAAACAGATACCTCCCTTTTGATTTTCCAGATAAAGAGGGAAGGTTAGTGACAATGTTAAACATCTATAGTTCCTAATAAAGTTAGCAGAATAGCACTAAACTCTGGGCCAAATATCCAATTATTTCAGAAAAGGCCTTTTAATGCCAGGATGAAGTTATAATACTCATCTCTAGGACCACCACAATACAGGTTCATTATATAAGTATACTAGGTTTTATAATGCCTACTAGATATTTGATAAATTTCTGTAAAGACAATATGCTTAATTGGAAGTTACGTATGTTTAGTTTTCTAAGCAGCAATCTGTTTTTGTATGAACCTAGATTCTTTCTTTTTGGATTAAGTTCTTTCCTTTTTATTCTTCCTACCTAGAGCAGTGGTTCTCAACCGGTGGTGATTTTGCCCCCCAGGGGACATTTGGAGACCTATTTAGTTGTCACCAATTGGAAGAAACGGTGCTAGTGAGGCAGAGGCCAGGCATGCTCAACATCCTATAATGCCCAGGATAGGCATCCTCAACAAAGACTACTGGCCCCAAATGTCAACAGTGCTCAAGTTGAGAAATTCTGAGCTAGATGTTTCTCATATTTATATATATTTATTATTATTATTATACTTTAAGTTTTAGGGTACATGTGCACAATGTGCAGGTTTGTTACATATGTATACATGTGCCATGTTGGTGTACTGCACCCATTAACTCGTCATTTAGTATTAGGTATATCTCCTAATGCTATCCCTCCCTCCTCCCCCTCATATTTATATTCTTCCATTTTCTCAGTAGTCTGAAGTTTATTAACGTTAGGTATCATTCAACGTCTACAAAATGTAATCAGATGATACAAGAATGGTCATGGTGGCATTAATTCCAAGAGCAAACAAAACAGAACAAATGAAATACCTATTGTTAGGAGAACAGTTATAAGGTTTTCAAACAATAGACTATTACACTTAATATTACAGTTGACCCTTGAGCAACAAGGGTTTGAATTTTGTGGACCCACTTATACATGAATTTTTTTTCCAACCAAATGCAAATAAAAAAATACAGTATTCTTGGGATGTGAAATCCACTTATAGAGAGGGCCAACTTTTCGTATACTCGGGTTCCACAGGACCAACTTTGGAACTTGGGTATGCTCAGATTTGGGGATATATGGAAATTTGTTACTGTATACTAGACTATTAACTGTGTTATCTTTGGCTAATGAGATGGTTTGTTTTCTTGTTGCTTTAAAAATTAGTGTATGCTCTCCTAAGGTCCTGGAACCAATCTCCGTCATTTACCGAATGGTTACTGTATGGCTACACAATATGGACCAATCTATATTCAATATTTTTAATGAGGAAAAAAGCTCTTGATTATATGCAGCATGATAGCCTTTTTATGAAGTTCAAAAACTAAGAATAAATATTGTTTAGGTATACACTCATGGGAGATAAGCCTATTTTTAAAAGGCAAGGGAAAACAAAATTCAGGATAGCTACACTGAACATAATTGACAGGAAGAAGGCTGAACCGATAGGAGAGGAACACGTGTAGATGTAGAGCTATTGTCTGTTTCAGCTTTGGGATTGGGCAATGGGTTCACTGGTGTTTGTTACATTACTTAACATAAATAAGGTCAAAGACGATCATGAATATGGTAACAGTTTATTATGCCAAGGATTATAATGTGTCTGATTTATTAAAAAAATTACGTTCAACAAAAAGCCTGTTGAACAATGAATCCAAAAGTGAGTATCAATAATAGCAAATAGTAATAGTAAAGATAATATAATAGTAAAAACAAGTAGTTAAGTGATACTTACTGAGAACTTATTTTGTGCTGTTTCACTGTTCTAAGCACCTTCTGTGGATTAACTCATTTAGTCCTCAACTGTCTCATGCACTAGATACCATTAACCTCATCGTACAGCTGAGGAAACTGAGGTTAACCTCCCTACGTCCCTAACTAGGAAGTGGAAGAGAAGGGATTTAAACTCAGGTTTAAATCTGGGTCCACAGCAGATCCTCAACCACTTCACTATGCTGCTTCTCCAACATCAAATATAGAACAGTAGGAACATATGAAGTCCTGAGCTATCCTATCTTCTGTTTTCATAACTGTCTTTGTTCAGATGTTCAAAGACTGGCTCCAACTTAAGATGTTAGAAAAGGCTTAATATGCCTTGCTGAAAGGCAGTTTTGCATAATGGTTAGGTTGCCTGGGTTGACTCCTGACTCTACTGATTTCCAACCTTAGGCAAGTTACTTAACCTCTCTGTGCTTTGTTTTCTCATCTGCAAAAAGGGCATACAGTGCCTATATCGGGGTTGTTACAAGGAATGTTATTATATGTAAAAATACACAGAACGGTCCTAGCACATAATATACAAATGCTGGCCATTACGGTTATAGTCTCTACAGACTCATCTTCATTTCTGGTATTGTATTTCTAGTTAAGCACATCACTCCACCAAAGCAGTTCTTCACTGCACCTTCAAAAAGAGAATTTTTTCAGCTGTGCCTTTACTCACACACTAGTTCAGCATCTCCATAGCCCTAACAACTAGGATTTAGAACAGCTGTCCCCTTCAGAGGCTACACTTCTTCTTTACCCTGGTCTTCCTAGAATGCATGACCCAATATGAAGGATGCCTATACCCATGGCCTTTAACAGTTAGTTAAGCCCTCTAAGAATGTCTCACCCTGTCCGATTTATGACACTACCAGAGTAACTTTTCTAAAACTTTAGTTATCACAATGGCACTTCTTTCCTGATTCCCCTTATTGCTACTGTAGTGGTTACAGAACTTCCGAAATCGTAGTAAAGTATGAGAATGCACATACTCTCTCCTCCTCCCCTCTCAGTAGTGCTTTTATGATCAGGTCCCTCTTATTTTCCCATTTCCCTGGCTCCAGCCAAGCCGAACGCTCCGCTACGCCCAAACATCTCCTACAGTTTTATGTCTCAGAATCTTACTTCTCTGCCTTCAAAACCAATTTTCAAAGAGTTGTCTTAAAAGTCTTCTTTAACACCCCCTGGGACTTGTTAAATCCTCCTTCAGTGTTTCCATAGCACTTTCTACACACCAGCGTTATAATCCCAAACAAAAAAGTCACAGTAGAATGCATATTTGCTTGTGCCCCTCCTCCCCAGGCCGGGGGCTCAACAAGGAGCAGGAGCAAGCAGGTTGACCCCCAAATCCGCAGCGCCCCACACAATGTCAGGTATGTAATAGGTTCCCAATCAATCTGGCTGGGCGAATGAACCATTGGTTGGCTTAATCCGTTTCCCCAGGAAATGCTCCAAGAGGAGCTGGGCAGAAGATGCAGAGGAGCTACTTTCCTGGTCCAACCCCCTGCAGAGCGCGAAACAGCGGCCCTGGGCAGGATCCCCGCAGCAAACCGCAGCCCCTGGACACACAGCAAGCTTAATAGTCACTGGATGAATGAAAAGCGCTGCCTCCTGGTGCCCTGGCTGTCACCCAAAGCGCCCCGCGTAGCCCGCACAGCCTTTCCGGCAGTACCTGCGGCCCCTCCCCGCCGGGCCTGCGCTTCCCGCCACCGCCGACCATTCTGCAGCTGCAGCGCCAGCAGAATTCCCCGATCCGCGGCCGCTTCCGAGCGCCGCCAACTGCTTCCGGGTTCAAAAGCCTCCAAGCCGAATTTCAGCGCCGCCCGGGCGCGCCAATTTAGGGGAAAGGCTCCGCCCATTCCCCGCCCCCTGAGACCTGGCACCGGACGCGTTGAGGCCCCGCCCACTGCCGTGCTGGGCGCGTGCAAGGAGCGTCTTCTGTCAGCGTAGTCTGCATCTAGGCTTTCTGGAGCATCTTCCAGGGTCGCTCCAGAGACCCCCCCAGACTACTGAATCTGAATCCTTAGAGTGGTCCAACCTTCCTCTTCAGGTGTCTACTAGAGGCAAGGTTGGATGTATGCGGCTGTTCTCAATACAGCCCCTCCCTTGTTTTTTCTTCATTTATATTTACTTAAAATATTAATCCTTTTCTCCTTCTCCTCCATCCCTCTCCCTACCCTACTCTACGGTTATTAGCTTACACTAATTCATTCCCGATTGTCTCCAAGAAGGAAATAAATGTCTGTCGGTCTCTGTCTCTGTACCGTCGTCTTCTTGGTACAATTTGGACTGTTTTTCCTCTACACCTCTGATATGCAAAGTGTAGTCCCTGAACCAGCGGCCTCAGCATCCTGAGGGAATTTGTTAAAACGCCAAATCTCAGGCCTTACCCAGACTTACTGAATCGATATCTGCATTGCAACAAGATCCCCTGGTAATTCCTTTGCACATAAAATTTGGAAGGCACAACTCTCAACTGATGTCCTTGGGCCTCCTTCACATCCATCCTGGGAAGGTCTTATTCCTCATTCCTGAGATGAGTTCTCTATTTCCTCAATCTGGGTGTTCCTTTTTCTTGATTATATACCCTCATGTTGTGGAACATATCCGCCAATAGTTCCTTGAGGGAGGTTGCTGCCAGGTCTTTTTTCCCACAGAGTGTGCATGTCTGGAAATGTTTTTATTCTGGCTGAGCACAGTTCTAGGTTGAAAATAACTTTCACTCGGAATATTGGAGGGCTTGCTCCGCAATATTTTAGCTTCCAGAATTGTTAAGAAACTATGTCATTATATTTCCTTCTCCTTCACAGGTCACTAAATTTCTTGATATGTAACCTGCTTTCCTTTCTGTTTTGTTTTGTCTCAGGAAGCTTTAGGATCTTTTCTTTATTTCCAGTGTTTTTTGTTTTGTTTTGTTTTGTTTTTTTTTGAGACGGAGTCTCGCTCTGTTGCCCAGGCTGGAGTGCAGTGGTGCCACCTCAGCTCACTGCAAGCTCCACCTCCCGGGTTCACACCGTTCTCCTGACTCAGCCTCCGGAGTAGCTGGGACTACAGGCGCCCGCCACCACGCCCAGCTAATTTTTTTTTTTTTTGTATTTTTAGTAGAGACGGGGTTTCACCGTGTTAGCCAGGATGGTCTCGATCTCCTGACCTCGTGATCCGCCCTCCTCGGCCTCCCAAAGTGCTGGGATAACAGGTGTGAGCCACCGCGTCCGGCCTATTCCCAGTGTTCTAAAACAGTATTGAGTGTCTTGGTTATGGGTCTTTTCTCATTCCTATCGACCAGTTTTTCAATCCTGAAACACATGTTCTTCAGTTATGGGAATTCTTCTGGTATTATTTATTTGATCATTTCTTCCCCCCCACCCCCCATCGTATCTCTTCTTTTTTGAAATTTGTTATTTAGATCGTGGACCTTCTTGGCTGATGTTTTTTCTTACCTGTCTGTCCTATTTTCTATGTCTTCATATTTTTATTCTACTTTCTCTGTGACTTTCTCAACTTAATTGGACAATTACTTAATTTCTTTATTATACTTAATAAAGATTAATTACTTAATTTCTGTATTATACCTTTATTTCTCAGTGCTCTTTTTATTCTCTGTTCTTTTATAGCATTACATTATTTTTCATGAATATAGCTCCTTTTATCTCTGAACATGTCAATTATAGCGTTTTTAAAAATGCTTTCTACGTAACTCTGCATTGACTTTGATTCTTTTGAGTCTTTTTTGGTTGTTTGTTTGTTTATATTTGGTTCCTGTTGTTTCTGCCAGAGGCATTCTTCATCTTGTGTGGTGATCCTTGCTGTCAATTTATATGTAAAAATGAGGCTCTAAAAAGGTGCTTTGGGGACATAGGCAAGGCTTGTTCACTGCTGGACAAGGTGTAAGATGATGTGGAAAGAACCAGCTGTTTATTTTCTTCTAGAGAGTAATCTTCTAATTACTCACTTTCAGAATATACAGACTTCTTGGAGCCCAATGCAGGAAGGAGGCTGGAAGTCTTAATAATTTCATTATATGCACTGTATTAGTCGGGGTTCTCCAGAGAAACAGAACAAATAGATATCTATTTATCTATATCTATACCTACCTCTGTATCTAGCTATCTATTAGCTCATGTGATTATGGGGGTTGAGAAGCTGCATAATCTGCTGTCTGCAAGCTGAAGACCCAGAAAGCCCATATTGTAGTTTGAAGCCCTGATAACTGGGGAGCCAATGGTGTAGATTCCAGTTCGAGTTTGAAGTCTTGCAAACCAGGATCACCAAGGGCAGGAAAAGATCAAAGATTCAGTTCAAGAATCTAGCAGAGAGAGAGTGAATCCTCCCTTCCTCTACCTTTTTGTTTTATTCAGACCCGAATGGATAAGATGATGCCCACCCACATTGGTGAGGATAATCTCTTTTGCTTAGTGCCCCCGCAGACACTCAGAAATACCGTTTAACCAGGTATCTGGGCGTCCTGTGGTCCAGTCAAGTTGACACATAAAATTAACTCTCCACCGGGTGTGGCGGCTCATGCCTGTTTCCCAGCACTTTGGGAGGCCAAGGAGGGTGGATCACTTGAGGTCAGGAGTTCGAGACCAGCCTGGCCAATGTGGTGAAACCTCATCTCTACTAAAAATACAAAAATTAGCCAGGCATGGTGGCACGTGCCTGTAGTCTCAGCTACTTGGGAGGCTGAGATACAAGGATCACTTGAACCCGGGAGGCAGAGGTTGTAGTGAGCTGAGATCACGCCACTGCACTCCAGCCTGGGCGACAGAGTGAGACTCCGTCTCAAACAAAAATAAGATAAGATATAATTATGCATACCTTCACTTGACACCACTGTTTCATAATAGCATTTTTACCTTCAGCTGTGTCTGGTGTCCCTGAATCCATATTCTGGTTCCATATCTCCCAAAAGAAACAATCTTCAGGTTGGGAATGGAGGATAGAGAATGTTTCCCTGACTTTGCCAGGGGAGGAAATCTAGGAGTCTTAACTGCTTCTGGGACTTTTAATGGTCTCTTTTCAGCTCAACCCACTGAAGAGATATGGTACTTCCAATACCTGAGCCATTGTGAGGTTCTGCAGTGTCAGTGAGCTTGCTTCCAGGCATCACCTCTGAAAACACTTGGGTTTCCGTTTTCTCTGGGAAGTCCATATGTTCGCCAGTATATTAGCTCCCTAAAGCTGCCATAACAATTACCAAAAACTGGGTGGCTTAAAACTATGGAAATTTATACCCTCACAGTTACAGAGGCTAGAAATAAAAAATCAAGGTGTCAGGAGGTTGGTTCCTTCTGGGGAGTGAGGGACAATCTGTGCCATGCCTTTGCCTTAGCTTCTGGTGACTGCTGGCAGTCCTTGGTGTTCCTTGGCTTGCAGATGAATCACTCCAATATCTGCCTCTGTCATTACGTGTTCTCCCTGTGCATCTGCCTGTGTCTAACTTTCTTTTTGTAAGGACAGCAGTCCATTAGATTAGGGCCCACCCTAATCCAGTATCACTTTATCTTTTTTTGTTTGTTTGTTTGAGATGGAGTTTTACTCTGTTGCCCAGGCTGGAGTACAGTGGTGCCATCTCGGCTCACTGCAACCTCTACCTCACAGGTTCAAGCAATTCTCTGGCTTCAGCCTCCTGAGTAGCTGGGACTACAGGCACGCACCACCAGGCCCAGCTAATTTTTGTATTTTTAGTAGAGACAGGGTTTCACCATGTTGGTCAGGCTGGTCTTGAGCTCCTGACCTCAAACGATCCATCTGCCTCGGCCTCCCGGAGTGCTGGGATTACAGGTGTGAGCACCACACCCGGCTGTCACTTTATCTTATTTTGATCACATCCACACAGACCCTATTTCCAAATATGGTTATAGTCAATGTATCCTTTGGGGGGATGCAATTCAACCACATCAACTGATTTCTAAAGTTTTGTGACATTTTTCAGTTGTCTCTTCTCCAGTTTTCTTTGTTTTTATGAGTATGTGGTCCCTCTGTCCCCCTTTTTAACCTTCTTTATCTTTGTTTTAGTGAGGCTTCTTAAGGAGTGGAGGAAAGTGGATGTTTTCAAGGTATGTTAAGTATGTTAACTGGAGGATTTATTGTTGCTATTTTTCAGTTGAATAACATCAGGTTGGCAGTTGTAACCTGTAAAACTGCACTTATTATACGCAAGTTCAAGTTCAGAACTAAAACTTTGCTCTGAATAATAATTTGTAACCATCTTTTATAGAATTAAATTTCTATTTTAATTCAAACATTTGACATTTAATATATTTTATCCTGTTCATATGTTTACTCCACAGTGATTTTGAAGGAATGGGTAGAGTTGACCAAATTTGGTACACTTCTTCAGGTTATCAGTGTCTGTCATTTTGAAACAAAGTTATTATTAATAAATGTTTTATATCTAGTACTTACTATGCAATACTATTCTAATATTTATTTTTAATTGACAGATAATTGTGTATATTTATAGAATACAATGTGATGTTTTGATATATATATATATACACAGTGGAATGATTATGTCAAGCTAATTTACATATTCATTACATCAAATACCTATTGTTTTTTGGAGTGGGAACATTTCAAATCTACTCTTCTAACAATGTTGTCATATGTAATACATTATTATTAACTATGTTCACTATGTGGTGCAATAGATCTCAAAAACTTATTCCTTCTGTCTAACTAAAACTTTGTACCCTTTGACAGTATCTCTGCAGTTCCCATTTCCAACCCCCAGCCTCTGGTAACCAGCATTCTACTCTCTACTTCTGTAAGTTCAACTTTTTTAGATTCCACATATAAGTGAGATTATGCAATATTTGTCTTTCTGTGACTGGCTTATTTCACTTAGCATAATGTCCTCTAGTTTCACCTACATTGTCAACAATGACAGAATTTCGTTTGTTAAGGCTGAATAGTATTCCATTGTATATGTACCACATTATCGATTCATCTGTTGATGGATACTTATGTTGGCTATTGTGAATAATGCTGCAATCAATATGGATGCCTAGATATCTCTTTAACATGTCGATTGCAATTCCTTTGTGTATATACTCAGGAGTGCAATTGCTGGATCATATAGTAGTTCTAGTTTTAGTTTTTTGAGGAACCTCCACACTGTCATAATGGCTGTGTTAATTTCCACTCCCACCAACAGTGTACAAGGGTTTCCTTTTTCTTACATTCTCACCAACCCATGTTATCTTTGATAATGTCTATTGCTATTGTAACAGGTGTCAGGTACTATCTCATTGTGGTTTTAATTTGTATTTCTCTGATAACTAGCAATGTTGAGCATTTTTGAATAAACCACAATAGTACTAAGTGCTTTGCTGAGACTAACTGATATAAGCCACATACCAGTCATGTGAGGTAATTTCTATTTGTACTCCCATTTTACAGATAAGGCAGCTAACATTCAAAGAGGTTAAGTGAATTTTCCAAAGTCACACAGCAAGCTCTGGAGGTGGGATTCAAACCTGAATAGTCTATCCTTTCAGAGTACTTTCAACGCTATGCAATACTGTCTGTCTAGCAATCAGCCGGATTGAATAAAGTCTGTAGTTCACAGAGCCACTTGCATTTTTAATCCTAGTTTAATTAACTTAGGAAATTTGTGTCTAAAGGATGCATCTTTAAAAAAAAAAGAGAGAGAGACAGGATCTCACTATATTGCCCAGGCTGGCCTCAAACTCCTGGGCTCAAAGCCATCCTCCCATCTCAGCCTCCCAAAGTGCTGAGATTACAGGCATGAGCCACCACGTCCTGCCAGGATACATAGGTTTTACTGTATCCTCTGAACCTCCCTTTAATCAAGAGAGTGGACAAAACTGTGGGTCCCTCATTTTCAAAACGGCCAGTAAAAGAGGAAATGAGGAAATGCAGTGTTTAACTATTCTGCTGCCCTCTTTAAGTTGATTGAGGACCTCTTTGTCACTACTTCAGGAAGATAACTTACCTTCTCTTATTCACTAGGGCTAACAGGAGCTTTTCTCATGTATTTATGGTTGCTGGGAAATTTTCAAATAAAATTCACTGGGAGTGGTTTGAAATTGCAGAATTTTTAGCCTCTCAATGTTTTGTTTTCCTCTAGTGAGTTTGACATAAATAATATCTTCTTTTGAGATTTGTATCTTTGAAAGACTTTTTTTTTAAGTTTCTCAGTGAAACAAAGAAAAAGTTAGAAGGTGTCTGGGCGCAGTGGTTCACGCCTGTAGTCCCAACACTTTGGGAGGCCGAGGCAAGTGGATTGCCTGAGCTTAGGAGTTCGAGACTAGCTTTGGCAACACGGCAACACCCTGTCTCTACTAAAAGCACAGAAATTATCTGGGCATGGTAGCACATGCCTGTGGTCCCAGATACTCAGGAGGCCTAGGTGGGAGGATCGCTTGAGCCTAGGAGGCAAAGGTTGCAGTGAACCAAGATTGCGCCACTGCACTCCAGCCTGGGTGACAGAGTGAGACCCTGTCTCGAAAGAAAGAAAGAAAAAACTAGAAGGATATCAGTTTTATTAGAAAAAATAATTTAAAAATTGCCAGTTTCCCTAGAATTAAGCCATAATATGTCCATAGCTTTGTATCAGATTGCTGACTTTGCTTGGGGAGAAAGTTATATTTGTTTGTATTATTTTTTCCTTTTTTGTCAAATCTGGGGTGACACAATGGTCATCAATATACTTTTAGATCTATGTCTTCATTGGGGATGATGCTAGTGAGCTTATGTGGAAAAATTATCTGTATGAAAGCAGAATTGATTGGTCGTTGCCAGCACCTTTGATTTTCCCTTAATAATTATGATAACTTAAAATATGTGTTTTTATAGAAATCTGTGTCAAACAAGATATATAGAATGTGATTCTGTAGAATACTAATAAATGAGAATTCAGATGTGGGCTACCAGAACTATAGAGTGACAAGTAAAATCAGTGAAATGTAAGGATGGCACGGTTCGAGGTTCTCAAACCAAATAAAATGCTAAAAAAGAAAAGGATCCTAATCACAATACAGATTTAGAGAACACACAACAATAGTAGCTATGAAATGTATACTTTTCAGGTCTAAAAGTTACTGGATTTGCTATGTAGGTGGTAGTCCTTGGTGAAACATGGATTAATAAAAGACAGAAAATGGAAGCAAGAGTTCCTATGTATTCTTTAAGAGCATCTGATTCTAGTATTCATCTAAATTTAAGCTCTAGATCAAAGAGAATATTTTTAGACTGGGTGTGGTGGCTCATGCCTGTAATCTCAACACTTTGGTAGGCCAAGGCGGGCGGATCACCTGAGGTCAGGAATTCAAGACCAGTCTGGCCAACATGGTGAAACCCCGTCTCTAAAAAATACAACAATTAGCCGGGCTCGGCTTATGCCTATAATCCTAGTACCTGGGTGGCTGAGGCAGGAGAATCACTTGAACCTGAGAAGCAGAGGCTGCAGTGAGCCGAGATCCCACCACTGCACTCCAGCCTGGGCAACAGAGCAAGACTCTGTCTCAAAAAAGAAAAAAAAAAAAAAGAGAATATTTTTACAAGTTTTTCTTTTTTTTTCAATCTTTGTGCACTTTGAAGGCCATAGATGTCATAGCTAGCGTCTTAAGCATTTCTTTCTGCCTTTGTTATGAGAGCTGCTGAAAATTAAAGACAAGACAGGATGCCACTTAGGATCCCAGGACTTGAGAGTGTAGCCAGACAGACATTCAGCATTAACGTGTATTCAGGGCAGGATAACCACATAGAGCAGCACATGTGTAAGGAATTACAGGCTTATCCAATTGAATTTCTAAGGTTCTAAATGATGGAAGTCATTCACTCTGGCAGTCAGGATTGAGCTGAGTCCTGTGACTCACGCTGTTGGCCACCCCTGGAGGATAAATCAGCTTTGAGAAGGCCCAGAGCCCCCATAGCATTATGATTCTGATTCCCAAATAGGCTGTAAAATAGGACTTCTTTTAGGGGCTGTTCATAGCAGGGGGACCTAATTTGGGAGATATGGGTGATTGTATTGCAGAAGAAACGGATTTGGGAAGGATAAACTTTTTTTCTAAATTGCTGTATTAAAAGTTAGCAGAAGCTTCAGGCAGAGCTGATCCCAGACAATTGTTATTGATGGGCTGCAAATGAGCTGTAGCATTAATCTTTGACACTGCACTCTTGGCCTTACCTTTGGCCACTTTGACTCTGGCAAATTATACAGCTAAATGGTGGTGAAACTGGTCTGCCCAATTATGCTTAATCCAGATCAGTTACTCTGGGACCATGTAACCTTTAATTAGCACTAGGTGGATGATCCAAACACATCTTTGACAGGCCCCAGAGGTTCTCCAGTCTTCATATTTACAGTGGATGAAAATTCCAGCTGATTCGCCAATTCTTTTCCTACCACAATTTCTTAGAATCTAGCTCTGAGCACAAACTGGCACATAATGGGTGCTCGGTAAATATTAATTGGCTTATCAACCTCTTTAATGAATAGCAGTCACCATCATTAAATAGTTACTTGCCCATCCTTTCATCCATTCAGTCATTTGTTCATTCAAAACATTTATTAAGTCCCAATTATGTGTCAGAACTATGTTAGGCACTGAAAAGACCAAGATGACACAGTTGCTATGTTCCAGGAGCTTATAGTGTACTGAGGAGTCCTATAAATGTACAGTCAGTATTCCTGCTAGTCACATAGAAGCAGTGTAAGAATTATGTAAGTCTTTATCACACTCCAACCTTCCAGACACATTGCTCCAGAGTAGTCTCTTTAAAAGAATTGATCTAATCATCTAATCATTTTACTCTGTGACTATCAGAGTTGATCAGAGCAAAAATTCTGAATGACTAGTGTTACCACCAGGAAATAAGAAGTGACACAACAAAGGGCGATATGGTAGAGAGCAAGCTCAGTTAATATGAGGAGTTTGCGAGGTGATGTTACAAGGGAACATCAAAAGCAGCAACTGAGATCAAGATCGTGGAAAATAGCCAAGGAAACAGGAGCTGGGAATGTAGGGAGCAGTTACTAGAAGGATCCAACAGGATATTACTATTGAGTAATTGCCTTGTATAAGGTCATTCTCCTCACCTTCCAAGTTATGTGTTTAATTTCTGAATATAAAGTTATACTTAATTTTAGGGCTGGGTGCAGTGGGTCATTCCTGTAATCCCAGCACTTTGGGAGGCTGAGGTGGGAGGATCACTTAAGTCCAGGAGTTCGAGACCAGTCTGGGCAACATAGCAAGACCCTGTCTCTATAAAAAGTAGTAATAATTTTAGAAAATTTGAATACTATCTAAAAATAAAAAGAAAATTAATTATATTATGCCACCTAGATGCAGCCTCAGACAATATTTGGTATATTCAGTATTTTTCTACATGTATCTTATTATAGTTTGTTAAATGAAATAATGCTGCACATAAAATTTGGTAATAGGCCTTAAAAAGTAAGCTTAATAACAAATAAACATTGTAAAAATGCTTCATCAATATTTTAACGGCTACATAAATATGCCATTGGACAAATGTTTGATAAAGTAACTGTTCTCGTAGTTATAAGTTTTTACTGTGTGTCATAACTTTTTATTGCTATGTATAACCCTGTGGTCAACATTTTTGTACATAACGTTTTAAAAAATATTTTGGAATATTACCTTAGTTTAAGTTCTTAGAGGAACTGCTGGCTTCACAGACAGGAATAAACTTAGTGTCATAATCCATATTCCCAAATTGCTTTGTAAACAAGGCAGTCTGACATTGAACAAAACAATGTACCACATTGTGACTACAGTTAAGAATATTGTATTGCATATTTAAAATTTGCTAGGAGGGCAGATCTTACATGTTCTAACCACATACACACACAAAGGTACTGTGTGAGGTGATGCTATGTTAATTAGCTTGATTATGGTGATAATTTCACAAAAATATATGTATATTAAAACATCAAGTTGTACACCTTAACTATATAGAATTTTTATTTGTCAATTATATCTCAATAAGGTGGGGGTGGGGAAGGAGAGTAAAATAAAAACGTTTTAAAATAAATGAATAAACAGAGACAAAATAAAAAGAGCATATGTTATTTTCCCATTGGTATGAGTTAAGGGCACTGCTGCTTGGGAATAACCTACACATGGTAGGATAAAAAAGTCAGGGCTTGTCTGATTTATCTCCATTCTACTTGTCTTCAGCCCCTTCAGAGTTATAACCTGAAGGTCAGGTTTTACAAAATGCATTGGATGAAGGATTGGCAAACCCAGGTTCTAGTCCCATCCTTGCATTTGTCTGCTCAGAAATCTTGAGCAATCACTCAATTGTTCTGAAACAGTTTCTCAAACTGTAAAATAAAGATGTTGGAAAAGAAGAAAAGAAAATGGAATGAAAATGTGTTTTTATCAGTTAGAAGCAGTATTGGAGAGTGCTCTTTTCAAAATAGCATTGTCATGAAACGCAATCTTTGCTAATTGTTTTGTTTAGTATTTTTTTTTTGAGGTTAAACAGTGAGATGGCTATTTTGTGCTCAGCTTTCCTTAGCATGAATTTGTGGTAGGTAGGAGGCGATTGTCTAGCCAGGGACTTTATTTCCCAGCCTACCTTGCATCCTGATGCGGCCACATGATGAACTGTTGCTGATGGCAAGTAAGTAGGAGAGATGCGTGTCACCTCCAGGCCAGGTTTTCTCAAGAAGCAAGGGTGACTTCACTTTCTCTCCCTCCTCTGCCAGCTAGATAAAGAGGGCTTTGAGGCTCTTGGGATAACAGAGCCAAAGTTAGAAGGAACCTGAGCCTCTACCACCACACACAGGCAGGCCACCTGATAATTCACAACAGCTGAATTTGATTGGACTTCTTTATGAGCAAGAAATAAACTTTTATTATATTAACCCACTATAAATTAATGTTGGTATTCACTTATTATATTAATAATAGCTAGCATTGTCCTTTTCAATATAGGAATCCACATAAGATTATCAGGTAAGGAAGGCAGCAAGCTGTCCTCTTTTAAATTTAACTGTAGAAGCCATATATATGTTGCAATCAACATTAATGATTTAATATATTAATTAAAAATTAAGAATAAAATACTTGCATAACACCAATCAGCACATTTTTATCCATCCATCTACCCACCTGGCCATCATTTAGCAAATATTCATTGGGGGTCACTTATATGGGAGGCATTGTGTTGGTCTCTATAAATTCCAAAATCATTTAGCCACTGTATACCACCCTACCTAGAATCAATGGTAGTCTGCTCCAAACAGATTTATCAGGAGCTTTTTTTTCTGGGAAGGAGGTAAGATTTCAAAATTATTCATGCACTTTTCTACCTGCTACATGACGGTGAGAGAGAGGGTAGTAATTGTACATAAAGACAGTGTATGGGAAGGGGATTCCACGGGCAGCAACGAACCAGGACATTATCAGGGTGGTCCGTGGAATCTTTGAGCCAAGAGAGATAAGAAAATGTCATTAGAAAGTGAGTCAAGATTGAGAGATGTGTGGAAAATTAGGTGAGAAGTGAGTCTTTGCAGTTCTGCTGTAAATGTATGAGCAGGTCCTTGAATGCTTCTGCTATGGTTTGAATTTGTCTCCACAAAAACTCATGTTGAAATTTGAACCCCAATGTGATGGCGTTGGGAGGTGCAGCCTTGGAGTTATTTGGGTTATGGAGGCGGATCCCTCATGAATGGCTTGGTGCTGTTCTTGCAGTAGTGAGTGAGTTCTCACTCTCTAAAGGCTGGATCAGTTCCCATGGGAATTTTCGCACCAAAGTGGGTTATTATAAAGTTAAGAGGCAGCCTTTGAGTTTGGCCTCTTCACACATTTTGTTCTTCCTTTGACCTTCTTCACCATGTTATGATGCAGCACCAGATGCCAGGGCTCTGCGCTTGAACTTCCCAGCCTGCAGAACCATGAACTAAATTAACCTCTTTTCTTTATAAATTACCCGGTCTCAGGTATTCTGTTATACAAACGCAAGCAGACCAAAATAGCTCCTTGTCAGACAAGATAGAATTTGATGATTGCCCCTGGTTTTTAACAAGGAGCAATCATCAAATAAGGCAAAATTAGAACAGTATTTTTTTTCTGTTCTTACTTTCTGCTTTTGAGCTGTGTCTTAGATAAATAGAGGCCTGCCAGATAAATTATTTCTGGATAAATGAGAGACTGTTTTCTTATTTTACATTTGGGAAATTAGAGTCATGGAAATAGGTGGTTTTGCTTTTTTTAGGTACATCTGTTTTCCCACTGCTGACATAACTTCTAAATTTCAGATCTTTTTCTTTGGTAAACTACACCATGAAATTGATGAAAATGGCTTTATCAATAGTTTCAGATGCTGTCTGCAAAATAAAGAGGTAAACTCTGCTCCTTTGCTCTTTAGGCATTATTTTCTTTTGGAGGAAATACATGTTTGTCATAGGGCTGCTTATTCCCAGGACTCTTAGAAGGAAAGCACATTGTCATGGCTACAGCTGCAGAACAGCTGCTTCTTTTTTATTTGTTTTTAGAGGAGGACAACACATTTAGTTTTATTTTTATCAAATCACAACACTTTCTTTTCCAACTGCTACAAAGTGCATCTACAATATTCTATTACAGATCCACTTTAAAAAGGTTTCCTGTGACATTACAGCAAGCCTCTTTTTTCAAACAGGAATAATCCCAAATTCTTCCTCAAATAAAACTAAAAACTCCATTCCAGTAAATGGTAAATACATAAAAATTACAGTAAGCTAGACACTTAAAAGGACAGCCAAGAAGTCTTCCAACAGTTTATTAGAAAGAATGTAGACATTTAAACAAATCCCCACTGTCATGAACATAAATTGAGGTTACACACATGTATGTTTGAGGTTGCAGTGAGCCAAGATTGCACCACTGCACTCCAGCCTGGGTGACAGAGTGAGACTCTGCCTTAAACAAAACAAAACAAAACACCCACAAAAAACCAAAAAGGAAACAAAAACGCACCCCAAAGTGATGTTGGTATTACACAGATCTCAAAACCCAGAGAAGTTTGATAGCTCTTCAATCCCTAGTACATCACTGATGACTCATTGTCATTAGTTTGCAACTGATCTGAAATGCTCCCAGGAGTAAATAGTTTGAGGTTTCAGTAGAACTAGAAATAACTTTTCTTTTCTTCTTCTTCTTCTTTTTTTTTTTTTTTGAGACAGAGTCTCACTCTGTCACCCAGGCTGGAGTACAGTGGCATGATCTTGGCTCACTGAAACCTCTGCTTCCTGGGTTCAAGAAATTCTCCTGCATTAGCCTCCCAAGTGGCGGGGATTACAGGCACCTGCCACCACTCCTGGCTAATTTTTGTATTTTTAGTAGAGACAGGGTTTCACTATGTTGGCCAGGCTGGTCTCGAACTCCTCACCTCAGGTGATCAGCCTGCCTTGGCCTCTCAAAGTGCTGGCATTACAGGCATGAGCCGCCGTGCCCGGCCATATTTTTTAAATAAGTAAAACACACTTTAAAGAATGCGAAATCAAAATAGTCCTTCAGGGCAAAACTTTAAGCAGATATTTAATTGGCCTGATATTTGAGTTTGTGTTCTGAGTCATTTTGGCCTTGAAGGGGGAGAGAAGAGAAATGTAATAGTAGAGGGCGCCTTTATCTTCTGTCTTTCCACCTACCCTACACACATACATGTATGTTTGTACATATCTAAATGTTAGTCTCACAATTCTGCAAAGCAGCTAGCTCCATTTTACAGAGGAATATTTTAAGAAACATACCCCAGGCCGGGTGCAGTGGCTCACGCCTGTAATCCCAACACTTTGGGAGGCTGAGGTGGGTAGGTCGCTTGAGGCTAGGAGTTTGAGACCAGCCTGGCCAACATGGTGAAACTCTGTCTCTCCTAAAAATACAAAAATTAGCTGGGCGTGGTGGTGCGTGCCTGTAATTCCAGCTACCTGGGAGGCTGAGGCACAAGAATTGCTTGAGCCCGGGAGGCAGAGGTTGCAGTGAGCCGAGACTGCACCACTGCACTCCAGCCTGGGTGACAGAGTGAGACTCTGTCTCAAAACACACACACACACAAAAAGAAAACAAAAACAAAAACATACCCCAAAGTGATGTTGGTATTACACAGATCTGAAAACCCAGAGAAGTTTGATAGTTCTTTATTCCCTGGTACATCACTAATGACTCATGGTCATGAGTTTGAAACTGATCTCAAATGCTCCCAGAGCTCTCTGGGATACTAGGAGAGAATGTCCTGAGATTTTTTTTTTAGGGAGCTAGTCAACCCCTGCTTGGAAACAGGGTTGGACAGTTTTGATAATGGCAGATCACAGGTCAAAGCTCCCAAATTTATATCTCCTGTCAAGATACTCCTGCTGCCATCGCTAGATTTGCATTTCTGTTACATGGTGACCAAATGTACTCTTAATTTTTTTCTGGTAACCAGAACTTGCTGGTGGGCATGTATCCTTGGTACGAGTCACTATCACCTCTGGTTATAGCAGTGGAGCAAAGTGGTAATGGGAAAATTCCTAGGTTTTTGGCCTGAGCAAAAGAGTGGATAGAGGTAAATGACAGGTGGGGAATGCGGGGAGAGGAGCAGGGAGAGTTCAGGCAAAAGAGCTACCATGTCAAGGCCTACATGTAGGAGTATGGCACTTTCAAGGTAATAAGTGAGCTCTGGAGAAATGCCTCACTCTAGGACATAGTATGTGGGCAACTGAGGAGGTTCAAGAACAAAGTTCAAAAGAGGCCGCCAGAGATTCATCTAGAGAACCAAGCACTATGGGATTCCCACATCTAAAAATGTTGCCTTCATCCATCCATTCATTCAGTAAACATTTAGCAGTGTAGGACTAGCATGGTTTGAGGAGGGATGCCTGGATTTGGAGACCTTAACATGTAACTAGAGAAAACATTAGCATCCTGGGCTGTGGTGGGAACTACCTCCCGACAGGTAACTCACTGCCAGAGTCAGCAAACTAACATCTGTATTTTTTCTAACATTTGTATCATATGGAATCACAACTTTTTTTTTTTTTTTTTTTTTTTTTTTTTTTTTTTTTTTGGAGACAGAGTCTTGCTCTGTCACTCAGGGTGGAGTGCAGTGATGCGATCTTAGCTCAGTGCAACCTCTGCCTCCCAGGTTCAAGTGATTCTCCTGCCTCAGCCTCCTGAGTAGCTGGGACTACAGGCGCCCACCATCATACCCGGCTAATTTTTGTATTTTTTGCAGAGATGGAGTTTCACCATGTTGGCCAGGCTGGTCTCAAACTCCTGATTTAAGGTGATCCATCCGCCTCGACCTCCCAAAGTGCTGGGATCACAGGTGTGAGGGAATCACATTTTATACTCCCTTCAAAATACAAGTGTGTGAAGGAACCAGTGTTTTAATCCAAGCGTGTAAGAATGATTTCAAACAAATGGCGCCCTTTACAAATCAACAAGAAACTACATAAATTTAAAACTTTATTTTGTGGACAATTCCCATTTACTCTCTTTGTTTTTAGAAAATGGTTAGCCATGGCTGGGCGTGGTGGCTCACGCCTGTAATCCCAGCACTTTGGGAGGCCGAGATGGATGGATCACCTGAGGTCAGGAGTTGAAGACCACCCTGGCCAAGGTGGTGAAACTCCATCTCTACTAAAAATACAAAATTAGCCGGGCGTGGTGGTGCATGCCTGTAATTACAGCTACTCCGAGGCCAAGGCAGGAGAATCGCCTAGAACCTGGGAAGGCGGAGGTTGCAGTGAGTTGAGATTGTGCCACTGCCCTCCAGCCTGGGTGACAGAGAAAGACTCTGTCTCAAAAACAAAACAAAACAAAACAAAAAAAAAAACAACAAAAAACGGTTAGCCTCTTTTATGTTTATTTCATTCATGTTTATAAATTTACAACTTGGGCATAATACAGGCATTTGTTTTGTCTTTTCCCCACTTGCTCATATTACAAATGACACAGTATTCCTCCATTGTCCTTTGTGGCGGGTGCAGTTAGATGTCCCCGCGCTGGCATGAGCAGGCCAGGGTTCAAATGCTGCCTTTGTTGCATACCAACTGCAGCTCTGGCATGTAAGATGGTAAAAAACAAACAAAACCGCCACCTGCAGAGGACCGTTGTGAGGATTAATGAGATAGTGTCAGTTTAAGTGCCCTATAACTGGTAGTTGCTGTTTCTGAGTTTATCACGAAACCCCTTATCACGAAAAATTTGTCTCCTTAATCTTTTTTCTTCCTTTCCTGCTTCAATATATCATATGCCTCTGGCAAACCCATACTCCTGGTGGGCTAGGCGGTTGGATCTTGGCCCCTTCTCTAAGGCTTTTCTTGCAGGTTCCCCCTGCCTATTTATGGGCGGTATAAAAGTTATTGCGGTTTTTGGCATTAAAAAAAAAATCGCAAAACCGCAATTCCTTTTGCACCAACCTAATAGATGCTCCAGGCCGAGCTGGGAGGTGTTGGGGTGCACACAGGGAGAGAGGACAGGCTGGCCTGAAGGTCCAGAGCGCCGGCCCGGCAGGGTCAACCCAGCCAGCGGTCACGAAGGGAGGTGGAGTTGGGGGAGGCGACACAGGGCAGGAAGTGGGGAGGACAAACGGGGTGCACATGGGGACTGTGGCGATGACACAGAAGGGACAGCCGGTTAGAATCTAGGCCCACTTAGGCGATGAAGGGCAGGTGAAGAAATCCCGTTCCATCTTCCTGTAGTTCCTCCCTTGGGGAGCCCCCATCCTATCCTGCTGTGGACCGGGGCGTCTCCTGGAAGGCCCGCGATCGAGATGAGGCTTCCGAGCCGCCCAGAAGGGACTTCGAAGTGTGCGCAGCGGACTCCGCGGTTCCCACGCGCCCCCTAGGGTGGGTGGGCGAGCTGGGCGCCCCCGTGCGGAGAACGGAGGAGGGGTCCGCCATGTAGCTGTTGGAAATGCGGGTGGCCGTGGGGCCCAGCTTGCCGGGCTCCTGGATCCACGTCCAGGTCGCAGGGGAGGGGCCCGCCGCCCGTTTCTAAGGGCCTGGCTGCATTCCTGCGGTCACGATCAGGGGTCTTTGCTTTCTCCCATCCCCTCCTGGAGAAAGAACGCAGCTTTTAACGCGTTCTCCTTGGTTGGGCACCTTTCTTGGGAAAGCTCCGCCTACCATTGCCCTTGTACCTGTCCTCTCCTCTCTCCCTTTCCTGAAGTGACTGCCCGTCTCTTGCACCGTGGTGTGAATGCGTCGAGATCTCGGCGCTGCAGCAGCATCGGAGATTGGATCCAGCCCATGGAGAGGTCCCCAGAGTCCATTTGTCCGTCCCCAGGGCAGGGGCCTCGGAAGAGCAAGGGGGAGGAGCTGACCTAGCCGGCTGATCTTTGTGGCTTAGACAAAATTTAGAGTTTATTTGTCCTTCTGACCATGATCTCAGATCAGATGGACAAGATTAGCCTTACACTTAGGAGCGTTCTGGTGCAAGACTAGTGACTTATTTTTCCTTCCTTCCTACCTTCCTTCCTTCCTTCCGTTTTTCCTTTCTTCCTCCTGCCTTCCCTCCGTCCCTCCCTTTTTTCCTTCCCTTTCTATCTCTCTCTCATTTTTTTTTTTTTTTTTTTTTTTTTTTTTTTTGACAGGGTCTCACTCTGTTGCTCAGGCTGGAGTGCAATGGCACCATCATAACTCACTGCAGCCTGGACCTCGTGGGCTCAGGTGATCCTCTCACCTCAGCTTCCCAAGTAGCTGGGACTACAGGTCCACAAAACCACGCCTGGCTAATTAAATTTTTTTTTTTGTAGAGACAGGGTCTCACTATCTTGCCCAGGCTGGTCTCGAACTCCTGATATCAAGCTATCCTCTCTCCTTGGCCTCCCAAGATGCTAGAATTCCCGGCCATGACTTTTTTTTTTTTCCTTCTTTTTTAACCTGAAGCTCTATCCCTTGTCAGTAAAGCCAGCAGCTAATGTTTCCTGTCTCACTGTGTGGAGCAAATCTGCAGCCCTGCTGTCATAGCTCTATTGTGAGGATCTGTTATACCAGCACCTGTTAACTTGCTTGGCATTTGGAGAAGCTAGGTAAATGTTGTGTGAATGAATAAATGAATGAACCCAGCCAAGTATGTCCCATGAGCCAAGTACAAGAAGAGTGGACTCTTGTGCTACTCACACTCTGCCTTCATCGTTAAGAAAGGCGCATTTTTCTAACCAAGGCATAAACTCCAAGAGTGGATACAATGGACAGGTCAGCCACCTGTTAAGAGAAGTGGAAGTTAAATGATTCATAACATTTTGATTTCAATCTGCTGTCCCACCATTATCAGGTGTATGGCCATTTAAAGAAAATGAAGTTGGGGCCAGGCACAGTGGCTCACGCCTGTGATCTCAGCACTTTGGGAGGTTGAGGCGTGCAGATCACTTGAGGTCAGGAGTTTGAGACAAGCCTGGAGATTATGGTGAAACCCTGTCTCTACTAAAAATACAAAAATTAGCCAGGCCAGGTGGTATGCACCTGTGGTCCCAGCTACTCGGAGAGGCTGAGGTGGGACAATTGAGGTGGGACAATTGCTTGAACCTGAGGTGGAGGTTACAGTGAGCTGATATTGAGCCACAGCATTCTAGCCTGGGCGACACAGTGAGACTCCATCCCCCACCCCACCACCCCGCCCCACCCCCCCACACACACAAAAAAAAGAAGAAAAAGAAATGAAGTTGGATTCTTTAATTGGGGGACAAGGGTTTAGATAATCCGCAGCATGGACTTTGAGATGGCTTATGTTTGGGGTATTTTCTTTCATACATTTAGTCTCCTTATTATGTGATCAGGCTAATTTTTAAGTATTGAGTAATTTTTAGGAGATGTTGAGACTAAGTTGAAAGAAAACCTAGCCCCTGTGCACCATGAGCCTAGAGTTTAGAGCTGAGTTGGAATAGTCAACTATGAAAGCTGTTGGGACAGTGGCAATGTTGAAATTCGTAAGAAGAGATCATTGTGAACTGGATATTGATGCAGGATGCCTTAGAAGGTCATGGGTTAGGCCTTGAAAGAATGTACAAGAACAAAGAAATTGGGTGTTATTTTATTTTTAAAATTTTATTTACTTTTGAGTCAGGGTCTCACTCTATTGCATAGGCTGCAGTACAGTGGCCCGATCACAACACACTGCAGCCTCCATCTCCTGGGCTTAAGTGATCCTCCCGCCTCAGCCTCCCATGTAGTTGGGACTACAGGTACGCACCATTATGACCAGCTAATGTTTAATGTTTTAATATTGAATTTTAAAAATTTTTGTAAAAAGAGCATTGGGAATGATTTATTTCTAAGATTCATGATTGCAGACAATGTGTGGTCAGCAAGTGGTTGTAAAGCAAATCTGTTTTCTCCATGTGACTGGAAGGAAGAAACACTGACAGAAGAGTGAGTTCTTTGGCTTCCTGATCCTGGCTGAGACTGTCAGTGCTTCTGTCCCCTCCTTCTTGGCCAGTGGCCGTGTCTCTGGACAGATTCTGTTCTTAGAAGGGTGCTGGTGAGCCAGAGATGACATATATGCAGAAGTAGGTTTTGAAAAAGTTCAGTGTCAGGCCGGGTACAGTGGCTCATGCCTGTAATTCCTGCACTTTGGGAGGTCGAGGCGGGTGGATCACTTGAGGTAAGGAGTTCAAGACCAGCCTGGCCATCATAATGAAACCTCATGTCTACTAAAAATCCAAAAAATTAGCCAGGCATGGTGGCAGGCGCCTGTAATCCCAGCTAACCGGGAGGCTGAGGCAGGAGAATCGCTTGAACACAGGAGGTAGAGGTTGCAGTGAGCCGAGATCAAGCCACTGCATTACAGCCTGGGTGATAAAAAGCGAGACTCCTTCTCATAGAAAAAAAAAAAAAGATGAAAAAGTTCAGTGTCTTGGTACCAGTACCATGCTGTTTTGGTTACTGTAGCCTTGTAGTATAGTTTGAAGTCAGGTAGCATGATGCCTCCAGCTTTGTTCTTTTGGCTTAGGATTGACTTGGCGACGTGGGCTCTTTTTTGGTTCCATATGAACTTTAAAGTAGTTTTTTCCAATTCTGTGAAGAAAGTCATTGGTAGCTTGATGGGGATAGCATTGAATCTGTAAATTACCTTGGGCAGTATGGCCATTTTCACGATATTGATTCTTCCTACCCATGAGCATGGAATGTTCTTCCATTTGTTTGTATCCTCTTTTATTTCATTGAGCAGTGGTTTGTAGTTCTCCTTGAAGAGGTCCTTCACGTCCCTTGTAAGTTGGATTTCTAAGTATTTTATTCTCTTTGAAGCAATTGTGAATGGGAGTTCACTCATGATTTGGCTCTCTGTCTGTTATTGGTGTATAAGAATGCTTGTGATTCTTGTACATTGATTTTGTATCCTGAGACTTTGCTGAAGTTGCTTATCAGCTTAAGGAGATTTTGGGCTGAGACAATGGGGTTTTCTAGATATACAATCATGTCATCTGCAAACAGGGACAATTTGACTTCCTCTTTTCCTAATTGAATACCCTTTATTTCCTTCTCCTGCCTAATTGCCCTGGCCAGAACTTCCAACACTATGTTGAATAGGAGTGGTGAGAGAGGGCATCCCTGTCTTGTGCCAGTTTTCAAAGGGAGTACTTCCAGTTTTTGCCCATTCAGTATGATATTGGCTGTGGGTTTGTCATAGATAGCTTTTATTATTTTGAGATACGTCCCATCAATACCTAATTTATTGAGAGTTTTTAGCATGAAAAGTTGTTGAATTTTGTCAAAGGCCTTTTCTGCATCTATTGAGATAATCATGTGGTTTTTGTCTTTGGTTCTATTTATATGCTGGATTACATTTATTGATTTGCGTATATTGAACCAGCCTTGCATCCCAGGGATGAAGCCCACTTGATCATGGTGGATAACAGAGATATAGATCAATGGAACAGAACAGAGCCCTCAGAAATAACGCCGCATATCTACAACTATCTGATCTTTGACAAACCTGAGAAAAACAAGCAATGAGGAAAGGATTCCCTATTTAATAAATGGTGCTGGGAAAACTGGCCAGCCATATGTAGAAAGCTGAAACTGGATCCCTTCCTTACACCTTATACAAAAATTAATTCAAGACAGATTAAAGACTTAAATGTTAGACCTAAAACCATAAAAACCCTAGAAGAAAACCTAGGCATTACCATTCAGGACATAGGCATGGGCAAGGACTTCATGTCTAAAACACCAAAAGCAATGGCAACAAAAGACAAAATTGACAAATGGGATCTAATTAAACTAAAGAGCTTCTGCACAGCAAAAGAAACTACCATCAGAGTGAACAGGCAACCTACAAAATGGGAGAAAATTTTTGCAACCTACTCATCTGACAAGGGGCTAATATCCAGAATCTACAATGAACTCAAACAAATTTACAAGAAAAAAAAACAACCCCATCAAAAAGTGGGCAAAGGATATGAACAGACACTTCTCAAAAGAAGACATTTATGCAGCCAAAAGACACATGAAAAAATGCTCATCATCACTGGCCATCAGAGAAATGCATATCAAAACCACAGTGAGATACCATCTCACACCAGTTAGAATGGCAATCATTAAAAAGTCAGGAAACAACAGGTGCTGGAGAGGATGTGGAGAAACAGGAACACTTTTACAGTGTTGGTGGGACTGTAAACTAGTTCAACCATTGTAGAAGTCAGTGTGGTGATTCCTCAGTGATCTAGAACTAGAAATACCATTTGACCCAGCCATCTCATTACTGGGTATATACCCAAAGGACTATAAATCATGCTGCTATAAAGACACATGCACACGTATGTTTATTGCAGCACTATTCACAATAGCAAAGACTTGGAACCAAGCCAAATGTCCAACAATGATAGACTGGATTAAGAAAATGTGGCACATCTACACCGTGGAATACTATGCAGCCATAAAAAATGATGAGTTCATGTCCTTTGTAGGGACATGGATGAAATTGGAAATCATAATTCTCAATAAACTATCACAAGGACAAAAAACCAAACACCGCATGTTCTCACTCATAGATGGGAATTGAACAATGAGAACACATGGACAGAGGAAGGGGAACATCACACTCTGGGGACTGTTGTGGGGTGGGGGGAGGGGGGAGGGATAGCATTAGGAGATATACCTAATGCTAAATGATGAGTTAATGGGTGCAGCACACCAGCATGGCACATGTATACATATGTAACTAACTGGCACATTGTGCACATGTACCCTAAAACTTAAAGTATAATAATAATAAAAAATAAAATAAAATAAAATAAAAAAGAAAAAGTTCAGTGTCCTAGAATTGGACTCCCCATGGCTGCAAACTCTCCTGGGAGCCACTGTAAGCCATGTGTCTGTGGGTGTACACACAGAGTGTACACACATTGTGATAGTAGGAGTAATATCTCAGGGTGTACAGCCACTGTGATATTATGAATAATATCACAGGGTGTACAGCCACTTAATATTGATATTAAGAGTAATATATCCCTTCAATATATGAATAATATATCCCTTAAATATATGAATAGTATAATATAATAATAATATATGAATAATATGAATAATATATGTACACCCCCTGTGATATTAGGAGTAATATCTCCCCTAGATATTATGAACAATACCACAGGGTGTACACCCTCTGTGATATTAGGAGTAATATCTCCCTTATATATAAAACGAACAGTACCACAGGTGTACACCAACTGTGATATTAGGAGTAATATCTCCGTTATATATTATGAATAATGTCAAAGAGTGTACCCCCACTGTGATATGAGGAGTAATATTACCCTTAGATATTATGAATAATAACACAAGGTGTACATCCAATGTGATATTAGGAGTAATATCTCCCTTATATATTATAAATAATGTCAAAATGTGTACCCCCACTGTGATATGATGAGTAATATTACCCTTAGATATTATGAATAATAACACAGGGTGTACATCCAATGTGATATTAGGAGTAATATCTCTCTTACATATTAGGAATAATATCACAGGGTGTACAGTCACTGCTATATTAGCATTAAGATCTTTCTTAGATATTATGAATAATATATCACAGGGTGTACACCCACTGTGATATGAGAAGTAATATCTTTCTTAGATATTACAAATAATATCATAGGGTGTACACCCACCATGACATTAGGAGTAATAGCTCCCCGAGATATTACGAATAATATCATAAGGTGTATACCCACTGTGAAATTAGAAGTAATATCTCCCTTAGATATTACTAGAAGATATTACTTCTAATTTAGTAATATCTCCCTTAGATATTACTTCTAACTTATTAATATCACAGGGTGTACACCTACTGTGATATTAGGGGTGATATCTCCCTTAGCTATTATGACTATTGTCACAGGGTGTATAACCACTATGATATTAAGAATAATATCTCCCGTAGATATTACAAATAATATCAAAGGGTGTATATACAGGGTATAAACCCACTGTGATATTAGGAGTAATATCTCCCTTAGATATTACAAATAAAATCACGGGGGGATACCTACTCTGATGTTAGGAGTACTATCTCCTTTAGCTATTACAAATAATATCACAGGGTGTACACCTGCTGTGATATTAAGAGTGATATCTGTCTTAGGTATCACGAATAATATCACAGGGTGTACAGCCTCAGCGATATTAAAAGGAATATTTTCCTTAAATATTATGAATAATATCAAACGATGTACACCTACTGTGATATTAGGAGTAATGCCTTCCTCAGATATTCCAAATAATATGAAAGGGTGTACACCTAATGAGATATTAAGAATAATTTCTCCCTTAGATACTATGAATAATGTCACCCCACTGTGATATTGTTCATAATATCCAAGCGGGAAGAGCATGATATTACTGCCAATATCGCAGGGGGTGTACACCTTCCTGTGATATTCTTCATAATATCAAGGAGGGGAGAGGTTGATATTAATTCTAATATAGCTGGGGTTGTACACATCCCTGTGGTACTGTTTGTAATATACAAAAGGGGAGAATATGATATTATTCCCAATATTGCAGGAGGTGTACACCTCCCCGTGATATTGTTCATAATGTCCAGGGGGCAGAAGATGATATCACTGCCAATATTGCAGGGGGTGTACACCTTCCTATGATATTGTTCCTAATAACCGGGGGGAAGAGGATGATATTACACGCAACATCACAGGGGTTGTACGCCCCCCCATCATATAGTTTGTAATATTCAGGGGGAAAGAAGATGATATTACTCCCAATATCACAGGGTTTGTATACTTCTATGTGACATTGTTCGTAATATCCGGGGGTGGGGTGGGGAGGGAATGATATTACTCCCAATATTGCAGAGGCTGTACACCCCCCTCTGATATTGTTTGTAATATTTAGGAAGGAGAAAATGATATTACTCCCTATATCGCAGGGGGGTGTACACCCCTCTGTGATATCGTTCGTAATATCCAGAAGAAGACAGGATGATATTACTCCCAATATCACAGGTGGTGTACACCCCTCTGTGATATTGTCCATAATATCCAGGGTGGAGAGGATGATATTACTTCCCATATCGCATTGTGCATACACCCCCCTGTAATATTGTCCATAACATTCAAGGCTAAAGAGGATGATATTATTCTCCATGTCGTAGAGTGTGTACAGCCTGCTGTGATACTGTTCATATCATCCAGGGAGGGAGAGGATGGTATTGCTCCCCATATCATAGGTGGTGTACACCCCCTTGTGATATTGTCCGCAACATCCGGGGTGGGGAAGGATATTAATCCCCATATCGCAGAATGTGTACACCCCCCTGTAATATTGTCCGTAACATCCAGAAGGGGAGGGGATGACATTACTTCCCATATTGCAAGGGGTGTTCACCCCCCTGTAAAATAGTCCATAACATCCAGAGGGGGAGGGGATGATATTGCTCCCCATATCGCAGGGGAATATTGTCCCCTGTGATATTGTCCGCAACATCCGGGGCAGGGGAGGATGATATTAATCCCCATATCACAGAATGTGCACACCCCCCTGTAACATTGTCGGTAACATTCAGAGGGGGAGGGGCTGATATTACTCCCCATATCGCAAGGGGTGTACAACTTCCTGTGATATTGTCCGTAATATCCAGGGGAAGAGAGGATGATGTTCCTCCCCATAAACAACCTGCGATATTGTCCATAATATCCAGGGAGGGAGAGGATGGTGTTATTTTCCATATTGCAGGGAATGTACACCCCACTGCAATACATCCGTAATAACCAGGGGTGGAGAGGATGATGTTACTCTTTATATCACAAGGAATATACACCCCCCTGCGATATTGTCCGTAATAACCAGGGGTGGAGAGGATGATGTTACTCTTTATATCACAAGGAATATACACCCCCCTGCCATATTGTCCGTAATAACCAGGGGTGGAGAGGATGATGTTACTCTTTATATCACAAGGAATATACACCCCCCTGCCATATTGTTCGTAATATCCAGGAGGAGAGAGGATGATGTTACTCCCCATATCGCAGTGGGTGTACACACCCCTGCGAAATTGTTTGTAATATCCACGGGGGGAGGAGATGATGTTACTGCCCATATTGCCAGTAGTGTACATCCCCCTGCATATTGTTCATAATACTCAGGGGGAGAGAAAATGATATTACTCCACATATCGCAGGGGATGTACACACCCCTACAATATTGTTCGTAATATTTGGGGGGGAGATGATGATATTACTCCCCATATCGGAGGGGGTGTATACCCCACTGCGATATTGTTAATAATATCCAGGGGGGAGATGATGTTATTCCCAATATTGTAAACACCCTTCGTGTACATTTTCTGTGATATTGTTTGTAATATCCAGGGTGGCAGAGGATGATATTCCTCCTAATATCGCAAGATTTATGCACTCTCTTTTGATATTGTTCGTAAAATCCAGGACAGGAGAGGGTGATATTACTCCGAATATCATAGGGGGATACAACCCCCTGTGATATTGTTCGCAATATTCAGGGGAGGAGAGGATATTACTCCCCAAATCGCAGGGAGGGTACACTCCCCTGGGATATTGTTCATAATTTTCAGGGGTGGGAGAGAATGATATTACTCCCAAAATCACAGGGGGTGTACACCCCCCTGTGATATTCTTTGTAATATCCAGGGGTAGAGAGTATGATATTACCCTCAATATCGCAGAAAGTGTACACCCCCTTTGTTATATTGTTCGTAATATCCGGGGGCGGGGGGAGGAGACAATGATATTACTTCCAATATCGCAGGGGCTGTACACCCCCCTGTGATATTGTTGCTAATATCCAGTGGGGGAGAAGATGATATTACTCCCAATATCACAGGGGGTGTACACCCTTCTGTGATAGTATTCGTAATATCTAGGTGGGGAGAGGATGATATTACCTCCAATATCACAAGGCCTGTACACCCCCCTGTGACGTTGTTCATAATATCCAAGGGGGTAGAGGATGATATTATTCCCTGTATCGCAGGGGATGTGGACCCCCTGTGATATTGTTTGTAATATCCAGGAGGAAAGAGGATGATATTACTCCCAATATCGCAGGTGGTGTACACCCCCCCGTGACATTATTCCTAATATCCAGCGGCAAGGGAAGGATCATATTACTCCCAATATTGAAAGAGGTGTACACACCTCTGTGATATTGTTCATAATATCCAGGTGGGGAGAGGATGATATTACTCCCAATATTGCAGAAAGTGTACACCCCCCTGTGATATTGTTTGAAATACACAGACGGAGAGAAGATGATATTACTTTCTGTGATATTGCTTGTAACATGCAAAAGGGAAGAGGATGATACTACTCCCCATATCGCATGGGGTGTACATTCACCTTTGACATTGTTCGTAATACCCGAGGGGGAGGATAATATTACTCCCAATATCGCAGCAGGTGTACACACCCAGTGATATTATTCGTAATATCTAGGGGAAAGAGAATAATATTACTCCCAATATCGCAGGGGGTGTACATTCTCCTGTGATATTGTTCATAATATCCAGGGTGGGAGAGGATGATACTACTCCCAATATCGCAGAGGGTGTACACCCAACTCTGATATTGTTCGTAATGTCAAGTGGGGAGAGGATGATATTACTTCCAATATCACAGAGGGTGTGCACTCCCATGTGATATTGTTCATAATACCCGGGAGGAGGACAGGATGATATTACTGTCAATATCCAATATCACAGGGGGGAACATCCCACTGTGATATTGTTTGTATTATCCAGAGGGGGAGAGGATGATATTACTTTCAATATCGCAGATGGTGTACGCCCCTTTGTGATAGTGTTCATAATATACAGGGGGGGGAAGAATGATATTACTCCCAATATCACAGGGGGTGTACACACCTTTTGTGATATTGTTTATAATAGCCAAGGTGGGAGAGGATGATATACGAACAGTATCGCAGGAAGTGCACACCCCCCTGTGATATTCTTCGTAATATCCAGGGAGTAACAGGATGATATTACTCCCAATATTGCAGGGGGTTTACACTCTTCTGTGATTTTTTTTAATGTCCGGGGGGGAGAGAATGATATTACTGTTAATGTCACAGGCGGTGTACACCCTTTTTGGTGATATTGTTCCTAATATCGAGGGGGGGAGAGGATGATATTACTCCCAATATCGTAGGTTGTGTACACACGGCCTGTGATATTGTTCCTAATAGCCAAAGCGGGAGAGGATAATATTACTTTCAGTATCGCAGGGGATGTACACTTACAGAGTGATATTGCTCCTAATATCCAGGCCAAAAGAGGATATTACTCTTGATATCGCAGAGGGGGGACACTCCCCTGCAATATAGGGAGTAATATCATCCTCTCCCCCCAGAAATTATGAACAATATCACAGGTGGGTGTACACACCCTGCGATATTGGGGGTAATATCATTTTCTTTCCACCAGGATATTACACACAATATCACAGAAGGGTTTACATCCCCCTGCGATATTGGGAGTAATATCATCCTCTCTCCCCTCTCTAGATATTAGCAACAATATCACAGGTGGGTGTACACCTGCTGTGATATTGGGAGTAATATCATCCTTTTCACCCCCTGGATATTAGGAACAATATCACAAGGGGTGTGTACACCCCCTGCGATATTTGGAGTAATATCATGATCTCCCCCTCCCCGGATACTACAAACAATATCACAGGGGAGTGTACACACCCTGCGATATTGGAAGTAATATCATCCTCTCCTCTCCTGAATATTATGAACTATATTGCAGAATGGTGTACACCCCCTGTAATATTGTGAGCAATATTATCTTCTCCCTCCCTGGATATTATAAACAATATTACAGGGGGTGTACAACCCCTGAGATATTGGGAGTAATATCATTTCCCCCCCAGTGGATATTATAAACAATATCACGGAGGTGTGGGCCCCCTGGGATATTGAAAATAATATCATCCTTCCACCCCATGAAAATTATGAACAATATCGCAGGAGAGTGTACACTCCCTGCGATATGGGGAGTAATATCATTTTCTCCTCCTCTGGATATTAGGAACAGTATAACAGGAGGGTTTACGCGTCCTGCCATATTGGGAGTAATATGCTCTGCCACCCTGGATATTACAAACAGTATCACAGAGGATGTACACACAGAATGTTTATGATACTGGGAGTAATATCTCTCCCCCACCCGGACATTACAAACAATATCGTAGCAGGTGTACACCCCCCTCGATATGAAAAGGAACATCATCTCCTTTCCCTGTGGATATTATGAACAATATCACAGGGGTGGGTATACCCCCCTTGATATGGGGAGTAAAATCATCCTCTCCCCCCTTGGATATTATGAACAATATCTCTGTGGCGTGTAGATTTCCTGTGACATGAAGAGTAATATCGTCCTCTCGCCCCCTGGTTATTACGGACAATATCTCAGGGGGGTGTACGCTCCCTATGATGTGAAGAGTAACATCATCCCTTCCCCCCTGGATATTATGGACAATATCGTAGGGGGGTGTACAACCCCTGGGATATGGGGAGCAACATCATTTTCTCCCCCCCGGATGTTACCAACAATATCACAGGGGGGTGTACACTCCCTGGGATATTGGGGGTAATATCATCCTCTTTTCCCCTGGATATTACGAACAATATCACAGGGTGGAGTACACCTTATATGATATTGGAGTAATATTATCCTCTCCCCTTATGGAAATTGCGAACAACATCCCGGAAGGTGTACATTCCCTGTGATGTTCGGAGTAATATCATCCTCTCCTCACTGGATATTTGGAACAATATAAAAGGGGGTATACACCCCCTGCAATAGTTGGAATAATATCATCCTCACTCCCCTTGGATATTATGAACAATATCACAGGGGGGTGTACGCCCCCTGCGATACTGGGAGTAATATCATCCTCTACCATTCTGGACATTATGACGTATATCACAGGGGGGTGTACACCCCCTATGATATTGGGAGTAATATCATCGTCTTCCCCCGTGGATATTAGGAACAATATCACAGGAGGGTGTACACCGTTTGTGATATTGGTAATAATATCATCCTATCCCCCTTCTGGATATGATGAACAATATCACAGGGGGGTGTACACCCACTGCGATATTGGGAGTAATATCATCCTCTCCTTCCCTGAAAATTACAAAGAATATCATGGGGTGGGGTGTACACCTTCTGCGATATTGGGAGTAGTATCTTCCTCTCTCTCCCTGCTTATTACGAACAATATCGCAGGAGGGTCTGCGATATTGTGAGTAATATCATCCTCTCCCTTCCTGGATATTACGAACAACTTCACAGGGGGATGTACACCCCTTGCGATATTAGTAGTAATATCATCCTCCCTCCCGGATATTCCCAACAATATCAGAAGGGTGTGTACACCACCTTGATATTGGGTGTAATATCTTCCTCTCCCCCTTTTATTATTACAAACAACATCACAGGGGGGTGTACACCCCCTGCAATATTGGAAGTAGTATCAATTGGAAGTGAACAACCCTTGCGATATTGAGAGTAACATCATCCTAACCCCTTGTGGATATTACAAACAATATCACTGGGGGTTGTTCACACAGCATGTTTCCGATATTGGGATTAATATCATGCTTTCCTCCCCTGGATATTACGAACAATATCACAGGGGCCTGTACACCCCCTGGGATATTGGAAGCAATATCATCATCTCTCCCCCTGGATATTACGAATAATATTACAGGGGGATGTACACCCCTGTGATACTCGGAATAATATTGTCCTCTCCCTCTCTGGATAATATGAGCAATGTCACAGGGGGCTGTACACCCCTTGCGATATTGGGAGTAATATCATTTTCTCCCCTTCTGGATATTACGAATGATATCACAAGAAGGTGTACACCCCCTGCGATATTGTTGAGTAATATCATCCTCTCCCCACCCTGGATATTGCGAACAATGTGACAAAGTTTTACACTCCCTGGGATATTGGGAGTAATATCATCCTCTTCTCCCCTGGATATTACGAACAATGTCACGGGGGGTGTACACCCCTAGCGATATTGGGAGTAATATCATCCTCTCTTCCCTTGAATAACGCAAACAATATCAGATGGGCGTGTTCACCCGGGGGGTTTTGGGAGTAATATTATCCGTTCCCTTCCTGAAAAATATGAGCAATATCACAGAAGGTGTACACCCCTGCGATATTGGGAGTAACATCATCCTTTCCCACCCTGAGTATTATGAACAATATCACAGGGGGGTGCGCACCCCACTCGATATTGGGAGTAATATCACCCTCTTCCCCCTAGATATTACGAACAATATCACATGGGGGTGTACACCCTCTGTGATATTAAGTGTAATATTATACTCTTCCCCCTTGGATATTATGAACAATATCCCAGGGGGGTGTACACACCCTGCGATATGGGGTGTAATAGCATCCTCTCCCCTTTTGGATATTACAAAATATATCACAGGGGGATGTACAACCCCTGTGATATTGGGAGTAATATAATTATTTCCTCCTTGGATATTTCAAAAATATCACAAGGGGATGTACACCCCTTATGATGTTTGTAGTAATATCATCCTCTCTCTCCTGGAGATTACGAACAATATCACAGGAGGGTGTACACTCCCTGGGATATTGGGAGTAATATCATCCTCTTTCCCCCTGGATATTACGAACAATATCACAGGGGCGTGTACACCCCCTGCGTATTGAAAGTAATATCATTCACTTCCCCCCTGGATATTGTATATCATATCACAGGGGCGTGTACATCCTCTGCTACATTGGGAGAAATATCATCGTCTCCTTCCGTGGATATTATGAGCAATATCACAGGGGAATGTAACCCGCCTGCGATATTGGGAGTAATATCCTCTCCCACCCTGAATATTACAAACAATATCATAAGGGGGTGTACATCCCCTGCGATATTGGGAGTAATATCCTTTTCCACCCTGAATATCATGAACAATATTATAGGGGAATGTACACCACCTGCGATATTAAGAGTAATATCATCCTTTCCCCCCATGGATATTACAAACAACATCACAGTGTTGTGTACATCCCCTGTGATATTGGGAATAATTTTATCCTCTCCCCCCGCTCGATATTATGAAAAATATCACAGGAAGGTGTACATTCTCTGCGATATTGGCAGTTATATCATCCTCTGTTCTAGTTAATATTACGAAGACTATCACAGGGGTATGTACACCTCCTGCGATATTGGGAGTAATATCATCCTATCTCCCCCTGGAAATTAGGAACCATATCACAGGGGAATGTACATACCCTGCAATATTGGGAGTAGCATCATCTTACCCTCCCCTGCTCTTTACAAATAGTATCACAAGGGGCTGTACACCCTCTGCAATATTGAGAGTAATATCATCCTCTCTTCCCCTGGATATTACGAACAATATAGCAGGGGGTGTACACACAGGGTTTTTATGATATTGGGAGTAATATCATTCTCTCCCCGCCCTGGATATTTCAGACAGTATCACAGGGGGTGTACACCCGCTGCGACATTGGGAGTAACATCATCCTCTCCTTCTCTTGATATTATGAACAATATCACAGCAGAGTGTACATCCCCTGCGATATTGGCAGAAATATCATCCTCTCCCTCTCTGGATATTACCAGCAATATCATAGGGGGGTGTACACCCCCTTCAACACTGGGAGTTATATCATCCTCTCCTCCCACTGGATATTATGAAAAATATTACAGAAGGCGTACACACAGGGTGTTTACGATATTGGGAGTAATATCATCTTCCCCCTCCCTGAATATTATGAACAATATCACGGGATGGGGTACATCCCCTGTGATATTGAGAGTAATGTCATCCTCTCCCTTCCTGGATATTATAAACAATATCACAGGGGGGTGCACACCCCTCCTATATAGGGAGTAATGTTATCCTCTCCCACTCCCTGGATATTTTGAACAATATCACAAGGGGAATGTACTCACCCTGCGATATGGAGACTAATGTCACCCTCTCCCTCCCTGGATATTACGAATAATATCACAGGGGGGTGTGCATTCTCTGTGATATGGGGAGTAATGTCATTCTCTCCCCTATAAACTAAAATTTTGTTCTCTTTACCTAAGCCCAGAGCTTCCTATCATGTCAGTATCTATGTTATGAAGAAAAGGAGACTTAGGTGAGATGTTTTTATTTACCACAACTGCTGCATCAATTGCCTAGGACCTCAACAGCTTCATGAAAGTCTGGGAAATGTTCATGCATAAGGTTATTGCCTTAGCTGACTTCAAATTACCCCATACAATGGTACATATAAACCCTTAGTGAAGCCTTTAAAAAAAAAAAACAGGTTGAAAAATGGGTTAAAGTAGGCAAATACAGCATCTGCCTTTAGGGCTATCAACTGAGGAATTCTCTCAATTATGAAATCTCGCAGAGAAGTTATTTTCTTTCTCAAAATCCAGGTGATGAAATATTTCTTACTCCAGATCTGGCATTTTTTCATCATCACTGTCTTGTGAATCATCATCTGCTTCATCTACTTCTGGTGAATCTACATCCTCATCCCCACCCATGTTGTTCATCATCTCGGAGAAACGATCAAAATTAGACCTGTCTTCATCTGAACCATCTTCCCAGTCTTTCCAATGATTGAAGTCCACACTAAGCCAGCTAAGCTTTGCCCTTTCTTTTGTTAACCTTGGCCATGACTGGCCAGATTCTCCTTTTCGTTAACAACATAAAATTGATCTGTCCGTTCTTTTATGCTTGGAATCATTTGGATCAATAGAGTAAAAAAGATCAATTTCATTTAAATGCTTAAAATTATCACTTCCTCCAAGACAACTGAATGTAAGTTTGGATTTTTCAAAATTTACATTAACATCCTTATTGTCTTCAACACAAGATTCAGTGAAGACACAGTCCCTTCGATCGTACCACTTTGCAAAAGCAGGCTGCATTGTGAATGGGGCAAGGGGACGGGCGAACGGGTGGGCGGGCGGCTCTCTGGCGGCGGCTGCTCTCCGGTGGCGACTCCGCGTTTTCTCCCTGGTCGCCGCGGCCTCTTCTCGCTCCCCTCAGGCGACGGCGGCAGCTACAGCTGCTTCTTTATACGTTTTTCTGCTTAGATCAGGGAAAATTGGCTGGATTAAATTAGCCACAGGAGGGCTCCACTGCAGTTTCTGGAAAAGAAAATTCTGCAGTCATACTTTCTGGTACACAGTTGTATCTGTGCAGTCTTCAATGGGCCACGCCTATTTATAAACGTGAAAAAAGAAGCCAGGGTGGCCGGGCACGATGGCTCATGCCTACAATCCCAGCTCTTTGGAATGCCGAGGCGGGAGGAATGCTGAACTCCTGACTTCAGGTCAGGAGTTCGAGAACAGCCTGGCCAACATGGTGAAACCCCCGTCTCAACCAAAAAATACAAAGATTAGCCGGGCGTTAGTGGTACGCGCCTGTGATCCCAGCTACTGGGGAGGCTGAGGCAGAAGGATCCCTTGAACCCCAGAGAAGGAGATTGCAGTGAACTGAGATAGCGCCACTGCACTCCAGCCACGACAAAAAGAATGAAACTCCGTCTCAAAGAAAAAAAAGAAGCCAGGGCAGGTAACTCAGGTACCTTTTGGACGTCCATTAACAAAAATTCTAGAGAACTTTCTGGAAACCTAGAGTATATTTCTGTGGGAAAAGCACAAAATTGAGACTTGAAATGATAAGCTCTGATTTGTTCATTTTTTAAATCTTAAACATTTAAAGTTTCACAGCAACAGCTTATATTCAGGGTATGCAATTTATAGGTAGCTAATGCATGAAAAATATGATTATAGTTTTGTATTACCCATTATTTTTCTCTTGTCAACCACAAAGAATTTCATTATTATCTAATCTGTGGCCCAGATGCTGCCTGTCTTTGTTTCATCTATAACAGCATTTCCTATCATGTGGCTACAGGATAATAATTGTGATTACAAAAAGAAAAAAGTACAGGAACTCACAGGTGAAACAGAACTGAACACAACTTTTACAGAACTTATCAGCTCCTCACTGTAAATCTCCTAGATTGGCCTCTCATGTACCTTTTTTTTTTCCTTTTTTCCTTGAAACATTTTCTGCTCTTTTTAGAAATCACAAACAGGGTTTCAAAAGTTATTTTTAAAAAAAAAGCCTAAAGAAAGAATCCAAAATTTGAGACCATACCTACTCTAAGAAGTGGTGAAAACCACATGGAAAAATATCAAGTAGTTTGTGTCTAATGCTTTCAGAATTCCCTCTTGTACTTCACTCACAGGAGAAGTTATAGGAACCCCTACAGGAATTACAATGACAGGGCCAGACCCAGGAACAGCCTGCACACTCGAGTTTTGAAGTTTTAACTCATTCTCTCTCCAGCTGTCTCACACTTGTTTGTTGTTTTGTTCGTTTCTTTCTAATTTAGAAAAAAAAAAAGTAGTAGTCAGGGAGTCTAGTCAAATACATTGGAGTTGGGGGGAATTATCAGATACCCAAATCTTAGTGATGCATTTGACTATTTTTCGGGATGAAAAGCATATATGGGTAGACATTGGCTTGGAGGGGAAATGGTGATACAGGAGAGATGAAGGAGCAGCACTTTGAAGTTGATTTTTGAAGAAAAACCATTAGTTTTCATCATTGTATAAGGACATCACTCTATGAATCATAGCAATAGGCAATTTGCAATTTAAAAAATAAATAAAAAGGCATCCTTGTGGCTAAATGGCAGTTTAGATTACAGTTCCTAAGGCCCACTGAAAATCATAAGCTACTGTCTTTCCTGAGCACATAAATGAATTTTTCTTCCATTTTGACAGCTCTATCCCTCCAGGTCATCCAGCTATTTTATCCCTTAATATTGGCTACTCTTCCTCCTCTCTCAGACGTCTCACTTTTTGCACCCAGCCCCCAAACAAACTAAAAGATTAAACTCAAGCAGGCTTCCCTATTGGGAAGCCTTTTATTTTTTTTTTGAGACAGAGTCTTTGCTCTGTCGCTCAGGCTGGAGTGCGGTGGTGCTATCAGTCTCGGCTCACTGCGACCTCTGCCTCCCGGCTTCAAGCGATTCTCCTGCCTCAGCCTCCTGAGTAGCTGGGATTACAGGGACACACCACCATGCCTGGCTAATTTTTGTATTTTTAGTAGAGACTGGGTTTCACCATGTTGGCCAGGCTAGTCTCGAACTCCTGGGCTCAAGTGATCCACCTGCCTCAGCCTCCCAAAAGTGCTGGGATTACAGGTGTGAGCCACTGTGCCCAGCCCCCTACTGGAGACTTTTGATGGGCATTTTTATTTATCTGAATTATGGAAAAGGAAAGTAACAAAAATGAACTGTGCAGATAGAGACTCTCCTCATATAGGAGTTGTCAGATCAAATCCTGCTTCCAAAATAAAGAAATAAAGAGGTGAAATGAAGACAGGGTTGAGCTTAAGAAAATGTCATGCAGTTAGCACTAGGGGAAGTGGGAGAAGATAGATGGAAGCAGCACCTACCGGACGTGCTCTTTTGTGAAAGGTGCTTAATGGCTGCTCACTTTGGAGATGACTGAGTCCAAACTGCCTCATCTAATTCTTCATCATCTTCCATCTGCCTGTTAAGCAGGAACAGGCCTCCTGAGATTATTCCCTTATGTCAAAATGGGATGTCATGTTAATCCACACCATGAGCATTTTGTATCTTTCTTCCCTTTGTTTCCCGGTTTATAACACTTTCCACCTCTACCTCTCATTCTGGAAAATTCTCCTGTGCTCTAGACTTGAATCTCTGATACTTCACCTCCCACTTATGTGAACTTGGGCGTGTTACTTGATATTGCTATGCTTCAATTTTCTTATGTGTAACTGCAGATAATAATAGTCCCTACCTCATAAAGTTGTTACAGAGATTAAGTAATAATATGCATGTAAAACATCGATTGAGCTATTATTACACAGCCTTTAAGATTCAAGTTCAAATCCCCCTTCCAGGCCGGGTGCAGTTGCTCACCTCTGTAATCTCAGCACTTTGGGAGGCCAAGGTGGACGGATTACCTGAGGTCAGGAGTTCGAGACCAGTCCAGCCAACAGGGCAAAACCCTGTCTCTACTATAAATACAAAAATTAGCCTGGTGTGGTGGTGGGTGCCTGTAATCTCAGCTACTCAGGAGGCTGAGGCAGGAGCATCACTTGAATCCTGGAGGTGGAGGTTGCAGCGAGCCGAGATCGAGCCACTGCACTCCAGCCTGGGTGACAGAGCAAGACACCATCTCAAAAAAACAAAACAAAACAAAAACAAAAAACCAAATCCCACTTCTTCGTAAAGTCATCTCCAATACTCCCCAATGGAAAGGACAGTTTCCTTCGCTGATTTATTGTAGCACTTACGTCCTCATGAACAACAAGGCCCTTAGCATACATGGTCTTGTGGTCTCATTGTGTAGATCTTTTCTCATCTGAACTACGGGGAAATTTTTTGGATGGTAGGGAGTGTGTCTTCTTGCAGTATCTAGCACAGTGTTCAGTATACAGCAGATATTTAATAAATAATTATTAAATCAAAAAGTCAAATGGATATTTTAATGAATTGGTTGAATGAATCAATGATTTAGGGGGTCAAATCCAGTTTTGCAACTCTTAATTCATTGCCCACATGAAAGGCATAAAAGTGTCTGGCATCAATTAGAACGGCTGAAGAGGATTTTTGGAGAATTCGGTCCCTGGGAACCAGATGCACCTAAGTGAGGGGGTGTCCAGTTGTGGGAGTGGAAGGCCAGAAATGAGAGAGAGAAGCCACAAGCCTCCTGTTCCTGTGCAGACCTTAGCTGAGAGGGAAGACTTTAACTTTTAATGAAGATTACAGTTTTACTTATTGCACTAGACTGGACATATTCATCACTGAACCGAGACTAATTTTTAATGATGACATCATCGGAAGACTTTTTGTTATTTGACAGTGACTAAGAGCTAAGTGATTCATCTTAGTTTTTATCTGAACAGTAGAGGAAGAACCAGCCCAAAAGATGGATTCGAATGGCCAAGTGAGAAAACAACGTTGTCTCCTCATTTCATCTCAGGAGCCCCACTGTTAATGCAATGGTGTCATGAGGTTGATTTAGTGTCTGCGGATTCTGGCCTGTTGGACAGCAGGCAGGAATGCCTGGAATGCCAGGCAGAGGTAGAAGTGTTTGTAGGGAGAGGAATAAAAGCTATCAAAGGGAAGCAGAGGTCATGAAATGATGACCTGCTCCTGGCACAAAGGGGACCCTGCCACGTAGCCATCAGCTCACTCCCATCCAGCTTTTTTTTGTTTTGTTTTGTTTTTTGAGACAGAGTCTTTCTCTGCTGCCCAGGCTGGAGTACAGTGGCGTGATCTTGGCTCACCACAACCTCCGTCTCCTGGGTTCAAGCAAATCTCATGCCACAGCCTTGGTTAGCTTGAGTAGCTGTGATTACAGGTGCACACCACCACATCCAGCTAATTTTTGTATTTTTAGTAGAGATGAGGTTTCGCTATGTTGGCCAGGCTGGTCTCTAACTCTTGGCCTCATGTGATCCACCTGCCTTGGCCTTCCAAAGTGCTGGGATTACAGGTGTGAGCCACTGCACCCGACCCCATCCAACTGTTTTGATTGCTGCACAGATGTGGATGCTTCTGCTGGTCATCATCTCTGCTTCTCTCCCTCTAGAGGCCTCTCATCTCCCCCTGCAAAACTGCCAACCTGAGTTACTGCCCAGTTTTTCTTCTTGGGCCCCACAGCACAAGCTGAGAGTATGCACCTGGATTTACCAGGCTCTCAGGAGAGTTCTGATTCTTTCAAATCTCCATTAGATTGTTTGTTTTTAATGTTTCTATTGGGATGCAATTGTCAGTTGTGCTTCTGCACAAACAGAACCCCTTTTAATCCATGGGATATTTTCAGAGAAGTCATCGCGCAGTATCTTTCACAGAATGAATTGCTCTTATAACTGGTTTGCTTACAGGTCACACCTGCAGCTGGCAAGCCTTGAGAGTTTACCATTTATAGAAGCTGCACCTGAGATCCATTTGGACTGGTGCTTGCAAATTATTACATGTGAAATTATGAACTCTCACTTAAGCATTCCTTGGAATTGTCTTAGGAAGAGAAAGATGCATTTTGATGGCTGGGGAAGATAGGAACCAAGTAGACTTGTTTTCTTTTTGTTTTTTTCTGTGTTTTTTTTTTTTTTTTTTTTTTTTTTGAGACAGAGTCTTGCTCTGTTGCCCAGCCTGGAGTGCAGTGGTGTGATGTCGGCTCACTTCTACCTCCACCTCCTGGGTTCAAGTGATTCTCCTGCCTCCCGAGTAGCTGGGATTACAGGCATGTGCCACCACACCTGGCTAGTTTTTGTATTTTTAGTAGAGACGAGGTTTCACCATCTTGGCCAAGCTTTTCTCGAACTCCTGATCTCATGATCCATCCCCGTCAGCCTCCCAAAGTGCTGGGATTACAGGCGTGAGCCACCATGCCCAGCCAGACTTGTTTATTTTTAATGCCCAGGGACTTGGGGTAATAAAAAATCAGGTTTGGCTATAGCATCATAACAGCAACTGGTCCCTTGGCCACATGTAGAAAATAAACTGGGATGTTTGTTTTGTCACCTGTCTGCCTTTCCCCTCCTCTGTGCCTTATTGCCGCTTCCCACTGCCTCCCATCAGTCCCCACTGTAGAGTCCTGCCACAGTTTGTACATTCTGCATAGTGGCCCCTATTTTGGACTTTTCTGCCCTTTTATGATAACTAGTGCTAAGAGAAGAGCTAGGAAATCTGACATATAAATCAAGTTATAAGCGGATGTTAATGGCTGAATGCATGATGTTTGGGGCTCAAGAGAATTGTTTTTAAATTGCACTGAGGTTGGGCACAGTGCCTCACACCTGTAATCCCAGCACTTTGGAAGGCTGAAGTGGAAGAATAGCCCAGGAGTTTGAGATTAGCCTGGGCCACAAAGCGAGAACCCCATCTCTACAAAAATTTTAAAAATTAGCCTGGCATAATGGTGTGTGTCTGTAGTCCCAGCTACTCAGGAGACTGAGGCGGGAGGATTGCTTGAGCCCAGGAGTTTGAGGCTGCAGTGAGCTATGACTGCACCACTGCAGTCTGAACGACAGAGTGATACTCTGTCTCAAAAAAAAATTTTTTTTTTGCTAGGAAAAATAAACTTTGGAAGATGCCTGTTTAATAAAGGTCTCAGCTAGAATCAGTACACCAAGAAATTTATTCTTACTGGGTATTTGACTGGAAGAGAGTCGTTTCTGTGTACATGTTGTTGGTGGAGGGGAGAGGGTCTGAGGGAAAAATAGGAATGCCAAGGGATGAATTGATATTTGTTAAGCAATAGCGTTTCAGTGCACAGATTCTACGGCCAGAGGGCCTGGGGTCACGTCCCAGTTCTACCACATAGCAGCTGGTGGCAACTTCAGACAAGTTGCTTAATCTCCTGTACCCAAATTTCATTTCCAAAATGGGGATGTTAGTAGCTCAATGCCTCTCAGGGGTGTTTTGAGTTAATTTATGTAATCTACTTAGCATACACATGGCACATATGTGCTACATAAGCACCAGCTATTAATACTCCTAAGTGTTTCTGCAGCCCACTTGGATGAACTCCTTTCTGAGCCAGGTAAGAAGAGGGGCTGCAGGAGGGACTCTGTGAGACCCAGGGACATGGGGGCACTGTGTTTATTCCTAATAGAAAAAGTATGACCCAGAGAAAGGAAAAGAACATTGATATGGTTTGGTTGTGCCCCCACTCAAATCTTAACTTGAATTGTATCTCCCAGAATTCCCGCATGTTCTGTGAGGGATCCAGGGGGAGGTAATTGAATTATGGGGGCTGGTCTCTCCCGTGCTATCTCGTGATAGCGAATAAGTCTCACGAGATCTGATGGGTTTATCAGGGGTTTCCACTTTTGCTTCTTTCTCTCGTTTTCTCTTGCTGCCACGATGTAAGAAGTGCCTTTCTCCTCCTGCCATGATTCTGAGGCCTCCCCAGCCATGTGGAACTGTAAGTCCAATTAAACCTCTTTTTCTTCCCAGTCTCTGGTATGTCTTTATGAGCAGCATGAAAACGGACTAATACAAATGCTCTGCACCAGGCTTTAGAACCTCCAGGGTTTCTGTCTTTGGGAACCTCAGGAGACAGTGCAGATTTCATGGAGAGACAGAGACTAGCACCAATACTGTTGGTAAGGCAACTAGTGCCCATGAGAGTAAGTGAAATGGAAGAACATGAGAGGCCTGTTTTGTGCACATAGGAGCCATCTCCTAGGACTCTCAGAAATACTTAAGGGGGACTCTTCATGGGACCAAGCCCTGTATTGTAAGAGGAATAATAGGAATGTGTTTAACCTGAGCTATAATCTGATAGGACCTATCAGTATGCAAAAGCTAGCAAGGCTAGTCATACAAATACAAGAGATCTCATTAAATCTGTTGACTCGGAGGAAGTCTCCTTGGGCCTCTTGCTTGCATTTCTTTTCTTGCTAGCTGTTTTTTTCTTTTTTTTCCTCCTTCCTTGTCTGCAAAGTTGTTTCCTGAATGTCTAGGTTTTAAACATATTTTGGTTTCATCCATGGAAACCAGAAACCAGGCTGGGGAGCTATTTACTTCTTGCCGTTCTACTCGGGGTTTGGAATTCTTTCTTGTGGATGCTGTCTCAAAGCTACCTTTCTTGCTCTCCATGTGCAATATTACTCATTAATAAAATCATGAAAAATGCTGACACGGATATCCTCAGGAAAACCAAGATAGCACTGGAGCAAGGACTGAAGCCCCTGTGCTTGCTGATGATGTAATATACTTGAGCAGGTGCCATCTCAATGTTAGATAAGCGTGAAGAGACCTGGCCATGCTTCTCTCACATGTTCCTTGGTGAATGGATGGGCTGGCTCTTAGTGCTTAAGGATTGATTGCCTCAGTCGTGGCAGACCTATGATCAACATCTTCAAGTTTAGCACTCATTTGCGCTAAATAATTACTTCATATATACTAGCCTCATCTTTGCAGATAGGTGATCATTTCTTTGGTATTTCTGCAGTGTTTAGCAGAAACCAGAACATAATAAAAGCTTAATAAATATTTAATTGCTACTGTAAGAAAGTAGAACAATGGAGCAAATATTTTCTTCTTTCAGCTCATATAGTACTCACATCCTTCTTGCTCATATGCAATTTCAACTGTGAGAAGGGATACTCCACTCACTTCTTAATTCCTCCCTTTGGCATGTGGCTGGTATGGGTTTTTTACATACTAGGGTAAATATGGCTATCATGTCAATAGTACTGTCACAAGGAACGAGGAATACACCAAAGCTGACTGCAAGAAAGAAAGCTCTTAATTGTTAAACTCAGATCTATTGTGAACCAGCAATGATGGTGAAAATATGCAGAATGCAGTGACAATCTAATGGGCTGGAGTAACATCAGACTAATGCATCAAAATGAACATGTGGTAGAACAGAATGCAGAAATTAAAAATGTCTTTACACATGCCTGTAATCCCAGCACTTTGGGAGGCTGAGGCGGGTGGATCATCTGAGGTCAGGAGTTTAAAACCAGCCTGGCCAACATGGTGAAACCCTATCTCGACTTAAAATACAAGGGTGTGGTGGCAGATGCCTGTAATCCCAGCTACTTGTGAGAACGAGGCAGGAGAATCACTTGCACCGAGGAGGCGGAGGTTGCAGCGATCCGAGATTGTGCCACTGCACTCCAGCCTGGGTGACAGAGCGAGACTGTCTCAAAAAAAAAAAAAAAAAAAGTCCTAACAGATGGATTCTTATTAATTTACACAATAAGTGTACCTCATTGCCCATCCCCACTCTCATTTTCTTGGGAGCAGTCTTTTGCTAACCATGCAAATATTAGACATTTACTTGCATAATTTCTTTTGTGTATTTTTACACACACTACATTTTGAGAATGCAATTAGGAATTGGGCTTTTGCTCACAATTGCTCTCTTTTACTGCCTCGACACAGACATTATTGTTAACAGTGACTACTCTATGAGGATTGTGCCTTGCTTTTTCAAATGTTGAACACAATGCTAAATTAAATGAGCAGGCCACGCAATTCCTTAACCACAAAGGCTCTTCACCTTCCTACTCCTCTCCTTCCCCTCAAGTGCTCCTTCTCAGTCCTTTTATTTTTTTTTCTTTTCAGATTTAACAGTCCTGATTTAGCAGATCCAGAGCTGCTGGGACCTCCCAACACCCATCTCAGAGTATATGTTATTTGGCTAGGGTTGCCATAACAAAGTACCACAGACTGGGTGGCTTAAGCAGCAGAAATTTATTTTCTCACAATTTTAGAGGCTGGAAGTCCAAGAACAAGTCGTCAGCAGGTTTGGTTTCTTTTGAGGCCTTTCTCCTTGGCTTTCAGATGTTACATTCTCATTGTGTCCTCACATGGTCATCCTTCTGTCTGTGTTCTCTGTGTCTTAATCTCCTCTTTTTCTTCTTCTTCTTTTTTTAATTTTTAGTGGGACAGAGTCTCACTCTGTTGCCGAGGCTGGAGTGCAGTGGCACAACCTTGGCTCACTGCAGCCTCCACTTCCTGGGTTTAAGCAATTCTCCTGCCTCAGCCTCCCAAGTGGCTGGGATTACAGATGCACACCACCTTGCCTGGAAAATTTTTGTATTTTTAGTAGAGATGGGGTTTCACCGTGTTGGCCAGGCTGGTCTTGAACTTCTGACCTCAAGTGATCCACCCATCTTGGCCTCCGCAAGTGCTGAGATTACAGGCATGAGCCACTACGCCTGGCCTTAATCTCCTCTTCTTATAAGAATAACAGTAATATTGGACTGTGGCCCACACTTACCAACCCATTTTAATGTAATTACCTCTTTAAAGGCCTTATATCCAAATACAGTTGTTAATGGAAAAACTAGACTCTTAAAATATTATAAACAGGTTTATTCTGAGCCAATATGAGTGACCATGGCCCAGGGAACAGTCTCAAGAGGTTCTGAGAAAGTCTGCCCAAGGCAATTGAATTACAGTTTGGTTTTGTACATTTTAGGGAGACAGGAATTGCGGGTAAAATCATAACTCAATACATGGAAGGTGCACATTGGTTCAGCCTAAAGAGGCAGAATATCTTGAAGGAGAGATTGTTTACAGGTCATAGGTGGATTCAAAGATTTTCTGATTGACGATTGTTTGAAAGAGTTAAAGCTTTGTCTAAAGATGTGAAGTCAGTAGAAAGAAATGCTTAAGATAAGGAGGGTTGTGGAGGCCAAGGTTCTTGTTATTTAGATGAAGCCTCCTAGGTTCATCTAGGAAGCAGCCTTCAGAGAAGGCTTCAGGTGAAGCAGCCTTCAGAGAAAATAAATGGTAAATGTCTTTTCAGACCTTAAAGTTGTCAGGCTTTCAGTTTATCTCTCCTAGATCCATAGAGAGGCTTGGAAAGAGAAGTCCAGTCTGCATTAATAGAGATTCTCTAAAATGCAAATTTCCCCCACGAAAGATGATTTTGCAGGGCTAATTCAATCTATTGGCCCTGTGGCAGACATTTCAAAATATGTCAAAGAAATATATATATATATATACATTTTTTTTTCTGAGACAGAGTCTCACTCTGTCGCCTATGCTGGAGTGCAGTGGCGTGATCTCGGCTTGCTGCAAGCTCTGCCTCCCGGGTTCAAGTGATTCTCCTGTCTCAGCCTCCCAAGTAGCTGGGATTACAGGTCCCCACCACCATGCCTAACTATTTTTTTTTGTATTTTTAGTAGAGATGGGGTTTCACCATGTTGGCCACGCTGGTCTTGAACTCCTGACCTTGTGATACGCCCACCTCAGCCTCCCAAAGTGCTAGGATTACAGGCATGAGCCACTGCACCTGGCCAAGAAATATATTTGGGAGTAAAATATTTTCATTTCCTTCAGGATCTGCTGTCACGTGATGCTATACCAGAGTCTGATTGGAAAGTAAGCCACATTTTACTGGGTTAATAAAAACCTTTCTAATGAGATTTTAAGGCTTCCCTTGTAACCTTACTCTATCTGAATGGGAGTGGACTGAGGAGGAGCTACTTGCTAGACTAGCATTGCTGCCTGCAATCTAGACCAGCAGAGTGGTGATTCTAATGTCCCTTCCAAGGTAGAAAAGTTTAAGTATTAATGAAGGAAAGGAGAAATAATAGCAGAGGGTAAAGGGATGAATAAATGGGGTATACACGGAAGGAAATGAAACATTATATTAACACTTTGAAAGAGGCTTAGGGCAAGAGATGACATTGTCTCTTAGCTCAATTATGCCAGATGCCTGAAAGGGTGGAGCTATTGGTTGGCCAAGACCACTTCTGCTTTTGGAACCTGACAAAATTAAAAGGAAGCCTGCAAACCTGAGTGGCCTCAGCCTGGGAGGCATTCATACAAGATGATGGAGTGGACTCATTAGTAATGACTATGTACATATTTTTTGATGTACAGTATCCATGATTGAAAACCAGGTGGTGGTCTGTGGTTATGATCTATATTGTCCATGGTTCTTGGCTCATAACTCCCTCAGCCCTTGTTACAGTCTTTTGTTATAATGTTGGATGTGTCAGGCCTCAGGGGACAGAATCTTTCTGAATCTTTCAGAATCCTTCACCTGCCTCAAGGCAGAACTCTAATCTTTCCCCAACTTTCTGATTGTGGGTCTTAAAAACCTCCCCAGAGAGTGTCCTGCCTCATACCCTGAGGGAAGTAATATTGAAGCCGCGAAGCTTCCATATAAACCCAAGAGGACTAGGTTCAGGGAGCTTCTGGATAGCTGGACATGTGGAGGTTCCTGGAGGGTGACACGACCAGGAAGGGCACGGAAGCCCTGTGCATGCATACTCCATACCTTGCCCCATGCGTTTCTTTATCTGTATCTTTCACAATATCCTTTATAATAAACCACTAAACATTAAACGTTTCCCTGAGTTCTGTGAGCCACTCCAGAAAATTATTCGAACCTAAAGAAGGGGTCATGGGAACTCCAACTTGAAGCCATTGGGTGAGAAGTCCCAGAGGCCCAGACTTTTGACTGGTGTCTGGCTGGAGGGTGGCTGTCTTGGGAACTGAGCCTTCACCTTCCCTATTCTTAATTATTAGACTAGTGGTTTTCAATGAAGGCAGAACAGCTCCTGTTAGCATTTTAGAAATTTGCTGGAAGCTTTTGGTTGTTACAATGATTGGAGGTTGCTACTATGCATCTGATTATTTCTGTAGCATCTACATATTGAATTACATGTTAAAAAATTACAACTTTGTGATATTTTTATATAATAAGAAATATATATTTGGTTTTTATCCCTGATTCCTAACCTAGAGTTCCTTAAACCCCTTGTAATTTCCCTGGTGATAGGAGTGATAGGAGCATCTTTGGTTATAATATTTGGTCTTAGTCCCTGGTTTCTAAAACAAGAGCTTCAAAGAGCCTTGGACTCTCTGGAATGATAAGAGTATATTTTGTATGCTAATAAGATGACTGTTAGCTGGTGACCTTTCGGTAGCTGATATGGTTTGGCTCTGTGTCCCCACCCAAATCTCATCTTGAATTGTCATCTCCAGATGTTGTGTTGAGGGAGGGCCTTCGTGGGAGGTGATTGGATCATGGGGTGGGTTCCCCCATGCTATTCTCATGATAGTGAGTGAGTTCTCACAAGATCTGATGGCTTAAAAGTGTTTGGCAGCTCCCCCTTCACTCTCTGTCTCTCTCCTGTCACCATGTAAGACATATCTTGCTTCCTCTTTGCCTTCTGCCATGATTGTAAGTTTCCTGAGGCCTCCCAGCCATACAGAAATGTGAGTCAATTAAACCTCTTTTTCTTATAAATTACCCAGTCTCAGGCAGAATCTTTATAGTAGTGTGAGAACGGACTAATACGTTAGCTTCAGGATGGGAGCTGGTTGCCAGAAAGACAAAGGCATGATTACAGGGTTAGAACTTTCAAACCCTCCTTGGCCCATACATATCCCTCTGGGGAAAGGAGAAGAGCTGGATATTGAGCTGATCACCAATGGCCAATGATTTGATCAATCATGCCTATGAAATGAAACCTCCATAAAAACCCTAAATCACAGAGTTCAGAGAGCTTCCTGGTTGGTGAACACATTAAGGTGCTGGGAGGGTGGTGCCCCCAGAGGGGACGGAAGCTCCATGTACCCCACCCCATACCTTGCCCTATGCATCCCTCCATCTGGCTGTTCATCTGTATTCTTTATAATATTGTTTATAATAAACTAGTAAATGTAAGTAAAGTGTTTTCTGAGCCATTCTAGCAAATTATTGAACCTGAGGAGAGCATTGTGGGAATCCCCCAATTTTATAGCCAGTCAGTCAGAAGTATGGATGGCCTAGTCTTGTGATTGGCATTTGAAGTCAAGGCAGTCTTGTGGGATACCGTTCTTAACCTGTGAGATCCGCACCTAGTCTGGGTAGTTCGGGTAGACATTGACTTGAATTGTTAGAAACCCAGTTGATGTCAGGATGAAATCACCTTTGCAAAGATTATAACAATGAGTGAAATCTGACATGGCTGATTCCTTCTTGCTTCTAGCCTCACAGGCTGGCTGTCTTCACTCATTCCTGGGTATAAACTAAGCTAACCATGGGATGTATTTATAGTTTAATTTTAAGGCAAGGATAATAACAGTCCCTCCCTAAAACTGATCCTCTCCTTGTTCAGGGACTAAAACTGCTTTTGTAAAGTAATGAAAAGCCACAAGATGTAATGAAAAGCCACAAGGTTAAGATTATGGAAGGGGCTTGAATTCTGCTAAAATGTGGGCATGCCTTCTATAATCCTTACTACTCAGGAGTCATATTGTAGATCATAGTAGCAAACATAGTTTCTTTTTATGTTTTATACCAGTATTAAGGCATTATACTGGTTTTTAGAATTTTAAGTAATTATATTCCCTATGAATTTTATATCAAAATTGTAATGGGGGTATTACAAAGTCACGAGATTTGTGACTTTCCTCAATTGTTCCTATAAACATCAGATTGGTCTTTGGAGGTGTTTTTCAGACTGACCCTACCCAGACTCATGACTCATGACTCAACTGGTCCTGTAGTCCCCCACCCAGAGGTGGACTCAGCACACAAGGACTGTTTTCCACAACCCTGCACTGCATCCTTAACCAATCAGCAGCACTCATTCCCTAGTTCCCTGCCCACCCTAACCTATGGGCCTCGGGGAGACGGATTGAATCATAACTCCAGTTCTCCCACATGATCGGCCTTGCGTTCATTAAATTCTTTCTTTACTGAAAGCCCATGGTTTCGGTGAAGTGGTTTTGTTTGTGCAGCAGACAAGAAGAACCCATCAGGCAATTATGGGGAGAGTTGGAGAATTGATTGTTGGTGTGGAAGAAATACACCCATTTGGTGTCTGAGTGTTAGGAGTAGAAACAGGTCACAGGAGCAAATTTGCTTTCTTTTTGTTTATGTTTTATGCTAGAATTAGGGCTCTATTTTTTTTTAATTTTTATATAATACCTATGAATTTTATATCAAAATTGTAATGGGGGCATTACAAAGTGTTTGTTTTAAAAAGAAATGTTGGATTTGATAGGGTTGAGACTCTGCACCAGATGTTAAGCTGCTTAAAGGCAGGAATGTCTCTTATCCTTTTTTCTTTTTCTAACTCTAAATCATCTATGGTATGTAGAATGTGTTCACTATATAGCTGTTTATTAAGTGAATGCTTTACTTACATCTTCTTTTATTTTCATCATTGTAGAAATGCGGAAAAAGGAAAAATTTTAATAGCTCTATATCACAGTTAATGTTTTCACCGATTTCTGCACACATTTCAGCTATTCACTATGCATTAATAAATACAATAAAAGGCACAAGGAAATGGATGGTCATAGAGGGTGCAGGAGAGCCAGAAGAATTCAGTGTCCAGTAGCAAGAGAAAGAGAGAATTTCAGGAAGGTTGGCAGCATCATATTCTTCAATTTTTAAAAATTTTTATAGAGATATTTTTAGCCTGAGGATTTTTTATAGAGATTATTTTTATAGAGATTAATTTATAGCCTGAGGATTGCCTTGGTTTGTAATCACTTGAGATTGATTCTGAATGTTCCTAACTGGAACCTTTTGTAATTTCACCCCTTCAAATTCCCTAAAGAAAAGAAAGATAAACGATGATTAGAAGTCAGAACTAAGACTCTCCCATCCCTCACCTCTATATTTTATTTATTTATTTATTTATTTTGAGATGGAGTCTTGCTCTGTTGTCCACACTGGAGTACAGTGGCATGATGTTGGCTCACTGCAACCTCCGCCTCCTGGGTTCAAGCAATTCTCCTGCCTCAGCCTCCCTAGTAGCTGGAATTACAGGAGCTCACCATCATGTCCAGCTAATTTTCGTGTTTTGATAGAGACGGGGTTTCACCATGTTGTCCAGGCTGGTCTCGAATTTCTGACCTCAAGTGATCCACCCACCTCAGCCTCCCAAAGTGCTGGGATTACAGGCATGAATCACTGCACTCAGCCCTCACCTCTACATTTAGGAAAACAAACAAAGTACCCCAGTTTGGTAGTGTCTCAGGTAATGTTCCCTGGAAAGTGGACTCTGAGATGGAAGCCAGTAGGCAGGAAGTTTATCCAGGAGGATTCTTTGGATTTACACCTGTGGGTATGCAGGAAAGGCAGCAAGAGAGTGCAAGGGAAAAGTTGGGTGATAATGATGTCTTGGCAAAGGCCTCAGCTGACCCTATGGGGAATGCTGAAACTGAAGCCCTTTTTGAATTTTCTCAAGTGGCAGGGGCTGGACTTTGATACCACACTTTGACCAGTCGTCAGACACAGGCTGCCCCCAGAAAGAGGGGGTGACCTTGAGTGATTTGGCTCTTTTAGACGGAAAATGATTCCCAGAGTGCTGCCAGCACCCCCAGCAGCTGAAGGCCTGCCTTCCTGAAAGGGATGCTCATCACTGTGTCCGCTCCGTCTCACATCTGCTCTTCTGGGATTCTGCTTGGAAACCAGCAATTGCACAACAGATTCAAGCTTGTGATGTTAAATGCTATAAGTAAAATGGGGTCATGATTTTATTTGTCTCTCTTGGACTTGTGGAATCTTTCTATCTTCTCTTTGAGGATTCAGTCTTGTTTTTCTTTTCTTTCTGAAGACTAATTATGAAGAATGAGACAAACGTAACAAAATCTGAAATGGTCAACTCAATACCCCATCTAAAGCAAATGGGAAAACATTTCTTTCTTGCCCTAAAGAAGAGAATTTTTTCCCCTTTATGGGATTGAGATGGTAAAGATTTCTGATTCAGGCTGGGAGCTGTCAGAACAGATAAAGCAATTCTGTTTAAACACTTTCCTTTCGTCTTTCTTTGAAATGAATTACCAAATTAAGCCACCTAAGTGCACTCTTAACTCTTGGTTCTCTTCCTCATATTTTGTTTCCTGTTTCATATGGAAATTATGTTTTCTTCTCTGCTTTGTGTCAGATGCTTCTATGGGAAATTCTCCAATAATGTCCTCAGATGATCTCCCACATTCAAATGTGGTTTTTCTCGGCTGAAAGGCGTGGGCTCCTTATTCAAACTCATTCTAACTCTCAGACAATTTTAGAGGCTGGTGTTTCTTTTCCTAACCAGAACATGCTTTCTGCTTTGGGGCCACAAAAATCTATTTTTATTTCATACCAGTGACTGAAAACTTTGTGATACAATGGGCATGAAATAAGCAGGAAATTCAAAGTAATATTTTTTATGGTTTTGTGTGGCATAGGTTTTTTCCACATATATTCACACTAAGCATCTCTATGGAAAAAAAATATGAATTCTGATTTTTTACTTCCCTTAATCTGTTGGCCAGAATGCTCAGGTTATGTTACTTTGAATAGAATGCTTAGAAATGGACATTCCCTTTCTCTCCTGCTCAGAGTTTAAGCAGTTCCTTGAACAACCAAGGTACTAACCATAAATTTCTTCATTGGTTGGTTGTCTCTTACTACTCAAACCTTAGGCCCTGATTTTTTCATGTTTGTTCTCCTTGCTGTGATTTTGGAAGGCAGACTGGTACAAAAGAGACCCCTGACTGGGTACCTGGCAGCTTCTCAGAAGGGAGGCAGTGGAAACTACAGGATGCATTCCTCTATGATTTTTTTTTTTTTTTGAGACAAGGTCTCACTCTGTCACCCAGGCCGTAGTGCAGCAGTGCACTCGCTACTAACTGGCAGCATCTGCCTCCTGGGCTCAAGCGATCCTCCTGCCTCAGCCTCCTGAGTAGCTGGGATTACAGGTGTGTACCACCATGCCCGACTCATCTTCTGTGTTTTTTGTAGAGATGGGGTTTTGCCATGTTGCCCAGGCCGGTCTTGAACTCCCAGGCTCAAGTGATCTGCCCACCTTGCCTCCCAAAGTGCTTGGATTACAGATGTGAGCCACCACTCCTGGTCTTGCCTGGCTTCTTAATTAAACATCAGTTGTGAGATTGATCCATATTCTTTTGTCTGTCGTCAAAGATAGTTCATGGTCTTTGCTGTGTTGGAATTCATCTTTAAACCTCCTTTTCCTTCACCCCTTCTTTTATCTCATGACCAAATCCTGTCAATGTCATCTTCAAATCTGTCTAAAGTCTCGCTCCCTCCACTGGCAGTACTTCCTGCTTGAAGGCTGCTTTGTCTTTTGATCCATGTCCTCACTTCCATTCCTGCTTCCCTCTCCTCCTGTCTACACATGCAGCTGGTGGGACAGTTACAAAAAAGCAGAGTATACCAGGTTATTCACATATTTGAAACATGTCATGAGTTCCCAGTGCATTTAGGATAGTTCCCTCGGCCTGCATGCGGTCTGCGAAGCCCTGTGTGAACTGGCTTGTGCCTGACACCGTCCCCCGCCCTCTCTGGGCACCTCTGCAGCTCCATTTTGTTCTTCCAGTTCCTCCCAAGAGTCAAGCTTTTCCCTGTCCTCAATGTTGGTATATGTGATTTTTTTTCTACTTAGTTTCCCACTCTCCCTTGACCTGGCAAATTCCTGCTCTGTCATTTCTCAGAGAGGCCACCTCCAATGTTCTTGTCTACATTAAATCTTCCTGTTATTTTCACTGGCAGTGATTGCCACACCTAACACCAACATTTATTGCATTTACCAACACAACTGTTAGAGTAACTGTCTAATGCTTGTCTTCCCGCTAGACTGTGGACACTGTGGGGCCGGGTCTTTTTTTTTGCCGTTGTATCTGCAGCATCTAGCACAGTGTCATGTATGTAATGGCTGCTCAGAAAATGAGCAAATTAAAGCAGAGTCTCAGGAACTATGACAAAGTTTACCTGAACATGTAAATGAGATGTCAATGAAGGGGACTTTTCATTTACACCTTTTCGGATCTGAAGCTTTTCAGCTGAAAATAGGTAGATTGGGTATCAGGATTTCTGAGCATCTTGCAGCTCAACCAATCAAGGCAGGCAAACATTCACTTAATAAGCTGCTCTGACCAAAGCTCATTCTTTCATTTTAAGAAATACCGTCCCTGAATTACAAGCAGCATAAACACCATCCCAGAGTGACACTTTGAATGAAACATTAGAGCTGACTGTGTCCATATTAACCCCATAGGCAACAACATTCATCCCTGTCTTCTGTTACTGTTCTTCTCTTCCACTACTGTAGCAAATACACAATATATAATGTAGTAAATAAATGCGCAGCGAATAAAACGACAGATAAGAAGCTGACCTAACTCTGGATTGCCAATGGCTTTTTAGACCACAAGAGGGAGCTGTTTAAACTCTTCTTAACAAGGAAACAATTGAGGGAGAAGAAATTTGGCAATCCTAAGGTTGGCCAGATGGGTACCTATTTATATGATATTGACTCTGGAATTACATTTATTTTTAAGTTACAAAAGTTTTAATTCTTTTTATCTGCAATGTAATTAGCATTTTAAATAGTGATATTAAAGGCAGTGAGTTGTTTTTGCCTTAAAATCTAATTTTAAGTCTCATTTAACTAGTTTGGAAAAGTGTAAATATTTAATTAAAGGACAAGGAGATGAAGACTACTTTCATACTAAATCTATTTCCTAAATGCTTACTAATAAACCGCCTCATGAACAAATAAGCTTTTCTTTAAAAAATACTGTTTCTTTCAATAGTCTATAAGGTCTTAAATATTTAAATATGTGTGCAAATCAGATTTTTTAAAAAGATATACACAAACTATGACTTGAGAACTCCTTTCTTAAGAACACTGCAGTCTAATTATAGACATATTTACATACCATGAACCCAGTTATATGACAGCTACCCTTGCCAACCCTCCTGGTCACCCTGAGAATGAATGCAGTTAAATTATCTAAAGGGACCTGACCCAAGGGCAGAGTGTGTTTTTCTACAAAGGGGCCAGTGAGAGGGCACATTGGTGGGAGTCAAATGACCAATCGTAATAACAGTAGTGACATTCATGGAGTGTTTATACAGGCCAGGCACTGTGCTTAAAGCACCGTACATGGACTAGATCGTTAATTCCTTAGAAAGCTGCAAGGTAGCTTCTATTGCTGTTTTTATTTTAGAGATGAGAAAACAGAAGGGTTAAATAACTTACAGAAGATCACAGAGCTATTAAGTGGGGGAAGCCAGGATTTGAATCCCCCTGCAGAGGAAGGCTCACTAAATGTGATTCTTCTCAACTGACAAGTCTGACTGTGGGTTAAAGCATCACGCCTCTGGGTGAAATGCTTCTTTTCCTGCAATGGACCAAATCTGTACATTGTTATCTTAATTTTGAACAGTGAGATTCTACCAAGATTCTCTTCTTCCTATAAAATGTTTTGTCCTAAGAAGGGAGAGAGAGCTTTTGTCGTTGTACACTGTCAGTGAATAGGAAATGTGTTAAAGATGATGGTTTTCTGCTGATTCACTTCTGTGATGTCAAGACTTATGGGAATACAGACAAACTTATCTGAATGACAGACATCACTTAATATAAAAAGGGAAGCCAGCAAAATGTTCTAAGACAGAGGACTTCTAAAAAATTCCAACAGTTTACCATAGTGGTCCTAGAACCTAAGTGTGTTTTGAGTAAATATTCAAACATGTCCTATGAGCAGAAACATAAATGTCATCTTCCTGGCTCATGGTGGGACTGTGGCCCATTTGTTATAGGGGAATTAGGGGGTTAAGAATCCCCTTGCTAATGATTATCTATTGCCATTCTGCATTTTCTCCTTACCCTACCCTCAGTCCTATTCCTAAATGGGATCTTTAAGTACTTAGAAAACCCTGCTGGCCCAGCGCAGTGGCTCATGCTTATAATCCCAGCACTTTGGGAGGCTAAGGTAGAACCAATTGCTTGAGCCCAGGAGTTCAAGATCAGCCTGGGCAACACAGCAGCATCCTGTCTCTACAAATAATTGTTTTTAAAAATAGCCAGGCTTGGTGGCACAAACCTGCAGTCCCAGCTACTTGGGAGGCTGATGTGGGATTATCACTTGAGCCCAAGAGTTCAAGGCTACAGTAAGCTATGATCACACCACTGCACTCCAGTCCAGTCTGGACAACAGAGTGAAACCCTGTCTCCAAAAAAAAAAAAAAAAAAAAAAAAAAAGAAAGGAAAAGAAAAGAAAAAACATTGTTACATTGCTAATATTTATTATTGTAGTATTTATGAACAAACAACATTTCTGAATATAAAAATAAATGAGCCAATTCTCATCCTTTAACCCTTTGTAATGTGTCCTCAGGTCTCCACTCAAATTTGCCTTGTAAGTCAGGCACAGAATTTGAGAGTTTTAAAGAAGCACTAGAAGTCATAGTGCCTTAGGATTCCTACATTTTATCTTGCTAGCCCTTTTAATTTCAGTGGTTGACCAAGTACAGCACCAGAGCCAGAATGTGACATGAATTTGACTTTAGAAATGTGTATTAAAATATGGCAGCAGGAGTGAGAAGGCTTTCTGGAAGTAGGCATAGGCATGAATCTCAGGCATTCCTTCCCTACAGGGTTGCCAGTTTACATACAGGCTGTCTGGAATGGTGGCCCGTGCCTGTAGCTACTGGGGATGCTGAGGTGGGAGAATTCACTTGAACCCGGGAGGCAGAGGTTGCAGTGAGAGGAGATCGCACCACTGAACTCCAGCCTGGGTGATGGAGTGAGACCCTGTCTCAAAAAAAAAAAAAAAAAAAAAAGAAAGAAAGTAAAAACAAATATAGGCTGTCCAACAAACTTGAATTTTGGATAAACAGACAATTTTGTCAGCCTAAGTGTTTTCCAAATGTTACATTGGAGATACTTGTATTTAAAATTATCCATTGTTTATCTGAAATGCAAATTTAACTGGATGTCTTGTATTTGTATTTGCTGAGTCTGCCAGCCCTTCTCTTCCCCTCACTGATCACATGGAGCTTAGTGGTTAAGAGGATAGGCCCTGCATCTGGACCACTTGGAAGACTTGCTAGCTGTGTGAAATTCAGCAAAGTATTTAGCTTCTCTGTGCTTAGTTTTCTCATCTATAAATGGGGATAATAATAGAACCAATTCACCTTCTAGGTCTGTTGTCAGGATTAAATGATTTAATGCATCCAACCACTTAGTAATTGTCTCAGTCCTTTCAGGCTGCTATAACAAAATACCACAAAATGAGTAATTTATAAACAGTAGAAGTTTATTTTGCACAGCTCTAGAGGCTGCGAGGTCCAAGACCATGGCACAAGTAGATTTGGTGTCTGGTCAGGGTCTGTCCCATCGATGGCACCTTCTTGAGGCATTCTCACATAAGATGCCTCACGTGCTCCCTTCAACTTCTCTTATAACAGCACCGACCCATTCATGAAAGCCAAGTGTTCATGACTCAATCACTTCCTAACGGCCTCTTAATACTATCGCATTGGGTCTTAGGTTCTAACCCATGAATTTGGGAGGAACACATACATTCAAATTATAGCAGTAATTGAGTAAATACTCAACAAATGTTAGCTATTATTACTATTACTTTTAGAGATGTTCCTCATATCTAAAATACTCAAATTTACAGTATTGTGGCAGCTATTTTGAGAACCAAATGAGATAGTGTACTGACAGCATTTGGCATAGAGTATGCCTTCCTTAATCAAAATAGCTACACCTCTATGAAGGTTTGTATGTCATCAGAACCCTTTCTTTCATTTACTTTAAGGGATTGTAGAAGTCTGAAGATGCAGCACTTTGCTCTGTAACTACTGAGGATGGATTTTTGAAAGGTCCCCGGAGAGAAAGAGAAACAGAGGATTTAGCATATAGCTTTCTTGTCAACATTCTGATTATGGACATTTGTGGTTGAGCTTATAAATCTTATACCTTTATTGAAAAATTCTGAGTCCTGGGAGAGTAAGTGATTGGCCAAGGTCAAGCCACTCCGTGGTATATCAAAAAGTAGGACCTATTTCTTGGGTGGGTGAGGCTTGAAGGCTTGAGGTATGGAGAGAAAAAAGCTTCTTCTTGTCTGTGGCCATTTGACCGGCTTATGTGCCTGTGCCCCACCAGCCCTCACTCTCTCAAACTCCAAGAACTCTGACTTCCTCACAGGGGATGGTAGGAAAGGGGTGTGGCACTCCCTCTTGGGGGCACGAGTGTGGCAGCCAGGTAGGCAGCTCCCCAGAGGCTCGTTTGGGAGTTAATGAATCCTCCCCAGTGGCTCATTCACCCTCAGGGAAGGACTTGAGTGCTAGAGAGAGTAGTTATTTATGTAGAGCCCCAGCTATATCAGAGGAACAGTCGAATATAAATTCAAGATCTAATAATTTTTATTATCTATTAACAGCTGAGATATTGAAGGTCCCTGAACACTGGAATCTGCAGTTCCTGAGAGCTGTGTGTGTGTAATATTGATGAGACTTCCATCCTGTCATCAATTTTCTAAGTTGGAAATCATTAGAAACCGGACAAAATGAAATAGAATTTTTCTTTCTGTCCTATTGTCTACTCCAAAGATTTCTCTGTGGGGCTATCCAAATAGAGCATACCTGTTTGCCTATTTCAAGCAAAGGCCAGATAAGAGAAAAAGAAAGCCCAGAGCATACTCTTTGGACTGAGCTTTGTCTAGAGAGGAAACCAGGCAGGGATGAAGAGCAAGTCCAAATATAGACTCTACCTGCCCCTTAGGGATGTGAGAGTGCACCAAGGTTAGAACCACAATATATCAGAACTGGAATGTGGCATAGATAGCTGATACATCTAATACAACCTGTCAGTTTACAGACAAGGAAGCCAAAGCCCACAACAGTCTGGAGACTTCCATGAGGCCATATGTCTGGTTAGAGGTGGAACTAGAATGAGAACCTTGTTCTTTTGTCCCCCTATTGTTGGTTTAATTAATTAATTAATTAATTTTAGAGATAGGGTTTCTCTGTGTTGCCCAGGCTGGAATGCAATGGTGCTATTGTGACTCACTGCAGCCTTGAACTCCTGGGTTCAAATGACCCTCCCACCTCAGCCTCTCAAGTGGCTGGGACGACAGGCATGCACCACCATGCCCAGCTAATTTTTAGTTTTTTGTAGAGATGGGGCCTCACTCTGTTGCCCAGGCCAGTCTTGGACACCTGGCCTCAAGTGATACTCCTGCCTTGGCCTCCCATAGTGCTAGGATTACAGATGTGAGCCACCAAGCCTGGCCTTACTATTGGTTTTGTGAGAGGACTGTTGCCATCCTTTTACAAGTGCCAAGCTAAAAGTTGCCAAGATCTCGAACCTGACAAAGAGGAGGAGCTGGAGGAAGCATGCACCACCCTTGCGGGGCTGAGTGTAACTTTAGGAAATTGGGAAATGATTGGGACTGTACTTCAGATGCTCAAATGTCTGAAGAGTCAGGGTGGTTTTGAGTTTCGGTTTATCTCTTCTGTGAAGTGTGTACCTGTAGGTGATGGACCTGGTAGGAGGAGGTGGGGACAAGGAGGGAATCAATGGACACCACCCAAGATGAAACAAAGCCTAGGATGTGAGTCCTGCCTGCACAGTGTTTGTGAACCAGTTGGGGAGGTCCAGTCACATGCAGAATCATGAGATGATGATGACTCACTGTGTTATAGGTAACCAATTGCTAAGTGGTGTTTCAGAATCCAAAGTGTAACCCATCTTTCTGATCCTTGGGTGAACCAGCTTCCGTGAGTCACTCCAGCAAGGAAAACTGTTTTACTTCATTAAGATGGCATGTGTGGCCTCTAGAGAGACTGGAGTCTTAACTGTATAGTGTTTCTATTTAACAGAAGATGAAACAACAGTAGTTTGCAATTTTTTACAATTTCAAAATTTTCATTCAGAAACTGCTGTCATATGGTTGTTGTCCCAGGAATAGACGATGAAATATTTTCCTAGTAGCATTATAGTCACAACTGCTATATTTTCTTTTTCAGTCAGTTTTCAGATGTCTGGTCTTTCCTCTGCCACGTCTTCCAGGGCCAGACATTTATTTGTAATATGCCTCTTTAGTGTCACATTAATAATAATTGAAGATGCTACGCTGTCTGCTCTGTGCTCGCAAAGATGAGAAAGACGGGGCATTTCCCAGAGGGAGCACACCATCTATTGGGGCTGGCGGTGGGGAAGAAGTAGAGGGAATGGGAGAAGGAGGTGATGAGACAGGATCATAGATCCTTTACCTCAAGGCAAGGTACCAGTAGTGCCAAAGGAGAGTATCCCAGCAAGCTATGTGTGTGAACTGGAGATGAAATCCAGTTAGGGTCAGCCTTAAGGAAAGAAAGGGAGGAATTAGAAAAGACTGCATATATTCATAGAAGGTGGCATTTGAACAGGTCCTTGAAGACTGAGTCGGCACAATGTTGCAAATCTGAGAAGGACATCAGGGAGGAAGGAATAGCCCAGTTTGGTTGAAAGTAGGTTACTTGAGGGAGTTGGTAGAGGTAAGATTGAAAAAAATGTTCTGAGAGAACTTTGGTTGAGAAGGAGTTTGGTCTTCAGTTGACAGGCAATGGGAAAGCCTTGAAAATCGTTGAGCAGAGGCTCAATATGCAGTCAAATAACTACCACTGTTTTTCTGTGTGACATTTTTATTGGAAAGAAACAAATGGCAAACAAGCTAGCTGATGTGGCGATCTTATTTAAGTCAAGGAAACTGCATTGTGACACAGAACTAACTACATCTTACCTCTTATACTTTCTACATGTTTGTCACTTTATATATAAATGTTTTTCATATTAATAGCCTGAGAGGCTGTGAAGTACTACTGAGAGAATCCTCAATAGAAGATGTATGCAACAACATGGATAAATCTCAGAGGAATCGTGCTAAGTGAAAGAAGGCAGATTCAAACATTTACATACTGTGTGAATTCATTTATATGACATTCTAAAAAGGGCAAAACCATAGAGAAGTAAAACAGAACAGTGGTTGCCGGGGGTTAGGGTTGGGGGAAAAGATCTGACAACTTTCAAGAGGAAAGAATTCTTTGGGGTTTTAGAGTTGTTCTGTATCCTGTTTATTTTGGTGGTTACAAGAAGCTATGCATGTGTTATAGTTCATAGAGCTTAACATCAACATTTGTACTATATAGGTAAATTTAAAACACAAATATACAAGGAAAAGAAGGTTCAATTATGTTTAGATAATGTTTTTTATGTCCAATTCTTCAAAAACTGGTAATCTCTTGTAGTATGTATGGCAAGTATGTACATAGATAGATTTAACTAACTATATATATCAATGAATAATAAATTATCTTACTATAGCTATAAAAGAAAGCCTACTATGTTTTCTCAGATATTCAGGGACTTTATTAGAGATCCCACTGTCCTTGTGGTATTAAGTAGATGTGACATTTGTGAATAATATATTAATTGTTTTTACAGTGACTACTCTTGAAATATTTCATCTTCTAAGATTTCCTTACGCATTCCTCTTCCAATCTTGTCTGTGTTTGAAATGTGCTTAATAAAGTTTTTTATTATAATCATATTAAATGTAAACCTCAAATCAGACTGGATCTCACAGATTTTGATTTAGTGATGTTCAAATAAATGAAGTTAGCTTTTGAAGTATGGTTGTCAGGAACACTTTTCTCTCAGCAGAGAATCTCGGTGATAGGTGACTGTGTTTTCAAAGTACAGCTATTGCAACACATAATCCAAATCAAAGTCTCAAACCACATTGTCAATGTGCTGAGGATGGAAAGTAAAGGGCTTTGTTGTTTATTATAGCCCAGGATAAAAAGAGGGACTGACCTATTATAGATTACAAGTTCCAAAGTTATTTCATTCCATGTTTCCTTTGAAGCTTTTTTTTTCTTTACTCTAACTTACTGTGTGTTTTTGACTAAAATAGTGGTTGATGCTTCTTTTAAAATAACACATTGCCTTTTGACTTAAACCTGTGTTTAACTCTGTAGAATAATAGGTTCCTGGGGCTGAGTGTCGTGCTCCTCAACTCCACCACGTTTATAGTTTACATGTTAATAGGGGTGGTGCTCCCCGCCAGAGAAGGGGCCCCAACCAAATCTAACTTCTCTTTAGAGGCAAAGGGCTGCAGCCACAAACCACATGAAGTCCTTTTGTGGCATGGGATGGAATGAACCGTTTGGATGTGCATTGGTGTTTTTAGTTTCATTCTCATGGATGGCTGTCACTGATGATAAAGGGCAATATATGTTGTTAGAGTTATTTTTAAATTAGTAAAATTTGGTAGATGAGATTTCAACGTCCTTAAAACGTTCCAGGACACTGACTTCATCAGACACACTTGGAACATCTTTACTTGTCAGCTGTATTTCCATTGCATAGTTCCTCATTTCTGCCTGATTGCCATTGGGCCAAACCCTGTCTGAGCCTTCATTATATTCAGACTGCTTCTGTTCTCTTTCCTCCATATACACAGTTGCAGAACTGACTAACAAGGCAGATACATTAAAAACTCTCTAATTGATTATTATTGTTCTCAGGATAGAATCCAAAATTCTCAACTGGTCTCAAAAGTCTGGAGACCTTGCTCATTCTAGCAGCTGCGTTTCTTACTGATTTCATTCCCCACCTTACTTCTTCCTTCCTGAGAGCCTTGGTACATGTTCCCTCCACCTCGAATGCTCTTCCTCCTAGACTGCTCTTTCCTTCTCAATCTTCAGATGCCTGTTTGAGCAGCCCTCCCCAGAGATGACATCCCAGAGCCCTGAGTCTGAGTCAATGCCCCTTGGTATGAATACCTCTTATTTCTCCTTAGCAGCACCTGTCAAAATTGCAATTGAGTAATTAGTTATGAAATTATTTGTTGGTTGCTTTCCCTGGTAGAACTGGCCCATCTTCTTGGGAACATTTCTGTCTTATCCCCTGGTGTTTCTCCAGAACTCAGCCGAATGCCTTGTTCGTGGTGTTTGTGCAATGAGTATTCATTGAACAAATAAATGAAAGACCAAGGCAACCATATTGAATGAGCAAAGTGGCAAAATGAGAATCAGCACAAGTTGGTTCCATTCTGCACATGAGTTGTGGCCGACTGCCACTGTTACTACTTGAGACCGTCATTACAGCGGTTACCACTGTTACTACTTGGGACCGTCATTACAAGACTGAACGAAGGGACAAACATAGAAATGAACACCTAAGACAAAAGTAACTATTTTAAAGGAAGGGTAACGTGGGGAAGAAGAAGAAGAGAGAAGACAAGAGAGAAGAAGAGAAGAAGAAAAGGGCTCCCTGCTTCTAGTGAGCAAAGGCAGCCGCCCTGAGCTTGTACAGCCCTTCATATTTATTAGGTAGCAAGAGCAGGGAGGAGGAGATAACAATTGGTCAGCTGCTTAATTGATTACAGGTTCATATTATTACTAATGGCTTCAGATGTACCTAATCACAAGAAACACTGCACTTGGGGTGTGACTGCCCTCAGCATTCCTTCTGGATGGCAGACGCAGTTTGTCAGTTTGGCAACATCCTGCTTTCATGAGAACAGTTTGCTGTTTACTCACATAGCCTCCAGTGGTATATTGAGTCAATGATGGCCCTCACTCTCTCGGCCTCCAACAATCAGTGGTTCTCAAACCATACTATGCACATGCATCACCTGGGAGGCTCCATTCTCAGAAACACCGATTTTTTACATTTGAAGCAGTGGCCAGGAAGCTGCATGTGTAATGAGCATCTTGGGTGACTTTGATGCAAGTGTTTGAGGACCATTCTTTGAGAAACACTGCTGTGAAATGATGATTTCACACAAAACCAGACCAAGGTTATTTTAACACTGCATTCATGCAGACTCTTTTGGATATGGTGATCAAATTCAACATCACCGACTTGAAAACAGATTTACAACTTAGAGAAAATTAAAAAAAATAAACTTCTTATAACTGAGTAGTAATTAAAATGTGGAAATATTTGAAAAAAACTATTCATGATAAAATTAGTTCAAATATTTTATCTAAATAGTAAGTAAGCTTATGATGCTGTTCAAACTAGTAAACACACGAATGCTGGTAAGCATATATAAATCAGTTATGATGACAAAAGACTAATTTTCCCAAATTAATCCTTTATTTTGTTTTATTATTTTTAAATGAAGGACCAATATAGATAATTAATATAGAGAAAATACACATTCATATAAAGGCACATTAAATCAGCCCTAGCTACCTCAGTTGATGTTCTCTTAGATTTTTACTCTATACTATATATTTATTTAATATGATATATTGAACATAATGTTATGTGATATAATTGTAATATGATGTTGTCTTGCCTTAGATGAATAAACTCCATAAGTTCCAGGGTAGGGTCTAGGGCAATTTCTCTGGCCTACAAAAGTGTTCAATTAATATTTATTGAATAGGTATTGACTCATGTATTTTAACTCTCATGCAATTCTCCTCCACACCCAGAAGTTAGAAGAAAATTAGTAACAAACAAATATTCACATACCAAATTAACCCTTTGTAGAAAACCCAAATAGCAGCCCATTTCTGCTGCTATAACAAAATACATCAGACTGAGTAATTAATAAATTAAAAAGCTTTATTTATCCAGAAAGCTGTTCTGAAGGCTACTAAGTCCAAGATCAAGGCAAAGGTGGATTCAGTGTATGGAGAATCTTACTCTCTGCTTCAAGATGGTGCCTCCTGCTGCATCCTCACATGGCAGAAGAGATGAAGAAGATGAAGATGAAGAAGAGATGGCAGAAGAAGATTAAGATGGTGCCTCTTGCTGCATCTTCACATGGCAGAAGAAATGAAGAAGAAGATGAAAATGAAGAAGATGATGAAGATGAAGAGGATGAAGATGAAGAAGAAGAAGAGATGGCAGAAGAAGATGAAGATGGTGCCTCCTGCTGCATCCTCACATGGCAGAAGAGATGAAGAAGAAGATGAAGATGAAGAAGAGATGACAGCAGAAGAGGAACATGGTGCCTCTTGCTGCATCCTCACATGACAGAAGAGATGAAGAAGAAGATGAAAATGAAGAAGATGATGAAGATGAAGATGATGAAGAAGAAGACGAAAATGGTGCCTCTTGCTGCATCCTCACATGGCAGAAGAGATGAAGAAGATGAAGATGAAGATGAAGAAGAAGAAGAAGAGATGGCAGAAGAAGATGAAGATGGTGTCTCTTGCTGCATCTTCACATGGCAGAAGAGATGAAGAAGAAGATGAAGATGAAGAAGATGAAGATGAGGAAGATGAAGAAGAAGATAATGAAGATGAAGAAGAGATGGCAGAAGAAGAGGAAGATGGTGCCTCTTGCTGCATCCTCACATGGCAGAAGAAATGAAAGTGCAAGGCAGCTCTCTGAGGTCTCTTTGGACTTTAATCTTATTCATGAAGGACTTTAATTTCATTCATGAAGGTGGAGCCCTCATGGCCTAGTCACCTCCCAAAGGCCCCACTTTTTAATATCATACCTTGTTGATTAGGTGAAAGGCCCCTAGTCACCTCCCAAAGGCCTCACTTTTTAATATCATACCTTGATGATTAGGTTCCAATATATGAATTTTGCGGGGACACATACATTCAAACCATAGCACCGAGACTTCCCCTCCCTACCTCAATAGCGTGGGCAGCAGAGACATACACAGTTCTCCTTGGCAGCCACCAGTTCATGTCTCTGCTGTCATTTCTGGCACATCAGTGTGTGTTTTAGGCAGGATGACAGTGGCTTTATACATTTTTCAGTATGATCACCTAATTTCACATTAGGTGATGGTGACTCGGAATCAATGTGAAAAGAAAAAATTCAGACGCAAAAGATGATGGTTTTCACTCTTTATTTAAGTATGTTCTACTTGTGCCCAAACCTGATGCTGATTGGATTCTCTGTGCTTTTGCTTTAATGGGATAACGGAAGGGGAAGAATAAGAAGAATATGACTGAGGGAATGTGCTGCTCTAACTGGTCTGTTTTTTATTACATTTTATTTTAGAGGTGCCATAAATGCATTTTCTTGGCTCTCATGTCTTTTTAAGAACTTTATATATTGTAACTGTCTGGGAAAATTACCACCTTATTTAAATTAAGTATCCTTAAAGAGATCAGCCTTTATAATGATGAAAGACTCATTTTCCCACATGAATCCTTTATTTTGTTTTATTATTTTTAAATGAAGGACAAATATGGATAATATAGATTTTAATATAGATAAAATACACATTCATATAAAGGTACATTAAATCATCAGCTCTAGCTATCCCAGTTGATGTTTCCTTAGATTTTTACTCTATCTGTATCATACATTTGTATATTTAACATAATGTTAACTCTATTCATATATTAATATATCATAGCTCTCCAAGCTAAAGTCCATGTAGCAATTATTGCTTCAGAGATTCCATGGAAGCTACCAGGTTTGACAGTTCTTAGTACTAATAATCCTGTTCTTGGACTCTGCATCCAATTCATTCTGTGTCGCCTGCTAGTTGTGGGTTGAGTTAAAACCAGTTGGAAGAACAAAAATGGCATTAAAGATGTGTTTAAATTGTCATTGTGAATATCTTTATTTTACTTTTGTGTTTGAGGCTTCAGATTCTTAAATAACACAGTTGCTTCTAAAACATTGGCTCTTCTTTTCTTTTCTTGGACTTCCATATCAACGCCCAAGACAGTACCTTTTTTTTTTTTAATAAGATAGTGAATTTTTTTTTTTTCGAGACAGGGTCTTGCTCTGTTACCTAAGCTGGAGTGCACTGGTGTGATCATGGCTCACTGCAGCCTCAACCTCCCAGGCTCAAGTGATTCTCCCACCTCAGCCTCCTGAGTAGCTGGGAATACATGCGCACACCACCACACCAGGCTAAGTGAAAATATTCTTTATATTCCATTAAGAGTCTTTTCAATACCATGATATCTTTTATTTAGTTGCAGACTTGTCGTGGAAATGAAGATGTCATTGGTCATGATCAATGATTATCCTCAGTTAAAAGTGTTCAGGTATCAGTTTATCTGTATTGATCTTTTGGTTAGTAGCTGTTTTCAATATTTCAGATAGTGTTAAAAATCACTGACGAGATGATCTAGCAGGGTGTGGCATTTGACAATTTGGAAAGAATAAATTCACCATGTCTCCTGCCACAAAACCTGTCCTGTTGAATTCCCAGGGTCATGGCCACCCCAGTGGCATCCTGTGAGTCTTTCCTGTTTGCTAGAGAGATCAAAAGCTCAGGTGGTGGTAGTGGTGGTAGTGCGGAAATAAGCATAATTCTCTTACGCTACAGGAAGTATGTTCAGCATACATATGAAGCTCTCTTACTGGCCAAACTAGGTGTCCTGGGGTTGGAGCTTATCACATAAGCCCAGGTGTCTGAGAATGAAAGACCTGGGGCTTGAATGAAGCAATTTTGCCAACAGGGAGCTATCCAAGGTACTGGCCTCTTCCATCAGCACTTGCTGACCGGGTAGCGTGTAGCTGCTCTCCTGGCAGTGACACGTGCCATTTTGTCGGAAAGGAGCCAGCCCTGATTGCCTGAACCAAGTTCCATCCTGCTTGACCTGGTCTGACCTATGCCTGGCCTAGCCTTTCCTAACCTCTATACCTCACCTAACCTGTGCCTGTTGTGGCCGTGACATTGTCTGCTGTGACAACTGCCCCAGTTATAACCTAGACTAAACTTCTCCAACACGCAGCCTGTGGGTTGCATGCAGCCCAGGATGGCTTTGAATGTGGCCCAACACAAATTTGTAAACTTTCTTAAAACGTTATAAGATTTTTTGTGATTTTTTTTTTCTCATCAGCTATCATTAGTATATTAGTGTTTCTGTATTTTATGTGTGGCCCAAGACAATTCGTCCAATGTGGGCAGGAAAGGAGGCCAAAAGATTGGACAGCCCTGACCTAGACTAATGGTTCTGAAACCTGGCTCAGCATCAGGGTTACTGGGAGACATTGTTAAAATAGCATGAATCAGAATCTCTAGGAGTGGGGCCTAGGAATTTGGGGACCGCTATCCTGGATTAATTTCTTGGCTGTCTTACCATGTTTCCTGGAAGAGTTGACTCTAATTCCTCTTGTTTTTCTTTTCCACTGAATGGAATGTAAATTGTAGTATTTAAATTTTTCAGAATGAATAAACAAATGATGATATATCCATACAATGGAACAGTACTCAGCAATGGAAAGGAGCAAACTATCAATATGCTCTACACAATGGAGAAATCTCAAATAATTATGCTGACTGAAAGAAGTCATACAAAAAACTAAACATATTGTATAGTTGAATGTATATCACATTCTATGACATGCAGAGTAATCCATAGTGATATAAACTCAGGGATGGGTTGGCAGGTGGGAGCACAAGAGGACTTTGTATGGGCTGGGTATGTTCGTTTCCTTTACACTTTTTTTTTTTTTTTTTTGAGACGGAATCTTGCTCTGTCCCCCAGGCTGGAGTATAGTGGCATGATCTCGACTCACTGCAACCTCTGGCCTCCCAGGTTCAAGAGATTCTTCTGCCTCAGCCTCAAAGTAGCTGGGATTATAGACATGCACCCCTACACCTGGCTAATTTTTGTATTTGTGGTAGAGATGGGGTTTCACCATGTTGGTCAGACTGGTCTCAAACTCCCAACCTCAAGCAATCCACCTGCCTTGGCCTCCCAAAGTGCTGAGATTACAGACGGGAGCCACAGTGCCCAGCCCATTTCCTTTATTCTAATCATTATTTTATGGGTGCACACACACATGAAATTATATCCTTTAAGCAATTTCTTGTTTATTGAATGTCAGCTGTAACTCAATAAAGCTGTTAAAAATAAATAAATAAAAGTTTCAGGGAGATGATTGGATAAAAGTGTATTAAAAATCCTTATGCTATTAAAAACATTATGGAGGTTCTTCAAAAAATTAAAAATAGAATTACCACATGATCCAGCAATCCTATTACTGGACCTATTTCCAAAGGAAATAAAATCAGTATGTCAAAGAGCTATCTGCATCTCATGTTCACTGCAGCATTAGTCACAGTGGCCAAGATCTCTTAGGAACCAACCCAAGTGTCCATCAACAGATGACTGGTGATGGCTCACAGGGAAGAGAGAATGAGCTCCTCTCTGTATGGTGGCTGCAGTATGCTGGAGGTGCCTGTGACATGACTAGGCCCCTTGCTCCTTCCCCAGCCCAAGGACAGTAAAGGCAGTATCTGTACTGCTGCAGTTGCAATGGGAGAGGGGCTATGGTTTGTCTCTAGGATTTCTTCCCCAGAAAATGTAAAGCCTCCACCGACTGAAGTGTTCAGGCAGAGGCAGGGTGGTTGTGCTAGGAGCCCAGTTTGAGAGGCCCTGCCCAGTGAGGTATAACAGAAGCAGGGACATGCGGAAAACAGTCTGGCCACTTTTCCATCAGGCAGCCATGCTGTGCTGGGGATCGACTAAGTCCTTAATTTTTTCACTCCCTCCCAAGCCTGAAGGGAACAGAGGAGGAGAAAGCTGCAAAGCAGCAAAGGTAGTGGCTTGCTTGCTACTACTGGGAGCTCCATCCCAGGGAAGTGCAGAGTAGCTGTTGGCCTGAGAGCCCAGATGGAGATGGGATGGCTGAGGTCCCACATTGGGAGGCTCTGCCCAGTGAGGAGTAGTAGGGACAGGTACCCACGTGGAAAACAGTGTGGCCACTTTTTCTAAGGCAGCAAAACTTGTGGGCCTGCCTGCTCTCTCTAGGAGCTCTGTCCCAGGGAAGCACCTTCTACCCTTCACCAGGCAGGGCCCTCAGCCTGGGCCCATAGAGCAGCTTCCAACCCTCAAGTGAGCATTTCCACTGGTGGTGGCTCTGAGTTTCTCTGGGGTGGATCTTCCAGAGGCAACTGACAGCCCCTCTGCCACTACCACTGCAGTGGTTCTGCCCTTGCTGCCCTTATACTGAGGAAAAGGACAAAGAGCCTGAGGGCTTTACTTATACCATCAGCTGCAGCTGCCCTAAGGAGAAGAGGGCAGTGTGTCTTCTCTGTGAGCCCTGTTCCTGCTGTTTGTCTCCAGGCAGAGCCTCCTGGCTTAGGCCCACAAGGCAGCCACTGGAGTCTGGGCCAATTGCACTGATTGGTCATGGCTCTGCATTTCTCTGGATTGGAGCTTCAAGAGACAAGTGAAAGGCCCTCTGCCATTGTGTCAAGGTCGCTGACCCGAAGCTGGGTAGGGAACGTAAAGGCTGAGCTCACCCCAGGGCTGCAATGTGCAGCCCAGGAGTGCCAAGCCTAGATGTGCAGCCAGCACTCAAGTAGGAGAGGAGCTCATACTCTCAGAGCACAAAGAGGGAGCAGAGCTGCAAATGTGAGGAAATACAGAGGAGCCATGTGGCTGAGCAAGAGCCTGCCTATCAGCCATGACGCTTAAGCACCATCTACTGGATCACAGCCCAGTTGCAATGCCAAAAATACTTTGCTAATATACCCACGTGAAACCAAGGACAAGAATTCAAATAAAGACCCTGAACAAAGCCTTGGGCCTCTGAAAACACCCAGAAACAAATGCAACTGACCACACACAAATTACACCACAGCTAGAGGAAAACCAGCCCACACAGATGAGAAAGAACCAGTGCAAGAACTCTGGCAACTCAAAAAACCAGAGCGTCTTTTTACCTCCAAATGACCTCACTAGTTCCACAGTAATGGTTCTTAACAAGGCTGAAATGGCTGAAATGACAGAAATAGAATTGAGAATGTGGATCAGAATGAAGATCATCAAGATTCAGGAGAAAACTGAAACCCAATCCAAGGAATCTAAGGAACAAGAGAAAATGATACAGGATGTAAAAGACAAAATGGCCATTTTAAGAAAGAAGAAAACTGACCTGATAGAGCTGAAAAACTTACTTCAAGAATTTCATAATACAGTCACAAGTATTAACAGAATAAGTGGTCAAACTGAGGAAAAGAATCTCAGAGCTTAAAGATTAGTGTTCTGAAATAATTCAGTCAGACAAAAACAAAGCAAAACCAATAAAGAATGAAAAAAAAACCTCTTAGAAATATGGGATTATGTAAAGAGACCAAATCTATGACTCATTGTTGTCCCTGAAAGAGAAAGACAGAAAGCAAGCAACTTGGAAAACATTTTTGAGGATATAATCCATGAAAATTTCCTCAACTGTAATAGCAAGGCCAACATTCAAATTCAGGAAATGCAGAGAACCCCTATGAGATACTACACAGGATGACCATCCCCAAGACACATAGTCATCACATTCTTCAAAGTCAGAATGAAAGAAAACATGTCCCTCTCCCTCTCCTTCTCCCTCTCCCTCTCCCTCGTCTCCCTCTCCCTCTCCCTCTCCCTCTCCCCGGTCTCCCTCTGATGCCACCAAAGTTGTGAAAGCCGAGACTGGACTGTACTGCCGCCATCTCGGCTCACTGCAACCTCCCTGCCTGATTCTCCTGCCTCAGCCTGCAGAGTGCCTGGGATTGCAGGCGCGCGCCGCCATGCCTGACTGGTTTTTGCATTTTTTGGTGGAGACAGGGTTTCGCCGTGTTGGCGGGGCTGGTCTCCAGCTCCTGACCGCGAGTGATCTGCCTGCCTCGGCCTCCCGAGGTGCCGGGATTGCAGACGGAGTCTCGCTCACTCAGTGCTCAATGTTGCCCAGGCTGGAGTGCAGTGGCGTGATCTCGGCTGGCTACAACCTCCACCTGCCAGCCGCCTGCCTTGGCCTCCCAAAGTGCCGAGATTGCAGCCTCTGGCCGGCCGCCACCCCGTCTGGGAAGTGAGGAGCGTCTCTGCCTGGCCGCCCATCGTCTGGGATGTGAGGAGCCCCTCTGCCCCACCGCCCAGTCTGGGAAGTGAGGAGCGCCTCTTCCCGGCCGCCATCGCCTCTAGGAAGTGAGGAGCATCTCTGCCCGGCCGCCCTGTCTGAGAAGTGAGGAGCCCCTCCGCCTGGCAGCCGCCCCGTCTGGGAAGTGAGGAGCCCCTGCACCTGGCAGCCGCCCCGTCTGCGAAGTGAGGAGCCCCTCTGCCCAGCAGCCGCCCCGTCCAGGAGGTGGGGGGCAGCCCCCGCCCGGCCAGCTGCCCCATCTGGGAGGTGGGGGGCAGCCCCCACCCCGCCAGCCGCCCCGTCCGGGAGGTGGGGGGCAGCCCCCGCCCCGCCAGCCGCCCCGTCCGGGAGGGAGGTGGGGGGGCGTCTCCACCCGGCCACTGCCCCGTCTGGGAGGTGGGGGGGAACCTCTGCCCAGCCACCCCATCTGGGAAGTGAGGAGCCCCTCTGCCCGGCCGCCACCCTGTCTGGGAGGTGTACCCAACAGCTCATTGAGAACAGGCCATGATGACGATGGCGGTTTTGTCGAATAGAAAAGGGGGAAATATGGGGAAAAGAAAGAGAGATCAGATTGTTACTGTGTCTGTGTAGAAAGAAGTAGACATGGGAGACTCCGTTTTGTTCTGTACTAAGAAAAATTCTTCTGCCCTGGGATGCTGTTAATCTATAACCTTACCCCCAACCCCATGCTCTCTGAAACATGTGCTGTGTCCACTCAAGGTTAAATGGATTAAGGGAGGTGCAAGATGTGCTTTGTTAAACAGATGCTTGAAGGCAGCATGCTCATTAAGAGTCATCACCACTCCCTAATCTCAAGTACCCAGGGACACAAACACTGCGGAAGGCCGCAGGGTCCTCTGTCTAGGAAAACCAGAGACCCTTGTTCACATGTTTATCTGCTGACCTTCCCTCCACTATTGTCCTATGACCCTGCCAAATCCCCCTCTCTGAGAAACACCCAAGAATGATCAATAAATACTAAAAAAAATAAAAAATAAAAATAAAAAAAAGAAAAGAAAACATGTCAAAGGCAGCTGGAAGTAAGGGGCAGATCACCTTCAAAGGGAACCTATCAGACTAGTAGCAGATGTCTCAGTGGAAACTCTACATGCCAGAAGAGATTGGGGCCCATGTTCAACATTCTTAAAGAAAAGAAATTCCAACCAAGAATTTCATATCTAGCCAAACTAAGTTTCATAAGTGAAGAAGAAATAAGATCTGTTTCAAACAAGCAAATGCTAAGGAAAAATTTGTTACTACCAGTCCTGCCTTATAAGAGGTCCTTAAGGGAATGCAAAATATGAAAAGCAAAGATCATTACCAGCCATCACAAAAAAACACTTAAGTACATAGACCATTGACACTATGAAGCAGCCACACAATCAAGTTTGCATAATAACCAGTTAACAACATGATGATAGGATCAAACCCACACATATTAATATTATCCTTGAATGTCAATGGGCTAAATGCCCCCAAATAAAAGGGACAGAGTGGCAAGTTGGATAAAGAAGCAAGACCCAATTGTACACTGTCTTCAAGAGACCCATCTCATATGTAATGATTCCCATAGGCTCAAAGTAAAGGGATGAAGAAAAATCTAACAAGGAAATGGAAAACAGAAAAAAGCAGGGGTTGCTACTCTAATATCAGAAAAAACACACTTTAAACCAACAACAATTAAAAAAGAAAAAGGAGGGCATTAAATAATGGTAAAGGGTTCAGTTCAATAAGATGACCTAACTATCCTAAATATATATGCACCCAACACAGGATCACCCAGATTCATAAAGCAAGCTCTTAGAGACCCATGAAAAACTTAGACTCCCACACAATCATAGTGGGAGATTTCAACACCCCATCTACAGTATTAGACAGATCATCAAGGCAGAAAACTGGCAAAGAAATTTGGAACCTGAGCTTGATACTTCACCAAATGGGCCTAATAGATATTTACAGAACTCTCCACCCCAAAACAACAGAATATACATTCTTCTTATCTGCACATGGCACATACTCTAAAATTGACCACACAATTGGACATAAAACAATCCTCAGAAAATTTAAAAAAAAACCCAACCTGTCATACCAAACACACTCTCAGAACACAGTGCAATAAAACTAGAAATCAATACTAAGAAAGGCACTCAAAATCATATAGTTACATGAAAATTAAACAACCTGCTCCTGAATGACTTTTGAGTACATAATGAAGTAAAGACAGAAATCAAGAAACCCTTTGAAACTAATTAGAACAAAGATATAACATACCAGAATCTCTGGGACACAGCTAAAGTGGTGTTAAGAGGAAAGTTTATAGCACTAGAGACACACATCGAAAAAATTATAAAGATCTCAAATTAACAACCTAACAACTCACCTGGAGGAACTAAAGAAACAAGAGCAAACCAACCCCAGAGCTAGCAGAAGACAAGAAATAACCAAAATCAGAGCTGAACTGAAGGAAATAGAGATGTGAAAAATCATACAAAAGATCAATGAATCCAGGAGTTTGTTCTTTGAAAACCTTAATAAGATTGACAGACCACTAGCTAGACTAATAAAGAAAAAAGAGAATATCCAAATAAACTCTATCAAAAATGTCAAAGGGGACATTACCACTGACCCCACAGAAATACCCACAGATAACCCCCAGAGACTACTACAAACACACAAACTAGAAAACCTAGAAGAAATAGATAAATCTTGGAAACATACAACCTCCCAAGATTGAACCAGGAAGAAATACAATCCCTGAACAGACCAAAAATGAGTTCTGAAATTGACTCTGTAATAAGAAGCCTTCTAACCAGAAAAATCTCAGGACTAGATAGATTCATAGTCAAATTCTCCCAGATTTATAAAGCTGGTGCCACTCCTACTGAAGCTATTTTTAAAAATTGAGGAGGAGAGACTCCTCCCTAACTCATTCTATGAGGCCAGCATCATTTTGATACCCAAACCTGGCAGAGACACAACAAAAAAAGAAAACTTCAGGCCAACATTCTTGATGAACATAGGTGCAAAAATCCTCAGCAAAATACTAGCAAACTGAATCCAGCAGCACTTAAAAAAGTGAATCCACCAGGATCAAGTAGGGTTTATTCTTGGGATGCAAGTTTGGTTCAACATACACAAATCAATAAGTGTGATCCATCATATAAGCAGAACTAAATACAAAAACCACAGATGACCATCTCAACAGATATAGAAAAGGCTTTCAGTAAAATTCAAAACTTCGTATTAAAAACTCCCAACAAATTAGGCATTGAAGGAACATACCTCAAAATAATAAGAGCCATCTATGAAAAACCCCACAGCCAACATAATACTGAGTAGGCAAAAGCTGGAAGCATTCCCTTTGAGAACCAGAACAAAACAAGGATACCCACTCTCACGACTCCTAATCAACCTAGTCCTGGAAGTCCTAGTCAGAGCAATCAGGCAAGAGACAGAAAAAAAGGCATCCAAATAGGAAGAGAGGAAGTCAAACTATCTTTCTTCACAGATGATATGATGCTATACCTAGAAAACCCCATAGTCTTTGCCCAAAAGCTCCTAGATAAACAACTTCAGCAAAGTTTTAGGATACAAAATCAACATACAAAACTCAGTAGTATTTCTATATACCAACAATGTTGAAGCTGACAGCCAAATCAGAACACAATCTCATTCACAATAACCACAAAAGGAATAAAATGCCTAGGAATACAGCTAACCAGGGAGGTGAAAGATCTCTACAATGAGAATTACAAAACACTGCTCAAATAAATCAGAGATGACACAAGCAAATGGGAAAACATTCCATGGTCATGGAAAGGAAGAATCAATATTATTAAAAATGGCCATACTGCCCAAAGCAGTGTACAGATTCAATGCTATTCCTATCAAACTACCAATGACATTCTTCACAGAACTAGAAAAAAAAACTATTTTAAAATTCATATGAAACTAAACAAGAGCCCAAATAGCCAAAGCAATCCTAAAGCAAAAAGAATGAAGCCGAAGGCATCACATTACCTGACTTCAAACTATATTACAAGGCTACAGTAACCAAAATAGCATGGCACTGGTAGAAAAACAGACACACAGATCAATGGAACAGAATAGACAGCCCAGAAATAAAGCCACACACATATAACCATCTGATCTTCGACAAAGTTGACAAAAACAAGCATTGGGAAAGGACTCCTTATTCAATAAATGGTGCTGGAATAACTGGCTAGCCACATGCAGAAGACTGAAATTGGACCCCTTCCTTATACCATACACAAAAATTAACTCAAGATGGGGGCAGACTAAGTTGATCTTCCAGAGTGACTGTCTCTTCCAGAATGGGCTGCAGAGTGCAGGCATTGCTGTGCTCCAGCTCCTCCGGGCCTGTGTTGCCACACTCCCTACTGCTATGAGCTTCTTCAAAAGTTTCCCACTGTCTGGGCCAGTGGAGGGGCTCCTGTAGCAGCAGCCAGACACCAAGGCTGTGGTGAATGGGAAGGGCCTCAGCACTGGTACCCTTTATATTGCTGAGAGCCACCTGTCTTGGTTAGATGGCTCTGGATTAAGATTCTCACTGGAATACCCCACCATTTGTTTACATGCATTGTCCAGGGACCGAAGTGACTATCTAGGAGAGCATTTGTATGTTATGGTGAAAGCCAAATTTGAAGAAGGATCAAAAGAATCTGTTGCTGACGAAGAAGAGGAAAATAGTGATAATGATGTGGAACTATGACTGAATTTAGATTTGTGCCTAGTGATAAATCAATATTGGAGGCAACATTCACTGCAATGTGTGAATGCCAGTACTTGCATCCAGATGCTGAGGATGAAGATTCAGATGCTTACGATGGAGAAGAATATGATGTGGAAGTGCAAGAACAAGGACATAGGGACATCCCTACATTTTACACCTGTGAGGAAGGATTTATCTCATCTAACAGCAGAGGGCCAAACATGTTGGAGATTAGAAGGAACGCTTTCTCAGTCTGTAAGCTGCCAGTATCATATGGTTGGGGTCAGGACAGAAGACTCAATAAGAGATGATGAAACTGGGATGGAGGTGGATACCACACCAACAGTTGCTGGACAGTTTGAGGATGCAGATGTTGATCACTGAAAATGATTTATGCAGGTTTAAGATTGGCCTCCTCTGTGGCTTTCAGATATAGGTACATCTTATAAATCAGGAACAAATAGGAAATTCCTTGAGGAAGTTGGTAAATCTAACAAAACATTGGAGATCATGGGGCCAATTTTTTCTTCTCTGTATACTCTCTCTCAAGACAGCTCATGGTTTAAAAACCCATTAACATGCGAATAATTCCCAGACTAATACTTTCTGGCCTGACCACTTCACTGAGTTTTAGACATGGATACCCAATTGCCTACGTGACATGCCCACTTAGATAACTAGTGGGCAGTTCAAACTTAATATGTCCTATACAGAACCTGTAATTTCCCCTACCGACCCCATTTCAGCAGAAGGTGCCACAATCCTTCCTGTTACTCAAGCCCCCAACCTAGGGACAATCCTTGGTTTCTCTTTTTTCCTGATTCCCCATAGTCACTCCATCATCAAGTGCTATTCAGTCTATATTCAAAATATATCTCATACCTGTACATCATCAGCTCCTGCTCAGATTCTTTTTATTTTTTTTTAACATTTATTTATTTATTTATTTTGGTAGAGACAGGGCCTCGCTGTATTTCCCGGGCTGGTCTTGAACTCCTGGCCTCAACTGATCCTCCCAATTCTGCCTCCCATGTGTTGGAATTATAAGCATGAGCTACTGTGCCTGGCCAACTCCTGCTTAGTTTCTTGCAGTAACTTATAAATTGCTTTCCTTGCTTTCACTCTTGCCCCTAAAATTCATCTTCTATATGGCAGAGTGATCTTTTTAAAAGTGTAAATCAGATCATGGCCCTGCCTGCTCTGCTGAAAATTCTCCAATGACTTCCCGTCACAAGCTCCTCACCACAGCCTCCAAGGCCTTCCATTAGCTGTCCTGGCCCACCTCTCTGACTTTCACACTTCCTGTTTTCTCATCCCTGTACCTTGAAGTATTTGGGCCCTTGTTATTTAGATTAATGTCAAATCTACCCTCGCAGAAAAACTATTTAAAAACCATTTTTTTTAGGGACAGGGTCTCACTCTGTTGCCCAGACTGGAGTGCGGTGGGGAGATCACAGCTCACTGCAGCCTTAAACTCCTGGGCTCAAGTGATCCTCCTGCTTCGGCCTCCCAAGTAGCTAGGACTACAGGCACACACCATTGCACCTGGCTAATTTTTAAGTTTTTTGTAGAGACTGAGTCTTACTATGTTGCCCTAGGCTGGTCTTGAACTCCTGGCCTCGAGTGATCCCACCTTGACTTCCCAAAGTGGTAGAATTACAGGCCTGACCCATCGTGCCTAGCTGACCTCTTTTTGTTTTCTTCAAGATACTTACCACTAATTAAAGTGATTGTGTTCATGTATTTGTTTCCTAGTTCAGTGCCTAACATTCCTCACTGAATTGTAAGCTCCAGAGAATAAGTTCCTTGTCTATTATTCAACTGTTTATGCCCATTGCCTAGATTAGTGCCTGACTCATGGTGGGCTCTCATTGAAACTGTTCAATGAATGAATGAATGATCTGCCCATTGTATGCATGTTCTTTGCATCAAGGCCTGGCTTTTTATACAAATGAGAACAATACATGATACCATCTGTACCTTCAAGGAAGGAGCAGTTTGGTAGAGTGGCAGAGGCAAGAGCTCTGGAGCTTGACAGACCTAGGTCCTGAGACATGGCTCTGTGAAATGGGTGACCTTGGACCTCCGAGCCTTTCTGAATTCAGTTTTCTAATCTATAAAATGGTAATAATTCTATCTACTTCTAGACTTTTTACAGTAACTTTTTTCCTGTTTTTACCTGCTATTGAATAGAGTAACTTTTATAGAATTCAAGTCCAATTTATATTAGCAGAAGTTGTATCTGCAGCTTACAAACAGTATATCATCACAGCAAAGAATACATGCCTGTGTATATGTTCCTCTCTTTAGATGTGTGTGTCTGTGTGTGTGTGTAAGGGTGTGTGTGTATGTGTGAGTGGGTGAGACTCTGTGTGTGGGAGCGGATAGATATGTGTGTGGGGGGGAGTGTGGGTCTCTCTCTCTCTTATATACTATATTACATATAGTATACATAATATATAATGTTATATATTACACATTACATATAATACATTATATTATAGTACATTAAAAATTATATATACACATTTGATATATATATATATAATATATATATGTAGAGAGAGAGAGACAGTTTCTCAGAAGAATGATTAATTCTCCAATTCATCAAGGAATAATTTTCTAGCATGAAGCAGAGTCCTTAACAGCCTTATTTAATTGATGGTAATTGGTATTAAGAGGGTATAATTTATAGAACCAGCATTTAAAAAATACCTCTGCTTAGAGTTCTAACGCTGGGTGATAAGAACCATCAAGCTTGCCATTCAGGAAGTCCTTGAAGTTTGTGAATGACAAATAGGTCAAGGAGAAAATTGTTGAGAGACCCCTTCAATGTCTTCTTAAGTCTCTCAAATGTCAATCAATAAATGGTATCCTCCAAATGAAAACCTTTTCCACTTGGAAGCCTGTCGTCCATTACAATAGCTTTCTCTCTCTTTTCTGCCAGAAGAGCAAATGAAATGTATTTTTCCAACAGCAGCTTTCAGGAAAGCCAGTTAGTGAATTTTAAGATTAGTTTATTCTGCTCCAGATTTTGAAGTTATTTTTTGATATTTGATCTGTGGGCTGAATCACAGAATCCAACTTTAAAGTTAGAAGGGATCTTGAGATCATTTAGTTCAAACTCCCTTGTGCAGCTTTTCTGTAGACATGAAAATTGTGCTGTTAATTTTTAATACCATTTTGAGTCTTTGAATGAGAGAATTAAGCTTTTCATAATTATATGCCGTGACCACCAGCAGTATAGGCTGTGAGCTCTTGGAGGAGCTTATGAGGAGAAACTCCAGAGAAGCATGAGTTCTTCATGTCCAATATCTGGCATGGAACCCAGAATGAAGGCTTGAAAAATGAATCATTCCTAATATAGTAGTTAGAGAAATTAGACAAGCTTGCAAACGTGTAATCGTTCACAACAAAATAAAAGGATAAAGACAAGGAAAATCTAAAATAACCAGCAGGGTATGGTGGCTCACGCCTGTAATCCCACACTTAGAGAGGCTTAGGTGGGAGGATTGTTTGAGGCCATGAGTTCGAGATTAGCCTGGGCAACGTAATTAGACTCATCTCTACAAAAAATAAAAAAAATTAGCCAGGTGCGGTGGCATGTGCTGGAGGCTGAGGTGGGAGGATGGCTTGAGCCCAGGAGTTTGAGGCTATAGTGAGCTATGGTCCGATTGTGCCACTGCACACCAGCGTGGATGACAGAGTGAGACCCTGTCCCTAAAGATAAAATAACATAATTCAAAAATGATTTTTATTAGGTTTAAACAATTAGTGAGAGCCCCCCTCCCAATAAGTATATGCTTTTTCATAGCACTTCACATTCCCCATACTAACTTACTAATTTAATGTTTCTGTTGGTGACTCATGCTGAATTGTGCAGTAGGAACACAGAGTGCTGAATTTCCTTAGATAATCCACAGAACGGAAAATCAATTTTATGACAAATAAGCATTGACTAAAAAGAGAAATCAGAGTGTAAATAACTATCATCATATAACTCATTTTATCTTCTAAAGAACTCAGTTTGGAAAATATCTTTATATCTCTATATTCTATGCCTTTATAACCCTATGATATATCTCCATATCATGTGTAATACGTTTATACACCACTGTATTAGGCAGTTCTTGCATTGTTGTAAAGAAATACCTGTGACTGGCTGGGTGCACTGGCTCACACCTGTAATCCGAGCACTTTGGAAGGCCGAGGCGGGCAGATCACCTGAGGTCAGGAGTTTGAGACCAGCCTGGCCAACATGGTGAAACCCCGTCTCTACTAAAAATGCAAAAATTAGCCAGGCATGGTGGCACACACCTGTAATCCCAGCTACTCGGGAGGCTGATATGGGGGAATTGCTTGAACCCGGGAGGCAGAGGCTGCAGTAAGCTGAGATTGTGCTACTGCACTCCAGCCTGGGGGACAGAGTAAGACTCTGTCTCGAACAAACAAACAAAAAAACCCTGTGACTGGGTGATTTATAAAGAGAAGAGGTTTAATTGGCTTATGATTCTGCAGGCTGTACAGGAAGTGTGGTGTTGGCATCTGCTCGGCTTCTAGGGAGGCCTCAGGAAGCTTACAGTCATGGCAGAAGGTGAAAGGGGAGCAGGGATGTCACATGACCAGAGCAGGCATGAGAGAAAGAGAAAGAATATGTGTCAGGGGAGGGGGATGTCACTTTTAAATGACCAGATCTTGTATAAACTCAGGGCAAGAGCTCACTTATCACCAAGGCCCAAGCCATTCATGAGAGATCCGCCCCCATGATACAAACACTTCCCACCAGGCTCCACCTCCAATACTGGGGATTACAATTCATGAGATTTGGGTCAAGAAAAATATCCAAACTATATCAACCACCGTATTAGTGGTATTGAAACTAATGGTATAGCAGTTTAATTGCTTGCATGAAGGCACATCGGCAGCTAATTGGCCGAGCTGGGACTCAAAACTAAGTCCAACTCCACTATACTTCACTGGTTCTGCCATGGCAGAGAACAGAAAAGGATTTGAAGATGACTTAATCATGTGACTTCATGGTACTGGTGAGGACATGGGGACCAGAAGAAACTGCAACTTGCCTAAAATCATACAACTGCTTAGTGGCAGAGCTGGAGTCACAGTTAGTTGTCCCTTGACCATGAAGCCTCATTTTAGAAATTTTGCTATTTTTTTCCCTCTTCTCTGTTCCTAAAATTTACTTTTTAAGACTGCTGTTGAACAAAGGAAATTCATGTCTTATAAGTACTATTTACATAATCAGTATCCTAGAAGTGAAGTAATAGCTTAGGGACTATATCATCACAGGTCTCTTGAATGTGTTTAGGTTAGACTGTGATAAGGAGTGCAGACCGGCTGAAATAGCACTTTGCTCTAAAGGATATTTTGATTAGATAGAGCAGCTTTATTTCTGGCCTGAATTAATAGGTGATAGAAATATATTAGCAGAAAGTAATAGTAGGTGATTAAAAGATTTAAATAGTAAATTCAGTTCTTTGTTTTTTTTTCACTAATTGCATTGCTTATGTTAATTTTATTTTATTTTTTATTTATTTATTTTATTTATTTATTTATTATTAATATACTTTAAGTTTTAGGGTACATGTGCACAATGTGCAGGTTAGTTACATATGTATACATGTGCCATGCTGGTGTGCTGCACCCACTAACTCGTCATCTAGCATTAGGTATATCTCCCAATGCTATCCCTCCCCCCTCCCCCCACCCCACAACAGTCCCCAGAGTGTGATGTTCCCCTTCCTGTGTCCATGTGTTCTCATTGTTCAATTCCCACCTATGAGTGAGAATATGTGGTGTTTGGTTTTTTGTTCTTGCGACAGTTTACTGAGAATGATGATTTCCAATTTCATCCATGTCCCTACAAAGGACATGAACTCATCATTTTTTATGGCTGCATAGTATTCCATGGTGTATATGTGCCACATTTTCTTAATCCAGTCTATCATTGTTGGACATTTGGGTTGGTTCCAAGTCTTTGCTATTGTGAATAATGCCGCAATAAACATACGTGTGCATGTGTCTTTAAAGCAGCATGATTTATAGTCCTTTGGGTATATACCCAGTAATGGGATGGCTGGGTCAAATGGTATTTCTAGTTCTAGATCCCTGAGGAATCGCCACACTGACTTCCACAATGGTTGACCTAGTTTACAGTCCCACCAACAGTGTGAAAGTGTTCCTATTTCTCCACATCCTCTCCAGCACTTGTTGTTTCCTGACTTTTTAATGATCGCCATTCTAACTGGTGTGAGATGGCATCTCATTGTGGTTTTGATTTGCATTTCTCTGATGGCCAGTGATGGTGAGCATTTTTTCATGTGTTTTTTGGCTGCATAAATGTCTTCTTTTGAGAAGTGTCTGTTCATGTCCTTCGCCCACTTTTTGATGGGGTTGTTTGTTTTTTTCTTGTAAATTTGTTTGAGTTCATTGTAGATTCTGGATATTAGCCCTTTGTCAGATGAGTAGGTTGCGAAAATTTTCTCCCATTTTGTAGGTTGCCTGTTCACTCTGATGGTAGTTTCTTTTGCTGTGCAGAAGCTCTTTAGTTTAATGAGATCCCATTTGTCAATTTTGTCTTTTGTTGCCATTGCTTTTGGTGTTTTAGACATGAAGTCCTTGCCCATGCCTATGTCCTGAATGGTAATGCCTAGATTTTCTTCTAGGGTTTTTGTGGTTTACAGTTCTTTGAATTCTCCCTGTGATGAAGCCTCTGCATCCTATTTCGTAATACTTACTTATAAAGAAGATCCATAAAATGAGTATATCCTGTTTAAAATACAGATGCCCTATCTATAAGTGATTTTGTTGTTCTGACATCTAATGCCATTGGCAAAAATTATAAACTTTTAAATTTTTTTTAGAGAGATGGGGGTCTCGCTCAAGCTAGAGTACAGTGGCATGATCATAGATCATTGTAGCCACGAACTTCTGGGCTCAAGTGATCTTCACACCTCAGTCTCCAGAGTAGCTGAGACTACAAGTGTGTGCCACCATGCCCAGATAAATTTAAAAACAATTTTTATAGAGACAGATCTGTCTGTGTTGCCCAGGCTGGTCTTGAACTCTGGGCCTCAAGCAATCCTCCTGCCTCAGCCTGCCAAAGTACTGGGATTACAAGCGTATGTCAGTAAACTTATAATTATAAATTTCATACCTCTGTGGTCAGTGAAAGCAGTTTTGAATTAATAACATTTTGGCTAATATTTACCACCTGTTGTAAGTGTGGCTTAACATGTTTAAGTGTTAACAATTGCTAATAATCTTATAGTTTGTTGGTAGTTTACATTTCTGTTGAAGGCATAGTTCTCTTCTGAAGTTACCTTCTATGTGAGGAAACTCCGATTATTACAAAACTCCTAGCTTCTCTCCACCTTCTCATTTGCTTCTCTCCAGGAAGGAAGAAAGATTAAATCCGTTTGGTGAACTGGACACCTATAACCCGGCTTCTTCCTCAGGGGAGAGAGTGGCCCACGCAGAGCAAACATTTTCCTCAGCTTTTCCATGTGGTCAGGATGAGTCTGAGGTTTGTGACTGGACGGGTGTCTCATTCTAGGGTTTGCTGTCAGAAAGTCGATGTACCTGCAGGAATAATCCATGTCCTTCAACCGAGGCTTCATCAGTACCACATGGGATAATTTGGCTCTCCATCAGCTGCCATTTTTTGTCTTGTTTCCCAATTGGTTCAGGCCTCAGTGGGGAGGGGAGGCCTCAGTTATCAGAACACCTCACAGACCCAAACTGCTCTGAGCCACTGGGCTGAGTCTTGAGGCGTTAATAAGAAGCACAGTTTGTGAGATAAGCATCACATGGAGATTGAGGTTTGTGGCTTGGAGGGTGCTTTTAGCTCTGGTGATCCTGTACTTGGTGCAAAATGCATTAGATTTTTACCAAGGTGGGTCACTTTGTCCACAGGCAAGGGGCTGTTTTCATAAGAGTGGTTGTGTTTCTCTAGGGGCAGAAGTGCAGGCACCAGGGTCTCAGCTGAGGCTCAGACCTTCCACGAATCTGCAGGGATCTGAGAGCAGACTGCTGCAGGTGTGAGTTTTATTCTGAGCCGGCAAGGCTGAAGCAAGTGCTTGATTATAGGGAAGAGTCTTCCCTTATGGTCTTCAGCTGTCAGGGAGCAGAGTAATATTTACTGTTTTAAAACTGCAATGCAGCTGATTTTTGCACAAGCTAAAGAGAACTAAGTGAGATTTTTTGCCTTTAACCAACAGCATCAGATCTAGGTAAGCGCTGTGGGTTTCCTGCCCCAATTTCTGTTTTTCTGTTCTGTTCTGTTTTTTTTTTTTTTTTTTTTCCGCCTTCCCAGCCAAGAAATGGACAGACTGATCTTGAGTTCTTATGGCTTGTTTATAAAAAAAAAACAAAAAACCAGGCACACACAAAAACCTACTGTCAGATTCCATTTACATGCTGTTCAAATCCCAGGCAAAACCAATTTATGGTGATATCAGAATATTTGGTATCTTTCAGGAGTTATCAACTGAATGGGGGTTCCAGGGAGCATTTAGGGTTATTGGAAATGTTCTCTGTCTTGATTTAGGTATTGTTTGCTCATGTATATATGCACATACAAATTAATTGAAGTGTGTACTTGAAAGTTGTACACCTTATTGTAACCTTAAAGTATTTATCCAGGCATAGATGAGCACGGATGACTTCTCTGAGCCAGCAATTTAGCAGCATGCTCCCCATCTGCAGTGCATGCTCTAATGGCCCCCAATTCCCATAGGCTACTAGGGGAGGGGCTGTGTCAGATTCTATAAGACACACTCTACTGGTTTTGAGTTTGCCTTTAAAGATGTATTTATTTTTATTTGATGCCTTCCTGGTCCCCCTTGATGTTTTGGATACTCACCAGGTGTAAGTGGTGTAAGAGATCCACCCTCACCAGGTCTAGGGTGATGGCTGCTGTGAGAAAAACTTGAGGCTGTCTGCTCCCACTGCCCCACCCCCGGCAAACTCAGAAGGTGCCAGGAGACTAAAGAATGACTCGGACAAGTCCAGCTTGGTGAGTAGATGAGTTTATTAGGACATGCATACAGGGCACTCCTTGGCAGCAGCAGGATGGCTCAAGAGTTCCACACCAGGTTCCGTCTCTAAACTGTTTTTTTTTTTTTTTGAGATGGAGTTTCTCTCTTGTTGCCCAGGCTGGAGTGCAATGGTGTCATCTCGGCTCACTGCAACCTCTGCCTCCTGGGTTCAAGCAATTCTCCTGCCTCAGCCTCCCAAGTAGCTCGGATTAGATATGTGCCACCACACCCGGCTAATTTTGTATTTTTAGTAGAGATGGGATTTCACCATATTGGCCAGGCTCTTCGTGAACTCCTGACCTCAGGTGATCCACCTGCCTTGGCCTCCCAAAGTGCTGGGATTACAGGTGTGAGCCACTGCGCCCGGCCTCTAAACTACTTTTAAGTTAATTTTCTGGCTCTTTGGCCACTGTGTTTGAGCACTGAGGCTGTTTTCCTTGGTAGATTCTCAGATACTCTCTGAGATGTTTGAGTTCTCAGGGACATCGGCTCCTTGGCTGGGCATCATGGCCTTGGCTCACTGGAATAAACATTTAGGGTTCAGGCAGCAGACACACACCCTTGAGTAGCCTGGTGAGGGACCCTCTATTAATGGCCCTAACATAATCTTGAGTGTTTACCACACAGCTGGGTGAATCAAAGGTTAGTTCTCTAGATGTCCCAAACTCTAGTAGATCTAGTCCTCTGACCAACCGGATGTCTGTCCTGCACAAGGTGTAACTTATATGTGCCATATTTCAAACTCCTGCACACATACCACAATCATCTATTCTTCTGTAAAGGACCAGATAGTCTACACTTTGTGCTTTGCGGGTCGTATGATCTCTGTGTCAACTAGTCAGCTCTGCATGAAAGCAGCTATAGACAATACATAAACAAATGGGTGTGGCTGTGCTCCAAGAAAGCTTAATTTACAAAACAGGTGGTCAGCCAGATTTAGTCTACAGGCTATAATTTGCCTGATCTAAACCATGTAATCATTCTGAAAAATTGACAGAGACAGGTTTATTCCATCATTTTTTGCTTTGTTTTTGCCAGTAGGGGAACTGAGGCTTGGTGAGCTGAATGAGTTTCCCAGGTTATCTCTGGGTAGTGAAGGATTTCCAACTAGGACTCGGATGAAATGTACTCATGCTATTGACATGTAGTTTTAAGGTCTATGAGAATAAGTGTCATGTCTAATACTGCTTAGCATTCAACTTGAAGCACTTAATAAATATTCTCTCAATTGAGCAGTTTTGTATAACTTTCAGTCTTAAAACATCTTCCTATTCAGCCTCCCTCCCTCTCTCCCTTTCTTCCTTTTTTTTTTGAGATGGAGTTTCACTTTTGTCACCCAGGCTGGAGTGCAATGGCACAATCTCGGCTCACTGCAACCTCCGCCTCCTGGGTTCAAGAGATTCTCCTGCCTCAGCCTCCCAAGTAGCTGGGATTACAGGCATGCATCACCACACCTGCCTAATTTTTGTAAATATTTAGTAGAGACGGGGTTTCACCATGTTGGCCAGGCTAGTCTCAAACTCCTGACCTCAGGTGATCCACCTGCCTCAGCCTCCCAAAGTTCTGGGATTACAGGCATGAGCCACCACACCTGGCCTTCCCTCCCTCCCTCCCTCCCTCCCTCCCTTCCTCCCTCCCTCCCTTCATCTCACTCTGTCATTCAGGCTGGAGTGCAGTGGCGCGATCTTGGCTCAGTGCAACCTCTGCCTCCAGGGTTCAAGTGATTCTCCTGCCTCAGCCTTCCAAGTAGCTGGGACTACAGGTGCATGCCACCATGCCTGGCTAATTTTTGTATTTTTGGTAGAGATGGGGTTTCGACATGTTGCCCAGGCTGGTCTCCAACTCCTAAGCTCAGGCAATCCATCTGATTGCCTCCCAAAGTGCTGGGATTACAGGCGTGAGCTACCGTGCCTGGCTTTCCTCCACACACTTTCTATTGTCTGATTATCATCTCAGAAGGAAGCCTGAATAGGCTTCGAAGGTATTTAAATTTTAAAAGAGGACAGCTAAAGAAGGCAACACTATTTTCAGCAGAGCTAAATGCTACACAGATGAAGGAGATAATTTAGAAAAGCATGTCAGATCAAAGCATATCAGTATCCTCACCTCGTTTATTAAGATGTGTGTGTGACTGTAGCCATACTAAGTGACACAAAAGACCTTGTTAATCAAATCACTCACCCATCCTTTTTGTGGCCACAAAGGAGTGCGTCCAGGCTAAAGGAATAATACTTATTGCTAAATACTGTCCTATCAAAGGCTGAAAATATACATTTGCTTCCCCTGAGCTCTACTCAAGAGTAGTAGTCATTCCACTGTTTATCAAAACACCATATTGTACACCTTAGATATATATGATAAAAAAGACATAGCACACATCTGCTCTACATTCATAATAAAGGAACCTACAGGCAATTTTGTTTTGAATTGTTACCCTCTTGCCTTTACTCAGATTTTATTATTTAAACCAGAATCCACAAGCGATGTCTGCCACATCATGCTGACTCCAGGGACTGCGTATGAACAATCTGTAGTTACGGCTTCATTTCTTGAAATGCCCTTACCTTTCAGTGTCTGAAACGTAACACAGATACTTAGGAAGAAGGATGGAGAATATGATATTTCGTTCTATGAGTTATCTACTCTTCCTTTGGTGCAAAAAATATTTGAAGGGGAAATTATTTACTACTGCATTACTCTCCTATTCAAAAGAGATGTGGCAGGGCACAGTGGCTCACACCTGTAATCCCAGCACTTTGGGAGGCCGAGGCGGGTCAACCATTTGAGGTCAGGGGTTCGAGACCAGCCTGGCCAACATGGTGAAACCCCGCCTCTACTAAAATTACAAAAAAATTTAGCCAGTTACGGTGGCAGGTGCCTGTCGTCCCAGCTACTTGGGAGGCTGAGGCAGGAGAATCGCTTAAGCCCAGGAGGCGGAGTTTGCAGTGAGCTGAGATCGCACCACTGCACTGCAGTCTGGGCAACACAGCGAGACTGTGTCTCAAAAATAAGTAAAATAAAATAACGCCATTTTTTTCTCAATGCAGTTTGGACATCACAGGGGTACTTGGGGACCTCTATGGGAAAATGAGACATGGGGAACAGTGGTGAAAATCCATTTGCTTTCTTCCTGGTTTCACTTGGGGCCTCACAGCTTTCCCCTAGGGCCAGTCCTGCAAGATACAAGCATTTCTTACTTGCATATTCTAAGAATATTTTGCTGAAAAAAATTCATTTCTTCTCTGTTTTCATCCAAACAATTCCCTATCCAAGAGATCCTCCTCATGTAAAAATCTGATCAGGTCAATCAGCTCCTTTAAAATTCTTCTGGTATTCCTCACTGTCTAGAGGACAGGTGTATGCTTCCCCTTAGCTTGGAACACAGTGCTTTTATTTATTTTTTTAAATTTTATTATTTTTGGGATGGAGTCTTGTTCTATAGCCCAGTGTGGAGTACAGTGGCATGATCTCAGCTCACTGTAACCTTCTCCTCCTGGGTTGAAGCAATTCTCCTGCCTCAGCCTCCCAAGTAGCAGGGATTACAGGTGCCTACCACCATGTCCGGCTAATTTTTGTATTTTCAGTAAAGACAGAGCTTCACCATGTTGGTCAGGCTGGTCTCAAACTCCTGACCTGAGGTGATCTGCCTGCCTTGGCTTCCCAAAGTGCTGGGATTACAGGCGTGAGCCACTGTGCCCAGCCACACAGTCCTTTTGTGACCTGGCTCTCCTCTACTTTGTAAATGTTCCATTCCCACATGCATCCTGGACTCCAGTCATTCCAAACAGACTCTGACTCTAGGTGCCAGGCTATTCCTGGTCTCAATGCCTTGCATAGCTGCATCTTCTCCCTAGAATATTTCTCTGATGTTCTCCCTAAAGAAGTGCCCATGTTAGTTCAAGCATCACTGTCTTTGGGAAGGCTGTTTGACCTTCTCAGCCAGAGATTGGCATTTTCTCACCCCATGTAAGGATGGCTACCAGAAGATACATTTTCCCTGGGCCTCAGCCTCCCTTACTAGACCTTGCACCCTAACAAGTTCTATTCATTTTTGTATCCTTAGTGCCCGGCACAGTGTAGAATTTAATAACATGTGCTAGAAATAATGGGTAACTATTTTATAAAGAAGAAAACTTCAGATTTCTAACATTCTGTTTTATAATATTCATATCACAAACAGGAGTTTTTAGAGGGAAGAGGCCCTCATTCATCTTTGTATTTATTGTGCTAACATAGTGCCTGGTAGTAACACTTAATAAATGTTTGGGGAATGAATAGGGGAGTGAGCAGGTAAATGGATGATGTGGTATAACCATCCAGTGTGCGCCCAGGGCTCAGCCTCCATTCAACACTATCTACCACAGAAAGTCTCCAGGTAGCTGGAAGCAATGCCAAAGACTCAGAGCTCCTCTCTCTTTGGATGAATGGCTAAGAGATTACAGAGGGAGCCACAGGCATTGTTAAAGAATCTAAAGTCAGAGCTGACCTGGGGTTAGCCTAGTAGAAATGTACTTATTAAGTCCTTAGTTCATTTGTTTATTTAATACATATTTATTGGGTCACAGTTCCTAATTGGAAATTCTTGAGGCCTGATGTGTTCAGAATTCAGATTTTCTTCAGATTTTAGAGTGGTAATGTAGCACATAGCATGTAAAGCTATACTAGGGCAGAGACCCCTGGTATACTGGGGTGTAGCTTGGGGTCTAGGGCCACATCATGGGAAAAAGCACATTAATATTTCTGCAGAAAAGTGTATTTATATCTGCACTAAATTGTGGAATAAATAAAAACTATAAATAGGCTTATGACAGTTCAGGTTAAGTTTTGCCTTCAAATGACTGAAGCACAGATCAGGTTTTTCTGCCAATTGTGCTGCAGAAAACTTTCTCTTTTTCAGAACTTTTTGGGTTTTGGAATTGTGGATGAGGAATTATAGAACTGTAACAATGATTCTCTGCAAGAATTCCTCTTTTAGAAGAAATTTGGGAAAATATCCAACAAATATTAATTCTATCAGTAATTCCCAAAATGGTTTGATTGAAAAAAAGTCATCTCAAAGGGTATTATTAAAATCTAAAGATAAATGAATTTAAATATACTTTCATTAAAAAAAAAGAACCTTGATATTACATCATTATTTTTAACACATGGCAAAGTAGAGCTAATAAGTGGGATAAAGGGCTTCTTATTCTAAAACAGCTGTTCCTTGCAATCTTTACTATGGGGAAAAAAATGGTGAAGGGCAGTGCAAGGGGGTGGCAATAAGAGAACAAAAGAAAGTAGCTAAAATTAGCACTGTAGGTTCGAGGGCCTGCTAATTAAATTTATACTGCACCAGCAAATGCTTCAGAATTGTTACTTTTTCCTGTTATTTAACACTGTACATTCCTTTATCTGTGCAGGATGCATTTATTTACAGCCCGCCCCTTTCCCCCCCTCCAAAAAAAAAGTAGATTCAGAAACGCCTGCCCTGGGTAAAGGTGGAGAACAGCACTCTCCCATTAAAGTTTAAACCTCATGGCCACTGTCAAGATGGTGTCTAGAGTTTTACCAGTAGGTGAAATCCTTGTTAGAAGCTGTTAGGAAAAATACATGAAAAATACATAATGTTTCCCTTAGTTGTTCTGGTTCCTTAACATCTTTAAACTGATCATCTCTAGTTTCCAAGTGTCCTGGCTTTTGAGGGGAAATTAAGATTCTATTAGGTTGATGCAAAGTTTTCTATATTAATTACTTCATATGGAATTACTTTTACATCAACCTAATAGAATCAATTTCTATATTAGGTTGGTGCAAAAGTAGTTCTATATTAAGTAATTAATATAGAAAATTAATTTTTATATTAGGTTGGCATTACAATGGCAAAACCACAATTAATTTTGCACCAACCTAATATAGGTGAGCTACTTTTGTGAGGAGTTTTATCAGACCCTGCCAAGGTATCCTGGTACAAGTTTCCCAGGGAAGGGCTTGCAATAACGTGTGCAAATCTGTGTACTCACAGGGCTTGGGATTATGTGACAATCTGAATGGTGCAGAGCTCATAGGTCCCAGGAGTCTCCCATTTTCCCCCTCCTGTTTCCCTGTTCCCGTTGTTTGCTCTGCCCTTGGGTGCCCCACCCTGCCATGCCTGCCCTAGCTGGCTCACTTCATTCTGTGGGCCTCAGCTTCCTTCTGCTTTGAATCTCCACTTCTTTCAACATTGGGTCACTAACACAGAGATCTTCAGGGTTGGCTGGGAGAATCCCTTGTATCTTCTAGTGAGACAACATTTTCCTCCTTGCATGACCCTCATAGAACTGTCAACCTCTCTCCTTGTTTATGTTCCTGTGGGGTTAACCCTGACTAGAAAAGTGCAGAACATTCTGCCATCACGTGTAGAGGGAACATCGGGGAAGAGAGATGCAACCCTCTTTGTTTAAATATTCAGACAGATAAAGTGCAATATATAATTTTCCCCTCTCAGGGCTCCCACTGTGTCTATATTTACTTGGTGGTGCTGAGATGAATTTTAGGAGAAAGAAAAATGTCACCTGTGTTCATGATGCTGTGGCAAAGAGGTGTGTGCAGAAAGAGAACTTTTACAACTTAAGCATTATCTTCAAGGAAAGGATGAAGGACTTTGCCCTCGTGTAAAGGGATTTTAGGGGTCAAAGTAGGTCAAAGATTGACTTTCACAGGGCTGGAGATCTTGACAGAACTAAAGACACTCATCTCTGTGTGACTGTGGCCCCTCATGACAACATGTCCCTAAGGAGGCCCAGTAGAAAGCATCATTTCATGGGAAACTAGCTGGTGCTCACCGAGCTCTTTTCATAGAAGACATCCGTTATTATTGAACATTCATTAAGCTCTGAACGCTGTAGCTCTCAGGTCTTTTGCAAGCAGAGACTAGAAAAAAGCCTTGTGGGAGTGATGATAGCAGTGCAATGGTCATTTATTGAGCACATGCAAATTCCAGGTACTGAGCTAAGTATCTTGCATGGATTCCTTCATGTCATCCTCATAACGACTCTGTAAGATGAGTACTATTAATATGTCCATTTGACAGATGGGGCCACTGAGCCCTAAAGGAGGTCAGCGGCTTGGCCAAGGCCACGTGATAGCTCAGTAGTGGCTGGCTGGTAGTGGGGTCCCATGTACACCCCTGTCATGCGTGTGCTGGAAGAGACGTCTGACCCACAGCCTTTCACATGATCAGGTACAAGCTGAAGACAGAAGAAAGAGGGCATCGGTGGTGGCAGCTGTAAGAGAAGAAGACTTTGGTCTTTTGACACATCGTTCTAGGAGGACAGCCTCAGTGTTCTTAGTGTGTGAAGCAACTGTCTCATAATAAAAATAGGCAGATCAGTGATAATCAAGATTTAAAATAACCCTAAAGTGTGGAAATAAGTGAATGGAAAGGTGACTCTTTCTCTAGGCGTTGTCAGTCCCTGCAGGCTGAGCTACCTGTTTTTGAAAAAGAACAGAAAACCAAGTCTAGGGTGGGGCCTGGAGCCAGCCACATACACTCTGACCTCGTTTTCTCTCAATGTCTGAACAAGCCTGGGAACATAAATACTTGAGCAAGAAAAACAAGTCAGGCCCTGAGTGGAGGACAGGCAGCAGCAAGTAAAGGAAGGGGAGCAGAGGTGAGAGCTAAGGCCCTCACAGGAAGGAGACCCAGGGTCTCCAAACCCTTCTTTCTGATATATACAGCGATCGTTTTCCATCTTATGTAAAGTGCTATGATCCTGAAGACTCAGTCCCCTCTTTCAGATAAGACTGCTGCCCCTAAGCTCTTTCTGAATGGAAACTCTGCCCTAAACAGGGGTTGAGGAACTTCTGGGGAAACTGAGGAGACTCAGTAGAACTGATTCTTTGAAGACAGCTGGTCTATCTGTGCTGGAGACTCTTCTATGGCCAGAGGTTGAAAGAAGGCTCTGCATGGTGGGGAGGAAATCAAGTTATTGTCCTGATTCTGCTAAGGAAAGAACAGCACAAGAAAACCAGTCCCTTGGTTTCCAGTTTTCCCGAGTTTTACGCGTTTCACACATGCAGTGTATTCAAGCATTTCTTCTACAATTTTTTTAATTTGAGACTGAAATCCTCTTTTGAGCAGGAGTCAATATGTAGCTAATAGGCAATTTACCTGTTGTATATTTCCTATCAGGAAGTCAACATCATTTAGTGACAGACAGTAGAGCCATCACTAGCCAACATTACAGTTGCTTGTGACAGAGTTGAAAGTGCATAAACTTTGGCCTCAGTAGCCTTGGGCTTGAACCCTGGTTCTATTTACTACTTAACTTGTCTTTAGTCAGCTTTCCAAATCTCTCAGAGGCTCACTTTCCTCACTTGTTAAGTGGACATAAAATCTACCTTAAGCAATTGTGATAAGGATGAAATGAGATAAATAGAAGTGCCAACATATTCAATAAAAACTAGGTATCCTTATCTACGTGTAGATCTCTGACACAAGCAGTATTTATATAAGGATTGGAAGCTTGAAGCTAGAGCTGGCAAAAGGAAAAATGTGTTATGTATATTTGAAAAATCATTTATATTTGATGGAGAATGCATTGTACATCATTCTTCAAGCTGATTTGCCTTGCTAATTACCTGTCACTCTGGCTAATATTGGAATTAGCTTGTCATTCTCAGCAATCTCTGATGGCCCGTTTGGTAGGCGTGAGAGCCCAGAAGCTTTCTGAGTCATTTGGGAATAAATGAGTTCAGGGACTTCAGCTACAGTGAGAATGACCTCCTTTCCCCTCAAATTGATTATCTGTAAAAGAGAAATCCTTTGGAAACCTTTTTCCTTAAGTGTTCATTGCTTACTTTTAGTCTTTCTCCCACTTCTCATGCACTCTGTCATCTTAGCAGCACCAAAATAAGTTTTTTCCCCGACTGCTCACAAATTGCGAAGATATGAGTGTGTCCCCTAATGTTATATAGCGTATTGCATCTCTGCCATAGACACCAGAAGTTTCAGCTTTCTCAGATTTCACCTTATCTTTTCCATAACATCCAAGAGAAAAATGAAACCGTGGCAGAGTGTTTTCATTGATCAAGCAGGCTTTTAATGTCTTTCCTTTTGCTTCTTGGCAGTGCGACCTCTGATCTCAGCTATATGGCCCTCAGTCTTCAGATCATCCTTATCCTAACCAAACTAACATATCTTCAATGCTTTAGATATTGAACGACACATTGTTTTCTTTAATTGGAAAAAATACTAGTTACATAATGCCCTTTAATCTTAGTAATCAGCAAGCATACAAATAAAACCTGGAACATTGTTTTGACAAACCATTGCTTGCTTTCTGCCTTGTCATACTGGGTTTATAAACTCTGTACCATACACTTGAGACACCCTGAAAATCACAGTAATTACCATAGAACAAGCTTCCCCCCATCACTGGATTGTTAAGCAGGTGCACCCCACATATATTGGTTATAACTTTGTAGCCTATGTTGAACAAGTCATTTACTTTGACAAAAGTCAAAGTTGTATCTGTTATACCCTCTTAGCAAGCCAACAAATGCCTTGCGTGGATGTGAGTGGAGAGTTACCACCACTATATGTGATAACATAGCTTAAGATGAGGGGAGCTGAGGGGAGCTGTGCTGCCATATTTTGTAACCAGATACTGGAATCCTTTCTCAGCCATTGTCCTTAGCAGAGCTGTGTGGAGAAAATCATAAGGCCTTCCATCAACTGATTCACCGATTTAGGATTCTTTTCTTGATATCTTTAAATTTTATTAAAATGATTAATCTATATTATATTAAATATGTATTAATTGAAAACATTATTTAAAATAAATATATTACCTATTTTCAAAATAAATACTATTTAAATATATCTAAATTATTTAAATAGGTATTAATAAAAACTATTTTCAATAAATATTATTGTAAATTAAAATCGGGAGTGAGGGGCCTCAAAAAATGTATCCCGCTTCTCAGACCAACTTTGGAAACAATAGGGAAATATAACAAAACAGTAAGGCAAATGGGAGTTCCAAATATCAACTGATACTGGGGAATGTAGCCTATGTCCATGAAAAGTGGGCTTGATGGAATACTGAACCCCATGATGATCAGACCAAACCACCCAGTCCGGAGCCTAACCCTGTAAAATTTCCCACAAAGAGGAACAGAACACAAGGCAAGCTCTCTGAAGTCAGGCTGGAGCTGGGAGTGTGGAGAGGTGGGCCATGCCAGGGCTGTGCCTCACTGGCTGATCCTTCCACACCAGCAGAAGGGGCCAGGAGTGTTTCCCCTAGGGAGCTCCCTCTGCTCTCCACTTACAGGGAAGTCTCAGAACTGGAGAAAAATTCACCTCCATCCCTCCTCAGTGGTTAACTCTTTTAGGTAAGATTTAGATTCATGGCAATTAAATTGTCACCTTTTGAACTTCTACATTTTCCCAATTAAAATATTCCTATAGTGTTGGAATACAGAATGCATGTTGTGAAAGAGAATAGAATCTCAGGACCCCAAACTCACTATGCCAAATGGAAAGTTAAGCTTAGGAACTGAGTCACACACACTGCCTTCCTTTTGTTCCCAAACAGATAACTGTGATTTCACAACCCTGTGTCACAGCCTCATCCATAAAAGCCAGGTTCCCACAATGTGGGAAGGCCACATATCTCCTCAGATGGCCTCCCTCACAAACTGCCCACAAGGAAATTCCTTGTGAGCCCCTCAATCTTTCAGGAGATATATCCCCCTTATAAACTAGCCCTAAAACCAAGTTCTATTGGATCTCGGTTCAATAGCACCTGACGATGTCAATTACCAAGTTATCTTCACAGGTATAGGACAAGACCAGAAATCATCCCTCCACCCAGCCTGAAATGAATGCACATGTTTACTTTTTCTTGTGTAAAAGGTAGATTTACTGAGCAGAAGACAAAATACAATTGACTTTTTCTTCTACCCTCTCTTTCCACATGTAAAATGTAGATTTATCGAGGCTAACCAGAGCCTCACAAGAATTTGCCTCACTGCCTACCCTTCCTCTCTTTTTCCCCTCCTGCTTGCTCTTTCTCCTTTAAATGTTGAAGTTCCAAAAACCCCCTTTGGAAAAAGCACAGGTCACAGAGGTTCCTGTGACTTGTGTTTCTCCCAGGTGCTCCCTCAAACTTTGGCTAAATAAACCTCTGTTGAGTGTCTCAGTCACTGATATGGTTGGGATCTGTGTCCCCACCAAATCTCATGTTCAATTGTAATCCCCACCATTGCAGGAGGTCTGGTGGGAGGTAATTGGATCATAGGGGTGGATTCTTCATGAATGGTTAAGCCCCATACCTGTGGTGCTGTTCCTGTGAGATCTTGTTGTTTAAAAGTGTTTAGCACCTCCCCACCCCCTCTTCCTCCTGCTCTGACCACGTGAAGTGCCTCACTCCCCCTTTGCCTTCCACCTTGATTGGAAATTTCCTGATGACTCCCCAGAAGCAGAAGCTGCTATGCTTCCTGTATAGCCTGTAGAACCATGAGTGAATTAAACCTGTTTTCTTTATAAATTACCTCGTCTCAGGTATTTCTCTACAGTAGTGCAAGAATGGACTGAAACAGTCACTTCTTGGTTAACAATACGATGTAGGAAGACAGTACCACTATATTTCTACTATCTTACAGAATGCTTTTGAATTCTGATGATGCTCTATATAATGCTTCTAAGGGAAGAAAGGGGAGTTAGTATTCCTGCCTACAGGTAGAGAAGAAAACTGAGGGGCTTATGTGAGAACTTGAAGACCCCTGAGAACACATGTCCACAGTGCTTGAGAAGCAGTGCATTTAGCCCTAAATGTTGCCACTTGATGACCACCTAGCAACACAAATGGGACTGTGAATGCACACACAACCCTGAAAAATCTCATGGATTGCTTGACTATAATGCACTTATCCTAATGATCCAGCCTATGCTTATATGAAAATTTTAAAGTTATCATAAACATGAAAATACAGAGTTAGAAACATTCTTTTGGAACCTTCTTTCTCCTGAAAATATCAATGCAGAAACTCAGGTTGAGAAGCACAGAGGCAGCACACATAGAATTAGGAGATGAAGCCATCAGAATGTGTCTCCCTGGTTGGTGGCTCCAGGGCTCAACAGCCGCTTTCAAGGCTAAGGTACAAATAAAGGAATTCCACTCCTCACTGTGCACCTGGCCACCTGCCAGGTTGCAAGCTTTGTTCTGGGTTCTCTCCAGACCTTGCTGTCTCATAGCTGTCCTGTCAGTTCAACATTTTAACCATACTCCTACCAGCCTGATGGGGGGAGACTGTGAAAGGAAGCTGAGTGTTTCCCTGAGACCTGAGGGACTCAGGAATGAGAAGGCGGCAGGGGAAACAGCTTGATGGAAGAAGCAGAGTTTGGAGTTAATCTGGGTTCGAATTTGGGCTCCAGCTTCTAATTATGGGACATCTACAAATAATTTAACCTCTCTGTAAAAGGAAAATAAAAAGACTCTCCTCTAATCTTTTTCTTTTTTAAGATGAAAAATAATATTGTAAAGTGCCTGACATAGGAGACCACCAATAGGTAGTGGCAATGTGCTTTGTAGGTATCGTATCAGGGGACACAATGGTACACAGCTGGTGCCATTTATTCTTTTAGAAGAAATATCACGTGATGTTCATCTGACCCTATTTTCAGACTGCCTGAATTTAAATCCTAGTTCTACCACTTACTAGCTATGACACTGTGCAAGTAACCTTTCTGAGTGCCAGTTTTCTCACTCACCTTATACTTTTGTTGTAAAGATCAAGTAATATGTGGTAAGCCTTTAGCCTGAGTGTTGATGCATAGTAAGTGCTCAATAAATGTGACTTATACTGTTATTTAAGTTGTTTGGTTTTAGGCCTGCAGCTACCTGTATGAATACACAGACTAGTGCCTCTTGAACTTCAGAGCTCATACAAATCACCTGGTGAGCTTGTTAAAATGTACATCCTGATTCAGTACATCTACAGTGGGGCTGGAAATTCTGCATTTCTGTTACACTTCTTGCTGGTCCAGCGACCACATGTGGAATAGCAAAGTCATAGAAGCAGACTATTCTTAGTTTTATCTTCTTTGGTTAAAATGTTTTTGTTTTTGTTTTTTTGAGATAGGGTCTCCTTCTGTCACCCAGGTTGGAGTGCAATGGCATGATCACCGTGCACTGTAGCATTGAACTCCCGGGCTGAAGCGATCCTCCTGCCTCAGCCTACTGAGTAGCTAGGACTACAGGTGTGCACCATCATTAGTTGCTATTTTTAAATTATTTGTAGAGATGAGGTCTTACTATGTTGCCCAGGCTGGTCTTGAACTCCTGGGCTCAAGCAATCCTTCTGCCTTGGCCTCCCAAAATGTTGGGATTATAGGCATGAGCCACTGTGCCTGACCTGAAATAAAAAATTTTTAATAGAATCAGCTGCCTCTGTCTAATGCTTCTACCCGAACTACAAATGACCCTTGAACAAATTGGGTTTGAACTTCAAGGGTCCAATTAATACACAGATGAAAATAGAGTGAGGTTCTGCAGGGCTGACTTCAGAACTTGAGTATGTATGAATTTTGTCATACATGGGGATGGGATGGGGGGTCCTGGGACCAGTCTCCCAAGGATACCAAGGGATGACTGTACTTTATGTGGTTAATTAATATTTTACTGGGTAATAAAAGGCTCTGGGAAGGGTTGGTTATCAGGCCTGTGCCTAACATTGGCAGGGTTCAAGGCAAGATTTCAAATGGAGGCCCATATGTTGTATGTCTAAATATGTAAAAGTTATAAATCAAATTGACAAATTTAAATAAAATATGTGCTATTCCCAACAAGCACATGGAAAGATGCTCAGCATCACAAATCATTAAGATAATGCAAATCAAAGCCACATAAAATATCACTTCATACCCATTAGGACGGCTACTAACAAAAAAGAAAACAAACAAAAAAGCAGAAAATAGCAAGTGCTGGGAAAGATGTGGAGAAACTGGAACCCTTGTGCATTGTTGGTGAGCATGTAAAATGGTGTGCTGCTATAAAATTAAAATAGAATTACCATATTATCCAATAATCTACTTCTGTACCCCAAAGAACTGAAAGCAGAGTCTTTAAATGATATTTGTCTATTCATGTTCCTTAACAGCATTATTCACAATAGCCAAAAGGTGAAAACTACCCAAATGTCTGTGGATAGATGAATGGATAAACAAAATGTGATTTACAACAGAATATTATTCAGCCTGAAAAAGGAACGATTCTGTCGCATGCTTCAATGTGGATGAATTTGGCGGTCTTATGCTAAATGAAGAAGTCAGTCATGGAAAGACAAATACTGTAGGATTCCACTTACATGTGGTACCTAGAGTAGTCTGATTTATAGAGAGAAAGAAAGTAGTGTAAACCAAAAAGTATCTGAGACAGGTCTCAATCAATTTAGAAAGTTGACTGAGCCTCCCGAGGTCCTGACAACATGTGCCCAAGGTGGTTGGGGCACGACTTGGTTTTATACATTTTAGGGAGACATGAGACATCAATCAATATATGTAAGATGTACATGAGTTCAGTTGGGAAAGGTGGGACAACTCGAAGCGGGGAGGGGGCTTCCAGGTCACAGATAGATAAGAGACAACAGTTGCATTCTTTTGAGTTTCTGATTAGCCTTTCACTGAGTGCACAATTTGCTGGAATAGTCACTTATGCCTTAGTCTGGCACAGTGAAACAACAAAGCAAAGGAAGCATCAAATATGCATTTGTCTCAAGTGAGCAGAGGGATGACTTGGAGTTCTGCCCATCCTTTGTCCACAAGGTACATAGCTTTTTGAGGGAGGTATATAGCTTTTTAAATCTTTGTAGCTATCTTACTGAGGAATAGACTGGGAGGCAGGTTTGCCTTATGCCAGTGGTCCCCAACCTTTTTGGCACCAGGAACCAGTTTCATGGGTGGGAGGAGATTGGTTTCAGGATGAAACTGTTCTACCTCAGATCATCAGGCATGAGATTCTCATAAGGAGTGTGCAACTAGATCCCTTGCATGTGCAGTTCACCATAAGCTTCGTGATCCTGTGAGAATCTAATGCCTTGGCTGATCTGACAGGAGGTGGAGCTCAGGTGGTAATTAATATTTTACCCACCGCTCACCTCCAGTGGTGCCACCCAGTTCCTAACAGGCCATGGACTGGTACCAGTCTGTGGTTTGGGGGGCTGGGGATCCCTGCCCTACACAGTTCCCAGCTTGACTTTTCCATTTGGCTTAGTGATTTCGGGGTTTCAAGATTTATTTTCCTTTCACAGTAGCATGGTGGTTGCCAGGGGCTGGGAGGACGGGGAGGTGGGGAGTTGTTTAGTGAGTAGAGAGTTTTAGTTTTGTGAGATGAAAAGAATTCTACAGACTGGTTGCACAACCACGTGAATATAGTTACCATGACTGAACTGTACACTTAAAAATGGGTAAGATGGTAAATTTCATATTATGTGTCTTTTACCACAGTTTCAAAAAGTGCTATCTTACTGTTTTTACAAATATACATTTGTAATAACAAAATTTAAAAATGCTTGCAGCCTGGCATGGTGGCTCATACCTGTAATCCTAGCACTTTGGGAGGCTGAGACAGGAGGATTGTTTGAGCTCAGGAGTTCGAAACCAGTCTGGGCAATGTAGTAAGGCCTCATCTTTACTTTTAAAATAATTTTAAAAATGCTTGCACATTTATACTTTTATAGGACTTGAAGCCAGCAAAGTTTCAAAGATACTGGAATTATGTGTGGATATTCTCTTGACTGGCTATGTTTAGAAGTCTGGATGAAGAATAAAGACATTCCCAACTGATAAACTATTACCTATCTCACATAACTTATTTATTTCTTCTATCATTTCAGCAAAATCACTGATTATTTTGTTTTAATGAAGACTTTTATATAATTCAGTTGACATTGAAATTAGACAAACTTTCTCAATCACTTTGGTTCTTAGGTAGTTTTTTTTTTTTTTTTTTTGTTCGTTTGTTTTTTGAGACAAGGTCTTTCTCTGTCACTGAGACTGGAGTGCAGTGGTACGATAATGGCTAACTGCAGTCTCAACCCCCTGGACTCAAGCAATCCTCCCACCTCATCCTCCCAAATAGCTTGGACCACAGAAGTGTACCATCATACCCAGCTAATTTTTAATACTTTTTATAGAGATGGGTCTCATTATGTTGCCCAGGCTAGTCTAGAACTCCTGGGCTCAAGCAATCCTCCTGCCTCAGGTTCCCAAAGTATTGGAATGATGGGTGTGAGCCACTGCGCCCAGCCTCTTGGGTAGTCTTTTTCATTTATTTTTTACTCAATTTTTCATTATTTAATTTCTATTCTCAGGTGGTCTTTATTACTACATTAATTTTAAATTCATTTTTCATCATTTAATTTTTATTCAGTTTAGATAAACCTTGCTGAAATGATAGTAACTAGGATTTGTAATAAAACTTTTCAACAGTAAACACTTGGATTTGGAAATAAAGCATGAATTTTACCTTTCTTGTTCAGATATTATAATAGGGTCACAAACAATACATTATCATTAGCACAAAAACATTATAAAACATTTTAAATTCAACGGTTATGCTGCTATCATTTACACTGTGGTTTTCACTGTCTCTCAAACCAGTATGTAGAAACACATAGTAATATCAAGAATCTGTATCATCCTTCATGTGTGTTTCATTTATATGTATTCTGTATATACAAATGTAAGAGTAATATACATTTTTTGATATGGCAGATGTCCCGTAGCCTCTGTGTGCAACTGACACAGATACCATATTAATTCATGTATTCCTCTGATCTCATAATTTGGAACACAAAGAGAAGAAAATGGACACAATATTTCGAAGTCCGCAGATTTATGTTTATGCAAAAATGAGAGTGGAAGTTCAGAGTTACAGGTCACACTGTGCCAACAGGTGCTGAGAGACAGAGATGTCAGGCACTCTTTTTAAAAAATTATTATTTAAAAAAATTTTAGATTCAAGGGGTACATGTGCTTGTTTGTTACACGGTATATTGCATGCTGTGGGAACTGGATTTCTAGTGTACTCAGTACCCAAATAGTGATTACTGTACCTGATAAGTAATTTTTCAACCCTCATCAGATGCTGTTTATTTATTCATTTATTTATTTTTGAGACAGAGTCTCGCTCTGTCGCCCAGGCTGGAGTGCAGTGGTGTGATCTCGGCTCACTGCAACCTCTGCCTCCCGGGTTCAAGTGATTCTCCTGCCTCATCCTCCCGAGTAGCAGGGACTACAGGTGCATGCCACCAAGCCCAACTAATTTTCTTTTTTTCTTTTTTTCTTTTTTTTTTAAGTAGAGATGGGGTTTCACCATGTTGGCCAGGCTGATCTCAAACTCCTGGACTCAAGTGATCTGCCCACCTCGGCCTCCCGAGTGCTGGGATTACAGGCGTGAGCACCACGCCCAGCCAAGTGCTGTTTAAGACATCTTTAATGAGTGCCCTGAGCAGGAGCTACGGCACCACCTCACTGTTGTTTATATGTTGATGGCATGCAGGGCCCCTCTTCCCCATTTCTAAGAGCAATACTGTTGGGAATTATTATTATTATTATTTTTTCAGATACTTTCAGGGGTCATTGTGGTCAATGAATACAATGAGCCAAACTGAAAGTGATATCCTTTTTTATTTTTTTCACGGACTGCAACTGCTAAAGAAAGAGGCAAAAAGAAAGTGTTGGCTCCCGGTGTTCTATTTCCCCCCACGAAACAGCACGGGGTGAGGGTCAGGTGGCACACAGCCCAGATGAGGGGAGTTGTATGACTGACTGCCCATGAGTCCTCAGTCAAAAGCTTCTTGTGGACCCAGGAGGGCCAGGAGAGGGGAGCGGGGGGAGGGCCAGCAGTGGGAAAGTGCTGATTCCAAGTGGAGGAAAGTGCCTCAGCCAAAGCCTCTGGATAAGAAGGTCTCAGTGGAAGCTCCTGGGAAGCAAGGAGGCCTCTGAACGGAGGCACCTAGAATGATGTCACAGTGAGCACCGCTGGCCCAGAGGAGGCTGGTGGGAGGGGTGTGGGATCCTCTGTCCTCAACTTTGACTCCCTCCAGAAAATTGCACGGCACTGGCAGTGCACCGAGTCTGTGTGCAGTGGGCAGCTCTCTGCCAGGGGCCTTGCCCGTAAAACCTTGTACCGGCCCATGGTCAGGCTCGAAAGGCCACACGTAGGGCTTTGGCCTGGAACTGGACAATTCAGTTACTAGGTGCTTCACCTTATGTCAGCCTCACAACAATTCTACGAAGTAGATATGATCTCCCTTTTAACAGATGAGGAAATGGAGGCTCAGGGTGCATAACTTGTCCAGTGTCACACAGCGAATGAACGGCAAGACCAGGACTTGAATTCTGATCTGTTTCACAGTTAGGCTCACGCTTCTTCCTCCAGAGCATATCGTCTGGTATGAACTTCTGGGAGAGTATTAAATTAATATTGTCCCCCTCATCCAAGAGCTCACACTCTTCTTGGTGAAACAGGGCATACAAATAAGTTATACAGAAAAGAGACTTAGGCAGGGCATGATGGTTCACTTGTATAATCCCAGCAATTTGGGGGCCTGAGGCAGGAGGATTGCTTGAGGCCAGGGGTTTGAGACCAGCCTGGGCAACATAGGGAGATCCAGTCTCTATAAAAAATAAAAAAATTAAAAAAAATTAGCTGAGCATGGTGGTGTGCACCTGTACTCCCAGCTATTCAAGAGGCTGAGGTGAGAGAATTACTTGAGCCCAGAAGATTGAGGCTGCAATGAGCCATGATCGTGTCACCGCACTCCAGCCGGGGCAATGGAGAGAGACTCTGTGTCAAAAAAACAGAGCAAAACAAACACACAAAAAAGAGATTCCATTTACTTGCAAACAAAAATATCAGTCAACTGGTCTGGACTATATACTGCATCCAGCCAGCTATCCCCTGCTGCCATACAATGCGGTTTGTCCTGTAGAGCAGAGATGTGGCAAGCCAAATCTGGCCATGCTCATTTGTTCAGACACCATGGCTGCTTCCTCACTACTGTGGCAAAGCTGAGTAATTGCCATGGAGATTGTATGGTCCATAAAGCTGAAAATATTTCCTAACTGACCCTTTATAGAAGAAGTTATAGAAGTTGCTGCGGCAGTGCATCAAAAGAACAAATAGCAGAAATGAACATGCAACACATGAGTATCTAGCAGAACAAACCATCTGCTATAATGAACATGTCCTTAGCCTAGCCCTTTACAGGAAGGATAAGTGCCTTAGTTCTTACAAAAGATATCTTTTTTCCATTACATGTTCTCAAAATTATAAATAAATACCTATTTTAAGACTCTGCATATGTAGGTTTTGAACTGGTTTATTGATTGATTCATTTCTTGCCATTTTAAGCAGTGACTTTTGTTGAAGAGTTAAAAGCTAAAAACAAATTTTAAAAACCTTCAGCATGCTTCTCTCACAATATGTGTCATTTTGATGAAATTATCAGCTAGATACAAGATGAATCAGACTATTAATCCAAACTGCTGGAGCTCACATCTGTGTATTTCACACATGGGGAAGTATTTTAAGTATAGATTGCATCCTCTTGGCTCTTTATAAACAGGGTCCTTAGTTACCTGAAGGCTTTATAACCTTCAGCCTGGTGACTGGTTCTCAAATTTCATGTAATGATTAGCCTGAGTGGAAAAACAGGAAAAGGCAGCAGTGTAACGGGGAGGAAATGGCTTTGGGAGCCTGGAGTTCTAATCTTGGCTGTGCAGCTCCCTGGCTCACCCAGACATTAAATCTCTCTCTGTCCTAATTTCCTATAACCTGAGTTTGGAGATAGATGCTCAGCTTTGTGTGTGTAGGAGTAGAGCATCCAAACTCAATTCCTCTCATGCCTTCTGTCTGAAAACTGAGTACATTTCTCTGCATCTGTGGGATCCTTAACAGAACTAACCCACATTAGCTGTTAATTTCAACATGTGTTTAGAGACTGTTCTCAAAGCTCATTAGCGTCTTCCTGGTTATGGATGAGGTATTGTAGGAGGCTGGGTGGACTGAATCAGGAAAGAAGGCTATGGTGTGTTAAGTAGTCAAATTTACACCTTGTGAGAGTGTATTGTTCCCTGTAATCCTGGTTCAAGGAAAGAAATGGGAAAGAACCCTTCAGTCTGATCTGCAGAAATTCTAAACTTTCCTTTCCCAGAAGTATTCACTCTACTCAGGTGACCAACCACGGTCTGGCTTGGACATCAAAATCACTCAATATAGCCCTTCTCATCAACTTCTACAGGACAACACTGGTCAATGTGAGGCTCACTGCCCTCACCTGCAGGTATCATGCTCTTTGGAGGGTCTGGAACCAGCTCCCTGGAGTCTGGGAACTTAGTTGAAGTGTTGTGGTTTCCGTTTTTTCTTCTGAGGGTCAAGCCAGGCTCTGGCCTCATTTGATTGGTCCCCGTGGAGTCGAGCAATTTCTGAATTCTCTCTTATAAGACAAGGGGAGAACTTAGCCTATTCTTCTCAGGGGATTATTTGTGAGATGCTGGTTTAGTGTTTTCCAATTCTTATATATAATTTATGTTATTAACTGCTTGTTTTATCTGTTGTTGAGAGAGGTGTGTTAAATTTCTATGAGACTATGGATCAATTTCTCTTTGTAATTCTGCCAATTTTTGTTTTGAAAAATTTGAAGCTACATCTTAGATGCATATAGGCTCAAAGTTGTTTTATCTTTCTTGTAAAACTTTCCTCTTTATCATTATGATTTTAGCCTTCCCTTTCCTACTCTTTTTTTTTAAATCTGAAAGTCTATATTGTTTAACACTTGCCTGGTATATCTAGTTTCCACCCATTTAGGTTTAATGTATTTAATTTTGCTGGTGTAATAAAAACACTATGGTGGGTATGGCAGGGTCCTGAGTTTTCTGCAATGAAACTCCAGTCATTCTTGGATCTTTAAGATGATCATGAAATTCCTGATTGGGAAACTGAGTCTCTTTGCAGAGATCAGAGTGAAAAAGTTGTGCCTTAGAGATGACATTCAAGGTAGCTTTAGCCAAGCTACCCAGAGTGGCAGCAATCAATACCGTCCACTAGCAGCAGCCTGTTGGGCAGGAGGACAGAGACAACCACTACAGAAGGGAAGGAATCAGATGCACAAGCTGAGCCACAGCACCCACTTTGCTCATTGTTTCCCCAGTAGTCTTGCCTCAAAGAGATAATGGATGTCTTGCTGAGATGATGGCATTATGAATGACAGTAGCTACTTCCTTGGAGTGCCCAATATCCGGATGAATAAGTCATTATTCACAAGAGCCAAAGATATCTTGAAACTGGCTAGTCACCCCTTTTATGTCTCTGAAAGGATGCCACCTTTAGGACCTTGTCCAGGAGGAAATCAGGGAAGCAAACGAGAGATTTCCTTCAGGAACTTGACCTTCATGTTCCTTAATCAGATGGCCCAGCTTGGTGTCCAAGAACAATTCCTATCTCTATCCTTGCCCTCTCTGCTTGTCCTTACCGCCAAAATAATCTGCAGTCTTTTTTTTTTAATATAGAGATGGGGTCTCACTATGTTGCCCAGGCTGACCTTGAACTCCTAAACTCAAGGGATCCTCCTGCCTCAGCCTCCTAAAGTGCTGGGATTACAGGTGTGAGCCACCACCCCAGCCTCATCTACAATCTTTAGCCTTTGGTGATTTCTGGGAGAAGCCATAGTGTACTTTGACCATCAACTTGTTTTCAACCTTTCTGTATTCATATGTTTTTGATGTGTCTCCTTTGAGATATAGCTGATTGAAAAAAATCAGTAAAAAAATTCTTACTTTGAACTGCTGAATTAATTTATCCATTCATTTATTAGGAGTACTGATATATTTTGTTTTATTTGTATTACCTACCTTGTGCTTCCATTTTACCTTCTTCCTGGCTTATTTTTGTTTCTTTTTTCCTTACTTCCCTTTATTCTTTCCTTTTTTATGGTTTTGAAGTTATACATTCTGTTTCTATTTTTATGCTAATATTTAAATTTTAAATACATATAATTGACTTAACAAAGTCCAAAATAATATCCCTTCTGGAAAACTTAGCGCTTTAATTCTACCTTCTCTATCCCATTTTCAGTGTGATAAATGTGCAGTAGTTCAGCTCGTCCTCATTTTTAGCCCTCTCTTCAAAGTTTTTTCTTTTTTTTTTTTCTTTCAGAAAATACTTACCTGCCAGGCACGGTGGCTCATGCCTATAATCCCAGCATTTTGGGAGGCCAAGGCAGGTGGATCACTTGAGGTCAGGAGTTCAAGACCAGCCTGACCAACATGGTGAAATCTTGTCTCTACTAAAAATACAAAAAATTAGCCGGGCGTGGTGGTGCGTGCCTGTAATCCTAGCTTCTTGGGAGGCTGAGGCAAGATAATTGCCTGAACCCGGGAGGCGGAGGTTGCAGTGAGCCAAGATCGTGCCACTGCACTCCAGCCTGGGTGAGAGAGTGAGACTCTGTCTCACAAAAAAAAAAAAGAAAAAAAAAGAAAAAAAATACTTACCGACATTTACCTTATGTTTACCGACTACTATGCTCATATTTTCTTCAGCTCAATCCTTTCTTTTTATTTATTTATATATTTTTTGAGACAGAGTCTCACTCTGTTGCCCAGGCTGGAGTGCAGTAGTACAATCCCGGCTCACTGCAACCTCTGCCTCCCAGGTTCAAACGATTCTCCTGCCTCAGCCTCCCAAGTAGCGGGACTACAGGCGTGAGCCACCACGCCAGGCTAATTTTTGTATTTTTAGTAGAGATGGGGTTTCACTATGTTGGCTAGGCTGGTCTTGAACCTCTGACCTCAGGTGATCCACCAGCCTCAGCCTCCCCAAATGCTGGGATTACAGGCGTGAGCCACCGCACCCAGCCCAATTCTTTCTTTTTACTCCAGTTTTCTTCAGCCTCCAATTCTTTCTGTAAGGGTCTGTAAATTATTTTGTTTTTCTGAAAATTTTTATTATTGTATCTAATTCTTGAATGATACCTTAACTGGGTCTAGAATTTTAGCACTTTGAAGATACTGTGAAAATTGCAGTTGGAAACTAATTATTGTACCATTGCTGGTAATCTGTCTTTTGCTCTGTGTTTACTTTTACGGTTTTCTCTTTATTTATACTGAGCTTCAGTTTCACTCCCATTTGTCCAGGTGTGGGTTTACTCTTATTTATCCTGTTCCGTACTCAGAGCACTTTAAATCTGAGGACTTAGATTTTTTATTCAATTCTGAGTACATTTTTCCCTTGAAACTCAAATATACATATATGAATTTCTCATTCTATATTCCATAATTAAACTCTTCTTTAATATTGTCTTACATATTCATTGTGCTGAATTCTAGTTAATTTCTTCAAAGCTGAGCCATTTAATCTATTAATGTCAGTGATTATATTTTTACAAGTCAAGCACTAAATAAATGTCAGCTATTATTATCCTTCCTTGAATAATTTCAAACATACTGATTGCATAGTCTTTCTCAGGTTGTCCTATTACCTTGCATTCTTGGAGGTATTACTCCGTTGGTCACATCTGCTGTCTCTCCCTTAAGGTGGATTGCTTCTTTGTAAGGTTTGTCATTTTTTCATGTCTGGCTTATTATTATTATTTTTTAGCTAATTTTGTTTTTTATTTGGGCTTACAGAGTGATGTGGGATTTTCTCCTAATGGTTCCACTTGGATTGTCACTGGTTTGAGGTAACTTTTTGTATTAATTTCTCAACAGTAAAATCTAGACCTACCCATGGTGCAAGACTGCAGTGTTTTACAGGACACTCTTTGAACTTTGTTTGCACTTTATGTACATGCATATACATGTAGTTATGTTTTACCTAATTTTTGAAATAATCATAAGGAGATAGGCTCTGTGTTTGTTCTATTCAAGAGTTTGCAGGATTTGGAGTTTTTTATTCTTCATGTCTGCCTGGTAAAATGTTTGTATGCAGCCAACTGTTCAATATTTGGCTTTTCCTCACAAGACACCATCCTCTAAACTCTCAGAATTTAAGAAAAAAAACTCCCTATTTTATTTATCCTGATGATGGTAATAAATTGGCCAAGGAGCCATCATAAAAAAATAAAATCAGACAAACCGACCATTATAGGCTGATTATAATAAGAAAGTCTTTCTTGCATGGGGCATTTAGCTAAGCCTTACATTCATAAACACTGCTAAGTCAATTATTTATTTTACATATATGTTTGAACCTTTGAAATAATGAGATTAATCTAAAATGTTAGGTTTGCTGAAAATGCCTGGCATTGTGATTCATTTGCATTTTCATTTTTTGCTGTCAACAATTAGGTGGACATTTTAAAACTTTTCTTAGGGAAAGAAAAATTCACTACATGCAAAGATTTCCATACATTTCCGGGGAGTTCAGGGACTTCTTGGGGCCCAACCAAATACATCGAGTTAAGATTCTTTGACTTATGTGGTATTTGGCTTAGAGTTCATCATATTTGAGCACCCTTGTTAGGGTATATGAGGAGGCCCCCAATGAGTATCACCCCTCCTTTCCAGCCAGTCTCTCAATAATTTAATAAAAATTTTAAAATGTGCAGTGTCTAAAAAATGAATTCTGTTCAAATATGAACAGAATTGAAAATGAAATTCTTTTCAAATATCAAAATTGAGGTCAAGTTGGAGGATGTATCTTAACGGAAAGCAAAATGGCTGTCCTAACTAGACCTCAGGATTAGTCTGATTCACCAGCGCAGACCCTGGTAGTCTGGTCCAGGGCTGTTGTCTCTGCGAATTCTGCCGGGGTAATACTAAGGCGGGGAAGAGAAGTTCCTGCAGGCTATGCTCCTTCTGAGGAGTGAAGCTATGATATTGATCATTGGATTTCCCAAGTTTATCCAAGATCATGGAGTGGATATTGATCATTGCATTTCCCAAGTTTACCAATCAGTTAAGTTCCTCCAGTTCCCCTAGGGTGGAGGGAGTAGCGGTGGGGAGAGGCTTGGGAAAAATCCCTCCCCATGGAAACCAGGAGGGAGCAAGACATTTCTCCTCAGTGTTGCTGACTAAGTGTGTGTAAGAGGGATTCGACTGCTTAAAAATTTGCTATGAAAAATTCTCGACTTGAGTAATTTACAGCCAGATTACCTGGCTGGAATTGCTGCTGCTGGCCGCGCAGCCGCCTTATCGTAAGAGGCACTTGCGGAGGTTGATGGTGAGGGGCTCTTCTGGGTACCACTCTGTCTCCCTGGCAACGCGGCTCCACTTCCACAGCTCAGAAGAACACAGGTTTTCCAGTCCATCGTCCGCGTGAGGAGAAATTACATGCAATTTACGGAATACCTTGACGTGATACTCTTCATCCTCACAGGGTTACGTTTTTAAAGGAATTTACAGTAGGATTCAGGGGGCTGATTTAAAAAACACAAAAAGGTAAAGTCTGTCCATCTTGAGACATTATCCTTTAAGTTGATGCTAATTGAGGTGAATCCATTGCTTTTAAAAACGTAGCACTTAAAAATCCATTCTTATTCACTTTCCTAAAATCTTAATTTTTTTTCTCACGATTGTTGGCTTTTACCTCTTTAAGTCACAAACCTATGACCATTTTGCACTGCTTTTCATTGCCCGGATGCTTTAGGTCATTCATAAACTCCAGTCTTTTCTCCTCTCCGATTCTTTCCCATCCTTCTAATATAGTGACTCATCTCATTATGTTCCTAAAAGCCTGACAAAGATAGTGTGTATCGATTAAGAATCCTTTAAGACATGCTTTTCTCATAAATGCACCTTTGTGTAGCTGCTGTGGGTCTGAAATTTTGGGCTCTCATTTCACTTGAACTGGGATGAACATTTCTGGGGACAAAACAGCTCAATGGCGTTTGTCAGGACCCCGTGGTTATACCCAGGAATGCAGAACACAGCTTTGAGTCACACAGTCAGGACCCCCAGTCATGCCTCAGTAGTAAACACCGAGTTGTGAGTATGAATACTTGCTTAGAAGGAAACTTAAATGGCTTTTCTTGGATTCCAAGTCCATCTTTTGGTTTCATTTCTGACAGAGCTCTAATTTTTCTCAGACTTCTAGCCTGCTCTCAAAAGTAATACATGACATTGTTGCATGGAAAAAGTGTTAATGTAAATTTTGAGCCAGATAATTTACCCTATATTTTTCAGTTAAGTCTTTTTAAATTAAAAAACAAATTTTAACTATTGTGGGTACATAAGAGGTATATATATTTATGGGGTACATGTGATGTTTTGACACAGGCATGCCGTGTGTAATAATCAAATCAGGGTAATTAGGGTATCCATCACCCAAAGCATTTATTTCTTTGTCTTAGGAACATTCCGATTCCGCTCTTTTAGTTATTTTAAAATATACAATAAATAATTGTTGACTATCGTCACCCTGTTGTGCTATCAAATACTAGATCTGATTCCTTCTATCTATTTTTGTACCTATTGATCATCCCCACTTTGTCCCCATTCCCGCTACCCTTCCCTCAGTTAAGTCTTAAACAACTATGTTTTGCAGATGAGGAAACCGAGGCTTTAAAAGAAAGCATAGAATTCTAGATTTGAACCCAGAACCATCTAATCTTTGCCCTGCTCTACAAGAGTTCTTATTTTAATCTTTAATAATATTTTGAGATTCGGTCTTTGTTTAACATCATCCTCAGGCAAGGCAGGTTGTAATAATTATACTACATAGTCCTCAGTTTTTAATCCAAATAAACTGTGTGGAAAATATTTTCCACCAAAGGTTTTAAAATCTGCTTAACTTGTCTTGCAAAGTCTTATTTACTGACTTTCAGAATCTGGGCAGGAAGTACAATTTTTCATTTGTTTTGATTTTGCATATTTATTTGATTTCTTTTATTCCAGTTGGCTAGTTACTATCTAAAAATGTAGTTATACATAATCACTGGCTAAAATATTGGCCCGCTTCACCCTACAATCCTATAACTTAAAAATTGTATTTACTAAACAAATAATTTATCATACATTCTCAGTGTAAAGATTCAGATACTATGCAACACGTAGATTGAAATACAAAGGTCTCCGTTCATCACCATTCCATTAGAACTTATACTGATCTCCAGGGATAGTCACCAAAAGCAGAAAGATATTTATCATTCCAGCCTTTTATACATGTGCTTAGGGATTTCTGTACATGTACCTACATATGTACTGGATTCATTTATTCATTTAATTTAAAAGGCAGTTAGACTATGCTTGTTGTTTTATACTTGCTTTTTCTCCTGTAATATTTAAAGATGTTTGCATGTCAGTTCAAGTAGATCTACCTCATTCTTTTCATGGCAACACAGTATTTCATTTTCTAATACCAAAATTTCCTAAGGTGCGTTCCATGGTCAAAAAAAAATTGGGAAATACAAGGTTAAACACAGTTAACTAGGATTCCTTACTATAGACTATCAGAGGCCCCAGTATGGTAATGGACATTGTAAATCTCCAAGATGATCTATCCAGCATGGAATGTGTAGCAAACTTCGTGTACCACTTTATTTAATTTGACGTCACAGCTTCTCCAGGGAGACGCTGCTTCTCATGGATGATGTAAATGTGGGAGAGCAGGCTAATACTTAGGATGCCTGATCTCAGCTGGCTGCACTCAAGGGGCCAGTCAGCCGGATACAATTTAGCAGGAATAAAAATGTTGCACATTGGTTTTAAATATCAACAGCACAAGCATAGAATAAGGATTAATTATTTTTAGAAAAAGGGAAGTCTTCACAATTTTATATGAATGTGAGTTCAATACAAGCTATTAAGCTGATTTGACTACTTAAGCTAATGAAAATTTCAGGTGCATAATTGGAATTATTGTGTCCAGATCAACGGAGGAAATTATTGCACTGTACTCATGCTGATCCAGCTTTAGTCCTTCAGCTACTGACAGGGAAAGCTCTACCTCTTAGCACCAGGGCCAATAACATGCTCTTGCCATTAACCCTGACTCAACCTTGGAAGAGGGAGGAAGGAGGCAGGAAGAGAACGTAGGAGCCTGGACATAACTTTAGAAAATAACAATAACACTGCATGTGACATGTTAGAGTTTATAAAGGGTTTCCCCAAGGATCCATTTACTCCTCTTAATTCAAGGCTGCAGATACTATTTCCCTCATTTTGCAAAGGAAGAAAATAAGCCTCAGAGAAGTTATCAAGACCAGAGCTAGGTCTTGAGCCTAATTGTTTTGTTTTGTTTTGTTTTGTTTTTGATGCCAAGTCTAGGTTATTTCAACTTTATTCCATTTGTTTTTCTATGGGTGTGTTTTTAAGTATTTCTTCTTTCCATTGTCTGAATCTTTGCTGTTCCCCGGGATACTCCATCTGAACTGAGCTAATCTGGTTTCTGACTGCTCACCTGCTCTATACATTTCTCTTTTTGAACATAAATGCTGAAACTATTAATGATGAGTGGGTTTGCATCATTGCACTACTTTCCCAATATATTCTTCCACTCCCACCTGCTCTCAGCTCTTTGCTTCTCCAACAGGATCTGCGGCTGCCCATTTTCTCAGTGCTGCTTTCAGTAAACATCCCCACTGCTTACATAACAGAAAGCCACTCACTTACTTATCTGGAATGGCTGCTTACTCGTCAGTATCCTGCTGAGTAAGGGCTGGTCAACATTAAATGTTCTGGAGTGGTCTTTGGTGGTATCCACTCTTAATCATTCATGGTATAAATAGGAAATGTAAAACTAAAAATTATATAATAAAATATCTAAGTAATGAAAACCAATTTTTAAAGCATTCTATTGCCAAGGAAGAAAGCCTGTTTCTCAATGAGGCATAGCTATTGTATAATGATTATTAAAATGTTGATACAATGCCTAGATTGCTGTTTATATATTTTTCATTAGGTTAATGGAAAACATGAAAATTTCTGGTTGATAAATTTGCATACAAAATGTAATTTCTGAAAGTGGATTAAAACAATTTTTTATTGTCCTGGATCAGACATTCTTTTATTTTTCTATTTTTTGAGACAGAGTCTCACTCTGTCACCCAGGCTGGAGTGCAATGGCATGATCTTGGCTCACTGCAACCTCTGCCTCCCGGGTTCAAGCAATTCTCCTGCCTCAGCCTCCCAAGTAGCTAGAATTACAGGCACCTGCCACCATGCCCGGCTAATTTTTTGTGTTTTTATTAGAGACAGGGTTTCAACATGTTGGCCAGCCTGGTCTCAAACTCTTGACCTCAGGTGATCCACCTGCCTTGGCCTCCCAAAGTGCTGGGATTACAGTTGTGAGCCCCTGTGCCCGGTCAAGCATTTTTTTTTAAAAGTCAAAAGTGTTGATGCATGTTCAAAAACAGATACTTCAATTATTAAAAACCATTTTATCCAACGTATCACCTGAAAGAAATATTACCATATTGAGCTTTTGTGTAAACTTTATGGAACTGGGGTTCAAACTTCAGAAACACATAGGAGATTTTTTGAGAAATGTTTAACTGTATTGAAAAAAGGAGAGAACTTTGGAAGATCATGACATGAATGTCATTTTTTTTTAGAACAGATTGAAAACTGGCTTCTTTCTTCTTTCACAAACTGTCCATATAGCTATGGTGCTTGCGATTGACATTGGCATTATTGATGTACCAAATCACCTTTAAAATACTTACTGAAACATGCTGGATGTGGTGGCTCACACCTGTAATCCCAACACTTTGGGAGGCCAAGGCAGGAAGATGGTTTGTGCCCAGTAATTCGAGGCTGCAGTGACCTATGATCAGACCACTGCACTCCAGCCCGGTTGACAGAGCAAGTCTCTTGTAAAAAAGCTTACCCAAATATTTTAGGTGCCTCAGAAAATCTCTCAGTCAATCAAGTAATGTAAACTAATAATTAAGCAGTAAATGTTACTACATGATGGGTGCTATGGGGGAAATCAAGAAGTTTAAGATAATGCCCCAAAACACAGGGAACTTCTAATCTAGTTGAAGAGCTAAGTCCATGCCTGACAGCAGAATAGGAGCTCATTGCCTAATTATTTATTTATTTATTTATTTATTTATTTATTTATTTTGAGACAGAGTCCTCATCTTGTTACCCAGGTCGGAGTACAGTGGAGCGATCTCAGCTCACTGCAACCTCCACCTCCCGGATTCAAGCGATTCTCCTGCCTCTGCCTCCTGAGTAGCTGGAACTATAGACGCCCGCCACCACGCCCGGCTAATTTTTGTATTTTTAGTAGAGGCAGGATTCGCCATGTGGGCCGGGGCGATCTCAAACTCCTGACCTCAGGTAATCCACCCACCTTGGCCTCCCAAAGTTCTGGGATTATAGGCGTGAGCCACTGCACCCAGCCCTAATTATTAAGTGAACCAAAGAATTTCTCCCCACCCTCTAATATCTACCCGTGTGATGTAGATATTAAATGAGAAGAGAAAGTAACTCTGTGTAGGAGGTGAGTTTTGAGTGATGTGGAAGGATGAGGTGGATGTGACCCACTTAAGAAGAGCCTGGACAGCATCACAAGGAGGTGGGATGGCCAGAGGAAAGGATGAGAAAAACATTCACTGAGTATTAATGATATTCCAGACCTTATGCGTATATTGTCTCATTTAATCCTCATAGCACCCTAGGAAGTGAACCGTATTTTGCCCATTTTTCAGAAGAGGAAACTGGGGTGCAGCTCCAGATTCGAAAACTTGTGCTTTTTTTTTTTTTTTTTTTTTTTTTGCTACACATTTTCTCTGTGAAAGCCTTAAAAGGTGAGCTAGCTCTCCCTAAATCTGTCATACAGATTGAAAGTCAACAGTGCCCTCACTTGATAGATGGTAAGATAGAAGCATAAGGAATCATATGCATTTTCAAAATGAAATAGCCATTTGAGGTTACTATCAGTTCATCCTGATGGCCAAGCAACACACCTTCCTTATCTATAAATCTCTTTCATGTTTAATAAATGTCCTTGAATTTGGCCCTTTGTTAATGTGACTTATGAGGTGTTTATTTCTTCAAGGCAATTATTTACAAATTTATGAATTAACAATCTGGTCAATGTGTACCTGCGCCTAAGCAATTAGACAAATGTTGTTCTTGGCCTCTGCTGAAAACCCTCACCTCCCTATGACTTTGCACCTTCTCTCTTCCTGATAACAGACAGAAGACATATTTCACTGGTGCTCAAATCAGCTCTGGCATTAATGGAGGTGCTGAATGACTTTAAGTAATTATTTAGGACTGTAAATTTTTGTTTAGCTCACATATGTAACCCTTAATTGCCAATACTAATTAGAGATGGATGGAAACTTGAGGCCCAAAGATGCCACAGAGGTTTACAGAATATAGACAGACTTCACTGAAAGATGGGATTCTAAATAATGTCTCTTCTTTATTCCCTTATCTTAACCACCTTTGAATCCTTTAGTTTCATTCACTAATAACAAGTTGATCCTGCTCTGGGAGCCAATGGAGTTTCATGGGACTTTGGTTTATACTCTGTTTTAAATTTCTCTTCTTTTAATGGAGTCACTCTCTTCTTCGAGACTTTTAGAAATTCATCTTCTCATTGTTACCAGGAGCAGCATTTTGCATTAGTCCATGATTGCACTTTCTATCTGAAGAATTCATAAAGGTTCAAAATACATTGTTAAAAATTATCAGAATGCTATGGCATCAAAATACTGGTTGTCAAAGAATTCTTTGAAGTAATTTTAAAATTTTATTGTTTAAATAAATTTTTTAAAAAAGAAAATAGAGACAGGATCTCTCTATGTTGCCCAGGCTGGTCTCGAACTCCTGGGCTCAGGTTATCCTTCTGCCTTTGGCTCCCAAAGTGCTGGGATTACAAGGCATCAGCCACCACATCCGACCTAGGGTGATTTTTAAAGAAGCACACTAATAGAGTTAACTTCATTGCAACATAAAAGCAATTCCATTGCAGTTTATTACTGTTTAAAAAAGCTGAACAGAATAGCAAAAGTGTAAAAACAAATCCTTCAATCCTTTTTACAATTTGGTAAACATTCCGTATAATTGTTTGTGCCGATGACAAAAATGTATACGTAGGAGAGGTCATATATTTTATTAACCTACATATGCCTGTCAAGAATCTATCATGAGTATCTTTCTGTAGCAATACATGAGGATCTGTTTTATGCATTTGAATACTGCATAATATTTCTGTTTTTCTTTTTTAAAATTTGATTTTATGACTCCACCAGATCACTGGAATAAATACTGCATGATGTTTCATTGTACGTATACATCATGGTAATTCTATTGATGGAAAGTTTGATTTTTTTCCCTAATTTTAGCTTCTTAAAAAAGGGCAATAATAAATATTATTTTACATAACATATATTTTATCTATACCTTTTCACACTTAACTCTTAAATAAATTACCAGAAATTAGACTGATGAATCAAAGGGTAGGAACATTAACATTTTTGATACATAGTGTTAGTTTGCCCTCCAGAAATACATTGCCAACTTATATTTTAACAAACATGATGTGAAGGTACCTATTTCCCACCCACTTTATAGCACTTGACATGAACACACCATTTTGTCAAACTGGCAAATATTTTGTTTTCATTTGCATTTCTTTGATAGCTGCTGATGTTAAGCATATTTTCCTTTGTTTAAAGTCCGTTTGTATTTCTTCCAAGAATTTATATCTTTTCCCCACTGCTTTAGCTTTTTCTTACTTATTTCTAACCTCTCTTCATATATTATGGACCTTATTCTATTGCCATATATGTTGCAAATATTTCCTCAACATTGTTGTTTGTCAACTTTGTTATTGAAATATGGTAATTTTTACATTTAATTTTTAATACATCTGATATTTACCTTGACGTAAATATAGGAGTTTAACCTACTTTGCTCCCCCAACATTTTAATAATTTTCCTGGCGCCATTTATTGAATAATTCATTGTGTTAGATCAGTTGCAGTAATGACCTCAATTTGCTTACTCCTCCTTGTAACCATGCCCTTTGGTAGTGCCCTCCCCCATGGATTCTATGCTTGGTATTGACTTGTTTAGGCTGATGGGACAGTAGCAAATATGATACAAAAGGGCACTTGAAAAGTGATTATACATTGGGGTTTACCTGTTCTCTGCTCTTAGAACTCTGCCACTATCTAAACAAGCCCAGGTTAGCCTGATGGATGGTAAGAGACATGTGGCCCATTCACCCGTTTCTCCCAGACAATCATGAGATGTGTGAGTGAGACCATTTAAAACTAGTCAGCTCCACTGGCCAACCAGCTGACTACAGACACATGAGCAGGCTCAGCCAAGATCAACCAAGTCTGGTTAGATCCCAAATCCACCTGGCTTACTCTAGCCCAATTGCCATGCCACAAAATTATGAACTAAATAAATGTAAATGGTTCTTATTTCAATTGACTGAGGTTCTGAGTGGTGTGTCACACAATAAAAGATAACTAGTACATCCAGCTTACCTGTACTGATTTGAAAGTCATATTTATCATACACTAAATTCCCACTTATACACGTGTCTATTTCTGAGTTCCTTATTTTGTTTCTTTGATCTATTTATTTCTTCCCCTTCTAACACCACACTTAAAATTACTGTAGCTTTATGGCATGTTTTACTATTTGGTAGGTTAATTCCACCACCCCATAGCCATGACAAATTTTTTTTTTTTTAGAAGAAATTTGTCAAGTTCCCCAAAATGTCTTGTTGGGATTTAATTTCAAATTGCATTAGGTTTTGTAATATTTTGCATTTTCAGTACAGAAATTGGATAAGTTTCTTTATCTACTCTTATATTCTTCAGCAGCATTTTACATTTTTCTTCAAAAAAGTTCCACATGAATTCTTGTTTAGTTTATTATCTATTTTATCAGTCAGGGTTTAACCTGAAAGGCAAAACCAACAGGAGGTACATATTGAAATATTTGTTGCCAATAATTGTGTAACAATGATGGGATTTGGGGAGCTAGAGAGGACAGTCTAGATCTGTCAGGCCATCGGGAAGGGCAGACTGTAACTCTTGGACATCAGCTGAAGCCACTGTCCAGAGATGAAATTCCTTCCTCCTGGAAGGCTCAGTTCTGCTTTTCTTTTTTTGTTTTTTGTTTTTTCTTTTTTGAGACAGAGTCTCTCTCTGTTGGCCAGGCTGGAATGCAGTGGCACGATCTTGGCTCACTGCAACCTCCGCCTCCTGGGCTCAAGCAATTCTCCTGCCTCAGCTTCCCAAGTAGCTGGAATTACAGGCGCCTGCCACCACACCCAGCTAATTTTTGTATTTTTAGTAGAGACGGGGTTTTACCATGTTGGCCAAGCTGGTCTCGAACTCCTGACCTCAGGTGATCCGCCCACCTCGGCCTCCCAAAGTGCTGGGATTACAGGCGTGAGCCACCGCACCCTGCTCCGTTCTGCTTTTAAGGCTTTCAGTGAATTGAATGAGGCCCACCAAAATTATCAAGGATAATCATCATTACTTAAAGTCAATCAATTATGGATGTTAATCTACAAAATACCTTCAGCGCAACACCTGGATTAGTGTTAGATTCAATACTGGGCATATTAATTTAGTCACGTTGCTACATCAAAAAGACCATAACATTTGTATTTTGTGTTTTTGTTCTTTCTTCTAAATTTTTCCTTATATTTTCTGATAACTTATTTTCCATAGAAAAACAAGTGATTAAAAAATGTTTTTTGTAACTCACACCTATGTTCTTTTATTGTATTTAAGAGTGGGGCTTTTTTGCTTGTTTTCAAACAACTATAATATTTTATATATATTTCATAAATATTTTATAAATATTTTGTTGTCTTTCTTTGGTCAGAGTTTCTGGAAAAATGGTGAAGAATAGAGTAAGACTTCTGCTTCTAGGAGTTTCAGATGAGATCATTTAGATCAATCCTCTTTCTGGTGACAAATTTAAAAATCTGTGTTGGGTAGGAATGGTAGCTCATGCCTGTAATCCCAGCACTTTGGGAGGCCGAGGCGGGAGGATCACTTAAGCTCAGAAGTTCGAGACCAGCCTGGGCAACATAGTGAGACATTGTCTCTATTTAAAAATAAAAATTAAAATAAATTTAAAAGAATTTTTTTAAAAACCCTCTTCTTAAAAGCTTCAAAAAGCTAAGAAGATGATGAAGAATGAGAGGAAGAGAGTGCAGAATTTGAGCTTGGCACTTGGGTTCACTTTGCCCCTGGTGCTGTTTCTTTTTTTTTTTGAGACGGAGTCTCACTCTGTCGCCCAGGCTGGAGTGCAGTGGCCGGATCACAGCTCACTGCAAGCTCTGCCTCCCGCATTCACGCCATTCTCGTGCCTCAGCCTCCCGAGTTGCTGGGACTACAGGCGTCCGCCACCACGCCCAGCTAACTTTTTGTATTTTTAGTAGAGACGGGGTTTCACCGTCTTAGCCACGATGGTCTCGATCTCCTGACCTCAGGTAATCCGCCCACCTTGGCCTCCCAAAGTGCTGAGTTTACAGAGGTGAGCAACTGCACCCGGCCTGGAAGGGGGATTTGAACTTGAATCTTAAAGGCTGTGTAATAATAGCTCAATCGGTGTTTTACATGCATATTATTACTTAATCTCTGTAACAACTTTTTGAGGTAGGGACTATTATTATCTGCAGTTACACATAAGAAAATTGAAGCATAGCAATATCAAGTAACACGCCCAAGTTCACATAAGTGGGAGGTGAAGTATCAGAGATTCAAGTCTAGAGCACGGGAGAATTTTCCAGAATGAGAGGTAGAGGTGGAAAGTGTTATAAACCGGGAAACAAAGGGAAGAAAGATACAAAATGCTCATGGTGTGGATTAACATGACATCCCATTTTGACATAAGGGAATAATCTCAGGAGGCCTGTTCCTGCTTAACAGGCAGATGGAAGATGACTTGAAGAATTAGATGAGGCAGTTTGGACTCAGTCATCTCCAAAGTGAGCAGCCATTAAGCACCTTTCACAAAAGAGCACGTCCGGTAGGTGCTGCTTCCATCTATCTTCTCCCACTTCCCCTAGTGCTAACTGCATGAAATTTTCTTAAGCTCAACCCTGTCTTCATTTCACCTCTTTATTTCTTTATTTTGGAAGCAGGATTTGATCTGACAACTCCTATATGAGGAGAGTCTCTGTCTGCACAGTTCATTTTTGTTACTTTCCTTTTCCGTAATTCAGATAAATAAAAATGCCCATCAAAAGTCTCCAGTAGGGGGCTGGGCACAGTGGCTCACACCGGTAATCCCAGCACTTTTGGGAGGCTGAGGCAGGTGGATCACTTGAGCCCAGGAGTTCGAGACTAGCCTGGCCAACATGGTGAAACCCAGTCTCTACTAAAAATACAAAAATTAGCCAGGCATGGTGGTGTGTCCCTGTAATCCCAGCTACTCAGGAGGCTGAGGCAGGAGAATCGCTTGAAGCCGGGAGGCAGAGGTCGCAGTGAGCCGAGACTGATAGCACCACCGCACTCCAGCCTGAGCGACAGAGCAAAGACTCTGTCTCAAAAAAAAAAAAAAGGCTTCCCAATAGGGAAGCCTGCTTGAGTTTAATCTTTTAGTTTGTTTGGGGGCTGGGTGCAAAAAGTGAGACGTCTGAGAGAGGAGGAAGAGTAGCCAATATTAAGGGATAAAATAGCTGGATGACCTGGAGGGATAGAGCTGTCAAAATGGAAGAAAAATTCATTTATGTGCTCAGGAAAGACAGTAGCTTATGATTTTCAGTGGGCCTTAGGAACTGTAATCTAAACTGCCATTTAGCCACAAGGATGCCTTTTTATTTATTTTTTAAATTGCAAATTGCCTATTGCTATGATTCATAGAGTGATGTCCTTATACAATGATGAAAACTAATGGTTTTTCTTCAAAAATCAACTTCAAAGTGCTGCTCCTTCATCTCTCCTGTATCACCATTTCCCCTCCAAGCCAATGTCTACCCATATATGCTTTTCATCCTGAAAAATAGTCAAATGCATCACTAAGATTTGGGTATCTGATAATTCCCCCCAACTCCAATGTATTTGACTAGACTCCCTGACTACTACTTTTTTTTTTTCTAAATTAGAAAGAAACGAACAAAACAACAAACAAGTGTGAGACAGCTGGAGAGAGAATGAGTTAAAACTTCAAAACTCGAGTGTGCAGGCTGTTCCTGGGTCTGGCCCTGTCATTGTAATTCCTGTAGGGGTTCCTATAACTTCTCCTGTGAGTGAAGTACAAGAGGGAATTCTGAAAGGATTAGACACAAAATACTTGATATTTTTCCATGTGGTTTTCACCACTTCTTAGAGTAGGTATGGTCTCAAATTTTGGATTCTTTCTTCAGGCTTTTTTTTTTTTTAAAATAACTTTTGAAACCCTGTTTGTGATTTCTAAAAAGAGCAGCAAATGTTTCAAGGAAAAAAGGAAAAAAAAAAAGGTACATGAGAGGCCAATCTAGGAGATTTACAGTGAGGAGCTGATGAGTTCTGTAAAAGTTGTGTTCAGTTCTGTTTCACCTGTGAGTTCCTGTACTTTTTTCTTTTTGTAATCACAATTATTATCCTGTAGCCACATGATAGGAAATGCTGTTATAGATGAAACAAAGACAGGCAGCATCTGGGCCACAGATTAGATAATAATGAAATTCTTTGTGGTTGACAAGAGAAAAATAATGGGTAATACAAAACTATAATCATATTTTTTCATGCATTAGCTACCTATAAATTGCATACCCTGAATATAAGCTGTTGCTGTGAAACTTTAAATGTTTAAGATTTAAAAAATGAACAAATATAATCAGTCTATTCTGATTATATATATAATGATTATGTGATGTATGAAGTCATATGCATATGAATTGAGCCTGCATGTCTGGAGGGCCGCTCCGCACATGCTAACATTCCTCTTCTACCCTGAACCTAGTCCTTAAAAACCCATGCACCGTTCAGAGAGAAGGTGCATTTAGAGTGAGAGCTTGCCTTCTCCATTCCCTGGCCAGTGAATAAAAACCTGATTGCCTTTTCCAATTGAATGTTCTTTCTGCGCAATATATACAAAGTGGAGAAAGAATTCGGTTTACCAGTGACAACAGGAAGGCTGTCAGCAGATGTGGCCCTTTGAACTTCTCAGCCTCCAGAACTGTAAGAAAGAAACTCCTTTTCTTTATAAATGACCTTTTCTTTATAAGTTTCAGGTATTCTGTTATAAGCAACAGAAAATGGACTAAATCAGAAAATTCGTACTGAGAAGTAGGGTTGTTGCTATACAAATACCTGAAAACGTGGGAGCAGCCTTGGGACTTTGTAATGGGTGGGTGCTGAAAGAGTTTGGAGGAGCAGGCTAGAAAAAACTGTTTAGGTGTGAATGGAGCATTAGGGGGTGATCCTGGTGAGGGCTCAGAAGAGAAGACAAGGGAAAGTCTGCATCTTCTTAGAGATTACTTAAGTGGTTGTGATCATGTAACCAAAATGCAGATTCAGTTGCTTGCCACGTGCAGAATCCAACTAACAACAGCGAGGTCTGGTGTGAAGAAAGTGAATTTTTATTCAAAAACTAGCTTACAGGAAGGAGTACAGGCTTTCTGCCTGAAGGGCACTGCTTTACTTGTAGGGCAGAAAGCAGGGATTTATAAAGGGGGACTTGGCATGAATGGCATGCAGGGGAGTGAGTGAGCCAGTGGGGTTTTGGTGACTTGCTTCAGTGCCTTCTGGACTGGGTAGCTGAGCGGTGCCATCATGGGCAGAACTAGGCTGTAAAGTGCATTGTCTCAGGGTCCTCTCCAGGTAGGAGAGAGTTTCCTACAGGGCATATTTTAGGTTGTAAATTGAGTGTTGTCTCCCGAGACAATCCCCTGGTTGGAGAGGTTCTTGGCTCTGGAGCTTCTAAGCACATAGAGAAGCTTGCCCTGTAGGGAGTATCTGGTGAAGGGAAGGTAAAAGGTTATAATTGCATTAGTAAGGACCTAAGTAGGAAGTGGGAAACAGGGGAAGAAGAGGAAAGAGAAAAGGAGAAAAAAGTAATTAAAAAAATGTGTTATCTTTCTCTTAGAAAAATAGAGGTACAGGCTGGGCACGGTGGCTCACGCCTATAATCCCAGCACTTTGGGAGGCCGAGGCAGGCAGATCATGAGGTCAGGAGATCGAGACCATCCTGGCTAACACAGTGAAACCCCGTCTCTACTAAAAATGCAAAAAATTAGCTGGGCGTTGTGGCAGGTTCCTGTGGTCCCAGCTGCTCGGGAGGCTGAGGCAGGAGGATGGCGTGAACCTGGGAGGTGGAGCTTGCAGTGAGCTGAGATGGTGCCACTGCACTCCAGCCTGGGCGACCGAGCAAGACTCCATCTCAAAAAAAAGAAAAAAAAAAAAAAGAAAGAAAAATAGAGGTACTCAGTTACAATCAGAATGTTGGTCGAAATATGGACAGTAAGACCATTCCAATGAAGTCTCAGTTGGAAATGAGGAACAGAGTATTGGAAACTGGAGTAAAGACCATCCTTGTTATAAAGCAGCAAAGAACTTGGCTGAACTGTGTCCATGCCTGAGGACTTTATGAAAGGCAGAACTTAAGAGTGATGAACTGGAATAGATGGCAGAAGAAATATTTCAACAGCAAAGCATTCAGGCTGCTGCATGACCACTTTTGGCTGTTTATAGTAAGATGAGAGAAGAAACAGAGGGGAAAAATTTTGGAAAATTCACAGCCTGGCCATGTGGTAGAGAATGAAAGAGCATTTTCAAGAGAGGAAACCAAGGATGTGGACAAGTAACCAATTAATGAGAGAATTAGAATGAATGGAAGAAAGCCAGAGGCTCTTTATTATGACAATGGGAGAAAACCCCTGAAGGCATTTCAGAGATCTTTGAGGCTGCCCCTCCCATTACAGGACCAGAGGTATAGGAGGGCAGAGTGGTTTTGGGGATAGGCTGCTGCCCAGGATCACTTCGGGTCTGTGTTCCCTGCATTTCAAGACAGTGCTCCTCAGTGCCCCATCCGTGGCTCAAGCAGCCCCAGGTGCATCTTGATCCACAGCTCCAGGAAGTATAAGTTGTAAGCCATGGTGGCATCCATGTGGTGTTGTCTATGGGGTTTCAGAATACAAGAGCTATGGGGATATGACTGCCTCCGCCTATGTTTCAAAGAATGACTTGTACTGGAAGCCTAAGCAGAAACCTGCCACAGGGGTGGAGCTGCCACAGAGAGCCTCTATTAGGTAAATTCCCAGCAGAAATGTAGGGTTGGAACCACCACAGAGAGCCCCAGCAAGGGCAATGCCTAATGAAACCATGGAAGCAGGACCACCAAGGAGACCACCTAACTGTAGGGCCACCAGCATGCAAACTAGCCTGGCAGAGCTGTGATGTGGCTTGCACCCAGCAAAGCCACTGGGGCAGGCAGGGCTTCCGGAGATCTTGGGGCCAAGCCACTACTCCAATGTCCCTAGGATGCAGGACACTGAGTCTAAGGAAATTATTCTCTAACTTGAAGACTTACTGTTGTTTTCCCTGTTGGGTTTTGGACTTACTTGGGACCTGCTACTCCTTTCATTTTGCCTATTTCTTTTTGGGGGTGGGGATGGAGTCTCACTCTGTCATGCAGGCTGGAGTGTAGTGGTGCAATCTCAGCTCACTGCAACCTTTGCCTCCTGAGTTCCAGCAATTCTCCTGCCTCAGCCTACTGAGTAGCTGGGATTACAGGTGCCCACCACCACGCCTGGCTAGTTTTTTTGTTGTTGTTGTTGTTGCTTTTTTTTTTTTTTTTTTTTGCATTTTTAGTAGAAATGGGGTTTCACCATGTGAGCCATGGGAGCAGGACCACCAAAGAGACCACCTAACTGTAGGGCCACCAGCATGCAAACCGGCTTGGGAGAGCTGTGATGTGCCTTGCACCCAGCAAAGCCACAGGGGCAGGGCCTCCTGAGATCTTGGGGCCCAGCCCCTTCTCCAGTGTACCTAGGATGCAGGACACTGAGTCAAAGTGTCTCAAACTCTTGACCTCAGGAGATCACCTCTCCTTAGCCTCGCAAAGTGCTGGGATTATAGGCATGAGCCACCGTGCCTGGCCCATTTTTGCCTATTTCTGCCTTTTGGAATGGGAATGTGTACCCTATGCTTATATATAGATAATATGTTTTGATTTCACAGGCTTACAGATGAGACTTGGACTTTGGACTTTAGAGTTGGTGCTGGACTGAGTTAAGACTTTGGGGCTATGGGGATGGAATGAATGTATTTATATGTGAGAAGGATATGAGTTTTGTGGGGCCAGGAGTGGAATGCTATGGTTTGAATATTTGTCCCCTCCAAAACTCACGTTGAAATTTAACCCCCAATCTGGCAGTATTGAGAGGTGGGTCTTTAAGAGGTGATTGGATCATGAGGGCTCACCCCTCAATCTATTCATGGATTAATGGATTAATTGATTAATGGGTTTTCACTGGAGGGAAACTGGTGGCTTTATAAGAAGAAGAAGAGAGGCTGAACAAGCATGCTAGACACTCAGCCCCACTGCCATGTGATGCCCTGTGCCCCCTCAGGACTCTGCAGAGGGTCCCACTAGCAAGGAGCAAGAAGGTTCTCCCCAGATGCAGTCCCTTGACCCTGGATTTCTCAGCCCCCAGACCTGTAATAAATAAATTCATTTTCTTTATAAATTATCCAGTTATAGGTATTTTCTTTTAAGCAAAAAAAGACTAAAATGGGTGGATTATAACACTTACCAATCACTATCCCTTTAAAACAATGTTTTTTCTTGAAGTCTTTACTTTGATATTAATGTAATCACTTCAGCTTTTTTTCTCTTTGCATTAGTTTGCTATATTTTTAATCTATGCCCTTACAGTAATATATCTATCTCATTTGATTTAGTTATATCTTATAAACATATAGGTGAATTTTGTTACATCTTTTTTTTTTTTTTTTTTTTTGAGATGGAGTCTCACTCTGTCACCCAGGCTAGAGTGCAGTGGTGCTATCTTGGCTCACTGCAACCTCTGCCTCCTGGGTTCAAGTGATTCTCCTTCCTCAGCCTCCTGAGTAGCTGGGACTACAGGCACGTGCCACCATGCCTGGCCAATTTTTTGTATTTTTAGTAGAGGCGGGATTTCACCATGTTAGCCAGGATGGTCTTGATGTCCTGAACTCGTGATCCTCCCACCTTGGCCTCCCAAAGTGCTGGGATTACAGGCGTGAGCCACTATGCCCAGCCAAGAATACTTCCTTAACAATTATTTTAAACGTTACAAACACATTATCACTTAACAGTAAATCTTACAGGTTTCACAGCTCACTGCTATTTCGTCTAGACTACATGTTTCGATTTCTTGAGATCTTTATTCTGATTCATTTGTTATTTCAGCAGACTACTTCCTGGAATAGTTTTCTTCATAAAGAGTGTTAAGAGAGAGGCTTTCTTGTCCTCCAGTGCTGAAGCGGGTTTCTTTGTCCTCACAGAAGAGTGATCCTTTACCTCAGAAGCTGTAAATGTTGTCCCACCATCTCTCTCAGCATTTATGTAGCAAACTCTCACTTCAGTGTCAGCTCCAGTATCTCTTCTTTGAAATGACCTGTTTATTCTGAACCTTATAGAAGTTTCTATGCATCCTTTGAATTAACATTTTTCATCAGCATACCACTTGGTATGTGTTTTCCTCTATTAGAATTTCCTTCACTGTGCCAACCTTGTTCCTACCTTGGAGGCCTTGCACTAGCTCTTCCTTCTTTTTGGAATGATCTTCCCCTATACTGCAAGGCTGCCTCCTTCCCACCATTAGCCCTCACTTCAAATCCATCAAGTCGTTTTATGACCACCATATCTAAAACATCTCCTAATCATTGTCATCATCTATCACATTCATTATCCTGTTTTATTGTCTTCAGAAGTGTTTATTATGGTCCGATATTATCACATTTATTTATTTGTGCTGATTGTCTTCCCTTCACAACTGGAATGTAAACTCCATGAACGCCTCTGCTGTATTATTTTCTACTCTATCTTTGGCTCCAATAATAGTGCCTAGCTCATAGGAGAAGCTGAACGAATGAAGGAGAAATACCAGGAGCTGCTTTTCCTCTTTCTAAGATTTTCCAAATATTTTCCATGTGATCAGTCCTCCTCTTCCTATTCAATTTGCTAACTATCCAACCATTCTTCTGGTCTACCTCAAGGCTTTTGGTTAGAAGTAAAGTAACACCCCAGCCCCCAACCCCTGCACACTTGCAAGAGGGCAAATGGATACACACAGAATGAAGTTCAAGGAACTCTAGCATATTGGACAGCTGAAGTATTCAGCTGACTTAATGAAGTTCACAAAGTTCCTGGAGTATCTGGTAGAACTCCTGTCCTCTGTTTGACATTATTTAAATTACTCTCCAGTTCTTATTTCTGTTTACCGCCTAGTCACAGCCAAAGAGTATCAAATGCTGCTTTTGTTGTGCTTTGTAAATATGATTCAACAGATATCAAGATTACAATTGTAAACTAATCTGTTTTTGTTAGAGATTTGGTTTAATATGATTTGGTTTGGCTGACCTAATCAGGCTTGGCAATGGAAGTTACTCTCAGAAATCTAATGCCAATAGTAAGGCCACTTTCTTCAGATATTATGCCTGGAGCATATAGTGAAGGCTAGAAACCTGGGTTCCCCACACTGCTGTTTTTGCTTTACCACACCATAATCTTGCTTAAAGAAACAGAGTCGAAGTTATAAGCTGCTATAACTAATTTTAACAATGAAAAAGTTTTATTCTATTAGTACATGTTAGGGGTGTTATAAATTTACTGAATGTAGGCATAAATGAATATAAATAAATACTAAAAAGAGTTCAAATGAGTGATTAGTTAGGCTTTGCTTATAGCTATGAAATCTTCCTGGGATGAAAGGGGATCACACTGAAGAAATGGAAGAGGAAGGTGAAAGTTTGGAAAGACTAGGAAACACTTGTGCTTGGATACATATATGCAATGATTTGATATTGAGTGTCTATAAAATTCTCATCATTTCCTGTTCGTCCACTCTATAAAACTCAATTTGTAGTAGAGATTGCTGAGCAGGAAATGCAATGGCTGCTTTGAAGCTAGCAGTTATAGTGCTATTCACCAAATCTTACCAGTGATAAGAGACTTCTCAGAGTTCCTTTTTCTTCTGGCGTGATGACTAGCAGGGGTCCTCTGGTGGCTGCTCCATAAGCCTGGGTCCTGCAGCGAGTATGATAGAGATTAGAGTTCCCAGCTAAGCACCAGGGATCATATATTGATCACACATTGTGTACTAGAAATAAATCTTTCTTGCTTTAAGACACAGAGATTTGGGATAGTTTGTTATTGCAGCATAACCTAGCCCACCCAAACTAATATATAGAGCTTAAACAGCCTACTCCAATGGGAAACTTTATCTAATCTCTTGCTTCGAATACCATTCTTTTCTTCCTTTTTTTTTTGAGACAGAGTCTCACTCTGCTGCCCAGGTTGGAGTATAGTTGCATGATCTTGGCTCATTGTAACCTCCGCTTCCTGGGTTCAAGCAATTCTCATACCTCAGCCTCCTGAGTAGCTGGGATTATAGGCGTGTACCACCACGCCCAGCTAATTTTTTTGTATTTTTAGTAGAGACGTGGTTTCACTGTGTTGGCCAGGCTGGTCTTGACCTCCTGGCTCCAGTGATCCACCCAACTTGGCCTTCCAAAGTGCTGGGATTACAGGCGTGAGCCGCTGTGCCCAGCTGCCATTTCTCATTCTTCCTCTCTGACATCTCAGTCTCTTTCCTGTTTCTTATGATCCTCCACCAGGTTTTGGGCTTTACTTCAGCATTACATCTTTAAAAAAATTTTTTTTAAACTTTTATTTTAGGTTTGGGGTACATGTACAAGTTTGTTATATAGGTAAACTCATGTCACAGGAGTTTGTTGTGCAGATTATTTTGCCACCCAGGTAGTAAGCTTATTAAAAAGTCAAAAAATAGCAGATGCTGGTGAGGTTGCAGAGAAAAAGGAACACTTATTCACTGTTGGTGGGAGTGTAAATTAGTTGAACTATTGTGGAAAGCAGTGTGGCAATTCCTCAAAGAGCTAACAGCATTACATCTTGAATCTTACTGCCTTACCCAACTGATAGGCACAAATGAAAACATGTATACTTTTAAAAAAATTATTTATTTTCATTTTTTCTTCAGATACCGTGACTTCAAAAACATGTATAATTTAAAAAATAACTTAAAAAATTTCCAAGAAGAAAAATAAAAGGGTGAAAAGATCTGGTGGGAAAGTATCAGAGAAAATGGGACAGAAGAGGCTGGGTATGGTGGCTCACGCCTGTAATCCCAGCACTTTGGGAGGCCGAGGCTAGCGGATCACAGGGTCAGGAGATTGAGACCATCCTGGCTAACACAGCGAAACCCCGTCTCTACTAAAAATACAAAAAATTAGCTGGGCGTGGTAGCAGGCACCTGTAGTCCCAGCTGCTCAGGAGGCTGAGGCAGGAGAATGGCATGAACCCAGGAGGCAGAGCTTGCAGTGAGCCAAGATTGCACACCACTGCACTCCAGCCTGGGAGACAGACTGAGACTCTGTCTCAAAAAAAAAAAAAAAAAAAAAAAAGGGACAGAAGAATAACATTATGTAAGATTTCCAGCATATACTCTCTCTTCATTTCCCATTCCTTTCATTTCTTCATTCATGAAACAAAATATTTAGCATTTGCTATGAGCCAGTTTTAACCATCAGGACAAAATGGCAAACAAAAGTCATGAAAATTACAGTCTAGCTGAAAAGACAAAATTTATCAAATAATTATACAAATAAATGTAAAACTATAATAGTGATAAGTGCTATGAAGAGGAGATGCACACATTATGTGTCCATATCTATTGTCTGTCCATCTGGAATGATAAAGCAAATGTAAGACATTCATAATTAGAATATATTGCTATATAGAAATAATGGTGTACAGAAATTCTTGGTACTATTCTTGCAACTTTTCTGTATGTGTGAAATTATTTCAAAATTAAAAAGGCTTTTTCAAAGCAGTAACTGGTGTGGTGGTGTGTACACTTATTAGACAGAACTACCTGGATTGGTTATCTCTGTTTAGTACTTGATTCAAACTTGGCCAAATTATATTGCCTGGCATTGTAATTCCTCTTTCGGTGCTAATCATTGTCCCTGCAGAATCCTGTGGCCCACACATGGTAATAAAATGAATGAAAAATCCATTGTAAATCACACTTTGTATTAAAACATATGAACAAAACTCCCTGCCTTTGTTTTTTCTATTTTAAAAAGTGATATGTAATTAATATGTAAAATTAGTAAAGAATACAATAAGTCTAATAAAAAATGAAAATTACTTATAACTCATCAGTCAGTGATAATCACTGTTAACATGTTGGAAAATTTCCATCATATATTTATGTTTTTCATTTAGCAGTGTGAGTTGTTTGTTGTGTGTTGCAAATTACCCTGAAACTTAGCTGTTTAAAACAATAAACATTATTTTACACAGTATCTGAAGGTCAAGAATCTGGGAGTGACTCAGCTGAGTGGTTCTGAATCAAAGTTTCTTATGAGGTTGTAGTTAAGTCGTGGCTACGATAGCAGTCAGTTGAGAGCTGGGGAATTAGTGTCCAACTTCATTCATGTAGCTGTTGATAAAGAGGCTTCAGGCTCTCAGCAGGTAAGCCTCTTCATTGAGCTCACATAATATGAAAGCTGCCTTCTCCCAGAGGAAGTGATGAGAGAAAGATAGACAGAGAGGGAGAGAAGACAGAATGTGCAGTCCTTTATAACCTAGTCTTGAAAGTGACATATCATTTCTGCTATATTCCATTTGTCGTACAGACTAAACCTGACACAGTGTAGGAGATCCCTACACAAGCATGTGAATACCAGGAAGCAGCAGATGTTGGGGGCCATCTTGGAGGCTGGTGATGAGATAACACTCTACCATGAGTATTTTACCACATTGTAAAAGCATTTCCTACATTATTTCAATGATTGCATTATTTGTTATAGGCCTTCAAATTCATGTATAAGGGGGTATTATAAAGTTATGAGGCTATTTTTTCAACAAATACACCAGAATTTATCCATTCCTCCAAATCAGTGCTGTCTTTCAAACAGCTCACCTTGGGAACCTATGAACTTATTCTAGAGATGTCAGGCTGTTGTCACAAACAAGCCTGGGGTTCCTTTTTGAAATTAGGACTGGATTGTTGCAGCATATTATTTTTAATAAACTCAAAGATGATATGAGGCAGTTATGTTAGCAAGTAGAATTGCTGTAGTCTGAGGGTGTTCCCCAAAATTCATATGTTGAAACTTGTCTATGTCATTGTCTCATGCGGTGCTTAAGTCATGAGAATGGAGCATTCACGGATGGGATCAGGGCCGTTACAACAGGGCTTGTGGGAGGGGGTTTGCCTCTTTCCACCCCTTCTGCCATGTGGTAACATGGTGTGAATCTCCTTTTCCTGTCTCTTCTACTATGTGAGGACAGAGCAATAAGGCACCATCTTGGATGCAGAAAACAGGCCCTCACCAGACACTAAACCTCCTGATGACTTGATGTTAGACTTCCCAGCCTTTAGAACTGTAAGAAAGAACTTTCTGTTATTTATAAATCACCATTTTGTTACAGCAGCCCAAAAATGCTAAGACAAGAACATATGTTGGATTTATTCTTGTTCTGCTGCTGCTCCATTTGCAATACCAGACCAGATGTATTATTTAAAAATGTATTTTGACACCCAACTAAAGCTTAACAAAATGATATTTCTTAGCCAAATTAATCATCACATGAGTGAACTATGGGTGTTGAACTATGGGTGAACATTACTGATTCAGAGATTTCTGCTCTTTGGGCTCTGAATGGGTCCCCCACCCCCAGCCACCTGCCCAGTGAGTATCTTGAAGTGTTTCTTCCCTAAGTGTAACTCTCAGGAGAAGTACTATATTGATAGAAACTTACATTCTCCAGGGTATAATACTGTATTTATGTATTTACATAGCCATCAATTTTGCTGGCAAAAGAAAATTGTGGACTGGGAAAGCAACATGAAGGCAGAATCAAGGCTTATTTCACTTTGTTTCTCATGGTGCCTGGCACACAGTAGGCACCTAATACATGTTTCTTGAATTAACAGTGAAATTCTTGTGTTGTAAAAAAAAATAATACTTGAGCTAATAATACTTGTCTGGTAGTCTAAATCTTAAAAAGATTCATACTGATATTTGGTACTGGGGTTTCCTTTTTTCACTTTGACGTTGTGACATTGAAGAATTTCTTCATTTTTCTTAAAGTCCTGCAGTAACATTAGTTGGACTGAAATTGACAGCATGCTCAAAAACATGGACATGGCTTTTGTGTTCAAACTCCCCAAGTAAACAACAACAACAAAAAATCACCACCAAAAACAAATACACAAATTAATATCAGGATTTTAAAACTGGAATCATCTTCTAACTTTCCTTGGAGTTGCAATAGGTTTAGTTGTGCCATCTCTATACTAAAAGCCATTGCAGTTATTGGTTTTCTCTAAGACATCTAGAAAGATGTATGTGTGTGCCATATATGTAGTCATCATAACTTTTTCAAACAACTGCTCGGGGACAGGATGAGGCAGTGAGGAAATGAGCAAATTGCTACCATTCTCCCAGAAAGTTAATGTTATATTAGTGGCTCTATTTTGGAGGAGGAAAACAATCCAGTTTCAAAGCTAGCATAAGCATTATGCTCATCACTCTCTCACTTCCTTACAGAGGGCGCAGGAGAGTCTGTAATTTCATGCCAAGCTCTCCAACCATGATGTGGCATGGCTTTTTGCTTTACCTGGTTTCTTCCTATATTAAAGGGAAAAGGAATTAAAGGCAGTTCCAATGTTGAAACATTGAGCCCAGACCATTGCAAATAAAAACAACAAATCCTAATGAAAGGAATAAAATTCCCTATAGGAGCTCTGTAATGAGAGAAGTCACCGGGTGCCCAGAGTAGTCTGAGAAGCATACATTTAATGAGGTTCTGGTAAAACCGTGGGGACCTAGCCATTCTCTCAATGCAAATGAGCGGTTCCCATCAGCATTGTCCTCATCCTTTGGTGAACTCCTCTCCTTTCTCTCTTTCTTTTTTAAAACATAACTTCATGCTTACAGAACAGTCAAAATAATAAAAAGAAATGGAGTGCCCTTTATCCAAACCTACCAAATTGTTAGTATTTCTTTCTGTTTGCTTGCTTTATCATTCTTTCTCTCTCTCTCTCCACACACACACACACACACACACTCACATTTTTATTTTTTTAGCCATTTGAGAAGTTATTGTGTCCCTTTACCGTAAAATACTTTCAGGTGTATTTCCTTTGAACAGAAAAGAATCTGCTTACATAATCCCAATACAATTATCAAATCAGGAAAATTAACAATGATACTATCTTTTTTCTAATCTATAGCTCTTATTTATTTATTTATTTATTTATTTATTTATTTATTTATTTGAGACAGAGTCTTGCTCTGCAGTGATCACCACTGAATTCCAGCCTGAAGCCCCTCCTGGGCTCAAGTGATACTCCCACCTCAGCCTCCTGAGTAGCTGGGGCTACAGGCACACCTGCCTAATTTTTTTAGTTTTTTGTAGACAGGAGGTTTCACCATATTGCCCAGGCTGGTCTTGAACTCCTAGACTCAAGCGATCTGCCCGCCTTGGCCTCCCAAAGTGCTGGGATTACAGGTGTGAGCCATGGTGCCTGGCCCTTATTCAAATTTTTCACTTATCTGACTAATGTCCTCTAGAGAAAAAGAAAAATTACATTTTTTTTTTCTGATCCAGGATCCAATCGAGGATAGCCTGTTGCACTTGGTTTTTGGGTCTCTTTAATCTCCTTTGATTTGGGACAGTTCCTCTGTCATACTTCATGTCTCATGACCTTGACAATTTTGAAGAATATTTTGTAGAACCTCCCTCTGTTTGGGTTTGTCTGATAAGATGTAGGTTATGATTTTTGGGAGGAGGATCATGAAAGTGATGCTGTGTCCTCCTTCATCAGCATGTCAGGAGGCACATGAGTTTGGTCTACTCCAATATTGGTGATGTTAGCTCTGCCTAGCTTTTTGAAATCCTACTTCTTTTCTGTGATTGTGAGACAAAATAACTTCTTCTTTTCTTTTTTTTTTTTTTTTTTTTTTTTTGAGATGGAGTTTTGTTCTTGTTGCCCAGGCTGAAGTGCAATGGCTCAATCTCTGCCCACTGTAACCTCGGCCTTCCAGGTTCAAGCAATTCTCCTGCCTCAGCCTCCCAAATAGCTGGGATTACAGGCATGTGTCACCGTGTCCAGCCAATTTTTTGTATTTAGTAGAGATGGGGTTTCACCATATTGGTCAGGCTGGTCTTGAACCCCTGACCTCAGGTGATCCACCCACCTCAGCCTCCCGAAGTGTTGGGATTACAGGCGTGAGCCATGGCACGCAGCCCAAAATAACTTCTGAGACTCTTAAAGACACATAAATTGAAGTTGGCCCTGTCTTCATTCTTTATCTGCCACTGCCCTCCCCGCTCCAGATCTATTCTCTCCCCTCCTTTGTTGCATTTTGTACCCTGGGAGGCTGATTGCTAGGAAACTGCCTCCCTTGGCCTTCTCTGCTCCTAGCTTCCTAGATTCAGCAGATAGAAAATACCAGCAAGAGATCAAAGTGTGGAAGGTGAGGAAAGTCAAGGAATTCATTCCCCTGGGTCCCTCACTGCTTTGCTTTAGGCCCGTGTCCTTGGCAGGGGCTGTGCACCTTCAGGACCACAGCTCATTGTGTCCTCTCAGCTCTGGTGTGGGTGGCCTCCTGCTACTGCCAGTCTCTAGGTGCCTCAACACACAGCTGTGCTCTTAGCTCTACCCACACCTCGAAATGCAGTCCTTGGCTAAAGATCCTTCATTTTTAATATGTGAGTTGAATTCTGTTTCCTGCCATGACTCTCACTGGTCCAACTTTTACGTAGAACTTCTGGGGAATAGATGTCATGAAAGAGATGGCCTTTTGTACATTGTGGACAGAAGGGCCGGTGATGGCATTTAGTACATTAAGAAGAACAAAAGCCAGTTGTTGATCATTTACTACAGGTAAGGCACCAAATCAAGTCCTGAAGAACTGCGAGACATATTTCTTTTTCCTCAGAGTGCTTAGAATGGAATCGAGGAGATCGATGGTGTACGATAGAGGAGTTCAGAAGGGAGCGAGATCCCTAAGGCTTGAGCAGTAAGGGAAAGTTTCTGGGCTGCAGCAGAGGACATGAGAGAATTCAGGTGTATTAAGTGTTTTCTGTTGGCCAGGCCTGTTACCCAGAGCCTTGTTCTCTCTTTTATTTCTCTTATTTCTTTTATCTCATGGTCGCTTCATCTTACAGGTGAGGACACAAAGGCTCAGAGGAGTCAAGTAATTTGTCTGAAGTCATAGATGTAACTTGTGAACCCGCTGGGATTTGAACCCAGTTTTGTCTGAAATCTAAAGCTCATGCTCTTTTCATTGTAAAAGCAATAAGGAGTAAGACACGGGGCTTCGTAGAGGAGAGATGTTGGGAGAATTGTCAGGGAAGCAGGAATGTTTGTGATGTTTGGAGTCATTAATTTCTGAGAGAAAATAAAAGACATACAAGAAGAATCAGAGTGTAGCAAGGGCTACAGGGTTTCCATAGGCCAGTCTCTTCATATAGGAAACTAGGTGAGTGCTATTGCCTATGATGCAAAGCCAATGACCAACAGATATGATGCAGAAGAAAGATTGTACAAGATGAAAGTCGGCCATCCATTAGAGTGGAATTGTCCAGATGCCTTATTAACGGTTGGTGAAAATATCCTGAATATAATGAATTGCCATTTTTGCAGCGATCTAAGTACAAAAAGACAATGTTTAGACAAGAAATAGTTAAATGTTTTATCATCCCATATCCCAAGTTAATAACAATTAGATTAAAATTTAGTCCAAGGGATTGTGTGCTAAGATAATATATTTCAACATATAAATCCTAAGTACTTAGATTTACACACCACCTTTCTTCCAAAGAGTTAAAGGCTGACAATCAAAAAAAGGGAGATCAGTCAAAGTCTCAGAGCAAAGGCTAGTCTTAGAATTAACAGAATTAAACCAATACAGATAGAATATTTGTCAATTAAAAGTGCTCAAAATAGGCATTATTCCATTCCTGCCTCACAACAATTTTGTAAGCAAGTACTGTTAATATTATCACTTGGCCAGGAGCAGTGGCTCACATCTGTAATCTCAGCACTTTGGGAAGCCAAGGTGGAAGGATTGCACGAGCCCAGGAGTTTGACAGCCTGAGCAACCTGGTGAGACATCATCTCTATAGAAAGTTTAAAAAATAAGCTGAGTGTGGTGATGCACACCTGTGGTCCCAGCTACTCAGGAGGCTGAGGTGGGAGGATTGCTTTAGCCCAGGCCAGGAGGTAGAGGCTTCAGTGAGCTGTGATCACACCACTGCACTCCAGCCTGGGTGACAGAGCAAGACCTTGTCTCAAATATAACATATACATATACATATAAATCTATATTTTATAATAATAAAAGTAATTAAAATACAAATATATAAATAATAACAAAGTAATATAATATGTAATATATACAAATATATAATGCTATAATATATTTACAAAAATATAGGCCAGGTGTGGTGGCTCACACCTGTAATCCCAGCACTTTGGGAGGCCGAGGCGGGCAGATCATGAGGTCAGGAGATCGACATCATCCTGGCTAACACGGTGAAACCCCATCTCTAATAAAAATACGAAAAAATTACCCGGGCGTGGTGGCAGGCGCCTGTAGTCCCAGCTACTCGGGAGGCTGAGGCAGGAGAATGGCGTGAACTCGGGGGGCGGAGCTTGCAGTGAGCTGAGATGATGTCACTGCACTCCAGCCTGGGCGACAGAGAGAGACTCCGTCTCAAAAAAAAAAAAAAGAAAAAAATACATATTTACATACATTTATATATAAATATATTTACATATATAAATTTTATAGTCTATACAGATATATAATATACTGTATATAGTATCATCAAATATATAAATACATATTTATACATAATATTTATGTATTTATATATGTATAAATATATATGGTGATAATATATATAAATATACTTATTTATATATCATATTTATATAATATATTTATAAATATATATGGTGATAATATATACAGATATATGATCACAACTTTCCAGTTGCCTGGTTCTGAGTTTGCGTCTCCTTATTGAATGGGAAGAATGAGTCTTCTATGCCTGGTGTTAGGGCTTCTTACCTTCCTCTAGGCTCCAAGTCACTTTCTTCACTTTCCAACACCCTTCTTTTTGTCATAGTCCCTTACTTTTAGCAGTCTGGTCTCCTTGCCTGCTGATGCATTCACTGATATGTAAGGCCGTCGCTGATGATAATTTAAGGTATCATCTTTCCAGGGGGTTCCAAATTTTAAACAAAAACTCTGAAATGAGTTTCAATTTAATTTGATTCAATCAATTCAATTTTTAAAAAATTGGAGCTTTACTGGTACTGTCACAGTTGATAATATTGGTCACATGGTATCATATTCTGGGGTAAGGAAACCCCACATACCATGTACTTTTAAAGAAAAGTCTGGGCCAGGTGCAGTGGCTCAGGCCTGTAATCCCAGCACTTTGGGAGGCTGAGATGGGTGGATCACCTGAGGTCGGGAGTTCGAGACCAGCCTGATCAACGTGGAGAAACCCCGTCTCTACTACAAATACAAAATTAGCTGGGTGTGGTGGTGCATACCTATAATCCCAGCTACTTGGGAGGCTGAGGCAGGAGAATCACTTGAACCCAGGAGGCGGAGGTTGCGGTGAGCTGACAGCCATTGCACTCCAGCCTGAGCAACAAGACTGGAACTCCATCACAAAAAAAAAAAAAAAAAAAAAGAAAAAGAAAAGTCTCGTCCAGGTGCGGTGACTCACACCTGTAATCCCAGCACTTTGGGAGGTGAAGGCGGGCAGATTGTCTGAGCTCAGGAGTCTGAGACCAGCCTGGGCAGACTGAATGAAACCCCGTCTCTACTAAAATACAAAAAATTAGGTGGTAAGCGCCCCTAGTCTCAGCTACTCCAGAGGCTGAGGCGGGAGAATCACTTGAACCCAGGAGGCAGAGGTTGCAGTGAGCCAAGATGGTGCCACTGCACTCCAGCCTGGACAAGAGAGCAAGACTCAGTCTTGAAAGAAAGAAAAGAAAAAGAAGTAAAGGAAAGGGGAAAGGGGAAAGGAAAGGCAGTCTGGGCATGGCCATCAGAGGAGCAGAGAACATGGCATAGACCTTCCACAATGCAGTGGAGGTGGAGTAGAAGTGTTTTGGGTTTGCTCTTGGCTTTTTTTCTCCTGTAGATCTGTTTTCTTTTTTTATGAAGAGGCCATGGGTTTGGAGGAGTGGACCCTTGAGGTATCTGAGCTTGGCTTTGCTGCTGGGCTTAACCTTAACATCCCATACTCCTCCATCTTCTTAAGGGAATAAAGGAAAGGTTACAGATGGATGGCTCCCATCATCACATTACAGTGGAGAAACATCACCAGACTTACTGCTTTTAAAGAGTAATATAGAAATGCAAACTTGAAAGGCTACCTCCAAAATCCTGACATCTGGCCCTCCCACAAAGATGTCCAAAGGAAGAAAAAAATTGATTTCCATAAAGCTGGCCCTTTGCAATGTGCAGCTGTCCTCTTGGTTACAACAGATAATTTTTCCTAGATTAGCAGCACAATGTTGATTTATTAGGTTTAGCATAAAATTCCTGGAATGGAAAGTGAAAAAGATGTGAGATGTTAATTGTTTTTTTTCCTCCATATTTGCTAGGAAATAACTCCCAAAGGTCTCAGGAATTATGGTGGAAATTCTCCCCTCTTGTCTTTGCTGACTCAAGCAAAGGGTAGGCAGTACAGAGTTGAACTCCGTCCTTAACTCCCAAGAATCTCAAATGACAAGTCTCTCCTGGACACTGCATGGGGCAAAAAAACCATTCCTATGGGTGGAAAGCAGGTTGTAACAAAAAAAAAAAAGGTCCAGATTGTGCTTCGGGAGTAGGGGAAGACTGGTTTTCAATGATAGTACTTACTGGACAACTTTTTCCCACTCCTAGCCTGGACCCAACCTGAATATTTGAAATTGATACTTTTCCAGAAGATCCGAGCCATGTGTCCCTGTACTTAAATAGAGACCAAACTTTTGAGAAGTAACTCTTTCCACATGTAGAAAAATGAAATGCTTTTCTTCCACCATAGTAGTAAAAGCATAAAACAATTCTCCACAGGAGTTTGCAGATGGGATCAATAATTTGTTTTTTTCCCTTTTATTGAGATGAAGGTAAATTCCTAAAACAGACTTCTTTTTATTTGCTATTATTTTACAATTTATTTTTATTTTTTGTGGAGATGGGGGTCTCTCTATGCTGTGCAGGCTCATCTGGAACTCCAGAGCTCAAGTGATCCTCCCATCTTGGCCTCCTAAAATGCGGAGATTACACATGTGAGCCACCATGCCTGGCCCTAAAACAGATTTCATTCCTTATGCTTAAATCTGAATGCATATTGCTTTTCCTTCATTCTTCAGCATCATGAATGAACACTCACACTGTTTTGACATTGGTCAAGTTGGTCTCAACTCCAGCCTGGGCAGTCTGCATTCCCAATCAATGCATCTACATCCTGTATTCAACAGTGGCGTAGAAACTGCTGTGCTCCAAATTCAGGGTATGCAGAATTTTAGTCCTTCCCTTTTATGTGAAAGTTAAAATTTAAAGAACAGTAAAAGGTAAATAAGTCATAATTTAATATAAACCTCAGGCAGAGGCTATGTTACTCATAGCTTTGCCATCTGGAATTTTGATAAATTAGATTTGGATTATCTCTTACAGATTGTAGTTTACCTTTAAAGAGGCCAAATGCTATTTCCTGTCAGTTTTCTTAACTACCTGTCAAGCATAATTCCGCCTCATAGCCTAGGACTGATTACAGTGAAGGAGGTATAGGCCACAGCTGATCCAGCCATCATCTGCTAGCCAAACAAAGTGGTTAAAAATCAGTGCAATTCTGCCATCAGCCAAATTTTAGAATGAAATACTTTAGGGGCAGCTGCTCTTTTACCAGAAAATCATATAGCTTTAGCACTTCCTTGCTGTCTGAGATTTCCAGACCCCCTTGATATGGTTTGTCTTTGTGTCCCCACCCAAATCTCATTTCGAATTGTAATCCCCATCATCCCCACTTGACGAGGGAGGGACCTGGTTGGAGGTGACTGGATCATGGGGGCGGTTTCCTCCGTGCTGTTCTTGTGATAGTGAGTGGGTTCTCATGACATCTAATTTTGTTGTTGTTGTTGTTGTTTTTTAAGATGGAGTCTCACTCTGTCGCTAGGCTGGAGTACAGTGGTGTGATCTTGGCTTACTGCAACCTCCGCCTCCTGGATTCAAACAATTCTCGTGCCTCAGCCTCCCCAGTAGCTGGGATTACAGGCACACACCACCACACCCAGATAATTTTTGTATTTTTAGTAGAGACGGGCTTTCCCCATGTTGGCCAGAATGGTCTCGATCTCCTGACCTTGTGATCCGCCTGCCTCAGCCTCTGAAAGTGCTGGGATTACAGGCTTGAGCCACCGTGCCCTACCAACATCTAATTGTTTTATAAGGGGATCTTCCCCCTTGGCACTCTCTCTCGCTTTCTCTCTTTCTCTTTCTCTGTCTCTCATGTTGCCATGTAAGACGTGCCTGCTTCCCCTTCTGCCATGATTTTAAGTTTCCTGAGGCCTCCCTAGCCATGCGGAACTGTGAGTCAATTAAACCTCTTTCCTTTATAAATTATCCAGTCTTGGGTATTTCTTTATAGCAGTGTGAGAATGGACTAATATACCCCCTAAAAAAATCCCTTGAAAATGAACAAATTCCATCTATCTGTATGATAGACTGGTGAGTCATAGAGCAGCCCAGAGAAACACAATGGTCCATTATAGAGTGAGAAGTTGTAGGTGTTAAAGAAGATCACAAAGGAAACCAGTTCTTGCTTTCAGCTCAGCCTACATATCCTGGCTGTGATCTCCATGGCACAATCAGAATTTTGGAATGGTGCTCATTTTAATCTTATGAGTCAGGGCTTATGCGTATTCATTAAAACACCACAGGAACAGGTGGTATACAAAAGCAGAAAGCAAGAGGGGGTACAGAGAGCAGTCAAACATTTTTTCCAGTGAATGTGGGAGAAAGAGAGGAGAAAGGAGAAACTATGTACATTTCGGGAATTTCCTCTGGTTGTTTTGTGGGCAGAGTGACATTCAAGGATACAGGCTCAGATGGGGTTATAAGCCATTGGGGGTTACAATTAGACTTCTAGTTCCATTTGTCTTTTGCTTTGAGGAGTTTCTGTGGTTTTCTCTGGGAGAGTGATAGTACCGGTTTGGGATCTCTCTCTGTGTTGAACTATTCCAGGTCCTTCTTGAGAAGACATGAATAACTCTGCACTGTCTTTTTCCATAACTTGAGAGGAATTAAAAAATAATATTTAGGCCAGGCACCGTGGCTCATGCCTGTGATTACAGCACTTTGGGAGGCTGAGGCAGGCGGATCACCTGAGGTCAGGAGTTCGAGACCAGATCGGCCAACATGGTGAAACCCCATCTCTACTAAAAATACAAAAATTGGCAGGGTGTGATGGTGCGCGCCTGTAATCCCAGCTACTCAGGAGGCTGTGGCAGGAGAATCACTTGAACCCAGGAGGCGGAGGTTGCAGTGAGCCAAGATTGTGCCACTGCACTCCAGCCTGGGTGACAGAGTGAGACCCTGTCTCAAATAATAATAATAATAATAATATTTAGGCATTTTAAATTGGACAAGCACACAAGAACATCGCTGCTGTAACTGGGATGGACTCAGCACATATGTTCATGGATCTTCCCATTCATCTTGCTCTCACTTGGCTTTTGCCTGGCTGGGAATGGCCATCTGAGCCACTGGTACATCAGTGTGTAAACCTGCCAAGTTCAGCTTGGGTCTCTGTCTTCCATAAAGCCTGCCAACCCATACATCTGGACTTCCTTCTGTCACTGCTGCACAGATTCCATATATGTTTCCTGAATGTTTTTGTGTTCCACCTGAAACACCAGCAATTCCAATTGTGGGATTATATCTTTAGTAAATGTCTTCTATAGCCACGAGGCGGCAAGCACAGAGTAGCACACAGTGGGTTCTTGGGTAAATATCTGTCAAAGGTGTGAGTCATAGAGAACAATTAGAGCTAGAAATTTATTGCCAGAAAGAAGAGAAAGGAAAAGCAGGACTATAGGAGGGGTGGAGAAACTCAGCTTAAGGCTACCCAACTGACCATTAGCTTGTGAAATGTCTTCACCTGTTTTGGAGGACAGCGGAATGTGTATCTGTTTCCACGTCTAACAGCTGAAGGGTAAAAATATCTCAGTTTAGAGCTCTTTCTCAGGCATCAATCTGGTCATTTGGGCTGCCCTTCTCTTGGGCTTAGTTATTCCAGGTGTAGGATACAGGGGCCACTTGTGCACCGGAACAGAAGGAGCCCCTATGGGGGACGTGTTGAGAAGACTGCGTGGGCATGGAGAAGTGGTTCTATATGGAAGTCCTTCTAAAGGCCAAGATAAGAGACCCCCTTCACCCCTCCACCCCAACTCCTCTCAGCATTTTTAGAGACTGGGAAGCATTTCTTGACAGTGCTTTGTTTCTGAAAGAAAGCAAGACAGAAAAATTTGGAGTCACTATCCAGGAGATACTTTGTCCTCCTAGAGAAAATAAGGCTCAGAAAGAGTGGTCTGAGTATTTGTCTTAGAAGAAGTGGATACAACTGAATCTGAATGAATCTTTCTCCCATGATGAAACAAAAAATCCCAGCACAAAATCTGTGAGAATCTTGGTCATGAGAAATGTCAGAAAATGAAATAAATTTTAGCCCTGATGAAAAAAAATTATGCTAACCCAAAAATGAGCGGTTACTAAATGTAAGATACAGAGATGTATGTATACATATTTATATACACATGTATAGATAATTGATACATTATATATATGATGTGATCTACCACACACACAGGCCTACAGGCAATTGACAAGTAGGAAATGAGGAAGTCAATCAGTCAATCAGTTTCAAGGACTCTGCTGGGTGATCTACATTGTTATGTGCCCTGAAGGGTAAATATAAAGGGACAGGTGTCCAGATTGCCCTGCCTTAGAATTAGTTGCCTTTTTTTTTTTTTTTTGAGGCGGAGTCTTGCTCTGTTGCCCAGGCTGGAGTGCAGTGTCACGATCTCAGCTCACTACAGCCTCCGCCTCCTGGGTTCAAGCAATTCTCCTGTCTCAGCCTCCTGAGTAGCTGGGATTACAGGCACCGGCCACCATGCCTGGCTAATTTTTGTATTTTTAGTAGATATGGGGTTTCACCATGCTGGCCAGATCTGGAACTCCTGACCTCAGGTGATCTGCCTGCCTCAGCCTCCAAAAGTTCTGGGATTACAGGCGTGAGCCACCGCATCCAGCTAGAATTAGTTTTTAATAAAGAAAAGAGGCTGAGTAGAACCTTACTGGGACATCAAATAGTCCTGGTCAGGGAAATAGAGCCAGTAAGAACAGAGATGTAACCGCTGAGTTAGGGATGCTCAAACGCACTGATAGTACTGCAAATCCTATGTTTGGATGGGGCCAGCCCTTGCAAATGTAGAGCAGTCTGTGAGTAATTTGAGGAGATTCTGCTGTCCTCAAATCATCTCCTCTAGCCATATTTCATGACACTTCCTCCCCTGTTCTAACATTTGAAATTCTCACCTCGGAGGACTGCTTCAGTCTAGATAATGAAAATAAGGTCATTGCTAAAGCCCTCATTTCCACTGTTTTTCAGCCTTTTAAAGCCTATTTTTTTCTTGGCCAACATAAAACATGCCTTCCTTTAATGTTATTTGATGTTTTAAAAAAAAAAAGTTGCAACTAAAAACAATGCAAAAATTTTATTTTGATCACTTCATCAAACTACAAAGATTCCCCTCTCTATCCCCTCCCATTTTCTGATTGAGGAGCGTGACCTGGATGCAGAGAATGTGAGCTCCATGTGGGGAGTGGCTGTATCTTGTTTGTTGCTGTTTCCCCAACTTCTAGCAGTATTTGGAGCAAAATCAGGGCTCATGTTTGTCCTTCCATCCGGAAGATGTGGCTGTGGCTGTGAATCTGGATGAATCTTGTGCCATGAGGAGAAAATCAAGGCATAAAATCTGTGGGGATGTTTTTAACACAGAGAAGCAGAAGTGATGGGTCTGTGCCTTGGAAAGTCTATGACAGTCTTCATGGGTTGATGTTTTCCAGGCAGCACTCAGAAAGCTGCCCTGAGTGGATGAGCTAGGAGGTCCATAATTTCCATAGGGTAGAAGGACAGATAACAGTAACAAGCCACCAGTGGCCACGTAACTGCAACTATGATCAGAGAAACAGGTGAGGGCAGTATGGGTCTTAGAACAGGTTTCAGAAACTCAGGCTTTGGTCAAGCAAGAGGGGACATTGGGTACTACGGGGATGGAAGTGACGTACAGAGGACAGTGGCGTGGAGTGAAACCGATCATCTAGCCCTCTGCCCCAGACACCCCCAACTTCTTGTCATCTCCTTATGCAAGGACCCAAAGTTCTTCTGACTGGCTGCCCCTCCAGCCTCATCTCCTGTTCTGTTTCCTCTTGCCTGCAGTTCCAGCCACATGGATCTCGGTGCTATTGCTCAACCATGCTGCAGAATCACTACCATCTCTCAGCCTTTGCCCCTGATGCCCCCTCTGCCGGGAAGCCTCTTTCCCTAGATACTGACACTGCTTTTCACTCACTCCATCCAAGCCCCGCCCAGATTCACCTTCCCAGAGGTCTTCCCTGGACACCCCATCCAAACCACACCCTCTTTTCTTCTCTTTCTATCCTCCTCTCAGTTGCTTTATTTTTCTTTGTGATAATCCTCACTCTCTGACTTTACATCTACTGTATATCTATATCTATACACACACACGCGCGCATTTGTTTATTGCTTTTTCCCCCTACTAGAATGTCAGCTCCCTGCTATATTTCCAGGTCCTAGAACAATATCTGGCTCACAGCATCTTAGTAAAATGTTCGTGGGACAAGTGACTAAAGCAGATATGGTTTTGAATCCAGGCCTGGCTATGTATTGGTTGTATTATGTTGGAAAATTACTTAATCTTCCTAACCTGACTTTGCTCATTTGTAAACTAAGTTGATTATACATTTCTCAATAGACTGTGGTAAGGATACAGCACATGCAAGCCTGCCTGTGCCTAGTGCATAGTCAGTGCCCAATAAAGGCTGTGATTTCAGCTTGGTTTATATTTTAAATAATTTGCTCTTTGTTAGCTACAGATCTGAAGAGTTTTGCAGCCCAAATCCTGTTCTGTACTTTTTCTTGAGCCAGGAGTGTAGGGTGGTGGTGAATCACTGATTCACAAGTGTGATGGAAATATGTTTTAATGAGATGCATAAAGAACAAAAAAAAAATCACAAACGTTTGACTTTTCTTAAGAATAACATACTATCTTTTCCTTGTGGGAGAGATGTTATGACCTTCCGTATTATTTCAGTTTATGGAAAAAACATGTGAGTGTGTGTATGAATTGTAAACTCACCTCCGATCAGCCTCTGAGGGATGCTGGATCTATGATACACTTTGTCCTTCTGAGAACAAAACTCTTCCCAGGTAAATGCCCTTGGAACATACATTTATTTCTGTCTTAACCTGATTTTTGATTGTGTTGGAGGATGGTGACAGTTGGGAAGTATAAAAGGAAGAAATCTAAGAATAGAAAGAACTAGATCAATCTTAGTGTACTTCTGGAGAGACAGACAATGCTTGAAATTGTGCTTGTAGAGACCTAGTTTGTTAATTTAAACCACCATTTGTCTATGTTTTAGAAAAGACTCATGAAGAAATTCTAACGGTGAGTAAAGCAAATCTTATGGCCCCAAATATGCCAGATATGCCAGATAAAATTAATATTTTTTCCTGAAAACTGTTTTATATCATGCAGTGTTGCATAGTTTGCTTATCTGACAATGTGTATCTTGGGATACTGGAACATCAGTCACAGGAGTTACTATTTTCTTTTAGCATAAAAAATTTAAAAAAATCTTTAGAGATGTAGTTCTAAAAAAACAAAAACAAAGTAAGAGGGGAAGGCTTGCTGAAGAAAACATGACCTTTTAAATAATTCATCTACAGTGCTTCTTGAAACGAGAGAAATACCGTGTATGGGGATTCATGTTTTATAAAATATCAGTGAGACCATTATTTGCTGAAAATGTTTTTCTGGCACTGATTAAAATTATTACTTATTTTACTTTTCTCACTTAGATTATCTAATCTTAACATTTCTTTTCTTGTTTCTTCTAAATCCTATCTCTCAAAAGGTAGGATTAATTTACCTTTTGCTTACAAAAACAATATCTGAGTGGAGCCCTGGATTGAAATTCAAGGACTCACTAGGTGTCTACTAAGTGTAGTGGGGATAACGTTGAGTGTTACAGCTTGGAAGCTGATTACCTTTATGACATATAGCTTGGAAGCTGATGAGCTGTGTGACACTGGGTAACCCACTGTTATTCTCTGTGCTTCTAATATTTGTTCTACAGGAATAAGATAATGCTGACCAAATGATATACTAAAAAGCATTTGTGCAGCTGAGAAAATAAAGATGCTGATGCGCCATATCATTGAAGAAACAATTCTTCCTTTTGTGTCTGTTCTAGGGGAAGAGGTTAAGAGAAAGAACTGAAAATTGAATTCTGTTCTACAATAAAAGTGTAGCTGCCAGGCTCATCCTTAGAGCCCTCAGAAAATAAAGAGGTGCCATGGATCCGGCACCAATGGTTCTTTCTGACAGAGGCCTTTGGCATTCCAAGCCCCTCACTCTGCTGGCCTATTGGAGAATGTGTGCTGATTCCCAGAAGAGCCTCATGCCCTTTCTGCCTCCTGCCCAGGTCCTGGAAGTTTTCAGAGAAGAGGGTGCCATTACCCAAGTCTAATAATTTTCTATTTTAAATGCTGAATTTTATTATCGGGTAATCATCATTGTGGAAAGGCAAAGCCATTCACCAATAGGAAGCATACTATAAATTCATAGATGACATTTGCTCGTGTTTTCCTGTATGAGATCTGGAAGCCAAGTGTTTAAGTCCATGCACCCACCTGCCCACAACTTTTTTTTTTTTTTTTTTCAGATGGAATCTCACTCTGTCAACAGGCTGGAGTGCAGTGGCGTGATCTCAGCTCACTGCAACCTCCGAGTCCCAGGTTCAAGCGATTCTCCTGCCTCAGCCTCCCGAGTAGCTGGGACTACAGGCACGTGCCAGCACACCTGGCTAATTTTTGTAGTTTTAGTAGAGATGGGGTTTCACCATGTTGGCCAGGATGGTCTCGATCTCTTGACCTCATGATCCGCCAGCCTTGGCCTCCCAAAGTGCTGGGATTACAGGCCTGAGCCACCGTGCCCGGCCGCACTCACCACTTTTTAACATCATACAAGATTAAGCTGAAAAATAGGTGATTACTAAATTTGATATTCTGGAGATGTGATGGTCATGGAAGATCTTTTGGCATAATCCCTCCACCTGTTGCCTTGGGTTTGGTCCTTCTTATTTCCTGTCTAGGTAATTGAAGTGGCCTGCACTTGGACTTCCTTCTCAATAGCCCTTCATCTGCTCTCACATTGTTGCCAGAGTGCTCTTCTCAAAACACAAGTTTGATCAAGTAATGTTTTATTTAAAATTCTGGGCTGGGTGTGGTGGCACAATGCCTGTAGTCCCAGCTACTAGGGAGGGTGAGGTGGGAGGATCGCTTGAGCCTGGGAGTTTGAGGTTGCAGTGAGCTGAGATTGCACCATTGCCCTTCTGCTTGGGCAACAGAGGGAGACTCTGTCTCAAAAAAAAAAAAAAAAAAGAACAAAACAAGAAAATTCTTCATTGCCTCCTCATTGCCATCAGTCTAAAGTCCAGATTTCTTAACTAGGTGCCTAATGAAGACTGGTCTTGAAAAGATTGTTTGAACTTGCAAAATATTGTCATTGGAAGAGTTACAAGCAGGGTTTTTGTTTGTTTGTTTGTTTTTGCCTTCTATGAATAGAGACTGGAATTTATTTTTGTTCAGACTATGTTCAGAAAGAGACCATTCTGCGAGTCACCTTTGGTTATGCAGAAGTAGTAGGAGGATTTAAATATTATTCTTGTGGCTGGCTGAAATTGACAAGGGTCCCAGTGAAAATGCTCAAAATGGGATGCTGAATACCCTCTTTAATAATGCAATACTTATAACTAAAATTTATTGAGCCAAATTCTATGTGCCAGGTACTCTTGTAAGCTTTTTATTTGTATTAATGTAATGGCTGATAGTAATTCTGTTACAATCCCTTGCTATTGATGAAATGGAGACACAGAGGGGTTCAATAGTATGCCCAAGGACACACAGATAAGTAACCAATAGAATTCAGATTGGAATCCAACACGTCTAGCTCCAGAGTCCTCACTCTCAAGCACTGTGTGATAGAGCCTCCATTGCATAAGCAGGGCTAAGCCCTACAGAATTAGAAACATCCTTCCCACCTACCAAATCTGGATGTCTCATGGCTTCTTTTACTAAGCATTTGCATGTGGGGTGTGGAATTTGAAGCTAGAGCATGGCTAGAGGAATGTGCTGCCTTAATCTCTTCAACTCACTCTGGAGGAAGAACTGAAAAAGTACAGTGCAGTGGGGACTAGGATATTGGTGTCCTACATTGGTATTACATAAGGATGAATAACTCAGATATTGAGGAGTATCCTGTAAATAGTATGTTTGTCTTATTTGATTCATCTTATTTCATATTCTTTTAAATTAAAAAAATTAAATTTATTTGTATTGGTTTTTTTAAGACATGGGATCTTGCTGTGTTGCCCAGGCTGGGGTGCATGGCTAGTCACAGGTGCAGTCATAGCACACTATAGCCCATAACTCCTGGGCTCTAGTGATTCTCCCTCCTCAGCCTCCCAAGTAGCTGGGACTATAGCTGTGCCACCATGCCCAACTAGTTTTACATTTTTGAGAGCAAACAATGGGATATTATTTGCAGGGGCTGACTATTCCCACTGTCAATCATTTTGGAGAAGGAAATTCAAAAATAGGCATTTAAATCAGTAGAGAAAGTTTTTATTTGGGGGGGGGGGTGCTGTCAGAGTTGGACCTAGACAAATACATGGCCATTTAGGGGGCATCCCTTTGGTGGAGGTTGAACCAGCCTGCTGAGAGCTTGGTCGGGATTAAAGGATTGGGTTGGGCCATTGGGCTGCAAGGTCAATTCTTTCTATTAGCTGTTGTAAATAAATCTGTTAATTTGTCCTTAACCTTCCAATCTTCTGTAAAGTTTTGTTAAAGGTCATGGTTAGGTATGATGACTCATCTCAAGGCCAGAGAAGAGATGGCAAAGGCCCCATCTATCTATCTTCCTCTTTCTCTGCTCCTCTCCACATAGAAGCAATTGGATTCCTACCCAGCACAGTGCATTCTTTCAGGTCTCCATGCTTTGTTGCACTCTGGACTTGGAGGGCCTGTTGTTGACCTCCCAATCCACTTTGTTTTCAGTTATACTTTGCTGCCTGCAGCTGGGGCTTACACATTACTAAGGATTTTCTTCATGGCAATGTTTGTTACAATGGAAACTAATCATCCAAAGAGATCCTGTTTTCAAATCCTCTTTCCACATCAACAGTACTTGAGGATGTACATCTAATCAAGTGATTTCAGAAGAATATTTAGGTTATCCTGCTGGCAGCTCATGCCCAGGGTCTTTGGTGATGTGACCCTTGTTCTTTGTACATTTTTGGTCAACATCTATTGATTGAGTGTATATCATGTATCAGGTATGGTTTAGGTGCTGGGTCTACAACTGTGAACAAGACACTGAAATCCCGGCCCTCACAAAGAGTGAATGCTATTGGGAGAAATAGACAATAAATAAGAAAAATAAATAGAAATATACCACACTAACAAGCAAGGCAGTTTTGTACACTTAGGCAGGTTGTGCGCTGCACAAGTGTACCACAATCTGGGGGGGGGGGGGGGGCGTGACAGTGTTGACATCAGAGTTTTGTGTACTATTTATTTCTACAGTGTTCTTGCAGGTGTTCTTGGGGAAGATCATCTTTTTCTAATTTGTACAAAGCTGCTGTATGAGTTAATGGTAGGCCTATTAGTAATGAGTGAGCCTATTAGGAATCTGTTGCCGACATTCAGGTAAGAAATGATGGTAGCTTGGTTTAGGAAGTGGCAGTGGAAGTCGAGGAAAGTCTGTGTTTAAATTCTGTATATATTTTGAAAATAGAGCTGGAAGGATTTGCTACTGACTGGATGTGGCATTTAAGAGAAAAATTAGAATTAAGATTGCTACCAAAGTTTTTGGCCTAAGCAACTAGAAGCATCGAGTTGTCCTTAACTGAGGTAGGGAGGATTTCAGGAGGAGTTGGTTTGGGGGTCAAAGATCAGCAGCTATATTTTGGACGTGTTAAGGTTGAGATGTCTATTAAACATTCATGTGGAGCTGTCACATAGGCAGCTGGATATATGAATCTACAGGGGAGAAACATATCCAGACTGAAGATATAAATTATATTATTTTAGGAGAGCTACCATAAGCCATAATTTGTCTTTTAATGGAGGACAATGTTGGCAAATACATAATTTTTATCCAATATTTGTAATAAGTTCTTCCCTATTATATACTTTTCTATCTTGTAATACAAACTGAATAAATAAATTTGTTTTAGCTTGTCATTCTGCCTTGGAAAAGTTTGAAAAATACTTTGAACACATCATTCCTGAAATAATTTGCTCTTATAAAATTATAAAATTAAGACTAAGCCAAGTCTTTAAAAATTTAGTTTTAGAGAAAAGAGTAAATAGACCTCTCTCTAGCCATTGAATTTTTACGTAGGGAACTTGAATGTGACTGTATATGATAACTCACTGGAATTATTTTATGTGGCAAGAATGAGATTTACTGTAAATAGTATATAATATCATCAATTACTATATGAATCTCTCAAACACTGATTATAGTGTAGCAGGACGAGCCACAGACAAAATCCCTCAGACACCAAGTTAAAGAAGGAAGGGCTTTATTCGGCCAGAGGCATCGGCAAGACTCACGTCTCAAAAAACCAAGCTCCCCTAGTGAACAATTCCTGTCCCTTTTAAGGGCTTACAACTCTCAGGAGAACTATGTGAGAGGGTCATGATCAATTGAGCAAGCACGGGTTATGTGACTTGCGACTGGGTGCACTGGTAATTAGAATGGAAGAGAACAGGATGGGGATTTTCATGATGCTTTTCCATACAATGTCTGAAATCTATAGATAACACAAGCAGTTAGGTCAGGGGTTGATTTTTAACTACCAGCCCTGGGGCGCAGTGCTGGGCTATCTGCCTGTGGATTCCATTTCTGCCTTTTAGTTCTTCTTTTTTTGGAGACAGAAATTGGGCATAAGACAATATGAGGGGTGGTCTTCTCCCTTAATAGGAGTTTTCAAAATTGGCAAAACAAAGCTTTATAAAGCAAAATAGGAATGTTTTACAAAACAAAAGAAACTATTGCCAGCTTCGTCAGTATAACAACCTGTTAGCAATAGAGGGTGATTTATAGGAATCAGCCATACGTGTACAGTGCACCAACTCTTTATTATTCACAAGTAGATGATCTATTTGCAGATTTCCTGTAGTTTCATGACCTGTGTTCTCTCATAGGCAGAAGGGAATTCAGTCCTGATGCACACAAGTTGAATGTCTGTGTGTATCAAAGTGGTTCCTAAAGGCCATTCTCATTGATTTCTGGACTTTTAATATTTTTGTAATATTTTCACCTCTTTAGCCTGCACCTCGTGCAATCAAGGGCACTTAGGAAAGAGGATTGCTGCAGGCAACTTGATGTGTTTCAGAATAAATAACTCCACAGAGATCGTACTTTCTGTGCAATACAAAACCCAAACTGATTTTTTTGGTAACAAAAGAAGTCTTATTGGTTTCCACTTTTATAAATCCAAGTGTTCATCTATTGACCTTGTTATTCCTTTGTTTTCGGTGGCAGTTCACCTATATGTTACATTACAATGTGGTGCTTGAATAGCCCTTTGTAAGTTGACTTAAAAAAACAAAACAAAACAGGCCTGGCGCAGTGGCTCACACTGATAATTCCAGCCCTTTGGGAGGCCGAGGTGGGTGGTTGGCTTCAACCCAGGAGTTTGGGACCAGTCTGGGTAACACGGCAAAACCCCATCTCTATGAAAAATACAATAAAAAATTAGCCTGGCATGGTGGTGTGCGCCTGTAGTCCCAGCTGCTTGGGAGGCTGACGGGGGAGGATAGCTTGAGCCCTGGAGGCAGAGGTTGCTGTGAGCCAAAATCACGCCACTGCACTCCAGCCTGGTCTACAGCGAGAGGTCCTGTCTCAAAACAAACAAAAAAACCCAAAACAACTTTATTGAGATACAATTCACATATTATACAATTTATCATTTAAAGTGTAAAATTTAATGGGTTTTAGTACTCACTAAATATGCATAGGGCTATGCAATCATCACCACGGTTTAGTTTTAGGATATTTTTATGCCCCCTAACAAAGCCTAGTACCTACCAGCAGTCACTCTCCATCCTCCTTTTCCCCCATCAGCCCTAGGCCACCACTAATGTCCTTTCTGTTTCTGTGACTATGACTATTCTGGATATTTCACATAAATGGAATCATAAAATCGGTGGTCTTTTGTCATTAGCTTTTTTTTCTCTTAGCATAAGGTTTCAAATTCATCTATGTTGTAGCATTTATCAGCACTTCCTTTTATTGCAGAAAATATTCTATTGCATGAATATGCTACATATTATTCATCCATTCATCAGTTGATAGACAACTGGATTGTTTTTACTTTCCTGGCTATTATAAATAAGCTAGTATAAACATTTGTACACAAGTTTTTATGGGCACATATGTTTCCATATTCTTTGGGGAATATACCTAGGTAGAATATACCTCAGCTAGAATTCCTGAGTCATAAGGTAACTCTAACTTTTTGAGGAACTGCCAACCCTGTTTTCCAATGTATAAATTGGCTTTTAAAATATTACCTGTACTGGGTTGGGCACAGTGGCTCACATCTGTAATCACAGCACTTTGAGAGGCCGAGGCTAGTGGATCATGAGGTCAAGAGATCGAGACCATCCTTGGCAACATGGTGAAACCCTCTCTCTACTAAAAATACAAAAATTAGCTGGGCATGGTGGCACACGCCTGTAATCCCAGCTACTCGGCAGGCTGAGGCAGGAGAATTGCTTGAACCTGGGAGGTGGAGGTTGCAGTGAGCCGAGATCGCACCACTGCACCCCAACCTGGTGACAGAGTGAGACTCCATCTCAAAAAAAAAAAAAAATTTACCTGTACTGCTTCCATTCTCTGTTAAAGTGAATTTTATCATTAATTTATACATTTTCTATGTATCATGCTGTTACATGTACACACCCACTTTGCAAAATTGTTACCTTAATCACATTTTGTTAATATTTATTCGAATGGCAAGAGTGCCTGTTTGTCTCAGTCAAATGAATTTTTAGAGAACTGTTTCATTCTTCTGAGGTTGCACAAAATTAATGTGGTTTAAAAGTTTTAATTTAAATTTAATTTTATTTATTTGCGTTTTGACTAGGTATTAGAGTGACCCGGTTCAAAATCTGGAAACACAATAAGATACATGGTGTATTGTCCCCCTCCCTCGTCTGTGCTACAGATGCCCAGTTTCCTTCCCTGGAGGCAGCCAGTGTTACCTGCTTCTGTGTGGTCTTCCAAGGAAGATGTTTTAGTGCAGTTTTAATTTGAAGAGAACAACTTAAAAAAATGTGTACGTGGGAATAGAAGGGCTTTGTTCTAAACTCCGTTGGTTTGTTTGGTTCATGAAAGTCAGAACAGCATGACTTTATTTCAAGGTTCAATAACAATAAAGGATTTATAAGTTTAATAATTGTCTTCAATAGCTTGAGGACATAATCAAAACAATTGACTTCTCTTTAAGTCTTATTTCTGCCCCAGGAACCTGTCCTTGATCCACCACCTTCTGGTTATTATTTCACTTTGTTCACATTCCGGGGACATACAATCGGCTGATTTTATCTTCTCTAACTACATTTCTGCTTCAGAGGCTTTAGTTGGTGGGAATCATCTTCCAAACTCCCCAAAGCTGGCTTCTGCCCAACTCACAAACCTCATCTCACATGTTGCTCTTTTCCCCTCTTTCACCAGTTCCAGGCACACAGACTTCCTGTCAGTTCTTGGTCAAGCAAGTTCTCGTCCACCTGAGGACCTTGTCCTTGCCTGTTCTTCCGTCTGCCTGGAAGGCTTTCTTCTGTCTTCTGTGCCTGGCTCCTTCCCCACCTTCCGGCCTCACTTGAGATGTGATCTTCTCTGACCATCTTAGCTGAAGTCGGCCTCCTCTCCCTTAATCTCCATTGAGCTAAACAGTTTCTTTCATCTAGAACTTACTATAGTAATTATGTATTTACTAGTTCACTGTCTGGAATCGTTTACCCTAGAGCAGTCTACGATGTAAAGCCAGGATGGTCAAACTACAGCGCAAGCTTTGTTTTTGCAAAGCTCTGGAGGTAAGTATTGCTTTACATTTTAAAAGGGTTGCTTAAAATTTTTTTTTAAAAAAGCTAAGAAGATTGGGCAGCAGAGACTTCGTGTGGTCTGCAAAACTATTTACTATCCAGTCCTTTACAGAAAAATGTGCTAATCCCTGGGCTAAAACAATGGTCTCCAAAGTGTGGTATGTACATTCCAAAGATTGTGCAAGATAATTCAGTAGGTTCTTAATTGTTTATTCTTTTGCATTCATTTATTGCTTATGTTTTATAATGCACATAATTTTTAGTATAGTAATAGATACATATAATTTATAAATTAACATATACATACATGTTTTGGGAATAATGCTCAGAAATTTTTTAATAATGCACTTTATGATAAAAATTTTGGTGGCAACTGGGGTTAAAATACAAAATTTATGAGGGCAAGTGCCATATTCTCTCCTTCCATATTCCCACCATCTAATACATACTCAATATAATGCTTTTTGAATAAATGATAGCAGTAGACTTAAACATTTATTGAGCACATATTAACTAAGCTCTCAGAATGTAATATCTTCTTTAATGATTAGAGCCACCCTATGAGTTAGATCTTGTTACTTTTATTTTACAAATGAGGAAACTGAGGCCCAGATAAGTCAAACAACTTCCTGAAGCTCACATTACTAGTAAAAGCTGGAAGCTGAGTCTGATGCCAGTCTGACTCCAAAGCCAGTGTTTTTAACCATAAATGACCTGTCTCTAATTTCATCCTTTTTTTTACTCTTTATGTGTATCAGAATGCAATTACATTTTGAAACCTTGTGTGTCTTGATGTTGAAGACATATTGGCTTAGAAGGGGTAATCAAGTTTCCCATAGCAGTATATGAAAATAAAGAAGGGCACTTATCCCATATTTCTAATAGAATAAGTCACTTTCAACAGTTTTTTTTTGTTGTTGTTGAATTCTTGGAGTCAGAATTAAGAAATCTGTGGGGTTGTTTTTTGTTTTTTGTTTTTTGTTTTCTGAGACGGAGTCTCGCTCTGTGGCCCAGGCTGGAGTGGCGCGATCTCCGCTCACTGCAAGCTCCGCCTCCCGGGTTCATGCCATTCATTCTCCTGCCTCAGCCTCCCGAGTAGCTGGGATTACAGGCGCCTGCCACCACGCCCGGCTAATTTTTCGTATTTTTTTTTTAGTAGAGACGGTTTGCACCGTGTTAGCCAGGATGGTCTCGATATCCTGACCTCGTGATCCACCCGCCTCAGCCTCCCAAAGTGCTGGGATTACAGGCGTGAGCCACTGCGCCTGGCCAGAAATCTTTGTTTAAGTATGGTTCTGCAAATCATTTAACTCCGTTAAGGTCAACTTCTCATCTATAAAATGGAGCCAATAATAATGTTTATCCCAGAGGTGGTTTCCAAGGTTACGCACATGTGAAAGTGATTTGCATATTAAGGTCGATAACAGTGGTCCCAACCGTTTTGGGCACCAGGAACAGGTTTCATGGAAGACAATTTTTCCATGGATGGTGGGGTGATGGGAGATGGGAGGGGAATGGAAGGATGGGTAGGAGGGGAAAGGGGATGGTTTCAGGATGAAACTGTTTCACCTCAGATCATCAGGCATTAGATTCTTATAAGGAGCACACAACCTAGATTCCTCACATGTACAGTTCACAATAGGGTTCACGATCCTATGAGAATCTAATGCTGCCGCTGACCTGGCAGGAGGCAGAGCTTGGGCGGTAATGCTCACTTGCCAGTCACCTCCTGCTGTGTGGCCCAGTTCCTGACAGGGCCAGGCTGTGGCAGTGGGGGTGGAGACCCCTGCCTTATGGGACTAGTGTTTGGGAAGAAACACCCCTGGTGTATAAAATACTAGTCTTTCTTCTCTAGTCATATATAACTATGTAGAGGCATACTTATCTCTGCCCCCTTAGTTTTATTACTGTAACATGCTTTGCTTAACAAACCAGTTGGTTAACTATTTAAGGAAAGCATCATCATTCTGGCATAGGAAGGATTCAAAACCCAAGTCTAAATTTGGCATTCAGTTCCTAGGCTTCTTATAAACTCTCGTCTACTTGATCTTAGTCAAAAGTGCACATGACTACTATCTGCGATGTAGATTTGAAAGAGAGAACAGTAGCATTTATCAGCATCTCCTTTACTCACAGGATCAGAACATGAAGAACACAATACTTTAGTTGTCATATCCATCAACATTAGAATTAAATTGGAAGTTACTATTTAGATTTTGCCAGCGCAACTCCTACTTATCAGTCTTAAAAAACAAAATCCTTCAAGTTTTCTTTGTAAAAACCATAGCTTTTAAAGCTTATTTTATATTAAATTATAAAATAAAACCCAAAGCATGTATCATATTTTCACTTCAAATAATATAATTTACACATTTGAAACCTGAGCTCCCGAGACCATAAGCTAAATCTGAAGTCAAAACTTTCAAAAAAAAAAAAAGAAAGTCACGTTAATCATTCTCACAGAGTTCTGAAATTTTTGCCATAGACCCTTTATCTTTTTCCTTCCCTACAAGTGCCTGGTGGCTTCTCTTCTACGAGGAATTTTTGCAGTAGAAACAAGGTCATGTCTTTCTTTTATTATTTGCCTTTGTGTTGCCGCCAGTTTTAGGACCTTACTTAGAAATTCCCAGTACATGGACTATGTTTACCAAAACTTGTAAATATTTGTAAACCTGTGTTCTCTAAACGGTTGTAACGATTATTGCTACATGGTCCATTTAGCAATGAATCATGGTCTGCCCCGTGACACATTTTCTCTTTTGACCTGAGCCATTATTTCAACATTTCATTGTTATTTAATTTTTTCTTTTTTTTTTTTTTTGAGATGGAGTCTTGCTCTGTCACTCAGGCTGGAGTGCAGTGGTGTCATCTCGGCTCACTGCAACCTCCATCTCCCAGGTTCAAGCGATTCTCTTGCCTCTGCCTCCCGAGTAGCTGGGACTACAGGTTTGAGCCACCACACCAAGCTAATTGTTTGTATTTTTAGTAGAGACGGAGTTTCACCATGTTGACTAGGATGGTCTCAATCTCTTGACCTTGTGATCTGCCTGCTTCGGCCTCCCAAAGTGCTGGGATTACAGGCATGAGCCACCGCACCTGGCCTCATTGCTATTTAATTTTACATGAATGTGTCTTGTTTTCTCGAACTGCATTTCAGGGTCTTTAAAGTCCGGTCCACTTGTTAATTTTTAATTTTAAAAAAATAAGGAAATAATTTTTGCAGAGACAGAATCTTGTTATGTTGTCTAAGCTGGTCTTCAACTCCTGGCCTCAAGCGATCCTCTCACCTCCACTGCACCCAGCCCCACTTGCTTATTTTTGAATTCCACAGCATGGAGCAGAATTTCTGACAATAGCAGGGTCTTGAGTTACCAGACTTGAGTTTCAAATCCAGCTCTATTCTTTACTATTCATGTGACCCTGGTCAGTTTAGTTACCTTCATAAGCCTTTTTCTTCATTTGGAATGGGAATGATAATTCTACCCTGTGTGGTTACAATTGAATTATATGATTGTAGGGTGGGCCTGGCTGCAGCATCTCATGGTTCCAGGGCTGCCATCCATGCAGACCACTGTGTGCGTGGCACTGCCTGGCTAGGGGACCTGGTACCTATTAGGAACTCAGTAGAGGGCAGTTATTGCTATCACTGAATCCTGTTCACTTGGTTAACCAAGCATAAAGAAGACATGCCCAGCAGAGGCAAGGTTGAACTGTGTGTAAGTTGTTGGCGGGGAAAGAGCTACCTTTGGCTCAAGGCCTCGTGAAGCTACACAGATTCAAATTCTCCTTAGGGACAAGTCAGCTATTTTGTGAAGCTATAACAGCTATTGTGTCAGTAAATCCTTTTAAATAAACAGTTCTAATCTCTGTCCTATGGTAGAAAGGTTGGAAGGTGAGAAGGAAATGAGCTACCATGTTATCCTGATCCTCTGACCCTTGGATTCTCTTCTCCAGTCTGTCTTTGTGAGTGGACAGATGTCAGCTGGTACTACCCAGCAAAGATAGACACATGCTTACAGTGAGTTTGGGCATTTTCAGATATTTTGAAATGTGAGGGCATCCAGATTCTGAATCCAATTTTTATGGTTAGCAATTGGTTTTAGTTTATAACAGCAAAAAAGAATATAGTTTGGATGGGATGAAAGAAGGAAACAGAAGTGTTAGAAACAAAATGCTTGTTCCTTGGTGCTGCAAAGAAATAGCACATGAACATAAATTTAATTTTCTCAGCAAGGCAATTTTTACTTCTATAGAAGGGTACGACTCACAAATGGAGTAATGGCGAGAGCGCACCTGAACAAGGGAGGGGAAGGGGTTCTTATTCCTGACACAGGTAGCCCCTACTGCTGTGTCGTTCCCCTATTGGCTAGGGTTGGACCACACAGTATAAGCTAATTCCAACTGGCTATTTTAAAGAGAGCAGGGGTATAAGCCAGAGTGGCGGGGTCAGTAGTTTGGTGGGAAGGATGGTTAGGTCCAGGTAATTAAAGGTGATTTAGGTCAGAGCAGGTGACCAGGGGTGACGCAGGCAGGTCAAAGCAGGTGACCGGGATGAGTCAGGATGGAGCAGGGGACCAGGGGAACAGATGTGAACTACTGATTAAAACTGGTGAAAAAGGTTGTTTACTGAAACCACGAGGAAGTTAAACTTTATTTTTTATTTATTTATTTATTTATTTATTTATTTATTTGAGACGGAGTCTTGCTCTTTTGCCCAGGCCTGACTGCAGTGGCACTATCTCGGCTCACTGCAAGCTCTGACCCCTGGGCTCACCCCATTCTCCTGCCTCAGCCTCCCGAGTAGCTGGGACTACAGGTGCCCACTGCCGCGCCCGGCTAATTTTTTGTATTTTTAGTAGAGACAGGGTTTCACCGTGTTAGCCAGGATGCTCTCGATCTCCTGACCTCGTGATCCACCTGCCTCGGCCTCCCAAAGTGCTGGGATTACAGGCGTGAGCCACTGCGCCCAGCCTAACTTTAAAATGGAGGACAAAAAACTGAACATACTGACATATTGATTCTTTGAAGAGAAATCTAGAACTCACTGTAACCAACAGAAGAACTTAAGGCCTGGTGAATGAAGTATCTGAACCTCCAGGTAGATTTTTAGTAAGCACTGAGCCTATGATGGGTACTGGTTTAAAGCCCTAAGGGTGGTCTTAGTTTAGTTGAAGAAAAGGAAAGAAGATGTCCTTGAATCATTATTCAGGGTCAAGGAATGAGAGGTGTTGGTGAAACAGGCAGAGAGAGGACGTGATATTAGATTAATGTCACATCATTGCATCCTATGGAAGGACCTGTAATGTTGTTAGGCAGTTGCTAAGGGCAAATTACAGGAAAAATATTAACTGGTTAATAGAATCATGTAGTGATAATAGAGAGCTGAAGGCACTTTCAGAGATGATCCGGCCCAGCTCTCTCTCTGCAGGCAAGGGAATGTCTAAATCATCCAGGACAGATATTGTTGACATCTCAAAAAGCTCATTAAGCATAAAGAGTCCTCCACATTTTGGGGTAGCCCATCTGATTATTTTATCATCAGAAGGTTAAAAAAATCTCATCCTTACCCAATCTAAAACTCAGATTGGTTAGGTTTTTATTTTCTTTTACACAACCAGCCACAAACTGGTGCTTATGATGATGGTGTCTTGTAAATGAACAACAAAGAGCAGGGACCACTCGACCTTCTTACTGCATGCCTTCTTTGTCTCAGAGAACCAGTGAGGTTCATTTGCTCCACAAAAATTTATCAAGTACCAAGCTCTGTGATAGGAGCTAAGGATGAAGGAATGAATAAAGTGGAATCCCTGCCCTCAATCCATTTGAGTCTAGTGGGATGGGAGCAGACAAGTAGAGAGGTAATATTTACCAGGTAATGTGTTAACTGTAATAACGTTTTTTATAAACATGAGAGTATTTATCAAATGCTGGGAATTGAGGACTAAGCTCTGATTTTTTTCTTATCTTAGCCAAATTCCTATCTAAAGGGGTCTGGAGAGTCATGCCCTACAAACCATAAATTCTCATCAGATGGGTTTTATTTAAGCCTATATATCGTGATTTACTTTCCAATCTGACTCTTGCATAACATTGTGTGACAAACAAGAAAATAAAAATATTTTATCCCAAAACATGTTTCTTTGCTGTATTTTGAAATGGCCGTGCAAAGCTGTCCTTTGTGGCAGAAAATTTGCATCTGTAAAGAAACTCTATTAACATAGCTAGATCTTTTTCTTCCAGGCCCTCCCAGTCCTGAAGAGGTTAACTGAGAGTCTAGCACCTTTTAAAGGTCTGAATAGGAAACGTTTGTCTTCTGTTGTCTCTAAGGGCAGCCACTATGAGACTTCAAAAGAACCTTGGTCTCCAGAATCTTAACCTGAACATGAAATTGACCTATAGCCTGGAAGCCTGCCCCACCCCCCGAGTTGTCCCGCTGTTCTGGACCAAGCCAATATATTTCTTAATGTATCTGATTGATGTCTCATGACTTCCTGACCACCTTGGGTACATGTTCTCAGGATCTCCTGATAGATGTGCCAGAGGCCATGGTCACTCATGTTTGGCTCAGAATAAATCTTTTCAAATATTTTACAGCTTGACTCTTTTCAGCGACAATAATTGTGCTAAGTGCTTCAGGCATATTATCCCATTCATTCTCACAACTCCCTTGTCACTGTCAGGCCGTTGAGCCCAACCTAAGCCATCATATCCCCTGTGACCTGCATGTATGCATCCAGATGGCCTGAAGCAAGTGAAGAATCACAAAAGAAGTGAAAATGGCCAGTTCTTGCATTAACTGATGACATTTCACCATTGTGATTTGTTCCTGCCCCACCTTAACTGAGCGATTAACCTTGTGAAATTCCTTTTCCTGACTCAGAACCTCCCCCACTGAGCACCTTGTGACCCCTGCCCCTGCCTGCAAGAGAACAACCCCCTTTGACTGTAATTTTCCACTACTCACCCAAATCCTATAAAAGTGCCCCACCCCTATCTCCCTTTGCTGACTCTCTTTTCGGACTCAGCCTGCCTGCACCCAGGTGAAATAAACAGCCTTGTTGCTCACACAAAGCCTGTTTGGTGGTCTCTTCACACAGACGTGCGTGACAGTCACAAACTTATGATTGCAAAAAAACCTGTTGAGTGCAACCTTTTCTTTCTGGTTGGAACTTATTGTTTTGTAGTTTTGGTTTTTTTGTTTGTTTGTTTTGGTCTGTTTATTTTTTATTTATATTGGCTTTTTTGTTGCCTTTTTCAGTTTTATTTCGGTGGTTGAAACTTTATGGCACATTCTAAATTCTTCCTGGCAATGGCTTAGTGTGAATTTATGATCAGTCCTGCTAGTTTTGCTTGTTAGATGTAAAGGAAATTTTTGAGGCTTTAGAAATCCCTTTTCTCTCTCAAATTTATAGGCTTTCAAGACTGTTGTTTCTATGGGTTTCAAAATCCTATGCTGGCAGTCAAAAACTTTCTTTCTCTTTGCATTTCTGCAGTAATTCTAATTCTCCCGGAGGCAGGTGGAATCCTCTGGAATGTCATATGCAAGCAAGTGAGGAGGAAAAAAGAAAGAGGACATGTTTTAACATATCATCTCTCTTTTACAAAATAAATGGACACACACAGATACTTACACAGTTATTGACTCGAGGAGTCACTGCACATTCTCATATAAAGATATTACATCTTAACTAGAGATAATTCTTAAACTTGCAAAATATAGATTACTTCTAATTGCATCATGTCAGGCATCGATGTACTGGGTAAGGGTTTTTTTTCCCCCCTGTAATTATTTCTACTTTGTTGAACACATTGAGCTAAAAAATCCTATACGAAGTTGTTCCTTTAGGTAAATTAGTTAATTTTCAATAAAATTACAGCTTTTGTAAAATATTAACAGGCACTTTTGTCTCTTCTGCATTTCTGCATTGGACTCCCCGCATATCTATACCACACATATGTATGATTATTGTTCTCTAAAGCTGTAATTATGCTGATAATAATGATCCCGAATGACCGTAAAGATTGTCTCTGATTACATTTAACAGCAAATACAAAGACACTGTTTTTCCTACTTGGGTATATTTAACAGCAAATGATATGAACGATCCAGACAGCTGTAATGGCTGATTTGGGAAGTCTGTTTCCTGAATAAGGTAGAAATTCACCACTGGGGAAAGAAATGCTTCCCCGTTACTTTTATTGTGTTACTGACCCATCACATACGCTCAGCCTTCCAAGCTGAGAACGTGCCAAACTATTAACCAAAATAATACGTCTGGCTCCCAAAGCTCACATTTTGTGTAAATGCAAATGTAATCCCGAGGTGTATTAGTTAGCAAGATGGCCGTCTGGTGGGACACTTGGTATCATGTGCCCTTCCCGCTCCATGGCTTGGAATGGAATTTGTGCTGGCCGTCAACGTTCTTGAATGCATTTCCCTCTGAGCTTGGATAGAGGGTAAGACAGCCAAATGGAAACATCTTCTTTCAGGTTCTTTGGAAATACATTTATTGATCTCTCTCAATCTTTGGCGGGATTTTCTTTCTTCCTGGATGAACAGGAACAACTCTGGGAGCCGCTTGCAGTGACAGGATGCAGCTGTGTGTATACCTGGATGCCTTAGAGAATGTGTCAGGGAGAGAACAGTTAGGCAGTACATCTCTTCCTCCTGAAGTCCAGAATGTATGCGTATATTTACAGTTCTCTCTGCTTCTCTGTGCCCTTTTTGTCTTTCTCTGTTTATCATTCTCCCCTTCTCTCATCCTTTCCCTCGTCTCCTCCCCCAGCACCTGATAACCATGTTACAGGATGGAGTAGGATGGAGTGAAAATATGTTTGCTCTCCAGGCAGCATGAGAAACAGCAGATGTACTACAGGGTGTGGGAGGAGAGTTTCAGTGCACAGTGCATTGTACAAAGAATGCATAGGGGAGGTTAATTGTTATTATCATTACCATTTATTAAAATGTAACAGTGCAGACTGTATCATCATTGATCTGGTGACTTAATATTTCAATTGGACAAGCAGGCAGTTTTAGACCTAAAATATTAAGCACCTAAAAAGACATTTAAAAACATTATTCACAGTCCCAAAGAAAAGCAATAACAAAAAATGTTTCATTTTCCCTCTGATTGTTCCTGGATTTGTTCTCTTTTCTTTGGTGGAAAATGATGGTGCTACCTACAATTAGATCTGCCTGACTCTGAGTGGTGTGGCAAAACTCTGTTAGCTATTTATTTGGATTCTTGAGGCCCTAGGAGCCTGCGGTCCTGTTGGTGTGAATTGTATTAGGAAGAGAGGAGAGATAAAAGATGTAAATGGAAATCTATCTGTCTACCCATCTATCTATCCATTTATCTATCTATCTATCATCATCTATCTATCTATCTATCTATCTATCTATCTATCTATCTAATCTATCATCTATCTGCAAGGAGAAAGAGAGACTGAAGAGAATGCAGGGTTATAGAAAGGGAGAAAAGGGATTGAAATCATTGTTAAAAGGAATGAGAAGGTACAGCTCTACCAGTCTATAGCATAATTCCATTTTGGCCAGGTAAACACCATGCTGACACCAGGCTACAATTTTTCTCCTGAAGCACAAAAGGAAACTCACAAGGCTGTGAGTTAGGAAACGGGAAACAAGATGCTCCTGCTGCTGTTGGAGTCTTGAGTTGTTCCTGAAATGTGACTGTGGCATACCCTGAGAACAAGGCATGATGCAGAATTGCGCAGTCTAGGTGCCTGTATTTCAGCTGGCAAAGCTCCCACCTCTGCCTCAGACTCCTTGTCCTGCCACGCAGGCTCCAGACAGTGACACTAAAACATTGCTCTGTATGGTACTTTGTCTGAAAAATAGCTTTAGAACTGTACCAGCTTTACGGCTCAACAATTGGAGCATTTAGGTGAAATTTGGAACCCAGCCATTAAGAGAACTGCTAGGGAAAAACATGACAGTAAAATCAAATTTCAAATCAGCATCACTTACCATATGGGAAACTGCAAATTCAGCAAAAGGGAAGGCAATGCTGAAATTCACCTTCAAAGCTAAATATTGTTCCTTAGACCAATTTCAACCTCGAATTCATTTGAATTTCCTTTATGTCTGGTTACATCTGAAGTGAAGTAATTAGCAATAGGCTTGTTAGATTTTTCTTTCCTTATGGAATTTTTTTTTTTTCAGAGAGATAATGATCACTTATGAGGTCATATTTGTCACAGGAATGGCAAAGAATAAAGTGATTCCCAACATTTTTTAGCATGAGCCACCTTTTTTGTTTTCCTAGCAAGTTTAACTTTATTGAGTTTAACTTCATGAAGTTAGCATACTAATTAATTTTAATTACTAAAGTTAACTCAATGTAAATACATGTTTAATAGGCCATTAATTTAAACACAGCTTTTATGAGACATAATTTTATATATCACAAAGTGCAATTACTATGAAGAATGGCTTTAGAGTTAGTTCCAGTTACTCCTGACTAAAGCCACAGCCAGGTGTTGCCTAGAAAATCATATTTGCCTTGGCCCTGTTTCCTCTATTCTTTTTATCCAGCCGATACCAGGACATTTGCTGATCTTCCATATTATTCCTCATCACATCATATCTGGAGTGGCCCTTTCTTAACAGCAAAACTTTGAGACAACCCCCCATGTAATGGTTACTGGAATTACTTGTTGACCGAGGAAATATATGTATGTATAAAACTACTGTGAATTCAGGAATGCTTTTCTTCTTTTTTTGTTTTTTGTTTTGTTTGTTTGTTTTTTGAGACGGAGTCTCGCTCTGTCGCCAGGCTAGAATGCAGTGGCGCGATCTCGGCTCACTGCAACCTCCATGTCTCAGGTTCAAGCAATTCTCCTGCCTCAGCCTCCCGAGTAACTACAGATGCCGGCCACCATGCCCGGCCAATTTTGTATTTTTAGTAGAGGCGGGGTTTCACTGTGTTAGCCAGGATGGTCCCGATCTCCTGACCTCGTGATCCACCCGCCTCTGGCCTCCCAAAGTGCTGGGATTACAGGCGTGAGCCACCACTCCTGGCCCTTGTGTGTTTGTTTGTTTGAGATGGAGTTTCACTCTTTTGCCCAGGTGGGAGTGAAGTGGTGCGATCTCGGCTCACTGCAACCTCCACGCCTCCCCGCACCGCACCCTCCCCACTGCCCCTGCCCTTCAAGCGAGTCTCCCTCCTCAGCCTCATCCTCAGCCTCAGCCTCAGCCTCGTCAGTAGCTGGGATTATAGGCCCCCACCACCACGCCCGGCTAATTTTTGTATTTTTAGTAGAGAAAAGCCCCGTAGGCTTTTTCCTCTTTAGAGACAGGGTTTTGCCATTTTGGCCAGGCTGGTCTCGAACTTCTGACCTCAGATGATCCACCCTCCTCGGCATCCCAAAGTGCTGGGATTACAGGTATGAGCCACTGCATACGTCCTAGGAATGCTTTACTTGATCACAACAATGATACATATTTGAAAGTAGGGGGAAATATATGGTGAGATATATCGCTCGGCATAGGGATAATGATTGGGGAGCATGTAGATTCACAGAACACTTTATAGTAATGCCAGGCCCCAGAAGGTAACCACTCCTGCAGGAGTTTGAGGAAGAAGAGCAGTTTTCGCTGGATGTCTAGGGAAGATTCCACAGGTGAACCTGCATTTGAACTTGGTGTTGTCAGCTTTCTCTGTTCCTAAACTTTGCAGTATAAGAATGTAGCCGAAGGGCCGGGCGCAGTGGCTCACGCCTGTCATCCCAGCACTTTGGGAGGCCGTGGCCGGTGGATCGCCAGAGGTCAGGAGATCGAGACCATCCTGGCTAATACGGTGAAACCCCGTCTCTACTAAAAATACAAAAAGTTAGCCGGGCGTTGTGGCGGGCGCCTGTAGTCCCAGCTACTCGGGAGGCTGAGGCAGGAGAATGGCGTGAACCCGGGAGGCGGAGCTTGCAGTGAGCTGAGATGGTGCCACTGCACTCCAGCCTGGGCGACAGAGCAAGACTCCATCTCAAAAACAAAACAAAAACAAAAACAAAAAATTGGCCAGGCGTGGTGGTGGGCATCTTTAATCCCAGCTACTTGCGAGGCTGAGGCAGGAGAATCACTTGAATCCAGGAGGCAGAAAACAAAACGAAACAAAACAAAACAAAAAATCAAAAAAGAATGTCTCTGAAGGCTTCACACTGTCAGATTGCCAGGCAGTGAGTGGGAGCTGGTGCTGCTCTCAGTATAGCTGCTATTGGGAAAAGGATGGTTGTTCTACTGATTAAATGTGACTCTAGTTGGTATTTGAATTTGAGGGACCTAGGAACGTCTCCCTCAGGAATTCTTCCTCAACGGCATTTCCTCCCCACCAGCCTCTCTGCATAGGCTTTCTCTTCTTTAAGGCAGACCTCATCCCCCTATTGTATTACGAGCTCTCTAGAGGACAGAGCAGGATCTTTCTGCACAGAAGAAAGTCTTATGGAAGTTGGGAGCGGTTAGAAGAAACCACAGCCATTTCCCACCCACCCCATTCCTTTCAATGGCAAAAACAATAATTACTTTTGCACCAATCTAATATTTATATTTAGCCTAATAGAAAGATCAAGTTAGATATATATATAGAAAATGTGTTGCTCAGAATAAGATGGAGCTCTTTGAGTCTAGATAACCGTGGATGCCTTGGGGTCACTGAGGGGCTTCCGGCATCCAAGCCTGCTCCATGTGATATTGTTGGTTGGTACATGCTTGACTCAACTGAACTGTTTCAATTTCTTGCCTTGGAAATGGAAATTTGGACCTGAAGGCAGAGAGTCTGGGAGTTTTCAGAGCTGAGTCACATTGACGGCAGTTTTCTAAAGAAGAGGATCATGTACTTTAATTCATCCTTCAGTTCCGTGGGCTACTCCAGTATCTTTCCAATGACATCTCACTCCTTTTTACCTAAAGTTGGCCAGATGTGGGTTCTGTTATTTGGTCCCCCAAAAACCTTAATTATTATGTAAGTCTTTAGGACGGGGGAGTGGACTATCCTCCTTTGGACTGTAATCCACTGAGGATTTTAAGGATCCTTAAAAATCAGAGTTGCAGCCCACATATGCCTTAGGAGGTTGTGGGATTTGGACTATGCCAGTGAGAATCTGAATAAATAGTTACACAGTCTAAGACCAACCTTGTGTTTTCTTAGAGGTGGGTGGGGAATGGCTGTGCTTTCTTCCAACCACTCCCAACTTCCATAAGACCTTCTTCTGTGCAGAAAGTTCCCACTGTGTCCTTGTGGAGAGCTTATTTAATGACTTGGCATCATGAAACTTGACCAGGCTTATCTGGCTTAATGCCACTTTTATAGAGAGACAGTACTTCTTGTTTCCTCCCTTAACCATCGGGGCTGGTTTTAGGAGGAATGAGTAAACAAAATAAATAAGTGCTCTATTTAAAGCACTAATTTTATGTTGGTAAATGTAAGAAATTTTAAAAAATTGTTTTAAGTGTATAGTTCCCAGCCATGGTGGCTCATGCCTGTAATCCTAGCACTTTGGGAGGCCGTGGTGAGAGGATTGCTTGAGCTCAGGAGTTCGAGACCATCCTGGACAACATAGCAAAACCCCGTCTATATAAAAAATACAAAAATTAGCCAGGTGTGGTGGTGCATGCCTGTGGTCCCAGCTACTCAAGAGGCTGAGGTAGGAGGATCGCTTGAGCCTGGGAGGTGGAGGTTGCAGTGAGCTGAGATCACACCACTGCACTCTAACCTAGGTGACAGAGTGAGACCCTGTCTCAAAAAAAGTGTACAGTTGCAAGTATATTTTAAAGATACCTATATAGTAAAAAATTTTAAAAAGTATTTATGTAAGAAAACTTGAAATAGATGACAGTGCTAATAGCCATTCTGAAGAACTGGTGGTGTTATAGATGCTCTCTTCCCCACCATTTCCTGTTTTTCACACTCTCATAATGTGGTGTCATTATCCCTATAAGAATTTTTGAAAGCATAGGACTCAGGGAGAAAAAATAAATACAACTAGTCTACTTTATGATTAAAAATCAAAGAGAGAGGGAGAGCGAAGAAGAAGCAGGGCTAGGAGTGGGATAAGGAGAGATAGAGAGAAAAGGAGAAAAATGGAATTAGATATTCTCAAGTGTTGCCAGATTGTCACAGAAAAAAAAATCCTGGTATAACTGTCTTGAAAAATTTTAAACTTTGACATTTTTGTCTTGAAGTAGTAGAGGATTTTTGTGCTTATTTTCAGTTTATGAATGAGTGGTGTTTGTGTCAGCATCTTAAACAATGGAATAAAAATGAATGTATTTGTTTTTTGTTCAGTGTAACTGTTTGAAATGCCAGATACTTTCAGGGATGAAGCGGCTGCTTCTCAGAGAACTGCTCCAGGTTTTAGGTTGCAGGGTTATTTGGCAGAGGTGCCCACTTTCTCTATTTGTCTAAGACAGAAATAGGTCACACAAAAAACAAAGATATATAAGAGAAACCCCCTTCTAGGTTCAAAAGGAAGTGAGAAAAAAATTGGTATAAAAAAGAATTCTCTTTTTAAGCACATTAAAGTCTCCCTTTTTCAATCTTTTTTTTTGGCAGGGTCTTGCTCTGTCACCCAGGCTAGAGTATTGTAGCACAATCTTGGCTCACTGCAACCTCCGCCTCCCAGGTTCAAGCAATTCTCCTGCCTCAGCCTCCTGAGTAGCTGAGATTACAGGCATGCACCACCACACCTGGCTAATTTTTGTATTTTTAGTAGAGACAGGGTTTCACCATGTTGCCCAGGCTGGTCTCAAACTCCTGACCACAGGTGATCCACCCACCTCGGCCCCCCAAAGTGCTGGGATTACAGGCATGAGCCACCGTGCCCAGCTCTGTTTTAGACTTTTAATGTAAATATATTGTCTTGGGAAATGTTTTAATTAGAAATTTTAAAAATATTCAACACATATAATGTACCACGGTTGTTATATATTTCGTTGACTAAACCAATATCTTCCTTGACATGGTGTGCACAGGTATTCACATATCAATTGCAAAAGGGCTTCATTCAAAGCATACAAGAAACAATTAACCAGATTAATTCAATAGGAGTTGGAAATGGATTGGCTTTTACAAACTATCTCGACCAGAGCCTTCCAGTACAACTTTTTGAGATGATGGAAATGCTCTATCTCTGTATTGCCAATGCAGTAGCCACTAGCTTCATGTAAGTAATTGAAATGTAGCTGGTGTGACTGAGGAATTAAATGTTTAATTTAACTTAATTTCCATTAAGTAGCCACACATGGCCAGTGCTGTGTTGACAGCACAGATCTAGACCGTCATGTTTATTTGGCAGATAAGGAAATCAAGAGAGAGGCTGAGAAGCCCAAGACAGCGGTCCAATATAGCATTAATAGTTTCAACCAATTTTCATGAAGGAGAGATTAGGGAAAAGAAGGAAGACAAATAAATTGGGTACATTAGTGTTCTTTTTTTTTTTTTTTTTTTTGAGACAGAGTTTTGCTCTTGTTGCCCAGGCTGAAGTGCAATGGCGTGTTCTTGGCTCACCGCAACCTCCGTCTCCTGGGTTCAAGTGATTCTCCTGCCTCAGCCTCCAGAGTAGCTGGGATTACAGGTACGCACCACCATGCCTGGCTAATTTTTGTATTTTTAGTAGAGACAGGGTTTCTCCATGTTGGTCAGGCTGGTCTCGAACTCCTGACCTCAGGTGATCCACCCGCCTCAGCCTCCCAAAGTGCTAGGATTACAGGCATGAGCCACCGCACCCGGCCGATGGGTACGTTAGTGTTCTGAGACTGTTCCCTTATGCAACTTTTATTTTAAATCCCTTGAGATGCCTAGAAACCACTCACCTGGTAGGGGTGATGTGTAAGATGTGTAAGATTACCCAAATTGATTTCACCCCTCAAATCCACTCTGATTCTTACACTAATACATTTAGAAAGCACTTCATAGTTTTCAAATCTTGTTCATCTATACAGTTTTCTCACATTGCTCTTTTCAACATCCATGTCAGGTTGGAAGAGAAAATATCATCCCTCCCCTATGTCTGAGGTTCCAACAGGCCAAATGAGTAGCACAGGTTCATGTGACTAGCAAGTGCAGCTGCTGGGGAAGGTTTTGACTCTTAGTTCAGCCTCTTTCTGTTACACCCGGCTGCCCTTTATCTAAGTCCCTGAGAAGTGTTAAGACTTGGGAACCTGCGTTAGTATTAGGGGCAAATTAGGAAAGCCCCACAGAGCAGAAGCATCTTCCACAAAACATCCTCTGGCAGAAGTCTAGTGGGAGTATAAACTCCAGAATCAGGAGATATGGGATTGGTAACAGTCTGTCAAACGTACTACAAGTATAATTTGGGCAAGTTACTTAGCCTCTTTTAAATATCATTTTCCTTGTTGGTAAAATGAGGATAATAATGGTACCTAAAAGACTTCTTGTGCAGATTAAATTAAATAATTCAAGCAAAGTGCTTTGTGCAGTAGTTGTTAGCTATAATTATGAATATTAATATAGAAAGAATTAAGTTATGTTTTGATTGCTTCCTGGGCCTATTTCTAGATTCAGAATCAGGAAACAGCAACTTTGGTCTTGGCATGCTTTAGAATGCTGCTGAGTCTTTTCGCTTTGTCACCAAATTCTTTCCTTCCTCTACAATTCCCTATTCTCTTTCTCCCACTACCATACCATCAAGAAAATGGAATTGAGTTTCCACCCCGGAAATCTCTCCTTTGTTGCTGTAAATGTTGTGGGGCTCTAGGGAAAGAGTGAGGCACGTGGGCTTTTAGAACCATTGATAGGCCTCCTGATGTCCATAGCATCGTGGGAACAACAGTATAAAGCTGCATGCCCAGTTCAAAGGAGTGTATTTTGAAAGTTTTCTAAAATTAAACCTTTTCTCTCCGTGAAAAGATTTTTTTTTTTTCTCACAGTCCTCCTATCCTTATCACTATAAAAATTGAGCCACTTTCTGGCTATGTCATGCTCAGGGTCAGGTTCCAGCCCCAGCTGAGGGCTGAGGGGAGTGGGTGGACATGGGGCAGGGAGCTGGAAGAACACTCGAGAGACAGCAGGTAGATGAGACATGGCTTTATTCAGCAGCAGTTTTCATTAACAGCTTTCTCACACTAGCTATCTCACACTGTCTGCCCTGTCTCAGTTGCTTAGTTCAGCAGCTCCCACACACACAGCTGCACCGCCGGCCCTCCCTTGCCTTCAGGGTCAGCAGCTTAACTCTCTCTCTCTGGGCACAAGTGAGCTGAGCTGTGTCCTGGCTCACTCCTGTCTATCTACAAAGACAGACCCCTCTGGCTCTCTCTCTCTCTCTGGGTGCCAGCGCACCTGTACAGTGTCAGCAGGACAATTATACCTTTTGCAAACAATACTGGCTTAGAGCAAGGGATGGCCTTCCCATGTTATGGCTACATGGCTGTGATAACAAGTGGAGTTATATGCGTGCACTCTAAACTCGCAAGTCACACAGAATGCAAACATCCTACCTTGGCCTATCCTTGAACAAACCACAGCCATGTTCCTTACAGGCTATTATTAAAAAGTCAAAAAATAACAGATGCTGGTGAGGTTGCAGAGAAAAAGGAACACTTACACACTATTGGTGGGAATGTAAATTAGTTCAGTCATTGTGGAAGACAGTGTGGCGATTCCTCAGAGACCTAAAAACAGAAATACCATTCCACACAGCAATCCCATTAACAGGAATATACCCAAAGGAATATAAATCATTCTATCATAAAGACATGTGCACATGTATCTTCATTGCAGCACTGTTCATAAGAAAAGAGACATATATTCAACCTAAGTGCCCATCAATAGTAGATTGGATAAAGAAAATGTGGTACATATACATCATGGAATACTATGCAGCTATGAAAAAGAACAAGATCATGTCCTTTGCAGGAACATGGATGGAGCTGGAGGCCTTTATCCTTAGCAAACTAAAGCAGGAACAGAAAACCAAATACTGCATGTTCTCACTTATAAGTGGGAGCTAAATGATGAGAACACATGGACACATAGAGGGGAACAATAGACATTGGGGCCTATTGGAGGGTGGAGGGTGGGAGGAGGGAGAGGATCATGAAAAATAACTAACGGGCACTAGGCTCAATAACTGGGTGACAAAATAGTCTGCACAACAAATCCCCCTGGCACAAATGTACTTCTGAACTTAAAAATAATTTTTTTTTTTAAATTGAGCCATTTTCAAAATGGATAGGAGAAATGAGCCTGAACATAAAGCCTGTCTCTAATTCAGAAGTTGTATCCAATAAGCTTCTCTTCTCCTTCTCCAGCCGTCCTATGACCTACAGCTCTTCCATAAGCTTTGGAATGTTCATGATGGATCCAAGAAATCTTGGTATCGAGGGTATCATTTGGATCCATATGTTTTCTCCCTAATGGTCAAGCCCTAGTATGAGAGAAAAACACCAAAATTACAGAAATCCTACACACGAAATAGAAGAAAATTGAAGACCTTATTCTAAGTTAAAATAGAATGCAAATGATAACCTGTTACCCTGTCTGGTGAGACAAAATACACAACACTGGAAAACTGTAAAAGTACCATCTAGGGAAATAAATCTCTCGTCTGTAATTTGGGTGAGCATAGCTCATCCTAAATCCATTAATTACCATCCTTTAAAAAGCACTCCAAATCAATATGTTCTCCCCTTGGAGATTATTCAGATGAGCAGAACGGTTGTAAAATACTTCTTTGGCTAATATGGATGATGACCAGAGAAGGTTGTAGTATCATTAAGGCCCCAATCTCAACAGAACATAACAAATATTTCATAATTACTGTGATGAGTGAAATGCCATCTTCTCCATTCTGATCAGAGATTGTATTTTTGTTCTTGTTAAAAATTTGTATCACAGCAGGAGTGTGAATAGATAACCTATAAAGTGATTTATTTTAAAATAAAAAATTTTAAAATAAAATTTAAATAAATAAATTTATTTAATAAATTTAAATAAATTAAATTATTTATTTATTTATTTTTAAAATTATTTTTTAAATATAATAAATAATAATTATATTAAATATATATAATATAAATATATAATATATAAAATATAATATATAATATATTATATATATTATATATTTATATAATATATAATATATAAAGATATATAAATATATATAATTATATTAAAAAATATAATTATTTTTAAAATTATTCAATAAATAATTTATTAAATTATTTAAATAATTTAATTTATTAAATTATTTAAATAAATTTAATTTATTAAATAAATTTAATTTATTAAATTATTTAAATAAATTAAATTTATTAAATAAATTTAATTTATTTAAATAAATAAAATAAAATTTAAAATAAAATAAAACAATTTATTTTTTAAAATAAAAAAATATTATGGTTAAAGCCTGGCATTGACATAATGAGGACCACAGTTTTCATCTCCACACAGGCCAATTAAATAAAAGGTCTACTTCACATTTATAGGCTGGGCCCCCAACTGGGACCAGGCTTTTAAGCATTGTGCATCACAGGACATAAAACGCTGGGGCTACAGAATGTTTATGGTTCATACTGCCTGTCACAATTACTGAAAAAAGCAACACGAAGACCTTGGACTTATATTTGAAGGACAGTCCATTATTAATATGGTGAGAAAGCTCTAGATCTAGGTTTAAGCTTTTGCGGCTCACCAACTATGTGACCTTGAGCCTGTGAACTATGGTTTTGCCATGAGGAAGATAGACATAATAATAGCTTTTCTTCCGTCACCACAAGGTAATTGTGGGAAATACACAAAAGAATGAACGAGAAATCTTGTTGTAATGGTAAAGTGCTTAGACAAGTAGAAGATAATATTTATAGCTTAAATGCTGAGATTTAAAAAAACGGTTACTGTTGTGTGTTTGTTGTGTCTTCCCCCTGGGGTAGCTTTAAAAAATGTGTCCTGCATTTCTGTTAGGATGGCATTTAGACCTCCACTTCATCAAAGTCAGGAAGAAACTTTCATCAGTTCTTCTTCCTTACTGAAATAGAAATCCCCTATGTCTCCAGTGGCACGTTATCATCACAAAATACTGTTACGATAAATGGCCATGAAGCAAAGTTGATAGCCACTTCAAAATTATCCTTCCACATAAATTACATTAAAAACAACACCGTGTAACACCTGTAAGAAAGGCTACCTTCAAGAGAAGTTATTTTTAGTTGAGAGGGTGGAAAGGAAAAAGACGGCACATGCCAGTGCCTCCTGATGAGCTGTAAAACACCCACAAAAAACAGGGGTGAGGCCGGGCATGGTGGCTCATGCCTGTAATCCCAGCACTTGGGGAGGCCAAGACGGGTGGATCACCTGAGGTCAAAATTTCGAGACCAACCTGGCCAACATGGTGAAACCCTGTCTCTACTAAAAATACAAAAATTAGGTGTGGTAGTGCATGCCTGTAATCTCAGCTACTCTGGAGGCTGAGGCAGGAGAATCGCTTGAACCTGGGAGGTGGAGGTTGCAGTGAGCCGAGATTGTGCCACTGCACTCCAGCCTGGGCGACCGAGTGAGGCTCCGTCTCAAAAAAACCAAAACAAAAACCAAAACAAAACCCAAAAAACCAGGGGCGAGCACATTGCTTTGACTTCTGTTTTATACCCATCCTGAGTTGTAAATATTAAAATCACAGACGCAGAAATGCTCTTAATTTTCTTTTATCTCCTTCCATTAAATTAAGCTTTAGTTTGAAAGTCACACAAGATCTCACATATTGCCTCTAAAAAATTGAGTGGCGTGCAGAGAGAAGCACTTCAGTTAGAGTGACCTGGGGGAGGGAGGCTTGGGGTCGGGGGCTGCTTCTTGGATCTATACCTTAAATATTGGCACCGTTGAAATCCTCAACAATTTAAATACTGAGGGGAAAATGCCGTATGTAGTGAGAAATAAAGGATATAAAACACTTGGACCAGTGATTGATAACAGAAAAAGGAGAGAAATCTCAGTCAACTGGGACAGTTAGTTCAAAATCAGGCTGGGTTGGTGCTAAGCCACAAAGACTAGTCTTGCAAAGCCTTTAAATCTTTGCAGGGCTTCTGGGTACTGAGTTGGGGGATCAGCCTCCAGGCCATAAGAAGTTCCACTCTGGGGAGGAGAATCAGATAAGCGAGGTCAAGTAGAGAGACAGCTTTCTACTCCTCTAAGGATTCATGCCAAATATATTCTCCTCGGGCCTTTAAACAGAAAAATCTCTAGTTTCTTCAGATAAAATGCACAGTCACTGCATAAGTTGCTGATATAAGGAAAAGAACAGGAGTAATCTTTTTGCTGAGGCAGGCTGTCCTCCTTTGGGGAAACCTTCGATTTGGATTCATTTCTCATGAGCGGGAGAGAACACTTACCTATTTTCTTTTCTAGATTCTGTGCTCATTAGCTCTCTTATAGCTTTCACTCAAACATGGACTTAGCCCCTAGAACCTGAGGAAACATAAATAAAGAGAATCTCAATATATTTTATTTCTTTATTTTGTTTTTTGTTTTTACTTTTTGAGAAGGGGTCTTGCTCTGTTGCCCAGGCTGGAGTGCGGTGGCACAATCTTGGCTCACTGTAACCTCCCCCTCCCAGGCTCAAGTGAACCTCCCACCTCAGCCTCCTGAGTAGCTGGGACTACAGGCACATGCCACCACACTTGGCTAATTTTTTTGTATTTTTGGTAGAGACAGGGTTTCGCCACGTTGATCAGGCTGGTCTCAAACTCCTGAGGTCAAGCCATCCTCCTGCCTCGGCCTCTCAGATGTAAGCCACAGCACCAGGCCTGAGAATCTCAACATATTTTAAATAAGGTTCTTTTACTTGGGGTGGGTTTTAAAAATATTAATAGAGAAGCACGTATGTATATACAAATATATATGCATATGTAGGAAAATACATATATGGGATGCATGCAAATGTCTGCTAACACCAAATGCCCTTTAAATGCCAGGAAACTATCACATGAATGAAAGAAAAGAGGTGGGAACAAGTAAGTGTTGGTTTGGGCTAGATTTTGCCTTAGAAAGTCAAGAAGAGACTGAATCAGATTCTGCACAAACCATGCCTATTTAAGATGCTCAAATATTTAGAATCCAAAATAATTCAGACTGGGCCTACAGAAACAAATTAGTGGAATTGAAGGTGATTTATTGAAACATTCTTTTTCTCTCTGTGAAAGGCAAATAAATCTCAGGACCGACCCTCAAATCACTCAGCCAAGGGAAAAGTGAAGCTGGGGTCTGTGTCATGCAAACCCGCCTCCCATCTTATTCCTAAGTAAGATAGCTACAAAGATAAAAAAGCCACATACCTCCCTCATAATTGGCCCACAAGGAAATTCCTTGTGAGCCTCAAGCTCTTTATCCTAAAACCATTCTGTGGAATTTCACCCTGGCAATGTAAACTGATAACTTATCTTCACCTCCCCAGACAGAAAGTCATCCCTCTGAGGTTCACCTGAGACATATGCATATCTGATGGCTTCTTCTGTCCTGTTGTTTAAGTAAAAATGCAGATTCACTGAGCCAGACTAAATTGTGTTTTCAGTGAAAGGCTGATCAAGGACTCAAAAGAATGCAACCTTTTGTCTCTTTTGTCTAGCCTGTGTGGCCTGGAAACCACTACCCCACTCTTCAAATTGTCCCTCCTTTCTGGACTGAACCAAAGCAATGTACATCTTACACATACACATATTGATTGATGTTTCATGTCTCCCTGTCGCCCTAGAATGTACAGAAGCATGCTGCACCCCAACCACCGTGGGCACATGTTGCCAGGACCTCCTGAGGTTGTGTCATGGGTATGCCCTTCGCCTTTCTAAACAAACTTTCTAAACTGATCGAGACCTGTCTCAGATTCCAGATATTTTGGGTTCACATCTCTGAAGCTCAGTTGCTATTTTTCTTGTGAACTGGGCTTCATTCATTAAACACATATTCATTAACTGTTTACTAAGCACCAGGCCCTGTACTCATTGCTGGAGCTCAACAGTCATCAAGAGATCACAGCTGCTGCCCCAGGAAGTTGTAATCTCTCCAAGGAGGTAAATAGTATGTAAATAAATTCATAATAATGATTTAAGCATAGTTAAGAAATTATTTCATTTTAATTAATCACCTCTTTAAAGGCCCTAGGCCGGGCACGGTGGCTCATGCCTGTAATCCCAGCACGTTGGGAGGCCGAGGCTGATCAATCACGAGGTCAGGAGATCGAGACCATCCTGACTAACACGGTGAAACCCCATACTACTAAAAATACAAAAAAATTAGCTGGGCGTGGTGGTGGGTGCCTGTAGTCCCAGCTACTTGGGAGGCTGAGGCAGGAGAATGGCACGAACCCAGGAGGCGGAGCTTGCAGTGAGCCAAGATCATGTCACTGCACTCCAGCCTGGGCAACAGAGCAAGACTCTGTCTCAAAAAAAAAAAAAAAAAATTAAAAATTAAAATAATAATAATAAAATAAAGGCCCTAGCTTCTGATATAGTCACATTTTCAGGTACTGGAGGTTAGAGCTTCAGCATATGAATTTTGGGGGAACACAGTTCAACCCATAACACTTCCTGATCCTAGTACATAGTTTTGATCCTGAGAGGCAATGACTGGGATTCAGAGAATCCATAGACTACTGGTTTGGAGGGTGAGGGCTACCTTCCACCTGCACCTGCTCCCAGAGCTCAGTGGTGCAATGAGCGGGGCGCCATAGGAACTTTTAATGTTCTGCATTTCCTTTCTGTTGTTTCCTAATATTAGACAGAAATAAGAGACCTGAGCTTTAATCTTGCTCTGAAAGAGAGAGATAAACATGGCATGCTACAAGAATTCGTAAGAGAAAGATATTACTTGTATTTGGTGGGTCGCAGAAGCTCTGCCTAAGAGGTGACATTGTTGATGGGCCTTGGAGAATGGGCAGCAGGTGGATGTGAAGAAATTAGAGCATCAGAGGCAAGACAAAGGCGTGGATGCAGGAGCATGGCTTGTGTATGGAGGTTATTCCTTGTGAATCTATTGCACATGAGGCATTTGGTATGTTATAACTTTGAATTTCCCCAGAACCTGTGTGAGCTAAGCTAAATAGGAATTTACACTGTTTATTCTTTTCAACAATGAGGATACAAAAGCTTAGAGAGGTTGAAAAGCTCTTAAGTGACAGCGAAAGGATTGAACACACCTGTCTGACTTCAGCGTTCTACCCACAGACAGGCACTTGTGTTTCCTATTGCTGCGCTAACAAGTGATGACAAACTTAGAGGTTTAAAACAACACAAATATATGATCTCACAGTTCTTTAGGTCAGAAGTCTGGGTGGGTGTGATTGATTTTCCTGCTCTGGGTCTCACAAAGCCGATCAAGGCGTTGATAGAGTGAGGCCCTGTCTAAAAAAAAGAACAAAAAAAAATCGATACAACAAAATGTATTTCATACCCACCAGGTTGACAAAAATGTTCAAGTTGGACAATAAGTGTGGGCAAGGATGTGGACCAATATGAACTTTCATCTGCTGCTGGTAGGAAACATAAACGGGTGTAACACCTTTGGAAAACCATTTGCAAAGTCTGCAACAGTACAATGGTTTACTAAAGTTGACACTGTGACCCAGAAAGTCCACTCTAAGGTTAGGACCAGCTACATTGTTTGTGGGGGCCACTGCAAAATGAAGATGCAAAGTCGCTTATTAAAAAATTAAGATTTTGGCTGGGTGCAGTGGCTCACTCCTGTAATCCCAGGATTTTGGGAGGTTGAGGCTGGCAGATCACCTGAGGTTAGGAGTTCGAGACCAGCCTGGCCAACACGGTGAAACCTCGTCTCTACTAAAAATACAAAAATTAGCTGGGTATGGCCGGGCACGGTGGCTCACGCCTGTAATCCCAGCACTTTGGGAGGCCAAGGCAGGCAGATCATGAGGTCAGGAGATTGAGACCATCCTGGCTAACACAGTGAAACCCCATCTCTACTAAAAAAAAAATACAAAAAACTAGCCAGACATGGTGGCAGGTGCCTGTAGTACCAGCTACTCAGGAGGCTGAGGGAGGAGAATGGCGTGAACCTGGGAGGTGGAGCTTGCAGTGAGCTGAGATCGCACCACTGCACTCCAGCCTTGGCGACAGAGCGAGACTCTGTCTCAAAAATAAAAATTAAAAAAAAAAAAAGCCGGGTGTGGTGGTGGGCGCCTGTAGTCCCAGCTACTCAGGAGGCTGAGGCAGGAGAATCACTTGAACCCTGGAGGTGGAGGTTGCAGTGAGCCAAGATTGTGCCACTGCACTCCAGCCTGGGCAACAGAGCGAGACTCTGTCCCCAAAAAATAAATAAATAAATAAAATAAAATAAAATTAAGATTTCAAGAAAGAGACAGTAGAGTTCCAAAGCATAGGGTCCTTCTAAGCATGGGGAGCCTATATGTCTGTACAGGTTGCATAGCATCAGCTGGTCCTGCCTAGATATTTACCTTAGAGAAACTCTTGGGTCGTGCAGTTCAGGGTCCATACAAGAATGTTCAGAGCAGGACTGTTGGCAATAACTAACAATAGGAGACTCCAAACGTGAGTGACCAAATTAGTCACTGGAAGACTGATCAGTGAAAAATGAATGAATTAGAGTTGCTGACAACCACATGGGAGCATCTGAGGAGCACAACGCTGACCCAAAGAAGAAGAGTCCCCAAAGAATACATACAACAAAGACTCTATATAAAGTTTAAACAACAACAACCAACAGCCTGTAATCCTAGCTACTTGGGAGGCTGAGGCAGGAGGATCGCTTGAACCTGGAAGGCGGAGGTTGCAGTGAGCTGAGATTGTGCTATCGCATTCCAGCCTAGGCAAAAAGAGCGAGACTCCATCTCAAACAAACAAACAAAAAACAACCCTGCAAAGCTGAATTACATATTGTTTAGAGAAACAAAAATATGTAGTAAAACTATTGAGAAAACAAGACAATGAAGAATGCGAAACCAAGGATGGTAGTTTCTCTGCAGAAACAAAGGGGCTGGGATGGTCTTCAGGGTTATGGGCGTGCCCTTTTTTACAAACAGATCCTTGGGTATTTGGTTTTTGTTAAATTCCTGTTTTTCATACGTTATATATTGCTTTATAAATATTAGTTTTCATTTATTAAATATTTAGTAAACTTAAAAGTAATGCAAGTTGGCCCTGTTTGTGGGGAGAATGGTAGGAAATGGCCGGGCGCGGTGGCTCACGCTGTAATCCCAACACTTTGGGAGGCTGAGGCGGGCGGATCACGAGGTCAGGAGATCGAGACCATCCTGGCTAAGATGGTGAAACCCCGTCTCTACTAAAAATACTAAAAAAAAAATTAGCTGGGCGTGGCGGCGGGTGCCTGTAGTCTCAGCTACTCCAGCGGCTGAGGCAGGAGAATGGCGTGAACCCAGGAGGCGGAGCTTGCAGTGAGCAGAGATCGCGCCACTGCACTCCAGCCTGGGCGAAAGAGCGAGACTCCATCTCAAAAAAAAAAAAAAAAAAAAAAAATTGTGGTAGGAAATTTCCAGACCTTTTTGAGTTTTTAAGGCTTTTGGATGTACAGTTGACCCTTGAACAATGCAGGAGTTAGGGGTACCAATATCCTTGCATTAGAAAATCCATATATAACTTCTTTTTTTTTTTTTGAGACAGCGTTTTACTCTGTTGCCCAGGCTTCAGTGCAGTGGTGCAATTTTTGCTCACTGCAACCTCTACCTCCCAGGCTCAAGCCACCTCAGCCTCCCAAGTAGCTGGGACCACAGGCACGTGCTACCATGCCTGGTTAATTTTTGTATTTTTTTGTAGAGTTGGGGTTTCACCGTGTTCCCCAGGCTGGTCTTGAACTCCTGAGCTCAAGCAATCCATTTGCCTTGGCCTCCCGAAGTGCTAGGATTACAGGTGTGAGCCACCACATCTGGCCCATATATAACTTATGACTGCCCACTAACTATTAATAGCCTGCTGCTGACTGCAATCCTTACTGGTAACAATCGATCAACACATATTTTTCATGTTATATGCATCTTATGCTGTATTCTAACAAGAAAGTAAGCTAGAGAAAAGAAAATGTTATGAAGAAAAACACAAGGAAGATAAAATATATTAACTATTTATTAAGTGCAAGTGGCTCATGATAAAGATCTTCACCCTTGTCATCTTCACATTGAGTAGGCTGAGGAGGAGGAAGAGGAAGAGGAAGAGGAGGGGTTGGTTTTGTTCTCTCAGGGGTGGCAGAGGAGGAAGAAAATCCATGTATAAGTGAACACCCACAGCCAAACCTGTGTTGTTCAAGGGTTAACTGTATTTTCTTTTTATTATGTAATGGGGGCTATTTGCACACATCTACTAAGAAGTGCAAAGAAAATGTATTTCTTTATTTTCCATAATGATATAATCTTCCTCATCCTCCCTCACTCGACTGAGTGGTGATGGACAGTGGAGGTGGGGGCACAGTCAAGCCTTTTAATCAGCCCCTCTGTATCTATAGGTTTTGATATGGTTTGGCTGTGTCACCACCCAAATCTCCTCTTGAATTGTAGTTCCCATAATCCCCATGCATCATGGGAGGGACCAGGTGGATATAATTGGATCATGGGGTGGTTTCCCCTGTCCTATTCTCCTGATAATGGGTTTGTTCTCACAAGAGCTGATGTTTTTATATGCAGCTTCCCTCTCTGCTGGTCACTCATTCTTCTCTCTCCTGCTGCCATATGAAAAAGGACCCGTTTCCTTCCCCTTCTGCCATGATTGTAAGTTTCCTGAGGCCTCCCCAGCCCTGCAGAACTGTGAGTCAATTAAACCTCTTTCCTTTATAAATTACCCAGTCTCAGGCAGTTCTTTATAGTACCGTAAGAATGGACTAATACAGGTTTAAACAGTCATTTTAGGAAAATGTTCAATCTCCTTTTTCTTCCTCTCTGGATGTAGGGACCTGGGAGTGCGACATGGTGGCCACAGGAGAAGAGGGCTCTCATCTAGACCTTCTGACTGTCCTCTGGAGCTTCCTGGTGTCCATGCGGGGCTGCTGCTCTGGGCTGGCCCCAGGGCCTTTGGCCGGTGTCCATGAGGTAAACGTGAGAATCTTCTTTCTGGTTGGCTCTTGGCTACAACAGCCCCTGGTGGTTTTCCCCTGCTAATGCGACCCCACAGGATCCTAGGAGTTCTAGAAATTGCTCTGAGTTTAGCTGCATTTCTGTCAAATCTCTGAGGCCTCTTTAGGAGGGACGTGTTTTTCTCCGGCCATGACTGCTCCCAGGCCGGGCCCACTGCTCTCAGTGCAGTGGCCTTCCTCTCCATTCTGGGGTGAGAAAAAACTTTCCTTCATGTCACACAGGAGCTGAGGGCAACTTGGGACAGGTCCCCAAAACTCTCTGTCTAACCAGGTGCTCCTGTCCCTTTCCCTTGGCTGCAGCTGAAGCCGTCCCTACCAGGTTGACAAGAATTGCATGCAGGGTTCTGGACAGGAATATAATAAGTATTAATCAGGCTGCTGTTTGGCGCACTTCCTTTTTGCCGAAAATCATGTGGCACTAGATCCTGACCATTTGCATCCCCCATTGTTCTATAGATAAAATCTCTGACATTAGAATCATAAGGCTTTGGCTTAAAGATCACTTAAGTTATTTTTCAGACCCGGAATTCCAGCAACCGGTTTGACAACTCCTACAGAGAAACAGGATCCACATAAGGATACAGCTTCTTCATATCCCTGTCCCATGACTGCACCCTGCGTTCTTCAACCAATCAATGTGTCAGGCCTCTGAGCCCAAGCCTGCACGTATACATCCAGATGGCATGAAGTAACTGAGGAATCACAAAAGAAGTGAAACTGGCCGGTTCCTGCCTTAACTGATGACATTACCTTGTGAAATTCCTTCTCCTGGCTCATCTGGGCTCAGAAGCTCCTCCACTGAGCACCTTGTGACCCCCCACCCCTGCCCGCCAGAGAACAACCCCCTTTGACTGTAATTTTCCACTACCTACCCAAATCCTATAAAATGGCCCCACCCCACCTCCCTTCACTGACTCTATTTTCGGACTCCGCCCGCCTGCACCCAGGTGAAATAAACAGCCTTGTTGCTCACACAAAGCCTGTTTGGTGGTCTCTCCACACGGATGCATGTGGCACAATGATCCCCACACTTCACCCCACTCCAAATCCCCAAAAAGCCCTAGGCCCACACTCCTTGGGGAGATGAATGTGAGGTTTCCTCCCATCTCCTTGTTCAGCGAACCTGAGATTACACCTCTTTCTCTGCTGCAACCTGGAGTCTCAGAGTATTGACTTACTGGGTACATCAGGCAACAAACCTGTTGTAGTTCTACAGTTGCCCATGTGGCCTGGAGCCAGCCCTACAGGAGACTTCCCCACATGGAGCCCTCTGTTTTTGGCTTTCCCCCTCCTTTTTTGTGATACTGTACACCCCTTCCGGACAGACACCAGAAAGGAAGCCGTCATCCCAAATGTGTCAAACCCTTATCTCCTGAAGTGGTGTAGGAAACACTGCCTCAAAATATGGCACCTTGGAAATTGAAAAAGCAGAAGCAGGAAGGCTATCTCACCTTTTTCTTTTTCTTTCTTTCTTTTTTTCTTTCTTTCTTTTTCTTTCTTTCTTTCTTTCTTTCTTTCTTTCTTTCTTCTTTCTCTTTCTATTTTTTTTCTTTCAACAGGGTCTAGCTCTGTTGTCCAGGCTGGAGTACAATGGTGCAATTGTGGCTCATTGCAACCTCTGCCTCCCAGGCTCAGGCGATTCTCCTGCCTCAGCCTCCCAAGTAGCTGGGATTACAGGCGCCCACCACCACGAGTGGCTAATTTTTGTATTTTCAGTAGAGACAGGGTTTCACCATGTTGACCAGGCTGGCCTTGAACTCCTGGCCTCAAATGATCCACCCGCCTCGGCCTCCCAAAGTGCTGGGATTACAGGCGTGAGCCACTGCGCCTGGCCTACCTCACGTTTTTCTTGCCCTTCTTCTCTGAAGCAAGTCATAAAACCTAGGAAGGTCACTGTCTGACCTTGCCCTCCTCCCCTGAAAATCCTCACGTGACAGGTGTCCTGCCCTATGCCCAGAGGGAAGGAATGTCATGCACAAAGGCCAAGAGGAATGTGAACAAGCAGGCTTTGGTAAATGCCCACCCCCAAGTTCATTACCTCAAGATAATCCGCATTCTCCAAGTATGCTTCTGCATGACTGTCCTTGAAAATCCACAGATGACTGTCCATGAAAATCCACAGATCTCCTGTTCCTTTGGGTCTTCATTTTCTGAAAGTTCCCGTGTCACATAATACCTATATTAAATAAATCCATATGCACTCTCTTGTTAATCCGATTTTTGTTATTTGAGTCTTAGCCATGAGCCTAGCATTGAATGAGAAAAGATATTACTTTTTTCACCTATACTTTCCAGTCCCTGCCTCATCCTCTGGGGGCAGAAGGGGTGGGCCCACCATCTCTTACCTGACAGTCACTTCTCCTTCCCCATTTCCTCCTTCTCTGTCCTGCCTTTCCTCTGGCCACAGTGGCAGTTGAAAAGCAGGGAGAGAAAGTGCCTCAGAGGAAGGGAATATCTAGAAGGTTTAGATTCCTTACATTATTATTTTGTTGTTGTTTTTTAGATGGGGTTTTGCTCTCATTGCCCAGGCTGGAGTGCGGTGGTGCGATCTTGGCTCACTGCAACCTCCACCTCCTGGGTTCAAGCAATTCTCCTGCCTCAGCCTCCTGAGTGGCTGGGATTATAGGTGTGTGCCACCACACTCAGCTAATTTTTGTCTTTCTAGTAGAGATGGGGTTTCACTTGTTGGCCAGGATGGTCACGAACTCCTGACCTGAGGTGATCCACCCGCCTCGGCCTCCCAAAGTGCTGGGATTACAGGAGTGAGCCACCGTGTCCAGCCAATTTCTTTTAAAAAATAAAGAAATACAGGTGAGGTGATGACACCGCCCACCCTACCCAGACCTTGCCCACACTGGTTCTGTTGTTTCCTTACACTAATTTTTGAACATTTAAGGATTTTAAAAGCTAATTTGTCCAGGGACACTTCTGCCTTACTTTCTTGCAAGTAAGCTCATTTCAAGATGCTAATAAGAAAGTATGTTTCTTCCCAGGAAGTCAGTCAAATTAAGGGAGGAGACCACCCCTCATATTGTCTTATGCCCAATTTCTGCCTCCAAAGAAAGAAGAAGTAAAAACTAAAAGGCGGAAATGAAATCCACAGGCAGACAGCCCGGGCCACACCCTGGGCCTGGTAGTTAAATATCGACCCCTGACCCTGACCTAATCGGTTATGTTATCTATAAATTACAGACATTGTATAGAAAAGCACTGTGAAAATGCCTGTCCTCTTCTGTTCCGTTCTAATTACCGGTGCATGCAGCCCCCAGTCACGTACCCCCTGCTTGCTCAATCAATCACGACCCTCTCACATGCACCCCCTTAGAGTTGTGAGCCCTTAAAAGGGACAGGAATTGCTCGCTCGGGGAGCTCGGTTGTTGGAGACGTGAGTCTTGCTGAAGCTCCCAGCCGAATAAAGCCCTTCCTTCTTTAACTCGGTGTCTGAGGGGTTTTGTCTGCGGCTTGTCCTGCTACAAAATGTGGAAAGTGGGACAATCACGCCCTTGTGAAACAACAATCGCAGCACTTCAGCCTTCCTGGGTATGGTCTTTGATCTTTCTGCTTGGCTGTGAGGGGAATAAAGTTGTAATGGCCGAGAGCTCAGAACTTAGACTTGTAAATGAGGAGCTTTCTGCTATGCATGGTAAGCAGGCAAGCAATTTGACCTTCGCCTGATGCTCAGAAGCCAAAACACATTCCAGACAATTCAAGAGTCAAGTGCAAAAAAATTAAAGTGTAAAACACTGGACAAATAGAATTAGATATTTGTATATTTATAACATCTGGAGCGGTAAAGACTTAGTAAACTTAGAAGTAGTAGAAGTCATAAAGAAAATAATGGGCCAATTTACCTGCATGAAATTAATTTTTAAATGAATTTGCTTTATCCTAACTGGCTGTTAGTGAAATTGGTCACAGGCAAATTGGCTTTTAAATGAATTGGTTTGAGAGAAACTGGCCAGCACTTCCTCAGGAGTGGTTGTGGGAACAGAGCCAAGAAAGAAATATGTGAGGCCGGGCACAGTGGCTCATGCCTGTAATCCCAGCACTTTGGGAGGCCAAGGTGGGTGGATCACCTGAGGTCAAGAGTTCGAGACCAGCCTGACCAACATGGAGAAACCGGTCTCTACTAAAAATACAAAATTAGCCAGGCGTGGTGGTGGGTGCCTGTAATCCCAACTACTTGGGAGGCTGAGGCAGGAGAATTGCCTGAACCCGGAAGGCGGAGGTTGCGGTGAGCCAAGATCGTGCCATTGCACTCCAGCTTGGGTAATAAGAGCGAAACTCTGTCTCAAAAAAAAAAAAAAAAAAAAAAAAGATACAAAGAAAGAAATATGTGAATAAGACTAACTTTGTTAGAGGCAAAGACAGGATTGGTGACTGACTAGATACAGCAGGGAGGCAGGATGGAAAAGTCAAGAATGAATGGGAGGTTTATGAGCCCAGGTAGCTGGGAGGGTAGTGGAACCAATTAACCCAAGTAGGAAGCAAATCCGGAGGAGCATCCTTGGTCCTCGGAGTTGATATCACTATAGGTCACTTGTTCTCTAACTTTTGCCTGCATCAGAATTACATGGAGAGTTTGTTAAAATGCATATTGCTGGGCGCATCTGTAGAGCTGCTGATTCAGTTGGTCTGGGTTGGGGCTTGAACTTGCATTTCTAAAGAGTTCTTAGGTGGTGCTGATGCTACTGACCCTGGACCTCACTTTGAGAATCATCATCTGGTTTAGGGGTGAAGGTGGTGGGGATAGTGTCCAGCAGAGAGTTATTATTGTGGGCCTGGAGCCCTGGAGAGAGATCAGGGCCAGATATAAGGATAATTGCTACCATTTCCTGTAAAGCTTCCCCTCGGTGTGCCAGTAATGAGCTGATGGGCCCAAATATTGATTACGCATTAGGGTGGGGGCTGGGCAGGGGCTGGAGAGCCCAAAGCCCCCGGACCAATTGTCTTTAGCCTGAGCAGCCACTTCCATTTATCCCAGAATGCATACTGGCATTATCATTTTTCTAATGGAAGCAGTAATATGGAAAACTAAAATGTTGAAAAGCACTGACTGAGCACTTACTCTGTGGCAGGCTGAAGTGATATTCCTATGAGCAAGATCCAATTATTATCCAGATTTAAGAGAAGAGAAAATGGAGGTTTAGAGAGGTTAAGCCACTCGTTCATTGTCACATGGCTAGTAATTGGCAGATCCAGGATTAAAACTCTGTCTGGCCCATTTCCAGACCTTGAGCTTCTAATCATTGTGCCTCTTAAAGGATTTGAACATTACCTGCATAGAGGTGATATTTAAAACAATGAGATTGGATGAGACTATCAAGCAAGAGGGCATACAGAGAAATGTCCAAGTACAGTACCTTGGGGAACATTTAATCTAGGGGATGAGGGGAAGAAATGGAGTCCCAGAGGATGTTACGGAAATGAAAGGAGAAGAAAGCATGAAGAAAGTAAAAGAATTTCATTAGTATCATATGCCTTGGAGCTGTCAAGAAAGAAAAACAAACAAAAAAGATTACTAAATTTTGAGACTAGGATTACTGTTCTTGAAAGGAACTGCTTCATCAGAGAGGTAAGGATGAAAAGTGAATGTTTAGTGACCTAGTGGTGCTTAGCAAACAACCCCAGAAATAGCAACTTAAAATAGTAGCGTCATTTGCCGGGCACAGTGGCTCACGCCTGTAATCCCAGCACTTTGGGAGGCCAAGGCGGGAGGATCACAAGGTCAGGAGTTTGAGACCAGCCTGGCCAACATAGTGAAACCCCACCTCTACTAAAAATACAAAAATTAGCCTAGCACGGTGGCATGCGCCTGTAGTCCCAGCTACTCGGGAGGCTGGGGCAGGAGAATTGCTTGAACCTGGGAGGCGGAGGTTGTGGTGAGCCGAGATTGTGCCACTGAACTCCAGCCTGGGCGACAGAGCGAGACTCTGTCTCAAAAAAAAAAAAAAAAAAAAAGTAGTAGCATCATTTATTGTTTCTCACATTTCCAAGCATTGACTAGGCTCTAGGCTTAGCTGGGTGATCCTTCAGCTCCAAATGGTGTTGGCTGGGCGCTGGGAGGCTGCAGTCATCTGGAGGCTTGATTGCACAGAAACATCCCAAATAGCTGATTCACCTCACTGGCTGTCAGTGCTGGCTGTTGGCTGAGAACCCAGCTGGGGCTGTTGGCCAGAGAGCCTCAGTTATCCCCTGCACACAGTTTATGCATGAGGTTGAGTTTCTCACAGCATGGTGGTGGGATTCCAGCAAGATCTGTTCCAAGTTCATAAAAGTCAAAGCAGTTGATCTCTATTTTTTTGAGACAGAGTCTCGCTCTATCGCCCAGGCTGGAGTGCAGTGGTGCGATCTCGGCTCACCACAACCTCCGCCTCCCAGGTTCAAGCGATTCTCCTGCCTCAGCCTCCAGAGTAGCTGGGACTACAGGCACCCGCCACCGCGCCCGGCTAATTTTTTTTGTATTTTTAGTAGAGACGAGGTTTCACCGTGTCAGCCAGGATGGTCTCGATCTCCTGACCTCGTGACCCACCCGCCTTGGCCTCCTAAAGTGCTGGGATTACAGACGTGAACCACCTCGCCCGGCTATAAAGCAGCTGATCTCTTAAGTCTGTCTCTGATGTTACATAGTATTGTTTCAACCGCACTCTGTTAGTAAAAGTAAGCCACAAGGTCAACCCAGTGGAGGAGTAGACTCCACTTCTCAATGGGAGGAGCCAAAAATTTGAGTCTATTTAAAATTCATCACAGGATAGATGATAATAATGTGGTTGTAGCTAATATAGATTCTTTTCCTTTCAATAAATATTATATAGGCCGTATGCAGTGGCTCACACCTTTAATCCCAGCACTTTGGGAGGCCAAGGCAGGTGGATCACCTAAGGTCAGGAGTTCGAGACCAGCCTGGCCAACAAGCTGAAACCCCATCTCTACTAAAAATACAAAAATTTAGCTGGGCATGGTGGCGTGCAGCTGTAGTCCCAGCCACTCTGGAGGCTGAGGCAGGAGAATCGCTTGAACCCGGGGGTGGAGGTTGCAGTGAGCTGAGATTGTGCCTCTGCACTCCAACCTGGGAGATTCTGTCGAAAAAAAGAAAAGAAAAGAAAAGAAATATTATAACAAAGGGAAAAAAAGAACAATGGATGTTTGAGAGCACAGTTTTGGGGAAAGATTGTTTTAGGTATACAGGTGAATTAGCTGCGTGCGGCTATATAACAGTATAGGTAACATCCCGTTACCTTTGCCATATTCTAATTGTTAGAAGCAAATCACAGGTCCTACCTGTGAGGGGACGTACATGGTCAGGAACACCAGGAGGCAGGAATTACGGGGCCATCTTAGAGTCTGCCTACCACAGAACGCTGAAAGTTGATAATAGCCTGGAAGGCAATGGCAAGAGTAGAAAGAAAACCAATCTCAAGAGAGAGGTCGGGGACAATTGGTAGACAGGAGTTAAGGTTACCTGTAAGTTAGATTTGGAAAGGGGAACTTTTTTGTTTTCAACATATAGGAAAAGGGAGAGAATAGGAGAAGATGAGAGAAGTTTTGAAGTACGAAGAAGGGAAATTTCTAGGAAAGCTTACATCAATGAACCTCCATCTTCCCCATAAAGTAGGAGATGGGATTATTTGCTGAGTCTGAGAGTTAAGGAGGGATTCATGCTTTGAGGAAAATGGGAAATATTTGAAACAGATGCTATGGGAAATGCCATAGATGGTGATTAAAGTGAAAATAAGGAGAGAAAAGGATAATTAACAGCAGACAGAGTCAGCTTAAGTTGTTTCACATGAATCGTTTTAGAACTGCTGGCCAACAATTTTAGATATGGGCTGATGATGGGATTTAAGCTACGTAAGAAGGCAAATGAGGTCAAGAATAAGCAAACGTGGTAAGAACAGAGCTTAAAGAGAAGATTTCCATGAGGGCAGATTGTAGCCTTAATAAGGCTGAGGGAATAGTAAAGGGGATTTTAAAAATTCTTAATCTTACTTGAATTTCCAGCAAAATGTGTTACCCTGTCTTGTTGAAATGCTCTCCTCCTTGCTTCATAGCCTGTGCGCTTTGTGTTTTTCCTGCTTCTCTGGAATCTTGGTCTTGTTCTGCCTTTCTAGTTCCTCTGTTCATCCTCCAGCTAAAGGTGACCATCAGGGTTCTCCCCTAGGACTGCTTCAGGGTGATTTCCTCCACTCCCACGGATTTAATTACTCTCTAAAGGCTGCCAAATTGCCAAAGTTATGTTTCTAGTCCAGATTTCCTCATTAATTTCAGTCTATGCCCAGCTGTCTGCATGACCCACAGGCATTAAAGCTGGACATTTCAAAAAATAGAAAGCACTATTTCTCCCCACCACCCTCTCCCCTCTTCTTCCAGCAATTCTCTATCTCAGGGAAGGGCACGGCACCACCATCTACTTATTTGCTCAGCTGGGAAACTCCATGTCATCCTTGACACCAACTTTCCCTCACCCCATCCCTATCTCTATACTACTCTACCACTTTCTTTCCCCTTCTCTACGGCCATTCTTCTACTCTCTCTTCCATCATACTTTGCCAGATCACTCTATCAGACTCTTACACTGCCTTGCTACTTCTAATACTGATTCCTACAACCTATTTTCCACCCTGTAGCCAAAGGGATCTTGCAACCTGCAAATCTTATTATGTCAACACACCTCCCCACTCACCCTCTCACCCTGACACATGGACACACACCATTTAAAATCTGTCCTATTGCCCATGGGATAAGTAATAAAGAACAAGCATTTGCTGAGAACTTTACTTTGTGCCAGGCACTATAATTTACTTTTTATTTTTATTTTTTTTGAGACAGAGTCTTGCTCTGTTGCCCAGGCTGGAGAGCAGTGGCATGATCTCAGCTCACTGCAACCTCTGCCTCCCGGGTTCAAGTGATTCTCCTGCCTCAGCCTCCTGAGTAGCTGCTGTTACAGGTGCGTGCCACCAAGCCCGGCTAATTTTTGTATGTAATTTACATTTTAGAAGTACAAATCCATCAGCATGCTATTTCAGGATGCTCATTATCTGGTCCTAGTCTAACTCTTCAGCCTATCCTTATCTATTCCTTCCTTTTTACCTGGCTCCTTCCAAATCACCCTTGAAAAATCAGCTTAAGGTTATTATTGCTTCCGGCGAGCCTCCCCTATCCTAGGTTCAGCCTCTCTTAGGGAACATGAAGCCATCACAGTCTACAGTATTAACCTTCTCATTTGTCTGTCTCCAACACAACTCTGTCTTATTAGTTTCTACACTTGCACTGTCTTTCACAGTGCCCAGTTCATAGTAGATGCTCAATAAATATTTGCCAAATGAATGAGTGAATCTTGAAGGTAAAACAATTCCACATATGGATAGAGTTCAAAGGAGTGGCTCTACCTGTGTGTGGCTCCACACCTCTCCCTAGCTTTTTCTATGTTGACAACCTTTTTTACATGTTTAAAAAATAGATGTCTAAGGTGGGGCACGGTGGCCCACACCTGTAATTCTAGCACTTTGGGAGGTTGAAGCAGGCAGATCACTTGAGCTCAGGAGTTCAAGATCAGCCTGGGCAACATGGTAAAACCCTGCCTCCACTGAAAATACAAAACTTAGCCAGGCATGGTGGTATGGGCCTGTAGTCCCAGCTACCTATGGGGCTGAAGCAGGAGCATCACTTGAACCCAGGAGGTTGAGGCTGCAGTAAGCCGAGATGGCACCACTGCACTCTAGCCTGGGTGACAAAAGTGAGACCCCGTCTCAAAATAAATAAATAAATAAAAATAATAAAATTAAATAAAAAAGAAAAAAGAAGTGTAATATTTAATTTTAAGTTACATTGTGAGGTTACGTAATCCCCTACTGTTAACCACAAATCTTTAGCAGGGCCCACAATAGAACAGAAATTTAAAGGAATAGTGTTTGGGAGGAAATATATGTTCAACAGCCACATGCCCCACTTGGTGATTGGACCATGCAAGTCAAGGGTTAAATTCAACAAGCAAGGAATAAGACAGATTTTTTTTTTTTTTTTTTTTTTTTTGAGATGGAGTCTCGCCCTGTCACCCAGGCTGGAGTGAAATGGCGCAATGTCAGCTCACTGCAACCTCCACCTCCCAGGTTCAAGTGATTCTCCTGCCTCAGCCTCCCAAGTAGCTGGGATTTTTGTGTTTTTAGTAGAGACAGGGTTTTACCATGTTGGTCAGGCTGGTCTCGAACTCCTGACCTCATGATCTGCCCTCCTCAGCCTCCCAAAGTGCTGGGATTACAGGCATGAGCCACTGCACCTGGCCTGAGAGATTTAGAATTGAGGAGAAGAGAACATAGTAGCTAGAGGTGACTAGGCAAAAACATAAGCCCGTGAAGTCCCTGGACACACTGGGAAGGTCGGAGGATTTCCCATAATAAATGAGCTGGGGATTTGAACCGATTTTATTTGAATCTCAATGCACAAAGTGACCCTAGTAGATATGGAGTTAAGAAAGTCAAATGCATGTCTGTAATTATTTTTATCAGTATATTCTTCTTTTTAAAAACCCAGATATCGAGAATCAGTCCAGATCATTATATTCTTATCCAAGCATTTCTGCATTGTTTTTAGCTACATGGAAGGGACGGGATGGGAGGATTAGCAAAACATTTGGGTAAGGACAATATATTTTTAAAAATAATCAAACAGAACTGTGGATGAGATAATTTTAAGTCTTCACAGAAGAGCTCAAAGGAAAAAATACCTTATCCTTGACAGACTGTAAAATTTGGTTTTGTAGAATGTAGAATGCATGGGTTTATTTATTTATTTTTTTTGAGATGGGGTCTCACTCTGTTGCCCAGACTGAAGTACAGTGGCACAATCACAGCTCACTGCAGCCTCGACCTCCCTGGGCTCAGGTGATCCTTCCACCTCAGCCTCCCGAGTAGCTGGGACTACAGGTGCGTGCCACCATACCTACTAATTTTTCTATTTTTTGGTAGAGACGTGGGTTCGCCATATTGCCCAGGCTAATCTCAAACTCCTGGGCTCAAGTGATCCTCCTGCCTCAGCCTCCCCAAGTGCTGGGATTACAGGCATGAGCCACCACACCTGGCCTGTTTTTTTTTTTAAATCAATTAGTAATAAATATGTGCCTTTCCTCACTTCTCTACTTTCTAACTCCATTTCTGTTATTTTAGATGCAGTGTTCCTGGCCCCCCCCCTTTTTTTTTTTTGAGACGAGTTTCGCTCTGTCACCCTGGCTGGAGTGCCGTGGCGCAATCTCGGCTCACTGCAAGCTCCGCCTCCCAGGTTCATGCCATTCTCCTGCCTCAGCCTCCTGAGTAGCTGGGACTACAGGCGCCCGCCACCACGCCCGGCTAATTTTTTTTGTATTTTTAGTAGAGATGGGGTTTCAGCGTGTTAACCAGGATGGTCTCGATCTCCTGATCTCGTGATCCGCCCGCCTCGGCCTCCCAAAGTGCTGGGATTACAGGCGTGAGCCACCGCGCCGGCCTCCTGGGCACTTTTGACACTCACTGCGTGGGCTCACACCCCATTAGACTGAGATGGAAGGGAGGGTTTAGGAGGAGGTGTCCGGATCAGGGAAAGAAGACCTGTGTGACCCTGCCTGGAGGTCACAGCATAAGACATGAATGAATGAGAGCACTGGTTCTCAAAGTGAGGTCCTCAGGTAAGCAAATCCTCATCACCTGGGATGATGCTTGTGAGAAATGTGAATTTGGGGTCCCAACTCAGATCTACTAAGTTCAGGGTAAGGCACTGCAATCAGTGTTTTCACAAGCCCTTCAGGTGAGCCTGACACATATCAAAGTTTAAAAACCTCAGTGGGCTGGGTTTTTGCGTGAGTACTTTAGTAACCACAGGCAATACATACTTAGATTATTTTTCTACTCTTTTCTGCCAAAATGATTTCTACTACTGAGATAGTCTTAGAGGTTACATTTTTAAAGTAATCATGAAGAAAAAACATATCTTGAGAACACTGAGAAAACATAACAGCCACTAACTAGGCTCTATGGTCAATGCAATTTGGTCAACGCCATTCCAGAGAGTACTCGAAACAGGGCAGGAGAGCCTCCTACCTCTTTGACTTCCCCATTCACCATCCCACGTCTCAGGTTTCTGTCATTATTTTTCTAGAAAAGCTATAAAAATCATCCCACTTCCTTTTTGCATTCACCACAGTCACTCGCATGAACTTCAGTTCACTTTTTAATTTTATTTTTTGCTAGGCTTCCTGAAATCATGGGATCAGTTCACTTTTAAGTGTCTGGGTTTCTGCTAAGCTGCAGAGCAGCCTTTCTCCTTGCATTTCTGCCCTGCCACGTTTATCTTCCCTGTTGAGATTGGGTAAGAGGAGATGGACAAAAAGTGGTGACAGTTACTTTCACTCTAAGGGAAACTAGGAGGCATGAGTTCAACAAATAGTAATCATGATCATTTTGCGTGCGATGCAATGTGAGAGGAAGGAATACAGATAAATACATAAGATGCGATATAAATGGTATGATAAGGGTGTGTATAAAATACAGAGAACATAGATAAGGAGCAATTGATGGAATGGTGGAGAAATGGATTAGGAGAGGTACAAAAAGGAAGTAACATTGGCACCGGTCCTTAAGGTCAAGTTCAACAGGTAGATGGACATGGGAAGGGGATGTCGGGTGAAGGGGACACCATGAGCACAGGCTTGCAGATAGGAAAGGTGTTTGGGGCTTATTTCACCGTAGTTCAGTGTGGCTGGAATATAGGGGACAGAGCAAGAGCAGATGCAAAAGGAAGTGGCCCACACTCTAGGATCACCTGTGAGGGCCCCTTCCTGCACTCTTAAATATTTTGGCATAATCACCGTTTGGATGACCACATAGAGAACAGTTTCAGTTGAGCAGTGGGATCAGAATCAAAGTTTTATCTATTCTATCTATCTGTCTGTCTGTCTGTCTGTCTATCCATCTATCTAATTTTTAAAGATAGGGTCTGGCTCTGTCACACAGGCTGGAATGCAGTGGCATGATCCTGGCTCATTGCAGCCTCAAACTCCTTGGCTCAAGAGATCTTCCTGTCTCATCCTCCTGAGTATCTAGGATTACAAGTGCCTGCCAGCACACCTAGCTAATTTTTAAAAAGTTTTTTGTAAAGATGGGGCTCACCATGTTGCCCAGGCTGGTCTCAAACTCCTGGCCTCAAGTGGTCCTCTAGCCTTGGCCTCCTAAAGTCCTGGGATTAGAGGTGTGAGCTGCCATGGCTGGCCAAAATTTTGATGTATAGATTAGGAGATGGACTGTAAAGAAGGGTGGTCATTTGAATAAATGATTCATAGGAGAAAACAGGTTTTACTGTAACAACCAAAGCCTACCAATATTGAGTTTCCTTATTCATTATGCATGTTATTAGGGTATTTTTAGCTCCAGCATTATGATTTTGCAAGTAAAATAAACTTGGGGTGAATGTTGATGTGGCCCTAAGTATCTTACTTCACTGAATTGGAATTCTACTCAGATTAGTCTTAGTAGATCTTTCTTTCTTCCCTGCCAATATCCGGGAAGCAAAGAAAAAGAGATTTCTTGAAGTATAACCTATTAGAACTTGCATAGAGGCATGGCGAGCAAAGGTTTTATAGAAATACCTGCAGATGTTTGGAGCTGTAAGAACACAGTGCTTGAGGATGCTGACCCTGTGGTGGGATATAATGTTGAGTGCCTTTTCCCAGACCCAATATCATTAAACCCTGCATAGACGGGGAACCCAGAAACCATAATCTCTCCATGCTCCAGAGCCCTGCAGAGACAACTGAGGTTTCTGAATGAGTTTATTTCTAAATACAATAGGGAAGAGGTTATTCACACAGAGATTGTCACCAATATGATTATAGGTCCCCAATTTTTTTATTATACATGGCAATAGACCAGACACTCTGCAGATCTTATTATTTCCAACTTGATGTTTAGGATAGCATGGCAGATTGTATTTTCCAAAGATGCCTACGGTAATATCTCCGAAACCACGTGGTCTTCTGCAATGGGACCTTGTCACGTCTGCCTTGAATGTGAGCAGGATCTGTGACTCCTTTAACAAACACAACATGGTGGAAATGATGCTGTGCCATCTGGCCTGGAAGCTTCCTGACTCTTGGTTCCCTCTGACAAGCCAGTTGCCACTTTGGTGAGAGGCCCCAGTCACATTGAGAGGCTATGTGTGGTTGCCCTGGTCAACACCCAACTGCCAGCATCAACTGCCAGCTATGTAGCGAGCTCTCTTGGACATCTAGCCCAGTCAAAGCCTTGGGTGACTATCACCCCAGCCAGCATCTGACGGCAACTTCAGAGAGAACCCAGATGAGAACTGCTCAGCTGAACCCAGTCATCCAAAAAACTGTGAGAAATAGCAGTGAGTTGTTGTTTGAAGCCATGAAGTATTTTGAGCTGTAATCCATACACTATAAAATTTATCTTTTTCAGGTGTACAATATACAGAGCTATAACCATCACCATTCTCAGTTAAAGAACATTCTTGACCAGGCGCCGTGGCTCACGCCTGTAATTCCAACACTTTGGGAGGCCGAGGTGGGTGGATCATGAGGTCAAGAGATTAAGACCATCCTGGCCAACATGGTGAAACCCCGTCTCTACTAAAAATATAAATGTTAGCTGAGTGTGGTGGTGGGCACCTGTAGTCCCAGCTACTCGGCAAGCTGAGACAGGAGAATCACTTGAACCTGGAAGGCGGAGGTGGCAGTGAGCTGAGATTGCACCACTGCACTCCAGCCTGGTGACAGAGCGAGACTCTGTCTCAAAAAAAAAAAAAAAAAAAGAACATTTTTATCACTTCCCAAAAATGAAACCCCCTGCCCAGCAGCAGTCACCCCCCACCTACCCACCCCCTAGTCTCTGGAAAGGACTAATCTACGATGCCCCTGAGGGTTTGCCTATTCTGGACACTTTACTGTTTGTTTTGTTTTGTTTTTGAGACAGAGTCTTGCTCTGTCACCCAGGCTGGAGTGGAGTGTCATGATCTTGGCTCACTGCAACCTCTGCCTCCCAGGCTCAACTGATTCTCTTGCCTCAGCTTTCCAAGTAGCTGGGATTACAGACGTGCCCCACCACACCCAGCTAATTTTTGTATTTTTAGTGCAGACATGGTCTCACCATGTTGGCGAAGCTGGTCTCAAACTCCTGACCTCAAGTGGTCTGCCTGCCTCAGCCTTCCAAAGTGCTGGGACCACAGGCGTGAGCTACTGCGCCTGGCTGAATTCTTCTTATGTCACAGCCTACAGACAGGTTAATGGCCGGTTTCTTCTTGGCCTACCACCATCCATCGTGTGGTCTCCCAGGCACCTTCTCATCCCAGAAAAATCCCATCTCCCACTTATATGGTTCACAGGTGGTCATCCGTCCACCAATCCTAATCTGAGTCTTTGATTTCAGTTCTGGGTAAATTTCATGTGTACTTTAATCTCGGCCCCTTTACATGGCTTGTTGATTTATGTGGCTTCTTGAAATGCTGTTTACAAAATTAGACACTTGAAAAGTGGCATAATTGGTTTGCATGTGAAAACTAAATCAAGATTCACCTCAAACCCAACAAAATAAATGAAGACAGAATGAAGCTTTTGCCTGGCATTTAGCAGGGCTGGCACAGATTTTTCCTCTATAGCACATGGAAGAGCAAGTGAACAGCATTCCCTGAAGTCTCACCAGGAGCTCTAAGCTCCAGAGTGAAGCCAAATCAGGCTGCTAACCCGACGGAGAAAACTTGGTGTGAATATACATATATATGTCACGTATCTGTGTGAGCATATAATATGTATCTATATATAGTCAGCTAAAGCTGGCAATGAAAACAAAAACTCTACTTTCTTGGCTTACTCAAACTGCATAAAAATAGAGTGTTTAACAATCAAGGAAGAATGTGCAAGCCACTGCTGGTTAAAGGATGTGTGGCTATCCCATGAAAGAACCTATTAAGAATCCTACAGGCTTACTGCTGGCTTGGTTTGGAAGCCAGAGGCCAGCTCTTTGTCATGTTCCGTGCTAATTCAACAGGAATGACTTCAAGGAGGGTTTTATGTTCAGGCACGATTTATGTGGCAGGGAAGAATAAAGGGATTTCTATAAGCTAGCCCAAGTTAGGGGATCTCTTTGAGCGATTAGTCCAATAAATATGTAGATGCTGGTGAGGCTGGGGTGAGGAGTCTGGGGAGAACAAATGCACACAAAATGCATGTGCACACTCACGTGATGTGTGTTAAATGTATATGCAGATATACAAGCACTGCCAGCCATTGTATGGGTTTTTGAGAAACCATGGATTTTGGGGCACTGGATAAAAATTTCTGGTGATTATAAGTTTAAATTACAATTTTAAAATTTTAAATTTTTTTAAATTTATTTTTTATTTTTTTGAGACAAAATCTGGCTCTATCGCCCAGGCCAGAGTGCAGTGGCACGATCTCAGCTCACTGCAACCTCTGCCTCCTGGGCTCAAGCGATCTTTCCCCCTTAGCCTCTAGAGAAGCTGGGACCACAGGCGTGTGCCACCACACCCACCTAATTTTTGTATTATTTTTGGTAGAGACAGGGTTTCACCATGTTGCCCACCCTAGTCTTGAACTCCTGAGCTCTAGCCGTCCACCTGCCTTGGCCTCCCAACATGCTGAGATTACAGGAGGAAGCCACTGTGCCCGGCAATGTAAGTTATATTATAATTTTAAAATAACTTCATCTAATATTATTTGACATCTATATATTCAAATATAGGCAAACATATATGACAAACATATTTATTTGACAAACATATATGAAGCATCTGTCATGTGCCAGGCACCATGGTTGGCAGTAGGTATACAAAGATGAATAAAGCAGACTTCCTGCCTTTGGGGAGCTTGCAATCCATTGAGCAGGACAAATAAAATTATTCTGCAATGTAATCAAGGGCTATAATGTTGGCATAAACCAAGTCTTTTTTTTTTTTTGATACAGGGTCTTGCTCCGTTGCTGAGGCTGCAGTGCTGTGGCATGATCTCAGCTCACTGTAAACTCTGTCTCTGGGTTCAAGTGATTCTTGTGCCTCAGCCTCCCAAGTAGCTGGAATTACAGGCATAAGCCACTGTGCTCGGCCTAAACAAAGTCTTTTGGAATCATAGAAAATTGTTCCAGTTACTTTCACTGTGTAACATATTAGCCCAAGACTTACTGGCATAAAGCAATTATTTTATTATTCTCCTAGACTTGGTGGGTTAGGAATTTGGAGAGGGCACAGAAGAGACAGAGAAGAGATGACTTTTTTCTGTTTCATGATGTCTGGGACCCCAACTGGGAAGACACAATGAGCAGAACTGCTGAGTGGAGTGTGTGCACATGACTCCCCACAGAGCCAGGCTTCCTCACAGCATGGCAGCCTCAGGCTCCAAATGTGTGTATCCCAGCAAATAAGGCGAAAGCCACATCACTTCTTATGACCCAGCCTCATAAAACACTAGGATCACTTTTGCAATACTCTATTGCATGAAGCAGCCTCAAGCCCACCCAGGTGCAAGCGGAAGGGGCATAGAATCTAACTCTCAATGGGATGACTGTAAAATAAGTTTGTGGCCATTTAAAAAACTGCTATGAAAAGACAGTGCCTTAGTAATTTGGGGAATCGGGAAGTCTTCACTGAAGAGGTGATGTTTGGGATGCATCTTGAAAGAGGGACAAAAGTTTGCCAGGAGAAGTGGGGTGAAAAGAGAAATGATTCTTCATAGGGAATGTCACCTTTTAGGCTTACATGTACACAGGAAATACTGAAATACAAGGAGTACAAGGGGATAACTAGGAAGTGGATCAAGCATCAAAGGAAAACCAGTCTCATAGCTCCCAGACACCTTGAATACATCAGCATGTTTGAACTGCTAACTCAACTCAATAATTGTCCATTAATTCTTAAGCCATATATAGGGTTTGGGAAAGAACCAAACCATAGTTATTTATTTGGAAAAGAACTGTGGAGCAGATAGGTTAAAGTTGGAATTTAAAGTGGAAAGACTACTTTCTCTTTAACGAACACATAATACCTATTCTGTCAGGTATCATACTAAGGACATGACAATTTCAACTCACTTAATCCTCATCACAGCCCTAAAAGGTAGCTATTGTTATTCTCTCTCAATTATGGATTAAAAACTTGAATCCCAAAGAGGTTAAGTAACTTGCCCAAGGGCACACAGTGGATCAGTGGCACACCCAGGATTCAAATGCAGGTTGTCAGGCTCAGCCTGAGCACCTCGCCACTGCTCCAGGTCACCCTCAGACAACTAGAGAGAACAGTGGCTGAAATTAAAGGCAACATGGGGAGCTTGACTTTGATCCGTATGACAATTGAGAGCCATTTAGGGCATCTGAAATGGCAGTACGTGTAATGTAAATTGTGTTAACCTAACTAGTTATTGGCTGAGCCAGACAGGAAAACAAGTCTCTAGCTTTTTAGTTCAACATTCTTCACTATTCTATAACGCTGTGCTTGGAGATAGTATTTTATGGTTCAGTGCCACTACTGAGACTCTTCTTAAATGATGAATTAAGAGGCTGGACTCTTGAAGAAGCAAGCAAGGGAGGTAACTCACGCTCTGCCATTTTATCTGCAGGGTACTTCCGAGGTGAGGCCAAATTAGTTGACTCATCCACGTAGTTGTTTTAAGGCTAATCTAGGACAATGCAAAACATACCTCTGTAGTTTGACTCTCAGTGATGAAGCACAGTATGTAATTAGAAGCAGTTTCATTTGTCCATCCATTCAGTACTGTTTTTTTTTACTGCCATGGGCTGTGACTGACCTAATATTTTGCTGCATGGTATAGTGCCTTTTATATATACATGCTGACGTCAGGCAGGACAGCATTAATGGAGGCAATATGTCTAAATGAAAACACCATTACATTATCAAAGTGAAAAATGGCTAGATCAGCAAATGGAGTATTAGGGATGGAAGCTGAGAAAAAGAATATTAACCTTGCATTCAATTTTAGTCTCACATCTGTGACTTCCTTGTGTAGTTATTATAGAACCTTAAGATACATGATGGTTGAAGGACAGTTGGGGGCACACTATAATAGCTACCTCATAAAAATGGTAGGAGCAATTGGCAGCTTAATTTTGGGGTTTGTGGAAGTAATTTTAAATGGAATTTGTGTTAATCATTTTCCATAAATTTAGACATTTCACTTTGTGATGACTTTACACTTTCACTAAGATACAGTAGAAAGTGATGGGAATAATAGAAACAATGAAAACCATGATGTCAAGCCCTGGTCTCAGAAATGTCCACCAAGCAGACATGGAAACAGACGAATGCATTAATTTTTCATCATCTTGAACATTGAAGGTGGTTTAAAAAAGCAAAACAATAGTTCTAGAATTTGTATATAGGGTATATAAAGACATAACACGGGAGAAAAATCAAGCTGATTTTGGCAGAGGTGTGCAATCACTTGGGCCAGAACAAAGTCCTGAGCACTTAATCTTATAAATGATCTCTGGTGAGCTTTAGTGGACATACGAGATACATAGATAGAGATAGAGATAGAGATAGATAGAGATGAGATATAGAGAGACATTGGTGAGTTTTCTAAAAAGCGGGTAATCATTAAGTAAACAACTCTTAAAATTATACTTCTGGCCGAGCACAGTGGCTCATGCCTGTAATCTCAGCACTTTGGGAGGCTGAGGCCAGCAGATCGTTTGAGGTCAGGAATATGAGGCCAGCATGGCCAACATGGTGAAACCCTGTCTCTACTAAAAATACAAAAATTAGCCACACATGGTGGGAGGTGCCTGTAATCCCAGCTACTCAGGAGGCTGAGGCAGGAGAATCGCTTGAACCCAGGAGGTAGAGGTTACAGTGAAGACAGTTGGCACCACTGCACTCCAGCCTGGGTGACGGAGCGAGACTTTGTCTAAAAAAAAAATGTTTCCTGCATGTATGTATGTATGTCACACAAACTTCTTTTTCTCCAATAAAATGATGCACATGCCCCCTACATTGACTCTCCATCTGCCTCCAGCTGGCAGCAGGAATGGAGAAATCAAAGTAACCAATACTGGTTTGTCAATCAGACCAATGACCAGCACAGGGGCCTCCTTTTTTTCTTTCTTAAGCCTGTGTGTGTGTGTGGGGTGTGTGTGTGTGTGGGGTGTGTGTGTCTTTGCGGACGTGCAGAGTAAAACAGAGCAGACAATATGCATCTGTATGCTACATGCCTTCTCTACAGACTGTTCACACACACTGTCCTTATCTCTTGGATAATTTAATGAGACTGTTCACTGATTTCTAAGTTATAATTTCAAAGAGGCAGTGGTGGGAAAATTGATCTGCAAGTTTTTTTTTTTTTAATTATACTTTAAGTTTTAGGGTACATGTGCACATTGTGCAGGTTAGTTACATATGTATACATGTGCCATGCTGGTGCACTGCACCCACTAACTCGTCATCTAGCATTAGGTATATCTCCCAATGCTATCCCTCCCCCCTCCCCCCACCCCACCACAGTCCCCAGAGTGTGATATTCCCCTTCCTGTGTCCATGTGATCTCATTGTTCAATTCCCACCTATGAGTGAGAATATGCGGTGTTTGGTTTTTTGTTCTTGCGATAGTTTACTGAGAATGATGATTTCCAATTTCATCCATGTCCCTACAAAGGACATGAACTCATCATTTTTATGGCTGCATAGTATTCCATGGTGCATATGTGGGCAACAAAAGACAAAATTGACAAATGGGATCTAATTAAACTAAAGAGCTTCTGCACAGCAAAAGAAACTACCATCAGAGTGAACAGGCAACCTACAAAATGGGAGAAAATTTTCGCAACCTACTCATCTGACAAAGGGCTAATATCCAGAATCTACAATGAACTCAAACAAATTTACAAGAAAAAAACAAACAACCCCATCAAAAAGTGGGCAAAGGACATGAATAGACGCTTCTCAAAAGAAGACATTTATGCAGCCAAAAAACACATGAAAAAATGCTCATCATCACTGGCCATCAGAGAAATGATCTACAAGTATTAAAGGGCTTTGGGTGTTGGGGCATTAGGGTGACACAAATACATTACATATTCTCCTCTAGACTATAATCTTTTAAGTACTTATTTGGGTCTACTACAGACACTCATTTCTCTTTAGAAATCTATCTATCCTGCTGACAAAGCTAGTGGAATATCAAAAGTTCTACTTGGATGGGCCCAAAACATACATAAAGAGGAATATTAAGCATTCCTTTTTATTTGTAAGTTATGCTAATAACCAATGGTTAAAGAAAGGCGTGTCATATGGCCAGTGCATTTAAATTATCGCTATTTCCCAGTGTTTACTCTCCAAGTTTTTGATACACATTAAACCTTGGCTACTACATGGTCATTCCATGCTAGACTATATGTTGGATGTTTGGAAAAACATTATTATTCAATAGGTTGAGTTTCTGGAAGGAGTTTGTTTTACCTTCCAGAGCGAATTGCTTATAAGAAAAAGAGGCTATTTTTGGATTCTTTTTTATTCTATTAATGTCAGCGCTATTGAAACCCTTTGATTTTTTTACCCTGTTGCTTAGAAACATTTTATTAAATGTTGTCAGTGCTTCTATCTGATCTGATTTAAAATGTTACTTTTATCTGCCACTGTAGAATGAGCTCTAAGTTATTAATAGGTATTAAAAATATTTTATTGACAGGAGAATGATATATCAGATTAAGCCAGTATCTCTGGCTTATCTATTTTAAGGGCATTGGGTGGGGTTTGATTTGGTGAGGTTTGTGATGGGCAAAAACAGGAATGATAGGATACTTCTAACATTCTTGACCTCTCACTCTTAGAACCTAAGGGTAGATAGATTGGGAGGGATAAGGGCTCAAATCTCCTTTCTCAAATTAGCTCCAATCACCTGTCCTGAGTCCAATTGCCCATCACCATCTGCCTGAAATTCCACCATCAGAGACATTACTTTGATCTTGCTTAATAAGTTATCAGATTCAAAGTTAACTGGAGATTTGCTGAACAGCTGGATAAGCATGAGACCCAGAAGAAATGGGGTACAGGATAGGGAGTTGGTGAAAATAGAGGGATTAGGAATCGGGGGGTGGGTGGGAATAAAAGGAAAATGAAAAACTGACAAAGCCAAGGATAACCCATTTCACCTCCTCCTCTCCCTGCTGTCCGCAGGTCTGGTCCTCAGGCTGTGAGTGATGTGCCTTAGGGGCAGGAGGAAAGTCAAGTCCTCCTGGGCCTTGGATGACTCCCTTGCAAGAATACATTCTGTGAGTTGAGACCAGAAGCAGCAACCAGAATAACTAGATGATTACTCTTCTCTTCATGTGGTCAAAGTATTTATAGTATTTGCTTAATAAAACTCATGAAATCTCTGAGATTGACTCAATTGTATGATTTTCTCTGGCACTCTTGCGTGTGCACACACACACATACATTTTAAATTTGGCCTGATTTTCACAAAGACCTACTTCATAACAAAGGGCTAATTGGGCCACTAATTCATGTTAAACCTGAACTGGGGAAACACTAAATGCTGTTTTAAAAGTACCACCCAACTCATACCCTCTAAATAACAAAGGACTTTTTGTTATTATAGCTATTCTTCAAATTAATACAGTTATATTACATCCACTAATAGAAATGATTTTAGGTGGCTTAGGATAGTTACAATAGGCCGTGAAGATTGTATCAAACCAAGTGAAATAAAACTTCTCAAGTGGTCACTCCAATTCCACACACACACTTCATATTTATGTAGCGATCCCCTTGTGCTCCCTGTTAGATAAAGGGCATCATTATCACTATCAACTTGACTATTCTGATTCTAACATTTTATGTAATATGAAATTCTCACCACTGCAGAATCTCTTATTCTGCTGGGTGATTGGCTTTAACGTTAAAGCTCTAAAATAACAGACAGTAGTAGTTATTACAATACCAGTGTTTTTTATAATAGAAAGCATGTTCATGTAACATACATGGTAGGTCAGGTTTCCTTAAAGTCTCAAGTTTCACACAGAAACTGACAATGCTTAGGAAAGGAAACTGCATTTAGGAGAGGATTTCCAACTAGAAGCTGCTAATAGAGGCACTAACTAGGAAGGAAGTATTCAAATTGGTTATAATTTAATTATGTCAATATCCCTTCTAAAAACAAATAGGTCTTAGCCATGATTCAGGCAGCAAAAACTAATAATAACTTGGTGAGGAATTACTATTTTTGCCCACATGTATCTGGGTAGTTGAAGCAATCTGATTGTATGATTTGGCACGAGTCCAGTCTATGGTCTAAAATAGCTACATGGGAAAATATTGGAAGTGTATTTTAGCCTCTGAAAGATTTAAACCTGGTGAATCAGTACGTTTCTCCCCTGATATTTGATGTTCATATGTCACTGGAAAGCAAACACACAAAGACACAAACAAATGAAGCATGTTTCCCAGCATTTTATATTAACGACCACCATCAAGTTTGACGTTTTATACCTCTAATATTCTGGGGAGTTCATGATGTTTGATGGTTGTATTTGCTCACTGATCCTTAAGACAGATATTCTTGAGTCGTATGAGGTAATGGCAAGATGCTATTTCCAGACAAAAGATGGGCCATCTAAGAGGGAAGCTATTCACAAATAATAAATCTGTAGATAGGTGAGATTTAAACACCTAAGTCTCCCTGTAAAATGTTGCTTTTTTTTTTGTTGAGACAGAGTCTGGCTCTGTCACCCAGGCTAGAAAGCAGTGGTGCACTCTCGGCTCACTGCAAGCTCTGCTTCCTGGGCTCAAGCGATCCCCCCAGCTCAGTCTCCTGAGTAGCTGGGACCACAGGTGCATGCCACCACACCTGACTAATTTTTGTATTTTTTTGTAGAGACAGGGTCTCCCCATGTTGCCTAGGCTGGCCTCAAACTCCTGAGCTCAAGCAATCTGCCTGCCTCGGCCTCCCAAAATGCTGGGATTACAGGTGTGAGCCACCATGCCTGGCCATATGTTGCTTTGTGTATGGAAAACTCTTAAATTTTAGATTTCATGAATAGTCAAAATAGGCAGCAGCATCTACTCTTAGTTTCCTTTTTTTCCCCTGTTGTTTGAACTGAGTTGCCCATGTGTGTGCCCTTAGACTTAGCAGTCTGAAAAATTATCCTTTGACAGCTCTAGTAAGGCTTATGTAGTCTGACATACTGAAGATGGATGGAGGTTTCAAATTTGGAGGGACTTCTAGAATTTTTTTTTCTCTCCAACAGTAACTGAAACAGTCAAAATGCTGGATCAGAGAAAAGGGACAACACACACACACACACACACACACCTCACACTTTTCATAGACCCAAGGTTCTATGGTTACAGAAACCATGAACTGATTTCAGGGATGACAATGGAATCCGAAATGCTTTGGATTTGAGAATTCAAGTCTTTTCAAGAGCACGGTGGAAAGTCAGTGAAATGTTATAAATACTCCAAGTAGCAGAAGTGTTACCGTATAAGGAGATGCCATTATTTACTAAACTCTCTCTATGCTATTATTTATTAAATACTGTCTTTCCGTGTTAAAACAAGTAAGACTCAATGGACGTTTGGGCTTTGATGGTTTCATTGTGATCTGTGTCCATTCAAACATCAAAGAGTTTTGGAGATATGAGTGCAAATCCAATCAGACACAATACCCACTGCCTATTTCTTTCACGTATCTAGCCAAAATTTATTTACAGTGAGCTAATATTAATTGTGATACTGAGGATGCATAGATGCTCAAGGTCCATCTCTTATCTTCATAGATGCACAAGCATGAAGGGCAGCAGATTTGTGAACAGATATAATATGCTAACTGCAGCCCCAGAGATATTCAAAGGAGAGACACCAACTCACATAGGACAGAAGGGAAGGATTCCAGAGAGGTGATCCAGAATGAATAGGAATTAGCCAGAAATTTGTAAGGGGAGGTTGGAAAAGAAAGGGGGGAAGAAAGGTATTGCAAATGGAGGGATTCCTCTGAGCAAAGACACAGAGGGAAGAAGCACAAGAGTATTTGAGCTGTCTGTTGTTCTTGAAGCAAAACAAAACAAAACAAAACAAAACAAACAAACAAAAAACCTAGAGATAAGGAGTGGAAAGCTTATGGCTGGGGCAAGAGAGATATGACTAGAGAGACTGAGATAAGGATAGGGAAGGAGGTGAGCAGGTGGCAGGTTCTCCAGATCATTGTATGGCTGGCCAAGTAAGGAGAGTTTCAAGTAGAGGGCAAACATGGCAGATTAGCTGACTTGGATGAGATTATACACAGAGAAGTAAGAGAAGATGAAGGATGAAGATGGGAAACAGTAATAGCAATAGAATTGAGGGGGCTGAGTTTAGCAATATGTAGAAGGTGTGCAGTTGGCCCTGATGCCAGCGCTTGCCTTCTAGGAATGAAGAGATTGGCTATGATCCATATATTCTAGTTCATTTGCATATATCATCTTTTATTGAATTTTCTGGCAGGATAATTCTTCAGGTGAGGCTGGTGTTTTTGCCACTCAGAATTATTAGAGGCAAGTAAAAGAAATGAACTCTGTATAATTTCATCAGAGAAAGAGTTCTTAAAGGATATTGAGTAGTTCACAGAGTTTCTAAGGATGGCACATGGTTTAATAAAGACACTTGCAGTGATTTGACTTTATTTATTTATTTATTTTTGAGACAGAGTCTCGCTCTGTCGCCCAGGCTGGAGTGCAGTGGCACAATCTTGGCTCACTGCAAGCTCCGCCTCCCGGGTTCACGCCATTCTCCTGCCTCAGCCTCCCGAGTAGCTGGGACTACAGGCGCCCACCACCACACCCTGATAATTTTTTGTATTTTTAGTAGAGACGGGGTTTCACTGAGTTAGCTAGGATCATCTCAATCTCCTGACCTCGTGATCCACCTGCCTCGGCCTCCCAAAGTGCTGGGATTACAGGTGTGAGCCACCGCGCCCGGCCCCCTCTTTCATTGTTTATGTCAGTAATTTGTGTCTTCTCTCTCCTTCTTGTTAAAGAATCAGTGTTTGATTTACTTTATTTTCTCTATTTTTCTGATTTCAACTTCATTGGTTTCTGCTCTAAACTTTTTAAAAATTTTTATTTACTTATTTTTTGAGATGGAGTCTCACTCTGTAGCCCAAGCTGGAGTGCAGTGGCATGATCTTGGCTCACTGCAACCTCCGCTCCTGGGACTTAAACGATTCTTGTGCCTCAGCCTCCTAAGTAGCGGGGACTACAGGAGCGTACCATCATGCCCGGCCAATTTTTTGTATTTTAGTAGAGACAGGGTTTCCTCATGTTGCCCAGGGTGGTCTCGAACTCCTAAGCTTAGGTGATCCGCCCACCTCAGCCTCCCAAAGTGCTGGGATTACAGGTGTGAGCCACCATACCCAGGTAAACTTTATTATTTCTTTCCTTCCGCTTGCTTTATTTTTGCTTTTCTTTTTCTAGTTTATTTAGGTGGATTACTCCATTTTGGAGACCAAATGACCATAATACCAAATCCTGACTAAAATAGCACACACAAATTTAAAAAAGAAAAAAAAAAAAACAAAAACAGATGAATCTATAGGTGTAAAACTTACAAATAAAACATTTTATTAAAAATAATCACATAAATAGTTAATAAGGCACTTTTACTTCTATGGGATAAACTTTTTTTTTTTAGCTTCCACATATGACTGAGAACATGCAGAGTTTAATTTTCTGTTCCTGGCTTATTTCACGTAACATAATGCCCCCCAGTTCCATCCATATTGCCATAAATGACAGGACTTAATTCTTTTTATGGCTGAATAGTACTCTGCTGAGTATACTCACCACATTTTCTCTATCTATGCATCTGTTGTTGAATACCTAGGTTGATTCCATTTCTTGACTATTGTGAACAGTGTTACAATAAACATTGGGAGGCAGTTGTCTCTTCCATATACTGATTTCCTTTTTTGGATAAATGTCCAGTAGTGGGATTGCTGGATCATATGGTAGTTCTATTTGTAGTTTTTTGAGGAATCTCCACACTGTTCTCCATAGTGGTTTTACTATGTATGAGTTTACATTTCCACTTACAGTATATAAAATTCCCTTTTCTCTACATCTTTGCCAGCATCTGTTATTTTTTATCTTTTTTATAATAGCCATACTAACTGGAATGAGATGATACTTCATTGTGGTTTTGATTTGCATTTCCTTGACGATTATTGATGCTGAGCACTTTCATATATTTCTTTGCCTTATGTATATCTTCTTTTGAGAAATGTCTGTTCAGATCATTTGCTCATTGTTAAATTGGATTGTTTTTTGCTGTTGAGATGTTTGAGTTCCTCATACATTCTGGATGTGAATCCCCCATTGGATGAGTAGTTTGCAAATATTCTCTCCCATTCTGTAGGTTGTCTCTTCACTCTGTCGATTGTTTCCTTGGCTATATGGAAACATTTTAGTTTCATATACTCCCATTTGTTTATTGTTGCTTTTGTTGTTAGTGCCTTTGAGGTCTTATTCATAGAATCCTTTCGCAGACCAATGTTCTGAAGCATTTCCCTTATGTTTTCTTTTAGTAGTTTTATAGTCTTCGGTCTTACAGTTAGGTTTAGATTCATTTTCGGTTAATTTTTGTATAGGGCAAGAGGTAGGGGTCTAGGTTTATTCTTTTGAGTATGACTATCCAGTTTTCCCAGCATCATTTACTGAAGATGGTGTCCTTTCCCCAATGATTGTTCTCGGCACCTTTGTCAAAAATCAGTTGGCTGCAGATATGTAGGTTAATTTCTGGGTTCTCTATTCTGTTCCATTGGTCTATGTGTTTGTGTTTATTCCAGTAACATGCTGTTTTGGTTATTACAGCTTTATGGTATGTTTTGAGGTGTGCTAATGTGATACCTGCAACTTTGTTCTTTTCCCTCAGGATTTCTTGGCTCTATCTTTTGTAATTCCACAGAGATTTTAGGATTGTTTTTCCTATTTCTGTAAAGAATGTCATTGGTATTTTGATAGGCATTGTGACAGTTTTGAAAAATAGATTATAGCAGATATGATGCTATGTGACTTCCAGGCTAGGTCACTTGCTCTCAGTGCCCTGAGTCACCACGTACAAGGTCCAGCTTCCCCCCAGTTTTGCACAGAGACAATAAGGAGAAGGCCTATGATTACAGATAGAAAGAAATGTTCAGTGAGTTTCTCATTGTTTGAATCATCCCAGCCCAGCCCCAGACATATGAAGTCTCCAGATGACTCTAATACCCAGACATTAGAGTCACCTCTAGACATTTTAGAGTTTCATCCAAGGAGCCAGCTATTACGAAACAAGTCATCCTTACTGTGTTTTGTCCAAATTCCTGTCCCACAGAATCTGTGAGTATAAGGAAGGTTTGTTGTGCAGCAATAGATAACCAGAACAACCTACAGCCTCAGTGGCTGCATATACAACCTACAACTTGTACCGCCGTCATCACATATGCCAGCATGGATGGCAGAGTCTCTGTCACTGCTGGCCCTGGAGCAGTGGAGTGCTACCACTGACCGCCTCAAAAGGATGGATGCTGCATGGCCCCTGCTCTCCTATTCAATCTCTAAGGAGGTTATCATCTTATTTGTGGAGCCATATCTTTGTTACAAGGGAAGCTCATAGAGTATTAAGCTTTTTCAGCTTCTAGAGTGAGAGGCAGGCTCTGTCTCATGGGGTGGGAGATTCCTCAAAGACAGTAGAGGAGTTTAGAGCCTGAGCTGCCTGAAAGAATATCCGCCCCAGGGTGCATTGCCAAAGTGTGAAAATGGGTGGAGTAAACTACTCCTGGTCAGACTCTGCAGAGAACACAGGCTGAAGATGCTGTGGTACAAAGCATCTAGGCTCCAAGAAGGAGGTGCTATCCCCTACTGGGGCCAGTTGAATGAAGGCAAGTCTTTAGGGTTGTTACCCCCTGCAATTTCAGTTTAATCCTTGGACTTTAAGGTAGTACTTAAGTTTCCCATCTCGCATATTTCCTAGATCATGTATTCACATGCTCAAAAGCCTCCAGAGGCTTCCCATCTCAAATTAGAGCCACAGTTCTTAATATTGCTGATGAGATCCTGCAAGCGCTGCCTCGACTCCCCTGCCTTCACTCCTTTGACTCCTAACTCACCAACTATACTGGATCCTTGCTGTTCCTAGAGAAACCCAAGCACTGTCCCTCTAGGGATTTTACACTTGTTCTTATTGAGGCCTTCATACAAAGACCCCTACATATGAAACAGAGACTTGGCCCCACCTGCCATACTTCCTTTTCTCTTTATCCTGCACTATTTTTCACCTTAGCACTTACTACCATCCAATATACTACAGACTTGTGTATTTCCTTATTGCCTGTTTTCTCTCCCTAGAATTTTAGCTACATGGGGGAAGGAATTTTCTTTGGTTACAGAGCCAGCCTGGTATGTTGCAGGCCCTTAGTCAATATTTGTTGAATGAATTAAAGAATTGTTAGATTTGATGCCCTTGTTCTGATGCAACTTGTTATTGTTGTAAAATAATCTTGAACTGCGGCCAATGAAGAGAAGGTTTCTGAATGGATGCAAGTGTGTCTGTAATATAAATTTTAGTAATAATTTCTAAACAAGTGTATGTGTGTTGTGTGTGTATGTATGGAGGGGAAAGAGACACACACAACATTTTATGTATATAATAACTTTATATACCACTGTACTGATTTATTTTGTTCACATTACTTATTTCTTTCTAGAGTTATCTTACTCAATTGGTTATGTGTTTACTGGCAGTGCTGACTGGATCATAAGCTCCGTAAGGGTAGGGACTTTGCTTTGTTCCTTCCTGCATCTCCAGAAACCAGAATAGTACCTCATAAATAAATTAGAAGGTGATCAATAACATCTGTTGAATGAATGATCACTTTAATCATCCTCATCATCACCACCATTATTATTTGCCATAGTAGGATATTTTGATTTTGGTATACCAATAAATAATTCCTATTAATTTGCAAGAACATGAATAGAAGAGAATGGAGAATGGTATAGCCAACTAATAGACCAAGGTGTCCTTGACTGCCTGGCTGTGGTAGTGCTCGTATATGGCCCAGTGAGTTGGGAATCCAGGAAAGGGTGGTCTATTTACTTGCTGGTCAAGGACAGGTAGTCATTCAGTTGGATTTGGATACTTTAGCAAGAATTTTTCAAAGCTTTCGTATTACCTAGTGACAGCAAATGCATGAATCAATCAAACAGGCATGCCAAAAGTCACTGGGCGCTTTGACATGAAGATACCAACAGCTCAGCTGCATACATAGTATTTATCTTACCCAAACCTTATACATGTATCAGCCATCCTTAGTTGAGTAAAAAAAGTCTTAGAGGCAGGGCAAATGAAAATGAAAACTGGATTCATGGGTAAATACTTCATGAATGAGAAATGTACAAATTTAAACAAACGTGAGATGGTCTAATTTATTGGGATGCTTTTATTAAGCAAGTATAAATGGAACATCACAGGAGAGAAGGCTGGTAGTTCTTCAGGCTGTAGAAGCTGCATTTCTGTTCTAAACCACACCATCACGATCATTAGTCATTCATGATAGAAATCAATGATTCCACTTTCTGACGGCATTTGTTCACTGTTCCCAGGAACTGCCTTGTCACTTCCCTCAAGAGGGCTTTTAGAACTTTAAGCTTTCTCCCTCGGCCTGTTTATTGTGCACTGTTCATTTGCAGAGTGGCTGCAGTATCCTGTGCCAGTTTGGCAGCGTAAGGAGGATTTGCTCTTACATTCTCCCAAGAATAAGTGTTAGCTCTCTGGTGACTTAGAATTCCCTTCCAAATGACGACTGTGGCTGGAGAGCCCAGGAACTTTGTGCCAATCAGTCCTCGTTTCTATAGCTACGAAAGTCCCTTGAAACAGTGACAGAAAATAAGAGCAGATTGTTCTCAATTTCTGAATTCATTGATATGAAATGTTAAAAAAAAAATGCACCACTAAATTCACTCTCAAGGTGATTATTTTCTCTTTTGGTGCACTCCTGTGCTCACGCTCTTTTTCTCTCTTTCTTGCCTACTGTTGGGATTGTAGAAATATCACTGGTTGCTCCTCAAATGCCATTCATCTCTCCTGTCCCGCTTCCTCATGTAGCCCCTCATATAACCTCTTTTTTTCTTTTTCTTTTTTTTATTTGAGACGGAGTCTCGCTCTGTTGCCCAGCCTGGAGGGCAGTGGTGCGATCTTGGCTCACTGCAAGCTCCGCCTCCCGGGTTCACGTTATTATCCTGCCTCAGCCTCCCAAGTAGCTGGGACAACAGGCACCTGTCACCATGCCCAGCTAATTTTTTTTTTTTTTTTTTGTATTTTTAGTAGAGATGGGGTTTCACCGTGTTAGCCAGGATGGTCTGGATCTCTTGACCTCGTGATCCACCCACCTCAGCCTCCCAAAGTGCTGGGATTGCAGGTGTGAGCCACTGTGCCTGGCCCCTCTTTTTTTTTTTTTTTTTTTTTTTTGACAGGGTCTTGTTCTGTCTCTTGGCTCCCTACAGCCTCGACCTCCTGGGCTCAAGCGATCCTCCCATTTCAGCTGCCAAGTAGCTGGGACTACAGGCGCATGCCACCATGCCCAGCTAAGTTTTGCATTTTCTGTAGAGATGGGGGTCTTGCTATGTTGCCCCGGCTGGTCTCAAACTCCTGGCCTCAAGAGATCTACCTGCCTCCCAAAGTGCTGGGATTACAGGAGTGAGCCAGAGCACTTAGCCTGCCCCTTTTAGTTGCTATTGATTTCAGGGAAGATTGGCGCTAACCACAGGGTATTTACTATGATTGGTGTAAGCCAATCTGACTTAGGGATGAGCATTTCACTCAGTGCTTATCAATGAGATGGGAGGGGAAGTCTGCCTAGCACACTTATGAGAAAAATTTCCCTTCCTTAAAACAAAATGAGACAAACAAACAAACAAGTAGAAGCAAAAATAGTCCTTTTCTGTTTTCATTTCCAAATGGCAGGTGTGATCAGACAACACCTGTAGGTGCTTTTACCATCTGGACACCATGAGGGAACCTAGTTGAAAGACCAAGGAGAAAATGACTGTGAAGGCTGGAGGAAATCTTGGTACTTAATTGTGCTGATAAGTTCACCAATCTGGAAACCTCTTTACCTCCAGAGTTCTTGTTACGTGAGATTAAAGGAAAAAAATCCTAATATTGTTTAAGTCATTTGAGTTGGGTTTTCTCCTACTGGCAGCCAAGCTCAAAGCATCCTAAACCATTTCATTTCTCCTTGTTTGCTCCACCTGTCTTTCTAATTCTCCTCTCTTCACTGGTTTGGGGACTTCTGAACAACAATGAGACTTTCTAGTAATTACTATGTCAAGTTATCAAGATGTTGAGCCTCCATTTCCAACAGAAGACTAATTATTGAGTCTATTTTTAAGTGCTAGAAAACTCAGTGTTTTTGTATTGTATTTTCACTATACAAAATGCCATTGCATATTTTTCTATTTCAGCAGGCTGTGAAAGTCCCGCCATGTGAGGAAATCCAAGGACAAGAAGATATTTAATAATCCCAAATGTACTGGGAGAAAGAAAACATTTCTGTCAAATCCGATGTTTATATATACATCTATGCCACTCTTAAGTAGCTAAAATGTATTTTTTAAAATCACAGGAATAACTTATAATTGTTCCAAACATTCTCTTTCCTTTATGTTCTCCTCCCTATTTCTGCTATTGGTGCTATCATTCTCTTAGTCATCCACACTTAAAATCTCTGATATATTTTTGGCTCCTCCCTCCCTTTTTTTTTTTTTTTTTGAGATGGAGTCTTGCTCTGTCACCCAGGCTGGAGTGCAATGGCATGATCTCGGCTCACTGCAACCTCCGCCTCCTGGGTTCAAGTGATTCTCCTGCCTCAGCCTCCTGAGTAGCTGGGATTACAGGTGTGTGCCACCACGACCAGCTAATTTTTGTATTTTTAGTAGAAACGGGGTTTCACCATGCTGGTCAGGCTGGTCTCAAACTCCTGACCTTGTGATCCACCCACCTCGTTCTCCCAAAGTGCTGGGATTACAGGTGTGAGCCACCATACATGGCTGGCTCTTCCCTCTCTCTTGCTTTGGAAACCATCTGTTGCGGGGTCCCTGATGATGCCATCCTAGAAATCTGTCTTACAATCCTTCCTTGTGAACCACCCTCGCTGCCACTAACCTAGGTCAGACCTCATCAGCAGCCTCCTGAAGTGCCTTCTTGCCTCCACTTTTTCTCCATTCATCGTTCTAAAGCTGGGGTTTACCAGGCCCACTCACTTCTTAGTGAGTCCACACTGTCCGAGTGGCAGGGCCAGAGCTTGCACATGGTCATTCAAGGTCCCTGAGCCAGCTGCAGCTGATGATGCCCACCTTCTTCCTCATGCCACCTGCATCATATTCCAGAGTCCAGTCAAGTGCAGCCTTGCCCTTATGACCATGCCCTCTTATTTGACATTGAGTCTCTTTCTTGGAAAGTCTTTCTTCCTTACATTTATCTGTTCAAATCTTATCTACCATTCACAGATTATCTGAAATTATCTTTTTCTTCACAAGGTTCTCCTGATTCCTCCCAGTCGAAGTATGCTATGCCCTCCCTTGAATTTCACTAAGATTTTATCTCCTTATCAATGAAGGCATTTATTACTGGTATTTACTACTTTCTTCTATTCATAATAGTTATTCACTGCATATCTGATGCAGTCTCCAAAAAGGTGAAGTCCTTCAGGACAGGAACCATTTTTGTTCACTTTTGTGTTATCTTTGGAGCATGTTATTTCCTTGACCATTGCAACCCCAATAAAGAAAATTGAATTACTGCAAAGTGACTGGCTTTCTGCTTCTTCTGGGTGTCCAAACCTTATCAGCTGATTAATTAAAACGTAATAAAGAAAAAAAGGAAAATTATTTGATTCAGCTGATCAGTCATGAGGAAGGCTTCTTTAAGGAGTGATGAATTTAGAGTTATGTCAGATACAAAATAGGATATCTTAGTTTTCTGTTTCAGAGATAGTCTTAATCAGAAAGACACTTTTAATAACATAAGTGCTTCAGGATTATTCACCAAATTTATAAGCATTTTTTGGTTTTCATCTGAAGATTATTACTTGAACTTTACAAAAGAATGATTGCTTTGCTTCGCTGAGAAACATCACTTTCTGATGAGTCAGGATGTACCAATATCAAGATGAGGGATATTTTTATAAAAACAAACGTCTATTTTTTTCCTGGCCAACTTTTCTACTCATCAGAATTAGTGCACTGCTCTTCACTTGTAGGAATCCTGATGAGACACGCAATTACCTAGTTACCAATTAACATAAAGAAGATCCTGTGGAACTTCGGGAATCCCTAATCAGCTGGTCTGCAGAAAAACAACACAGCCCACAGGCGCGCATGGGGGAATTATGAGAAATATCTGGAATCACTGTCCACATTTTCTTATCCTTACACATTTTTCCAGCTATTTGTCTTAAATTTAATACACAGTATGAAGTAGAAATAGACCCAGGGTTATTAGATCAGAGAAACTGATCAGGGTAAATATGTCCTATTAATTTCTACAAACTGATTGCTTACCGGGTAAGAAGAGAATGTAACTCCATACCACAATAGGATTTGTTCCCATTCAGTTTAAGAACAGATTACAAAGTAAGCACTTTCATAATTGGTGAAATTAAATTCCTGAGTATTTAGTAAGAACAAGGAAGATTTTATTTGCACAATATTCTCATAAAAGTAAAAAACAACTGAGCCTAACTTCCATCCATATCTGGATCTAACATTTCCTTCAAGAGGTGGTGATAAAGAGGCCACGAGGCACTCAGAGAAGCACAGCAAGTAAGTAGAAAGAAGTGATTTACACAGAGAGTTCAAAAGGATTTCTACCATTTAGTTAAATAATACCTAGAGTCCAGACTCTTGTGACCCTGCAAATGCTGGGAAAGAGGATTTACAGCGAGGTTGGGCGGGGCTGATGTTACATAAGAAAGCAGCCACTGAGCCACGCACACTGCCAGATGCCAGGTCAGCCAGGAGCTCAGGGATCCAAGGCCCCTCTCAGACTCCCGGCGCAGCGATTATAGAGTTCAGCCATTTAGGAGAGTGTGACAGAGTGGCGGCAGATGGCCTCTAGCAGAAATAAGTTTTGAATCTGGCTCTGAATCCCACCCTCACTACTGCCTCTAGAATGTCATTAAACTTCAGCAGAGGAGAGGAGTGTCAGAACCAAGACAAAGAACTGTCTTTGGTTGAGAGGGTGTTTCTGTCCACTTGCTGTGCCATGCAGGATGTGAGACGGGATAGGGAGATTTCGTGTGTGTCATAGGCTGATGTGGTTCTGCCACTGTAAGATCAGCCCTCTTGACATAGTGACTGTTTCCGAGAATAATCATAATGAATCACAAACCTGTTAGCACTTCTTTCTCCTCCTTACCTGCCTCTGGCTGCCAGCGAAGCGCTGGGTTGAAAGTGTGTGAAGTGTGTGCACGTGCACACATGAACACGTGCAGGTGTGGTGGGAAGAGGGCACATGGGTGTGTAAGCAGTCTGTCACATAGGGAAGCAGTTCAGGGCCCAATAGCTTGAGGCCTCTGAGACGAGTTTACTTGTCCTGAAGAACAAGGGTGAACAAAGGCAGTGTTCTCATGGTGGTGACAGCAGCGGGGTGCAGGTCAGTGGAGGCTCAGAAAGGGGAAAGTTAAAATGAGCTGTGAGGTCCAGCAATCAGGACAATAAGAAGGAGTCAGGTGAGTGGAGATAAATTAGGCCTGATCACCTTGAAGTTTGGAAAGAGAGGTGGAATTAAGGAGATACACAGGCTTATCCTTCAAAGCCCCCTATAAAACATGTGGAAACATTAACTCACAGCATTGAAAACGGATGTTTGGACATTTTTTATGTGTGTTAGGGGGGTGCATATGGTGACCAAGAATGTCTGGAGGTGATGAGAGATAACTGTGGCAGAAATATGAGAACCAGTAAAAGCCAATATTTCCTGGAGGATATCAGCAATTGCCTGTGTAAATTTAAGCACTGGCCTATCTGTGAGTATCTGGCTAACTTTAAGACAGAAGGAAAACAAAGGAATTCATTACCCCCTGGAGGCTGAGGATAAAGCCAGGGATCTGGTCCAGCCTTTCCCCATAAGAAGACCAAGACAGGGAGGCATACGAAGACCAGGAACATAGTTCTCCAGTTCCATCCATGTTATGTTAAGTGAAATAATCCAGGAACAGAACGGTAAACAGCGCATGTTCTCACTCACATGTGGAAGCTAAAAGAGCTGACCTCATAGAAGTAATCAGTGCTACAGAGGAGACTAGAGGCTGGGAAGAGGAAGAGAGGGAAGAGGAAGGAGGTAAGGGAGAGATAGGGATATATTTGATAAAAGGATACTAAATTACAGCTAAATAGGAGGAATAAGTTCCAGTGTTCTATACCATTATAGGATGACTAAAGTTAACAATTATATATTACATATTTTCAAATAGCTGGAAGGAGGATATTGAATGTTCCCAACACAAAGAAATGATAAATGGCCAGGTGCAGTGGCTCACGCCTGTAATCCCAGCACTTTGGGAGGCTGAGATGGGTGGATCACCTCAGGTCAGGAGCTTGAGACCAGCCTGGCCAACATGGTGAAACCCTGTCTCTATTAAAAATACAAAAATTAGTGGGGTGTGGTGGTGGGTGCCTGTAATCCCAGCTACTCAGAAGGCTGAGGCAGGAGAATCGCTTGAACCTGGAGGGCGGAGGTTGCAGTGATCTGAGATCGCACCACTGCACTCCAGCCTGGGCAAAAGAGTGAGACTCCATCTCCAAAAAACAACAAAAAAAAAGATAAATGTTTGAGACAATGGATATGCTAGTTACCTTGATCTGATCACAGCACATTATATGTACTAAAACATCAGTATGGTAACCCCATGAATATGTGCAATTATTATCTGAGAATAAAAAAAGACAAGGAGAAACTGGACTTCTCTGAGGAAGTAGGAGATAATGGTAATTTCTTGGAAAAATGAAGCGGCAGCAAGCTACAGAAGTCCTTCTTTCCATGAGTGGTGTGAACCGTGCTCCTGAACATCCACAGGCACTGGCTGGGTAAAACGAAATGTGATCGATATCAAAATGCACAGGCTCGAGATTTTGGAGTCAATACATGTTTAAATTGGCATATCATGCTAGTTATGTCTATATCTGCTCCTGTCTCAGTCTTCAAATAATTCCCTCGCTTAACGAGCTGTATTTTCCTCTTCTTGCAGCAATGAGATTCACCAGTGCTGCCCTGTTTGCGGCCTGAAAGCAAATCAGGGAAGACAGACACCTTCTCATTTAGGAAAGGAAAATTTAAACTCATCAGCTGCTTATGGGTTACTTTTCTATTTTTTCTTTTTTCTTTTTTTTTTTTGAGACAAAGTCTCGCTCTGTTGTCCAGGCTGGGGTGCGATGGTGGGATCTCAGCTCACTGCAACCTCCGCCTCCCGGGTTCAAGTAATTCTTCCGCCTCAGGCTCCTGAGTAGCTGGGATTACAGGTGCCCAAAAACACGCCTGGCTAATTTTCGTCTTTTTAGTAGAGACAGGGTTTCACCATGTTGGCCAGGCTGGTCTCGAGCTCCTGACCTCAGGTGATCTGCCCGTCTCAGCTTTCCAAAGTGCTGGGATTACAGGCATGAACCACCGCACCCGGCCGGTTACTTTTCTATTGAAGGCAGTCTAGCTTGATGAGGATTGCAGAGAAGGCAGAACAGGCTCTAGAAACTGGATTCTCCAATTCTGTTTTCCACTAGAATTTTGCTTTGCTTCTTTTGAGGAAAAAGAAACCTAGAACACAGGAGGGCACCCTGGACAGTGAATGTGTTAACCTGGAGTCATGGAGCATTTACCGTCCCTGCCAATATCTGCACTGCAGAAAGGATGTGGTTTTATTCTGCTGGACCCTCCGGTGACTATCAAGTGCTTGGAGAGACCATGACATGTAATGACATGAAAGTAATTTCGGTGTCACAATTTATTTCTCTTGAATTCACTGTAGATTTCTAATTGTAGAAAATCATCTCACCATGACAAGACTAGAGTGGACAAAAGCCTTTTAAACAGCCCTTTCAAATATTAGGTCCAAGTAGCAAAGAAAAGAAAATGGGGGGAAAAGTTACATTCTATTCTCAAAAAAAGAAATCTACCCAGAGAAACCATTGTCTTAGTCTCTCTGGGCTGCTGTAATAACACAGCCTGAGTGGATTATAAACAACAGAAATTTATTGCTCACAGTTCCAAGGCTTGGGCTGGAACACTGGGCTTGGACTGACCAGCTTAAGCCATGCCAGTAATATCTATATCTGCTCCCTTCTCAATCTTGAGATCAAGGTGAGCAATTTATTGCTTGGAACTGTGAGCAGTAAGTTTCTGATCAAGGTGCTGGCTGACATAGTGAGGGCCCGTTTTGTCATAGATGATACCTTCTTGTTTTGTTCTCACATGGTAGAAAGGGCAAACGAAAGGGATCTCTTTCATAAAGGAATTAATCCTACTTATGAAGGCTTCACCTCCATGCCCTAATCTTCTCCTAAAGGCCCCACCTATTTATTGCATTGGGGGGACACAGACATCCAGACCAGAGCAACCATCCCGGGAAAAGGGGTCTGGACAAGCATGGTTTTCGGTCCAAAGAAGTTCTTCAAAACGTACTTTTAACCTTTCACTGGGCCTTATGAATAAACACATTTAATCCAGTCCCCCAAATCCTAGTTAGCTGGAGGACATATTGTTTCATTTTATTAACAGTTACTAAAGCCAGCAATCCTTAAAGTTCCCTGGGAAGCATTGTGGAGATAGGGATGTGAGCTCATAGCCAGTAGCTGCAGAATGTATTATGGACTTGGGAAAATTACTTCACCTTTTCATTCTTTAGAATATGGAACTGTCTATTATTTGAGCTAAACTACCTGTAAGACAAGGAGGAAGGAGAGTGAATATTGTTATAGATGGTAAACCGAAGACTTAACAGTTTACCTGGCTTTATCTAAATACTCTTTGATATTTAAAAAATGATGGGAAATGTTACATCCTGCTGTTGATAAAGAAGTATAAACAATTTTGCAAAACTGAAATACATCATGTGCAGAGAAAATAGAACAAAAGTTAGGTATTACTGAATAAAATTAAACATCATAGTTGGAGTGTGGACTAGAGATTTTTGTACTTAGTCCTGAGTTTTGAGTGGAAAATGCAGTATAGCAATGTTATTGATGCTACAAGTATAAAGAACATTTTTGAGCTTAATGGAAATAAAGTATCCTAGTTTATCACTCTCAAAATAAATAAGCATTTGAAGAATGCTTTAATGTTGCTACTTAACTGACAAGCGGCCCTCCACTATCCCAGGGAATAATTTCTTGGAAATGATTTGACGAGTTTATTTTTTTTTTTTTTTTTGGAGACAGAATCTTGCTCTGTCATCCAGGCTGGAGTACAGTGGCATGATCTTGGCTCTCAGCTCACTGCAACCTCCACCTCCTGGGTTCAAGTGATTCTCCTGCCTCAGCCTCCCACGTAGCTGGGATTACAGGTAGCTACCACCATGCCTGGCTAATTTTTGTATTTTTATTTTATTTATTTATTTAATTTGAGATGGAGTCTCGCTCTGTTGTCCAGGCTGGAGTACAGTGGCACGATCTCAGCTCAACTGCAACCTCTGCCTCCTGGGTTAAAGTGATTTCCGGCTAATTTTTATATTTTTAGTAGAGATGGGGCTTCAACATGTTGGCCAGGCTGGTCTTGAACTCCTGGCCTCAAGTAATCTCCTGCCTCAGTCTCTCAAAGTGCTGGGATTGCAGGCATGAGCCACCGCGCCCAGCAACAAGTCAATTTTTATAACAGGACACCAGATAGCTTAGACCAAAATGCTTTAAGGATTGAGGTTTGCATCATTGAGGAGACAACCAAGATTCAGACTGAAGGGATATCTTGACTAGAAATTAGGTTAATGAGGATAACTTTCTGTGATTGTAAGGATTAATTTACATTAAGCAGACAGATTATTTGCTGTATTTTAAAAATTCATTGCTATCCGGCCATGGCTGATCCTGGGGAGCAAGATGAAGTAGAAGTTATTTTTCAGTTTTCTCATGCTTCTCTTAGGCAACTCGTGTCCTGCGCTTCCAAGAGGTCTGCCTTTCTGATGCTTTCTGTCTGTGCAGGTCCTCCAGCCAGGCCAGCCCTCCCAGAAGTCCTGCAGTGATCAACATCCCTCTTCTTTACCCTCTTCAACACCCCTGTCCTCCTAGGCTCTCTGATTTCAGTGGGTTCTTAGGTAGAGTCATAGGAGTAAATCAGCTCATAGTATGAATTAATAATTCCTGACAGGGGCTAATGGTGATTACAAGTCTAGGGTGTTTGCATAAGAAGAACAATGTTCTACTGAAGAAATAAATCTTTCATGGTGACATTTCAGTGGCTTTGAATGAGAACCCTTCCAGTGTCATTGTGACCCTGTTCCAGCGATCTACCTCCTGCAGCCTCCTTGGAGTTTGGGCCAAGGTTCTTTTCCCTCAACACTGTGGCCAGTTGTTTTAACTTCAATACTTGGGATGGTAATTGGCATTAGGCGTTTTACCAAGTTCCTTAAGCCTTTCTTAATATAACATCTGAATTGGGAGATAGCTCATTATGGCCTGGGTGCTGGACTTTTCATATTAAGTCCTGTCTTAGCCAAGGGAGAAGAATGTAAGGATAAGACCACCAATATCACAGGGGCTGTCTGAGCCTTTACCTGTGATTTTCTACCACTCTGTGGCCTTCTGGAGCAATGGTGAGTACTAGACATTTTGATAATGGAGGGAGTACTTCTCTTTGAGACTTTAAAAGCCATGTTCAAACCATATCTTTCTTCTGAGTTCTACATCTGTTGGCTGCAAGGGTAGTTTAGGGTGTGAACTGGACATCCAGGAGTCCCCCACTGTGACCTACAGCTGCCTGAGGGTAGGTGTAGCAGGTGGCCCTGCTTCTCAAGGGTTTTCTAGGACTTCTAGTGTATGGATGTCCCCAATTCACAAACCAGGTCTCTGTCTTGATTGTACAAGTTTTGTTAAAGTGACAGGAAATCAGACACCAAGAAACTGATAAATTGGCACATATTTTTATGGAAAAACACACTCACTACAATTGGTTTCAGACATGCTTCAGTTACCTAATTAAGCAGAGTTTACTCATTTTTTAAAAAAGTGTGTTCTGGGGGTGGGAGGGATGGAGGTGTGTTTATATATGGAAATATGAAGGATCTTTGTGGTGATGGAACTGTTCTATATCTTGATTGTGGTGGATACACAACCCACAATGTGATAAAATTGTATAGAACACACACACACACACACACACACACAAATAGGTACATGTAAAACTGGGTAAATCTGAGTCAGAGTTGAAAACGGTATAATGTCAATATCCTGGAAATGATACTACAGATGTTATCACTGAGAGAAACTGGGTAGAGCATACACAGGACTTCTCTGTACTGTTTCTTACATGCGAATCTACAATTATCTCAAAATAAAAAGTCTAATTTAAAAATGTGTGTTCCAGCCAGGCACGGTGGCTCACATCTGTAATCCCAGCACTTTGGGAGGCCGAGATGGGCGGATCACCTGGGGTCAGGAGTTCGAGACCAGCCTGGCCAACAGGGTGAAACCCTGTCTCTACTAAAATATACAAAAATTTGCCAGGTGTAGTGGCAGGTGCCTGTAATTCCAGCTACTTGGGAGGCTGAGGCAGGAGAATTGCTTGAACCTGCGAGGTGGAGGTTGCAGTGAGCCAAGATTGCGCCACTGCACTCCAGCCTGGGTGACAGAGTGAGACTCTATCTCAAAAAAAAAAAAAAAAAAAAAAAAAAAAGTGTTCTATGTCCCAGGCTTGGAGTATTTAGAAAGATAAAATTCATGCATGCAACAGATAAGCAAACACGACAGTTGTCAGGGTTCAGCCTACCACAGTGAGTACACACATTTTGCTACCTGTTGGAGTGAGACAGTTTTATGTTTGGGCAATGGACTGAATCTAAATTCGGTATCATAAAGCATAACCATCCTTTTTAGATCTCTCATGCACAGGAAAATCATGACTATATTAGAAATTCTCTATGCTGGTGAATGTAATTGTTTAATGTGGCGGGCACCTGTGATCCCAGCTACTTAGGAGGCTGAAGTGGGAGAATCACTTGAACCTGGTGGGCAGAGGTTGCAGTGAGTCGAGATTGTGCCACGGCACTCCAGCCTGGGTGACAAAGCAAGACTCCATTTCAAAAATAAAAAAAAAAAAGAAGAAGGTTTGTAACTCTATATTTGTATTGATTTTTATATTGAAGTATTTTTAAAAAATCATAAAGAAAAAGGTTTAAAAAGCCAAATTCAATTCCATATGTAAGAACTTGGAGGAAATGTGTTAAATGTTTTATGGGTTCTTGCAATCTTTTCCCCACCACATAGACCCATTTGTGAGCATAGCATAACAATATATTATCCTTATGTGATAGCAGAAAGTCTTCTTTTTAAGCTTCAGATAAAGAAACATTTATAGATCACCCACCTGCTCTGCTTTTATAATCATACTATAAATCTCTCATTGATTCAAAATGACTGGGAATAAAATGTTTGACTAATAGGTTACTGAGAGTTTGTGAGCTTGTATGAAACACAGCAATTACCAATTTCAAGGGATTCAAAGAAAGTCGAATATATTTTAATCCAATCACCTCAAATTCATTATGGAATGAGAGAAGGTAATAAAATAGTCAACATGATACTAAAATATTTATTTTTAAATTTGGATTTTTTTTTCAGGATCTGTTGGGGTTCAGAAATATCATTAGTGTATCTCAACTACTATTGTGAAAACAATTTAGGCTGAATGGATACAGAAAGTTATTCTGCACATTAAACAATTTAACAGTCACAGATTCCTCTGTCATTTTTTCCCTATAAATAGAATGTAGACTATGCAATTAAATTTTCTGAGGTTTTCGACACTTTCAGATTATTTAAATTTTTCTTTTTCTCTCAATAATCATCACAGATCAAATTTCTTATTAGATGAAAACACTTCCATAAATTTGATGCCAGGTCCTAGTTTTTGTGTGGTTTGTTTCAAATAATTTCAGACACACACAGCATTAAACTGACAAAGGGCCTGCTACATGGCAGATGAATTTTCTCTTGGAATCTATTCTATAACCAAGCATTTTACATCACGCATAAGTAGTTGGCCTGCTGGGCAGACAGCTGAGGTAATGCTAGCAGGGAAGAAAAGAGAAAACACCAGCTAACTATGAGGGAATCTATGTAGCTGTTACAGGATTACTTTACCTTCAGACACACGTTTTTATTTCCATTTTGTGTAAAAACTTTGGTGGTTTGCAGAATTATGAATCCTCTTAAAGCTCTGGGGCTTTGTTCATCCATCTCACCAAGTGTCTAAACAGAAGTCTACAGCACCAGCAGACACAGTAGTAAATCTGACTTAAATCAGAGGCACTGATCACTCAAGGGGTCTCCAATGTACATCAGCTTCATATAAATCATGAAGACTTTCAGGAAATAGATGCTGTGCAGCATTTATGCTGAACAGCAAAAAGTCCCCTAATTTTGTTGGATTTCTATGCTCAGGTGATTTTTTGCATGGTTCACTGGGATTCCTATTCCATAATGAACTTTAAAACACAAATGAATTGCAAGAAAATCCACTTCGTTTAGTTAGTTGCAAGGGCTCACCAAAACAATTCACCTTCTTCAATGAACTGGGCCAGAGGTAGAAAATACATTGGTAGTGAGCAATTTGTTTTTTGAAAAATTCATATTACTGTATCAACCTTCATTTTTAAAGATTATGTAATATTTGTTACTTCATATCTTGGGAAAATTATTTTCCCCTTGTGTCCTTATTTTATCTAATAGTGTAAATGCAATTGGTGCCGGCTATAATTCAATTGCTATTTTAAAATACCTCAATATGCCACTTCATAAACATATTTATCTGTAGCTGTATCATCTATCTATCTATCTATCTATCTATCTATCCATCCTTCTTTCAGGGAGTCAATTCTAATGGTCCTTCAAAAACATACTAATCAACCAAGGCAATTAATCTGCTGGTTCACTCATTTTCTTCCCTGGTTACTGAACAACTCTTTAAGGAGCTGTAGCTTTACGGCATCTCAGGGGGTGGGGGGTATAACTGATTCTGTCTTTAACATCCCTGTTGGCAGAAACCATTCACTCAAAAGGGTGTTCACCACATGGCATATAGCTAATGTAGTAGTATCAGGTGCACCCAATCTTTTTTTGTAATCATCTCTTTTATATATAATTTTAGTTTTGTCCTGACAGTAAAGATGATTTTATTGTGGCAGGACTAACTCATGCTTCCAGCTCCAGATGGCTCAACAAGGACTGGTGGGTTACTACTATTAGGATTTTTGACGCAACACTTAACACCTAACAACAGAACATGCATGAGATCATAAGCTCCCCATTTCTCAGAGATTTTCAGACAGAGCTGAACTACTACTTGCCAGGGATATCGTAGAATAAATTTGTATAATACAAATCTTGAAATAAATCAGATACCCTCACACATATTTTCCAACTCTGTGATTATACGCTTCTTTGAAAATCATTTGTTAATGTTAAGCCTGACTGATATATCCCCTTTAGACCCATGCAGAACACGGCATTCCAAAACCTGAAAAAAAAAAAAATTAGCAGTTTGTTCTGGTCTTGAAAATAGGGATCAGCCAGAATTTCCCAGTTAGGACAAAAGTTTCCTGTTTTCTCATTTGTGATGACACGCTGTTAATTCTTCCATTTATGCCAATGTAATTTCACTTAAATCCTTTTTTACTTGAGCAAACCCGTGGATGGCTGCAAGCAGAGTTTACTGGATAACTCACTCAGCTATTTTGTTTGCCTGTTTGTTCTGTCCTGTACTACAATTCTGATTTGGCGCCCGTTTCTTTTGTTGCACTTTCCATTTGGTAGTCTCCTTTCTTGGTTCACTTATATACTCCACAAAATCCTCTCAACCAACAGGAATTTCATTTTTGCTGTTTACTGATTGTCAAATAAACCTACTTAGCATGTTCTTGGATTTGGTGTTGTCTAGGTGCTTTGTGGCATTTCTGCTACTGATGCCTTCTCCCTGTGGAATGTTTTAGGGATGTGAGTTTCTTTCTTGGATTCCCTAAAGCAAGCTCAATGTGATGTGCTAAAAATTATTTCTTGATATAGATTAAAATCGATTGCTGTAAGATTTGTCAGGACAGAGTTAGGCTTCTGTAGTGGGACAAAATTATGCAGGTTTTACATACAAATTACTTCATTTTTCTCTTTTCCCAAGAAATGCTGCAGATGCAAAGGGTAGGGGTAAGAGCTGACTGCAGGTTTTATACCACTGGAAAGAATGAGTCAAGCCACAGTTACACACCCTTCAGGTGGGACACGACACACATTCCACACAGCTGTGCAAACCCTTTATTAAAGCATCAATCAAAATACAGGATGGATCACATGGTTTTCTGTTTTTGCTACTGTAATACCAACTTATATGAGTCATTTGTTTACAACTTTATTTTTAAAAGTGAACATTTTACAGTTCACAAAATCACCAGATTGACATTTCTGTCGAGACATTTTTCCATTTTCCAATTTTAACAAAGGACATCCAGAACTACTGAAATACAACAAACGAAATCTAAGTGCAAGCATCTTCCTTGATTCTCATTGTTAGCAGCTCTATGGTGTCTGAGATATACATTTGGAGGCTATTTTATTGGCTAAATAAAAATAATTTATGCCAGAATATTCTTAGAACTATTTACTTCCTATTTTTACATTCTCTAGCTTCAATTTTGATTGTAGTATTCTTAGTATCAGCCTCTTTATAAATTCTATCTCTAAAAAATCTGTTAAAGATCATTATCATCCTCATATGATATCTTCGTGAATAAAAGATAAATGCTCAGTCCTTTGGAAAATATAATAAGCAATTGTTTTATTTGATTTTTCCCCCACAATTGATTTGTGTAACCCAAACCTGGTTGATCAATGAAGAAACCCTAAAAATGTCATTAGGAAAATAAACTGTGCTATTTACTGAAGGATTTTTTTAAATGACCAGTATCTTGATGCTCAAAATATGTGAAAATACAATGAGATTTGGTAGATATTTTAAGAGTATGAATAACTTGGTTTAAAAACCAAGGATAGAAACATTTATAGAATTACTCAATGCCAAAAGGATACGTGAAGAGCGGTAAAGGAAAGTATCTGAACAATGCTGAGAAAACAGAGTATCTGAAATGTAAGGTAAATGCTCTGTTTTGGTACCAAATGAAACACTGAAAGGAAATCCCCAGTTAAAAGAACCACAGTGACTGCCACTGAAGAGTTTTAGCACTGATCAACACTGTATTTCCTAGGGCAGAATAAAAGGTATCTGGTTTGCCTTTCTAAACCATTTCTTCCAGCAGCTGGAATTGGTGTTTCTACAGTCAAGTTAATTTGTGTTGGCTGCACGGGGCTTAGAGCATGCTGTTCCAAACATGCAAATGTCCTTTGTACCTGATTTTCTTCATGTGCTAAAGAGCTGAGCAGATCCTAGATCACCAATAAATAAAGATCCAAGCATTAGACTTGAAACATCTTATCAGTCCATTAAAATAATTTACATAGCCATAGGTAAATTCATCCAGTCTTTCCATCACATTGCTTTCTTGTTATCTCACATTTGCCCTTCAAAACAAAGTTTCGACAACATGGACTGGTGCAATTGAAAATGAAACAAACAATAAAAACAGATAAAGGAGGAAAGGGGAATTCCAGAACCCCACTGTGTGAGATGTCAGGTCTTTCAACCTTAGTTGTGAAAAAGGAATGCTCATAAGCATCCAAGACAAATCATTCTGGACATAATGACACAGCACAATAATGCGTGGGATGGATGAGACATTCAGGGATTTTTAGAGCGATTTCTAGAAGCTATATATCACATGTATCACGTTTGGTTCCTAGAGATTTTAGTCAAGTATTAGTATTTCTTTTTGCTAAGTATGGTATACAAAAAGATGAGGATAGATGTGCCCTAGAGATATGAAAATATAATATATAAAACAAAACCATTATAAATTACATAGATTTTTCCATATAAAATTGTTTTCCCCATTTAGAATAAATACCATCCAAGTTTACAGATCATCTAAGTGAATTAAATGTACACACATATGTGAATCATTTTCAGAATTTCAAGAAAAACATTGCTAGAGATATGACCAGGATGACTCAGAAGCCAGAAATTGATTTTACAAACGACTACATACGACCCAAAGGACGAGGCTTTGGATTTAGTGTGAAGCTTTTAAAACTGCCCAAATGAGTCCAATGTGCACGAGTGTGTATGCACACACGTTCAGTCACACTCGCATGAATTTCTATGAAGCTGAACAGTTCACTTTATCTTTGAAAAATCAGCTGAAAGTCATGAGGTCTTCTGCATTTCATATTCTAGCAGGAGGGCCTCTCTCATTTCATAAAGAAGCTGTAGGATGGATAGGAAGAGTGTAGCATTTTTGGAAGGAGAAATTCCCATTTTAAGTCAACCTCCCTTTATGTCAGCTATTATCAAAACCGAGAGCATTATGATGCCTTAAAGAGGGAGAAAGTGTTGAAAATCTACATAAGCTCTCCCCACTGCAGTCTAAAGCAGCAAAACCAATCAGGAAACATTCTTTGGCCGCATATTTCTGCTCTTGCTCCACTGAAAATCTGCCCACTTTTAGCTTATTATCACTATTCAATGTCTAGGTGGAATGGATGCCTTCTCCTTTCCATGTGGAAACCTACACACGGGTTTGGGTGGAATGACAACTGAATAGGATGGGGTAACATCCATACAGTATCACAAAATGAACTTAAGTCCTCTGTTGTTGCTTTGGGCATATAAACCCATGGTAATGAATCTGTGGACCTCCATGACAACTGGAAAATTTTTATATTCTAAGAGGTGGTGTTAAAACTTTTCTGCAACCCAAAAACATACAATGCTAGTCCAGAAAGCCCAACAGGAGTCATAATTTCTCCTGATTTCTCACTGCTCATTTCTTTATGTGACTGCCCAAAGCACTTCTAACCAGAAGTCAACAGTTCAGTCCTTTTCAAGAGATGTCTGATCAAACTCCATGACTAGTTCTATCACCTTCCACAACAGTTATCTATAAACAAACTAATCAAGGCTAGGTTTAAAACCAAGCCCACTGCTCTCAATTACAGAGCCAGATAATGTTTGTTGTAAAGTTTGGATGGCAAAAGTATCCAATTTCATGGACCCATTTTTTGCTTGTCTCATGCAATGGGGGTTGGTTATCCTGGAAGACTGCAAACTTTCTGTGAACTATAAATGTTTCAACTAGAAGGGATCCTGTAGACCCTCGAGTACTACCTGCATATTTTACAGATGAAAAAGATTAAACCCCAGAGAGAGGAAGGGAGTTGTCCAAGGTCACCTCCTCAGATGGTGACAGAGTGAGGACTAAACATCTGGGTCTGCTCTCATCACCAATGTGATCCATGCAATCTTGGACATCATAACCCCATTACCTGATGTGGCCACGGCCCCTATGAATTTATTAAGATTACTGTCTCCTTTGCTTATAAGGGAAAATTAAATAAAACCACTCATTCTCACCAATATTAAATCTTAATTGCAGATGTGGTCCTAATGGTGTTTTTGGAAGGAGAAGATCCACAATTTGTTTAAAATGCTATTTCTCAAAACCAACATTCTTATTTAAGTAATGAAGCATGAAAATGTTAGGTGGACCAAGAGATGAAAGCAAAAATCTTTAAAGTCATTGTGAAAAGGAGCAAGGATGTGAATATTGGTTTGGTTCTGTGAGACAGTGATACCATTTCGACAGTGCTCAGAGCTCATGTCATCTGCCCCTTCTACAGATAAGGGACATGAGGTCCAGACTCGTCCAAAGCCAGGCAGCTGGTTATTGGCACAGTGGGTATTAAGCCTTTGGATGACTAATTTTGAGTTCTTTCCATAACATCACGCACCTCACATATAACCACTTTCTTGCAGGACTGCATAATTATTCAACAGTTTTGGCATAAAATCTGATGGCACAGTTCCCTTTGCTATTACCCTAACCTTTCGCTTTCCCCTTTAAGGACAGCCAAGTCAGCTATGCAGTTCACAAAAGTGGACCTGGTTATATGTCATCCAACAGCATATGGTCCCTGCAAGCCTGTTTGGAAGCCAATATTCTATAACCTACAGGAATCCACTGAATCCGATGTCTTTGGAAGCAATACATTTTCCAGGTAAAGAATCAGTCTTTATTTGGAGGATGATGTAACTTAAACAGTGACTTTCATGGGTGGTGTGGGTATATTTAACCTTTTACAATCTCCCTCTACATCTCAGCTGAGCTCACCAAAAGGCTCACTCAATCAGACAGGTAAACACATTTTTGACTATTAAAGTGCTATTCCGGGGCAAAGTTTTTCTCAGTTTCGTTTAACAGCAGCTTCGTTGGAAACAAACAAAAAAAGCTATCTATGGAAATAGGCCTGGGGAATGAAAAAAAAAATAACAAGCCTCGTAACTACTTTGGAACATGACAAATGTAATGTGACTTGTAGATATCAGCCCTGGTACTGGTGACTGATACCAAAGTCTCTGAGGTACGTGTTCTAGGGAAACATAAGGACAAAAATGGCAATGAGGACTAAACCAGAAAGAACAATTAGTATTAATAACAATGACCCCATTATAAAGGAAAAGCAAAATTAAAACTGAGAAGAAAGTGCAAAAAACCCACGTACGTGCATTTGCTATTGTAGCAGACCTATATTTTTTAAAAGGAAAAGCAATGCAGGGTGCATTGGACAGGGTTCTTGAACTCAGAATATCTTACAGTGGTGTACTCTTTGCCAAGAAGGCATCACCAATTAAGGTATTTGGCAGAGATCAGCCTCTAAAACTCATTATCACATAGACACCTTCTGTCTGATATCAATTCTGCACCCTGATGTTTCTCGCACCCTTCTCTACTGGGGAAATTCCAGTCCCATTCACTGCAGGCAGGTGTTTCTCCTTTTAAAGTGGCATCACTCCTACCTAAGGGATGAGAGTCTCCTGGTAAGGCTTAGCGGCAAGTGCGTACTACATCTGTATTACAAGGAGCAGCCCCTGATTTTCTTGATATGCATAGCTTTTCGGGGTTGGTATTAGACATGGCTTTCGTAAATAATGCAGGTGTTTTTGTCATGTGTCACTGCTGGCTCTGTGGCTTCCAGGTAAGCTGGCGGCAGTACCTTATCTGGTACCTCAACAGGTGTTGGCTCTTCAGATGTTAGCTCGGTGGACGTGACATCGGTAGAAGGCTCTGCAGTTTCGGGGGAATGTTCCGCCGACAGTTCTGTCTCCTCTACATCTTTGACTTCAAACTGTCCACCCTCTTGGTCATCTGCATGCTCTTTTTTGGACTGCGGGTGAACTGACACCTTGATGGCAATTTGCTGAGGTTGCTCGTGCAGCGATGAGGCGTCCGAGTCAGCGGCAGGGGAGTCGCTCCGCTTCAGAGAGTTGGGGATTGTGTAGACCTCATCCCTGTCTGTGGCCTCCTGGCCCTCTGGAGTATGCCTCACAAAATTCTGTCCCTGCTCCTCCAGCCCAACCACCTCCATAATCTCCTCCATGATAGTCCTGCAGTTCATAATGAGAGGCGGCAGAGGCACGCTCCTGGCAAGCTCTTCGATGTAGCGGGCGAACTCCATGGTTTTGAACTGGGTGACTTTGGCAAGCTCTAGAGTTTTGGCGGAGGTGATGATGGGGATGCGCTTGGCGATCTCAAATGCCTTCTGCAGCTTCTCTGCACCTTCGGTCCTAAAGAACTCATTGATGGCCTTCTCAGTCTTCTTTAGATGGCTGCTCATCATGCACAGGCGGGTGATATTGAGGACCATGACGATGGTGAAGGCCACCAGGCACACGACCATGTAGTAGACACCCATGTCTCCAGAAGTGAAGATGACACGCAAGGTCACCGTGTTGTTCACGGTGCCGTAGATGTTAGAAGCCACACACGTGTATTTACCTCGGTCTGAGAAGGATACCTTGGTGATGTTCAGGAGGCCGCTGTCGTGCATTTGCCATTTTCCTGTCGGAAGGGAGAGAAGAGAATTCAACCAAGGACACAGAGCTCCCATGACTACAAACTGATACGTTTCTAAGAACATCTATCTATGAACATCTATGAAGAACATCTATGAAGTCTATGAACGTCGACTTCACATGCTTACTATGCGGCAGGCGGTGACATGCATCAGCTCATTTAATCCTCACAATAACTCTGCAAGGTGGCCCCTGACACTGCCTCCGTTTTACAGGATGAGGAAACTGAGGCACAGTCAGGTTAGACAACACTCCCAAGGGCACCGGCTTGGAAGCCGTAGAACTGAAGATGAACTTGAGTTCCAGAGGCTGCACTCTTAACTACCAAACCATATTGTCTAACTCCACATCCTAGTGAAAAATGAGAGAAACAATCTGGAAAACACTGCTCTTATTGAAGAGTTCCTCAACTTTAAAAGCAACTGATTCTCCAACCTGCCAGTGAGCATGCCTCCATTGAATATATGTTCACTGGGGAGGTTAATGCAATTAAATTGTTTACCTGAGTTTCTCAAATTTAAGATTGAAGTAATCCTTGTATGATCTCAGTTAAACATAATTTGTATCATTCATTTTGAGACTCCACAGTGAATTATCTATACTATTTAAGGTTACAAGCTAACAATGTGAGTATTCAGAGGCTGGATATGAATTAATATCAATTTGTTTTAGCCTTGCAAATAAATTACAGACCCATCAAGTTGAAAATAAGCTTGACACGAAGGAGAACACATATTGATAATAAATGCGAGTTTTCTTACCCCCACCACCCTCTCTGGAAAGGATCTAGCATCGCCTCAGGAATGATATTTTGAATTCAGTGAAACACTTTGGTTTGAATTTAGCCTGCCCATCTACCTGCAGGTCAAAGAGCCCTGTGAAACATGATACTAGACGTGGCTTCAGGGTGTTAGGTCTGAGCCCTTCTGAAACCCTACCTCCCTGGACTGTCCCATAGAGCAAATGAAGATCCCAGTTAGGCTTTTGGGGAGTTCTAAGGAACAGGCAAATATTTCTCCATAAAAACATTCTAGTTCCCCGAGCCGACTAGAGAAACCTCTCCTGAGAGCTGGGGCAACTGAACGCAGAGTTTCCTTTTAAGTATCTATTATTGCACTGTATATTATTTGTTTGCTCTCCTTATGGTAGTGAGTTTTAATTCTAATAGAAAGCCTGGTATTTCCCAAAAGCAACTCTTTTTTGTTGTTTTTTGTTGTTAATACAGGGTTCCAATGGACTACGGAATAAGGCAACACAGGGCCTGTTTTCCCGCAGTGTCCTCTGCTCCAAGGAACTTTCTTAAGGAAGCTGGACGTGTCAATGAGGTACCTCCCGGGGTTCTACAGTTCCTCCTGCCCACTGGCCAGGGGGAATCCGGCGGGAGCCTCTCGGTGGATGCTCTCACATGACTGTGCCTTCTGAAAGAACATCTGTGAAGAGCAGTTTCTGGTGTCCCTGAGTAACCCTTTTCTAACAATTCAGCCAGTGTATTTCCTCCAAGAGTAGAAAACACTGGCTTGGAAAATCTAGTGAATTTTCAGCTTCTTGTGAATGTGTATGAACAAACCAACCTACTCGGTCTGTGAAATTCTCGCTAATTCAGATGGGACATGGGCAAGGCTTCTAATACTTTCATCCCATGAACATAAATTTTGATATTTCAGCTGCAGATTTTTTCAAATATACAATGACCTGAGGCCAGGAAAGTTACCTTGTCAATTTATTTTCTTATAATTTGCATGTCTTATAAAAGTAGACTGCAGCAGGCATGGACAAAAACAGAACAAAAGTCTAACTGATTGAAAGCTTATTCCATAGAGAAGACGTTGGGTTCTAGAGACTTACAGGCTATGCTTGTCGTTTCTCATATTTACCTTCCTTTTGTTGGAAAATATAGCAGAAAATAGAGTGGAGGAGGGTGAGAAGGTGAGGTTATTTGTGTGAAGAATGGTTAGGATCAGTTTGTTTACCTCCTCCCCATCCGTACCACTTTTTGGAACAGTTATCTGTAAATATAAGGATAAAGTAGTCTGAACCTCGGTACAGAAGAAGAGAACACTAACAAGACAGGCATCTGATGGTAATACCAACAGCTTTTTCCCCAAACCTAAGTAACAACTTTAGTGATCATTATGTTCTAATTGTTATAGAAAAATAAAATGTGAAAATACTAGTTACAACATCCCAATGCTTTCCTCTATTGAATATTTAAAAATGTTTCTGAACGTGAACTTTGAGTTTTCAGATATGATTTTAATTGTGTATTGATATGTATTTCTCTAATCTACAACCAAGCAGTTCAATTTAGACAACTACTTATAGGCACTTCAAACATTTCTTGTGACATTGTTAAAAGGGGCATAGCTTGGAATCAAATGCAGTCTAATTAGGTGATATGTGTGGTTCATTTTGGGGAAATCTGTGAGATGTCTAACAGATAAATTATTACTTAGGAGTATATTCAGATTCTTAGCCCAGCACATTGGGTCCACAGACTAATGGTTTTCATATACTTTATCCAATATTTAATTTTATTTGTTCTGAAAGTTTGAAGCCCAGTCATATATCTGTGAAGTGACTATATTAACTATAAACCATGACAAATGTGAGTGCATATATTATAATCCTAAAGCAGGTGGGTTATTACCTATAGCATGAGCTGTAACCATCTAGTTAAATGAGATCATCACAGCTCTCTCTGCCAGCAATTTCCTGTTTCCAATGGAAGACAAGGATACCAAAACGTCTCTTTCGTTTTCAGTCCATTACTAGATTCCTCTGGAAACAATCATTATCTTTATTTTATGGGTTAAGGTAACGTTAATGTCACTTAGAATTCTGGGTGAGATATGATAAAATGAGTATGTGACCTGGATTAAAACATACTATTACCAGACCACAAAGCGAGTCCAAGTCTTTGGAAGCCAACACAGTTCTAAGACTATCATAGAAGAGAACTAAGGTCCTGCAGTCTCCAAGGTTGTGTACGTCTGTATTCCCCCACCCCCTTTTTTGTAAAGGCCAGTATATTAATTCGTTCTGGGAACCAAGACTCCAAATATTTCCTCTCAGCCTCAGCCTGCCCTTCCATTAGTGAAAAATAAAGATTTCTGCACATTCTACTGCCACGTACAGCTCTGAAAACTAAAGATGGTGCAAATTCTGTTTGGAGGCTCCTCCCGCATCAGCTTTGGGCTCATGCTCAAGAAGAATCTCCATCCACACGGCACTTGTCCAGACAGGAACATCTCGAAAACGTTCTTGCTGCTGCACGTTACCATTCGCATCGGTCTATAAATACCTGGCCCTGCATCTCATTCTAGAAGGGTCCCGACTTCAGCTGCCAGAAAGTTATACAAACACCCACGGTGACTATCACAGATCTTCGGGGCTTTACACGCGAAGTGGGGATACACAGTGCAGTCCCCATGTATTTTAAACTGTAACTGAGTGGGTATGTCAAGCTTATGCACTGAATGTTCATGAAGCTGCATTGCTTCAGCACAAATAAAACCCAAAATGTCAGCAGCAGATGCCAAGTCAGTTCTACATGCAATGATTTTGGAGGAAACAACATAGGCAGCCATCTCGCCATAACCTTCTGAATAGAAAAGACTCTCACGTTCTTCCTGCACTTGGGCTCAGTTACACACTTCCTGTTCCTTGAGCAGACCGTAGCCCCGCCACCCCCCATCCCCAGCCTTGAAATACTCTTCCTCCATCCCCTCTCTCTCAGCTCCTGTTCTGGAAAGTGATGCACACCTGAGGCTTTAGGCTAAAATGCTCACACACGCTGCAGGACAAAGGCTGCTGCATTTCACGTCTCTTGGAGACCAGAAATTGCCAGGGACCTGTCACAGTCTTCCCCAAGAAACTCCAGGCACACGAGTTAAATGTGAAAATCTCCCAGAGGTAGGTAACAGTGTTGTGGTGACAGTCTCTCCTTTGCAAAGACAAAAGCTAGCAGATGTTGTTTCTGAGCTGTACTGCAGGGCATGGGTTATGCCACACAACAAAGCTGACATTTGTAGAAGGGCAGTGATCTTTTTTTATCTTGTTCACTAATTCAGTCAACAAATATCATTGAGCAAACTGTGTACCAGGCTCCACGCTAGATGATGGGAATACAAAGATGAGTTAGACACGACCCCTGACTGCAATAAAACATCCAGTTCCAAGAGAAAAACAGACTCCGAGACACAACCACAGCATCATGTGGTTAAGTATAATGGCATCTGGGAGGGACTGAAGGGGACAGAGAGCAAGGGCTTCCTAGAGGAGGCCACTGCTAAGCCAGATCCGCTGGCACAGGTAGGGAGAGGAGTGCGAGTAAAAGAGAAAAGAACCTTTGAGGTCACAGGGAGCACATGAGCGCAAGAGAGAACACTGAGCCGCTGGAGCTGACCACTAGAAAACCGAGAAGGGCTCAGATGGAGGAAGGCAGGGCTGGATTACAGGAGGACCCCCAAATATGCAAGAGCTTTATATCTATCCTGCAGGAGACCTGGAGCCCCGCCTGCTTCATGACCTCATTTACATGACTTTTCCCCTGACAGGTTTGCCTTACTGTATTTCTTAGAGGGGCCACAGGACCTTCCCTCATGCTCCCTCTCTGCCTGCAAGGCCTTCTTCCTCCCCACCCCAAGTCCCAGCCTCACACATTTAGCCCAGTTAAGACCCCATCCTCAAGTCTTGCTCCATTTCCCAATAAAGCCTTGTGTGAACTCTGATTAAATCAGTGGAGGAAACCTGAAAGTCCAGAAGCAGATGCAGCCAAGCGTGAGAAGTTTAAAGATGAAGACCACAGCATTTCAAATTGTTGGGGTGGGGGGGGGGTAAGACTATTGGGATAGATGACTGTTCATTTGCAAGAAAATAAAGGCAAATTCCTACTTTATGTGATACATAAAAATAAATTCCAACTACTCTGAAGATCTAAACGTAAAATTAGAAGTATAAAATTAATGGAGGATATAAAATATTTTTATAACCTGGAAATAGGAAGTCCTTTTTAAGCATTTCAAACACCTCAGAAGCTGTAAAGGAAAACACCAGTGGATCAGATTTCCCCTAAATTTACTTTTTTCAATATAAAATACACCATATTAAAGTTAAAAGCAAATGACGGGCCAGGAGAAAATTCTAGAATGTTTGACAGACAAATACTTAATGACTCTAAAACATAATGAACAGCTATAAATCAAGCAAGTCAAGACAAACCCAAAAGAAAAAATGGGAAAAGGCTATGAACAGATCATTGGCAAAAACAAGAAATGTGAATGGTGTCTATGTGTAGAAAATCACTAATATGTAAATTATGATTATATTTATAGAGATTACAGTCATTTTTAAAACAACTTTTTCAACTTTCAGGTTGCCAGAATAAAGGGGAGTCGCTAGTGACATTGTCGGCAGTGGAAAGTGACGGCTGCCTGGCTGGGTAGGTATAAGGGGCAGGCCCGGTAGCTCACGGCCCTTCTATCACACACAACTCACCGCAGCCTGGATGGCCGACTCCTGCCCAGCTCGGCCTCCTTTCATTAATTCTTTTCCTTTTTTTTTTTTTTTAATATTGCTGAGAATGTAGGGTAAGGGACACTCCCATGCACTGCAGGTAGTTGTCAGGCTGGTAACACTGTTGGAAGGATGATTTGATCACAACTTAAAATGAAGGTAGCCTATGATCCACTCTTAGACTTCTTGAAATTCTTCAAATCAGGCAAGCCTAGGTTGACTGGAAAAACAGCAATGATGTAAACCAACCAACGTAATAATAAAAAAAAATCTTTTTAAGAACAGTGTTTCTTCCCAGGGACATAGTTCAGAGCTTTCCTCTCCAGCTCACTTTCTCTGGGAGAAGCCATAACCGTGGTGGGTTCCACACCGGGAAGGCAGCTGACCTGGGACCACGGTGCTCGCCATGGTGGCATGCCCACGTGGTATGGCCCAATGTCTCCTCAATAGGACAGTGCCAGGTAGCCCATCTGGCAATGAGAGAACAGATCAATAGCATCCTATGGTTACAATTAAACCTGTAAACGCAAGAGATTCTATGGTACAGGGGTGACTGTGACTTAGTGTGAAACCAACAGATGACAACATCAGAACTAACGCTCACACAAACAACTTCTGAGCAAATTATTGCTGTACAGCAAGGAGCAGCAATGAGCAATGCATTCTGAACTGAAGAATCACAGGGAAAGTGAGAGCACAACCTCCACAGATACTGTAATCACAGCTTTTCTCCAAACACCACTTCTACCGAAACCTTAAATCTTTCCAGGTTTACCTTAGGATCACTGAGCGTTAAAAATTAACATTTTCAACTTGAGAAAGCTGACTGGAAAAAAAAAAAATTATACCCAAATGCTAAGCTTTTAAAATTTCCAATCTTTTTATGAATGCGTGTGTGTAAACAGTGATGGACGTATGGTTTGTCTACATTCCCAATGAGTGGTATAAACAGATTAAAACAGTATTAACGATCCTGTTTAGACACTTTGGCTCTTAAGCCTCACACACCCATGCTTTTCCAGGAGAAGAATTAAATCTGCCAAAACGAGTATGTTAGTTTCTTGAAACTAATTTAAAAATATTCAGATAGTGAGAGTTCCAGTAAATGTTTATGCAAACAATAAATGAAATACAACATTCATTCAAACGAGGATTGCGTAGAATCAGCACCCTTCAAAGCACAAAATGTGTGCATATGTGTTTGTATCTATAAATGTGGCACATATTTTGTGAAATACAGGCTACTGAAGAGATAGGATTCATGCCTTTTTACCAAACATAATTGAAAGCAAATTTAGCACTGCATGGCTGCACCTGTTACAAGGCATCTGCAGAAGATGACAGCTCCTTGAAGCCACTGCAGCATCAGGTTATGAATCCCAGAAGCTGCAAGTGCTCTTGTGCCTCCCCAACCCCACCCACAACCCTCCCAAGAGACCTCTTCAGAGAGGACTAGGGCAGCTCTAACAAGCTAATTCTTACATCATGTAGAGCGAAGGTGGCCTGGGATAATATAGGCTTAGCTAAGCTTTCAACTCAGGAAGGTGGGGATGGAAGGATTTTGCTGTTCAGAATCTGTAGTTCTGTTCTACTTCAAGGTACTAATATCTGAAAATAACCTACTGTCTTTTTATTTCCTGGAAAAGGAAACATCTGTTCCTCTAGCTAATTTGGTCTGGTAATCTTAATTTTTAAAGAAGTGCCAAGCATGTAATTCCATAGAACATGGAATCATAATACATGGGCTCATAATAGTCTTTTCTAGAGAGTAGCTACAGGTGGTCCCCCAAAATAACAGCACTCTACACTTAGTTCACATTAATCACTTCCATTTTGGGAATCTTAGCTGTCATCCATATCTGAAATGGATCTGGAAGGGTCTTTTCACTGCTAAGACTAAAGCTATCTGGGCTCACATCCCAAGTGGAGCACAACTCACTGAAGAAACACACAAATGGTGGTTACCATGTTGGCATTTGATATGGCTCAATTCAGAAAATTAACCTTAGTAATGTAAATTAAACTGCTTCTATGGGATCTACTTTGGAACGATTCTTTAGTTAGCCAAGGGGTTGCTCCTTTGGGTTACAGCAGGGTTTCTCAACTCGGGTACTACTGACATTTGGGGCTGGATAATTATTTATTGTAGGGGTCTGTCCTGTGCAATGTAGGCTGTTTAGCAGCATCTCTGGCCTCTACCCACTTGAAGCCAGGAGCACAACCAGCCTGACCCTACTGGTTATGACAACCAAAAATGTCTCCAGACTTGGCCACGTGTCCTCTGTGGAGAAAACAGTTCCCAGCTGAGAACCACGGGGTTAGGCAAATGCAAAATTCATCTGGTGCATAATGCTTTGTAATTTCCACATACACTGCTTTCGTCCGAGGTAGAAGCACATTAGATATCAAAGGGCCCTTTGTACGCAGAAGTGATGCACCAGGAAAGGAGGCCTCTGATGAGAAGAGAATCCCAAACTCACTGTCATAGCAGTCAGGACATTATTTTGAAATTTCAAATAACATTTAAGGGACAGGAATTTCTTTTGCATTTACTGAGTTTTGGAAAGGTTGAGAAATTGAGAGAGAGAATATTAAATTACCCAGAAAACTCTTTCTTTACAAAACACACTATATTAAGAAACAGGGATTTTTAGCAATTGAAACCTATTATTGTGAGGATATAGTATAATATTAACAATAATAATAGCAGTGCCACTTACTGAGAGCTTGCTATATTCCAGGTACCTCTGCTAAGCATTTAAGACTCACAGTCCCACTTGTAGTTAAAAAAGGATTATCTCTATTTCACAGACTAGAAAACCGTGGTTGAGAAAAGTCAAAGAACTTCCTTAAAGACTATATAGGGCGATTCTTCTCAATTTCCAATCATATATTCATAATTACATATTTTCCAATAATATGTACATATGTTCACAAATCATAAATTGTGTTTGCTACCATTTGATGTTCTGTTTGTTGTTGAGATAGGATCTTGCTATTGCCCAGGCGGGAAAGCAGTATTGTGATCAAGACTCACTGCAGCCTCAAACTCCCAGGCTCATGCAATCGTCCCACCTCAGCCTCCCCAGTAGCAGGGACTACAGGTATGTGCCACCAAGCCCTGCTAACTTTTTTTTTTTCCCATAGAGACAGGGTCTCACTATGTTGCCCAGGCTGATCTTGAATTCCTGGGCTCAAGTGACCCTCCCATCTTGGCCTCCCAAAGTGCTGGGATTATAGCCATGAGCCACTGCACATGGCCTTGATGAGTGTTTTAAATCTCAAGTATTTAATATACTAAACAAGAATTCAGTATAACAGGTTAATACACCACTTCACACTGATCTTAGAGGTAAAGGATAATTTACATCTAATGCTGTGGACACCGACCTATTGATATATAAATATTAAGCAGGGAGGTGATAACTACAGTCTTATCAATGGCTGACACAGCTTGTCATGGTCCCTTGCAGAACTAGTTAAAAGGCATATTACAATCTATTCAAAGAAACCTGCAAAAGTAGAGGGATAAAAACAATAAAGCAAAGTAAACTAGAGGCAAAATTTATAATAATGAATTCCATAGCACTATAGTAGCAGTTGTGACAATTGTAGACTCAGTGCTTAATTGTTTTTGGCAACCAGACACTACAAGAGCACAGAAAACAAATCCACAAGAAAAGTAAAAAACCTAACTTAATGGAAGAATTTCAAACTTAATCTCTAACAACCCAGACATGTTTACAAGGGCTGAAACCAGCTGACTTTCTTGAAATCCTCATTACTTATCTCAGAGAGGTGCTAATGTTAATGTAAATGGTTTAAAGTCACAGTAAGAAGCAACAGTGAAAACACATTGGATAATTAGTGTCTGAAATAGTTAGGACTTAATTTCTGGCTACTATACATTTCTACTCACTTCTAGCAAAAGGAAAACTGAAAACAGTATATTTCGTGGCCATCTGTGGTTATTCATGTTGTCTGCTTTATGGTGGGTGGACTACCTCAAACAGGTTCTTTGCTGAACTACAAAAACAAAAGTCTTCCAGATAGAGATCACACATTAGCCTCTCCTGATCCTGTGGAATTGAAGTGACAGCACCAGGCAAGCAAAGCAAACCAGCTGCTGCTCCTGCCAATGACAGGAAATAGCCCCATTCTCTCTGGGCCTGGAGGGGCTGGCATGAATAACAGCTCTCTCACCTTTTCAGCAGAAACGAGACATGAAATTGCTCCTTTCCAGGCTAATCACAAAGTGAATGGCAGTGTGCTCCTCGAGTGACTCACCGATGATTTTTGAACGCCTTTTTGTGCATGTGCATGCCATGTACACACACATGTTCCGGCACAAATCCTAACACTGTCTGACCTTGCTATCGGTAGTGAGGATGCCTTTTCCATCTAGGAGTTCTTCTCATATTCACTCAGTCTGAGTGAGAGGCTCTTCAACATTTTTCACCTACAGGACCTAAAGGATGATGTGATGGGGCACAGAGGGAGAATGAATACCCGCTGGCCACACTCTGGTTGTGTCATACCCTCTGGTTTCACCTGGTTTCTCATCTGTATACATGAGGATTAATAACACTTCACTGTAGGGCTTATTATAAGGATTAGAAATAATATATGTCACTTGGTGCAGGGACTTAGTAAATGGCAGCAGTTGTTAATGAAAATTATAATTTTGTTAGTTTGGTTCTAACAGTAGTCTTAGTGTACCTAGGTAAGGTTCTAGGATATTAGTATCATTTTTCTTTTTTTTGTTTTTTTCAGACAGAGTCTCGCTCTGTCACCAGGCTCGAGTGCAGTGGCGTGATCTCAGCTCACTGCAACCTCTGCCTCCCAGGTTCAAGCGATTCTCCTGCCTCAGCCTCCTGAGTAGCTGGGATTACAGATATGCACTGCCACGCCCAGCTAATTTTTGTATTTTTAGCAGAGACGGGGTTTCACCATGTTGGCCAGGATGGTCTCAATCTCCTGACCTCGTGACCCACCCACCTCGGCCTCCCAAAGTGCTGGGATTACAGGCATGAGCCACGCGCTTGGCCTAGTATTTTTCATACTATATTCAATCACCTCTTTGTTGATTAAAAAAAAAACAAAAAACAAAACACAAAAAACACCGCTCCATATAAACTTCTAGCCTATTGGTCTGAAAATGGAAATCTATGTCCATGTTATAATATGGACATTGCCCCCTTCAAAAATGAAAAGTTAAAGACTATGGGTTTACCAATAGGCCATTCCAGCTCTCAGATTCTGATATTTTTTGAGCAAGAATCTCTCGTTTCTGTTGTTTTCTGTGTATTGCTTGGTTGTTAGGTACACTGCTTTGTATATTATCCCATGTTGCTTATGCTCTGAAATTACCATCATGCATTGTAATTACAAAAGCTGAGCTGGAACATCAAGTACTAGTATCGCGAGTTTTTTTTAAAACTTGAAAGTTTTAAAGAGATTTAAAATAGCTAACTGATTTATCAGCAAGGCTGCTGGCTACAAACCAGAGTGTTGAATTCTGATGGAGCAGTTCTCTGTGGCAAAGGCTTTTGACTGGCGGCCACTAGCTTGGGGTCTACTGACAGGCTACTACTATAGTCCATCTTAGCACCCACAAACAAAAGAAAATGGAGCCAAATATAACTACCAACTAGTTCAATGCCCTCAATACACAGATGAAGGAGGCACGGTGCAGAGTCAGCTTGCCAACGCTGAGTCAGCAGTTACAAGGACCTTTTCGCTAAGATACCACGTATGTATCTCAGACACAGTAAGATACTACACTTTGGGATAATCCTCGAAATGTTGGAACTGAAATTCAGGCCCCAGCACTATGCTATTCCCACAGTTCTCTTCCTCTCTAGGACTGAGGAGTTCAGTGCCCCAACCCAGCTTTTTAATACCCAGGAATAACCTTTGCTTTAGGGTCCATGTAGAAGGGAGATCCAGGTCTTGGGTCTTTCTTCCCTTTGATTCAGTCACCGTGGGTTCCCTAGCGATAGCTCAGCCCTGCAGAAAGACCTGCTAAGGTACCTGGCCTGCAGTGTCTTTGTTACCATGGCTATTGCCCTCCATTCACAAGTGTGACATCACTGCCTTCTGACTTGTCCTGGAGGAAGTGGCTGTAGGAACCAAAACCAGTGTGGGCTAGGGGTTGTGTTCCCTCACCTTTCCACTGTCAGTAGTGAAGGTTCTTGTTATAGCCACTTTTTAAAATTGAGACAGAGTCTCACTCTGTCGCCCAGGCTGTAGTGCAGTGGCGTGATCTCTGCTCACTGCAACGCCTGCCTCCTGGGTTCAAGAGATTATTCTGCCTCGGCCTCCTGAGTAGCTGGAATTACAGGCACGTGCCACCATGTCCGGCTAATTTTTGTATTTTTAGTGGAGATGGGGTTTTACCATGTTGGCCAGGCTGGTCTCAAACTCTGGATCTCAGGTGATCTGCCCGCCTTGGCCTCCCAAAGTGCTGGGATTACAGGCCTAGTCATAGCCACTTAATAATAGCAGGACTTTGGGCAAATTTCAGTAAATGGGCATTTGAACTATAATGTCTTCAAGGTGCCTTCTAATTTAACTTTGCTATGGTCCCACAATTCCTCTTGGTGGGTAAAAGTTCGACTCTCCTAGGTTAAACGCAATTCATAATATGTAATATTTTGACTTAAAGGAAGAAGCTTTATAATGCTCTACAACCTTGACTGGCTAACCAAAAGCAATGTAAGTGACAGCACTACAGCAAACCCCACATCCTGGCCAATTAGACGGCTAGCAGCCTCAACCATTCGGAACACAGCTGTGAACCCGAAGTAGGCAACTGCAAGAAAACTCCATTCACTTAGCTCCTAAGGAGATATACAGCATTAGCCTCTATTTTTTCAGGGCAATTAAGATAAAATGAGAGAAAGAGATTTAAAATGTAGGTTTTCCTGGAGCAGAAACTCTTTTGGGGATTGCTCATTGGTTAAAGAATTGTGGAACAGGAGGGCAATGTGAATGGAAGAAACTAATAAGCTGCTACTTTAGAACAATGTTCTTTTCACTCCCCCACCCCAACCCCTCTACTTCACACAGTAAATGCCTAGGAAAGCAGATTAACTCCTTCTGGTCAATCTGACCAGGATTGGGTTTTCAGACAATTACTTCTCGCATCTAAAACAAGAAATGCACCGATTCCCGAAGACCCAATCCTCTCTCTGGCTAGTCTTTCCCGGAGTGAGGTGACTCACACTTTTTGGTCAGAAATGCATTTATTAAAAACCAAGCAGTCTCCTGCTGTCCCACATCCTTCCTTGTTATTGCATCCTCCCTCCCTCCCTGCCTCAGCCTAGAAACTGCAGCCAGGTCTCCAGGAATCCCAGCCAGTGGCTGAGACTTGCACTGAGGTTTCTTTCAGAAGTGTGGTCTTTAAATCCACGGCCAATGAATTAAATGGACATTTAATGATAAACAACGGCTATATTGTTTATTCCAGCCATCTCCATGAAAGAAAATAAAACTCCCTTAAAAATTGAATATATTATTTAGGAAAATCCATTTTACATTTGTCTCTATAATGTATTGGATGTATTATATTACAAAATTCCAAGAAGCCTTTAAAAAGACTTCTGTGTTTGTCCTTTGTCTTCTGTGTCAATGAGGGGAAAAAATGAATTAATTGCTTCTTTGAATCCTTAAGGATATATATTCTCTCCTGCCTTAGAAAAACAAGACAAGATGAGATCTTTAAATCATTTGCATGAGAAGAACTAACATCACGGGTGCTGGCTGCAAAGCTCCTGTTTATATTTTATTATGACATTTGATACAACTTTAAAGCCTACCTCCTCCTCTCTCCTCATCCTCTTCTTCTTTCAGCAGCTTGCCAATGGAATTATACCACTTGAACTGTGGGTCAGGGATGCCATAAACACTACAATTAATCAAGGCACTGTTCCCTTCCTTGACTATGATATGGTCAGTTCTGGCAATGATTACGGGCACAGAGCCCAAGACCACGTTAGTGCCATTTAAAGTGCTGTTAGTCACACTCTTAGCGGTGGCTAGAGTGGATACTAGGATTAAAAAGGGCACAGAAGGTAGAAAGCACACAGTCAGATGGCTCTTCAATCGATCCATCTTCTTTGCTTGCTCTGTAAGGCAATAGAGAGATGGTTTGCCAACCGAATCTTCTATCAGACAACACACTGTTCACAGCAGGTCATGGGACAAACCTGTCCTGGGTCCATAGAGTTGGTACTTGAGCAAGAACCTGTTTTTAAGAAAACAAAAATATATACACATAAACATTAGCATTCATCCATTCAAAACACTATAAACGGTTAGCAATGCAGCTAAAATACAAACATCTACATACTTTTTTTTTTTTTTGAGATGGAGTCTTGCTCTGTTGCCCAGGCTAGAGTGCAGTGGGGCGATCTTGGCTCACTGCAACCTTCACCTCCTAGGTTTAAGTGATTCTCCTGCCTCAGCCTCCCAAGTAGCTGGGATTACAGGCACCCACCAACATGTCTGGCTAATTTTTATATTTTTAGTAGAGATGAGGTTTCACCGTGTTGGCCAGGCTGGTCTCGAACTCCTGACCTCAGGTGATCCACCCACCTCGGCCTCTCAAAGTGCTGGGATTACAGGCGTGAGCCACTGCACCCGGCCAAACCTACATACTTTTTAAACAAAACACAACCATAAGATGTTCCGGATGTGAATTATATTTTTCACAGAAATCATAATTTTGTTTTTTGCTATCAAAACATATAGATTTTATAGGAACAAATATTTCTTATATTAAATTTATATATTGCTTCATAGAGCTCAAAAATGGATTCAGGCTGCTTTCACTTACCATGACAAGCTCTCTTTCCTCCACATTACCTGTCTTCATTGTGGAGGACCTAATTGTTCACCTGGGTGTTCCTTAACCTCTTCTCTCCCAGTAAACGGGACTTCCAGTCTACGTCACTGGTCACAGCTTGGGCTCTGCCGGCATTTGGAAGGACTGCATCAGAATCACTCTGGCATTCTCCTAACTACCCATTATAGCTTCCAGAATGCTCCTTACTGTCTCATTCAACTTCCCATGCTCCTCTGAGCTCCACCTCATCTAGCGCTCTCTGCTCTGTGTTACTGTTACTTATGGGCTCCAGGTCACTCATGTACACCCTGGTTTCAATCTCATCTGCCTCCCACAGGCTGGGGAACATCACCAGACATTACGGTTGGCGGCACTTCTATGTCCAAAGATCTAACCTTCACCTAGTCCTCTATCCTCCATTTCATTCTAATCCTATAGCCATGCCTTCTTCAAAGGCAGAAGTTATTATTTCAATTCTGCCTACAACAACACTGAAGGGGTACCTGGTGATGATAAATTAGCTTCAGATCATATTTTTTTTCAGTAGGAAAGAAAAGAGTTTTGTTTTGCCATAGATTTCCATAAACCCCACTAAACTGGAGTGCTTTCCTGCCCTAGGAAGCTAACACATTATGCCACCAGCTGAAACCCTGTGGCGAAGGGAGATAGCACAGACTGCAATGGTATGATAGACACCCTGCCATGACTTTGCAAATGTCTTTCTTTACTTGGCTAAACTTGTGGTTTCCTTTGTGGTTGGAAAGCTGACCTATTCGATACAGAATAGCTGTGAAGAGCATGGCCTCAGGTTTGAGAGAGACCAGGCCAGGATTCTGGACATAACCACCTTCGCTGGCTGTATGTCTTGGGCAAGTACAAGACAATTATAAGGATTCACAATCAAATGTATATCAAACACCTATGTACTGCTGCCTTGATAAACAAGAATTATTAGCACAATGTATAAAGCATCCTTTATTGAAATGCTTCTCAAATCTATTTTTATGTGTTCTAAAAGCCAGATCTTGAGTTTTGTTTAAAACATTATTATAAATTATAAATAATTATAAATGACTTTCAGCACTGGGTCCTTTGCAGGGGCTCAAGTCTGAGAATGCATGAGCTGCCCCCTTAGGTGTATTCTGTGGTGAGCATGTTGAGGGCAGGAGCTGGGTCACTCATTATTGACACCCTGGTGCCCGAGCCATAGCAGATGCCTGGCTAAATACCACAGGGGAGAATCAGAGACAAGACAGATTGGGAGATGGGTTCTAATAAATATGGGTGGTAAATATAACTTTTCCCCCCAATTAAAGAAAATGCCACAAATGGAAAATCAAACTGAATTTTAACATGTGTATCTCAAGAGCTGTTTTCAAACAGAGGCTCTCCACATTTGGCTTTCTACGTTCAAACACATTGTGCTAGCAGAGTAAAGAGAAGGGGATACTGCTGTGCTATTATATTTTAATAATGTCAGTAGGTGCTTTGGGCTAGAAACACAGCCAACTGTTCTGAAATGGAATATAGTTCTGTTAGAGACCTTAGGAGATACAGAAGCAGAGACTTTCGTTTTATGCAGGGATTTCAGTTAGCAAAATGTTTTCCCTCTTCCTCATTTTTATTCCCATCCTCTCCCATCTGGAAAAGTCACTAAGGTACAGAAGACATAACGCATCATTTACAGGTTGTTTGTATCAAAGCGTTTTACTCTAAAATTCTGTGAAAACTGATTCAAAGTAAGCACTGAATTAACACTAATGAATTAATAGTTTTAGTAAGAATTTACTTTCAATTTACTCTTTCACTTCAGATTTTTCAAAAGGTATTTATTATGTGCCGGGCACACTGCCAGGATTTAGGGGATGGGAAGTGCCACAAAGCTCAATAAACCACAGACCATGTCCACTCACAGTCTAGTAGTGGAAAGACATACAGATAACTTCAATATGTTCTCTAGATGCTATGGGCTTGGAGTTGGGTAGGAAGGAGGGGCACCAAACAGCTTGGGTGCCACCTAGAGATGATGTTTGTTGACTGCCCATCCAGCATCCAGGCCCTCTTCTGCCTTTCCCTTTCTGCGAGTCCCATGGCTCACAGGGTAGAAACTTCTAGTCCTTCTCATCACCCCATCGCATGTGCACCTACCAAACTTGACACTGCTCCCTGATGTATGATCTTGCACTTTTCTGTTTTGAGTAAATTCCTTCTCGATTACAAGGACAGCTCCTGGATAGCAAAAACTTGCACATATAGTTCAGTAGGATTTCCTTATTGCTAGGCACCCATAATCACGTTTACACACTTGCTGTATGAAGCCATGCTTATATGTAATCCAACGGCAATTATTTAAGAAAACATTACAATGTGTTGCCTGAAGAACATAAGATATCACGTGACTCTGGACGCTGGCAAAATATTCTGCAAATGTACCTTTTCAGCTTGTTGGATTAGGATCTTACAGACAGCACCATGAAAAGTTTAGTTGAGCTGGACATGGTGGCTCACGCCTGTAATCCTAGCACTTTGGGAGGCTGAGGCAGGCGGATCACGAGGTCAGGAGTTCGAGACCAGCCTGGCCAATATGGTGAAACCCCATCTCTACTAAAAATACAAAAATTAGCCGGGCGTGGTGGTGTGCTCCTGTAGTCCCAGCTACTCAAGAGGTTGGGGCAGGAGAATCACTTGAACCCAGGAGGCGGAGGTTACAGTGAGCCGAGATGGCATCACTGCACTCCAGCCTGGGCGACAGAGCAAGACGCTGTCTCAAAAAAAAAAAAAAAAAAAAAAAAAAGTTTAGTTGATAACAATCTAACATTGTGAAAGACATTTGAGCCAGCAAAGAGTAAAATAACAATCTAACATTGTGAAAGGGATTTGAGACAGCAAAGAGTAAACCCTAAGTACTATAATCCAGCAGCTTAAAATGCAGTCCTTCAAGATACAAGAACAAAGACCACAGCTTTCAAAACCAGGGCTTAACAAAAGCTACAATGGACAAGTTGTTAAACCTCATAATCTTTGGGAAAACTTTGATAGACTACTTTATTTTCTATAAATAGAACAAAAGAGAAATATTTCGCAAATATCAAATGTTCTTTATTTTGACCCCTTCCCTACCTCCCAGCCACTGGATTTTATCTAAAAATGTTTAATAAAATGCTTTGTTCAGTCCTATTTCTTCTTTTTCCACCTATAATCAATAAGACTGTTGCCCATGTATTTCTGGAGCTAGAAGGAAAAGGACCTCTTGTGTAAGGGGTGTTTTGTACTAAATGAATATTATTGTTTTTTCTTGGCAGAGTCAATTTGGGTATTGCCCCAACTACTCTGATGAATAATTTGTAGAGTGATACAACTGGATTTTGTTGCAACACCTACTGAGAGTTACCCCTATTTTAATTCACGTGGGAATGATGCCACAGGCACATAAGCTACCTTCTGGATGAAAACACATTCTTCATAGGGTTATACTCATGAAGCATGGAGAGGGAAGCCCCATTTCATATGAATTGGAAAGTGGCACTAAAATACTCATTAAGGCATGAATACTAACTTTTCAAAACTGGTAGTCAACTCAAGCCATTTCAGTTATGAATATGTTTCTGCCACTTCCTTTCCCATATATCATAATGAATTCAAAATATCCATGTCTTTTTTAAACAAAAATTTAAAATATTTTCTTTTGCGATTAAAAAAAATGAGAACAAAATTCTCACTGGCTCATTCTATCCCACCTAACATCTTTCAGGATCAGCATAGAGTCTCTTGAACAGCATGGGTCTGAACCACTCAGTCCACTTATATGCAGGTTTTTTCTTTTTTAACAGAAGTTACACTGAGTGTGCCTGCCTCTCCTTCCCCCTCTTCCACAACCACCACCTATGAGACAGCAAGACCAGCCCCTCCCCCTCCTCCTCAGTCTACTCAACTTGAAGATGGCGAGGCTGAAGACATTTACGATGATCCACTTCCCCTTAGTGAACGGCAAATATATTTTCTCCTTAAGATTTTCTTAATAACAGTCTTTTCTCTAGCTTACTTTATTGTAGGAAAATCGTATATAATACACATAGCATACAAAATATGTGTTAATGAGCTGTTCATGTCATCAGAAAGGCTTCTGGTCAACAACCGGCTATTAGTAGTTAAGTTCTGGGGAGTCAAAAATTATACACAGATTTCCCACTGCATTGGGGGGGGTGGGTGCCCCCAACCCATGTTGTTCAAGCATCAACTATACTGAATTTTAGATAATTAGGGTGATCTCTGAATATAAACTATGGTGATATGGTTTGGCTGTGTTCCCACCCAAATCTCACCTTGAATTGTAATAAACCCCATGTGTCAAGGGTGGGGCCAAGTGGAGATAATTGAATCATGGGGGTGGTTTCCACCACATTGTTCTTGTGGTAGTAAGTCTCATGAGATCTAACGGTTTTATAAATGGGAGTTCTCCTGCACAAGCTCTTTTCTTGCCTGCTGCCGTGTAAGACATGCCTTTGCTTCTCCTTTGCCTTCCACCATGATTCTGAGGCCTCCCCAGCCATGTGGAACTGTGAATCAATTAGACTTCTTTGCTTTATAAATTACCCAGTCTCAGGTATGTCTTTATTAGCAGCATGAAAACAAACAGACGCATATGGGAATCTAAAGTCAAGGGCCAAGAAATCTGTGGAAAAAAATGTTCCTTTAGCAATTACTGCAGTCCAGAGTCAAATCATTTAAGTGATAAATCAGTTAAGTCTTATCTCAATGCCCAAAGTCCTATTACAGAGATTCATACTGCCCTTTCTTGCCCTTTCTTGTCCATGTTCTAGAGTCTATTTCTGTACAGAGATTCTTGATGCCTCTAATCACACAAAGGTAATACCTAATTCAGATGGCAAATGTGATAATCACAGGAAAGTATGAAAGGGCATTGCTTTTAGGTTACTTTTAGAAGCATCTAAAGGGGATCAGTTCAATCCAAATCAATATGCATTACCTGAGAAATGACCTGCGCTGGGTGCACTGCCAGGGGTTGAGGCCTTTCCCCTCTTGTCAGAATCCAGCAGGGGACACAGGACTTTCCCCTCTTGTCAGAATCCGGCAGGGGACACAGGAACATATATCGACAGTTACAGGACAGTGTGACAGCTGCCCATCACAGGGTGTCAAAGATCCACTGGGGCACCAGACAAGAGATGGAAGTATTAACAGTTTGGATGAGCCAGGAAGAATTTTCTGGAAGTGATTCTTTAAAGACGTACCCAAGTGGACCAGGGGAGAGAAGCTGACCCAAAAGAGGAATAGAATATTGAAAGAAATGATTACAGAGAACCTGGGGAAATGTCTGTAACTAGGCACTGATGGCCAGGTGGTGTGTGCAAGAACAGAGGAGGGGGAAGTAGGCTGGAAAGGCAGGCTGGCCCAGAAAATGACCGGATAGTATGCAACGCCAAGGATGGGGGCACTCACAGGTTTTGAAAAGGAGAAGTGACAGGGCTAGTTCTGTGTTTACAAAGATCAGCTTGATCCTCGTATGGCTGCGATGTAGACCTGGCTAGGAGACTAGTATTATACAATATCCAGGAAGGAAATGAACGGGGGCCTGAACCAAAAGCAGTGGGGAAGGAAAGAAGTTGGCAGATGCAAAGAGGTACAGGAATTAAAATGTACAGAATGACTATCTGATAGCAGGTTGAAGTAGTACAAGACCTCCTGACCAGTGGCACCTATGATTATACAGACAGCTCTTAGGAAGCAAGTGTCTCATTTACTAAAAACCAATGGCTGGCACTGTCAGTAGAATACACAAATTAAGAAATTCAACAAACCACTCCCTTGGGCAGCACTCTGCACTCTGCTGCCACTCTTGGATGAGGGCCTGTCTGCTAGCAGTGACCTGGCAGAGTACACAGTCGCTCCTGCCTGGTTCCTCACTGCTCCTCCTAGCTTCACCATCTTCTCTCTCTGTACCCCTGGCTGATGGAGGGTGTTGTGATGACAAACCACAGTCATGACATTTACATATAAAAACTCACAAATTAAGAGCTATACAGCAGCACACCATGAGAAGAATTAGAGCCTGTCTTTTTAAAGTAGTTGGCCCTTAGGAGGAAAGTGAGACTCAGGAGAGACCTCATGGCATTCTTGGTACAATACGCACTTATTAATTGTGTAGTGTTAGGATAATTTCCAGCTACTTAATGGGTAGAACTAAATATACACCCAGACTTGCCGGATTGCTGTGAACAGCCACCAGATGAGCTGTTTAAGCCCATGGAACAACTGAGAGGGGTACCACATTATTACTCCAACTACACTAATGTTCGGCCTCTACAGAATTTTATTTTATGCTGTTATTATTTTTTTTTTTTGATACACAGAAGGCACGTACTTTTTCAAAAACTGATCTGGGTTAAATCACTGTTTTTCAAACTTAAAAACAAACTATAGGCCCAGAGATGCCATCTTCATAAAACTTTATTTTTAATGGGGCATAATATTAAGAAACTATTCTTGAATCTCCACACTTTGTTCACATGGTATGTTTTTCTGATTAAAAGTAAAAATAATACAAAATAAAGCTCTCAGAAATATACTGTTTAAATTGCCCAGGGTCATCAAATCATTATTTTAAAAAATCACTCTAATATGGAGATGAGATACTGTTGATATCCTACTAAACATAAATGTTGGTTAAGCCTGATCATCAGAAGGGAGATACTCAAGGGACCTTTACTACAGTCTTTTAAAGAGAAAAAGAACCACAAACCCTTATAAAGGAGGAGGGAAAAAATTACATTAAAGGTTGTTCTCTATAGATATATAATTATCAAGCAAGATAAAAACAGGTCTACACATCTCTTCTCAGAACTAGAACATTAGACTTGGAAAAACTTGGACGTATTTTCATACAGGTTTTTCTTTACTCTAAAAAATGGAGGCCTAGAGAAGGTATGGTATTGCATACGGTCATGCAATTAATTTAGTGGCTTAGAAAAAAAATAAAATGACCATGACTGCTAATAATAACCTCAGATCAGACCTGGGATTGTTTTCTTGGTTCCATAAAGCCAATTATTAAATTGTTCTAGCACTTGAAACATGCAGTGCAGGCTATTCTAATCACAGGTATATCATTTAGAAGAGTTTATTGATGTTTGAGCACATAATGTCAAATTCTTATTCTTATTCATTCATTCATGTATTAAGATAGCATCTCACTGTTACCCAGGCTGGAGTGCAGTGGCACCACCATGGCTCATCGTATTAATTGGGTCATTCTTAATTGATCAGAGAGACATTTCTCCAGAAATCTGATGATCCAAGGAATTAGCCAAATCTGGAAACTGAATAGAAATGGGACAGACACACTGATGCAGGGGCCTTTAGGCTGCCAGGCCAATCCCTAAAACGGATCACAATGCACATCAGAGGGTTACAATGCTGTATTCACATTTTTCTTTGATCTTTGACACCGTCCTTATTAGAGTCTATATTCAACCTAAGCTGGTACAGAAGCATCTCTAGCTGCTGTCTTTCTTTTCATTAGAATATTGTTCCAACATTTCCCCCCTTTAAAAAATTATGTCCTTTCAAAACATTCTTCCTACTCATTTGGAGTATGCATGTAGAGATTCGAATTTTCATTCTAGTCCAATGAATTTATGTCACCTGCTAATCTGTAGATGGCACTACTTCTGCCAGCTTTCAATTGTTTTTATTTGATCTCAAGCCCATTTTCCAAGAAGTTCCTGATGTATTTAGTGTGAAGCTCCTACATTCAGAGTGAAACCAGGCAGGAGCTGATGGATGTCTGGAAGCCTGGACACATCAGTGAGTCAGAACTCTTTTTTGGCTAGAAAAATGGCTAGAAGATGCCATGTATCAGGGAGGTGCTTTATGGAGGTGCTGATCCCTGGCTGCCTGCCCACAAGTCCAGGCTGTGCGCGCTCTGCCTGGATGGAGGAAGCAAACCCTGTCCTCTCTGCAGCCCACAGAGCACATTGTCTATAAATCAGAGGGCAATCTTCTTAATATGCTTTCCTAATATGACTCAGGACCTGAAATAATTGTGAGTTTACATTTTCTTGCTAATTCTGGATCGTTTGCAAACCCGCAAGGCCTTGATAATGAAAGAGCCTTTCTCAATTCCTACCTCTCCCTCACATTTGATTGTGCACACACAGCTTCCCAACTGGCCAAACAAAACTCCCTTTTCTGGAACTGGGAGGGTAATTTCACATACAATCTTACAAAGGGTGGTTAATTATTTTGTGGTGGGACAGCTCATAATAAAGCTACTCAACTCACGATGAGCCTGAAGGATAGTATTAATAGTACCCAACTGAGACACAGAATAACTTCTAACAGAAACACATCAAGTGTTCTTAGCAACAGCCAGTGTGAAGAATTCACTGCAGGTCTCCTGCAGCCGTGGAGCTGAGATTTTAATACAGCAAATGGATAGGATCAGGTGCCTGGGATAAGAGATGGGTTGGGCTCTGAGGTTAAGGTCAAGAACAGAAATTCTGGGGTGATGTGTGAAGAGCAGATGAGTTTAGAATTTTAGGATTAAGACCCACAAGCTGGGAGTGAGGATACTTACTCCTTTCCTCCATTTTTTATTTACTAGGAGATGACGCCTGGGAGTCAGTTGATCTCTCCGAGCTTCAGACCCATCTCTTAGGTCCTTTCCAAATCTATCATAGTATGATCATGACAACCAGGAGTAAGACTGGGGCTGGAAAAGGGAAGAAACGGTGAGGGGTACAGAGAAAAGGGAAAGAACAAGAGAGTTCTTGGTGCACTGCTAAAAATTCCATTGCAGTAAATACAACTGGGGCAAAGCACTGTGATGGCCAAGCCATTTGTGACTTGGCAGATGGCCACAGACACAGCTTGTGCACCACGCAGCCCGTGAGAACTTGTTCTCCATAGGCAAGACAACTTCTTGTGTGTCCCTTACATTCTGGACAATAAAATGAGGGAGTAAATGGATTCAAGCTCTGAAAGTATTAGGACGCCCCCCATTCATACCCTCTCCAGATGCCCTCATCTCACTGCAGGTGTGAATCAGCCCAGATTCCTCCAGGACTTCCTATATGGAAGACGGGCCGGTCCTCTTGGGCACAGCTGCAGGTTTCTCCCTCCAACTTCACCACCAGAGCAGCCTGGAGTGAAGCCTGAGCCTCACTACTTTTACCTTGTTACCTGGACTAAGAGTGGGTGGTGAACTTAGTGCCTGTAGCCATGCCACGGACCCAACCTTTCCTCTTCAGACCAAGAACTGCTGGTTGTGTAAATCCGAGCTGTTCCACAGGGGGTCTGACCAAGGCCCGTGTCTTTGGGCCTTGAAACCTTCATTTCACTTGATAATTCAGAGAGGCCTTGAGTCTACTCTGGCAATTTGGGAATGTAATTTTTATCATTAACATAATTGTCCCATTAAAAAAAAGAGTTGGTATTCAAATATTGTTGATTGTGCTTAGCACCATGCATTCATTACTTTTATTATTATTTAATGATTAGTAACAATCTGTGCATGGAGAATGTCTCAAAATATAATGAATATAAAACGCTAAAATTCTTAAATTATTACAATGTACATTTTTCCAGCAGTTCGTCATTCAGTGTAAAAGCCAGAGGCAGCCTTGCTATGGCCTGACAGTAGGCCTCTGACAGATTCACAGCCTCCATATCCAACCTCACTACGCTCGCTCACTCCCCCCATCAGCCTCCCTGGGCTCTGCTAATCCTGAAATGGGTAAACCCCGGCATCCTTGAACTTACTATTCCCACCATCTGAAATGAGTTCTGGGATACCTGGAACATTTCCTTTGGAACCCTCAGGCCTTCAACCAGCGAGGCCCTTCCTGGTCACCTATGTGAAACCGTGCCCACCCCATCATGCTCTACCTACCTCGACCCTGCCTTTGTCTTTACAGCATTAACTACTACGTGTTTACATACTGCGCCCCCATTAGGATGGGAGCTCCTAGAGGGCTGGGCTCCTGTCGTTGCCGCTGTTTACTGATGTATCCCCACTGTTCAGAAACACACTTTGCTCAAAGCAAACACTTGAATATCTGCGGAGTGAATTTATTCTACTTATATACCCTCTAAGATAGACCTATTACTAACTTACTGCTCGCCTTTGGTACAAATTCATTTCTTAGACAGTTTTGGAAAATGTCTGTTCTTTAACCACAGAACTAAGTATAACCCAAAATTTCTTTAAGTCAGTCCTCAGAAATGCATCATTTGCTTACAGTGGAATTTGAGAGGCTGGTGATAAAGACAGGCCTGTGAACAGAGGCTCAGGGTAACACAGAAGAGGAGGCGGAGATGCCAGAAATGTATGCTCTTGTTATTGTTGAAGTGAAAAGCAATCACCTACTTAATTTATATTTCAAAATGTCGCACAGTCCCTCATTTCTGTGTCTGTGGTTGTTTGATTAAGACCATTCAAATTCACAGCGTAGGAACTGGATCACCTAGGGTTTCCTCTTTCATCAGGATAAAATTTCATCTGTTTGAAAAGATGCACTCAATAACTGGAGAGGATAGTTAAATAGTATTTCCTCCTTCCTCTTTACCAGCCCATTATCACAAACTGGAATTGCATCGTGAACACTTCCCTGAATCTCACATGTAAAGTGTCATTATAGGCTCTTTCACTAAGAACTGGATCTCGGTGAAAAACAGATCAGAAGAGATCCTGTAATTCAAACCCTACTGGATTTAATTCTTAAGAGTGCTATGATAACTCCCCTTACAATTCACCTAGCATTTATGGTTTACAAAACACCCCCACAGATGTTATCTCATCGGAGCCTCAGCACCACTCTAAGGCTGGGACAGGCCTGTGATTCTGCCCACACAACAGCGTAAGAATCTGGGGCCAAGCCACCAATGCTGCAGGAAAAGTCCCTTGCAGAGCTCACATCTTCTCTCAGTCCAGGGCTCCTGTTACCTGCACACAGTGGTCACTGAGTGCCCACCAAAGCTTCAGCAACCCTCATAACAGTGTAGCTAATTATTTTAAAATTTTGTTCATAAAAGCAATATTTTTCAGAATTTTATTCCATCTTAATAATCTTCCTGACTTTAGTGGTTAAGATCAGTCTTCCACCTAAGTGTTTTTCAGTGTCACAACACGGCAAATTGTTGCAATTAAACAAAATCACCAGAAGAAAGCTGAAAATAGGGATTCAGTGGTTTCCACTTTGCTTTTCTCTCAGCTTCGATGGAAAGGGGCCCTGTTAGGCTGAGCACACTTTCCAGGTGATCTCTCCCATCTCTCCGCTGGGTAGTCACCTTTATCTAAGTGATAAACACAATTAGGAGCCAGTCATATCAATTAAATAAACTGAAAGTACTTATGAGGCCACTATTATCCACTTAGTACCAATTACTATGGGGATTAAAAACAGTTTAAGACCAGGCCTTTACCCCAAAGGTGCTTAGAATCTTGGTGACACCTGCACACAAAGCAATATGCAATTATGGGCTAAACTAGGTAAATGCCACAGAAATTCAGAGGAGGCCAAGCTGGGAAGGTAACAGAATGTTCCCTGGGGTTGGCCAAGACCTGAAGGATGAATAAAAGGAGACCAGACAGTTCTCCTAGCAGGAGTAATGGTTTAGTCTAGACAAATAAGGGTAGAAAGAAACACGGCACGCAAGTAATAAAAACCTAGGTGGCATTGGCTTTTGCAAGCATCATGCAGTGGATCTGCTGTGCAAGGCTGTCTGGAGAGCTCTGGGACAGCAGGGAACTCCTTCAGAAATTCTATTCCAGATGAGGGCCTCTGGGGCATCTTAGGAGAAATGATAAAGAGGACTTTGGAACATTTGATCCACTACTTAGGCACAAGAACTAACAACTCAGTGAAAGGAGGAGAGGTGGCCATAACTTGGAGGTAGTGATGAGATGCCTTCCAAAGGCAAGAAGACATCAAAAGTCCACTGCACGTCCTGGGTACAGAGGCACAATGAGAAATGACCAGCCTCCATTAAGGCAAAGGATGGTTAATACTCAGATGTTTTCTGGAAATGAATTTCAAGGTCCTCAAAAGTGTTTTGAAATGGAGAAAAACAGGTTACCTTTGAGAAGTTCTAACCAGAGCTGGACTCAAAGACCAAGTAATCTAGGATTGTCCAAACCTTGAAGAAAAACAAAACGACAACAACAACAAAAAAACACCTTCCCACCAACGTAGGGCTGCCAGCAGAAATGGCAGGGAGTCATTAGACAGAACTGCAGGCCTGGCCGGGGGTGGGGCAGTGAAGCCCAGTGCCTAGCTTTAGCAGGTAAGCAGCAATTTTCAAGATGAACTTCATAACAGCAGCTGAGAAGCAAGAACGCTCACTGGTTACTAAAGAGTTTATGCTATCCACAGCCATCCTGGGCAGTAAAGACCTAACAGGAGGTGCTGGGAGCCAAACACTAACTTAGTCTTCACTCAAATACCTTTCCTTGCCTAGGACCAGGGAAAACGGGTTTTGAATCTTTAAGCACAGTTGCTGTTTATCTACCTACTTTCTTGCAGGGGCGTCTGGCCTTTGGAGAAGAAAGGAGTTGGATGGTCTCCTCAGGGTGGTCATTACTGCCACAAATATAGAGCCCTTGCTAATTTCAAGAAGGAACAGAAAGGTACAGATACAGCCTGGTGCCATGGCTCATGTCTGTAATCCCAGCACTTTGGGAGGCAGAGTCTGGAGATAGCTTGAGGCCAGGAGTTTGAGACCAGCCTGGGCAACATAGCAAGACTTCATGTCTCCAAAAAAATTAATTAGCTGGGCATGGTGGCATGCACCTGTAATCCCAGCTACTCCAGAGGTTGAGGTAGGAGGATCACCTGAGCCCAGGAGTTTGAGGCTACAGTGAGCCATGATCATGCCACTGTACTCCAGCCTGGGCAACAGAGCGAGACCTCATCTATATACACACACATATGAAAGGTAGAGACTCGAGAACAGATGGATCCTATCTTGTTAAGAAAAGGTACTGCTTTCGTAAACCGATGAGAATGATGTGAATTAGTCTCAGCCTGCACCTGAACTGGGTGGGTCCCAGAAGTGGACAATTCTGGAGCACTTTATTCGAACCCATTTATTTCCTCAAGGAGCAAACCCTTCCCTTATGATCTTCCTCACACCATCAGCAAACTCAAATCCTCAGTGGAAGGAAGGGGTTGGGATTATACTTCAGTATCTGTTCAGCAAGTTTTCCTCTTTCCTGTTGACTAGAGTCAATTTCAGCACAGCCTCTAAGTAAGTTACAGTCTCAATCCAGAATTAGGAAAGCCCAACCCACAACAACTTTCTTTCAGTCTCATTAGCAAGTCCCCAATGCTTCAGTCCAAAAGCTGAGGGTCCATCAGGGAGTTAATTTCTTCTTTTATGTCTCTCTTACAAAGTCTGTGCCCTGTGATAAGGTTCCGACTTCTTCCCTCGCATGTGGTGCTGTGTGTGGGGCTTTGCAGCTCCTCCCCGGCCTGAAGTCCCTTTTGGTTAAGCACAGGCAGTGGAAGTTAGTCTCTCTGGTGCTGCAAAGTCTTGCCTTTGGTAGGAAGACCCCTGAGAGATGCTCAGACCCCACTATCCTCGAGACATATTTCTGCTGTACCTGAGACAGAATCTGGTTCACTATAAAGACATTGTTTAAAATGTCCCCTTTCCTTCCCTGCCCTGAGAAACATATCAATCACTGAGTTCTAATGATTCTCACTCCTCAATATTGGGCTGCCACATCCTGGGTTTCCCCTGGGTTATGTGCTCATCATCTCTACTGGACTCCTTCCTTGCCGACCTGCCTCTAGTCTTGCCTGCCTCCAATCCACGTACCATGTCATTACTAGAGTCAGCTGACTCTGAAAGATCTAAAACATATTCCATGTCTTCGTTGTGTCAACAGTGTGAAACTCAAGTCCTACGCAGGACCTAGGTGATTCTTCACAGTCTGACTCCCATCCACCTCCCTGACTGCATCTCTGGAGCCTCCCCCTCCCCCCTCCCTCCTCCCATCCCCCCAACCCCAGCAAGTTCTCTTTCCTCAACTCCCAGTAGTTCCCCATGGCACCACCTCCAGCCACATTCCCTTCCTTACCTTGCACATCTGGCAAACCCCTAGCTTTGAGGTCTTGGTTCAAAAGCCCTCCAAGACTCCCAAGGTAGCCCCAGACACTCCTTTTCTCACCACCCTTTACTCATAACTTCCTATTTTCGCTATAATTATCTTTTTGCACATTTGACCCTTCATTAGATTAAAATCTCAGGTTGTCACTACCTGTTGAATGAATTAATGAATGAATGGAATATGGGCTTGAGAAAGGCTGGACACTGGTGCATGGGTGACTGATGCAGTCATGAGGAAAAATAAGTCACCCGGAAAGAACACAGAGGGCCACAAGCAAGACAAGAGACCCAGGTTAGAACCCAGGGAAAGCAGAGGACAAGCTCTCGGAGAAAGAGCAATAAAAAAAAATATTGGGAATAGCTAAGGGCACAGTATTCCAAAGGCCACAGCAGGTGGGCCCTCTGCACTTTTGTAGAGCCTGACACAGATAATCCAATTAATTACATGGGAGTTGTTTAAAATGCCTCCTTTCCTTCCCTGCCCATAGATAGAGTACAACTCTACCACTGAGTCCTGGTGGTTCTCACTCCTAAATATCTGGCTACCACAACCTGGTTTTTCCCTATTAAGATTTAAGAGAGAGGGAATGGTTTACACTGACCTAGTACTTTACAATAGAAAACAATTTTTTTTGCATCATTCTATGAGAACATTTGGGTAAAAATCTTATGAAGTCATACAAATGGATGCTAGCTATACAATATAAAGTTTTGTTTTATTAGGATAAATTTTAGTCAAGTCTTACTGTTGTTTCCAGCGTCAGATACTGCTAACCCAGGCCTTCTTTTACCACATTGTCTGAAAAATTTGTTTTTCTTACATGCAGTTCAGTTTCAATTCAAAGCCACTCTTATAACACTAAGATAGAAGAATCCTTCAGTTTAGGATTTCTGGACACAGAGATGTCAATTTAACCAAGAGACAACACATTTTTGCAAGGTAGATATTGAGGCCTCGTACATAAGAGAGACTAAATGAATATGTTTGAAAAGAATTACTAGATTTCTAATATTCAAACCCAAAAGTTAGTTTATGTAGTATTATAGCTGTCAACTCCCACATCCCCCAACACCAACGTCAAATATGGAGCCCATCGCAAACATTGGTGATTGATTGTGGCACTTTCCCAGCTGAACCAGTACAAGCCCATGACATTGCAAGCAGCTATTACCAACTGGTCAGAGTTGGCCCATGTGAAATCTCATCATTCTCAAGTTAATTATGTTAAATTTTAGCTTTCACAGCTCCTTGCTCACGTGTGCATGGTACGCAGACAGCAGAACAGCTGATTACTGTTAGAGGACAATGAGCAGAAACAAAGTGAAATGTGACTTGCCTCTTCTGCTTTATGATGTCCTTCTTATTGTGAGTAAAAGTTTTAAGCTATTAATTTCATACATGCATACAAATGCTGCCATTTCAGATGAATCCAGAGACCTGAATTACAGCATGCTGGTTCCAGACCTCTACTGGCCACTGACCACCTCTTGTTGGACTTCCTTTATCAAGCTGCCCTGTGAAACCTGGGGTTTAGTTATCCATTGCGTTTTTAGGAAGTAAATCTGGCATCGGTCTGTTCCATTTCATGTTCTGGTTTCCCATATTTTCTCTATAATAGGACAGAATCCAAACTCCTTCACATGACACTGAGCTCATCACAGTAAAAGGACCACTTTGTTCCCCTCCTCCTGCCCTTGCCTATTAGTCCATTGCACCAAACCTTTCAGTGGATATGGCTGTATTTGCTTTCCATGGTTCCTGTAACAGATTTCCACAGACTGAGGGATTTAACATAAATTTATTTTGCAGTTCTGGGGCACGGAAGTTCAAACAGGTCTTAACAAGCCATCATTCAGGTGGGCCCAATGTAATCACAAAGGTTCTTTCACGTGAAAGAGGGAAGCAGAAGTCAGCGTCAGAGTGATGCCCCAAGAGAAAGATTGGACTGGCTGCTCTGAGCTTTGAAGACGGATGGGGCTACAAAACAAGGAATGGGGGTGGCCTCTAGAAGGTGGCAAAGGCAAAGAAACAGATTCTCCCCTAGGGCTTCCCAAAGGAACAACGCCCTGCAGAGTCTCTGACTTTTGCCCACTAAGACCCACGTTGAACTCCCACACCACAGAAGTGCATTGGGCCCACCTGTATAATCCTGAATAACCTCCCCATGGCAAGACCCTTAACTCAATCACATCTGCCAAGTTCCAAAGTGGACACCTTTGGTGGGGGGCATTATTCTGCCTATCCCAATGATGTTCCTTCTTCCTGGAGTGTCTACTCTGCTTAGAAGACTTCTAATTCTTTGGGCATTCCTTAATGAAATATCATGACTTTTCCCATGGAAATGTCACTCCAAGCATGAGGTCCTCTCCTCCTCCAATCTATGGGGTTCATTTCCCCACCTCCTCAGTCCCATGTGCATCCCTCTCTGGAGCACTCATCCTGTACTGTGTTTTATTTGTCCTCAAGCATATCTCCCTGACTCGACTGTGACTTACTCTTACTCATTTTTGTGGCCTCAGGAGTCTAACTATAAAAGTTTGTGGAAAAAAAATAATGTGATATTTTAATGAGTAAAGACCTCAGGTGGAAGCAGAGGCAAGACCAATACATTCATAGGACTTCTGTTTGGAGCATAACTTATAAACTACTTCTGATAGCTCTTAAGTGGTTACACCATGACATAATCAACCAAACCCTTTGTAACCATCTTTCAACCATGCCAGGGAGGTATTATACCAGACTTAAAATTAACCACTGGCATTTTAAGGCCATTTCTAACCGCAATGTGATATGCCATAGATTGAAAACATTGTCAAAGTTTTAAGTGTCCTCCTGGCCTTGGCTAGGAAAGACAAGTCACACCCTAAGTGCTGGGTTAGATGCCAACTTAGGGGAGTGATAGTATCTGCATGATTTCTAAATTCCAAAAACTAACACTTGTTTAACAAATCTGGCTAGGCTGTGTTGAGGTTAAAAGCAACTTGGCTACAATATTTATTTGTATTCCAGTATCTAAAAGTTCTTGCATTAAAAAGTAGAATAAAAAGTCCAAATTAAGCACAATTTAAAATGCCTCGAGTATTTAAATTGCAAGCCAAATAGGAATTGGATAAATTAAGGTCACAGGGATTGGGGGGTAGATCTATTTTTAAAGGGAGTAATTTGCTGTAAATGTCTAATGTCACCAACAACATCATACAGTCTAGAAATCTAAACACATGGAAATAAACCTAAAAATCACGTGCCTAGCAAGTGAGCTGCAAGAACCCAATAGTTAACTACAAAAGAGAAGAAATGATCACCTTTTTTGGTAACATGCCTACAAAGTCTATTTTTTTCTTCATGAGCAGTAATAAAACCCCTTTTCAACCTAACTCCTGTTGTTTTTTTGAGTTTTAGGTTAGGGAAATGTGGACTTTTTGAAGCCAAGGGCAGTATGTAAGTAAGTCTTTGATTAAATTTCATCGTGTCTCTTAACACTGAGAAAATACTTAGGATTTGTACTTAGGATTTGTGGATCGAGAAGGGGGCCTATTGATCTGTATTAAACCTCACATTCACAAAAAGTAAACTGAGGCCTTGCTGCTTCCTCCAGGTCAGGAAGAACCCAAGGCTAAGGGGAGACTCTAGCTACTTCTACTGGGGAATGTCACCTGAGGATATGAGACCTGCTGTTCAGGATAAGGTGTACATGCAGGCAGTACTTCATGAAAGATTTTAAACTTGATACATTTTTATAGAAAAGAGAAGCACAATTATTCAATATTTGTGTTGGAGTTTTCAAACTTATTTTTCTATAAATGTATTTAGAAATAAATTTAGGATGAGTGAACATCACCAACCAGACTATTTGGCTAAAATGGGGGACTGCAGGTTCTAATTCATAAAAATGGTAATCATGTTGTTGCTACTGCTGTTGTCTGGATGTTTCAAGCCTTTCCTATTATTAAACCTCGGTTATGCAGCATCACAGGACAGAGCCAACTCTATACTGGGGGAAGTCACCCCAGAGAGTATCCAGAATTAGAGCTGGAGCCATCTCAGGCTTGCAAGCAAGCACCAACCTTAAAGCCTACCCACAGCTCAATGAAAAGTCAATGCATTTCTAAAGTCTATTAAGGTCTATAAAGAATGTAAACAATTGTTTTGTAATAAGCTTAATGAATAAAACAACTGAACCCACTAAGTGGTACTTATAGAAAAGAGGCTTGAGAATTTAGCTTTAGTTAGCAGAACTAGTTCCCACTAGAACAGGATTGTTTATCTTGCCCCTATTAGATACAATAATCCTAATAGTGTTAATGGTACTAAATGTTTTAGGAATAAACAACTGTAGAAACCACACTGGGACCTACAAATTGCACTTTCTGTGTAAGTAAAATGTCAGAAGAACTACACTGTTATAACTTATGGTCTCATGAAAAGACATTTTTTTCCATCTTGTATTTCATCTTGAAGGATTTTACTATGTTCAGCATAGTAGCAACTGAAAAAAATGTGTTTCATCTAGAAACAAAAGTGAGAAAACTACAAAAAACACTGAGCTTCTGCAATGCTCGGTTTCCAAGTTTTTAACATTAAATCGAAGATAACGCAAAATAAAGATTGCCACAGTAACCAAACTTTTCTGCTAAGTATCCTTAAAAATAATGACAGTTCGATCGTATCTTAACTGTTTTCTACAATGTGAGCAGATAATACACCTACAAACCTTTTTTTGCTACCTTGCTTTATAAAGCTTGCAAGTTTTTTTTTTCAGGGCTGGAGAAGACAGCTTAATGATCAAGCTTAAAATAAATCGGTTCTGCAATCACTCTGTATTTTAATCCGATGAAGCACGTTTCCCCATTCCACGCCATGAAGCAATTCGATGTCAACTTGTTATGGAGTCAAATGCGACAAACTCCGAGAGCTTCAGTAGCGAGGCGGCGGCTCGCAGCACCCACAGCCGCCCGCACTCCTGCGGCATCAGGACACGGTGCCCTCCCGACGCGGAACCCGCATTCACGTTCTCCGGAGCCCTGGCCAGCGCACGCTCCTCCCTGTCCGGGGAAACTGAGGCACAGCGCTGCGAGAGATCCAGAGCCCAGCGAAAGCCCCCACGGCTGTTCGGCGTCCCCTTCCCCCACGACACCTAGGAGGCTCGCCGGCAGCTGGCAGTGGATTCCGCGCTCCTAGCCCTCGGAAGGTTACGGTTCGAGCCCGGGATGCGGCAGTCCCCAAACGGCCAGCCCCCGCCCCGCACGGATCTCGAAGCATCCTGCGACCCCCTGGAGCCCGCTGCCCGGACCCTGCGGCGTCTCGCGGCGCAGCCTCCGCCGCAGTCTCAGCCAGCCCAAACACCCGAAAGTTCCGCGGCCCCGGCGCCGACTCGGCCGCCGACCCGGTGCGGGGCTGGCTCCCACCCGTGCCCCTCCGCCCCGGCCCGCCGGGCGCCCCCGCTAACCTGACACCGCCGCGCCACTCAGGTGGCCGCCGTGCACCCCTCGCCATGGCCAGCCCGACAGCGGCCGCTGCGCCGCACTCTGCGCCGGACGCCTGGTAGCGCCTACTGCGGGCGAACCGCCTCCGCCGGCGCCTCACAGCGTTGCGAGCTGCGCCGCCGGCTGCCGGGGAGCGCGGAGCTTCCCACCTACAGGCGCCTGGGCCGGCCGGGGCCGAGCATGCCCAGTGCGGCTCGCCGGGCGGCGCGGAGGCGCGGGTATAGCCGCCGGGTTTTCGCGGCAGCCGCGGGCGGGGGCAGCGGGGCGGGCGGTGCGGTGCGAGCCAGTCGGAGCTGCGGAGCAGCCCCGCGGAGGAGCCGCCCCGCGGAGGAGCCACCGGAGGCTGTAGTTGCCGGGGAGTCCCGCGTTCAGTCCGCTCAGCCTCTGGGCCGGGCCTCGGCGGCCCCCAGAGCCCCACACCCGCAGGCCCAGGGCCTCCGCGGCAGCGCGGGACTCTCACTCCGCTCTCTCTCCCGCCCGGGGCTTCCACCGCAACTTCTGTGGGCGTCGCATCGCACGCGTGTTCAAAGACACCCAGGAAAAGGCTTCTTAGGGTCCCATCCTGGGGCGCTAAATGGGAACCAGTCAACCCACCCCCAAGCCTACCCTGTCTCCTTGCAATCAAATGCAATCACGAGCAAACCACCTTGCTTCCGAAAGCTTCTCAGGCCTTCCCGGGCGACTGCGCTGTAAGTCTTAAACGTCTCTTAAAGCAAAGTCCACAGATGGAAGAGTCTGGAAGAAAACCCAGCGGGCCGTTCCCTGGTGACTTTCTGAGTGGTGGGGTTCCAGGAATTTTTTTTTCATTTTCTTTAAAAATATTACTTGTAATTTCCACGTTTTTTCTAATGAACCATAAGGTGATTTTTTAATTAAAAAGTAGAGTATTCTAAAATTATTAAGTACCTACAGAAGTTTCGCTACACGATCCTGCAATGTTAGTGGCTTCTTCTCCTCCTTATCTCCCTTTTTTTTTTTTTTAATTTTAAAAGAGAACAGAGACTCTCAATTTCTGGGGCGGGACCAGGCTCCTTCCCCCGGCTTTTTAGTGTCCGCCCTCTTGGCCACACCCCCCTCCGGCCTTTTTACTCCCGTACCGCCCTCTTCCCGGTGGGTTGCTGCGAAAACCCGGAAAGGTGGACTTTCCACATTGACGCTCCCGGCGGCTCCGGCAGCCAGACTGGGCATGTTCCGCCGCCGGGTCAGGGATTGCTGTGCCAAGAGAGGAGCTTTAGCAACTCTCAGTCTCTCTGCTCCTCTCTGTTCCTGGCAAACTGGCAAAGTAGTGCCTCTGACCCCACGCCCCGAGGTCGGACCTGCAGAAGTGGGTCAGGACCAGACTGAGCATGCTCCGGGCAGTGCCAGGCTGCCGCACGCGGCTGCATCTGGTTGCCCAAGGTTGATGTAGCCGCGGTCTCTCGTCACGACATCGAAGCTCGGGAAACGGATGGAAGCAGGGCTCTAGAGAGGCACGATTGCATCGACACGTGGGCAGGTCGCCCATGCCAAGGGCCATGTTGGTGGGTGGGTGCGTGGGATCTGTCGTATGAGTGAGTCAAAGCCTGATTTTTTCCCCCAAAAAGATTGAAATGAGATATCATATTTTAACATTAGTTTTATGGCATCTTGAATAGCAACACATTTTAGCTCAAGGAATTTTTCAGCTGTCCTTTTGAGAAACGTAAATTTTCTTTGTTTTTAAGTATTTAATAAGCATTCTTTACAATTGCACCACAGCGCGAACTTTCCACCTGCTTTATTAATTATTACATTTGTGTCCCCACTATTAAAATATTCCGCAGTATTATATCCCGTTTTCTTCTCCAGCATTTCTGCATTCACTCTGACTCTATTTCCTCCCCTCCCCCATCTCTTTTAAATTCTCAGACAACCTGCAAAATGCACTCTTGCTATCTTAGAAACCACTTGAGGTCGGTGTGGGGAACTTGCTTTTAATTCTCATTTAGAGAAGACAGTACTGAAATGGAGAAAAGTCACAGGGAAAGTACTTTTACAGATTGTAGATTAGTAAAGAACCCAAAGAGAGCCTTTCATTGAGAGCAGAAAGGCGAATGGAATTCGCTGTTTTCTGTCTAAGGAGGAGGAGGATGGGCAGGCAGGTCAGCTGCCCAGTGGGGCTTGGTGTGATAGTGGGAGTCACCCTTCATTTGAACCTCTCTGCCTTGCCCAGCTCCAGTTCAGCTTCAGCGTGGTCAGGGACACTATCTCTATGGAAGGTCACTCCTGGAAGAATACATTTACTTAGCTGCTTCCACCATGGAATCCTAGCTTGTGCTGGAGTGTCCCCTTCATCCTCCTCCTGTGCTTTGAGAATCCATTGTTGCTGGTATGCCCTGAGCAGTGCCCTTGAACTTGCCCAGGTACCCCTTGACATCCACACCACAAATAGTCTAGCCTTACAAAGGTGGACAAGATGTCTTTTCAGCAGTCTGTACTGCCACTTCCATCCATCTGAAGCTTTCTGTTCCTGAGTCTGTCATGACATTAATCTTTCTTGGTTCTCCTACCTCTCTCTCTGACTGTTTCTTCTCATCCTCCTCCTCCAGATTCTCATCCTTTGCACCGCCCCATTGTAGGTGTTCTGTGGTCTTTTCTTCCCGAGAGCTGTCATCCTCTCTGATGATTGCCGCTGTCAAAGGGGTGTTAGCTGGTATGTTCTCACATGGCCATGCTAGGTGTTCATTTCTGGAATCCTTTCTGGTTGATCAGGCAGTTGTTCTGATAGGTCAGCGTCTTCCCTTTATCCATACTATTTGTGTGTGTGTGTGTGTGTATATATATATTATTATTATTTTTGAGATGGAGTCTGACTCTGTTGCTCAGGCTAAAGTGCAGTGGCGCAATCTCTGCTCACTACAACGTCTGCCTCCCAGATTCAAGCGCTTCTCTTGCCTCAGCCTCCCAAGTAGCTGGGACTACAGGCACACACCACTATGCCTGGCTAATTGTTTTGTATTTTTAGTAGAGACAGAGTTTCACCATGTTGGCCAGGCTGGTCTGGAACTCCTTACCTCAAATGATCCACACACTTTGAGCTCCAAAGTGCTGGGATTACAGACCTGTTTGTTAATAATTTGGATATCATTTTTATCCTGAACCACGTCTTCCTCTCCACATCTCCCCTAGTTCAGATTTTTATATGTGATCTACCAAATATCTTAACTGGTATGATCCTCAGGAAACTTGAACGCAGTGTGACCCAAACAGAACTCATGACCTGCAATTGCTCTTCTGCTTGTATTTACTAGCTCGGTTAGTGGGTACCCCTAACTTCTCAGTCACTTACATGATGAATCTGGGCGTTACCCTAGATTCATTCATCTGCCTTTCCCCTGTCATCCAGCTGGTCTCCTGGCGTTATCTATCCTGTCCTTATTCATTTCTGAACACCTCCCTTCCTTGCCTCATTGCCTGTCTTACTCCAGTCCCCGTCATCTTCCTGATCAACCACAGAGCAACAGACTCCTAGATGGATCCTCTCTCTGTGTCCCCTCCAATCCATCCTCCATAGCTCCTCAGACTTTTCTTTTTAAGCCATTGTATTACAATATGTCTGCTAAAGATCCTTAAGTGAATTCATAATGCCTTCAGGATAAGGTCCAAACTTTAAGCATGAACTGGCTGCTGCCTTCCTTTCCAGATTAGTCTCCAGCCTGTGTCCCCTAATATCCCATATCCTCACCAGTCCAAATTACCTGCCATGTGAATTCACACCTCCATATATCTGTTAGTTCTTTTGTCTCTCTTTCTCCTTTCTTCACCTGACAAACTGTTAAGCCTTGGAGATCCAGTTCAGGCAGGGTGTCCTCTGATCTTCCCAAGGTGAATGCCTCTTGAGTACTTCACCTGTTTTCATTTGACACCTAACCTTGATTGATTTTTCTTTCATCTCCTCCGCTACACTGTAGGCAACCTGATTGCAAGGGCTGTGTCTCAGCCATCTTTGTGTATTCGTTCTTAGTCTTCAATAGAATTTTACTTAATAAATAAATACTTAACATATGGACTGATATAATGTTTAAAGTTTATTAATTTAAAAAAAATGTTGCTGAGAATTATAAACAGATTGCAAAGAAAAAATGCCAGAACAGTCACATCATATGCAACCTGCTGAATGGTTATGCTCCTAACAATAAGTTAGGAGACTAAGATAATTGAGCTCTCAGATTTGACCTCCTTAAGCCCAATGAATTTTCTTCAGCTTCAGAAATCAGGAAGTATTTTGTGAGCCAGTCTGATGTCCTTGTTTTATTGGTCTGTAACTGCATGAAGCCCAGCACTGTATTACTAATTAACCCACAAATTCCATTGTTCTTTATCACTGTATTTATTTCTTTCCACAACGTGGTAATAACCTTCTAATTATGTGGTTACTCCTTAGAATAGATTTAGTTTATTTTTTTCTGTTGAAAGCATGGCACCCCAGGAGGGCAGACTAGCCTTTTGGGAATTAGCATAATTTTTTTACAGTTCTATCAGCTCATAATGTCTGCTGGGGGCACCTGGTACTAACTATGGGCGAACTGATCACCAGCTTCAGGATCACCTGGTGGATGAAGTTCCCATTCCAGACCTCTGGATAGAGTAGTCCAAGAGGCAGTGATTTTTAACAAGTCCTCCTGGTGACTCTGCACACTCTATGTGAGAAACAGTTCTAAGTCACATGGATAAAAGGAAAAATAATAACTCTTGGTCAAAAACTTCAAGTAGCCCCTGTATTGGGTTTTCTTTGGCAGAGAGATCTATGTGGGTGGGAGAGGTATCTGCCCATTAATAAAAGTGTTGTTAATATCTGTGCTTATTACATAGCCTTGGCTTATATTAGAGGGTCTGGAGAACATAGGAGAGTAACCCAGTAAAGTAGCTGCTTGTTTTTGCACTTGTTGAACAACATAGAGATTTTGCTTGGTAATCGATGCAGGCCCAATGGTACTCTCCAGTTTCTCCTTTCTATATTCTAACCCCTCCAACAGAGAGTGAGTGGAGCATTGGAGGTTTTGACCTCACCCTCTTCCTGGAAGAGGACAATAAGAGGTGTACGATGCTACCTACATTAGGCTATCCCTTATTCCTGGGAGTTTGAAACAGCACAATTAGAAGGAGGGTTAGGGGAAGAATGAAAGAAACCCAGTACTTCTCTCTAGTCTTGTGATTTGCTGGTTGAGGAGAGCAAGGCCTCTTGAAAAGGCTGAGTCAATACAGTATTAGGAAAATATTCCCCTTCCTCATTCTGGGTTTGGACTCAGCATTGATATCGGTCCCTTGGAGGGGTGTGCATGTGTGTGGGTTAAGTGGTTATCCAGCTGGAAGAATCAGGAGATCAAATGGCATGCCTGCAACTCACAGCGGCAGAAGACCCAGCGTGAAGGGTCGCATCCTTCCTAGACCTCCCTCTGAGACCACACCAAAGCCCTTCCCTCCTGGAGAGTTTGCAGCTTGCCAGCTTGGGACACTAATGACCATCACAGCTGAGCCTCCCACCCCACCAGGGTTTCATTTTAGTCAGTAACTCAGATGTAGGGCCATGGATTATTGGCAGGAGAAAGGATGCATCTGGAACTTTGCCTCCTGTGTGTAGGGGTGGCATTTCTTGAAAGGTGGGTGGATATTTGCAGAGGAAGGTTAGAAAAGGAATGTCTTGGTGAGAGAAGTATGAAACAGAGCCCTGGAGACTCCAAGTATGGGGATGGCTGAGCTCTAGAGGGGACCCCTTTGTAAAGAATTTGACTTCACAGTTACTTTGCTTTTGGATTCTGGAAAAGTCGTGACTTGTATTTAGCTTGGAGTTTGTTCTTCTTGTTCATAATTTCCTCAGGAAGGAAGGAAAGCCAGACATCCACTTTCCCACTATACAATGGAGGATGCTGGAGTTGGGTGACCCAGGGAAACGAATAAGCAAGGAAACAAACATCAGCAGTCAACATATGGGAAAACAAACACGCAAAGAAGCCAACATATTCTCCAAGAATGTGGCCCACCAGGTGAATCCTTTGTCCCCAGGCTTGACAGGGAGGCTGCGCCACTCACCTCCAAATGCTGCTTAGAAGAGGGGGGCTCTCAAGCTCAGGGGAGGCTCTGGCAGCATCATTGTGATCTCAGTAGGAATAACTGTGACTTTGCTATTGCATGATGAGAAATCCAAATGAAGCTCATGAAGTCGACTGTAATTTTCTAGGCTGGTGACTTTCATGGCTCTCCTTTTTTGAGTAGTTGTTTACTAGAATTAAGAGAGAAGAAACAGAATTCTGTATTTTATCTTTTTATTTATTTATTTATTTTTTTGAGACAGGGTCTCGCTCTGTTGCCCATGCTGGAGTGCAGTGGTGCAATCATGGCTCACTGCAGCCTCAAACTCCTGGACTCAGGCAATCCTCCCACCTGAACAACCTGAGTAGCTGGAACTACAGGTGCACACTGTCATGCCCGGCTAATTTTTCAATTTTTTGTAGAGATGGGTGTCTTGCTATGTTCCCCAGGCTGGTCTCCATCTCCTGCCTCAAGTGATCCTCCCACCTTGGCCTCCCAAAGTACTCCTGGGATTAGAGGCGTGGGCTACAACATCCAGCCTTGTCTTTTTATCTTTTGGATAGTCATGACACCAAAAATCCTGGTGTGGGCACAGTGGCTCCTTTGAGGGCAGAGGCTGAGGAGAAGCCCCAAGATATGGCCAAGGCCAGGAGGGATGAGGCTGAGGTGGATGGTAGAGGTGTACAAAGGCCTTTGTAGTGGTGTCTGGGGGACTTACAGAGACAAGAATGGGGAGAATGAGATGCTGGCTTGACAGTAGGTGGAGCAAGCTGGCTTTCATTTGGTAAGATTTGAAGGACCCTGGAAGGCTAAGCAGGCTTGCTTTATATGGGTATCTGGCTTCTCTTCTTGGGACCTCCCCACTGCTAAGTGAGGCTTTGCTAGAGCATGGAGCCAGCTACCCAAAGCCTGGGTCCCACCGTGAGAGGCCTCACAGTGGGGAGCCCAAAGGCCCAGGCCATGTGCAAGTGGATTGTCACAATGGGAAAGTGTGTTTGACACTAAAGTCTACTTTAGATGATGTCACAATTTTGACTTGATTCAACCCCAGAAATGAAGTTCCTAACAAATTGGACCTTTTTTATTCCCCATGATTAGAGGCCAAATGCTGTCACCTTCAGTATGATGCTGGCTCTGTCTTCCCCAAATAATAAATATTATTTCTATCCTTCATTCCAGGAATGATTGGCTGGTTTGTTTTGTTCTAGATCATGGATAAATATGCTCATCAATAGCTTTTCTTTATTTATGCATTATGTGGAACATATGTCATAACTGCAGTTATCCAGCTGAGGAAGTAGGTTTCTTTATTTGGACCTAATTTCTTAAGAAATTATGTTTCTTTTATGATATTCAGGCATTTATAAGCTCTGCAGCTTTTCTTTAGGAGTCTTTTTGGTCTAATCTAGTAAAGTTTCTGGCACACAAGAGATGCCAATACATTTTGTTGAATTATCTGCTGGAAGTTGCAGGAAGAACCTCATGCTGGAGAATCCTGGAAGAAGGCATTTTAAAATACAGGCAACCATCAGTCCAGTTGGTTGGTCTGAAATATCATTCAGACTTTGGCCTCAAGTCTATTTGGTATTGATTCTGCTTTTCTCTCTGGTGACATGTTTCAGATCTGTTACCAACATGTTTCTCCCTGACTTCAGTCAGCCAGCAAAAAGACAAAATTGATTAATCCATGATGAACGTATGGCCAAATGTATGGATGACCTTGAAGCAGCGGCTGTTTTTTCAGCATCATGGTTTATGGGCTGTCTCATCGTAGGTGGGCATTTCTTCTGCTAATTCCAAAGAGTCTTCCTTGCTGCTAAATCCAATGAACCCTCCTTGCTGCTAGTTCCAATGAGCCTTCCTCGCTGCTAATTCCAATGAGACTTCCTTGCTGCTTTAATAGGAATTTTAAAAGCATGTTGAAATGAACCATCCCTAACATTTGAAGAATGTTGTCATTGTGTTTGTGAATGAACTGGGACAGTTTCCTAAAATGAATAGAAATTACAACTTGCTGCTCAGAAGTATGGCGCATAGGGTAAGAAGGGCAGCTAAGAATTGCAAATAAGCATATTGATGTGGGTTAGCAGTGACGGGGAGAGAGAGAAAGTGGAGTATAAAAGGACCCTGCAGATCTCTGTCAATGTGATTGATTTCAGTGATGTATACTGCTGTGTGTGTATGTGCTTTTGGCCTGTAGTACTAATTACTGAAAATGGACTAAGATTAAAAAGGGAATTGCCAGATGCCTTTAGGAATCTTGGGCTGTTACATGAATATTATATTTAATTATATTAAAAGTCAACTATAGCTTATTGCCCATAAGAGACAAGGTAGGTAATGAGTTTACTCTGAGCACAACTGCTGGTTATCACTTAGCCATTAACCAGCCTGTGATTCACCTAGCACCAGACCCCTGTTCTGAGGGCACCAGAAAAGCGGGAGAACCAAAGACAGCTCTAAAAAGGTCAGTATTACAAGAGTACCAAAATTGTCATCACAGGACAATCATGCTCCTCCACCCTGCCTTACACTCATTTTACAGCTTGGACTTGTTTGTGCATTGACTGCCTACTTGTTTTGGTACTTGGAAGCTTCAGGTTCTAAATGTCTTAATCTGGTTTTCTGTCTCTACCTCTTGATTTTGCTCACATTTACTCTCATGCTACTTATTTTTCTTGAGAGCATTATTTGCCCTCTTTCGTAATGTTATGGGAAGACTTATGGGAAAATGAGGAACCAAAACCATTTCTAGAAGCATCCAAAAGACTTCTCAGATGTAAGCCACGTTGTAGCCTCCAACGGCCTTCCTGTCAGCCTGACTTCCAGGACAGTTTTCAAAGGCTACAGGCATAAATGGTTGATTATTTCCTATAAGACGCTGGCTCAGGCATAGGTTTGCTTTAAATAGCAGTTGTTGTCTAACCTAAGGCATTAGACATAAGATATGATACACAAGTCAGGAACACATAAGTTACATAATTCAAGGATCTCTGGCTCTTTGACTCACCATGAATATACCATTAGTTTATCTGTGAGATCAACCTACAGAATGCATTTAAGTGTTAAGAAACCAATATTGTCTGCTTCAAAGAGGCTGCTGTATTTCCAACTCCCTTTTAAGGTGTCCTTGCTTAACCTCCTCAGCTTCCCCTGAAGTTCCTCTGCCTCTGGCTCCATCAGGGTCTCACTTCCTCAAGGAGAAGGCCATGGTCTGAGTATACCTTTCTGTAAGCAGTGCCTGGGGGCCCAGAAGCTGAGAAGCAGCCCAGGAGGATGGAGACCTACTGAGTGCTCAAGGTCACCTTTGGTCAGGAGTGTCCTACCCTGCTTCATGTACCAGCCACTTCCTGGCCCCTGTCCTTGGTCACCAGGGTTGAGGATGATGGAAGAATGTGGTGATCATTCACCACTGCCCTTAGCTACCCAATGGCCTCCCAACCCTTCCTGATGGCAGAAGAGGTTGAAGCCTGGGGTTGGGGCTGAAAGGACTCTTCCACTGTCCTCTTCTTGTCCCTGCTTCCCCAAGCATGGGCTGCGGGCTTGCTAGTTTCTTGCCAGTTTCTTCAGGCACTGTTACACCTGCCCCAGTTTTATTCAAGATACCTTGGGTGCTATGGATGACCCCTGGGGATTTCCTCAGAATCCCCTAAAATCTAGTCCACCTGTCAGAATTGCAGCTCTGTCTGGGGTTACAGTAAGAGCAAGCAGTTGCTTGAAAGAGGCCTGGGGGTGGGACCATGGAACGACAAGAAACAGAATTTAAGAAGCAGGTAGGTATGTCTTCATTTTATACTCTTGTCAACCGAGTGTAACTTTTTAATGGAATCAATATATTTAATATAAACAAATGCATATTGATTGTTTTGGGGAGAGAGTGTTTTTCATTTGTTGCATTAACTCTCAGACTGTATCATTCTAGACATTAAGATGACTACACATCACCACCGTGTCACTGAAGTGGTAAATTGGGAAATATTATATGAGCTTCAGTACGATTTGCTCTTAATGTCACCATGAGAAATTAGCCATATGATTCATGCATTTTAGAATGGATTAGATTCAATATTTCAGACCAGTGAAACAAGTATTGTGAATAAGTGGGGAAATCTAGTCCATTGCCTACATTTTAATTCATTATAAAATAAATAGGCCAGATTTGTCTAACAGTTTAGGAACACTGCATAATTTGTAGTGACAGTTCATTTACGAAAGAACTAGAATGTCTTTTTTTTTAAGCCATAAAATAAATTGGACAGTGACTCTTATCCCATGATTTATTTATGGTGGAAGATTAATAAAAACATTAAGCATGATGAATGTATTTTCAGTGACAGGATTACAGCAAAAAAAAAAAACTAGCAACAATAAAAATAAAATGAATTTTACATTTTTAATCAGTCTGAAGAATTTTGCTGCACAACAAAATAAGTGATATTATTTTTATCACTCACATTAAAATTGTTTCATTATGCAAACTCTATTGACGTGCATTGCCCATCTTCCCAAACTAGGGCTAAAGCCCCTTGAGAACAAAGGACTCATCTCATGTTCTTGCATCTGTTGTATCCAGGTATTGTCCTACACATAAAGGTATTGCTGAGTGCCTGTTAATGAAAACATAAACTTACTATTGATTTATAATTATACAGTTTTCAAATAAACTCTTCTATATTAGGAACTAGATATGTGAAAGAAAGGCAATGATTTCATTTTGAGTAGCTGTTCACCTAAAAAGAAAAAAGAAAAGATTATTTGGTTAGAAGCCAGTTGGTGTTCACGGAAGTGGCTTCTCATGGAGGTTTAGGTTCCAAAGTTAGTACATCGTAAAAATGAATCTAGAAAATCCCTTACACTGACCATAAAATTTAACATATGTTTGAGTGTATAATCTATGCAGTAATTCTTCTGCACACAAAAACTTCCAAAATGAGGGATAAAAGGAAAGTTCCTATGCCAATGTCTGGGTGACAATCAGAGCCATGTGTCTTGAAGGGATTTGTCAAATTGCCAGGTGAGTGGAGGCTAGGGTGAGATGTCCAAGGGGCTCCTGCTTGCCCACAGGATTTACTCCATTCAGCCTTAATATTAAGCCTTGATGGCTTTAATATGTATCACTATGAGGATTAAACCTGATAAGGAGTCACCTTTTCTGTATGTTATGGAGGGAAGGGCCAGATGCTGAAGTCAGGGAGCCCACTGCCCTTTTATCTTATGAATATGGTTTTATCTGATGTGAAAGGAGACTGGAGATTCATGGCAGTTTTCGGATTCAATTCCATCCTTTCGCAGTTGCTAAAGCTTCGTGCTTTAGCCATCCTGGAGTGGGGTTTGCTTAGAGAAGTTTTGATCCAGTAAAGAATTGCTTGATGCAGTCCTGTTTGGTTGGTTACTGCTCTCAGATCATGATGAACTACAGTGTGACAGTAAAACCAGAATATCGTTTATGTTTGAAATTTAATTTCACATTATTCTGGGTTTTAGGAAGACTTTGCCCAACCATCTTAAGATGGTCACAGGGGAGACTGCATAAGGCATAGTGCACTAGTGCAGTGTGTCACCATGATTGGGAAAAATATGCAAAATCTGGTGAGCAGTCTAAAGTCGATTATGCATCCAAAGTTCATCATTAACTGTTTTTGGGCAAAGATGTAGTATTTCTGTCCATTGCTGTGAGCCTGCTGTACATTTCTCAGCCTTTCTTTTAATGAGATCCTTACTAATTTAAGGCCTATTCAGGGCCTTGTTTGTAACTTGTTTGTAACTCAGGGCATGAAGAACCTGTATGGTCAAAGCTGGTGCAAGATTTATCCTGAAACAATGGTTTAGTTGCCAGGAATGCTGACTTAAGTTCGAGCTCCAAATATTAGCAACCATCATGACCTGACTGAGCAATGAGATTTATTCCTGAAAATTCTATGAAGAGCTTCAGCTCCAAATGGTTTCCTGGGGGTCACAAGAGCACTTTCATTTGCCACACTGTTGAGCAAAAACGAAGTGATGGAGAGCATGATTCTATGGGCTCCATAAATTTTTGTGCTCTTCTCATTTTAATTTCACTTCATACCTCCAACCTAGAGTGCAGTGTAATAAACCCCTTTCCAATGGGCTGGCATTACATGGAGGCAGAGTAGCTGCCCCCCTGCACACGCTGAATTACTCAGGAGTAGGAGTCTCTGCAGACGGCTCTCCAGCCAGCATCCTTGGCCAGCCTGCAATGCATCCTTCTTTCCTCCCACCTGTGAGTTCCCACCTTTTGAGTCGCCACCTCATTTCCACAATGGGGATAATGGTCTTTCTCTCAGATGCTTGTGACCTCATGTATGTAAGTGTGGAGTGCACTGTTTGAAAGTGAAGCTCCATATAAAAGTGTCACATGACTTTTGTGAGGTGGTATGGTTAGCACAATCGCAGCCTGGGTTGCAGACTCAAAAGCCACGGGTTCAGTTCTACTGGGTTTGTGTGACAACTGTGCACATATGAGTAGCAGAAAACATTCATCCAGCCTGGGCAATATAGTGAGACCTTGTCTCTACAAAAATAAAAACAATTAGCCAAGTCTGGTGGTGCATGCCTGTAGTCCCAGCTACTGGAGAGGATGAGGTGGGAGAAACGCTTGAGCCCGGGAAGAGGAGGCTGCAGTGAGCCAAGATTGCACCACTGCACTCCAGCCTGGGCGACAGAGAAAGACCCTGTCTCAAAAAAAGAAAGAAAGAAAGAAATAGAAAACATTCATCCAAAACAGACATAGTGCCATCCTTCATCAGTCTTACTGTGACTCAAGTCTGCCAGTACAGAGGAATTGACTTACAACAAGACAATTGATTAACAATTCAAGAAGGGGCCAATATTAGTGTCATGTTAGTGCAACGGACGGGCTGCTCAGATGACTGGCTGAGTTTTTCTTTCTGCAAGGATGTGATTTAATGAAGCTCTCAGGGTAGAGCATGCCGTGTTGCCATGGAGTAATTTGTAGGTGGTATATGTGGAATTGTGTTTCAAATGCAACCCTACTGTGTATGTATATATATATATATTTGAAGAATGGTTCTTTTTTGTTAGTTTGTTTTGGGACACTTTAGTATAATTCAAGGGATCTCAGAGAAAAGGCCCATGATCATTTTGCTCTTTCTAAAATTAATTATTGGGCTCTGATTTCTTCTTTTAAAATTAAGATTAATTTGTTAAAACATTTAAGTTGTGTAAATCATTCCCCACTCCCACCTCTTTTCTTGAATTGCGTTTATAGTGCTTGTATTGTTGTAAATAAAAATTATTCACTGATTTAATTCATTTTTATTTCTCCTGGGTTTTTTTTGTGTGTGTGCTCCTTGTTTTCCTGTTATAGAATTGGTTCAGATTATAGTTTTTTCTGTCTCTTGTTTTTTAGTTCTGTCACTAATGAGTACATACAAATGCCAGGCATGGTGGTTCATGCCTGTAATCCCAGCACTTTGGGAGGCCAAGGCAATAGGATTGCTTGAGCCTAGGAGTTTGAGACCAGCCAGGGTAACATAGGGAGACCCCGTCTCTACAAAAAATAAGAAAATTAGCTGGGTAGGGTGGTGCCTGCCTGTGGGCCCAGCTACTCTGGAGGCTAAGGTGGGAGGATTGCTTGGGCCTGGGAGGTTTAGGCTGCAGGGAGCTGTCATCCTGCCACTGCACTCCAGCCTGAGCAAGATAGTGAGAAATTATCTCAAAAAAAAAAAAAAGTATATACAAGAACAAGTTAGAAACACACATACACAAAACATTTTTCACAAAGTGAGTTTTCCTACATAAGGAGTTATATTTTGTTATTGAGCCTGCTATATGGAAATATGGTTAACAGATAATAAGAATGAGAAATAAGAACTTCCCCCGACTTTTCTCTGCCATTTGTATTGACCAATTTATCTTTGAT